>NW_025421373.1:15000000-16250000 GCF_011764305.1 Mustela putorius furo | reverse complement strand
AACGGAAGGCAGACACTGAACCAAACGAGCCACCCAGACACCCCCCTCCAACATATTTTTAAGTACTGTATGGCACTTAATATACTTAACCTTAAATGTGTGACTGCTTCTTTGAGTATCAAAGTCTGGTCTACGGCCATACCACCCTGAACGCGCCCGATCTCGTCTGATCTCGGAAGCTATGCAGGGTCGGGCCTGTTTAGTACTTAGATGGCAGTATCAAAGTCTGGATTCTGATCATAAAAGCAGAGAAAGTATATAAAAGAAAAAACAGAAATAAAAAGAAATTATTTAGAGAAAGGATTTATGTTCTCCTAAGAAGGTAAGTATTTATTAGATGAAAATGTTCAGGATTTCCCCCTGGGAAGTAAGTCTACCAACTGCCACCGTCCCAACGTTCAGACCTACTACAGAGGTTGGAGACAGTAACCCCAGATGTTCCGCACCTGAGACGGGAAACAATGATGTGAAGTATGGCTAGCATATGTCCCATATTAGTTTCTTATTTCCAGTCAAATGAAATCATCCCCTCTAAATCCAAGACCTGTTCGTGATAGAATAGGTTTTGCCAATCTCAGGAGCCTCAGGGCCTACATTTATCCAGATGTTTTGGTTTTTCTAACAGATGGTCCTCAAAATTTTATTCCTATTTCGGTTGCTGCTGCCACTCTAAGTGTTTCCTGAAGATGTTCCACATAGCCTTCTAAGGGTTTCATGGTACCACAGCCAGGCATCCTGGGGGGCCTTTTAGCTGTGCTAGTCACACAGTCACATAAAATGTAATGAAATATAGACTGATACGAAGCACTGGAGATGTCAGCTCTTTTATTGATGAAAATGTGCTTGAATTTCTAAAAAGTTCATGTGCTGCATGTTAGATCACTTCCACACAGGTGAAGTATAAGCATGACTTCTAACAAATGTGTTCAGCCAAGGTGTTCACTGTGCTTTTATGAACCTTTGGTATTCCAAACAAGTAGCCTCGTTAATGAGCTTGTGATCCAACCCACCAGACTCATAGTCATTTTCAGCTAGTTTACGTGATCTATTGGTGGTTATCATGCATGCACCAGTGTTTAATTTAGACTTACTTGATAAAGGGAGGGTGCCAGCAGTTCACTTACAATGTAACAGGAGCACACTGAGCATTGGGATAGCTCGGGCCTATTAAGGACAGAGAGTAATCAATCTCGTTTCAGATTAGTTTTACGTTTTTTAAGGTTTTTCTAAAGAAGCATGGAGCACTAGGTGTGGTGCATAAACCATGAATCTTGGAACACTGAAAAAATTTTAAAAAGGAAAAAAAAAAAGAAGAAATATACTGAGGGTTACTGAATGAAAACATACACATATTTTTGCTCATTACAAAACTGATTTCAGAAAGTTTTGTACAAGTGGCCACAGTCCAAATTGCTACAAGTAGTGCTTCAGTTTATGAGATGTAATAGAATTTAGCCAGTTTTGAACATTATTATGTACTTTTATTTTTAACAGTTTTGTTACCATTTATACCAAAATTATATTTTTGATACTAAAAGAAACATAAGACTGAAAAATATTTAAATCAATGTTGATAAACTGATTCTAAAATTCATTCAGAAGAGAAAAAATACAAGATGAGTAAACTAAAAATTTAACTAGGAGATGGACGGCAGGAAAATTTACCTAATGCCAGAGTATATGATAAAGCCACATTTAACAAAATGGGGTGATACTGGCACAGAATCACACAAATCAGTTAAACATAAGACTTCTGAAAGATAAAAACCTTCATCGTCTTGGTAATTTTGTGTATATAGAATGCAGTTTTTAAAATCTAAGGGAAAATTATGCACTGTCCTATGAATGGTAGTCTAAAATTGAGGCTGTCCATTTAAAAAAAAAAAGTTAAACTAAATTCTCACTTCACATTATACACAAGGAACAAATTCTAGAGGATTAGATAGTCACACATTTTAAAATCTATAGAAATATTTAAAAATAATTATAAGGAAAAATTAACTAAGACCAGTGAAGGCCGAAATGAAATAATAAAACATGGAACATAAATATCTCTTAAAAAAAAAAGACTAAAAGGTTTTCCAAATTTTAAAAGAAAAGAAAACATCTTTGTGGGAAAATAATCACATTCAGAGTTTTAAAAAATAGTAACAAGGAGAATTTGTTTGGGACCTAGTTATAACATATATGGATTCATAGCTAATATGTGTGTGTGTGTGTGTGTGTATACACACACACACACACACATGCATACATATTAACTTGGTACAGAAAGAAACTTAACAACTTGTTAGAAAAGTATTAGGAATTGCATTTTAATGCAAGTGCCTATGCTTCAATTTAATAATTCTCCTTCTAGACACATATTCTATAGAAATAATACACATGAGAACTTATGAAGTCTTGTAATAATGAAAATGTAAATAAACTAAATCAATATGCAATGATTAAATAAATATAGTTAACATAGCCATAATATCAAACTCTACTAAACGCTCTGAAAAGGCAGTGTAGATTTAGATAAACTAATGCAGACACTCTCCAACATATATTGTAATGCAACAAAAAACAAATTATCGACATTATTTGAATAATATCCTACTTACACAGAGCACATAGACAACAAAATGACATGTTTATATGATGTAGGTATATTTCAGGAGTTATTCCCATTATTTCCATTTTTAAATGCACATGTATATGTACACAGACACCCACAAGCATATATAAAGCTATTCCAAATGGACTAGGAAAGGCAAACCTAATTTGGCTTTGGATTAACTATGCAAATGTGCTGGTAAAAAAGTCTGTGCAAATGTGCTGGAAAAAAAGTCCTAGACTTGTAAGTCTTAGACTTACAAGTTTAGGACTTAGAAGAAATATACAATTAAGGACTAATGAGAGAATGGCTCTTCCTTTCACATGATACCTGCAACAAGTACATATTATCAAAAATAATTCTTTGTGTCTCTCAAAAATATTCTTTGTGTCTCTCTACCTTGTAGCCTTCAAATGCCCATTAATGACTTTTTAGAGCTAAGTCTCTTCTGTCCCATAGACCACTGAACTGTAAAGCAACTAGGATACTAGGAAGTACACAGTATTTGTCAAATGGGTACAGCATAAAATTTAATCTTTAAATTGCTAACAGAAAATCACGTTTAGAGGCAGGATTTATAGAACTAAACTGCAGTTTGGACACTGCATACTCTTCTTCATCAATCCATCTGCTCAACTAATATGGATGTACTTACGCATGAATGTATTTATTACATCCTTGTAGATAAGTCAACTATGGTTTCTGCTTTCAAGATACTTACTGCACTGGGGAAGATATATAAAAATCAAATAAATCATTGAGAAAGAAAAGATTAGGCGATTAAAGTGCTTTATGGTAAATAGCGTGGGATGCATGGTAGGGATAGGGACACAGGGGCTACCTTTGGTTGAAAACTAAGGAAAGGCTTCTCTGTGAGAGTAACATGAAGACAGTGATGTGTTGGGCGGGATGGGGAAATTTCACCCCCAAGAGGACATTTGGCAGTGCCTGGAAACATTCTTCTCATTAAAGCTTGGGGGTGAAAAGAGGTCTGCTACTGGTCTCCAACATACAGAGAGTCCTGGGATAATCCTGAATATCCTATAAAGCACAGGATCCCCTCCCCCACAACAAAAAAAATTACCCAGACCACAACGTTAATAGTATAGAGATTGAGGAAATCCTGCATGGAGCGAAAATCAGTATGGCAAATTGGATCAAACTTGAGTTGCTACTAGAAGAACATTCTAGGCAGAAGAAATGGTTACAGCAAATATCCTAAAATGAGAACTTGTTTAATGTGTTCGAGAAGTGAGAAGAAACCTATCTTCAGAAAATGGAAGGAGAGGTGGAGAGCAAGCTGGTAGACACAGTCCACAGTAAGGGATTGGATATATTATGACAGCAATGGGAAGACTGGGGAGAGACTTATTCTGTGGTGTATCATCATCTGCCTTGCCTTTTGTTTTTTTTTAAGAGAATGAGAGAGAGGGAGTGCATGCAAGAATGAGCAGGAGAGGGAGACAAAGAGAAAAAGAGAGAATCCTAAGCAGGGGGGCTTGATCTCATGACCCTGAGATCACATCCTGAGCCGAAATCAAGAGAAAGATGCTTAACCAACTGAGCCACTCACGCATGCCGCCTTCCATTTTTAAAAGATTACACTGGATGCTGGAAGAAAGAAAACAGGGAGAGAGCCAAAGGGTTAAGTAAGTGACAAAAAAGAAATCATTCCAGGGCAACAGAACACATTGATCACTTGCATGGAATCTGCTAAAAGTTCATTTTGTAACATTAACATTTTTGCTTTTTTATTTGCATTATCTAGTGTTACCATACACTGAGTTCATCTAGCACCGAACGCTGTGCTGAAAGTTGTACGTACATCATGTAAGAGAACCTTTGAACAACCTGGCAAGGAATGGACTACTATCTCAATTAACAAAAGAGAAGACTGAGGTCAAAATAATTTAAGTAATTTACCTATCACCACTCAGATAATAAATGGTAGAGCTGATTCAAACTCGTATCTTACATTTCTTCATTCTGTGTTCTTAAACATTTTACTCTGCATGAACCTCTAAGTGAGATAAGCCCAGGCAAGAATAATGTATTACTTTAGCAAGGCCCAGACTTTTAAAAATGAGTTTGGTCTCAACCAAATGAGATATATAATATCAAATGAGATATATAATATATAAGTTTTAGCAACATATTATATAATAAGTTTTAGCATTTTAGTTCTTCAGTTGGATCATACAGACAGTGGAAAAAACTTGTATTGTGTGATAATCATTGGGTCTTCAAGGTTTCCAGAAGTTTTCTTTTTGCCACATATTCAGTAGCGTAGGTATGGCTTTCAAGTAGCTGTTTGATCATTTTGTCTCCCTTGGTGTCCCACTTGACTCCTCCTATTATTTTTTCCTGGGTTTTCACCTTTATTCTCTCCTTCCTCACACCCAACTGCATGCTGTTACCTCTCAGTGCTCCAGCTTGTTGGAAAAGTCTATCCTTTGTGAGTACAGAACAGAGCTGGCTCCTGACCATGTGTCAGTCCCCATTTTGAATTAACTACAAGTTCCCCAAGGACCAGGGAAAGCGGATTTGAGGAAGCCCACCCAGTGCTGTACAAAAAAATGGTTTTTTTTCCCTCTTGCTAAATAAGAGTCAATATCTTCTAACCTTCTTTAACCTCCAAATAAGTTATTTCCTATCCTTGGGTACCACCTTTCTCTCCTACCCCAACTGTACCCTATGACCCCCTGCTTTTTAGCATGGTTTTCATGGCTCTTATTTTATTTACATTCATGAGTCTTATTCCCACAATCTCTGGGATGTGGTCAGCATTCGTGCATTTGTTGAGATTCTATTTCATCACATCTGCCTAAATGTCTAATAAGTAAACAGGAAACCTAGGGGCCTCCTGATGTTAAAAATTGCTAGCAAGATGTATGAAAATTAGAACCTTTCTATCATCTTTTTCTCAGTGTGATTACATGTTAAAGTAGTAGCCATTAAAAGACAGAATATGATTAATCAATAAAATTAAACCATATTCCAATACTATCCATTTCTATAGCTATTGATTTTATAATAGGTATTTTCATTGTTATTCAAGAAAGTGGTAGGATACAAGTGACTATAAATATTCTAAGCGGTTTTATTTTTTTTTTCAAAATTTTTAATTATTTCAGAGAGAGAGTGAGTGTCCAGAGAGGTAGAGGAGGAGGGAGAAACAGACTTCCCACGGAGCAGGGGACCCACCATGTGATGGGGCTCCATCCCAGGACCCTGGGATCATGACCTGACCCAAAGGCAGACACCTAACCAACTGAACCACTCAGGTGCCCAAGTATAATATTCTAGACAAATTTCCAGACACTCTGAAATGTATTTTGGGTGTTGCCATGTCATGTACATTCACATAAGACTTAGGGAAAGTTTCCAGTAGTTGCATGATCTTCTGCTTCTTTTTGGTTTGGTTTGGTTTTGGAACATACACCTAACTATACCACAGAGGTAGCATAATTGAAAATGTTCTAGAGAGTGCAAAAATAAAAATCAGGTTATTTTTATCCAGAAGTGGGAAATAGCTTCACATTTATAGGTGACCTAATTGCAGTGAAGTCATAGTAAAGTGCCTGTATTTGTAGATGCTATGCATTTAACATTTGAAAGGTAATCACCATCTAGTCTCAAAAGACAAAAGATATCACTTTCTATAGTAAGAATCCTCATCTAGCAGAGATCAAATTCTATTCCAACCAGTTTGGCACCAGTAGTAATCTCTGTGTTTGATGGTGACATTCTATTATAAACATCAAATTTTTACAAGAATGAAAGAGAAAAAAAAATCAGACATTGATTTACCTGACACTGAGGTATTTATGTATAAGTGGACTAAATTCCCAGTCTCTAATAAAAAGGCTGATGCTTTGTTCTCAAATGCATTCATAATAAGATTCCTCTTTCCTCCAATGTTGAAATGGACAGAGGATTGTAGAGGAAAATAAGAGATTAAAAGCCTTTATTTCTATATTGTTAAATTATAGGAACTTGAGCATATCGTTTGGTTGTCATCCAACTGAGAAGTTCAGTCAATGAAGTGGTATCCAAATTCACCTTGACACCTGATTTGTCATGGAAGATAAAAATCTAACATAGTTTGGGCAGTTTTAAGAACCTGGCTAAAAAGGATTTCTGTCATATCTTTTTTGATTCTTTCTTGGTTACAAAATTATACTTCTCTACAGTGAAGTAAGTAATGGTGACATATGAAAGTTCTTCCCTCACAAACCTGATTATCTAGTTTTTCCCAAAGGAATTCCTTTGATGTTGCATCACGTAGAGGGTGGCTAGCAAAGGTTAAATACATGGAGAAAATTCTGAACATTTCTGCAACTGGAAAAGATAATTTGATGCAAAATTTTGTACCAAGATCGCTAAGCCTAAAAAAAGCAATAGAATAAATCATTTTCTAACACTTGTTGATAATTTTTTAAACGAAATTTCCTATTTCTTTACCCAGTGCTGACGACAGTAAACAGCTCAGCTTTTTCTGTCTTCAGTTATCCAACAGTCAAACTCAATACAGACTGGAGGACTTATGATACCGCATCAGAATATGCGACTCTCTTTATCAGCTGCACCACATAATACGGACCAATGGATTTAGAAAAGGCCATTTCAAAACTGTAATTGATGGGCTTACACTTCTCAGTGGCAGCTATAATGGCATCATAAAATGATCGTGGCTTATCCTAATTTAGAGCTATCTGGCTTAGTGAATTAAGGTATGGCTAAGAAATGTGAGCAGTAAAAGCGCTAGCCAATTTATTTAAGATACTCCATTTACTGTGTCACTTTTAAAACGTTCTAATATAGAGTACAAAATGGGAACCTTTCAGTCACCCATGACTGGCCCACCTGCTAGTGGATGAAGAAACCAACCTAGACTCAGAGTTGCAAGGTTATGAGCCCAGAAAAGGCTAGAGCCACAATCCCTCACCCTGGCCCATTTAGTGTCCGTACAATTTTAGGTGCTTTGTTTTCCCTCCAGATGCTGTAATGGAGGATTTCGCTTTTTAAATATTTATGTCCGTATACAAACTATAGGCTCCCCTCCACCCCCCTCTGGGGCAACTTCTTTTTACATCTGCATCCCTGTCTCCTTCCTTCCCTCTTTCTACTTCGGTTTCTTGGAGAATAGATGGGGCAGGTCCTGCCAACACTTGAACGCCTGAGCACCCGTTTTGACTCCTGGGGGCTGTAGCAATAACCCTCTCTCACGGGGTCCTGATAAGGATGAAGGGAGTTAGCCAAAGGAGATACCTCAGACAGAATGCAGGTGGTCTGACCCCCAAAGCCACTCCTTACCCTGACTACAGAATTTACATATCATTGAAACTTGATGCAAGTTAGTTGCTTCTTATACGAAATATCCTATATTACTGGGTGGATGATACGCTCAGAGAAGAGCTGTATTGTACGTAGTATCCCTCGCCTGTCAACGGTGTTTTGTATACAGGAGATCAAGAAATGAATGGATAGACGGATAGATGAATGAGTAAGTCGTCTCGCACCTAAGCCTCATCATCACAGCAACTGGAACGCGGAAGGCACTCTGCGCATTTGCTGGTGCATCCGTTTCAGGAAGCAAGCTGTAGAGATGGACTGTGTTTACGCTGACCGAGACAAAGATGCTTCCTTCCGGGGCTCACAGGGGGCCCGAATACCGGGGATGCTCTGGGGTTTTTGAGCCAAATAGCAAGTATATGCTTTAACTCTCTTTTCACACTTTCTTCTCAATGAATTAGCTGCTGATCTCACTTAAAAACGTGAACAAAAACAACTCCCTGAATAACAAGCTGAACAGGGTTTTACTTGGCTCCAAATATCTACTTTGATCTACCTTACAAATTGAAGACATTTTTTAAAAAAAATTTCACCATTTCACATGTGCAATGCCAACTCCTATTCATTTGATTTTCTTTCCTTTTCATTTTACCAAAGGTAAATCGCCGGGTTGCGCATACGGCAGAGAAAAAGTGTCAAGAATTGCTTTTCTCCCCGACAACACAAATTTGAGATTTATGTGTGTTTGTTTTCCTTCACTCTATGGCATGCCTTCTACTGGGCATCCTTTCTGCTGCCATTCGGGATGGTCCCGAGCTACCCTCTGACCCAACATTTGGTTAATTTGGCTTCGCGGTCCCTTCTGTTAGAATCCTGCGCATGGCAAAATGCCTCATGGCAAGAAACAAAACAACAGCAGCAGCAGCAACCACAACAATGCATAACAGTAATGCCATTCCTTCCGAAGGGCAACAGAGAGGATTTTTGGATTATCCACTATTCAAGATAATCTGCACTCCTGATCTCCCCCATTATTAGCGTGCATAATTGAGAATTCCCTGCATGTAACCTGACTTCCTTGCGAGAGAGCCATAAAAATCTCTGGCCCTCAGAGCAGTTTCAATGAATGAAATTAATTAAGAAAAAGAATTTGAGGTCCTGAGATGGGAATCATGGCAAAGCACTTTTAAATTATAGTGTCACGACTGGATATTGGAGTAAATTCTTTGATCTCCTTTCTCGTTAACAAGATGATATGATATTTTAAAGGCAATCATTCCATTTTGAAGGTCTGCTGACATCACCAACCATCAGAGCACAGTATGGAAATAAGATACCCACTTCTCTCTGCTTCCTCTTACTGATTTCATGCAGTGACCTTGCAGTTATTAAATATAGGCCAACTTGCACTCTCAGACCTCAGGCAACCTCTTTTTTAAGTGATTGCTTACTCCCCAACATTTCTACTAAAATTTGATGCTTGAAGATCACTTAATGGAGGTAATCAATTTATCCCTGTCCCTTGGGTGGTCCCCCAGGGCAGTTTTTGCTGTTTCAATACAATTACAAAATGCTTCCAGGCTCTGTGAACTTGGTTATACAAGAAGGTTATGGCAACAAAGACTGTTTTCTTTGGAAAATTGTTACAAAGTGCTGACCTTCCTAAAGTATATAGCATTCTGAAAAGTCTGAAAGCTCAGATGCTTAACACTGTGAGAGTCAGCGCCAAATTCTAGAACCAGAGGCATGAGTTAAAGTGCAGGACGCACTGAACCAAAACAAGAAGGAAGAGAACTTTCTTTCAGGAACATTTATTTCATGTCCTGTAGCCTGGATTCAAACAAAATTCCTTTGTTGACTCTCAAGTATGCTTAAGAGAATCTGACCTAGGAACGGCTTTGGGTCCCGTGCGCGGATCAGAGAGTTGTCGGGAAGCCAGGATGATCTCGCAGGATTGTAGTGAGAAGCAGGATCCCAGTTAACGACTAGCTGCCTTCGTGTTGAATACCAAGAGCTTGATTCAAACAGCTAAGTATACAATCCAGGCAAGACAACAAATAAATAAGATAAAAAGCACTGCTTATGGTCTCAGGATTTGTACATGTTCATTACAGGGCATCCACATGGAAGTCACATGTTATTTACCGAGAAAGGCGTATTTCCTAACCTTGCAGACATATGTGAGGTAGGGTGTTCCCTGGGGATGGGGAGGGGCTGAGAGGGGCGGGAGGTGGGTGAGAGTCCCTCTCCACCCACAGAAGCAATTACTGTGACGGCAACTGTCTCCCCGTTATTCCCTTTTGCAAAGGCCAAATACTATGGGATGCAATGAACACTGTTCAAATCCACAGGGATCTTCCATTTCCATTCAGGGGATTGAGTTCTATTCTGTCACACGAGGAGGACACATAAACGAGTAAGACCATAGGCCTTTCCTTGAGACCTGAGGGTCTCCTAAAGCACCTTTCCAGAAGCCAGTGGCCTCCCATCCAAGTACTAACCAGGTACTTAACCTGGTAACTAACCCTGCTTAGCTTCCAAGCTCAGACCAGATGGGGCGCATTCAGGGTGCTATGACTGTAGACAGATGTTTCTCCAAAGAAGACATCCAAGTGACCAACAGACACATGAAAAAGTGCTCAACATCACTTGGCATCAGGGAAATACAAATCAAAATCACAATGAGATACCACCTCATACGAGTCAGAATGACTAAAATTAAGAAGTCAGGAAATGAAAGATGTTTGCAAGGGTGTGGAAAAAGGGGAACACCCCTACACTGTCGGTGGGAATGCAAGCTGGTGCAGCCACTCTGGAAAACAGTATGGAGTTTCCTCAAAAAGTTGAAAATAGAGCTACCCTATAACCCAGCAATTGCACTACTGGGTATGTACCCTAGAGATACAAATGTAGAGACCTAAAGGGGCATATGGACCCCAAAGTTTATGGCAGCAATGTCCACAATAACCAAACTATGGAAAGAGCCCAGATGTCCATCAGCAGATGAATGGATGAAGAAGATATGGTATACATACACACACACACACACACACACACACAAATGGAATACTACTCAGCCATCAAAAAATGAAATCTTGCCATTTGCAACAATGTGGATGGAACTGGAGAGTATTATGTTAAGCAAAGTAAATCCATCAGAGAAAGACAATTATATGATCTCACTCATATGTGGAATGTAAGAAATAAGACAGAGGCTCATAGTGGAAGACAGGGAAAAAAAATGAAACAAGACAAAAATGAGACAGGGAGACAAACTGTAAGACTCTTAAACTGAGGGCTGCTGGAGTGGAGGGGAGTGGGAGAGATAGTGTGGCTCAGTGATGGACATTGGGAAGGTAAGTGATGTGGTGTGTGCTCTGTGTTATGTAAGACTGGTGAATCACAGATCCCTGTAACAAATAATACATTATATGTTAACAATAAAAAAAGAAATTAAACACATAATAAGGACAATAACAAAAGAAACCAGTGGCCTGAGTGATACTGCAAACAACAGCTTTAAGACTAGAAAGTCAATATAGCATGGCGATTTTGTTATACAAGGATTTTGCCAAAATTTTAAAATGGCATTTATAGTAATTTAATAAGTGGTTATGGTATAACCATAGGACTAGAACTGCATTCAGTTAATGTTCCACAATTTACTTAACCACTGCCTTTTAATATGCATTTACCTTAATTTCTTTCTTACTTTCTCATATTTTATTATGTACAATGTGATTGCATCATCTTCTATTGATCATTCTTCTTGTGTGCACTGTTTGTAGGGCAAGTCCCTAGGTCAGGATTACAGAGGGAATATATGGCAAAATATATGCTATAGTTCCTGCATATATTTATTCAGTCCAGTGTTAAAAAATAATGGAAAGATTAACATTCCTGTAATTTTCCTTGAGTACAATTTCTACCTACTGAAAAACAAAATGAACATCAGTAAGAGAGCATTATATAGTGTTAATAATTCTAGTGATAATCCTCTACCCTGCAAGAGAGGTCGAGCTCTCAAGGTACTTGGAGAATTGCAAAATAATTCAACTGTTAGACTTGTGAAGGGATCACAAGAAGGCTGGAAACAAATAAATACCATCCTATGGCCACAAGGTGAGAGATTTTCACTTCTTTTCCATGGAAATCAAATAATTTGGTACTGAAGCAAGGCACGATGTTAGAACATTCATATTAATTTTACTGCATATATATGCAAATATGATATTATATATATATACAGATTACATGGTGATAGATATAGTATTATGTGAAATATAGGCTATTATATATTATTATTATCATTATTATCATCATCATCATGTAATGGTAGGCCCAGGATCTGCTGGTATGTCCCACAACATAGGGTCCATCACAGCTCTGCTCCAGACTGGGGTGGGCTGCTGGTGTTCTTTAAGATCTAAGCTCAAGGGCCTCCCCTACAGGGACATGTCAGTTTTATGGCAGGGGGAAAGAGCAAGAATGCTGATGGCCACAGCCAGGGCTTCCTGAACATCTGCTCAGATGGGACATGGGTCCCATGTCAGTGGGCAAGAAGGATAATGCTGGCACAGGAGACAGTCAAGTGCTATTAGGATATATAACCGTCCTGCAGCAAGCACAATCCAATGTTTGGAAGCAAAAATGTAATCCAGCACACTTCATTAATTTAATTCTCTCTCTCTCTCTTTTATAAAATATATATATATTTTTTTTTAATATTTTATTCAATTGAGATAGAGAGTGCATGAGCTGGGGGGAGGGGCAGAAGAAGAAGGGAAAGCAGACTCCCCACTGAGCAGGGAGCTGGACGTGAGCAGGGTTCGATCCCAGGACCCCAAGATCAAGACCTGAGCCGAGGGCAGGTGCTTAACTGACTGAGCCACCCAGGTGCCCCAACAAATATATTCTGAGTACATCCTATGTGGTAGGCATTTCACAGAGATTCAGGAATTTAACTTTGATCTCAAGAGGTAAGGCTCTTACTCCAGGGATCTTACACTCTAGAATGGTAAGTATATGTAAAATCAGTAAATTCTGTAAATAGCTGTATAATTATAACCACAATTCATGCTAAAATACAGTAAAGAAAATTAGAGAGGGCATGGGTTTTTTGTTTTAAAACATTTAAAAAACTATCCATTAGGATTGCTAAGAGACTGAGTCTATCCGGTCTTACAGACAAAAACAAGTACAAATAAAGAAGGAAAACATCCTGGGAGATAAAATTGGCTCAGTATAAGGAGGAACTGTTGAACAATTCTAAAGGGGGAATGGGATGTTTAAAGAGGTAGTGAGTTCCCTATCACTTTAAATAATTGATGTCTTCTTAATGACATCACATAGGATACTCACGCTGGGGCAAACAACTGGAATAGTATTTTAAAAATCTTTTAACACCTTAAGGGTTATATACAAATGTGCAACTTAAGTAAATAAAATAATTTCAAATTGATTTCACCATTAAAAAAAAAGTAAAACCATATAGTGTCTTAGAGTTTCCAGGTTAAAAACGAAGCTACCTGTTTTTCCTGTATCGAAAACTGTCTGGGAAAAAAAAAAAAAAAAAAAAACCTGTCTGGAGGAAAACTACTGGATTTCATTTTCAAATGAACATTGAATTTAATATTTTTCTATTTTCAGAGGGTTTTAATAATTTCTGTACCTTTCTATCAAGTAAGGACATGTGAAACAGTTTAGGAAACACAAGTAGTGTTTTTGAATAAAATATGTTTATAATTTGATGTTTTAAATGATGTCCATTAAACTTGCCAAGTAAAACTCTTCAGAATTTTTTTTTCTTATAATGAAGAGGACCTTGAGAATCTGACTGACCCCAATTTCCTGTAGTAAATAAACATGTCCATACTTGAACTTTTGAATGTGTAATGTAGGAGTCAAACTCCATGTAAGTTTATTGCACGGAAACTATTAAATGAGCCAAATAACGTGGCCATTTTGTGATACAAGGTTACTTTTGCAGTGATCACCCAAGACCTATAATGCATATTTAATTTGTGATCTATTGATTTTGTTTTAAAAAGATCATCCAAGACAGAGTAGATCAAGAAACTAGCCTGGATCTAGTACAGTAAAAAGAATACGGAGATACAGGGGAGAAAAATGAAGTTTCAATATTTTGCTCCTTTACTTGCTGCTTATGACCTAATGGGCAAGTTGTAGAAATTCTCATACACTACACCTGAGTTAGAGGGAGATTTCTACTTGCTTGCCCTTTTTGGACTTAGAAATTTCAAACACTTCTTAAAATTACTAAGTAAGTAAGTAAAAGTTCAAAAGGAGTACTTCATAAGGTCAACATTATAAAATGAAAAATGACACAACTGAACTTCAAGTGTATTTTCTTATGTTTCTGTGCTTTTGAAGAAAGTTCCTGGTGAGTTACAAAAGTACTGTGCAAAAGTACTCTGCAAATTGGAAATCACCTTGCAAATATTAGCTATTATTGCTACTACTATACTTCCTGTTTAGGGTCTATGCTAATGAGACATACCCAAATATTTTAATGCCTTGCTATTATGTGAACATTTACTGGTACAGTCTCAATTTCAGATTTTAAATAAATGAGTTCATATATATGAACTGAAACACAGAAACCACTGTCAAGCATTTTTCATTAACTAAATAATATCCTTCTATGCCTTCCAAGCAACGAAATTCATCTACCCCATTAAAGAGAAAGGTAAGAAATTGAACAAAAATGTCCTATACATTTCTATTCTCAATCCTCTCCTCTGTCACTAGGATGCAAGCTGCTATCATACACCCATCATTACCTGAGTGATCTGACTTCGATTTAGTTTTGGAGTGTGGCAGGCATGGAATTAAACCTATCTTGGCTATACATTGGTTGTGTGATCTACACAGATTAATCTTCCTGAATCCCAATTTATTAACCTATAAAATAGAGCAAGAACACTGAATTCTTATGCTGTATTGGGAATCTGAATGAAAAAAGTGGGATTAGTAATAGGAATAGATTTTTAATATGGTGCTTGACATTGTCATTCATTACTCAGGAAGGCCATCTTTAGGTGTCCATATGACATTCTAACTGTTCTTTTTTTCTGACCAAAATATATGCAGCCATCAAAAGAAATGAAATCTTGCCATTTGCAACAACATGGATGGAACTAGAGCGTATCATGCTTAGCGAAATAAGTCAAGCAGAGAAAGACATCTATCATATGATCTCCCTGATGTGAAGAAGTGGTGATGCAACATGGGGGCTTAAGTGGGTAGAAGAAGAATCAATGAAACAAGATGGGATTGGGAGGGAGACAAACCATAAGTGACTCTTAGTCTCACAAAACAAACTGAGGGTTGCTGGGGGGGAGGATGGGAGAAGGGGGGTGGGGTTATGGACATTGGGGAGGGTATGTGCTTTGGTGAGTGCTGTGAAGTGTGTAAACCTGGTGATTCACAGACCTGTACCCCTGGGGATAAAAATATATGTTTATAAAAAATAAAAAATTAGAAAAAAATAAATAAAAAAATAAAGAGGCAAAAGGAAAAAAAAAAAGAATATCTTTTTAAAAATGGTAATGGTTTATAAACCTTCCTACCTCCCTAAAACAGAAGATAAGCAGCTGTAACCACCAAGCTGCCCAGGGGATAATGCTGACAATTGAGAATCCATTTTTTTACCTGGACAAATCAGTTCACTTACTACCTTAAAAAAAAAAATTAGAAAAAGTAGCAGGAAGCCACTGACAATATTATTCTAAATATAATTTCTAAAAATACATACATACATACATATATACAATATCTAGAATTATAATGGATCCCAGTTGAGTCATAGGCCTGAAATCTAAAGCCTAACAAATTTCATAAGACTTTGCTTTGCATTTATTTAGTGAACACTGGCCTTTTTCTCTGAGGTGAAAAACAGGTGTTTAGACAATACCGCATAGATTCTAGGGCTGATATAATGTCATATAGAATGTATATATGGAAATAGTGTTAACTAGTTAAATTCATGGGGATTCTGAAAGCACTCTGCCAAAAGCAAAATACCAAGTAGTATTGTTGTTCATTGCTCTTACTCCTAAATTTTAAAGCAGGACTGAACTGAAGAGTCACTGGGAGAATTTTTGAACCTCTCCAGAGCCAGACCACACCAAGAACACTGTGATCACACATCAGTGCTTTTTCAAGTTCCCAAATGCTTCCAGTGTGTATGTAAGGCTAAGAATCTCTGTCTTAAGGCAATTCAGTCCTTGTTTTTTCCTCCAACCTGTTTTATGATAAGCACATGAGGATAAAATTTGCAGGAAACCAAGGTAAAGCACTTTCCAAGAGGAAAAGTCCCCAACTGCATATTTTAGACTCAGCCCTTTCAGAAAAGCTTATGTAAAATTCCAAAGACATTCCTTTTTTTTTTTTTTTTTTTCCAGGAAATAATCGGTGGATAGTAAGGTGGCTTCAACACAGATTTCACATGATGTCAGCATCGCCCCATGTCACCACTTAAGAAGATGATGGAATCATCTGCTTCCATTTTTCCACTGATAAAAACCTCATGTCAGAAGTGGAGCCTGATGACTTGAGCCCCATTTAGCCATAAACATGGGAAATGACAGGCAATTCTGATGGATGTTTAAGAAAAGCCAAACCACTATGTGCAGCTTTCTTTGGCCTCAATGCAAACAAACAAGGATTCCTCTGTGCCCAGTTGGTATCTGATGGGCGCATCTTGGAATGCTCTCAGAATGTGTGCAGCTGCCACCCGTCAGCTCTGTCAGATGGAGCACAGTCCTAGCGAGGCCAAGGTTGTGGGTTTGGCCAGTTTGAATTGCTCTGTTCCATGGCCACAGACTTTACCACTAGCCTCAGCCAGCTGTCCACAAAATATGTGCCCTTGGCCACAAAGCAGAGTGGGTGAGAAAGTGCAGACAAACCAATTCAAATCTATCACCACAACTAGAAAAACAGCTCGAGGCCCCTGCCCAACTGAGTATGGATGTGTTGCGTCACCTTCAGGCATGACGTACAGCAACCATGCTCCACCCGGATGTGAATTTTCTGGCAGCCATTTCAGTACTGTCTGTGGGCAGTTTATACCATATATGCACTGTATACGCTTTAAAAAGTATGCTTATGAGCAGTAGTTATAATTATGTAGTAAATCTCACTGAAAACACAAATTTATAAGAACAGAAGGGTGACAGACATGTCACCTTACCTCATCTTAATCTTTTCCCTTCTCCTGTTGCTTGGCTGCAGAGGATGAATGGTTCCAAGACCACATTCTACAAATGCATCCCGAATGAATGACCGCCGATCAGCTCAGGAATTTCATCTCCTTAGACCACGATTTGGGTGTGTGTCTTCTCCCTTTACCTTCTTATAGGACATTCTTCACTTTGGCACCTTGGCATTGCATTAAGTTTGATCATTTTCTGCACCAACTCGACCGTTCTATGATGGGAGCAAATCCCACAAAGCGAATTACATATTGGTAAGTTAATGTGCTAGTACTTAGGAAACTTACTTATATTGGATTACTGTTGTGAAGAGCACGTCAAATTCACGTTTTCACATCATACAAATTACATGGTCAGTGCTCCAAAGGAATATAGTCTGACTTATGCCCATAGAAGGAAAGAATAAGCAAGCAATTTTTGACATACTACTCCCAGCTGTAATTCATATTGACTTTTAGGGAAGTTCAACAAATACAAAAACACACACACAGACTCAGGTACACACACACATATGTATTTCTAATATAATTTAAGGAATAAGACCTATCTATAGTAATTTGGATAATACTCTTTTTTAAATAAGATTTTATTTATTTATTGGATGGAGAGAAATCACAAGTAGGCAGAGAGGCAAGCAGAGAGAGGGGGAAACAGGCTCCCTGCTGAGCAGAGAGCCCGATGTGGGGCTCGATCCCCAAACCCTGAGATCACAACCTGAACCAAAGGCAGAGGCTTAACCCACTGAGCCATGCAGACCCCCTGGATAATACTCCTAAAAATGAATGAAAACCCTATGGTTTATGAGCATATCGGTCTACCTTTGCAAATTTCCACAATAAAATACATCACAAAAAAGTAGATTGAATTCTTATTACTCATAATTCTAAATTAAGAGATAATAACCTTGTTATGAACATTAACTATAAAAGGAATGGGATCTTATTTCTTTTGCCATCTTCTAGAGTTTCATTTGTAAGGGATGAGGAAATCCAATTAGGCAGTCTGCTTGTTATTATTCCTATTTTCCAAAGTTGCATTTCTACTGAACTTTGTAGTTTGATTTTAATGGGAGAAATGCTAGTGATATTTAACTGGAAAAAAAAAATGAGAATGTGGGGTGACCATAAGCTCATGGATAGTTTCATAACTGTGAAACAGCATGAGTATAAAACAGTTTAAGGCTAGTAAAAAATTTTAAGTCATGGCAACCAGATGAGCTTATCAAAAATGTACTCTCGTTGATTCAGCTTGTAGTCTCTTATGGGCCCAGTTTCATTATGTACATTTCCTTCAACAAAATGTTAGTGGGCAACTAGTACCTACAATAATTCTGTCATGTGCAGGAATAGAAGGTCTTGACAAAGTCTCTTCCCTCCATAAGTTAGCAATATCCAATTTAAAACAAAATGCAATTTGGCAAGTTGAGTCCTACAATAAAGGTATATACAGGAACAGTAGTGTCCCCAGGAGCATTGTTTGTCTTGCTAGGGTAGTGGAGAAAAGGCCCCACAAACATGATTCTTGAAATGTAATTTCTAAGACTGAGTTGTAGGTAGGTATGGAAAGTTGAGTCAAAACTGTACAGTGGTTCAGAATCCAGAGTGTGGGTCCACAAACCTTGATTCAACACCTGGCTCTCTGTATGTCCTAGTGGCAAGGTCTCTCCCTTCTTTGCTGTGTTGTCACTCATTCTTCCAAAGTAATATTCTTTATAACCCTGGTTTCAATGACCATGTCTTGACAAGTGATTTACAGATCTACACCTCCCACCAATTTCCCTTTACTGAACTCTAAACCGTATATCTGATCCCTCGTTATACATTCCACTTAAATACCCCTGAGATAAGTAAGCTTAAAATGACTTAAATGAAATTTATCATCACCATCCAATAATATGACTGTTTTTCCTTTTCTTCTTTTCTCCCTCACTTGATAAAGAAACGACCATACACCCAATCACGTAAGCAGGAGACCTGGGATCACTCCCATAGTTTTCCTTCTTCACTCCTTACCACACAGCTTTTCTCTGGATTCTGCCTTGCTCCTGTATCTAATATACATACTCTTCTCATCTCTTGCCACTTAAACCTTAGTGGAGATTTTTGGGGGGTGGGAGGGGGCAGAGGCAAATCACGACAATATCCTCTATGTTGGCCTTCTGAAATCTTCCTTGTTCCTGAGTGGCTCCTACAATAGCCTCCAACTTTTCTGCCTCTGGCCTATCCTTAACTCCAATGTCTTCTCTTCACTGCTTGCAGGGTCCCCTTTCTAAAATACCAATTTTATCATGTCACTCTTCAATTCACAAACCTTCTTGTATGTTTGCAAATGAAACTTGACCTACTTTCTAAGACCCTTCATAATTCTGTCCCTGATGTCTTCTTCACCTTCACTTCTTTATTGTTCTTCCATTAAACATCGTTTCTCTGACAAGAGAGAATTACTTATATTTCTCTAAATGCACCAGTCTCTTGCGTTCTCACCCCGTCTGTCTCTCCTACACACACACATACACACACACACACACACACACACACACACACTGAACATTTCTGCACCTGCTGTTTCCTACACATGCGCTGTAACCTGCTGTTAAAAGTACAGTGTTCTCCCCACACCCTTCTAAATGTGATTAACTCTTTGTTGACGTTCATCACGTAGATCAATCTTCTGGGAAGTCTTTCTTCTTGGCTTCTCTCCTTCCCTTTCTGAAACAACTGGGTTAAGTTCCCTTTTGCAGTTCATACGTGACTATCGTTTCCTTTCCTAATTCCTCTGCCAGACTGCAAGCAATTTAAATGTATCACTGGTCTAAGTATCTCTAGCAATAAACACTGTGCTTAGCATATCACCCCAACTTAATAAACGTTTCCTGAAATGGAGTCAAAGACAACTGACTTGGTCACTGTATCTTTCTCACAGGAGTTCTCTTTCCAAGCCTCTTCCATGGTTCTTCCCCAACCCTCCCACAACTTTTCAGTGCCACCAGATACTCCTCCTCAACAGCCTTGTCTGCTGCAAGCTTCTCTCGTTTTCTCTTTGTCCTACAGCAATGTTTCTCAGATGGGGATGGTTTTGCGCCCTAGGAGATACCTGGAAAAATCTGGAGACCGACCGACTAACTAACCTTCCTTCCTTCCTTCTTTCCTTCCTTCCTCTCTTTCTTTCTTTCCTTCTCTCTCTTTTTTTTTCTGGAGACATTTCTGATTGTCACAATTGAGGTGTGGGGTGTGCTACTGACATCCAGAGGCTAGAGATCAGGGAAACTGGTAGACATCCTACCATGCAGAGGACATCCCCCCACAACAAAGAATTACCAGTGCCAAGGCTGAAAAACACTGGTTAGTAGTCAATGAAGAAATATGCCAACTGTCAATCTGCATGTCTGTGATCATGCCCTCAAGTAACCTGGAAAACACCACTCCTCAAAACTGACTACCGCTGGTCAGCTGCCTATCTGCTAGGCTGTGAAAAGCAAAGCAAGGACACTGGCCTCAGACTTCAACATCAGCCCATGGGGTCTAGAAGGCAGGGCCCCAAACAAGTAGCGAAAGTCTCCGGGGCAGAAAGGGCAGATTTCACGTAAGCAAAGTGAAAAGTGCTGGCCTTGACTTTGCAGCCCCATGGCTTCCAATAGCAATGTCATTGAACACAGACATTCAGGATTTTAAAATGTTCATTAGAGGTGAAATGGTATCTCTGTGGTCGGAAGGAATTAACGTGTCTCCATGACCATCTACCAGAGAGTAATGCAGGCACATAGAAAATGATGCTCAGTAATCTCAGGAAATCAGTTAGAATTGATGAGTTACTAGTTCCATAATTCAAAATTTACTACAGAATTTGGAATCCAAAGAATTTATGTACTTGGTTCTGTTTTCCAGCCCCACTTCTTTTTTTTTTTAAATGATTTTAAAATAAAGAGAATGAACAGGGACAAAAAAAATCTGGATTTTATTTTTTGAATTAACCGTGGCCAACATAAATTTGGTAATAAATCAGGCTATAGGTTTACATGTTAAGTTCCCAAGTATTAAGCTTGTCCTGGTTTCGGCGCACTTGGGTGGCTCAGTAGGTTAAGCGTCTGCCTTTGACTCTTGTCATGATCCCAAGATCCTGGGATCGAGCCCCGTGTCAAGCTCCCTGCTCAGCAGAGAGCCAACGTCTCCCTCTCCCTCTGCCTTTCACTCCCCTCTTTGTGCTCTCTCTCTATCTCTCTGTCACATAAATAAATCTTTTTTTTTTTTTTTAAAGTTTGTCCTGGTTTCTTTTTGAAGAAGGAACACATCTGCTATTTAACTTATAAGTGAGGCAGCAGTTAGCAGCCTGTTCAACACTGTGAGGGATAATAACAAACAAAGCATTAGGATATTGCAAAAATATATTTGTTCTGGGAATGGTATAGTTGTCAAAATCCACACTGCCAAAGTTGGCAACTGAAGTTTTGGGGTAAGCAGTATTACGGTGCAGAGGACTGAGCCTCCTGGGCTTTTTCCAGAGCATCAATTTTTAACATCTGCTTTTACTTTGTGTGTATTCTACTTCCCTGGAAATTTTTAAAACTCCAAGTTTAACATAAACTGACCCTTTTGTAGTTTATTTTATTTTTAACAACTCTCAGAGAATCATAGATTTCAAACAGACTTTTGAATTTTTTTTTCTTTTTCTGAATGACAATGAATTCCAATGTAATTTTCTAAAACCAGTTTCAAAAAGTTAAACTCCACTAATTCAATTTACTTCAGGTCCTAATGCGTGCAGATTTGGAATTCATCACACATCTAGGTAGACCTTCTGTCTACCTGTCCTTGAAATGGAAGGATTTAGTCATTTGAAATCTTAAAAAAAAATCTTGGAAGCTAAAAAATATCCATCAACCAATAATTCATTGCTTCTTCATTGACAAAGAATCTAAGTGACAAGATACCAAAAAGAAAATTGTAAAAACAGTGAACAAGCAGGGACGTCTAATGTTAAAAAGTAACAGATCTATGACTTCATTTCAAAGCTCCCAAGTTTTTAAAAATATTAATAAAAAAATATTTTGCTAACAATACTCCCTTCCTCCTCCGTTAGCAGTTTCTCTGGCAAATGTTGATTTCTCATAATGACATTACTATCACTCTCCCCCATCTCCACGCACACATATTCACATGCTATTGATGGGCAGTCTGTCTTGTTGCCTACGATTTTCAGACACTGATAGTGCTTACTGAAGAAGCTATGTATTTTCCACCAATCACCTTTTCTATACCCAACAGAGAACTTCCCACAGTTCCTTGGTGTTACCAAAAAAGAAGTTTTGGAGTTCTTGTTGGACTAGCCAATTCTAGCTCTTTCATTAGACTCTAACTCTTTCTATGAAATAGTGAAATACCAAATATTTCCAAAATTTATTATTTTATTGACTGTATTGTCAATAGGAGAAAGGACAGACATCACAGCTCATAGGGTTGGATGTAAGATTTTCCTTAAATGGTCACATTCTCTTATCCTCTAGAGCTCTTTACAAGAACCTGCTTAGAATATATGGTACTTCTCTACAGAAAAAAACAAAGCCAGCTTTTGCAGATAATATCAGGCTTTATTACCTTCAATAGCTCTTGGATATACTATGCAAATCGAGCTTCTAATATACAACTAGCAAAGATTAAATATCTATGGAAATTATCAATAGAGAGTTTCTAAATATTTTATGCAGCATGAATTCAAGGTCTTATGAGTCCTTGGGACTAAAATCAAGAGTATATTCAAAGTTAGGATAAAACAAATTTTTCATCTTTTCATGAAGCTTCAGTTTCAGCATCCCACAAAAGATGACTGACTATGCTTTGTAGCTTTGTTACACCTTACTCTGTAACAAAGACTAACTTTATATTGAAATTCTGCCATGCACCTTTACTGAAGCAAATCATTTGAGTTAAACTAACTTATACCCATCATTATTATTAATGAATGAGATTTCACTCTTGTCTGTAATGATTAAATATAATTCCCAGCAAAAGCAGGCTAGAGAGAGAGGCCCAGCCAGGCAGTTCACAGATGAGAATATGTGGTTACGTGACTCTGATATCTACATTTATGGGAGATAGAAATGATAGCAAGTCCACTATTTCGGAGGCAGAAGTGAACTTCAGTGGCAAACCATGCCCAGGTAGATTATGTCCTATGGAACAACCTAGACTAAATCCAGGGTATAAAATAGGAGCATCAACTGAGGAAACAGTTACACAGATGCTATATCTGTGTAACTAAGCATGTTAAGAAAAGAAGTAAAAAGTTATATATATATATATTTTTTTTTAAACTTATTTTCAGCATATTTGGCAGCAAGGTGAGTGAGAATCTATGACATAATACAAAAAAGGTAAATAGGAGTCAAATGATCACAACAGGACATTTTAGTTTTATTCCAACTAAATGGAAGTCATAATTCTTTTAAGCAAGAGACCATCATGATCTGGCATACAATTTTAATAGAACAGTTCCCTCTGTATAAAACAAGTTGGGAGGGCATGTATATAAGCATGGAGATATCCATACCCATTGTCCAGATGAAAGACTAGTGCCTTGGACTAGAATGATGGCGGTAGAAAAAGCCATGGATTTTAGGTATATTTTGGAAAGATACACAAGAACTTGCTGAAAGACTAATGGATTTGATGAAAGATGGTGAAGAAAAGGAGGACTTTTAGCTTTCTGGCTTGCTTGCTTGCTTGAGTAGATGGTGATGGCATTAACTGAGATGAGGGTGACTGGATGAGAAACAGATTTTGTAGGTTAGTACATTTTGGACATGATAACTGGACATCATCCATCAAACAGACAGTTGTATATACAAATATGGAGCTCAGTGGATGATCTGTCCTAGAAATAATCAACATAAAACAGGAAAATCATCAGCATTTGATTGTATTTATAGTCAAGAAGCTTGATGACATCACCTAGGGAAAGAGTACAAATGGAAAAAAAAAAAAAAAAGACTAGAACTCAGGAAAGAAAATTGAGGAACACCAACAGAAAAGTCAAGATTGAAGTAGATCCAGGCAGAGTCAGATAAATTGCAAAGGAGATAAAAAGGAGTAGGTGGTGTCAAAAATGACAAAGAGAGTATTTTTTTTTATTTTATGTATTTATTTGACAGAGAGAAATCACAAGTAGATGGAGAGGCAGGCAGAGAGAGAGAGGGAAGCAGGCTCCCTGCTGAGCAGAGAGCCTGATGTGGGACTGGATCCCAGGACCCTGAGATCATGACCTGAGCCGAAGGCAGCGGCTTAACACACTGAGCCACCCAGGTGCCCCCACAAAGAGAGTGTTTTAAGGAGTTGACTTTGAGCAGTTGACTGTGTGTACCATCACTGAAAAATCAAGGGAGATAAAGACTGACATATGTCCTTGGGATTGTAATAAGATGGTTTTGGTGACCTTGAAAAGAGGAGTTTCAATGGTGGGGAATAAAAGTGAAGATAAAATGGGTCAAAATCTGTATGGAAGGTGAAGGTGTGGATATTACAAGTGTAGATCATTTATTTAAGAGACCTTGTCATGAAGCTGAACAGAGAAATGTCCTAGAGCTAGATGAAGAAATGGCACTAAAGAGAGGCTTACTCTTTAAGGCTAGAGCAAACTAAAAACATCTTAAATATTGATAGGAATAATTCAATAGAAAGGAAATAAATACAGATTCTGTATTAAAAATAAGAGATGATTCTGATGAAGTCCCAAAAGTTTATTTTCACTTTTGTTTCCTTTGCCTTTGGAGACATATCTTGAAAGAAGTTGCTGTGGCTGATATCGAAGAGATTACAGCTTATGTTCTCCTCTAGGATTCTAATGGATTCCTGTCTCACGTTGAGGTCTTTTATCCATTTTGAGTTTATCTTTGTGTACGGTGTAAGAGAATGGTCGAGTTTCATTCTTCTACTTATAGCTGTCCAGTTTTCCCAGCACCATTTATTGAAGAGACTGTCTTTTTTCCACTGTATATTTTTTCCTGTTTTGTCGAAGATTAATTGACCATAGAGTTGAGGGTCCATATCTGGGCTCTCTACTCTGTTCCACTGGTCTATGTGTCTGTTTTTATGCCAGTACCATGCTGTCTTGGTGATCACAGCTTTGTAATAAAGCTTGAAATCAGGTAACGTGATGCCCCCAGCTTTATTTTTGTTTTTCAACATTTCCTTAGTGATTCGGGGTCTCTTCTGATTCCATACAAATTTTTGGATTATTTGCTCCAGCTCTTTGAAGAATACTGGTGGAATTTTGATCGGAATGGCATTAAAAGTATAGATTGCTCTAGGAAGTATAGACATTTTAACAATGTTTATTCTTCCAATCTAAGAGCATGGAATGGTCTTCCATCTTTCTGTGTCTTCTTCAATTTCTTTCATGAGTGTTCTGTAGTTCCTCAAGTACAGATCCTTTACCTCTTTTGTTAGGTTTACTCCCAGGTATCTTATGGTTCTTGGGAGGTTGGGGTACATGGTGGTGGGTATTATGGAGGGCACGGATTGCATGGAGCACTGGGTGTGGTGAAAAAATAATGAATACTGTTTTTCTGAAAATAAATAAATTTATTAAAAAAATAAAAATAAAAATAAGAGATGATTATAGAGGCAAAATCCTTGAGAGAACAAGAAGGGATGAGATCCACTGGCACCAATATAAGGGATTTTGTATGATAAGAGCATTTGCAAGTAACTTCAAATAAAACCAGTCAACCCATCCTTGTCATTTTATTCCATAACATTCACAAGGATAGAGAAGGTGGAACTTGGATCCAGAGAGGGTTAGAGTGTTCCAGGAAAGGGAACTTAGTGTGTTCACAAGTGAATATTATAATAATGAATCATGGAGTCAGACGAGAGTGAAGACAAGAGGGAGTGATAGCTATGGAAGAAGAGATGATGTGAGTGGATTCGATTAGAGGTCTTAATATGGCAGAAGAATTGTTGCAGCAAGCTAAAAATAAAGGTAGTGATCAGATTGGTAAATACTTGAAAATAAGGATTTCAAGTGCAGTGCCTTTACTAGTGATAAAGTAAACTGGCGTATAGCTTTGGGAGTGAGTGGCTAAGGCGGCTCTAAAAATTGCAGCAGGGGAGTCAGAGAAGGCAATGACTGACGAGTATAATGCGTATCTCCCCCTTGGATGTTGGAGTCATCAGGATATACAACAGAGCTTGAGGTGGAAGAGTGCAGGTGAGCCTTCAGTCAGTGGAGAAGAGTGACCAGGGGTTTAGAGAGCAACTATACGAGGGGAGAGTTGGATGAAAGGAAGGTTAAAACACTTACGGTTTTGGAAGGAGGAAAAAAGAAAATGAAGGCAAGGTAGCCAACAGGCAGCAAGAGGTCACATAACATAATGCCCGGTCTTAGGAGGACAGAGCAAATAGCCTTCATTTGAGAGGTCCTCCGGGAAAGCTGCTTAATCTGGTTTAGTCAAGGAAAAAAGGAGAAATAAAGATTTGGAAGAGAATAGGGATATAGGGGGCACCTGGGTGGCTCAGTGGGTTAAGCCTCTGCCTTCGGCTCAGCTCATGATCCCAGGGTCCTGGGATCGAGCCCTGCATCGGACTCTCTGTTCAGCGGGGAGCCTGCTTCTTCCTCTCTCTGCCTGCCTCCTGCTTGCTTGTGATCTCTCTCTCTGTGTCAAATAAATAAAATCTTTAAAAGAAAAAAAGAAAAAGAGTACGGAAATAGGAGATTGTGTTGATCCCAGATGGGGTGCTTCAGGAAGCACCAGAAAAGGGTCTGGGAGGGGTGGGGAGCTGGAGAATGGGTCAGATTCAAGGATGACAATGGCAGCATTAGACCAAGAAAAGGCAAGCCAGTGCACACCCCACAACGCCCGGGATTCTCATTCTGCCGAAGGGATAACCAAGAGGTCACTTGTGATGATGTTAGTTCTGATAGGGAAATCATACAACACCAGCCTGTGATGCCACACCCACCCGGTCGCTGTCACCTCCTATCGTTCCAGATATCCTAAGGATCTTAGGCCACACCAATTTTATACCACATATTACAAAATTAAACAACGGAAAGTCAAGCCTATCAGCTGGAAGCAGATCAGTGTCAAAAGGTATCATCCTTCATATGACCCCCTTTATGAAAAATGTTACATCTCTCCTTTTCTTTTATATGATAGAGCAAATTTTTAAATTTAGTCAGGGCTCAGACTCTGGTTTATATTTTTGTCTCCATTTGTTTTTATCTTATTTTTAAATTATTATTTATTTATTTACTTTATTTCCAAGGGAAACTACCTATAACATACTTCTCTCCTCAAAAATTCTAATGAAGAAATGGTTTTCTCATTTCACTTCTTTTACTGAGTCACCCTGAGAGGTGATTTAATACATTGAAGCCATGCCAGTTATGTAGGTTCGGCATTGGGTATCTCTAAAATTTCATCAGTGATGCTGTCCCAAGACTATTGATTCCTCTCAGGAAATTTAAATCTCTGAACAGTAACTGATGGTGCTAGGAAGAACTGCATGGTCAGTAATCCATGAGTTCATCAAATGCTCTCGTCAGAGCACAGGCTCGTTTTTCCCTCTAATGCAGATATCTTTTTACTCATCTGATACTAGGTCAGACATCCTACCTCAGTGAACTGCACAGCTTCCCATTTGTGCACAGAATGTAGCAAAAAACCAGTTTCACTGAGGCTGTGACTTGAAGGCGGTGCAGGATTTTATGACAAATGGTGGACTCAAATGAACTCTCAAGAAAAATCACCTATCTCCGGCCAGAAATGTCGCTTTCATTTATTTCAATATAGGGTGATACATCCCTTCACTATGTCTCTCTGTTTGAATCAGCAGCAAATAGGCACTCACATCAAACCATGTAGGTGGTGATGCTTGAACTGGGTCTTAAAACATGAAAAGGAGCTCTGAAAACATTTGGGAAGGTTGCCTCAGTGTCTTAAGACTTATGGGTCCCTGAAAAAAGATGACATATTCATGAATGAACTGTCAAGTTCCTGTGTCATAGTGAGGGGTGGGTGTTCCCATTCGAAGAGCAAAGATATTTGGAGACAGGAGTCACCACACAAAAAGTAAATTTCCGTACATCAACTTTATCACATCAACTGGGTTGACTTTTTAAAACACCTTTTTTTTTTTAAATGATTGATTGATTGATTGATTGATTTGACAGACAGAGATCACAAAGTAAAGAGAGAGAGGAGGAAGAGGACTCCCTGCTGAGCAGAGAGCCGGATGGGGGGCTTGATCCCAGGACCCTGGAATCATGACCTGAGATGAAGGCAGAGGCTTTAACCCACTGAGCCACCCAGGCACCCCAACTGGGTTGACATTTTAAAAAACCAGCTTATCATCTGATCATACAAATTGATTGGATTAGAATGGCAAAACTCATTGAGAATGAGGACATAAGCAGAGTTGATTTAACTCCCATTAGGACTCCTTGATTTAGCATTAATCTCTTTGTGGAAATAAAGTAAACAATACCTTCTGCCTCTTTTTAGCTTTTGGCAATTTGGACTAATGCTTCTTGGATTTAGTCTCTACGTGTAAAGGTAGGGATCTGAGTTGGATGGATCTCTATGCTACATACTGCTGTTTTTACTGAATTGAGTAGTTGGTCCACACACGTACACCCACACATTAACCACGCATGTATTATTAATCAAGCTAGTTTTTCAAACTTTTTAGTAAAATTCCTCTAACTGAATGTATATATTCATTATTTGAGATAGTGGGTAATGAAATTAGAACAGATTTACAAAACAAATTCCAAATACTCCATAGTTCTGATTTTCACAAGTTGGATAATTTCTGCGTTGATTTTTCTACCACAGAGGTGAATGTCCCAACCGAGGCTCACAGACATGCATTTTACGGTACCACCTAAAACTCACCAAACACCTTCACATTTGCTTTCTTCTTATCCAGATGTTTTTTCAACATATAAAAAAAAAACTAGTGATTCTAACATTTCTAAATATGTAACCCCTAAATTTCATTTGCAAATAGTAAAAATTTCTTTAGACTTGGGTAGGTGTATTTAAACAGTCGTGTTCTTTCTCTGGTAAAATGTGGATAAACCATTTATCAAAAATTGTATCGGGAATTCTCAACTTTCTCTTTCTCTCTCTCTCTCTTTTTTTTTTTTCCTGTGAGTAACTGGCCCACTAACATGACCTTAAAATAATTTTGGGAAATACTGGTTTTCTGCACTCCCGCAGAGCTGAGAACAGAGGTGCAGGAGATCGGAGAATCACTCGGACGCTGAGAGAGAAGGACAGACCTTTGAAGGCTGCAGGTGTGAGAAGGTTTGTGACAGGTGCGGTAGGAAGCTGGGCCTCATGCTAAATAAACTAGTGAAAGAGACCCACGTTTAGGACTCGAAGCGAAAATGAAAGCTAGTAGGGTTCTGTGTTGGTCCTTCCTCACAACCCGAATGCCCAAAGGCCACAAGAGAGCAGAGCAAAAAGCCAGAGCACCGGCCACGGAGCTCAGGACCTGAAGGCCAACCCCCACTGTACTCGCTACTGTCTGGCTCCGTGGTGGGGAGAAAGGTCCTTAGCCCCCAAGCTCCTCTGTTCTTATATGTGTAAACGACATAATGATGACACCTTTTTAGTAAAATGTGACAAATACATAATATAATCCAGTAAAGCAGACACGTGGTAAATGGCATGTAAATTCTCAGTACCTATTAGATCTGTATTTTTTAGATGGGAGAGAGGCAGAGGAAGGGAGAGAGGGAGAGGGAGAGAACCTTAAGCAGGCTCCACACTCAGCACAGGGCCTGATGCGGGGCTCGAGCCAAAATCAAGAGTCGGGCGCTTAACTGACAGAGCCACCAGGCACCCCGAGCTATATTATTATTATTATTATTATCATCATCATCATCGTCACATAATCCAGGAGGGTAGCATCAAAGTGAAAAGGGAGAGTAACTCTATTCCTATGCAGAAGGGGACAAATAACCCTCCTGTATTCGTCAGAGCTGCCTCAACAAAGCACTACAAACCTGGCGGCTTAAACCACAGGAACTTACTGTTGCCTGTTTGTAGAGACTGGAAGTCAGAGATCAGTGTGTCAGCAGGGTTGGTTCCTTCCGAGGACGGTGAGGCAGAATCTCTGCGTGCCTCTTCCAAGCCCCGGGTGGTTTGCTTGTAGCATCTTCACCCCGACCCCGGCTTCTCTGCTCCCGGCGTGCACGTCTCTGTTCAAATTTCCCCTTTTAGTATAGACACCAGTGATATCAGAATAGGAGTCCACCTTATTCCAGAATGGCCTCACGCTAACTAACTAGATCTGCAAAGACTCTGTTTCCAAACAAGGTCGTGTTTTGAGAGCCTGCGGATTGGTACCTCGCCATAGGAATTTGGGGGAAACAGAGCTCAACCCCTAACTCCTCCTTCTGAAACACCACTCCCAGGTTGTTACACCTGCTCACACAGTCCTCGTGACCTTCGATTCCCCACACAGTTTCTTCTCATGGTCTAGCAGCCAGAGCTGCCTCCTCCCAGCATCACAGGTTAGACCACAGAGTGAAAAACACAGGAATATGGAATGAAACTGTTTTCTCCAACAGGTAAACGGTAAAATGCTAACTGCCGCTGAAACGCACTGAGGCTTCACGCCAAGTGTAGGAGAAGAGAGGTTCTACATCACCCACCTCATTTGTTCTTAGGCTCTTTGCGAATTTACTGAAAGTTAAGGACGTTCTTGCCCTAGGATACAAGTGCGCAAGAAAACACACGCCATTCTTTGTATAATCTCTAAAAATTGCTAGATTACCTTTTAAAGTCTCACTTAGTCCCTTTGGGGTCCACTAAACCAAGACTGAGACTCTGGACTATAGATCAGGGTCTCTCAATCTTGCTATAGTTGAAATTTGGGGCCAGATAAGTCTCTGCTGTAAGAGGCTGTCCTGTGCCTTGTAGGATATCACTGCATCCTTGGCCTCTGGCCACTGAATGCTAGTAGCATCGTCCAGTTGTGACAATCAATAATATCTGCAGACATTGCGAGATATCCCCTAGGGGGCAAAATCACTCCATTTGAGAACTGTCCGTGTATACAGAGGGTTGATCCTTGCCCTCAGATCAGTTTACAAAAGCATTTGGTAAAAGCTACTCTCCATTGCCAGAACAGTGTTAAATAAATAAGTAAATAAGAAAACCAGTTACCATTAGACAGAGGGTGTCCAGGAAGTATGTACTTGTATGTTTGTTTGTTCACTGTTTTATCTTCAAAGAATAAAGAATGCATGGCACTCTGTGAATGTCCAGAAAATATTTGCTTGTGTGTTCTAGTTGTTTGTCCTCAAGCCATTGACAGTTCGTGGGTGAGGCAGAAAAATCAGCATCTAATCATAAATGCTGCCCAAACAGCCTTCCTTTGGGGGATGCTGGAAGTATCCTGAATATTTATGTGTGTGATAATACTGTATTACTCCGATGGAAAAGTACTATGCGAGCATAGAGACAACTACTTAGTCTGCTCAAGACTGGAAACCTGTTTGTGAGCCTGTTACGTATGTTAGCAGAGGAAGGTATGGGAAGGGATATATGTGTGTCAAATGTTCCTCTTTCAAACAAAATTTGATGTAAGCAAATTTTAAATGATATTTTCTACCAATAAAACAGCATAAATTATTATATTTAAGTTTCAAACCCAAGTTAAATCAGGACTATAGAAATAGTTCCCTATGATGCTTAAAAATAACAATGTGCCTTAAAATAAGTATCACGTAGGTAGAATATCATAACATTTTAGTTTCCAGGAAACTGATTGCTATCAGTGCCTAGGTTTGGAAGCTAGTGGTACATTTAACATTCTATAATTATCGATTATTAAATAATTTGATCTGACAGGGATAGTTGTTGCTCTAGATCCTCAGTGATAGAACCTTCTGTAATAATGGCAAGGTTTTCTATCTGCACTGTCCCATGCAGTAGCTATCAAGCACTGGAAATACAGTTAGTACAACTGGATAACTAAGTTTAAAGTGTTATTTCATTCTAACTAACCGAAATTTAAATGGCCGTAAATGTCAAGTGCGTAGCTCTAAATGGCTGAAAATATGTGCTCAATGAGCAATTTCATTTTGTCTCATCTGATCTATTGTAAAGGAATGGGAATGGCTTATGTGATGAAGAAAGGACAGCCAGAACACAAATATGCTAAGAAAAGAAAGAAGGGAGGAAAACGAAGAAAATAATTTCACAAAAACAGATAAAAAGGATAAAAGCCCATGGCTTTCAGAGCCTTTCTTTCTTTCTTTTTTTTTTCTTTTAAAAGTACGCTCCATACCCAGCATGGAGCCTGAACTCATGACCCTGAGATCAACACCTGAGCTGAGACCAAGAGTCAGAGGCTTAACGTACTGGGCCACCCAAGTGCCCCTCACAGCCTTCCTTAATAAAAGTTATTATAATTTGACTAAGGCCATAGGCTGCCTCACTTCCTTTGTGATTCTTGGGATGATTAAGGCTAAGGCCATAGGCTGTCTCACTTCCTTTGTGATTCTTGGGATGATTAAGGCTCCAATCACTGTTCCAGTAACGACTTAGTGCCTGGCCTCCCCTTGAGAAATACCATCCCAAGTCACACCTAGCCCTCCTGGAAATAAAGTGTTCATAATTGTTGGGATCCCCAAGTGAGTCCTCCATTAGCTGGAGGCCCAACATGATAGTGTCCCCAACACAGCACCTTGGCTGGCTGGTACGCTTCGGGTTCCCAATTCACTTTGAAAAAAAATTTTGTTTCAAAGTTTTTTCATTCTTTTTTAAGAGGGGGAGGTGGGGAGGGGCAGTGGGAGAGGGAGAGAATCTTAAACAGGCTCCACACTCAGCATGGGACCTGTCAACCTGACAGCCCTGATATCACAACTTAAGCCAAATCAAGAGTTGGATGCTCCACCAACCAAGCCACCCAGGTGCCTCTCGTTTTTATTCTTAAAAGAGCTGCCTGAGGGCAGCAGGTCCAAAATGTCCTGTATGGCCAGACCACCAGTCAGGGGCCATTCATCTGTACCACAAAATGACTGAGCAACAGCTATAGGAAGAGATGTAGGAAAGATGTCTGGAGATGGCATGGGCTTAGCATGGGGAATAGATGAGGCAGAGCCCTCCCCAGCTTTCTCTGATAGACCACTCAGTAAGGCCAAGTGGAATGGTGATCAGATTCAGGTCAAAGTCGTCTGGCAAGAGATGAAAGGCACAGATCATTCTTAATATCCCTCCCCCATACCAATACAAGTTATTCCTTCCATAGATGTGGGGAATGTTGTTCTCCATCTACCACCAATAAATCAGAATGTCCCACTCTACTTCATTTTTTCCTCAGTTATCTTCTTTTTGCACCCAGAGTATTTGCCCAGAAGGGTTGGTTGCGAGAGGAACAAGAGTGTTTCTAGGAACTTACAGGGATTCATTATGTCTTCCACTTGGGCTCAAGCAGAGGGACTTAAGGAGAAATGCATTTCACCAAGGAGTCTCTGCCCCTATGATCTAGGACCAGAAAAATCCAGAACAATCTAGCAGAATCCAGCTGCTGAACTAGATTTAAATTGGAAATTTCTTGGCATTCTTTTGGGTGAACTGCCACGTGAATAATGTTGTAACTACACTTGTTACTAGGGTTGTTATTAGGGGAAAGAAAGGAACAGCAGACCTAGGAATAGTCAATTTCTCAGAATAGGTCTATATAACCCTCCATTCCTTTATTACTAATCATTATGCAGAATGCAGAGGATTCTTTTCAGAGGCCAGTCAGATTCCATGCCTAGAGACACATGACTCCAACCCTCCTGGCAGCCTAGACCCCCAGCTGTGAAACCTGGCAGCAATCATTGGGCTGGGCGGGGGAGGGGGCCCAGGGCTCAGGGGGGCTGCTGCTGACAACGGTCCAGGGAAGTGGACTATGTTAGGAAGTAGCCTCACCTATGAGCCCAGGATCTGGACCACTGGTGTGTACTCTATTGTTTCATCAGAATTCGATTCTAAAATATAAACTCAAAGACAAAATTATTAAGCATTTTAAGACGGCGACCACAGAGCATTAAAATTCAAGCAGGAGGCCTGTCTGATGGTCAGTGCTGGCCCCACCTATTACGAATGCTTTTCCACTCATACCCCACTCTCACAACGTGAAACTCCCCCATCAGTTTCTGTAAAATCTTCCCTTGATCCAGACTACTTTGGTTCACTTGTGCTTCAGTAGTCTTTATTTTTTATTAATTTTTTTTAAGATTTTATTTTTAAGTAATCTCTACACCCAACATGGGGCTCGAACTCACAATCCCAAGATCGAGGGCCATCTGTTCCACTGACTGAGCCAGCCAGGTGCCCCTCTTCAGTGTCCTTTAGGATTGAGCCTAAGTGTGACCTCTTTCACGATGCGTTCCTCTGTCTCTGGAGGTAATTAGCAGTGACTGCTCCGTGTTTATGTAGCACCACCCATTTCCTCTATCACAGCACCAGTGACTGTAAGGGGATTGTCTGTTCACTGGTCTGCTTTTCTTCCTTGACTGTAAACTCCTGTAATGAGACATGCATGAGTATTTGGTGAATGAGTAGATCTGCCGAAGGGCCATTTTCCAGATAGTTACACTGCTAACTAAGAGTTCATAGAACAGGGCACCTGGGTGGCTCAGTGGGTTAAGCCACTGCCTTCGGCTCAGGTCATGATCTCGGGGTCCTGGGATCGAGTCCCGCATCAGGCTCTCTGCTCAGCAGGGAGCCTGCTTCCTCCTCTCTCTCTCTGCCTACTTGTGATTTCTCTCTGTCAAATAAATAAATAAAATCTTTAAAAAAGAAAGAAAAAAAGAGTTCGTAGAACAATTTTTAACATCTAGTCAAACCCTTATTTTGTTTGATGCAGCAAGCATTGTGTTCTACACAGATAATTTACAAGTGAATTTCAATAGCTTTATCAGTTTTCGGTCGATTTAATCTTAAAATCCAAGTGGCATGATCATTTCAAGGAAAAATAACTTTCTACTAACATACCCATACCCTGGGTGGTATGTTTTTGGAATCCTTATCTAATCAAGAATGTTTTTCTGTTGTCATCACAAAATGATAATTGGCCTGGTCACAGACTTTGCTTTCAAAACTTCATAGATTTTTGTTTCCTTAGCTTCTGGCTTTTAATGTTGCGAAGGAGTTTGAGTCTTAACCTGAAAGTCACTTGTTTGAACACAACCCATTTTCTTCCTGTATTCTTGTTGAAGGCTTACCTATTCTTGAAATGAAAATTTTCAAATGTCTTTTTATCTGTGGGTCTGTATTCACTTTCTCTTTTCTGAAAGAAGCAAGTCCTTTTAGTCTTCATAGTGAAAATATTTTTTAAAGGGCAGTTTTTATATATACTAATGAGCACATTGTGCATTCATTCTTTTCCAATTTATATAGTTCTTCTTTAGGATCATTTATAATTCTGTTTGCTGTACTACTACCTCCATTTCCTTTCCTCCATATTCAAACTCAATGTGAATCAAATTTTCATAATGATTGTTATAGTCCTTATATTTTCTAATGTGAATTTTATTCTAGTATTTTCTTTTAATCTAGATACCATCTTTCTTTATCTTGGGCATTTACTTTTTTAACTTTTGGTTATAACTTAATCTCAACTATTTCCCTTTTTATGGCTTTCAACTTCATAGGTTGCACACTGTTTCACACAGTTCCTAGAATATAATCACGACTTACTTCCTCCATAAGTGGTGGTTATTACCACATGCAGTTCTCAGTAACTGGCACAGAAAAGATCCAAGAAGTGCTGTTAGGCACATACTATTCACTCTATAAAATACAGGCCCCAAAGAGTGAAAATGAACTTTCTGGAGGTCACAAAGATAGTTAATAGTAAAAGGATATATTCAGTACAAGTCTAATTAAACTAAGAGTCAACATATTTCAAGTGTCATATATCAAGCATAGGACCCATGTTAAGAATGGAAATGAAGTATGTGACTTGACTCCTTGAATTTATTAGTGGGAATTTCATTCAGAGATGTATGAAATAAAACAGAACAACTTCACAGCGAGCAATTTCATAAGAAATATATCTGGGTTTTGGTGTTTATGCTCACTTCTGAAATATCTGGACCTCCTACATTTGTTGATTATTTTATTAATAAAGATTTGGATTATTATTACTCTGAGTAATATCCTTAAGCACTAAACATTGCACAATGGAAACAAGACACGCCATTCTCACATTAGAAGGGGCTGTATCTTTTTCTTTCCATTCTTAAGAGATAAAAAAGAAATGGAGAATCAATGAAGCAAAGATTGTGGCTTAAATCCATCATTTTCCCTTACATTCCTCTCTTTCAAGTATGAACTCCCACTGGAGAGACCACATTATATTGGGTTGATTGATGTAAAACTCCAAAGCAAATTAATCCAAATAACCTCCCATGCCTACTGCTTCCCTCTAATTAACTTGCTGGAACTCACAATGTTGGTCCACAGCTACTCCATGGGTCAGTTAAAGCATTTGGCCTCACTTCACCCAGAGCCCACAACTGAGGAAGTATTCCATTGAGCACATGGAACTACATGTTGGCATGAATAACTTCAATAACTTTACATCATAATTATCAGGAGGAATATTTTTTCATGGCTGGGATTCAAATTGTTTTACTTGATAACTGAAATGGACTAAATATTCTGAAGAATATTAACATTTCCCAGAGAGCCAAAAGAGTCTTGTTGTACTTAGAAGTTAACTAATGATGAGAGCCTTGAGTACTAAATAAAGGACATTTTCTACATTATAAAAGACTTTTTTTTTTTAAGATTTTATTTATTTGACAGGGAGAGAGAGATCACAAGTAGGCAGAGAGACAGGCAGAGAGAGAGAGAGGGAAGCAGGCTCCCTGCTGAGCAGAGAGCCCTATGTAGGGCTCGATCTCAGGACCCTGAGATCATTACCCCAGCCAAAGGCAGAGGCTTAACTCACTGAGCCACCCAGGTGCCCCTAAGAGAGTCTTTCTTAGGTAGTTATAATATTGTACATTTTTTCCCTCCAATATTATTGACACTGACTTGGGCTCTCAAGCAACCCCTTTCTGGCTTTTGGGTTTGCCTTCTAACAATTCTCATTGGCTACCAAAGAAGGTAAGATGATACACATGAGGTAAGACAAAGTGATATTCATTAGTGAGTACAGACAAGTATGAGGATGCTCCTCAGGGCTAAGCATGGTCTAACACATGGTCTGATCTTTCGCTGGGAAATTCTGAAATGCTAAAATGAGAAGATTAAAGATATCACTAAGTTCACCAAAAGCTTTTCCATTACTTCTCTTACAGGGCATGCTTTGGTTCCAAAGAAAGACCTTTTCAAGGATAATAGTATATTGAAATACTGAGAAAAACCAAATGCTTCTAAACTGGGAAGAAGCTCCAGGTCATCTCAATGTCAAAATTTGCACAGACTGTGAAGGCCAGGTATTCCCTCCTGAGTGTCATCACTCAGGAGCAGGAGACAAAATCAAAGACAGGATCTTATTCCAGTGGTTTCAATGTTATAGGCATTTATGCATTTGTGTGTAAAATATTTTTACATTGTGAAATATAACATCCATATAGAGTAATGGCTTATATGTATATTTAAAAAAAAAAGTAAGCATAAACTACACATGCATGTAATCACTACCCACATTAAGATCTAGAACATTTCTAGCCCCTAGCTTCACTGTGTGGCCTTCTCTGCCCACAATTCCATCCTTTGCCCTGAATTAACCATTATTATTATTACCTTCCTTTTTTTCTTTAAATTTTTACCACTCCTACATGGATCTTTTATAATACGCTCAATTTTGAACTTAAAAAAAAAAATAAAACCACACTCTGTATTTTTCCATTTTTCTCTGTAACATTCTATAAGCTAAATATTTCTCTGTAAATCTCCATTTTAGGATATAATGGAGTAACTTGTACTATACTTGCTCTCCCATGATAGATAACTAGAAAATGACACAAAATATATGAAACACATGTTTCCAGACATTTTACATCAGACCATATAGGACTAAGATCCCTAAGAGCAGAGGCGCAAATAAAGTGAGCCCTATAAATTCTTCAGAGTCCTGACTGTAGGTGCTTTCTGGACCGTGAGAAACCATCAAGAACCCAAGCGGAGCAAACTAGTTTCACTGCAGAAGACCAGAAAGAAGAGTGATAGGAAGAGATAGAGTTCCAGAAATCTGCAGAGCTTCTTTGGGTCTACAGCCAAATATTGCATTGTGCTTGTGTAGGGTGAAACTCCATGAGGCCAGGCAACATGTAACTACCAGAGAAAGAGTAACTGTTGGGGACCTGCAGGCTGATCACTTTCTACAATTCACATTGGCAAGGAGACTCTTGAGTTCTGACCAACCAAAGTGGAACTCATTGAACATACATGGTACATAATAGTAGGTCTAGCAGGGTGTAGCTTTAATGGAAGAGCTAAAGTAACATAGAGTAAAGGCTGTTCTAGATATCCGTGCCCTGACAAAATTTACAACCAAGCTTCAAAAGGCTCAAGCTTATCTACAACTCACTTAATTACCTGTCAAAACAAACTGTAACACTCTTTAAAGAAAAACTATAAAATCCAGAAATGCAACAAAATGGCAGTCATGTTAGGCTCTCATAAAGTATGACTACACATGTGTCACAGTAGGAAAATGTTTCCTATAAACAGTGGAACTATCCATCAAACAAAACAGATTCAGAAATATTAGAGATAATAGAATTAGCAGACATGGATTTTCAAAGAGCTATTCTACATAATAAAGAGATAATGGAAGATATTTATTTTTAAAAAATACAATGAACTTCTAGAGGTGAAAAATTTAAAGGAAAAATAGACATGTATAAATTTGAATTATAAATTCAATAAATTTGAATAATAAACACTTCTCTCTCAGGAAGCAAGAAAATAAAGAGACATAAAAAGTAATAAGAAAACTGAACAACAAATTAGCCTAATTGACATTTGTAGAACACTATACACACTCTTCAAGAGAACATGGCATATTCACCAATACAGACTCTATAGCAGAACATAAAACAAGCATTAATTTAAAAGTTGAAATAATGCACAGTATGTTCTCTAGCTATAATGAATCTATTCATAAATCAACTTAAAAATTAAGAAAATCTAAAGTATTTTTTAAATTAAATAATATACTTCTAAATAATTCATAGGTCAAAAAAAAAGAAATACAAAAGAGTAGAAAATATTTTTAATTGATTTATAACCGATGAAAGTTATCAAAATTCAGAGTGTGTAGCTACAATGGTATTTTCAGTAAATTTTATAGATTTAAATGCTTGTGTTAGAAAAAATAATAAATCATCTGATCTCTGTGTAGCTAAAGTGGTATTTTTGGTGAATTTTATAGATTTAAATGTTTATATTAGAAAAAAATAATAAAATAAATCATTTAAGCATTACATTTAAGAAATTGAAAAGAAAATTAAATCCAAAGTGAGTAGGAGGAAGGAAATACCAGAGTGGAAAGAAATGAAAAAAGAAACAAACAGAAAAGAAAGTCAATGAAACTGGAAGCTGATAGTTTAAAAAATCAAGAATTTCAAATCTCTATCTCGAACAGTAAAGAAAAAAAAGAGAGAAACCCAAATTACCAATATCAAGAATAAAAGGAAGATTATTACCACAGATCTAAGACATATTTAAAAGAAAATAAGGGAATATAATAAACAATATTATGCCAATAAATTCAAGTTGACATGGACAAAGTCCTTGAGAGACACTAATTTCCAAACTAACACAAGAATACAATATATTTTAAAAAATTGAAAAGCTTAAGATTAAAATAATAAAAGTTGCAAGTAAAAACCTCCCTTCAAAGAAAATTCCAGGCTCTGATGACTTCATAGGAAATTTTTTCAGAGACTTAATATTACAAAAAACCAATTTCACACAAATCCCTTCAGACTATAAAAGAGGCTGAAATGTTTTCAAGTTCATTTTGTGAAGCCAATATTGTTCTGAAATCAAATTTAGCAACAACATAACAAGGAAAGAAAGTTACAAGATTCCACTTGAACATAATCATGAAGGTTCCTAACAAAATATTAGCAAAATGACTTCAATGTTATATAAAAAGAGCGAGGTAGAGCTTATCCCTGAAATGCAAGGATAGTTTGTCATCAAAAATCAAGGTAATTCGCCCCATTAACAAAATAAACACAGGTAATTACCTTAATATATGCAGAAAAGCCATTTGACAAGAATCAACATCCATTTATGATAAAAACTTTTAGCAAACTAGGAATAATAGCAAATTTTCTCAACATGATGATGGCACCTATAAAAAAACCTAAAACTAGTACGTAGTTAACAGTGAAAGAATTCACACTTCTTTAAGATTAGGAAAAAGGCAAAGTTGCTTACCTTCACTATCCCTATTCAACATTATACTAGGGCTTCTGAACAGTGTAATTAGGTAAGAAAAAGAAATCAAAATATAGATAGATGGATAGATTGATAAGTCAGATATAGAAATATATTAGAATTAAAGAAATAAACAAAATGGCATCATTTATGGACACTGTAATTATATATGTAGAACATATCCTAGGTATCTACAAATATCCTATTGCAATTAATATGTCAAATTAAGAAATAAATGGAATAATATACAACAGTGATGTTTTGGAAGGCTCATTATTTTTAAATGCTCAGTTCTCTCTAAATTCAACATAGAGCCATCAAAATACAATCAGGTTGTTTATGTAGAAATTGAAAGATGTGGTAAAATTTATATAGAAATGAAAAATATCTAGAATAGCCAAAACAATTTTTTAAAGGACAAATTTAGAGAACTTCCCCTATCTTATTTAAAGTAAAACCCATAAGTACAATAATCAAGACAGTGTAGAAGGAATCTAAGGATATATAGATTGATGGAATAGAAGAGAAAGCCTGGAAATAGACATAGTAGACTTCTGACCATGGTGCCATGGTAGTTCTGCTTCAAAGATAGCATTTTTAACAAATGATACTGAAACAGTTGGCAAAAAACAATGAAACTCAAACTTATATCACACCAAAATAAAAGAATAACTTGAAATCAAATGTTTGAACATAAATGCTAAAACTTCAGACTTCTGGAAGTAAGCATAGATGAAAATCTTTGTGACCTTGGAGTAGGCAAATATTTTTTTTTAAGTACATGAAAATCACTAATAATTAAGAAATGGGTAAATTAAACTTCATGACAATTTGAAAGTCTGCTCTTTGCTAAACTCCATTACAAAATCAAAAGACAAGCCATGCACTGAAATAAATTATTTGCAATGTTACATGTATCTTACCATGTAAAGAATTCCTAACTAAATAATAATATTAATAATAAAGCAATAAAAAGGTAAAATATTGCACCGAAGAAGACAAATAAAATACATGAAAAAAATACCCAGTGTTATTACTCATGAAGAATACAGTGAATTTAAATCACAGTGCAGTACCACTGCACACCTATTAGAATGACTAAAACTATAAAGACTGAAAATAGCAAGTGTTAGTAAGGATGTGGAGCAATTTAAAATCTTGTAAATGACTGCTGGGGACGTGAAGTAGTAAAACAACTCTGGGAAACAGTCTGATAATTTCTAGTGTTGCTAAAATAAAATTTTACTTATCATACGATCCGGCAATTCCTCTGCTAGGTATTTACCCTAAGAAATGAAAACATATGTCCTCTAACAGCTATGTATACACACAGCAAGCAGCCATATTCATGATAGTATATAGCTAGAAGCAACACAACACAGGCATACAACAAAAGGTGGTCTATAAGCAAGTTGTGCAACTGTCATACAGTGAAGTTAATACTTAGTTACACAAATGGAACAAACGACAAATGCACATGACATGGACGAAGCTCAAGGGTATGTGCTTTGGTGAGTGCTGTGAAGTGTGTAAACCTGGTGATTCACAGACCTGTACCCCTGGGGATAAAAATATATGTTTATAAAAAATAAAAAATTATTTTAAAAAAAGCATAATAAGTAAAAAAGCAAGACACAAAGAGAACATGCTGGAAGGTTTATGAAATCTAAAGAGGCAAATGTAATCGATAGCGTAACAAAGCAGTCCTGTGTTTACCTGGGGCTGGGGATAAGGGGATGGGGTTGAAAGCAAAGAGGAGTAAGGCAAGTGAAAGGGATGATGGACATGTGCTATATATTTATCCGGGTGGTGTTTACATAGGCATATGTTTTTTTAAAGCTTATAGAGCTGTAGACTTAACATAGGTGCATTTTATTTTACGAACGTCAATCCTTAGTAAAGTTAATGCGAAAAGACCCCAATTTTAATGTTCCAATCAATAAATTAAGAAAAACAATCCACAAATATTTTCCAAGTTTTACTTAATTAGAGATGAATCTGACCTGATATATCCTTTATTAAAAATAAGACAAAATAGCAAAGTAACCGATATTTACCTAGTAAATAAGCTCCTTGGAACGACATCTCACTTTTTAAGCATTTAGACTTTCTAGACCTATGTTGTTATTTTCCAACTTGCTTCTTTGTGTTAATGAAGCTAGTTTAAGATAAGCCACTGGCCAACAGCTGTCTACTTCTTTCAGTATAGTGACAGGGGAAATAAACATTTCTCCTTCTTCCCCTACTAATGCCAGGCCACATGCAGCAACCTCTTTGGTTACTGTCATAGGTAGCGGCCTGTCTTTTCCAATGGTAAGAATGCATTAATCCATCTGATACAGGGCAGTTTGAGAAAGGTGACCACAGCTCCGAGCTCTTTAATCTGTCAAGTTCTATTTTCTTTTACCCTTGAGATGTTCCAGAATCCTCTTTCCAATCTGTCATAGGTAAGTGTAACATCCCACACTAGAGTTTACATTAACTTTTAATAATATTACTGGCAGACATAAAACCAATTTACAAAGATGCTCTTCTATGTTTTGTATTATTAGTATCTGAATTATATTATAAATTTACCTTTCCTGTCTTTGTTAATAGAAACTATATTCACATATATACTATGTACTATATTTCTATGCTGTAGAGAGAAGAAAATAAAATACTTTATCGTGAATAAATAAAACTATGTTTAAATTCTTTCCTATTTGATAACTTAGAGGCTATTTATAATAAGTCTTCAGTTATCGGATGGATAGCTTGTCAAGAATGTTATAAATACTACTATAATGAATGAATTCTCCTGATACAATTGAGAATCATAATTTTCCACATACATATACTATTCCAACCATAATTTGCATGCTTTAGTATATAGATTAGAAGTTTCCTCCTTAAAGCTCTATGCTTCAAGAGAAATTGATGTGCAACTAATGTAATTGTTTCAGTGAATTATAAAATTTTAAATCTTCTTTAGATATTTCCTGTTAGATAAATCTCTAGTGAGAATTTCTTTCCACCATCCCTGGCAGCTTCTCAAACTCAGTATATAGTAGAATTAGCTACTCACATGGGGCCGCGTTACTCGAAATGGCAGTAGTTTTAACTTGTGCTTAGAGAATATTTACTAGTACAGCTGAGAACATATTTCAACAATTAATTATTTCTTCCCTCCTCTGGACCCACAACTTTCATCCTCTATACCCCAAATAGTTCCTATTTGATTCTCATAGGCAACTCTCAATAATCCAAGGTAATGAGTACACATCTAAGAACATCTGTATGTCAAAACTGCTAGTCTTTAAGAAGTCTTGACCTATGTCGGCCACGGGTAAACAGAGGTGTCCAACATTCACCATGCATACAATACTCTGTTAATATGACATGATAGAACATAAAAAAAATAAAACCTCTGCCTTCAAATATCTTTTTTTTTTTCAGAAATAAAAAAGAAAAACCAACCTATACCTACAAATCAGAGGATAGTAAACTATAATATCAAGCACAGAAAGTGGAAATGGCTATAGATGTAGATCTACATCTGCTTTTATAATAGATGGATCCACAATACATGTATCTGTCTGGCTTTAAAAAGGAGGAAGACAGAGAGTATGAAAATAATCATAAGAGAAGATCTGGCATTTATTGAGTACTTCACTTGCCAGGTCTTACTGTTAGAGAACTTCTGTCTTACTTGATACTCGTATATATAAGATCGCTATGATGTCCTCATAATAGTGAAACTATCATGAGAAGCTAAAGCCCAGGAAGGTTCGTATACTTACCCAGGGTCCATGTCTAGAACTACAATGCTAGATTCAATCCATTTCTAGATTTCAATGGGTATTTGTTGGTACTGCTGCTGTTAAAGCATTTAACAAAAAAAGGCTGATCCTTCTTCCTTGTGGGTTTTCTCACCATTCAGAAAAGAAATGATGAATGACATACATAATTAGCCAGAGACATCTACAGAACTGTGAATTAATGGGGTCCTTCTTATGCCCAGAGATTTATGCCCAGAAAAGATCTAGGTAAAATTAAGATGAAAAAGTGAGTATGAAGAAATAGTAAGATATTCCCATCATAAGATGTTTAACCTTAAGCAAGTGCTATAATCAGATACAGTATCATAAAGACTGTTAACTTACCCCATGAATGTAAGATGCTCAAATGTTAGAACCAAAAGAGAATCCTCTAACTCTAAGGACAGCCATACGTTTTCTGACTGGGTGTATTATTTTTGTTTATGTTCTTCTAAATCACAATCAACCTTCTAAATCAATTTTCTTTTTGTTTTTCTAAATCATAGTTGTAATTTTCACAAGGCCTTCTTCTACGAATAACTGTGTACCTATAAAGTTGATGCATGCTATTCAATATAATTTACGTAAGTGGTTTTGATTGGGGTACAAATAATCTTTCCTTCTGAAATTGCAAAGCATATTTAATTCCTTTTCTAAATGTATTATTATAAATATGGGGAAGTACGAAATTTCAGAGGCATCTGGGTGGCTCAGTCATTGAGCGTCTGTCTGCCTTTGGCTCAGGTCATGATTTGGGAATCCTGGGATCGAGCCCCACACGGGGGCTCCCTCTCCCACTTTCCCTGTTGGTGTTCCCTCTCTCATGGCTCTCTGTCTGTCAAATAAATAAATAATCTAAAAATAAAATAAAATTTCAATCAACATAGTACATATAAACTTGCCCCCTTAAAAACTATGTCTCAGTGAGATATTAATGTTTCAGATTTCATAAACAAAGAAAACACAAATAGGCTTTTTTTTTTTTTTTACTACTAAGCAACTTAAAATTTAGATCAGAAAGATTATTTGTATTTGAAAACATAAGTAGCTTTTCAAAAGATACATATTCTTTTGAAATCCAGTCTGTGCACTTTTTCATCCTCTCTACTCTCTTTCCTAAAAACTATACAAAGGAGAAATGTCTAGTACTTAAAATATGGGATTTAAAGAGAAGTCATCAATAGTACAGACATAATTGCTATTATTACAGATAAAGAACATTTCAGTCTTAACTTTAGCCAGTTCATTTGGGGAAAGGTGGTAGAAATTAAACACAATTTCTGAAAGTAAGAATGCTCACAAAGCACTTCGAATAGTATTTTCCAAATTTTACTCTTTGACAAAATTGTTCTTTGAGGCAGAACTCCAAAAGCAGAATTCTACCCCAAAACATTCATCACTCTTGCTCAGCAAAGTACAGGGCAGAAGATAGACGTCTACATGAAAAGCAAGATATTTCATGAGACCACTAACATTTGCAGATTGAGAATTTGCTCCCAGATTTCAAATGAACCACGTCAGAGTTCTGACCTAGTTGTAATAGCATGAAAAATAAGAGATGAAATAGCATGAAAAATAAGATTCTGAAATATTTGTGAATTTTTAAAAATAAATATTTCCAGATCCTTTTTTGTTGTTGTTCTTCCACACAGTAATTTCCAAAATGCCTACTATGAGTATCCAAGGATGTCATTACAATTTAAGCAATTGTCATTTTTACCTTAGCATGGCTATTTTACTGAGTAGTTGCACTCTGAATATGAAGCTTATGATGCACCGTGTTCCAGGATGTAAATTCCACAATTACTTCTATCACCTGCAATCACTATATGGTAGTAACACATTTTTAAATGACAGATTTACTTGGCTTATGTTATTTACTAATGGTTGGCACATAAGAAAAAAATATCAATAGAGTTAAATAGTAAGCAATTAAATTCATATGTGATGCTCATATTCCATGACCTGGATGGCAGGCACAGAACTCTCCTCCAAGTGGGGCTTGCTGTTGTCTGGAAGAATTTCTAGTGCTTAATCAGTAGATCTTTGCCATCTGATAGCTTTATCCTTCCAACCCAACATGCTGTCACCAGTTCTCACAAGGTGTAAGTTTTGGAGGAATAGTTTTGTTCAATAAAAGTTGGAGACATGAATCATTGAAGTTGAGAGACCTTTCCCGAATCTCATGTTTGCAGAATTCCAACAGGGCATTGCTGGGAACTAAAGAGAAGTCTTGATTTGACAGGACACGTGACTTAAGCTGAGAAAAATACTTAAGTTAATGAATTGAGATGGCTGGATAACTATGCTATAAATCAATCAAGAAGACCAGATGACATTGTAAACCACAGACATAATGCTCTTGTGGAAAAGCAATGCTCTTGTGGTTTACAAAAACATTCTGAGCCTTTGACAGATTTCAAGGGTAGAAATCCATCCCTAGTTATCCAGTGCTATTTATAAAGGGGGAGGAGAAAATTGTTTCTGTTAGTCTTATGGTTAAAATTTTCAGCAAAAGACAGCAGTTTAGGAAAGCCACTTAAGTTTAAAAAATAAATAAATAAAAATAAACCTCTTATGAATGGCTGTGTTACACATGCCCACAGGTTATTTGAATATTATGGCACTGGGCTTCCAAATGGTCAGGTTAGTGTTACTATAATGCCTTTCAGTGATTGTGAAATCCCATTCCGATCACAAAATGAGCATCTTTTCACTGAAAATGTTACAGAAGATTACACTAGAGAGTTATACTAAACCGTAAAAATTTCTGCAAATGACAGCAAAGAAAATTTGGAAGAAAATTGTCTACTGTTCCATATTGACCTTCCTTGTTTCCTCTACACATATTTTCCCTCTCTCAAACTCTTCTGTTCAAATGCCAACTTTTTATATTTCACTTTGTCCTGGAATGAAGCTATCCCTTAATTCCTTCATATTTTTTTTGCTACTCAATTACCAGGATAAATGACAAGAAATGTGTATTTATTTATTTTTATATGCTCTATGGTTATTCAAAAAGAAATATATAAAGCAGCTTCCACAAATTCATAAAATTATACAAGACTGCATAAGTTAAACAGGAGATAAGAAATAACTGCGGAAGAGGTTAAAAAGTGGGCCCAGTAACAAGTAAAAATGCTCCCTGCCTTATTATGGTCAGGTCACAAACTTGGTCTTACAGCTCAACCGGCAATGTGAAGATAGAAAACAGATTAATTCTCAGAATTCATAATATAAAAGCAAACCACTTACGGCAAAAAATAATAATAGCAAATATATAATATAGTAATTGGAAAATCCTGGGTGTTATTCTAAGCACTTCATGTATATCAGCTCTTTCAATCCTCATCCCAATGAGATAGACAATATATTTATCCTTACTTTACAGATGACAAAACTGAGGCAAAAGAGATTAAGTGCACTGGGTGTGGTGAAAAAATAATGAATACTGTTTTTCTGAAAATAAATAAATTGAAAAAAGAAAGAAAAAAGAAAAAAAAAAGAAAAAAAGAGAGAAGTAATTTGCCCAAAGTCGCATAGCTTGTAAATAACGTCATTGAGATATTGATGTATGCAATCTGGTTTCAAAGTCTCTGTTCCCTGGGGCGCCTGGGTGGCTCAGTCAGTTAAGTGTCCTATTCTTGATTTTGGTTCAGGTCATGATCTCAGGGTCATGACCTCTGCCCCGTGCTCAGCAGGGAGTCTGCTTGATATTCTCTCTCCCTCTCCTTCTTTCCCTTATTTTTTTTTTAAAAGATTATATTTATTTATTTTACAGACAGAGATCACAAGTAAGCAGAGAGGAAGGCAGAGAGAGGAGAGGAGGCAGGCTCCCTGCGGAGCAGAGAGCCTGATGCGGAGCTCGATCCCAGGACCCTGGGATCAGGACCTGAGCCTAACCCATTGAGCCACCCAGGTGCCCCTCTCCCTCTCTTTTTGCCCCTCCCCCTGTTCACACTCTTTTTCTCAAATAAATAAATCTTAAAACAAACAAAGTCTATGCTCCTAATTTTTCTGCCATACTACCTGCAGAAAAGTATAAGAATTCATACTGGAAAAAATCATTCTGATCCTCACAATGACACTATGTGGTAATGTCCTTGAGACAATCCTTATAGCAGTCAATAATGAAGAAGATATATTTCCTCAAATAAACACACATATCACACCAAAAAGCATATTACTGAAATTATTTCTGTAGCAGACCAGACCCTGTCAGTGTAGGGAGGGGTTACTTTCAGGTATCATGATCATAGAAGGCTACTTGGACGTGGTGGCATTTATATCAGCTCAAAAGGATAAATAGGTTTCTGGAGGGAGAAAGTATGGGAAAGATGGGATTATTTTTAGACAGTGTTTTTCAAGTAGGCACTAATATTTGTATACAACAGAGGAGTCAAAACCATTAGGAATGTGGGCCTGTACATTGAATCGATTGTATTTCAGTTCACAAACTGGACACAAATTACATATATATCCTGGAAAAGTTTGGCAGAATTTCCAGACATGTCTGCAGCAATTATTGAAATATATATTCCCAGGCTCTGTCAGACCTACTGAGACCAAATTCCTGGGTGAAATCTGCAGATTCAGAAAACTCAGATATCATCTCCAATGCCCACAAGGCAAGGACTTGGACCCAGGTATTTCGAATTGCAACAAAATTCATCAGCTCCATGTCATTTGACACAGAAAACCAGAGAACCAATCTATGACTGTTAAGACATTTAAAGCAGTGAATCGTGGGGGAGGGGAGCCTGGGTGACTCAGTTGGTTAAGCGTCTGCCTTCAGCTCAGGTCATGATCCCAGGGTCCTGGGATGGAGCCCCGCATGGCATCCCCTGCACAGCAGAGAGCCTGCTTCTCTCTCTCCCTCTGCTGCACCCTGGTTTGTGTGCATTACTCTCTTTCTCAAATAAATAAATAAAACCTTAAAAAAAATAAAGCAGTGAATTATCCAATAAAGGAATAATTCTTGGTTACGTCACCTTTTATACTTCATCTTCAGATTCGTGTGGCATTTCTACCTACTTTTCTTTCAGTCAAAAGCTTTTCATTACTTTTTCAAAACACTAAGTTGGAAAGAATATGTACCATTACACCAAAATGTACCTGACCATGTTCCTTTTGTTTTGAAAAACAAATAATTAATGTGTCAAGTTTTAAAAGAGTCATATCTTACATGTTAGTTGAATGGAATGCCTATCTTCACATAAAGGTAATCGATACATATTTTGCATGAAATCACAGATAAAGTCATCTTAGGAGTCTTTAAACTCAATATTTATCTAAAACTAAGAGGATAGACCATTTGTTTTATTGCTGGGCTCTAGCTAATGGTCTATAAGACAGCAAATATAACTTGGGTTTTATTTAATTTGTCCACCGAATTTGTCCATTTGTTGGATTTTCTCAAAAAAATACTCAGCTGGTTCTGGGTTGGTTGAACAAGACCGGTACTTGTGTCTAGAAAACAAGTCCATGAAACTGCCCCCACTTTTTCTTCCTGCCCCAGGCTATGGTGCAAGTCTGAAATCAGATAACATTTTCCAGTTTATGTCTCCCAAAGTGCTTAAGGACTTTGTGGGCTCACAAAAGCTGCACAATAAGATTATCCTTTGGTTTCTTTGGATACTTTTGCCAGCCTTTTGGGGCAGTACTGCCCACCAGCTGGCTGTCTTAGAATGGAAACCATAGGCAATATTTCCTCAGTCACCAGCTTCAAATAAAAATATTGAATTGTGGATTTTATGATAAATGGTTAAAAAATTCAGATTCTACCAAATAAAATTTTAAATACAAAATTAGCAATCAGATGGTTGGATGAATGGTAGAGAAACAAATGGAGAGGGAGATAGAAGCTTTAAAGAAATGTGAACTAAACAAAACTGTCCTTCTCTATAATTTTGTATCTAAATCCCAACCATAAACAGTATTATCCGTTACTTAAATTTCAATATGTGTAATAAAAATTTTTAAGACTTTAAAATTTATTACTCTTTCCCGAAATACTGCTAATGTCTATCCCATTCATTTCTCTTTCCGATCGCTTTGTTCACTAATTGCCCCTAAAAGAATTTGTTAATCTACAAGAAAATTGAGGACCAAATGACCTTGATTTATTTCAGTGATAGGTCTTCCTAGATTGACATTCATTACTCCTTTTAAAAGGAAACACACCAGGCCAGCCGAGGGCAGGCGGGGGGAAAACACACCAAGCCAATATGTTGCATCCATGTCTTTTTTAACCTTTGGAAAGCAAACAGCATGCTACCAGGCATCGAGTACCTAAAACAAACTTGCTAAATTAAACTATTGCTCATACTACATATACATTGCAGCTTTAAGAGAAGCAATGTGTGAGAACACACTTTGTAATGACCCGGTTCAGTTGGGCAGATGAAAGTCTGGGGCGTAAGCATTTTCTGTGGCTTGAACCATCTGCCACCAGTCACTTGTGGGAAGAGGCTTCTGTTTCTTGTCAGCCAGCAATAGGAAGCACAGCGGGATTTAGTAGCTGCTGAAGAACCAGAAGAAAGGGCACACACCAACCTTGTCAAGTCAGGGATAGGAGCTTGGTCGCCTTATCCTTACCATCTGGTAAATAAACATTCTTTGCACTGTTTTGCCTCAGATAATACCTCCCTTACTAAGTCAGGAAACAATACACTTAGTAAAGAGCTCAATAAACCCATTTATAAGAATAAAAACATATCCCTTGATGTTTTAACTCACAGAGGCTTTCTATAAAGTGAAAAAGTCAACCATTTGGCGTGTTCAAATATCTCAGCCAGCCCTGATTCATTATTTGATGGAGTCGGCCGAAGGGAGATTTGAATGACATTATCGAGATACCATTTCCAGTTTCAAATTCACAGCCTGCACAAGTCATAGCCAACGTGAAAGATGAGAGGCCGTCACCTCAGTTAAACTACAAATGGCTTTATTTCTTTCCTTTTAAAAAGAAAGTGGAGTACTTGAGATGCTCACAATTTGACATTAGATTCAGCGCTAGGGGCCTGCCAAAATGGGGAATCTCTGTCTTGAGGTAACGGCCATGGAATTTGGGGATGCGAAGGTATAATATTAGCAATGTTTGCTTTCACTCTCTCTTTCTCTTTCTTTCTATCTTCAGAGCAGTCCTTTTGTCCAATACTCACAATCTCTCTTTGGATTTAATATGATGTGCAACCACCGAATGCAAGTCTAATACTGACCTAAACGAAAAGCCTACCTCTAATATTCTACCAGATAGAATTTGGGCAGTAAAATTTCCCTAGAGAACAGAGCCTTGTTTGGGGTGGGGACGGTGGGTGGTGAGGCAGGGGAAATGAAGATGGGTTCATCCCTCAGTCCTTGCCTCTGGGGGAGGAGACAGACACTGGCGTGTACTGAAGATCTTCCGGTGGGGGGGCGGGCTGTAAGTTTGACTTTCTTCCATTCCTTTGAGTACCAAGATTCCTTGTTTTGGAGGACACAACTGAAAAAGATAGGGAAATACATGGGAAAGTGTTTTCTGTTTGTTTACTTACTTGCTTATTCAACTAAAATTTTGTTTGTTTGTAAAGGTTTGAAAGAATACTGTTGTTATTAGTCAATGAAGCCAGGCATTAAAAAGTCCTGCAGACTTCGCTTTGTGAGGTGGCTGCTAATAAAAAGACACATGTGTGTTTAGTGAAGAATAAAGAAACACAAAGGCATGAGAGTGTTCCCATGATCAGGCAACTTTGTCACCTAAGGAGACACAACAGACCTAACTATTTACTCCTTCTATAATTCCACGTGTTCAAATGGTCAGCCAGCCTGGAAGAAAGGACTTCCGTGTGATATTTATGGTGCTCGGTTTTGGAATAAACATGGTAATTCTTTTTAGTGACTGTCCAGTCTTTGCTTAGTAAATCAGGACAATTAGTAGGTAGCTGCTAGAAGAGAGTTACATTACTTAAAGACAATAAAGGGGGAACTTCATTCTCGTGCCCCAGTATCCATTTCCCCCATCCCCACCCCTCAACTCTGGTTCTGGCCTTCACACCTCAATTCTTGCCTAAACCTCGGCTTGGTCCCTATTTTCTCATCCAGCATTTGAACAGCCCAACCCTATGTTTAATAAGTCCCATGAGAGCCCACAAATTAAACAAAAGTGATATTGTAGAAGCATAATGTTGCCTCCTTACGGTATCAATCACTGAGAACACTTACGCATGACCATCACAGCCTCAATGTCTAGTACGTGTCCACGTTTTACTTTGGTTAGAGTACCAGAAAATTCTGAATCATACAGACCATTTGTTCAATTAAACAGACTCAGAAGCTTAAAAGAACATTGGAAAGGAAAGTTTGTTTCTAAGTCATGCTACAAGGTTTATAAGTTCACATTTCTCTAGTAAGTATTCAATTTGGAGAGTGAAGGAACAGATTTCTTGGTTGGCAATATTTGCTGTTAGGCAGAACATAAATTTTAAATGTATTTGTAACATTATGAAATAGATAATGATATGTATATTACATAAAATTTCAGACACACTAATATTTATCCCAGATACTCATTCAATGTCTTGAAACAGTCACATTATTTTCTTTAAGTTAAGATATTTCAGCTTCATTTCTGACACTATACCCAGCCATAAGCACAGCTTTGCCAGATTAAAGCCATTCAGCTCTTTAAAGATATTGGTAAGATATAGAAGATGATAAAATCCTATTTAAGGAGTAATTAGCTAAAGGATTAACTGTATTAGAAAGCAAACAAAAATAGTGATCTCCTGTCTCATTTGAAATACTTGATTCAGTACCTTGCTCAAAGGCATTTATCATGGAAATGGAAATGGAAAGGCAAATTTCTGGAATTTACTGTCAACATGATTACAGGAAACTGAAAAATCTGCAATTTGACATCAATGAACTGATATTTAGAAGATAACTGTAAATGTTCATATTCATTATTTAACAGCAATAAGCAGTTTTGTATTTACATATTAATATAATGACATGATACAAAATGTTATGTATATAAAACATTAAACTGTTCAGTGAATGATTAAAGAAAGTAAGAACCTTATTTTCATACACTTAATGTTTTATTTCAAGATAACCTTGTAACTGCAGGGATTATTAAAATGTTTACCAATATCTCAATGTAAAATATATCATGGACTTAGGCAATTTTCATAACATAAAAGGCAAATAACTTACTAGAATCTACTTTCTTGTCGTCCAGACATTTTCTGTGAGAATTACTGACATTTTTTTTCTTAAACATATAATGTATTTTTGTCCCCCGGGGTATAGGTATGTGAATCGCCAGGTTTACACACTTCACAGCACTCACCATAGCACATACCCTCCCCAATGTCCATAACCCCACCCCCCTCTCCCGACCCTCCTCCCCCCAGCAACCCTCAGTTTGTTTTGTGAGATTAAGAGTCACTTATGGTTTGTCTCCCTCCCAATCCCATCTTGTTTCATTTATTCTTCTCCTACCCCCTTAACCCCCCAAATGTTGCATCTCCACTTCCTCATATCAGGGAGATCATATAACAGTTGTCTTTCTCCGATTGACTTATTTTGCTAAGCATGATACCCTCTAGTTCCATCCACGTTGTCGCAAATGGCAAGATTTCATTTCTTTTGATGGCTGCATAGTATTCCATTGTGTATATATACCACCTCTTCTTTTTCCATTCATCTGTTGATGGACATCTAGGTTCTTTCCATAGTTTGGCTATTGTGGATATTGCTGCTATAAACATTCGGGTGTAGGTGCCCCTTCGGATCACTACATTTGTATCTTTAGGGTAAATACCCAGTAGTGCAATTGCTGGGTCATAGGGTAGTTCTATTTTCAACATTTTGAGGAAGCTGTTTTCCGGAGTGGTTGCACCAGCTTGCATTCCCACCAACAGTGTAGGAGGGTTCCCCTTTCTCTGCATCCTCGCCAGCATCTGTCATTTCCTGACTTGTTAATTTTAGCCATTCTGACTGGTGTGAGGTGATATCGCATTGTGGTTTTGATTTGTATTTCCCTGATGCCAAGTGATATGGAGTACTTTTTCATGTGTCTGTTGGCCATCTGGATGTCTTCTTTGCAGAAATGTCTGTTCGTGTCTTCTGCCCATTTCTTGATTGGATTATTTGTTCTTTGGGTGTTGAGTTTGCTAGTTCTTTATAGATTTTGGACACTAGCCCTTTATCTGATATGTAGTTTGCAAATATCTTCTCCCATTCTGTCAGTTGTCTTTTGGAAGGCAGCTATGCTCACCACTATACCACCAACGCAGACTGTCAGTTGTCTTTTGGTTTTGTTAATTGTTTCCTTTGTTGTGCAAAAGCTTTTGATCTTGATAAAATCCCAATAGTTCATCTTTGCCCTTGCTTCCCTTGTCTTTGGCGATGTTCCTAGGAAGAAGTTGCTGCAGTTGAAGTTGAAGAGGTTGCTGCCCATGTTCTCCTCCAGGATTTTGATGGATTCCTTTCTCACATTGAGGTCCTTCATCCATACAGCATCCCTTCCTGATTAATACTGACACATTCTTTTAGGAAGCAGCATAGCATCACAGTTAAGAGAAAGAAGCTTATGACACCAAAGCCAGTCTTCTCTTGTGAAACCAAGCTTACTAGTTACATGGCCTGAGGTAGTTGGCCAATCATTTTTTGCCTCAGTTTCCTCTTCTATAAAGTAGAGAAAGGGATAGTACCCTCCCTTAGGATTATCATAAGGATGACTGAACTAAATCATATACAACTAATCACTTGATATTTGCAGGACCCAAAATAAGAATACAAATGAAAGCTCAAATGTCATATTTCTAAATATTTACAAGTAATTTGAAGTGATAATAAACTATTAAGTGAAATACATTCCACCTCTAACCTTGAAAGTATATGCCCTCATAAGGATGTGGATGGCTGGGTTTGAACTTAAAACTCTGGACTCCTCAGAGGCCTGCCCTGGCACACGGTGGCATGAAAAACACTGGCCCCTGAAAAACACAAACCCTGAGCCGCTTTTCATGGATATGTGTGGTCACCTTGGCTGCATGTCAAGGCTCTGTGGATATCCACTACAGTCACCCCCCAGCTGCCCTGTCTATCTAGAGAGGTATAAACACCCCAGCAATACAGAGCTTCTGCAGAAGGCTGGAGCCAGGTAAGATCCCCCTACAGGTCCTGGAAGTGGCTGAAGGCAGGGAATTCTGGGAACAAGGCTACCTAAAGGATAATCTAGAAGAGAGCTGTGGGCTCCAGCTGAGCTTATCTCTTTGATTCCAAGGACTCATGTGTTCAATGGAGAGGCATGTCCCCATCATAGAAAGACAAAAATAGGACCTTCTAAGGAATGGGACCCAGGGCAGAGGCTCTGTTTGCCCAGATCTAAAGGCAGTGTGATTCATATCACAACTTAGGGCAGTTAGAGGAAAATGAAGCATTCACCATCATGCTCCATTCTGTCTTCAAAGTATGAAACAGCTGTGAAATTAGTTTACGCCACAACGTATCATATTTTATTCATCCTAGGCATGTTCCACACAGTCATCAACAAATGCTGTTTTTAATATTCAGTTTATAATTTAAAAATCCACTTCTGATTTTAAAGATCTATATTTAACTTTTCCTGTTTAAAATATATATATATATATGAAATACAAATATATATATATATATATATATATATATATATATATATATATATACTGTTGATAGAAGTTAGGCCATAAAAGAAATCACTTAAAATGTCCAATAACATTGTACATTGTCCCTATAAAATAGGCAAATGTAAACAAAGAAATTTAAAAATTTTAAAAAGAGCATCAAAATTTAACCTAAATGCAAAAGAAACTATGGTATTATGTCATCTCCTACATTAGGCCTTCTGCGTTCACGTATTCCAGGATGGCTGATTCAGGGGGCCCGAGTGCCTACAGCCAGCTGATGCTCTTGGACTTTGCCAGGTGTGTGATTGCGAAGCCTGGGTCTGAAAACAATAGCCTGATTTGAATATTCTCACAGGGCTAACCACACGAATAAATATCCCCGATAAAAACAAAGAACGAGCACCAAATCAAAACCAATATAACCCAAGAAACCCCTGATCAAATATATTTTTGTAAGTACTTCAGAAAAAAATTCTCAAAAGTGGCCAGAGGAGCTTTGTTCTCATATCAACACAGAACACATGAGTTAATTCAGCAGCATCTCTTACTAACGTGAAGTCTCCAATATTTAAAATTTCTTATTGTGAAGTCTCCAATATTTAAAATTTCTTATTATATGCCTTTTCTAAAATGATTTTTATTCTTTGACACACAGAGAGAGAGTATGAGTAGGGGGAGTGACAGAGGGAGAGGGAGAAGCAGGTTCCACACTGAGCAGGGAGCTTGACTCTGGGCTCCATCCCAGGACCCTGGGATCATGACCTGAGCCGAAGGCAGATGCCTAATGACTGAGCCACCCAGGTGCCCCTATTATGTGCATTCTTTGAAAGAAGCATGTCCACCTTACCCTGAGACCTGTCAAGTGCTTAGCGACCATCATAGGAAGACCGGTTTACAGTGGGTGGCGTAGACCTACCCCTAGCTGGGAGGAAACCAGGTGGCGTAGGCGTTTCCCTACCTGGGAGGAAACCAGGTAGGACTCTGACAGGTCCGGTTGTCTCTGTGATAAGATAGTTGGTGTTGACCTACTCAATGACTGTTCATCTCAGGGAGCATGCAGTAAACCTCACATGCTAAGAATCCATGATAGAGAGATGAGCACTAACCTCGTTTCATTCTAGTAGGCTACTTTGATCTTTTCTGCTCCTAATCTTGTTTCCAGCTTAGAGTGGTGAAGATATGTTAAATGATCCTTTTAAATGGCATTGGAATTAAGCACATGAAGATTGCCCTTTGCACCTCCAACAAACACTGGTTCCATTTTAGTTTTCACCCAACCCTCACACTTTTACCAGGATGACCATAATCAGACACCATTGCTTAAAAATTTGGCTTAAAAATACAGTCCCAGGGCACCTGGGTGGCTCAGTCTGAGTGTCTGCCTTGGGCTCAGTCATGATCCAAGGGTCCTGGGACCCAGTCAGCATCAGGCTCCCTGTTCAGTGGGGAGTCTGTTCTCTCTCTCCTTCTGCCCTTCCCAACCCTTCCCATCTCCCCGACTTATGCTCTCTCTCTCTCTCAAATAAATAAATAAAATCTTTAAGAAGAAAAAGAAAATACAGTCCCAACTAGTGAAAGGAAATTAATCAAGGCCTACTATATCTCTCTGATTCTATATTTCTGCTATTCTCTACAATAAACTCTCTTCTACCTTAGCCAGCTTCTCAAGCAGACTCACCCTCCCCAGTCTTTGCAGAGTACATTCTACCTTGATTATTCTCAGCATTGGATGAATGAGAATAGGATGGAACTCAAGTCTAAGAGAAGAGTATCCACCGTGACTAAAGCAAAACACATTCATGTTCTTGGAAAGATCTAAGACAACACAAATAGAGAAACCACTCCCGGGGATGATCTGATTTGCTCAGAATAGGAAATAGAGAGAGCCACTGGGAATGACCTGGCTTGTTCAGATTAGGTCAAGAACCTGCAAAATGACAGAAGAACTTGGAGACTTGTGTTAACGAAGGGGAGAAAATAATGGAAGACACGATGGGGTTTATTTTGAGGGCAAAGTGGCTATTTGATTCTGACATGGATTAGGGGGCTGAGGATGGATAAGATGGTCACAGCAGGCACTGAAGGGATGACATCTGAAATCAAGACCCAAATGGAGTGAGGCAGCTGGTAATGGATTGGCAGGTGGCAATGGAAGTTGAAGCAGAGAGAAGGAACTGGTGTGGGAACAGACTTGGCAAGCTGACTGGGCAGGAGGAGGACGGGGGAGCCAGGGTTTAGAGTATGAAGGACTTTAGATTTTATTCTAATAACCATAAAGGAATGGCTAAGCTGTTCTAAATGCTATAATAAGAGGCTTTATTTAATTTAACCCCTATAGCTCCCTGATCAGCGGGGAATCTGTTTCTCCCTCTGCCTTTCCCCCAACTTGCGCTTGCTCTCTCATCTCTCAAAAATAAAAAAATTAATCCATGTACTATTAAACAATTTAAAATTAACTGTACTGAGGTATAAAACTGAAAGGAAAAGCCATTCCCATTAACCTAGGAACTCTCCTTAGAAGGAATTTCTATTATAAATGGGGGGGATATCCTTCCACTTCAAAATATATTTATTTACCTCCAAAAATGGAAACATACCCTAGATATCACTTTGTACCTTGGTTTTTTACTTCCTAACATGTCTTGGAGATTTTTTCTTTCAAGAACGTACCTGTTTTCATTGGTTTTAAATGATGGCTCAATATCACACTGTATGAATTATCCTGATTGATTTAATCAGGCTTTTAAAAATAAGGAACTTCTGTTTCCAGTTTCTGCAATTACAAACAACACTATTATTTATATCTTGGGGGTATACATATAAATTGATGAGTTTATTCGGCAGCACATTTTCAGAGGAGCAGAAGGACCAGCGGAAATGAAGTGCCATCAAGAGGAAGGCTAAAGTGTCAGGGTGACGGGAAGGCCTTCTTCTCATAGCAGTGCAAATGCTTTTGCCCTCTTACTCACCTCTCGCCCCAATCTTCCAAAAAGTTCTTTACACTCATATGAGTAGGCTGTATTTTTGCTTTGTGACATAAAAAATTTCAGAGTATAAATCTGAAATGATAGGGCAGATAAAAGACACAGGGACCACAGGAGGCCGGGGGGAGATAACCGTGAGAACTCAAGTTACCCACATTTCTCTGACATTTTGAAAGGTGTTTCAGCCTTCCGTGGGGTGGGTATCAAGATTCAAGACATTTTTTTCTAGATTTCAGGGAGCACAAGGTGGCCCCGGCTGACATCTGGGTTACATATTTAATGCCCAAACATCCAAGGAGGGGGAATCAGTCAAGCTAACTCTTTTGATTTTTGTATAAACAAAATAACCAACTGATGGACTGATTACTTCACTTGTTTTGGATTTCTATATACATAGCCACATGCCAGTGATAAAAAATAAAGCCTCATCTTCAAATTCAGATCAATGTACAGGACCAAGCTATATTATTCATAGCAATCTATGTTAAAAACAACATTGTTGTTAACATCTACTGAAGTCATTCTTAATTCCCATTTTCCCAAGATGCCAAAGCCAACATCAGTTATAGGCAAATAATTATCACTTGCCAAGAATACAAATAACCTCATTCATTATTTTGACTTCTTTGTTTTTCTTCCTCGTTTTATCAGCATGGCATTTTATTATTACATTGTTATTTCCACAATAGGGTGGACTGAGAAAGAAAGAATAGAAACCTGTATTGATATTTCCAAGGGCTCTACTAAGTGTTTAAGTTCAATACCAGTATTTTTATGAAATAAACTGGGAGATTCTACATTTTTTATTCATTCACATTTTCATTTAATTTCTTGAAAACAAATACTGCTTCAACTATCAAAAATAACCCAATTATTCTCCATTCCCCAAAATAAATAATTTATAAAAACATTTAAAAGCATTTACTTATCTCTGCTTATAAAAAATATTACACAGTCAGGGACGCCTGGGTGGCTCAGTCAGTTAAGCCACTGCCTTCAGCTCAGGTCATGATCCCTGGGTCCTGGGATCAAGTCCCACATTGGGATCCTTGCTCAGCAGGAAGCCTGTTTCTCTCTCTGCCTTCGCCTGCTTATGCTTGCATTCTCTCTCTCTCTCTGACTAAATAAATAAATAAATAAATAAATAAATAAAATCTTTAAAAATATATTACACATTCATTGTGGAAAATAGAAAATAGAAAATATATTACACATTCATTGTGGAAAATAGAAAATAGAAAATAGAAATATTTCATTTCAGAAATATGTACGTACTTTTTACTTCATAACTACACACACACACACATATATATGGAAAAAACATCTGGGTGACTTCCATTGCTTACTTGCAGTTTCTACATTTCTATACTATTTTGGAACATGGGATCTTAATAAATTATATGAATAATAAACTAAGACCTGGATTATCAAAGCAAATGACAGAATATACTCCTATAGATACCCTTTGCAAATTATTATAAACCTGGGATTATATAGCTATAACTCTATTATATATATATAACTATATATATAACTATTATATAGCTATAACTCTATCCATATTACAAAAAAATTAGTCTTCTTCTCATTTTTTCCCCTAATTCCCAAGGCTTCAGTTATTATCTATTCAAAACACACCTTTAATCCAGATTCTTTTCCTGCAGTGTAAACCTACCACTGTCTGCTAGAAATAATCACTTAGACTTCTCATGCATACCTCAAATCAATAAGTTGAAACTACCTTAGAAAAGTTTCTTCATCTGGAATTGACTCTTCCTTCTATGTTGTGCATTTTAGCTAACAGAAGTAACATCTATCCACCCAACTGACCAAGAAAAGTATCTTCTGCCCTCCTCTCTCACTCCTCAGGTCCAATCACTAAGTCTTATTTGTCTCCTAATATTTCTTGGCTCAATTTCCTTTGCATCCTCACTGCTTCTAGCCTACCTTAGATCACTACTTCGCTCACCTTGGTGACATAGTCTACATGAATGGTGCCCCTGGGGCTGCGGAGCAGACAACATTTGGAGCACTTCCAGCCTCATCTTTTCTCATCCTCCTTTCAAACTCTATAGCATATTAAACATTTTTTCAACTCCTTAAATGTTCAATACTTGTATATATGCCACTATATGTATATTATATGTGCTATACACACACACATATACACACACATAACCCACTCTGAGCTACTCTATATCATCACCCCTATGATCACTGCCAAGGGTAGACTGGGTGTCCTTTCAATATACTCCCCAAACACCTGTTACTTCCTAATCACAGCACTTACTACTTTCATCATAATTACTCATTTGCTGATTATGACCTCCAGTGGCATCAAGCGCATCTATATTTTTATTATTGTGTCTTCAATATCCTGAGTAGACACCCAGCACACATTTCCTAAACGAGGGAACTAATGAATCAACGAACATATGCTAATGTTCAGGCAAAAATAAGACAAGGGTCATGACCACATTAAAGTCAAGAATTACGGTGAAGTAGGAAATAGTCGTAGGCAGGGTTAATGTCATTATGACTATTCCATCTGTAAGGTAAATTGTAGTGCTTATTCTTTATCTTCAAAAGCTGAGATTTATTAATATTGCCTCTACTAGTAAAAATGTTCAAGGAAAGACTAGGATTTATGGTGTGCCATTTCCTAATTTCACCATGTTTGGAGATGACAGTTCAGCTCTAGCAGAACACAGCCAGACAACTCCCAAGGATACAACTGAAAACACTCAAGCTGCCAGCAAATTGTTTTCCAAAAGAGTGATTATTAGGACAACAAAATCAAGTAAATAAGAAATGGAAAAGGCATGACAGGCCATCTAATCTCTCCTGTGAGAATACTCTCATTTTTTAATGTTGGCCTCAATGCTCATCAGGGTGACTCTTAAGTACAACCAGTGATGTCAATACCACCTTTACCCTCGGGAGGCTATTGTGCAAACCAGAAGTTTTCACTCCTTCTACTTGGAATAAAATTGTTCAAAATCTGCATTTTCCTCAATGTGCGCATTTTACTCTAGCTCTCTCACGCCTCTATCTTCTTAGATTTTATATGTAAAAAAAGCTGTTATATAATCTGGGAGCAGTAGTTTTCATTTAACTAAGAGTTACGAGAAACAAATTTACTCTTTCCATTTAACCAGTGATTTTCTCTTTCTTAATATGCTTTTATTTCATTCCATTGATGTTTAAAAGTTGGAAGGGATAAATAAGTCAGAATTTTTGCCATTTCAGTAGATTACATCGTAGTAAACCTCAAGAGACTTCATGTTCATTTGCTGTGATGCGAACATTTTTCATTGAATACTGGTCAGCTAATGGGGTTGTCAGCCACAGCTGAGCCATGTTTGGACCATTTAGAACTTTATGAAAGTAACTTTTGTTTATTTGTTTGTCATTTTCATCTTATGTTTCCTTGAGAATCTTGCCTGCATTATTTCAATATGTTACCTTTTCATGTCATTAAAAATATTTCTGGTTCAATGAATGAGACAATAGCAGCCTTTTATCTGCATTATTTTCCAAATATTAATCTATGTACCAATTTCCTGGATTTGAAGTATATTTTATATTACTGTGCCATTTTTTTTTACTGTGCCATTTTTAACTGAGTAATTAGTTTGAGATGCAATACTTGTTTTAACTTAAATTAAGTAACATTTATGTCATAGGTTGCTTTATTTCCTAATACTCATAAATGCAAACAACATAAAACGTTATTGCATAACTCCTAAAATATCTTGTAGCCCACATTTTGGAAAAACTATTCTACCATATTCCATTTTAAATCTATAGTTTTCTTCTTCTTTTTAAAAGAATCTTTCAGAACCATTTTTTGACGGCCTACCAGTTAAAATTTGTATTACATATATTTTAGATTTGTTATCCTATCCTCTTACTACTATAAAACCTATTTAATTTTAACAAATACAGAGAAATTTCAAGCATGATTTGTAAAAATTAGAGGAGGTTTTGATTTCTTTGATATATTTCTTTTTTTTTTAGATTTATTTATTTATTTATTTGACAGAGAGAGATCACAAGTAGGCAGAGAGGCAGGCAGAGAGAGAGAGAGGAGGAAGCAGGCTCCCTGCTGAGCAGAGCCCGATGAGGGACTCGATCCCAGGACCCTGAGATCATGACCTAAGCTGAAGGCAGAGGCTTAACTTGCTGAGCCACCCAGGTGCCCTCTTTGATATATTTCTAACTGAGGTGCTATTGCACCTACTTTAATAAGCAGTTAAAGTACATAATTAATAATACTTAAACAACAACTGATACTATTGAAAATATTCTGTTCTATTGACACTAGTTATTGCCTGAATATTATGCACTTATACTTTTTTACATAACATTTTCAAAAGTCAACTTAAGTATAAATTCCCTTTTTTTAAAAAGATTTTATTTATTTGATAGAGAGAGAGAGAGAGCACAAGTAGGGGGAGCAGCATGCAGAGGGAGAGGGAGAAGCAGACTCCCTGCTGAGCAGAGAACTTGATGCGGGGCTCCATCCCAGGACCCTGGGATCATGACTTGAGCTAAAGGCAGACCTTTAACTGACAGAGCCACGTACGTGCCCCTTAAGTACAAATTCTAAATTAGTATGGATTCATGTAAAATCATCTATCTAGCAGTTAACTTAGCAATTAGCTTTCTCTAGTTACTGTATTTGGTATCTGTGAAAACATTTCTACTTCACAATTACTGAGCAAAAATCCTCTTTAACAACCAATAAATATTCACAAAACATTGACCATTGTGAAAACCCGTTGCAATTATTCTCCAACTGGATTCACTGCCATCTATTATTTTTGTTTATGATCTTTTAGCCAGTTCCAAATCCATGTGACTCTGTTCTCATCCAAAACAATTATAATTAATTTGCAAGTAAAAGTTCATGATCCACTGTTTCAAATGCTTCACTGGAGCCTGAATACATGACGTCTGTTCCATCCTCTTCATCCAATTAGTTTTGTAACTCTATCAAAAAGGCTATTATCATGGTCTGCCATGATTTGTTCATTATGGACTCTGCTGCTTAAGGTTCAAAATTCCATTGTCTACTAACTGCTTACAGATTGTCCTTCAATATTTTCTCCTTCCATTACTCCATATTGATCTTTGGCTTGGTTGGATGTAAACATTCTATTTGTTTGGGTATGTTTATGAAGAAGAAAACCTGAAGGAAAGTAACTTGCTTTCTGCAAGTGACATAGCATTTAAATGAGGTACTTTGGGATCTTTGGTCTTTATTTTATAATTCATTAATTTTACATAAAATCCTTTTCATGAAAATTATTAAGAAGTTCTGCATTATTAATTCTTGGGTACTTGGCATTTTCAAAGGACAATAAAACTAGGCTAATTAATGAAGCCTAGTATTCATTCAGAAAGTTCATACGATAGAACGACAGGTTCATCGTCATTCAGATCGAAAATGAACACTAATTATAGGGCACAGTGAAGTAAATTGGAGAGGGTCTAAGAATGTTTCTATGAGGCATAATAAAATTAACTCCTAACACTTCATAATATATAATTAAACATAAATATTTGAATCTTTTTAAATACATATAAAGCTGCTTGTAGAAATAAAATATTCAGAAACCTTAAGATTTCTGGTTACTGGTGCACCAGTAGCTCATTCATGGCAATTACTGGTAACATCTGCAATAAGCAATAATCTTAATGATATTAATTACCAACTGTACTGGCTCCAATTTCTATGATAATTAAGTTACTTGGTTATGTATGGATAATCCTAACGTGTAGAAAAGTTTGTTCCTTTAGTATTCCTCCTAGAAATCTGCTGACATTGCCAATTATATAGCAAATGTCTTTTTCTTCAAAAAAAAAAAAAGGAAATTCACAATACAGCACTTATTTTCAACTGTGAAAATCAGTAATGTCTGGGAAATTAGAAATTCCCATATTATATTTTTTTTCTATTCATGATAATTTTAAAACATTTGTGAAAATTAATTTTTTAAAAATTGCAAATTGAGTATTCATGTTTAAAATGCTGTTGCAAAGTTTTTTGCTTTCTCAGTTATCAAAACCATTATTTTAAACTGAAAACCTGTATTAACTTTGTCTTACCCTGATCCAATTCAGTAAGAAAGCAGTTCCATTTGTTAATTAAAGAAAACTCTTATTTTAAAAATCTGATTGATATCTGATGAAATTCCAGGCTAGGACTTGGTCACTAAAGGACTGGGCAATTTGAAATTTAAGTAGACATGAGTAAAATGATCCTATTTTTTTTCAATGATCTATTAATTGCTTGTTGTAGCAAGAGATAGTTGTTCAACAAAGAGAAGGGAAAATTCATTTTTTTCCCAATTAATTTTCTGATATTGGAATTGAGAAATAGTAATGAACTTTTGTGAATTTAAATACATATGAGTTAAAGGCTAACAGAGGTATAATATTGGAATAGTGTAGAAAAAGCTGGAAATAGTGTTTTTAATAATAAAATTAGTTGTAATGCTTTCTATTTGAAAAATTGCACCCTTTTCAAATTTGCTTACTGACAATGTGTTTTTTTCCTCCAAGATTTAAATAAATTAAAAAAAACACATATAGAGGGTGACCACAGATTTCAAATTTTTAATATTTGTTTCTAAAATTAATGATGAGAATTCTTTTTACTTTTTCTCATTGGAGGGGTAGAGAGAAAAGGAGGGAGAGATTATTGAGTGGGTCCACACCCAGCATAGAGCTTGACTTAGGGTTCAATCTCACAACCCTGAGATCATGACCTGAGCCAAAATCAAGAGTCAGACGTTTGACTGATAAGTCACCCAGGCACTCCAAACTCTTCCTACTTTTTAAAGCATCTTTTTACTATTCTGAGTAAACACTCTTAATGATTAAATATTTCCCACCAAAAGTATTGTTTTTCTAGTTGCAGTCACATGAATGAGAATGCATATTAGCTACATGGCAATAAAAAGATATATATTGATAATGATGACCATTTGGGCAACATAACAGATCCCGAAGCAGGTAGAATGGCCCTTCTATGCTCTGTTCACTTCAGTTTCATGTACCTACAAGCACGCAATCATTGTTCAATGACTATATTAAACCCAATAAAATTAAATATTTATATTTTTTCTTAGAAGAAAATTTATAATTCCATTTTAAAAAAAAGATTTTATTTATTTATTTGACAGATAGAGATCACAAGTAGGCAGAGAGGCAGGTAGAGAGAGAGGAGGAGGGAAGCAGGCTCCCTGCTGAGCAGAGAGCCTGATGCGGGGCTGGATCTCAGGACCCTGAGATCATGACCTGAGCCGAAGGCAGTGGCTTTAACCCACTGAGCCACCCAGGCATCCCTATAATTCCATTTTTAATAGAAACTCTAGGTTCACAGAAACAAAAATCTGTCACTGAATTAAGATACGCCTCATTTAAATTCACTAAAAAAGTTTTTAACTGTCTCCATATGAAACTGAAAAAGCTAATATGAAAATGAAGCTCTATCTCTTTGTACTTCTAATCTAAAGCACTTATTTTCATTTAAATATTTATTTATGTTATAATTTAAGGACATAGCCTCTATTGGTTCAATGATGGTAGAAGCAATATCTAATTAGTTTTCGTATTAGGAATAATACCCAGTACACAGAAAAACCTTGGTATATATTTGCTTAATAAATTCATGCATGAGCCTTGTATCAGCCAGACCTCAAGCAGAGGAGCAGAACCAGTAGGAGATCTATATTAGGAGGTTTATTGCAGTGAATTGGTTTATGCTGGTGAAGACTAATATGTCCAAAATCCAAAGGGCAGGCTGTCAGGAAGGGGAAGTTAGGATTCTTGGTCCAGGGCTCATTGGGCTGTACTCCCACAAAATTTCTTTTTCCATCAAGGAAGTCTTAGCTCTGCTCTTCATATATTTCAACTGATTGAATGAGGTCCACTTAGGTTGCCTCAAATATTTCTATTGCCTAGTGGCCAATACTAATTTCTCTTCCTTCACTGATTATGGACCTTAATCATATCTGTAAAACACCTTCATAAAAACACCCAGATTGGTGTCTGAGAACTCCAGCTGTAAGCTAGCAGAGTTGGCACAGCAAAAAAGGACCTGAACGAATGGAATATGTGCTACCTTTTCTAGTGGTGGATAGAATTATAAGATTCCATGTATTTTATCATTTTCAATAATTTTAAGAATCCTGTGTCTCATCCTTATTTTAAAGAAGAGAAACTTGAAGTTAAAGTAAGATAAGTAGCTGTCAATGTTAACCAGCTAGTGAAGGTCAAAAACTAAAATATAATCATTCCCAAATTCTAACCCTTAAGACCATAACCTTAGTACGGCATTACTAAACAAGAAATTGGCATACAGAGAAAGGGATAGAAACAAATGTTCAGGCATGTCACCTTGGTAAAGAATTTCAGTTTCTCATTGCAATGCCCTTGTTTTCACCTTCTCTCTCCATTACTGTGTTCATCTGTGTCATACCACCCAACATTCCCGAAGAAGCACTAGAAGAGAGTATAGGATGATTGAGACAATGTTTATAAAGATTGTTATTATCATTTGTGTCTTATTACAACAAAATATTTTGGAAGCCATAAAAAAATGCTTTAGCCAACAACAGTAGGAAAAACTTTTCACACATGCAACTGTCAAAGCTTATGCTAAAATTATTATTGGTTTTTGTTTAACTTTATTCAATATCTGGGTCTAGGTTTCTAGAAATATTTGTAACTGGAAAGTAAAAACAAGATTTTGCTTTTTAGCACATAATAAATGATTTTTCCATGACAGTTTTTTCTTCTACTTTCTCATACTCTGCCCTACTATAATTTTCTTGTTTATATAGCTAAGCCCCAAACTAGTGTTATGTACAAATTTATCTTAAATATAATCTGGTCTTCTAGATCACATAGAAATAACAATGAGAGAGATAAAATGAATTTAACTATAACATAGCCAAATAGAATATTATTTATTAATTTTAATAAACACTATCCAGTCTAAATGTATGAATTGGGACTTTGGTACTGAATTTGATTTGTAAACTTCATAATGAACCTCAACCTGTTTGTTATTCCTTTGCAAACTTAAAAGTTATAATAGGACAATGACATCTTAAGAAATAAAGCTAGTAATTCATTTTCACTTCTTCAGAAGAAAACATAAACCTTTTGAATGATATTAAATATAATGTTCTATTTAATGTTAGCACTATAATGCAAGCTATAAATTCTGTTACTGTCCAAAAGATAGAATTGGGAGAGAACTTGCAGAAAAGTCCAAACACAATCCAAAAAGAAGAAAGTTTTCCCAAAAGAAAGAAAAATGAAAACAGATGCAGTGTCATCCTCCATTATGTTAGCTAGTGCATGGTTCTTGCTAAAGAACAGACATTCAATCTGCTTTGAATTATTTGTCACTTGGCTTCTTTATATTTCCATGCCCCCCCTTTTTTTTTTGCATTTTATTCACTACTCATTGTGTTACACAACCTACATTCTGCAAAAATAGTGTTAATATATATTCTTACCAAAGATTAAATATGCATAGCCAAGTTAAGAACCTTTGCAAACCTTGATGTTTTAGATTTTGCAACCAAACTTGATCACTTGGGGGTTTGATTCCCTTGCTCTTGGCCAAGCTGAATGTAAAAGTTCAATGAATTGGACGTTAAAAGGCTTATAAAATATTCAAAAAGCTTCTTGCACATCAAACAGTTCTTAAGACAGAACATTTTGATGAGTTTAGTGTAAATGAATCAGAAGCATATGGATTAAATTTACCTTAAAATACTCCTGGGTTTAAGAATTAAGAGAAAATGTGCTTGGCAAAACACATTTTGGGTTTTGCCTAACCCAGAACATTGGAAAAGTATTTCAAGATGTTTGATGAGCCCAAATCATGGCTGGGTTCACCCATTCCTAATCCCCTTTGGTAACACCAAAGGACAGGCAGAGGCAGAATTTAGGTGCATGAATCTAGTTCAGGTTTTTATCATTGTCATTCCAAACTATTGGATAACTTGAGAATGCCTTGCCTTGTCTAAATCAAAATAGTGCTACATGTTTTTTATAGATAAGAACTATAGAATGTAGATAAGAACTATAGAATGTCTTATATGAAGGGTGTGGTTCTACATAATTATAGCAGCTTCTCTGTACCCACTCAATAAAAAAGAGAAATCATAAGATTTATGCTAACTTGGAGCATATCAAGAGATGCACAGAGAATTCAATATTATTCTTAGTGACTATCTTGAATTGAATTATGTTTATCAATTATTTCTACCTTTTAAAGGAACAAAAATATGCTAAAGAAGATTCAGGGTTTCAAAAAGTAGTGTTATGTACAATAATCAATATTGTATAATTGTATTTTCTTTACCAGTGATTTTATTCCTACCTAAGAAATGGGCAGCATATATGAACAAGTCATTAAATTATCTGAATATAACTTTATATTAAAAGTAACAATTCATTCTTGATTTAGGGAACTTCTAATAATACTTGAATTATTTCTCATTTGAACTTATAACTAAGTCTTTACTTGTTAGTAAACAAATGTGGAGGAAAAAAATTAGAAGCCATCTTCCTTCTTCTCTTCCAGTAAAGAAATAACCAGGGAGTGATGCAAATCACTATGAATTGGCAGATTCCTATGAATTGGCAGCTGAAAAATTTTAAATTAGAGCACCAAACATTCATTTATAAAATATGGCTCATTGTATAGGAATGCAAATGATCTCAAGAAAGTGTGTCAAAGATAACATCTAAAGTGAAATCTAAATGTGAGTTTTTGTAACAAATAATACATAAATGTAAGACATATTCTTGAGACTTAGATTAGTAAATATGAATGATATTTACCATTTTCTCAAGCTTGAGAAGAGAAGGTGTTTTCTAAAAGGACAAAAGTTTTTATATTATGGAATGATGATAGGCTATTTTCTGCAATGTGATAAGAAATTACTAAGGATATATAAAGATATAAAGATTGTACACATACTTATACAAATATGCTAGATTTTTTTTAAATTTTCTCTGTTTATTTGCTTATGTACTCAGATCAATTTTACATATAATTAATTTTTGTTTCCAAATAATGAACAGGTAATTGATTCACAAAATGAAAGTGTTTCTATAAAAATGTGTGTAGATAAAGATCACATTTTTTTGATGTATAGTCGACACAATATTACATTAGTTTCAGGTATAAAACAGTGATTTGATAATTCTGTACATAATAATATATGCTCGCCACAAGTGTAGCTACCATCTGTTACTATGTAACATCATTACGGTATTATTGACTGTATTTCCTATGCTGCACTTTATACCTCCTTGATTTATTTATTTACCAACTGGAAGTTTATGCCTCAGTTCCTTCAGCTATTTCACACATTCCTCATCTACCGCCCCCTGGCAACCACCAATCTGTTCTCTGTACTTATGATTCGGTCTCTGTTTTTTGTTTGTTCATCTGTTTTGTTTTTGAGATTCCACATGTAAGTGAAATTGTATGATATTTGTCTTTCTCTGTCTTACTTATTTCACTGAGCATAATATCCTCACCATCTATTTCTGTTGTTGTAAATGACAAGATCTAATTTTGTTTACGGGTGAATAATATTCCTGTGTGTGTGTGTGTGTGTGTGTACCATATATTCTTTATTCATTCACCCACTGATAACACTTAAGTTGCTTCCATGTCTAAGTTATTGTAAATAATGCCATGATAAACATAGAAGTGCATATTTTTTTAAATCAGTGTTTTTGTATTCTTTGGGTAAATTCAGTGGAATTACTGAATCATATCATATTTTTATTTTTAAATTTTTGAGGAAACTCCATAGTGTTTTCCACAGTAATTGTACCAATTCCTACCAACAGTGCATAAGGGTTCCTTTTCTCCACATCCTTGCCAACAGTTGTTATTTCTTGTCTTTTTGATACTAGCCATTCTGATGGGTTTATCATCTTATTATGGTTTTGATTTGCACTTCTCTGATGATTACTGATGTTGAGCATCTTTTCATGTGTCTGTTTGTCTCTATAGACCTTCTTTGGAAAAATGATTATTAATGTGCTCTGCCCATTTTTTAATTGGATTACTTGGGGAGTTCTTGGTGTTTAGTTGTATAAGCTCTTTATATATTTTGTATATTAACCCCTTTGGATATATCATTTGCAAATACCTAGAACATATCTATTTTCAATGACCAAAAAATAGAACTACAACACTTTAAAATAATTTGGTCTTTCAACAACCTTAACTTTCTGAAACCCAGTGATACCAAAGATGTTCTTAGTATCCTAAAGGTATGCCATAAATTCCCTGCACTAAAGATATACATATACTTTAATGCTAGCCCCTCATTCATAGCCTTTTGGATTCTTATTTACCATTTACCATTTATTCACTACTATTTAACTTGATTATACCACAAATATTTACTGAGCACCTATGTGGGCAAGACACTTGGGTATTAGAGAAATGTAGAGATTATTTATTCAGAATTTCTTTTCTCAAAAAGTTTATGATATATTGGGTATATTAAAACATGTATAGGGGTGCCTGGGTGGCTCAGTCATTAAAAGCCTACGTTCGGCTCAGGTCATAATCCCAGGGTCCTGGGATCAAGCCCTGCATCGGGCTCCCTGCTGAGCAGGGAGCCTGCCTCTCCCTCTCCCACTGCCCCTGCTTGGGCTCCCTCTCTCGCTGTGTCTCTCTCTGTCAAATAAATAAATAAAATCTTTTAAAAATGTATAAAAAGTTATTACTAAATATGGCAAGTGACATAAGGTCAATATAGAAACATCCTATGGATTCTTGAAAGAGAATTCTATTTTTTAAAGATTTTATTTATTTATTTGACAGACAGAGACAGAGATAGCAATAGAGAGAGTATGAAAGGGAGGAGAGGAGAAGCAGGCTCCCCACAGAGCAAGGAGCCTGACGTGGGACTTGATCCTAGACCCTGGGATCATGATCTGAGCTGAAGGCAGAGGCTTAACCAACTGAGGCACCAAGGACTCCCTGAAAGATAATTCCTCAGTAGATTCCATGAGGCAAACATAATGCCAGCAGGAAAAATAACAGATGACAATCTTACATTAAAAGATGACACAGAGGGGCACCTGGGTGGCTCAGTGGGTTAAGCCACTGCCTTCAGCTCAGGTCATGATCCCAGGGTCCTGGGATCAAGCCCCGAATCAGGCTCTCTGCTCAGCAGGGAGCCTGCTTCCCTTCCTCTCTCTCTCCGCCTGCCTCTCTGCCTACTTGTGATCTCTGTCAAATAAATAAATAAAATCTTAAAAAAAAAAAAGATGGCACAGAAAATGTAATAGAAGAAATTATATTGCCTAATAGTTGAACAGTGGATGCTAATAAGAATCATTTAAATTATGTTGAGTTTATTTTGTTTAAAAAGGTAAGGACATGTATAACACATTTTATATCAACTTGAATTTAGTGTGAATTTTGCGTCATTTGGAAACAAGTAAATAAGTGTTATGTATAAGAGGTTATATGGTATATTTGAATGAAATGACACAATGAAGTATAGAATGTGTAATGCTGTATAACAGAACAGCTCTGGAGCAGGGACTAAGTCTTAGCAGAAGATAAATGCAAAATTGTCTATAAGAAAAATTGCCAACTGGTTTTAAAAATGTTAGACTACTGATGTATGATAATTAAAAGGGATATATTTAGCCTGCTTCCAGCTAAGCTGGTAGGGATAAACAGAAAATACTAGCCATCTATAGGAGTGTTCTGAGGACTACATATAGCCAAATTACCAGGAGAGTTTGCTAACAAGAGCAATTTTCTGCTATTAGAACATATGTTAGTAGCACCCATACATCCTAAGTGCTAATAAGATTTTCAAATGATTATTAAGAATGTTAACTAATTATTAAGAATATTTGCAAAGATGACAGCGAGAGTGGCAGGTGGCCCCTGAGCAGATATCGAAGACTGTTACTGTCTTATGCTATAAAAAGGTACTCTGAAGTAAATAGCAATGATTTTGAACATGTGGGGGATATATATTGAATAAAGCGGGTTTTCATATTAGAGATATTTACTAGCTATATGTTGATATTTATTATAAATAGATAGTAATTTACTTTTACTTACAAATCAGACATTGTGTTCCTATCTTGTTAGTTTTGTGTGTCAGCTTCATAGGAGTCCTAACATGGCTACACACATGGCACTTGGCAGCGCCTTTTATGACGTAGCCGGGGAAAAAGTGAAAGAGCTTAGATAGGAAAGTACATTCCCCAAACTACTGACACGTGAGGCCAACGTTAGCAACCCTTTAAAAAATTTTCCATCAAAAATTATTTGTTTCTCATCTTCTCATTCTGGATTTCTAGTTTGGATGATGTTTCAGTTATATGGAAACTACATTCATAGCTTTAGGCAATCTTTAACTATAGATCAGATAAATGAGGCCTAACCAAAGTAAGGTTTTCAGTTTTACTTGTTTCTTATTTCTTTTTAGATTGATGATAAGATAAAAATTAAACCATTTTGGGAAGTAAGATAGAGAAAGGTCCAACCTATCAAGAGCTGTTGTAGACTGACACATACACAAACGCAGATTCATAACAAATATGGAGAAATTAGAGAGTAGGGAATGGAAAGGGCTTATCTGAGGGACCTGTAGAAAGGTCTCATCTCTCCTAGCACCCTGCCCCATCCAGTTCTTCTTCATTTTACACTTAAAAAAAAAAAAAAAAAGTGACCTTCAGCCATTAGCAAATGTCCTCAGCTTCACCTTTCAGATAATTTCACTACACCATACATATTTACCCACTTCCATACAATTTTGCCTTCTCTTCTATGATCTGAGAGAAAGAGGTTGGACCTGCTGCCTCATCTTTATATTTCTGGTCCACCTCTCCTGAATTTGTCTCACTTCATATTGTTTCTGTCCATCTCAGGGAACCTCCTTAAATCTGTCTTCTATTCATGGTTAATGTTTTATCAAAGAGTCTTGAGATCCACCTTCATTTACTTATTTCCTATTCATTCCTTAACTCAACCTCTAATTGAATTCCACCCCTGCTATACCACTAAAATCACTCTTACTACTGTCACCAATAGTTAAAAGAATGTAACTTTTTTTAAAAGTTTTAAAGTTTTAAAAGTTTTAAAGTTTGTTATGAATCTGTGTTTGTGTGTGTGTCAGTCTACAACAGCTCTTAATAGGTTGGACCTTTCTCTATCTTACTTCCCAAAATGGTTTAATTTTTATCTTATCATCAATCTAAAAAGAAATAAAAACAAGTAAAACTGAAAACCTTTAATCTAATTCATTAGTTTTACTCTGAATAATTTCAGATGACAAAATTATATGATTAAAGTTTAGCTGATCACTATTTGAGAAAAAAAAATGCACTTCTCCATTTCTTTCTAGCATGAAGTCTGGTCAAACTGTTTAAAACTACAGTTTTAAGGGGCACTATTACCTATGCAATGCCAAGCCACAGACATGCATACATACTAGGGACAGAAATGCTTCTAGTAACAGACAACAGGCCCACACATGGAGGTGTCATCAATATAAAAACAAAGTAGCAGCTTCAGACTCTGTCTCAAAGACTATATGTTGGCATCTCTGCCTTACTGATATGTTAGACAAACTACTTAGCAAAATGAAAAATGTAGGACAAGAGTATTCCAAAGAGACCAGCGATGGAGGCAAAGGCCTTGAGACAAAGAGGAGATTGCTTCTTCCAAATTCTGAAAAGCAGGCTAGGTTTTGGTTGTAACTCTTCTTGAATTCCTTCAGCAGAAAAAGTACATCTACCTCAACTCTAGGTCTTGCCACCCCAGCTCTCCATTGGAGATACTTACCTGCTTTTTGAACTTGAGTGGTAGAGGAAGAGAAAGTAACCATGTTTAGCATAAAGGTGGGCAAAGACATAAAATAACCGATTTCCCATTTTTGGTTACCCTAATACTCAACGGTGAATAACTGAAAGCGTTCCTCCTAAATTTAGGAACAAGACAAGGAAGTCTTCTCTCACCACTTTTATTTAACATAGTATGGAAGTCCTTGCAATTAGAACGTTACATCGAAAACTAATGATGTACTATATGTAGACTAAACAAACATAAATAAATAAATAAATAAATAAATAAATAAACAACAACAACAAAAAAACCAATCCAAATCGGTAGGAAAAAAGTAAAATTTTCACTTTTTTGCAGATGACATAATGATATATATAGAAAACTAAAGACTCTGCCAGAAAACTATTAGAACTGGGGCACCTGGGTGGCTCAGTGGGTTAAAGCCTCTGCCTTTGGCTCACGTCATGATCCCAGGGTCCTGGGATCGAGCCCCGCATCGGGCTCTCTGCTCCACAGGGAGCCTGCTTTCTCCCTCTCTTTCTGCCTGCCTCTCTGCCTGCTTGTGATCTTCATCAGTCAAATAAACAAATAAAATCTTTAAAAAAAAAAAAGAAGGAAAACTATTAGAACTAATAAATGAATTCAGTAAAGTTGCAGGATATAAAATCAATATACAGAAATCTGTTACATTTCTATACACTAATAATGAAATAGCAGAAAGAGAAATTAATAAAACAATCCCATTTACAACTGTACCAAAATAATAAAATACCCAGGAATAAATTTAACCACAGAGGTGAAAGATCTGTATTCTGAAAACTATAAAACATTGGGAAAAGAAACGATGAAAACACAAATAAATGGAAAAGTATTCCATGCTCATGGGCTGGGAGAACAAATATTGTTAAAATGTCCATACTATCAAAAGAAATCTACAGATTTAATGCAGTATCTATCAAAATATCAAGTCAATTTTCACAGAACTACAACAAATAATCCTAGCATTTGTATGGAAACATTCTGAATAGCAAAAGCAATCTTGAAAAACAAGAACAAAAATGAAAGTATCAGAAGCCCAGATTTCAAGATATACTACAAACCTGAAGTAATCAAAACAGTGTGGTACTAGCACAAAAATAGACTTATAGATCAATGAAACAGAATAGGGAGCCCAGAAGTAAACCCACGATTATGTGGTCAATGCATTCATAAGAAAGGAGGCAAGAATACTCAATGGGAAAAAGACAGTCTCTTCAATAAATGGTGTTGTGAAAAGGAGACAGCTACGTGCAAAAGAATGAAACTGGACCACTTTCTTAAACCACGCACAAAAATGAGTTCAAAGTAGTTTTAAAGACCTAAATGTGAGAGTTGAAACCACAAAAACCTAGAAGATAGCACAGGGGTAATGTCTTTGACATCAGCTGTAGCAACATTTTTCTAGGTATATCTTCTAAGGAAAACAAAACAAAAGCAAAAATAAATTATTGGGACTACATCAAAATAAAAAGCTTCTGTACAATGAAAGAAGCAATCAGCAAAACTAAAAGATGACCTACTGAATGGGAGAAGATTTTTGCAATTGATAGATCCAATAAGGGGTTAGTATCCAAAATATATGAAGAACTTATACCACTCAACACCAAAAAAATTAATCCAACTAAAAAGTGGGCAGAAGACAGGAACAGATATTTCTCCAAAGAAGACATACAGATGACCAACAGACACATGGAAAGATGCTCAAATCACTCATCATCAGGGAAATGCAAATCAAAATTATCATGCGGTATACCTCACACCTGTCAGAATATCAGAATAGCTAAAATTAAAAATGAAAGAAACAACAGGTGCTGGTGAGGCTGTGAAATAAAAGGAACACTTGTGCACTGCTGGTGAGAATGCAAACTTGTGTAGCCAATGCGGAAAACAGTACAGAGTTTCCTCAAAAAATTAAAAATAGAATTACCATGTGATATAGTAGTTCCACTACTATTTACCCAAAGAATATGAAAACACTAATTTGAAAAGATATATGCACTCACCCCTATGTTTAATGCAGCGTTACTTGTGATAGCCGAAATATGGAAGCAACTCAGGTGTCCATCGATAGATGAATGGATAAAAAAAAGTCGTGTGTACACACACACACACACAGACACACACACAATGGAATATTACTCAGACATACAATAAAGAATAAAGAATAAAATCTTGCCATTTGCAACAACATGGATCTAGAGGGTGTAATGCTAAATGAAAGAAGTCATTCAGAGAAAGATAAATACCATATGATTTCACTGGTATGTGGAATTTTAGAAACAAAACAAACAAGCGAGGACAAAAGAAACAAATGAGAAAACAGACTCTTAACTCTAGAGAACAAACTGGTGGTAACCAGAGAGAAGGTGGGTGAGGGTATAGATGAAAGAGATAAAGGGGGCTAAGGGCATACTATTTGTGATAAACACTGAGTAATGTATAGAATGTTTGATTTACTATATTATACATTTGAAACAATATAACACCATATGTTAAGTATACTGGAATTTGAAAAAAACAAATACATAAAATTTTAAAAACACACAAAAAAAACCCCAAAACAAAATGTCTAGGGAAAGGAATAGTATAATATACACAACAACAACAACAAAGGCTGGTGAACAGCTCATGATTCACTTTTGCTCCCCTCCTCCACGGAAATCATTTACAATTCTTATAATCAAATTTACTCAGATATCTATGGCATCTCAACCAGGTTTTCCTGGACTTTTTATTGGATTTGTTTAATGCAAAGAGGTGCTTCTAGAATTATTCTAGAACAGCTCACTCTGTTCCCCAAGGTAATCATTTTGGTGACTGAACAAAAATAAAAAGAAAGCTATTTGGAATTTACCCAGGTAATAAAAGAAATCTGAGTTTAATTTGTAATAAATTATATAAATTAGAACATGCTGCCAAACATATCTTTTTCTCTACCATAAAAGAAGAAATAACACAAATCTATATGATTTTTAATAACTCTATAGAAATTACTTTTTATGGAGGCATGGAAATCCAGTATGAAACAAATAGAATTACAGTATTAATGAATTCTAAATAGTTTATGGGCCTTGCATCAGAGCTATACAAAGCTCAAGGTGACATTTATTTACTTCATATTTTAGTGAGCAGTTTTGATTATTGTGTCAGATACAATTGAAAACATGCTTCCATAAATTACTGTAGAATAATTCCATATAAAGGTGAGGTAATCCCTCATAGCTTAATAATAAAGGTCCTTATTAAATCAAATAATTTTGAAGTCATTTCTGTTTCTAATATGTATATAATATATTCATTATTATCTCAGGGTCACAATTCTTTTCATTCAAGATGAAGATTTTTTGAGCAATATCATCTTGAGAGGAAGTTTTGGACCCCAAAATTTAAAAAATTACTATATTGTTCATGGGTATAAACTCCATGAATGTTTTTTAAGAGTAATCTGCCTTATTAGGGGGATTTGTCTCAGTTTCAAATGGGGTAACCGAGGTTTACGGATGTTAAGTGCTTTGCCCTAGGTCACTAAATGTAGAAAAGAGACCAAGGAGAATGTTCTGGTATATAATTTGCCAGATTCAATCTAGTGGATTTACATAGAAAATCTAATGGAAATCCAAAGATTTGCCCTACAAACCTTTAAAAGATAATAATCTCTAAACAAATAAATAACATTTGTGAATATAAAAACATGCCAAAGTCTCTACATTCTTAGCAGAAATATCCTTTCGCCTCTTTCCTGCTTCCGATTACAGTATCACATAATATATGATCGTATTAACAATATTTAACAAAGGGTAGATTAGGAGATACGCAGGTCTGCAAGAGGATTTGGTGCAATCTTAACTTCCAACAAAATACAGCACATTATTAGGCCTGAAGGCAAACCTAAAATACTCCGGAACGACTATCTGTGCAAGAACCAACATGCATGTGTAATAACATAAAGGCATGTAATTAAATATAACTGATAGTATTGGGCTGATCTTAATGGCACAACAGATCCTCCAGGATTCTTGTTTTTGTCGCCACTGCAAACTTTATTTCCTGCATTTCAACCACCGATAAATGAAACTTTAGGTATCAGATTTTTTTTTTTTTTTTATCCAAAGGACAACATTGCTGGTGCCAGAACTCTACTAAAAGTAATAAAACACACATATTTGAGTAGATGCCTTAGAAAATTGGAATGTTTGCTCTATCTGCAAGCAGGTTAAGACTAGCAGCTTATCTAGTACATTTCAAAGCAATAAAATTCAGAAGCAGCATTTTCCAGGGAAAAGTGTTGAGTAGGAAAAATGTATCACAGGTGGAAATGTGTTTAAAAGGCAGGAAAGAGAGACTCGTTTTTAAAGCTCAAACCACTGAGTCTTCTGGTATGGCATCTATAATTTCAACCAAATGGTTTATAAATTATTTTTAAAGCTCACAGAAGGGATTACCGAGTAACAAAATACCTGAGAGGAGCTAAAAATTTCTTATCTTTGTAATAGAGGACTAATTTCCTATTATGTCATAGACTTTAAGGTGATCTTTTAAAGTTTATTTATTCATTTTAAAGCAAGAGAAAGAGTGCATGTGCACACGTGTACATGGCAATAGTAGGAGAGACAGAGGGAGAGAATCTTTGAAGCAAACTCTCTGTGGAGTCCAGTGAGGGGCTCGATCTCCAGGACCTGAGATCATGACCTGAGCCAAAACCAAGAGTTGGACACTTCACTGACACCCAGGTGCCTCTAAGGTGATGTTTTAGAACTCATTTTTTTTAATAGATTTTTTTTAAATTTATTTATCAGAGAGAGAGCGAGCACAGGCAGAGAGAATGTCAGGCAGAGGCTGAGGGAGAAGCAGGCTCCCTGCAGAGCAAGGAGCCCGATGTGGGACTCGATCCCAGGACGCTGGGATCATGACCTGAGCCGAAGGCAGCTGCTTAACCAACTGAGCCACCCAGGCGTCCCTTAGAACTCATTTTGAGACTCTGTGGCTTCGGTTACATTTTCTATATAACCCCAGGTGCATCAATAGTCTTTTCTGTTGATTTGATCCAGGCCAAAGTAGAAACGGTATTACTGAGCTGTACGAAAAAAGTCAATGCTAGTCAAAACTTTTATCTTTATTTCTTTTCTTCAGTTATTTATATTTGTCATATTTATTTGTCATATTTATTTCTTTATTTTTCACATGGAAGCAAAGAACTTTGTTTTGCACTGAACTGTATCTTTAAAAATTAGTTTACAAAAGGCTCTTGAGAAGCATGTCTTTGAATATAGTGTATATTTTTGCCCTTGATTAAAATTTTAAATATTTTTCCTTTAGTAAAAACACCTAGAATGTATTTGTGACACTTCATGTCATTTAATGTAAGATCCCTTTCTAACCCACGGTTAGATTTAATGCTCACGCATCACGACTATACCAACCAGCAGAAATAAAATGGTTTTCTGTTATAAATGATGCTCGTATTTTCCCCTTCTCTCTATTCACTGGCACCCTACTTTCCTTTTCCCCTACTGCCAAGTTGAGTACTACACACTTCGTTTGGTTCAGATAACCAATTAATTTTATAAACTTGTATAAAAGTTTCAGGTATAAGTTGCATTTGGTAGGATTGTGTAGGCCACGAGTGACAGAAAGATCGCTCGATTCTTGGCAGTAAAAGGTTATCTAAGGAAAAGACAAATAGAAAATTATACTCAGTTCATGGCTCATTATCGTATTTGAACCATAACTACCATGTTTCTAGTTATTTATTGTACTTTTTCCTCATGTTTACTCCCATTCCCTTGCCTCCACCCCGAAGGCAAATATTCTCACTTCTTTAGTGTGGACTGCCACTTTAATGCCTAAACTTTTAATTTATGTAAATGGTTTTATGTTACATGTATCAAACTGTTTAACTTTTTTCTTGGCCCTATGATGTTAAGATGCTCTTTGCTTATCTATGTAAATTTTTACGGAATAGAGAGATGTGTGCTGCCATCCTAGGCCGGCTCTTAATTCACTTCATGACCTTAACTGAGCCATCTTCATTCTTTGTGACTAAGTTTCCACATTAAATTTTTTTAATATAAAAAAAGGAGATTAAATTAGAATATTTCTTAGATTTTAGAAATAAACTATATCAAAAGAATGCTGGGTGCCTGGGTGGTTCAGTCGGCTAAGTGACTACTTTTGGCTTAGGTCATGATCTTGGGGTCCTGGGATTGAGCCCTGCACTGGGCTCTCTGCTCAGTGGGGTTCTGCTTCTCTGTCTCCCTCTGCGTGCACTCTCTCAACTAAATAAACAAAAATCTTTTAAAAAAAAGAAAGAAAGAAAGCCATACATTTTGGATTGATAAATTTTATACACACACTGGGGGAGAAAATGTTGGGAAAAGAAGATGCAAACTACTTTGCTAGCTGACAGAGCTGGAGACCATGAGACATCAGAGAGGATAAGGGAATAGAAGAGGGTACGTGGCAGTAACTGGTATTGGATCTTACTTAGCATTTAATGACATCCAAAAGGGCTGCCTTTATGACATTGCCTTCAGATTCTCATGGTTGAGCCTAAGGTATATGTCTTAGTCACATTCTCCAAAGAAACAGAACTAATAGATAGAGAGGTGGAGAGATAGAGAGATAATAGATGAATAGAGGAGATTTATTACAAGAACTGGCTCACATGATCATGGAAGATGGAAGCTGAGAAGTCCCACCATTTGCCTTCTGCAAGCTAGAGAATCAAGAAAGTCAACAGTACAATTTCATCTGAGTCCAAAGACCTGAGCACCAGGGGAATCAATGGTATATACAACCCCCGTCTGAGGGTGAAGGCCTGAGAACCGGGAGACCTGCTGGTGTAAATCCAGAGTCTGAAGGCCCGAGAAACAAGGAGCTTTGATGGTTGAGGGCATGAGAAGGTGGAGGTCCACAGCTCAAGAAAGGAGAGAGCATTCACCATTCTCCTGGTTTCCTTCCTTTCAGGCCCAAGGTATTGGATGATTCTGCCTACTTGAGTGAGAGTGGATCTGTTTTATCCAGTCTACTGATTCAAATGCTAATCTCTTGCAGAAACACCCACACAGACAACACTCAGAATTAAAGCTGTACCAGCTCTCTGGGTACCCCTTAGCCTGGGCAAGTGAAAAATCACAGTGTTCAGTGTCAAACAAAGATCCTTGGGGTGTGCCATGGGAAGAGGTGAAGTGCCTTCCCACCACAAGCAGCCTGTAACAGCAGAAATAATAGGTCTTAAGGGTGGATCAGGGGCTTTTCCTGGATTGCCAGTGTGCAAATAGATAATCTTGGGGAAGCTTTCTATTCCAATGAAGGCAAATTCATTATGAATTTGGGAATCAATGAAAACCTGTATATTTTATGACTACGTTTTTATATAATATCTTGTGGAAAAAAGGAAGCACTATTAGCTGTGGTGAAAGGAAAGGGTTTGTAAACGAATGGTGACCTGAAATTCTTTTGTCTTCATGCACAGATGCATGTATGGTTTGATATCTAGCCTTTATTGTTAACACCTTAATATAACTTTATGTTAAATGCTATTCTGTATTAGAGATAAACCTCCTATATGTTGGAAAAGAGAGAAAATTTCCCAAAGAAATAAAGGTTATAAATCTATTCATTAAAATATTTCAGACCAGATTTAGCTCTAAAATATTGTTATTCATTGAATTTTGCTTTACGTTTGCACTTAAGGTGTTACATTTACATTGGATCACAGATACTTCTGTCTTTTGTGAGAGGACATTGCCCTAAAATTATAACCATCTTAAGGGGAGGAAATATTTTTAACAAGATTTGTTTAAAAATGGGGGATAGACTTTAATTAAAATTAAAATTCCCTTTAAATATGCCATATTTATACTACTTATTTGTTACATTCTGTAAAATGTCTGAGTTTCTGGTGATAAAAATTCCTGCCAAAAAGACTGTTATTTCCTGGAAATGGTTCCTTATGTTTAAAGTAAATGAATTTAGAATAGTTTCCAGAAGAGTCATCATCTACGCAAGGGACTCTTGACTACTTAAGCTGAAAACCACAGCCAGTAACTGTCTACACAGCTAAAAGAAAAATGTAGGGATCTGGGTCTATGGAAGCCACACTGGCTGTTTACACATGATAATAATTCAATTCTACGGTTTATTAGGACTGTACTAACATTTCCTAAAGGAGGGAGAATAACTGTGTTGAGTATGTCAATATTTATTTAAATAATTATCTCTTGAGTCGGGTATCCTTAAACAGTACAGAGTCACTATTATATTTATACTCAATAATTATTTTGTTCATTGTTTAATATTGGGCATTGTGCTAGATTCTTAGGGTTCAAAGGTAAATGAGATATAAAACCTTAAAAAGTTCTCTCCGTTTACCTCCTCAGTAGAGCCTGACATATTTTCTCCCCATCCACCCCACAGTCCCCAAGTACAACCCCGCCCATCTCTGGCCTGAACTGCTAGAATGTTCTCATTGATCTCAAAGCATCCACTCTCAGCGCAGCCTCCTTAAGTCATTTTCTACGCTACAAAGTGATCAAGTGTAATGCCAGTCTGATGGTGTCCCTTCCAGTTTTCAAAGTTAATGTCTTTTCATCGTCCTTCACGAAAAGACCTAACCCTCTGACCTAGCCTACACAGTCCTGTGAGACCTCCTGCTTTGGACTGCAGCCTCGGCTTTGCTCTTTCTTTCCTTGTCTGTACTTCAACCACGTCGGACTATTCTATTTTAATTTCTTAAACATGCTATGCTCCTTCATATCTCAGACCCAGGCATGCTCTACCCTCTGCCTAGTGCACGAACACCAGGATCTCCTTCATTATTCTGTCCCAGTTTTGCTGTGGATCCTAGCTCAAAGAGCACTCTTTGAGGGAAATCCTTCCCTACCATGTCAGCTCCCGGGCTCACACATGCATAGTACCCCCTGCATTATTGCCCTCAAAGAAAGACTGATTATTTGTAATTATGGTTCATTCACTTATTTGATTGTATCTTTTTCCCTCACAAGACTGTAAGTTTCCATAAAAATATCTCTCATTGTTTTGCACTGTTGTTTCTTTTATACTTTGCTGGGTGCCTACCACCCTATACGCAATAGGAAGAGGGGAAGGAAGGAAGGAAGAAATCATCTTCTTTGCCCAGAAATTATTATTTTGTTATTGCTCTGTTTTGTTTTTGTTTCTGCTTTCAGGGTGAATGCTAAAACATGGATATGTTTCCTTGAAATGGACCAAATGGTATCACCCAATCAGAACATATCAGACATTTAAAAATAACTAATTTTTTTGCTTCTAATTTTCTCAAGTTTCCTACAGGACTGAGGCCCTGGCTAAGCAATCTTATAATCACATTTATAAATGACTGCATTGATTTATGATATAGAAGTTAAAAATTATTAATCCCAGTTCTCTAACCTGAGGGTCAATGAACAGAATTGTGTAAACTTTATAAATCAAAAGCCCTTCATATCTCTCACAACAAATAAAAGGATTTTTAAGGAGTACATTCTGAGCCCAGACTTGAAAGTGAAAAGCCATTAATTCTGCTACTGGCTACGGCAGGGCCATGGAAAATTACAACTGGAAGGAAATTAGGAATCATTCAGGCAATAGTTTATGACCTTTATTTTGAAAATGATGCAACCTAAGAAGCTGAAGACCGCAAAGATATGTATTGGTAGAACAAGTGTTATGTTTCAGTCAGGACTTTCTGTTGTAAATAGGACAAAACCCACCCACACATCCTAGAGGGAAAAAAGATTTACTGGTTCCTGTCATTAAAAATTTGAGAGTAACGTATTTCAAGTACCACTTGATCAGACCAATATCAGCAAGACCTTGTTTCTCTCTCTCCATTTCTTGGATCTACTTTATGCTATCTTGGCTCCTTTCTCATATTCTCGGATTCTCGAATTCTTCCCTCATCGTTAAAAAATGACTATAGCTGTTCTAGCTCACTAGGATTTCAGGTCCATGTCTTGTAGGAAAGGGAGCTTCCCTCTCCATTTGCTCAAAATACAAGTCCATGAAGGGGTCCTGGGTGGTGCAGTCGGTTGAGTACTTCACTCTTGTTTTTGGCTCAGGTCCTGATCCCAGGATTATGAGATTGAGCCCTGTGTGGGCTCCATGCTCAGCAGGGAGACAACATGATTTTTTCTCTCCCTCTTCCTCTGCCCCCCCACCCTACTAAATAAATCTTTAAAATAAAGTCCATTAATTGTCTTTTTGATGTTTAACATGAAACAATTAGGTTATAATCCAGGTCCTGGATCTGGGGATGGAGGCCCATCCCGGTGAGCTTGGCTGCCAGAGATTGATGGAATAGATGCTGATAGGCAAAGAATGAGTGTCGATTCTTTGGTGAAACTCTGGTATCCAGGTTCTGTAACAATTATTCCTTTCAAATGATGCATTCAGTACAAAGGACCAGTGGTCATGTTGATCACAGCACAAAGTCACACAGCACAAGGATGAAGGAGAAGACGAGGGAACAATCTTCTCAACTCTCACCTTGAGGAATGTAGTTGAAAAAAAAGAATATAATCATATAATCTCATCCAGAGTAATCAGATAGAGCAGCACTGTGTGTCTACAGGTGCCCGAAAACCTGTCAGGAAACTCTGGAATCAAAGCCAAAGTGTTTCTCAGATAGGTGTGTGGGGATGAATAAAAGGGAGAGGATGGGAATTATGAGAATATTTGTGTGTTTCTATTTGGAGTGAGTGTGATAGGTGGTTAAGAAGAAGGGAACATTTTCATTTTGGTCCAATGACAGGGCTTAGAAGTAAACTCTCTGTCTCTTAGCTATGTTGTTATATCATTTATGATATGGAAAAAGTGAAAGGAGGAATGTGTGATGTATCACCTTATCTCATCAGGTATCAGGAGATTTAAAAGAAAATTATAAAGTGCTCTTTTCAAAATGAAGAATCATAATGCCCCCATGCTAATAAGAACACTCACTGTTAATCACTGGTAATTTAGATTACTCTAGATCCTGGTATATACCACCGGCATCACCTTGAAACAGCTGCTTAACCTTCCTTGGGATCATCTTAGATTCCTTAATCACATTATTATGGGGCTGAATTGTTTTTCTCTCAAATTGTGCCCTACAAGATATTAGTGCTGGAACTGTGAGAAAAGTTTTCAGTAATCCAGTAGGTTTGAGAAACACTGGAGGAAAATAAATTAAATCCAACTTCATAAGACACCTTCTTACAATCTTTACTATACAAATGAATACTGCAGGTCTCCAAGTATATTATATTCAGTGATTCCCAAACTCTTTTAACCATGAAATGTCTATAAAGGAACATTTCTCAGGAATAATGTGCTGTATAGATTGTCCTCTTGAGAAATGCAGGGCCATAATCTAAAAGTCCTTTTCTAATTCTGAAAGTTCTGCAAATCTAGTCTGGATTCTAAAATTTAGTGAATCTTAAGGAAGGGACAGACTCTTTTACCAAAAAATGAGCGTAAAAAGGTAATATACAAGTTATACTGTGACCTATGCAAGAAATAGTTTATCAATTACAAAAAGGATTTGATATAATTAACTCTGTGCCTTTTAAAGAATCTTCTCATAATTAAATTATAATAATATCTCATCCAAAGGTAGCAATCATTCTTCTAAAATACTGATTTGGGATAATATAGTGATATTCATATAATGAATAATTGGTAGTAGTTACAGCACGCTAAGGTATTTGCCGATACAAATTTTAAAATGGGTATAAACTCCACATTCATTTTCCCTGGATATATTAGTTGAAACTATTGAAATTACATACAAGTAAAATTGAGATTTTCTTTCTGAGAATTTTACTTATCAACAGATGAAATATTTAATGTTAAAACCGTTCCAGGCCTCAAACGATAATTAAAAATGTTCACTTTGGGGAGTGCCTGGCTGGCTCAGTCGGTAGAGCACATGACTCTTGATCTCAGGGTCATGAGTTTGAGCCTCATGCTGGGTGTAAAGATTACTTAATATATGTATTTTTTTTAATGTTCACTTAGGGGATTAGCCTTCACATGCATAAGTAATTCCTGTAAATGGGTAAATATTCAGTTATGGTAAGTTACTACACTGGAGAAATTGCTTATAAGTAAGAAAGAAAGATAAATAGATATTTCTAAAGGCAAAGGACAATGGTAAACAAAAACGCTAGCCTATCAGGACATTAGATTCATCTGAATGCTGCATCATGATTCTCAAACAATATTAAAGTGACTTCCAGCAACAGCACTACCTCTTTTAAAATACTACTAGTTACCAGGTCACTAAAAAGCCAGCATGAGAGCACAGCTGACAGTCCCAGAGAGAAGGTAAAAAAAGATTTACTATTACTTTAGCCAGGAGTCACTGGATTCCAAAAGCACATAAAAGATTTTCTGACTTGGCAACATGATGTCTGGTTTTCCAGCTTTAAAGTATTACCCAATAAAACATGGACAAGCTTCAGTGTGAATCTGAATTTCCTCTTCCTATACACTCCCTTTCTCCGGTTTCATTTCCTTGCCCCTTCAACTGCCAACAATGGTCTCCACCTCTCACTTCCCCCATGACTGCTCTTTTCTGAAGCAGAGATTTTAAGAGCTAACTTTTCTCCCATTTGTTCTGAGTTCTGCGTTTTACCTGGTTATGGCAGCCTTTGCTTCGAAATTACCTCATAATGCTCTGTACACTGTAGGCTACTTGAAAAGATTTTCTTCATTGCTTTTTTCTTTCCCTGCTCAGTTTTTTTTTTTTTTAAGATTTTATTTATTTATTTGACAGACAGAGATCACAAGTAGGCAGAGAGGCAGGCAGAGAGAGAGAGAGAGAGAGAGAGAGGAGGAAGCAGGCTCCCCGCTGAGCAGAGAGCCCGATGAGGGGCTCGATCCCAGGACCTTGGGATCATGACCTGAGCCAAAAGCAGAGGCTTTAACCCACTGAGCCACCCAGGCGCCCCATCTCTGTTCCGTTTTGATATGATGGGATGGTCATCTCAAGCAGCATGCATCTACCATCTTCAAGTGGCAGATAGGTTGGTTTGGTTTTTTGTTTTGTTTTGTTTTGTTCTGTTTTTTCCCTTCAGGGAAAGTTTCTTTAACTATGAGGCTCAGTTTCATACCAGATACAGAAATTTTAAAACTTCATTGTGATCATTGGAACAAGAACACGGAGGCTATTCGGCTACCTACCCATAAAGAGTCTACCTCTAGCCAAACTGTAGTCACCGTGAACCTACAGGTATTTGTAGGCAAAAATCCTCACATGTAAAAATTTCAAAATATCATTCCATGAAAAGTTTACCTCACTCTGCTTTCTCTGTTTATTTGTTCAAAAAGAGTAAAACCAATCAAATATTCCTGAGTGGCAGATGTGTCACTCCCCATGGGATCACCCCCTGTCACCACTTCAGGGCAAATCTGCAGCAGCAAGTGCCCTATGGCATGGCCTCCCTTCTTGTCTCCTATACAAGAGCCCATTGCTGCCAGAATTTTCCACCTCCAGTGTACACTTAATCTTACTGTTTCTTATTTCTAAGTGCCGCATCGTTTCTTGCGCCCACCTTTCCTGCTTGACCTAGCTTCATACCAGTCCTATCTTACCTGAGCTTCAGTTCAGTCACAATGAATTTCTCCATGTTTTCTGGAGATGCCCAGCTATGTGTGTGTGTGTGTGTGCGCGCGCGCGCGTATGTGTGTGATGACTTCGTTGTCTGTTCCTTCATCCTTACCCTTTTCTCTGTCTGAAGAATTCCTAGTCATCACTCTAGTGTCAAGTTTTACCTCCTCCACAAAACCTTTTTCTGTTTCCCCTACATGAGTTACCTCCACCCTCATCTATACCTCTTTCGCCCTCTTATGTATTTCTCCTTCATATTCTATTCTATCAGTGGATTTATGTTTCTCTTCTGTACACTGTGCTTGAGAGCCTACGCCGGCGATCAGGAAGGTCATAAATGACACTCCCTTCTCCCTGCCTATCCAAACCAACTGACAAGCACAGAATTCAAGCAGACAGAGGTCAACGTAGCACCCTTTTAGTTAATGAAAGTGATATAAGGGCATATGGTTCAGACCTGTGGGCCAAGTGGGCTTTTTAATATTTTGCCTCTCAAGTACATGTGCTCATATAACAGGCAGCATGAGCTGACACAGGAATAGAGCCTCACTGACAAGCTCACTATTTGGCCAGAAGCAAGTAGAAATCTATGTTCCCTGCAACCAGACAGACAGGACAAGAAAGAGACTGAAGCATCCTGCCAGCTCCTCCTTCCAAACCCATCAGTCAACAGAGGGGTAGGGGTGGGGGGGGGAGGCAGACAGGAAACTGCAAAGTAAACTACTACACAACACTTTATCACTTAGAATTTTAATACTTGTGAAAGGGCTCATTTAGACTTATTTATATCTTTTGCAATATACTTCTAGTGTATATATATTTCAAAATATAAGTGAAATAAACTGGCTAAGCTTTTCTCCATAGCTTTTTCACATTTCAATTTTAATTTTTGGAATCACTTCTCTCCTCAGAGTTACCAGTAGCCATGTTTTTCTACTTAGTAGTGTCCTCTGTTCCACCAAGATCATTGATAATAAAGCGTTTCTTTTAAATGCAGTCTGATGTCATTTTCAGGATTCTCTTGCGAACCACTGATGCCTATTCCACAAACTCTGATGGGCAGGCAATGATAATTTCAACCGTGACATGACTGCTCCCTGGATTACAGCCATTGGAAGACAGTACCCAATTTCACAGCTGTTCGACGTTGGCAGGAAAGTCTATGCTGGAATCAATGAAACACAGTAAATATCAACTCTGTTACAAAGCCTGCGTTCATTTTCTCGTGGCTGCTCTAGCAAACTGTCACAAATTTAGTGACTTAAAACAACACAAGGTTATCATCTTACAGTTGTTAGATCAGAAGTGCAATGATGGTCTTACTGGGCTGAAATCAAATGGTCAGCAAGAGCATTCTTTCCTGTGAGCTCTAAGAAAGAATGTGTTTTCTTGCCTTCTCCAGTTCCTAGAGGTCTCCCTTGCCTATTGGCTTTGTTTAATCCCCTTTCTTCCATCTTTAAGGCCAGAAGCACAGCATCTCTCTGATCCTCCTTCCATCAGGACATCTCCTTCTCTGACCACAGTCGGGAAAGTTCTTCCACTTTTAAGGACCCCTATGACTAGATGGAACCCACCCAGATAATTGAAGATAATCTCTCTATATCAAGATGCTTAGTTTAATCACATCTGCAAAGTGTCTGTTGTCAAACAAGTAAACATGTGGGCACCTTCAGGGGGTGGTGGGTAGGTCTGCCTACCACAGACCTTACTCACTTTCTACTGTCTGTTCCTTATATTTATGCCTCTTTAAGGAACAAATGTGTCTTTGATCTGTATCCTCCATGTCTGGCACCAAGCTGATGCACAGTAGGTTTGCTGAATATTCAAACAAACAAACAAAAAGAAATGGGGAATGTTCTTACTCATTTCTATTAAAATAAGAAGTGACATCTGCAAAGGAATGAGTTATGAGTAAACATAACACATGATATGAAAGGCTAGAAGCGTGGGGCTTTTTAGAGTTTAGGTTGTACATTCATTCAAGAGCCTTGTGATAGGAGTCTAGATATTGTACAGATTTTGAGAAATCTATGTATGTCACTTAGAGGTTTAGAGATTATTCTGTCCAAAGAATATTTATTGAAGAATTATAAGCAGGAAAGAAGAAGGACTGAATTAAATTCAAAAAATTAGTTCGATTATGGTACAAAATGTGATCTGAGAAATAGAGACTGGGGTTGGAAAGTTTATAGCTCCTGCTGTAATTCTAGGGGGCCTTCAAAGTCAGAGGATATTTAGAATGTAGATCTGCTGATTTGAAGAGTTACACTTTGTTCCCATTGCCCTAACATTTTCCTGGTTTTTCTAGAACATTTAAAATCGTGCCCAGACTTCTATTCTGCTCATTAGGATGTGATTATATAGAATTTTCTAGAACACATGTCCGATGATTAGTATATAAATGCTCAGATTTTTCCAAGCAAGTTTAATCAATTAATTTTTACAAGGCTCTTTTTAACTTTCTGAAAGCCAACTCATAGAGCCTTCCCCTCTGAAATCAAAGAACTGTAACAGAAGAGGCAGGAGAAATGAAGGAGGCAGACTTTCCCTGAGGTTGCTGTCTTTGAAGAAGGAGGCCACAAACCAAAAAATGTGGGTAGAATCCAGAAGTTGGGAATGGCCCCAGCTGAGAGTCCTCAAGGAAAGGGATGTAGAGCCACCAGAACGAAACCCAGCCTTGATTTCTGTCTTGTGAGATTTGAAGCAGAGAAACCACCTAATCTATAGAACAGTGAGGGGGACTGCTTGGGTGGCTCAGTAGGTTAAGCATTCACCTTCGGCTCAGGTCATGATCTCAGGGTTGTGGGATTAAGCCCCACATGTGTACCCTACTCAGAGGGGAATCTGCCTCTCTCTCTTCCTCTTCCTCTACCTCTCCCCCCTGCTTGGGCTAGCTTGCTCTGTCAAATGAATAAATAAAATCTTAAAAAAAGAACTGTGAGATAACAAAAGGCTGTTTTAAGCCATTAATGTATAGCGATTTTTTTATGGCAGAAATACAAAACTAATACTAGCACTATAAGTGTTAAGATAATTAAATAAAAGTAAGTTTTCAATTTAACTGGAACTACCCATAACATAAAATTTTTCTATTTCTTCTTAAACTGCTTCTTTCTTACTCTTTACCAAACTAACCATTAGACTGTTCAATGACAGATTTGTAAAATCTCTTCCCTACTAAATCTTAATGAACTTTGGGTATACCCAGACTAGTATCCCATTCCACAGCCTCAAACCCTTCCCATCCTAATCCAGACATTGTATTAAAAAAGAAAGGTTACATAGCAATTAAAAATATGGGATTTGTTCCCGGATTTTCCAATAGGACTGTTTCTCATTATATGCCCTAGTTACTTCTGCTTCTTGTAACACTGAAAAACAAGTCCAAGTACAATTGAGAAGTTAGGGTCCTTCACAACCTGCTGCAAATTGATTTTATTGACTCTATGTAGGCAATAGGTTACTCTCATGTCTCCCATGTCCAGCTGCATTACAGATACTCTTCCAAAGTTCCAAGGCTTTCCCTAGAAGAGGGCAAGTGCTGCCATTGACTAGAAGAAGAAAACAGAGAGGCTAATTTGTAATACCTATGACTGAGTGAAGACCAAAATGAAGTCTTTGAGAACTAGGAAGATACAGAGTAAATAACTTCAAGACCACTGGTAAGGCCAGGGAAATCATGAATAACCCAGATGGGAGAATGAACAGTCTTCCTGCTATGGCTCTCAACCCATCACCTTGACTCCCTCCTTCAGCACCTCTTACAGTGCAGTGAAAACCTAATGATTTGCCCATCCACTGAGGGGACAATGATGGGAAAAGTCATCATCAGTCCCTCCATAGTCAGGTAGAGTATTCCAAAAATTAAAACTTCAACCAATAATTTACTCCCTCACTGCGATGCTCCCTCTTTTCTCCGGAACACACGCTACAATTCTCTGTTATTTCAGATATACATCTGAATAGCCTTTGAGAGGTATATATTTCCTTTTTTACCATGACTCCTCTTGGTTTCTAACATATATCTACTCTCCTTTTGAATGTATATTTCATCTGTTCACTACTACTCTCTTATCAACTTGAATTATTTTTCAAATGTATGTTTCTTTGCATTTGAGTACATGGGACTCCTTCCCTTTGTATATCAAAATAATTTCTGAATCACAAGAGGTTGAGCCATTTTCCTGATGGGTAAAGAACTGAGGTGGGGTTGTCCCCAGATGCGAGTTCAAAGAGGTTCACCTCAGCTATTCCTGAGTGGATATACTGCGGATATATTACAAATTATGTTTCACAACTCTTCTTAATAAATGTGCCACTTCCACATCTTCCTGAATCTACTATTCTTCAGCTTTATCCTTCAGCTCTTTGTTCAACACTAGTTTTTTTATTTTCTTAAACAGACTATAAAAGACCTAGAATTTGAGCAGAATAAAAGACACAATTGGTTTGAAAGATCAAAATGTCCCAGCTTCACAAGATGTGCCATGTTGGAGGGTTCCAAATGAAAGCAAGGTTGAGAAGAAGTCAGAGTGAAGATTAATATTTTGATACTGATTATCTAACCCAGCACAGATCAAGGAATCCTTTTTTTTTTTTTTTTTTTTTATCAATGACCAGGACTATGGAGAAAGGAATGAGACAAATGAGTCTCTTTCTTCAGGCATAAAATTTATGGGGCACAAAAAAACCTCAAAAATATAAACAATATTTTGATGCAGTATTTTTAACGATAATTAATATAAAAAATCAATGGTGAACAAGTTATCAAAATCTGAAATAAAAACATCATGGATAGGAGTGCCTAGGTGGCTCAGTCAGTTAAGCATCTGCTTTCAGATCAGGTCATGATCTTAGGGTCCTAGGATTGAGCCCCATGTTGGGCTCCCTGCTTGGTGGGGAATCCGTTTGTCCTTCTTCCTCTGCCTGTCCTCCCCACTCATGGTCTCTCTCAATCTCTTAAATAAATAAATAAAATCTTAAAAAAAACAACCCACCAGGGATATTTTATTACCCTAGTAGCACAGCAGGGATACTCTTGGGAAATACAGGGTCAAGGAGCAGAGGAAGGATTTCTTGGTTACCTGTTGATCACTTACATGTGGCAGGCACTGTTCTAGACACAAAGAACACAGCAGTGAGCAAAGCATTGCAGTACTGTTCTCATGACGCCCACATGAAGTCTTTTACATTACAGTGGGGGAAACAGAAAACAAGTTAAAGTTAAATAAACTGGACACAAGTAATAAAGTCAAGAAGAAAAAGCAGGAAGCAGAAATAAGATGAATGACAAATTCTGATAAAGTAGCATCTGAGAAGCTGGCATTAAAGTAAACACCTGAAGAAGAAGAGGGACGAGCCATACAGAGCAGAAGTTCTTCAGGCCAAAGGGATAGCAGAGGCAAAGGTCTAAGGTGGGAGCTTGCACACCCTGTTCCAGGAACTGCAAGGAAGGCCAGTTTGGTTCCACAAGCCAGTGGTCAAGGGGGAAGAGTAGTTGTTGAAGTGACGCATAATGGGGTGAGGGGCACCATCACGTAGGGCTTTAAGTCACACAGGACACACCTTTTACTCCAAGTAAGATGACAAGCCCTCTAGAGGAGCTGACCAGGGAAGTGACATACATGATCTGACTCACTTTCCAAGACACACTGTGCAAATAAAATCGATCCCTATCACCAATTTATTAATCTCCAAGTACTTCTTTCACATGGTTAGAAAATGAAGGAAAAATAGTTGACTCTGTTGAAGGCCAGGGGTTATATTCCTGGGCTGTGAAACCGGGCCTGTATCCAGTCTCATCACGGGTTTAAGGCAAAGTAAGAATAAAATTTCACAAACCTATCTTCATGTCCTATCAATAGAGTCACTATGCACTGAATCAATAAGCCTTACTTTTAAATGTATAGTTAGAGATAGATACAGATATAGATGTAAGTGTAGATAGATTTGTACTTGTAGATGTGGATATGGACATAAACATGGATATATTTAATAGCAATATATTTTGTAATTACAAACTAATAATGTCCTAATTACAGAAGATTTTTTAAAAGATTTTCTTTCATCTGTTTGCTGAATATTTGGAAAGCATTCATGTCTTCCTTAACCAAACATGAGAATGCATGTGACGCAAAGAACTTAAGGAAGAAGAAGACAGATCCTTGTGTGTGTGTGTGTGTGTATGTGTTTCTATTATTAAAAGCTGGCATAGAATTTTATAATATTCTCTGCTTCAAATAGAAACTGCTTTGCTATTCATTAATACTTTTTCTACATTTTCTAATTTATACTGGAATTTGTGAAGCAAGAAGCATTTTACATGTTGGAAGGATGCCTTGTTTACTAATATTGCTATGTCAAATGGTCATCAAGATTGGTAGCAGACAGCTGCTGATAATGCATAAACAGGGAGTCAGGCCTTTGGATGCCAAATCCTACCCTCCCTTGTATGAAGACAAAGGCTATTTTTATGGAAATCAACAAAAGCTTTCCCCCAACCCTGACTTCTAACAAAAGGCATCTAAGGGCAGAATCTGCCATTAATTTCTGTTTCATTTGTTTGGAAGAGAGCAAAATAGTGAAACAAAATGAGAAGTGCCATTTGCCAAGCTGGTATTCAGCCAGTAAAGCTTTAGCTTGGCCATAATGGTTGCCTGAAGCTGGCACCCAGCCTAGCTGTTCAGTGCCCCATCCTGATGGAATGTTGCCCTCGCTTTCCTGGGATATAAATGCTTTGACTGTCAACTCTGGGATCGAGAATTGAACGGGCTTTTCTTTTTCTTGTTTCTAAAATCTAGGTCAGAGTAGCAGGGAAGATATAAGGGATTTCCAAAAAAGACAGAGACAATGCAGAACTCGTAAATACTTTCCCCTCTCCTTTTTTCTTCCAAAACAGGGGCAATAAAGCTAGCAGAGTTCACAAAAGATTATTAATATTGTTAATAAAATTAAAACAAGGTAATAAGATTTAATAATAGATTAATGCAATTTAGTGATATACTGGATAAATAAATTACGTGTCTCCCAGAATGAATCACGGCCAAGCCATAGAAATATTAAGCAATAAACATTTTGATGGGCAATTCTCACAGCAGCCCCTAGAAAACACTTTCTATTTCCTATTAGACATATTTCCCTATTCTTAGAGTATAGTTTAAAAAGGGTAATTGCTGGGGCGCCTGGGTGGCTCAGTGGGTTAAGCCGCTGCCTTTGGCTTGGGTCATGATCTCAGAGTCCTGGGATCGAGTCCCGCATTGGGCTCTCTGCTCAGTGGGGAGCTTGCTTCCTCCTCTCCCTCTGCCTGCCTCTCTGCCTGCTTGTGATCTCTCTCTGTCAAATAAATAAATAAAGTATTTTTTTAAAAAAAGGGTAATTGCTCTGAATTCTACTTCTGCCATTCCTTCAACTCACTATCAACCTCAATTTAAAAAAAACTTCAACATTACTCTGGATCTTTACCTCTTTGTGTATCATCATGTTTCTTTTACAATTTACAAATGGAAAATATCACTGAGTACTTTTTACCAAATATGATTTTATATTTTTACCTATGTGAAGCAATACTAGTAAAGAAAGCACAACAAGAAGTTAGGATTTCATCCAGCTGGCTCACTTTTCTATATCGTGGCCTGGCTCAAATATCAGCGTCCAACAACTTCTAAGTGATAAAATGTGGCTTTCTACTGATTTCCATATTAACCTATTCTGATTACATCCAGATAGATTTTTTTTTTTAATCTCTGAAATATTCCTGGTGATAAGACATAGTAACACTACAATAGCATTTTCTATGAGAATAGATTCTTGTCAATAGTCACTTTTTCCCAAATCACATTTGAGCTTCTCTACCACATTTTCCCACAGAATGAGAGAAATCCCAATAGAGATTCCTTTGACATTCTGACTCTTCAAATGTGCCATATATGAATTTGGGTAGTAACTGGTCATTTTTAGAAACCTGCAAACTTCACAAAAGGAAATATTCCATTGTCACAGGGTTGCCCAAGCTGGCTCTGATTCAAGACTACAGAATTCCCTTCTAGGTTAAATTTGTCTCCAGTCATGATTGTTGTTGTCATCAGTAGGAATCAGAGGATTTCTTTTATAAGTATTAGATGGCAAGACTCAGGAAGTAAGGTACAGGCATGAATTATTCTGAGCATCACAGAAACAGTAATCTAGCAGTGTATAATGAGAAAGTGAGGGGCTGTATGAACTGAGTTGTGTCATCCCCCTCAGATTCGTATGTTGAAGCCCTAACTCTCAGCATGACTGTATTTGATATAGGTTCTTTAAGAAGCGAGCCCTAAGCCAGTATGACTGGTATCCTTATAAGAAGAGACACCAGTAGGCAGGCAACAGAGAAAAGGCCATGTGAAGACATAGCAAGAAAGAGGCCAGCTCTAAGCCAAAAAGGCCTCAGGAGAACCAAACCTATGGACATGTTGATCTTAGACTTCCAGCACCCAGAAGTGTTCTGGAAACACTCTACTGTGGCAAAACACAGAGGTCTCTTCAGAGGTCTCAGCTCTTCCTTTTATTTTACAATTTTAGTCAAGTATATCACTTGGCCCTTAATGATTCAGAGTAAAGAACATGCCTACAAATGTATGGCCTATTTCAAATGTTTGCATTCATATGTAACACATCCTTCTGTTATCTAAGTTAAAGCCAGGAAAGATGCTCCACAGACATGCTTTTTTATCATAAGATTGAGCCTGGTGTTTTTTTCTGAGAGTTGAAGTCTGGATTGCTGTAGGTACTCCTTCCTGAGGTCAAACCATCTCAAAGTCTTTTTCTTCCCTTCCACTTCCTTAGAATCTGACCTTTTCCCTTCTAGCTTACCTTCTTCCATCTCCCACTCCCTTGATCCAACAATTGCCATACACAAAGCAGCAAATGGAGGCAGAATGATAGAAGTCTGAACTATAGCAACTATGGGCAGGATGAAGGAGAGAAGGTCCAGAAGAAGCAATGTTTCTTGTTAAACAAGAGTGGCAATTTGTGGCTCCTGAAGAGAGTAAGACTAAGCCTGATGTCTTGATGCAGTTCAGGAGCAAGGAATATAGTATAGAGAGTTCTCCAATTAACCTCTGTGAAGCTTGGGACTCATAACAGGTGAACCATAAAGAGAAGGAACTTGAACACTGAGAGAAGAAAGGACTAACCCTTCTTCAGGATTCCATGTATAAGCTTAACCAGTTAACAGGATGGTCCTTTTGTAATGGACTGTATAGTACACTCTACCTTCTTTGGTAACTTACATAGTGCCTTAATGTTCTACTGCAGATTTCCAGTCTAAGCTACTTGCAACCTTGACCTACAAGAGTGAATCTTAAGAATTCTCATTACAAGGAGAAATGTTGGGGTGCCTACATGGCTCAATCGGTTAAGAGGCTGCTTTTAGCTCAGGTCCTGGGATGGAGCCAGTGGTGGGGCTCTCTGCTTAGCAGGGAGCCTGCTTCTCCCTCCCCCTCTGCTGTTCCCCCTGACTGGGCTCTCTAGCTCGCACTTTCTCTCTCTCAAATCAATCAATCAATCAATCAAATCTTTAAAGAAAACAAGGAGAAATGTTTTCCTTGTTTTTTCCCTTTTTCTTTTCATTGTATCTATATGAGAAGACAGATATTAGCTCAACATATTGTGTTAACCATTTCACACTACATATAAATCAAATCATCATGCTTTACACTTTAAATTTATACAGTGATATGTCAATGATTTCTCAATAAAACTAGAAAAAGTGATAGTGATAAAACATTTATGAAAAGTTGAAAACAAATCAAATAAAGGAGAAATGGGCCTTCCTATGTTTGTCTGTCCAGGCTCTGGCCCTCCACTGTGGATAAAGATGGAGGACCTCCGTGATAATTAGAACCAGGGCCCATTGCTCATCAAGGAAACAGGCCAAGAAGGACAGAATAGAAACTTCATCCTCATCCATTTCAGGCAAGATTAAGTGTAGAAATATCTGTGTCATCAGCCAGGGAGAGCTTGACACCAGTTTTAATTGGAAGTAAACAGAGAGCTGTAGAGGAAGGGCAGGCTGACTGGTCAAATGGGAAGCTTTGATCAGATTTCATTAGGTCATCTCATGCAGAAACAGGCTAAAATTTACAATCAGACCAACAGTTTCTCTCAGAGTGGACCAAAAAAGTATCTAATATATACTTCATATAACAGAAACTTACCAGCATCTAAGTTTCCTTAGCTTTAAAATGAGATAAATGGTCTTCTTCTTTTGCAATTCCCATAGAGACATTTTAATAAGATACTTCCTCTGATATCTGTTAAGTTCCTTTGAAGGAAAACAGAAGGAAATAGAAGACATTGTTAAAGTTAGAAGACTATTTGTTGTTGATCTGCTTTATAACATAATATCTGAAAAGCTCCCCTACCTCCATGCCTTTAGGCAGAGAATTTAACCTAACTTTTCTAAGTAATGTTTTGGTATGCAAAGCAAAAACAAAGCTCTACCTCTTAACTGAATCATGAACTCATTCACATTTTAGTTCAAATGAAAAAAGCTAAAGCACTTACTAAGAGAGTAATTGATGTCAAGCTAGCTGTCCTAGATAGAGTAGGTTATCCTAAAATTTGAGTATGTACTAGGAAAATAGAATTTAAATTTATTTCTCTAATAATGCAAAATCTTTATTAGTTTTCAATGAGACATTCTTTAGGGGGGGAAAAAAAACAACCAAAACCACTATTAGGTCAGACTGCTGAATGCGAACAAACTAAATAGATTGCTTTCAGGCTCAAAAGAATGAGACTTTTCTTAGGACCTAATTAGCTTTCTTTTTTAAGTCCAGGGGATCTGCTCAGAGTCAGGCCACCTCTTCAAAGCAGGCCCAGCAAACTCAAATTATACAAGGTCATAATCAGTAGACAGAGTTTCTAAGCACGTCAAGTCATATTTTCTTTAGAGGTACAGGAAATGGAGTAAAGTCAAAGAGTACAGGTTACTCCACAGGCCAGCAAACAATTCTGCCAATTACTCCCGGGGGTAGTCCAGCACCCCTGAAAGAGTCTGCCCATATAATTACTAGTGACACAAGCATTTGCTTCAGTCAAGTTGACTTAAGTACCTAACTGAAATAGTCACTAAGCTGTACGAGCAAATACTTCCTTTCATTTGCATTTTTAACATAAAAGATTCACGTAGAGTCTTTCATCTGTGCAATCAATTTATAAATGGTTCATACTTCTTTAAAACATAGGTAAAGCAAGTACTTTCTCTTTTAGATAAAAATAAAAATGGATATTTACATTTTATTTTAACCATTAATTCTAGATATAATGCCACAACGTTCAGCAATCACTGAAATTAGTGTATTTGCTTTCTTCTTCCTTTTTTTATAACTGATTTTCAAAAGGCAAGTACTTTGAAAAATAATGAAATATTACAACTAGACACTTACAAACTGTCAAATCATATCCAATAGATAATGTTTCAAAAGGTTATGAATAATATAAATTTTAAAAAAAGAATCATATTCAATGCATTAAGGATATTCAGTGGTACAGGGAATCCAAGATGATTCTTAGGGAAAGCAAATATTATATTTTTATTTACTTTTAAAGATTTTATTTATTTATCTGAGAGAGTGAGCAAGAGAGAGTGCAAGCCAGGGGTGGGGGAGGTAAAGGGAGAAGAAGACTGTCCACTGAGCAGGGAGCCTGATGAGGGGCTTGACCCCAGGACCCTGGGATCATGACCTGAGCCGAAGCCAGACACTTACGCGACTGAGCCACCCAGGAGCCCCCAAATTGAAAAGGTTAAAAAGGGGGAAAACAAAACAAAACAAAACAAAAATCTCTTCTCTAATTTTTTTTTCTGGGTTTTCATATATCAAACTGATACACAACTTATATACTTATACTTATGTACTTAGTTAAATGATATATATTAAGTGCATTCTCACTTGAGGTTTTGTTCAGTAAAAGGAAGGTTTATCATAATTTTTCCTGTAGCAACATCGACTACCATATACCTCTTCTCACACTCTGCCTCAAAGTGATGGGATGCTTATTGTGTTAGTTTCCTACTGCTGTTTACCACAGCACAAAGGTAAGGGCGAAATCAACTTCCCATTAATTTTCATGGTTTCATAGGTCAGAATGTGGGCTGGCTCCACGGGTCTCTCTGCTCTGGATCCCGTGAGGATATTATCAGTTGTGTCAGCTCATTGTCTCAAAATCTGCTTCTAAGCCCATTCAGGTCGTTGTCAGTATCCAGGTCCTTGTGGTTATAGAACTGAGATGCCATTTCTTTGCTCATTGTTGGCTGGGGCCGCCTTCAGCTCCTAGAGGCTTCTCTGCCTCGGACCAGTGACAGTACACTCAGTCCTTCTCCTGCCTGGAGTCTCTCTTGTGCATTTCTCACTGACTGCCATCCTCTTCTGCTTTTAAAAGCTCCTATGAGACATTGGTTCACACAGATAATCCAGGATAATCTATTTTAAAATGAGCTGATTAGTAATCGTAATTCCATCAGCAAAGGCTTTTGCCTAGATATGGATTGAATAACTGGGGGGACATTTGTAGCGTTCTGCCCCCATGCTAACTAATGGCCACATCACGAGTAGTTCAAATACAGCCGCAGGGGGCATCTTTGTAAAACCAGTAGTCATCTTTTCCACAGTGATTAAGAAAATAAACCTTGACTCTGCCTCGGCTCCCCTAAGGAATCTCAACTAACTTGCACAACCAAATGTCTTGAAAAGCTACAGAATACAGAAAGAAAGCAAATTACAACTAGGAATAGAATTAGGAGAGAAACGCAAACCAACACCAGGTATTATGAATATGCTGACCTTGAATAATGCTGAGATTTTAAAATACACTTTTTTTCTGTGGTTGACACTGTGCCATGGCCACTTATACCCATTAAAGGTAAACATGTGTTTGTCATTTAAGGGCATAGGCTGCATGCTTGACCTCACGATAGATTTTTGCATTCAAATTTCTAAGTGATTTTACTGGAAAGCTTCTTAAGGAAAACTCCCAGATTAACCATCAGTTTGTTGCTTGTGTTTAGAATCTTTAACTCTGTTTAGGTGGAAATGTTGAAATGGGTCAAAACCAAGTTTACCTGATGGAACTTAAACTATATCCATTGCTAGGGTTAACTATGACAGGACATTAACTGGTGGGGCCCGCAAAAGTTCTACAGAATTCCTTCGGCACTAGGTTTGAAAAGCCTCCCAGGAGAGAAATGGTTCCTAAAGTGATGAGCCAGAGATGAGATGGTCTTTGTCATTAGAGTAGGGGGATTGAGTACAGTGTGGATTTGTCAGTCAAAAATAAAACAAGTCCCGTTTCTGGGAGGTTATTTCTGTGAAAAAATAACACCTGAAAGATTTAGTCAAATGCATCTGTTTAACTACAGGAAAACTGGGGAAATATAATTCTTTATGTCATCTAAGAAGGTAAGGAAAAGCAGTGAGCAGTACTGATGTTCATATAGAAGTGGTATTATTTTTATTTTTATGTTGATTTTATACCAGGTCACTTTTCCAAATTCTCTTATAATTTCCGGTTTCAATCATTGATGATCTTGGATTTTCTATGAAAGTGGATCTCAAATAATATCAGTTTTGCTTATCTCTTTCATTTTCTTTCCTCTTCATGCCCCATGTATTAGTGGACCTGTTTCAGTCAGAAAAGGTGTAATTTTATCATTCTTGAGTTTAATAGAAATTTTTCCAGAGCTTCACCAGAAAGTGTGTCTTTTAGTATAGGTTATTAGTTACTACCTTTTATAAGGCTAAGATGTTCCCATATAGCTCTTATTTCTTAGCAGTTTTTGCAATAAGAAATTATTAACTTTTTCAAAGTCTTGGTCTATTATCATTGTATGTTTTTCTCTGATCATCTTCGAATATAGTGAATTATATTGATGGACTTTTTAAATAATTATGTGTCATGCATGTACTCCTAGGATATAGTCTATTAGGTAACACAGTATTATGTGCATGTGTATAGGAGTGTGTTACCATACGGATGGATTTAATTTAACATTTTGGTCAGGACTTTTGTTAAATGAAATTGGCTAATGGGCATTATCTGGTTTAACTATCAAGTTCATGCTGTCCTGCTAAATTGACTTTATAGCTCTCCTTTCTTTCCTTATCTAGAAAATACATTAGATATAACCGAAATCCCATTCCTGAAATTTTACCAAAACTTACTTGGAACACCATTTGGTCTTGGCAGGCCAAAAAATGGAAAGGCTTTTGGTTACTAATTCTTACATGTTGTTTTGTCCATTCAGTTTTTTTTTTTTAAATATGTTTATCAATTTTGGTAATTTACCTGTTTCCAAAAAACTATTGATTTCATCTAGTTTTTCACACATACAAGGTTGTTTGTAACATTCTCTTTTTCTAATTTTCGGCACTACTTTGCCTATGCAACCATTTTATTTCTAATATTATTTGTCTCCATTCTTTTATTTATTAATTTATTTTGCAATCTTGCCAGAGTTTTGTCTCTCACTCTTAAAGAAAAACAAAGGGCTTTTGGTTTTGTTAACATTTGCTTTTGTATTTGTTAGTTTGTTCATTAGCCCCTAATATCTTTACTCCTTTATTTTATTCTATTTAATTGTATTTATTTTCAATCCCACTGACTTTTTGAGCTGTTGGTTTGGCTTACTTATCATCAGCATCTCTCGTTTTCTAAGAAATAAATTTAAGGTAATAATTTTACTCTAAAGTGATATAAAGATCACATAATTGTTCTAAAGAGTTTTTATTTAAACCATGCATTCCTGAGAAGTCTGTTAAGTTTCAAATTTATATAGGGAGTTTCTTTACATTCTTACAGTTGTTGGTATTTAATTTTAGAGCATCATGTTCAGGAAAAAGTAATCTGTAAAACTCTAATATTTTGAATTTCTTGGGATTCCCTTTAGGGCTTAATACATCATCAAGTTTTGTATTTTTTTTTAAACATGTTAACCTGTTCAGTAAAGTACATTTTTCTAGAAAATTGCCAGTGTTACCTAGGTTTTCAAATGTATACACATAAAATATTTTCCAGGTATGTTTTTACATAATATGTGTTCTTTTTGTGCCCTGTAAATATCTATGTGTATCTATAGGTCAGAGTTATCAAGTATATCACTAAGTCACTGATGTCAATATTTGTTTCTTACCTGCTGATTCTGTGGGATTGTAATCTCCTAGAATGATTATGAAGTGTTAATTAATTCTCTATAATTTTGTTAAATATTTATTGATATATTTATTTCTAGTTTCTGATGTTAGGTCCATGAACGTCTGTAATGATCTCATCTTATTGGTGGATTACTTCACTTACACACCAAAATTCTTCCCCTTTGTTCTTTTTAATGTTCTTCACATTAAATATGATTCTGCCATTTATACTGCCCTTCAGCCTTCTTAAAATTAGCACTCCAAAGTGTGGTCCTGGGATTCCTGGGGGTCACTAAGACTCAGAGTCTCTATGGGGTCAAAAGTGAACATCTTAATATTAAGATGTTCCTTGTCTCTTTTATTCTCAGTGTCTCACCAGTAACAGTGGGGTTTTCAGAGACTGCATCCCCAGTAACATGACAACATATCAAATGTAGACACAGCTATAAGAATCCAGTCTTCCTATATAAACCAAGAAATTAAAGATTTCAAAAATGTTAGTTAATGCTACTTTTCACATTAATCTATTGTTTGTATTGGAAATGCAGTCACTTTTCAAAAGAGTTATATCAACATTTAATGGATTTTTATTGTTACTTTAAAAGGTACCAATAAGCATTTGTTTTACCCTTTTCCTAGCATCTATTGAATTAACTATATTTTCCTCTACCAATCTATTTAGAAAAATAGTAATTATTACTTTGATATTCTAAACCTGAAGATTAAGATATTTTATTTCTTTAAAAAAGTTTGTGGCCTTGGGGTGCCTGGGTGGCTCTGGGTTAAAGCCTCTGCCTTCGGCTCAGGTCATGATCTCAGGGTCCTGGGATCGAGCCCCGCATCGGGCTCTCTGCTCAATGGGTGGCCTGCTTCCTCCTCTCTCTCTGCTTGCCTCTCTGCCTACCTGTGATCTCTGTCTGTCAAGTAAATAAATAAAATCTTAAAAAAAAAAAAAAGTTTGTGGCCTTATTAAAGAAAAAAGAATGTGGAAAATTTTGCATTAATGTACATCTTAACACAGCCCACCATTTCCCCTAACACCCTCATTTGGCATTCCTATATATATGTATATTCACTATGGAAGGTAGAATTTTTAGCATATGTTTATTCTGTCATCCTTTCTCAGAAGTCATGCATTTTTCCAATCACAGACAATTCTTGCCTTAAAGGAAACTCTGGTACCTGCTAAGATAATCAAAATATTTCCCTTTTCCATCTTAATGGTTTCAAAGATTCTTAAAAATTAAAAAAAAAGCATGAACTTAAGCATGTTTAAGTGTAACATGTAATCAACGTTAATCTAATACATCTTCTAATCTGATTTTCCACTATGCCCCATTCAAAATATATACTTCAACAGAACTAGATTACAGAATATTTCCTAGATGTGTTCCATCATTTACCATCTTATGCCTGTATCTACTCTCTACTTCTGCCATGAATTCCCTCCTCAATCTTGAAATTTCTATAACCAACTAGAATCACAATCTGGTATGAAGTCCCTTCCACAAAGACTTCCCTGAGAAGCCCATATGGAAACAATTCCCATGCACTGAATCCTTAAGTGTTTTGTATCACTCAAAATGCAGGTATATTATGCTGCATTGCTTTGTAGTTATTTGAGGTTTTACCCTATTTCCCCAGTCACATTGTAAGTTCTTTGAGGGCAGAAATTATTTAGCCCGTCTTTGAATCTCCCACATCATTAGACACAGGTTTATTTAGAAAGTATGAAAACTAATACTTTTCAGAATTATCACAGTCAAAAACAACCGTGATAGAGTTAAGCAATTACTTTTTGGTTTTCTAATATCAGATCATGATGCCTTCCTGGTACAGGAGAAAGATTCTTAGAATGCAATGGGTACCCTTCGTTTGGGAATACTGGGAATCATTCCACCAAGCAAGGAAAGAGTTGCATCTTGGGGTCTCCTACATCAATGCTCTGCATTCAAGTTTCAGCCAAGCTTCAAGAAACAACAGAAAGAGTAGCTGCTTTAGCTATCACCATTGTCTTTTTCTCTTCTGCCATCTGCCAAATCATCTTTGGGAACTGCTGCAAAAGATGTGATGACATCACTACCTACTAAACTAGCAACCTTAGTCCAAGGACAGGGTTTCTAAAGCACAGAAAAACATTTTTCAATAACATTTAATGTCTTTTATTAATACCTATAATGCATATCCCAAAAGGAAAGAAATACACCAAATTATTGAAATATAGTGTGCCTACCTTACATAGGAGTCCATTTGCTAGCAATAATTTTATTTATTCTAATTCCCTCCATTTTCGCAAATACATATAACCACCAAAACTGAAGAATGTACTTGTGTATGTAAAGTATAACTTACAAGTAGTTTCCATAGTCCACTTTTCCAAATATATGTCATCTTCTATCTTTAGTTTAGTTCAACAAATTATTAGTAAGTGCCTGCTATTTTTCAGACACTATACTGGGCGATAAGTATGTGAACATGAATAAAACATGATCTCTGCTCCCAGTGTGCTGGAGGCAGTGGAGAAAATGAACACCTAGAGAGAAGTCAATCTAATGTGGTAAGATCTCTGATAAGAGATATTGTGACACATACCGGTTTCAGGAAAGGCTTACATGATCAGTTCATCTCTGGCCAAATGCTAAATCATTAGCCCAATGATTTTAAGTCATTTCAGATAGAAGTGTAAAGTACTATTCTATGACCAGCCTTTTAGTATCTCTAAAAGACTGTGAAGAGTTCCAGGAGTTGGGGCTAGCTGGTTATGTGATGGACAGGATCTTGTATTGCATGATAATAAGCTCAGAGTTAAGTTATGGTTAGCATCTTCCAAACTGTGTTACAGAGGAAGACTAGAATTCTTCTGCCCCTTTCGGGCCTCAGTTGTTAAGTGTCCACCTTTGGCTCAGGTCATGATCCCAGGCTCCTGGGATCAAGCCCCGAGTCAGACTCCCTGCTCAGCGGGAAGCCTGCTTCTCCCTCTCCCACTCTTCCTGCTTATATTCCCTCTCTTGCTGTGTCTCTCTCTGTCAAATAAATAAAATCTTAAAAAAAAAAAAAAGAGTCTAGAATTCTACAGAATATAGCAGGTTCTCTTGGAAAAAATATTTCTACAGTCAAGATAATCTCCCTTCCAGTGATTCACATTGAGAATTTTAAAGGTTATGAAAAGTCCTGAAGTCAAGAAGCTGGCTTCATGTTAATCCAGCAGCTCCTGAATTATTTGGCTTCTAATCATTTTTTCACAGAATAGCTATTAACATCCCATGTGACTCAAGTGTTTAATAAAACAGTTTGGGCAATATTGGATATAAGCAATGGAGTAGCTACTGGGCTCATCACTTTACATATACGTTGATGAATTTGGACTTTATTTGACATTTCATAGGGGACCATCCACACTGTTCCAGCAGGAAAATGGCCTGATTGAAGCCAAGACTCGAGAATGTAACTCAACAAGATGGAAGGACAGACTGCAGGGGAGACGGGCAGGAGGTTGGAACACTAGTGAGGAGAATTCATTCTTGGAACAGTTCAAAATATAAAACTATAAACATGTGTTTTGGAAATGTTTCTAGATTTAATAAATTCTATGATAATATACCAGGGAGATTTCTTTGAAAATCCGTAACAGATGCCAGTAAGAGTACTTTCCACCTTATCATCAATTAACATATATTTGGGATCTCCAGGGAACATTATGCATGTATATAACAACCACAAACAAATTGCAACAGGCTTGCCTTGTGGTCAAACTGGAGAAAAAAATAATCAAGATAAGCATAATTAATTTCAGGTGGATTCAATTACTGTAGGCAGTCATTACTCAACTATTTATTAAGCACCCACAGAGTGCACAGCACTTTACTAGGTTCTTATAAAAATCCATATATTAATAACAGAGATTTTTTTCCACCAAAGTACCTCTGAGCTCCCTGTGGCTCATCAAGGCTGAGAGCACACCGAAGAGGACAGCCACCAGTGAGCAGCCGCTCAACAATTTTGTTCAAGGTCCAGTCAAAGAAAACAGACCTTTAAATATTTCATCATTGAGAGGTATTGAATTAGATAACTTACAAAGTTTTAAAAATATATATCTACGATTAGGGGGAAATTCTGGAACAACTCAGAAAGTCTGGGCCATAATAAATTCTAGCACTTCAGAACTAGACTAAGAAGTTATTTATATATTCATTCTATCAGCTAAATATATATATATTGAGCACAAATACATGTCTGGCACTAAACAAGGGACTGAGAATAGAGCAGTGAACAAAATTTTCTCAAACCATTACCATGTGGAGGTTGAATTCTGAGAATGGAGGAGATCTTAAAAAAGAATAGTTATTGATATGGATATAGACAAGATACATATAAAATAGATACTAGTGTGATCAATACAATAAAGAGAAATTAGACAGAATAGAGAAATAGAAGCTTCCAAAAAGTTGGGGGAACTTGAGAGAAAAATGTTTGAGGCAGAAAAAATAGGAAGTATAAAGGCCCTGAAGCAGGACATCTGTGGCTAGATTAGACTGAAAAACAGGAGTAGAATGAGGTGAAAAATAGCAAGACAGAGTCCATTTGGGGCCATTATAATGAGTCTAGCTTTTCTCTGGTTGTGTCAGATACATTGGGGGGTGAAGAGAGGGGATCTAGGATCTAATGTCACTTTAAAGGATCACTGTGACTGCTGTATTAGGAGACTAAAAGGCAGGTTGACAAGGGCAGAAGTAGGCAAAATAGTCAGGAGACTTATGCAGTAATACAAGTGAGGAATGGTGGAGGCTTGGATGTAGGAGGTAACAGCAGAAAAGTGGTCTGATTTGGGATACATATTGATGGCATTGCTGACAAGATCTGCTGGTAGATGAGCCAAGAATGACTTAGTCTTTGGCTCAAGCAACAGAACAGATGCCTTAGCCAGCTAATGAGATGTGCAAGACTGTAGGTGGAAGCAGATTTGGGGAGGAAGACTGAGTCCAGTTTTGGACATGTTAGGTACATGAAGTCTATTCAGCATCCAACTGGAGATACTGAGTAGTCAGATGCCTATGCAAGTTTAGAGAGAGATCAGGAAGAGCCCAAGGCTGGAGATAGAAAATTAGGAATGAATGATATCACTAAGAATGAGAGTACAGAAAAAGAAAAGACCAAGGACTGAGCCATGGGACATGCCAAAATTTAGAAGTGAGGGAAACAGAAAGAAGCTAGTAAGATTGATTGAGAAAGAAGAGCCAATTAAATATGAAATCCAGGAGGGGGTAGTATCCAGAAAGCCAACTAAAGAAATTGTTTCAAGAAAGATAAACCAAATTGTCAATTTGTGTCAAATGCTGCTGATAGATCAAGCAAAATAATTGACTATTATCAATAGTATTGACTATTGTATTTAGAAACAATGAGTTCACTGATGACTTTGACACACACAAATAAGTTTTATTGAAGAGCTAGAGGCAGAGGCCCTGTGGGAGGGGACTTAATAAAGAGGAGAGAAGAAATTGGAGGCAAATACAGATAACTTCTTCAAGGAGTTTTCCTATAATAGGGAGGATAAAAATTGGATAAGAGCTTTCCAGGTTTTAGCATTACGAGAGAGATGGGAGACACCACACTATATTGTATGTTGAATCCAATACAAAGAAAATGGGTATTGCCATGAGTTAGCAGTTTTCAGGAGTGGCAGAGTTTCAGAGTATTAAGATCATGGGACCAAATTGTAAGGGAGGAGAATAAGATGATTGGAAAAGAGAAGGCCAAAGCCCCGAAATATTGAAAGGATTCTACGCAAGGCAATTGAAATGACATAGTTCTTTCCAAGGGTTGAGAATAGAAGAAAATTAATGAATAGAAGAAGGTCTGGGCAAAGGAAGAGGAAGCAGCAGGTGGAGTAAGGCAATAGGAGTTTCCAGGTGAGACAATTTGATGTTAGTCATAATTTTAGATATTCAGTGAGTGGAGAAGAGCTATTAACCAATTTCAGTATACATGTGGATCATGAGAGATTGTATTAAACTCAAGAATCTGATGTAGTTGGTCCGAGGTAGAGGTTGAGATTCTGCAATCACAGTACCGGAAATGAAATAGGACAGAGAGAGGGAAGGGTCTGATGAAGACTCAAGTTTAGAGAACACCAAACATCCTTCAGCAGAACTCAACCTCCTCTTGCCTTCCTTTTTTGTTTTTATTTTCTTCTCATGTTCACATGAACAAGTTAGACTCTCATTCAAACGTGAACAGAGAAAAAGAGAGACTCCATAATGTTAAAGCTGACTCAGCCAAGAGATTTATTATTATGCCTGGTAAAGGAGAAGCTGTTTTACATGTGTGTTTAAAAAGTGGTGCTTTGCAAATTAATATTTTATTCGGTGCATAAAACCAGAAAGGAAAATTTGTAATCTTCCCAGAAGGAGTTACTGATGTTCTTTGCTTCTATTTTAAATAGAGTCACTGCTAAAAAGTTTTGTTGCTTTTCATTTATTTGTTTAAAGAAAATAGACCTTAAGGAAATGGAGATTGTGGACAGATGTGGTTCATTATGATTAAGAAGAAATGATTCTGATACTAGTGAAAATCTATTTCCTAAAGGATAAGAAACTCTGTGTATAGCACAGGTATGCAAAGAAATACATAAACTATTCCATTAGCTAAAGTTTTGGAGCAAGGCACTCTACAGGGCTTTAAAGGAAGCTAGAAGACTGTGCTAACTGGCAACACGCTTCTCCTGTTATGGTCAGTAGAAAAGAAACAACAGATTTGGGCCCCGGCTAATTCTCTTTAGTCGCCTCCACTGCTGGCTAGGAGAAAAGGAATCAGAGAAAAATAGGGTTCAATCCTAATGAAGAATTGCAGGTCTTAGACATTATGAATTGGATTGATGAGTTTTTGTTTCCTGAAGGACAACATGCAGATTAAAGAGCTTTTAACTGTTCTTGATGCAATCAAAAGGTTATGGTTGTCTGCTAAAAACTCAGTTTCAGCCACAGTTTATGTAAGTTGTTCACATTACTCACTCAGTAATGATGTACTTGGCCCCACTGTTTGTGGTCTGGTTCTCATTTGTTTGGTATTACATTCCAAGACTGCAATGACTCAGAAATGTTCCTTATTTTTTACAGTAAGAAGAAATAGCATGCTTTGCCTGAAACATCTCAGATTTAATCACTTGTCTGTGGTCTCCCCACAGTCTCTCCAAGCAGGTGTATATAAGTGAAGACTTCTGCATATTGACTTAGAAGAGCCAGAGTCTCTAACCAGAAGGCTGCTGACATTAGCTGCTTACATACCCGTGACATTAACAAGAAACTTAAACCCTCTGCCAGACTGTATAATATTCACTCTTATCAGAATGTTGGCAAGTAGGCTTTTCCGAATACAAGAAAAGTTTCCAGGATAAAAAGGATTAAATATTGATGACACCTCTATCAGGCATGTGTAACGGAATGTGAAAGTTGTACTAAAATCTATTTGAAGAGATGTTCTATGCAAGAGGTGTGAGACATGTTGTACCCTGATGTGGAAGACAGAATTAGGGGCAATAGGTTAAAAAAATGTGTGTGTATATATATATACACACACATATATATATATATATATATATATATATGGTATGTATATATATATATATATGAATTTGGTTTTGACACAAACACAATTTTTTCTATGGATTTTTACATTTTAGTGTTCCCAGAAAATAGAATGACTGTTCTTGTGCCTTTATGTCCCTGGAAACACTGAAGCAGAAAGAAGAATCAGATGAGAGGTTAGTCTGAAATATCTGTTTCCTGAAAGCCTATCTGTCTTGGATTCTAGTAGAGCTGATAGGAATACATGAAGTAGAAAAAAAAAAAAAAAGCATTCTCTCATGACTTAACACTATTTCTGTGTTTACCCTCCATAAGCTCTTGGGTGGCTTTCTTCTCCTCCCACTGTAGTTTACAGCACTCTCCTTCACCAGCCTGTAACAGAATGTGAGTTCCAGCAGAAATAGAGGGACTTAACACATAAAATACAGTTGAGTATAAGTACGAATTAACCTACAGTCAGAATTCTTTTATTATATAAAATATCTGTCACCCAAAAAGATTCCAAGTAAGTAAAATACAGAACAATAGACTTTTGAACAGGGAAGGAAATTTGGAGACACAAAAACAAAAAACAAAAAACCTGCTGCCCATAGAAGACTTGGGTTAATCTTTCTAGAACACGTCTTCCAAGCAGCAGCAGGTGTCTGAGATGACAGAATTTACCGTGGACAGTTTGCTGTTTTCCCACCTCAGGCACAGCCATACCAATGATTGGTATTCAACACCAATGAATGAAGGTATAAAAACTTCAGAGAGTGGAATCCAAGGCATATTAGGAGTTCAAGTAAACCAACTTGAACTCAAAGGAAAGGAATCCAGTGCCATTCTCTTGATTACTTGAAATTCTTCTAATTCTATAAGGACTGCTCTGAATCTGAAAAGACATCCTGAGGCCATATTTTTACAGTCCATGTTCACCTCAGGTAATTTCTCTGATGTAAGACTTCTCTTGCTTACTCAGATCACTCAGAGTTAAAATTTTAATAAACCTGAAAGGGGAAGTGAAAAAGTAGCAGTAATGTTCTGAAGACTTATTTTTCTCTCTCTGAAGTAGAACTATTGTAGCATAACCTCTAGGTATGTCAAGATGTTGATTATTTTCCAGACTGTAACTGGGTTCTTTCTCATATTTGTGTTCTCTCATATATCTTCTCATATATGTTCTTTCTCATATTTGTGTGGTGCCAGAATTTCTACCTATGGCCTCCTTTGCTAATGTAAGAGGAGGCACCTGTCCAAAAGAAAAAAAAAAAAATCATTTTACATGAGGCAGAAAAGTCTACTGGTATTGCATTTATTTATCAGCTCAGCTTTCCAGACTTGTCACACTGTCTTTGAATTAGAAATGAACTCTTAAGGATTTCTGATTCCACTTCTCTAAAACTCAGTTGACTCCTCTATAAATGAAGGCAATATGTTACGGGATTCCTAAGACCACCTCCAGCCCCAAATTTTATGATCCCATTCCCACAAATCCAATTGACTACAACACTATTATCTCCTACACATTAAAAAACCAGCATTTGAGTTAATCTCTCTCCCTGCTCTGGTAAATCAGCCACGTCCTGGGTGGTCCATAATCCTCTTCCCAAAGAATAGGATGTATTCTGGTTGGGGGCTATTTAAAGCCCTCTGTGAGTTATTGAAGATAATCATTGGGGACTCTGCAATGACTGTGACAATTCTTTGAGTTCTTTAGTGTGAAAGTCACCTGGATTTACAGATTTAACTCACCCAATCTGAATCAGTCATTTTTATCTGTCCCCACGTTAGTGAGGTTATCTGACTGACATAACATCCTTGCGGGCTCTCAGGATTAAATTATAGCCGACATCTGTGAGGAAGGAAGGAAATATAAAAGACCTTCCCGTCATGTCATTTTTATGTTCTTTTCCTTTCGCTGGATAAAGGGACGATACTCTTCCCATCTTCTCCCACTTAATGCTTTTAAATAGTTTTTTAAATCTTGAGAGTTGTATCTTCTATCTGACTTTTACATTATTGGTCTATCAACCATAGCATAAGAGGATATTGAAGATCACCAGACTTGGAATAGGGACATGTAGGTTTTTGCTGAATAATCTTCGGAAAATATTCAGAATCTCTGAGCTTTAATTTCCCCACCTCTGATGTTAGTATGAACAAGCCTGGCACAAGGGTGGTGTTTCATCAGCTTATTTTAGCATTCTTTATCTGTGTTGCCTAAGCTGAGGAAGGTCAATGCATCACTAGCACTAGGAGTCATAAATGTGATAGGAAAATACACATGAAGCTTGGACATGAGGGAATCCATGAGCATAGTTTTTATTTATTTTTTGTTTTTTTATTAACATATAATGTATTACTTGTTTCAGGGGTGGAGGTCCGTAATCCATCAATCGTACACAATTCATAGCGCTTGCGCACAGTTTTAACATAGTTAACGTTAGGTGTGCCAACATCTGAGGAGTGTTAAATGTACAGGAATGGTGATGATCTTGTTAGTCATCTAGGGAAGATATAATCCACTGTTGGGTCTGACACCCACCTTCCCTTCCTTGGAGATTTGGTAGAGACCATAACTACTGCAGAAGAGACCGTAACATCCAAACTCTGGTCAACGAAGAATTCTGCCACATTGGACTGAATGTGCTAAAATGAACTTCAACAATTCCTTGTTTTTTATTTGTTTGTTTTTTCAGGACCATTAAGCTGGGAAGAATGACTTAGGCTTGCCAACTTGTAATTTTGCCAAAAAAAGAGATTTAAATGGAAAATATACCACGTACTCTCTACTTTTTCCACCACTTCATAAAGGACTGGCTATTTTAATAGCAAATAAAAGTAGGGAAATCAATTTCTCAGAACAGACAGTTTTAAAACTGAATAAATTTAATTAACAATATGAAAAGCTTTGAGTTTCTCATTTACCGCTGATAAAAATCTAACACTAGACCATCCTCTGCCGAGGATCTGCATCCAGAAATCACCCTTCAAATAGGAAAAAACATGACTACAGTTATTCCTGGGTCACCTGCTGCCCTGCCAGAGGCGTCAAGGAGCATGGCTGGCGTCTGGGTGGGGTCAAGATCAGACTCTGAGAAGCTGTGTCAGAGAGTAGCATTTGCTCATTGGCCAGAGGCAAACAGAGAGCTGTGGTGCTTTTTCCACGTCCAAGTTTTCTATCCATTGAAAACTCCTTAGTTTGTTATTAGATTCAGGTGTTCCTGCCGTTGTCTACTTTCTATCCTCTTAATTTCCCCTTTCCTGAGATTGTGCTGTAAGTTATAAAGCTTCTGGCATCAACAATTTTATTTTCTTTCTGACTTGTGGTTGCAAACTCCCTGTGTGTTTCTGGTTTGTTAGCAGGTGGCCTGGCCTGCCAAGAAAGAACTCATGGTCTTGGATTCCCCCCAGGGTTTACCCAGGTTCCAAAATTGGTATCAGCCCTGATGCATATTACAGAGCCTCATGGATACTAAAATGTTTATACAGGGCAGACAGGCCCAGAGGGCATAAGGCTTCATCCAAACACCTCATTCGTGATTGAAAGGGGATATAGCATGGCAACAGGATCCTTTTCTTTAAAATTGCTTTCACAATTCACTGAGGAGATGAGAAAAAGAGGAAGCAGGTGAAAAGTTGGGGCCAAGGGAACTGCTGTCCAAGTATTTCACAACTAGGGAGGTAGCAGAGAATTCTGAAAACAACATCAAATTGCATTTTCGAGGCTTCTTAATCTGTGTTGCCTAAGCAGAGGAAGGCCACGCCTATTCAGAAAACATTTGCCGGATCTTCTGAGTTGGAAACTAACCCGAAAGAGGGGAAGCAGACTAGAGCTGCAAAGAGAAAATGACAAATATATGACTAGTCAGAAGCTGGAAATGCCTCAAATTATTTACTGGACCACACAATAAAAGTGACAAGAGTTGTGTATCCTTAAACAACCTTTTGCTGGCAGGATGATACCATGAAATGGCCTGTTTTGCTGCTAGATGCACTAAAGATTAGATAAGAAAGCAAACAGTGCCTTGAGGGTCACTCCAAGTCCTTTAACTGCCAAAATAAGATCCCAGACTAGATCAAATATAGAAAGGGTTCTAGAGGATCTATCAAGTGCTTCTTAGAAGCAGTGATGTGATTTAAAAGCCGAAACACTGGACCGGAGTTGAATATTGAGATGGCTTCTGGTGGAAGAACATTAAGATATTAGCCAATGGCTGGACAATAAATGTGTCATTTGTAGGCTCTTCTTCTATCACTGCTCAGATTTGTTTGTTAAGCTAAGTCCTATGCCAAGTAAATCATGATGATCTATTAACTCTGAGGGTCAGAGGAAAGTAACAAGGGGAGAGTGGGAGTAAGCGTGGCTTTGGCTGCAATTCTCCCACGAATAAGTTGTGTGGAAACTCCTCTCACTTGACTATGTCATAGTTCTTGCATCTGTGAAAATGAGACCTATAGACTATGACCCTTTCTACTTCTTCAAATAAACTGCCTCCCAATCTCAAACTCAGCTGGAGCATTTTGGGTATCAATAAAAAAACATATGCTAATGACCATTCAATAATCATCACTGTAGCTGAGATTTGGACTAAGAAAGTTAGAATTAGGGAATATATAGACTGCCAGCCTCTCTTAGGAAAAGAGCACAATGAAAGGAATTGTGTTCATCACCAATTACATTTACAATGTCCTATAAACCAACCAACTCTGGGAAGAACAACAGACATAAATATTTTTAGACCATTTATCAAATATAATACACATGGTTATTTTGCTGTAGGAAGACAGCACAGGGACCAAAAAAACAAGGAAAGCAGTGCTCATCTACATTAGAACAGGACTATTTGCTTTGCAGGGAGATCATCAGTTGCTTCTTTTAAATGCTCAGCTGCCCTAATTTGTTTAAACTTCATCCAACTTGCAAATGTAGATATACATCTATTTCTATTCAAATACTGTTTTATTTATTCAAGATACAATTACTGAAGGAATAGGATGTGATAGACGTGGTACTAGTCACTGGTGACACACAGATGAAAAGTTTGGTTTGTTCATAGGCTTGAATGGCTTACATTCTAAGGGGCAAACTGGCATTAAAATAATGATTTTTTTTTTTTTTTAAGCGAGCAATGACAATAACAACAAATAAGAGCAAAATGTTTTGGAAGGCCAGAAAAAATGGGATTAAAAATCTTGCTTTTCGTAAGGATAGAAGGACTCTGAGACACTTCACAGAAGAGATCTTTGAGTTGGATGATTTTAGGTTTGACATTTTCCAAAGCAAATGCTTTTAGTTAGATCTAGAGGACAAGGAGTGTGGTAGGAAAGACATGTCAGACCGAGGAAAAGCATTTGCAAAGACATGGAGAAAGGGATATTTAGTAAATGGCTATTCTCCTGTGACTAAATGATCGGGGACAGAGGAAGGTAACCAACAAGAACAAAGAGTAAGGTAAGACTGTTTTAGACAATGGCTGAAGATTTTCAAATTTATCTATAGGCAGTGGAGAGAAGTTATCAAAACTGACAGCATTTATCCATAATGGGATCAGCTTTGTAAAAAAAAAAGTCCTATAGAATTTAGAATTCTGATGTCCAATTATTGCAAGTTTTATAAAATGACCAAGAAGAATGTGATTCAAGAGATCCAAGAGACAAAAGGATTCAAATTCACCTGGATCTTAGCTGCAGTTTGGCGCCACCTGATGGCCATTATGTAATTGAGTTCTAATACCCATGGGGAAGATTCTGGCTCTTCTTTGGCTAGGAATTCTAGGCCACGGTCAGTGATTTCAGTATATTAATCACCCTTGTTTCCCTGACTCAGTTTCCCGGGTCAGGAGAATCCCAGAAACATAGCTTCTTGAGATTTCTAACCTATCTTCCCTTCATTGTTTTTTGTTGTGGTGGCTGTTCTCTCATTTCCCACCCACAGAAGACCTGACATGGTGGGGTGCTAGTTAGAAGATAGGAACCAATCTCCAACCCCTTTCCATTACCATAAGATCAATTGGTCTTAAATTTTAGATGACTACAATAAAAATAAGAATATTATAGAGAGTGTCTAAGGTTCTCTTGCTCATTATGATATGAAGTTCATCTGCCCTCATCCATTAGAGGAAACTAGAGGAGAAGCACATTGTGAAACAGGAAATGGTAAAAATTGTCAACAGCTATAAGAAGTTGCAGAATCACAGAGAATTAAAGGATCTATGAGATCATCTAGTGACCGATACGTAAATGTGCATGTTTCATAGATGAATAAACTGAGTCCTTGAAATTTTATTTTGTTCACAATGTTGTGCACGGTATAGCAAGAACCCAAGGAAGACCCAGTTAAATTTTGCTTTACCCTAGTGATTTTCAAGTCTCTATGAATCAGATAGGTTTGGAAAAATAGAGCCGTCCTCAAAATCCTTGTCTCCTTTTAACACCTATCAAAAAAATGGAGGGCAGGTAGATTAGAGACCATTACACATTAACATACAGAGTAAGAATCAACCCAAATGTCTAAAGTCTTAAACACAGATCATGTTTCTGATGTTTCAAATATCCTGGTTGACTTTTTACCATAAAGGACAAAAAAGCACACACCTTCTAATTTCATGGAATCCACACCTAATCTACAAGTTAGGAGGAGTATCAAAATACAGTCTAATAACAAACAAAAACCAGACCAAACAAACAAAAAACTAGGCAAACAAAGAAACAAAATAGTTCTTCCAGGACTTCTAACTCAAACTGTATTCCTCAATAAAGAAACTGTCCTGAGACAACTCCTAAACCAAAGACATTCAGATTCATTTCTGAAGACTTGGACACTTACTTGGGCAGCCAATAACCAAACTCTCATTGATTATTTCAACCTGTCAGCAACATCCTCAGTCTGTCCTCTCAAAGATACTAGAGCACAATGAAAATGACCACTTAATTTGAAAAAATGATTGTAGCGTGGGCTAGTCAAAAAGTCCCAGATACATAATTTTCTAAACAAATTACAGAAAGCATAAAGAGCAACTCTATGTGAGAACATTTTGGATAAAGAGAATTACTGTAACTCTTTCTCATCTCATTCTATAAAGTGCACTGAAAAGCTCTCTTTGATAGAGAAAACCCTTCCCCTTCAGTAATGACCTTGAACAAGTAATTGCTAATGCTGATCTATGAAATGATATGTTCGGCCATAGTTAGATCTGGCACTGGCAGAATTATTAGCAGATTCCACGGCTGCTCTACTCCATGTCCTTGGCTTCCTGCTGAGTTCATCTTCAGCTAAGAAGGGCATTTTCTATAACTGCTGATGGGGAATCTCTCTGCTTCGCTGCCTGAAGCTTTTCTCTGGTTCCATGAGAACTTGGTCAGACTACTCAAGGTTGGGCAGTTCTGGGGACTTAATGGTCCCAAAGTAACCTCCAAAATGATGAGGGACATGAGCCCCTGGTGAAGACCCCAGCTTCCCTGTCTTTCCATGATAGAATTCTGAGGCATGTTCTACAGAGGAAGGCTGAGGGTCTTTAATGGGACTGAGCCCCAGGTGTTCACAGTGGTAACTCACTCATAATCATACCTTTTATAGGTTCCTCTCCTTTTTTCACTTACACTTTCCGTGAGAACCAGCTCAGAAAGCTTCTTACATTCAAGTCCTTGCCACAGGATCTATTTTGGGGGGAAAACCAAGCTATGTGCCTAATATTCCTCTGTTGCCCTCTCATTGGCTGCCAACGTATCCAGCTTAGTATCTGGAACAGGTACTGCACTACAGGTTAAGAGACTGAGTTCTAACCCTCTAACCCTTAGCTTCCTGTCTGAAGCTTCAGTTTGTTCATTTGAAAAATGAGGGGGTTGGGCTATATGTGCTGTAGAATGCCGCTGAGCTTTCACTCTTTTTTTTTTTTTAAGATTCTATTCATTTATTTGACAGACAGAGATCACAAGCAGCCAGAGAGGCAGGCAGAGAGGGAGGAGAAAGCAGGCTCCCTGCTGAGTAGAGAGTCCGATTCGGGGCTCGATCCCAGGACAGGAGACCTTTACCTGAGGCGAGGGCAGAGGCTTAACCCACGGAGCCACCCAGGCACCCGGAGCTTTCATTCTTTATCTTCTGTTTTATTTTAGACTGGAAGGAAAAAACAAAACTGGCAAATAGGGGGTAGAAGAACAATCTGTCACAGACTTGCCTGATAACCAGGATGCACTTCTCATCTTGTGATAAATTATTGATTATTATCTGGCAACCTCATAAAGGTGTGAGCGCCTCAAGGGTATTTCCAGGTCTTAGCACAGTGTCTAATATATAATGGGTACTTAATAAATGCATGATTAGTGAATTAATAACTTGTATACGGGAAGAAGTGAGGATGCTGGCCAACCTGCTGCAAGAGAGAATGTGGGAAATATGTATAACTGATTATGATGGGATGGATAATATAGGACCATACAGAACGCTAGATTTCAGGCTTACGCTGGTGGCTACATCAGGGTATGAAATGTTTTTGAATAGCAATGCCACAATGCAAAAGACAACGGTAGTACGGAGGAAGGGTAGCAGAGTAAGATATTGAGAGAAATGATCTATTTCATTTCAACTGCAAGATAATTACATAGAAAAGGCTTTTTCAAATTTTTAAATAATGATAATAAAAGATCTAATGCTTGTGTTTATGTGATTTTAAAATTAGCACTACATCAATCAACTTTACGTATCATCAGCATATGATATTCATAAATAGGTTGTGAATTATGGCACAAAAATTGCCCCCTTATCCATTTTAGTATTTTGTGGACTTTCAGCAAAAATAATTTTGATGTTACCAAATTGGTATTATTTTGTTTATTTCACAGTTCTTAGTCACCAGGCTTAGATCACAAATTCCAAATGTTTTCAAAAATCAAGTTCGCTTCAGTAAATGAAAATGTTTCAACACTGTAGAGGTTCAAAACAGTAGAGAAATCAAAACTCAATTATATAAATAATTTCTATTGAATTTATTAAAATAAATATCATTTTTTACAGTCATGATTTATATTAAAAGACTTAATCATTTCAATATGAGTTAGCTCTAGTTCACAAAGGCAAAAGCCTGAGAGTCGCTCTCAAATTCTCCATTTTACTTACCCTCCTTACCCAATCAGCTGTTTCTGACATAAGCACAGCATATCTATTCTTGCTGCATCTAGTGGAACTATCAGGGAACCACCACAGTTATGGCCGAAAACAACAGGTGGTATACAAATACTGCAAAGAAGAAAATTCTGTTGTCCAAGAATCCTTTCTAATAGGCCATTAAATTGTTTCTTTTTTCCTTTCTCTCCTTTTCTCCCTTCTCCTACTTCCTCTTTTTCTTTCTCCTCCTCCTTCTTTTTGTCTCCTTTCTTTTTGAACTCATGCATCTGTTGGAATAATCTTGGAACCAAAATGAACTTCAATAGACCTCCGAGCGTCAAAACACATAGAAATACTGGATTAAAATAAATATGTATTACCAAGCTCAAAATAGGGAAAGAAAATTGGGAAAAGTGAAAAGGATCCACAAAGCAAGAGTTTTAAGTATACAAGACTGCTCAGTATCTGTATGTAAAGAATACAGGATTAAGAGGAGAGGTAGGGGTCATGTATGTATGTCTTAATGATTAGAAGCTGAGATTTCTCAGCCACAAGAAGACATGAGCTTTAATTTTGGTCCTATGCAAAATGGGAAGTTGGTTCATGATTTAGGCAAGGATCATGAATTTGTTGTAGCCATTAGAGGAAAGATCACTGGGGAACAATATACTTGGTGGCAAAGTATAACCACCCAGAACACTTACAAACTATCAGAAAGTGTACCTTTAAAATGGAGATACCTTAACTAACTGAACAAACAGCATTGTTAATATGGGGCTACTTAGTATTGTATCATGTAATGGGCTGTAATAAGAAATAGCATTATCCATGAAGTATCACTGCCCAAAATATTTAACCTGACTCTAATCAATTATCTGGATTACAGTTTATGGGAAATAAAGTAGAGGACCAAATTAGGTCATTTCATAAGAGGACACTCAGAGAGATCAAGCAGGTTGATCAACTACAAGAAAAATCCCCTGGGCTCTTTGAAAAGTTACTATCATAAAGCAAGAAAGCAGAAGGATTGTTCTAGATCTAAAATGGCTAAGGAGACATAACTGTCAATTGCAATGCATGATCTTTGATTGGATTCTGGGTAGAAAATAAGAACCAGGGCGCCTGGGTGGCTCAGTGGGTTAAAGCCTAAGCCTTCAGCTCAGGTCATGATCCCAGGGTCCTGGGATCGAGCCCCACGTCGGGCTCTCTGCTCTGCAGGGAGCTTGCTTCCTCCTCCCTCTCTCTCTCTCTCTCTCTCTGCCTGCCTCTCTGCCTACTTGTGATCTCTATCTATCAAATAAATAAATAAAATCTTTAAAAAAAAAAAAAAAGAAAAGAAGAACCAATAAAAGACATTTGGGGGTAACTGAGAAAATTTGAATATGGATTGGATATCTTATTTGATTAAGGAATTATTCATTTTCTTAAAAGAATGTCTTCATTATTAGAAGGCATATTGATTTTTATAAAATATATATTGAACTGTTAAGGAATAAAATATCATGATCTCTGCTACTCAAATACCATAGAATATTAACAAAAATTGAATTTAGGTGAAATGCATACTGGTGGTTTTTTTTTCTTTTTTTTTTTCTTTCAATTACTATTATAAGTATTTTTCTCTACTTTCAAAACCTTGTTACTAGTGTAAAGAATGTACAGGTAAAGCAAATGTGTATCTTTATAAGTAAATAAAATGATACAGAAACACCAAAAGTTCCTGTTTAATTTCAGCTCATTGAAGAGAAAAGTTGATGAAAGTAAGCTATAAGTTAACCATTGTACCATGTCTGTATTTCCTATATAATGTTGGATTCCCTCCCTTTTAGTCATGTGTGCCAAATCATGAACAAATTTCTAAGCTCACTTCAGACTAAACATAATATGCTTATATTTCAGAGAGGGAAAATGTTGTTTAGGTAAAAAAAAAAAAAAAAGTCAGATCCGTGTAATTCCCTGGCTGCACTGTAGTCCTGAAAAGCAGTATAAAAATATACTTTTCCTCCTGAGATTTAATTTCCTCTGTATATAGCCAGAATTACCTGATAGTTTATTGATTACCTCCCTCCAACAGCAGCTTGGCAAAATAAAGAGTCTAAGATAACAATACATGATTTTTAATTCTCATCCAGTCAAAAAAGCAAATGATGTCGAAATTAACATAATGATCCAGAATCTAGATCATCCAGGTCACTTTTATAAATACACTGTATAAACAAATGGTACTTTAGCATGTATATTTTAAGTAACTCTGTAGGACTTTTTTGAATGAGAATACTTCTAAAATGGCTGGAGGAGCTCTATGCAGGGTTTTAGAGGCTGGGACACGGGATAGAACCACGGCTGGAGTGCAAGCAATCAGAGCTGCACAAAGCCTACTTGGACCAGTCAGCAGCCAGAATTGGAGGTGCCCTAAGGCAGATTCCTACCATAGCTGTTGTGGAGGAGGAATGATGGGAAGCTACAAAAGCTGATCTTCCCTTGAGAGCTGAAATACGGAGTGCTCCTAACTACCAGCATAATTCTCTGGAGTAAATTTCCTCAAGGCAAACCATTATGAGTACGACAGAAGAGACATAAAATGCAAAATATTTAGACACCTGCTATGGACTGAACTGTATTCTCCCAAGATTCATTATGTTGACGCCCTTACCCGCAGTGGGATGGTATTTGGAGATGAACCTTTGGAAGGTAATTAGGGTTTAAAAAGAGCCATGAGGGTGGTGCCCATGTGATGAGATGTATACCCTTATCAAAGAAAGAAGAGATACTTCCCCCACCAGGTGAGGACAGAGAGAGACAGTGGCCCACTGTAAGGCAGAAAACTGAAAAAGAAAAAGGAAAAAAAGAAGAACTTTAAGATAGCCAGACACACTGAATAGATTAAATCTCAATGAACGGCAGTTTTCTTCTCAACAGCAATAGTGAAATGTGGTTTTCAATGCTTTGAGAAAAAAATAGATGGCAACCTAAGACTTTATTTTCAACTATTTTATCTTTAAAAAACAAGAGTTAAATAAAACAAGAGTTAAATGAAGACATTTATGGATAAACAACAACAAAAATGTTCTACCTAAAGTAAATTCTGAAAGAAAAGGAAAACAAAATCAGGACAGTCAGAAACTCAGAATGAAGGGTGAACACAAGGGTGTACATATAAATAAAGATGAAATAACTTTGTTTGCATAAAAATATTTCTAAAAATAGTTCCTAACTTGTGGTGTGAACAAATACAAAACTGAATATAGAACTAAAATATTAAGCAGTAACAGTATATAAATTGAAAGGCAGAAAATGAGAGGTAAATGATCCAACAATCCTTTTATTATTTAAGATAGGGGTGGAACATCAACATATGGGTGTGATTTTATATTTCAAATATGCACAGTATAACTACGCTTAAGATGCAGAAAACCACAAAAGAACTTTTTTCCCATCCTAACAATGAAAACAAGCTAGGCAGAAAATCGTAACTTTTCTCAACCTCATTAGAAAGTAGCAGGTTAATTAAATCCAAAAGAATGTCAAACCCCTCCAAGGAGATTCCAGATAAATGAGATGTTTTCCCTTTGACAGAGCATAACCATGATGACTACAGGTAAGAAGATATAGCTAAATGCTAACATTTCTTAAAGGCCAATTGTGAGTTAATATGACACTTTAGAATAACTGGAAGCCTCAGACACAAAGGAGTTTATACTCCTTTACAAACTCATTTCCATGGGCCTTTATTTCAGATTCAAGAAAAAAATGGAGAACATGACAGGAGAAAAGAAGGTAACAAAGTCAGTGATACAGCAGAATGAACCCATAAAACTTCCATGGACCTTTCTCTCTTATGAAGCAAAAGCCTAGGGCACTGGGAAAGAGGAGACCTCCCCCCTCTGGGGCCTAGGCTATAGTCAGTCCTTCTGGTTAAGGGGTAGAAGCAAAATTCTTCTGCTTCTGGATGAAGGACACAAAATATCCCACTCCCAGGCTCAGGCAAAGATTTACTACTTCCTGTGGAGCAGCAGAAGCAAAAGCACACTGTCCCTGGGAGGGAGGCAACAAAGTCACTCCAGGCTAAGACTCTACTCTGATACAAAACTGGGATCTGTTGCTGCTGCTGCTGGATGGGCAGGAACTTATCTACCACCCAAGATGCTCACAGCTATGGACAGGATTTGAATACTATGGACTGGGAGGCATGAATACTAAGAAAACCCTTCTGCCATGTGCAGAGCCTGCCTAGTATTGGGGGTGCACCTGGAGAACCAACAACCCCTCTGCCCTCAACACAAGACAACCATTGAGTAAAAAGCAAAATAACACTTCTGTGAGAGGGGCAAACATGTAAGAGGGACCCATTCTATTATGCAGGCATGTAGGGATTTCTGAAAGCTGAGGGTACAGTAGGGATACTAAGAAAACCTTCCACCATCTCAAGGCTCACACAGAGAAACAGCTGACCACCCCTGGAGGAATTTAAAGTCTGGTAAATGGAAAGTAACTATGGCAACAACAACAAACCCAAACAAAGATCAGAAACTAACAGGATAAACTCAAAATCTGATGGAAGAAGTGGCATATCAATTACTGGGTATAAGTGCCACATACCTCCATTTCTACTATTCTTCTAAAAATAATGTTTGGCAGTCAATCAAAAGTTATGAGAGCAAAAAAGGCAAGAAAAATTATCCAGAGATCAAGTAATCAAGAGAATGAAATTTAGAGATAACTGCAATTTTGGATGACAGAAAATTTATCAAAGCTATAATTAAATATGTTCAAGGATCTAGTGGAAATTTGTACAACATATATGAATTTTAGCATAATGATTCAAGTATAAAATAGTCCAATGCAAATGCTAGAAATTAAAAAAATATGGTCTTAAAAGTAGAGAAACTCTTTGACAAACTACCCAGAAGACTGGACACGATTCAACCAAGAACTAGTGTGTTTGATAAATCAATATAAAATATTTAAATTGAAATGCAAACAGGAGAGAAGAGTGAATAAAAAAGAAGAGATCACTCAAAGCTCTGAAACATAAAATAGCTTCATATATATGTAATTGAAGTCTGAGAAGTAGAAGAAAGAACATTGACAGAAATATCGGAAGACTACTGGCCAGAAATTTTCAATATTAATGATAGGAAATAAGCCACAGATCAAAATAGCTCCAAGAACTCCAAACAAAATTAAAATTTTTAAATTCATTTTTTTAAGGTTTTTTTTTTTTTTAAAGATCTTATTTATTTGACAGACAGAGATCACAAGTAGGCAGAGAGGCAGGCAGAGAGAAAGGAGGAAACAGGCTCCCTGTTGAGCAGAGAGCCTGACTCGGGGCTCAGTCCCAGGACCCTGAGACCATGACCTGAGCTGAAGGTGGCTTTAACCCACTGAGCCACCCAGGTGCCCCCAAATTAAAAATTTTAAATAACAACTTGACATTTTGAGGTCAAACAGCTGAAGATAAAAAATAAAGAGAAAATTTTGAAGGCATCCATGGTAGGGGAGGATAGCATCACATACAGAAGAACAAATTTAAAAAAAAAAACAAAAAACTGTAGTGTATCTTAAATGAGAAACTATGTAAGCCAGAAAACAATACTTTATAGTACTGAGTGGAAAAAGAAAACTTGTCCAAACAGAATGAATACCCCAAAAAAGAACTTTCAATGACGATGGTGAACTAAAATTAAAATCTCTTTTAGGCATACTAAAGCTGAGAGAATTTCATTGTCATCACATATGTCTAACAAAAAACGGTTAAAAGATGTACTTCATGCAGAAGAGTATAAGAAGAAAATTTGGATTTATACAAAGAAATGAAGAGCACTAGAAATGGTGAAGAATTTTTGTCCATCATCAAGGTAATAGAAATTAAAACTACTATGAGATATCACCTCACACCAGAGTAGCTAGAATTAAGAGCATAAGAAATAACAGATGCTGATGAGGTTGCAGAGAAAGGGAAGCCCTCTTACACTGCTGGTGGAAAAACGAACTGGTGTAGTGACTCTGCAAAACAGTATGGAGGTTCCTCAAAAAGTTCAAAATAGAGCTACTCTATGGTCCACCAGCTGCACTACTAGGTATTTACCCAAAGAACACAAAAATACAGATTCAAAGGGACACATGCATTCCCACGTTTAGCAGCATTATCAACAATAGACAAATTATGGAAAGAGCCCAAAGGTCCACTGACTAATAAATGGATAAAGAAGATGTAAAATACACACACATGAATATTACACTACTCAGCCATATATATATATAATATTTAGATAGTAATATATATATGAACATTATATTACTCAGCCAATAAAAAGAATGAAATCTTGTCATTTGCAATGACAAGATGGAGCTAGAGTGATTAAGCTAAGTGAAATAAGTCAGCCAGAGAAAGACAAATACCATTTCACTCATATGTGCAATTTAAGAAATACAGATGAAGGTAGGAGAAGGGAAAAAAAAAAAAAAGAAAACCATAAAACAGACTCTTAACTGTGGAGAACAAACTGATGGTTACTAAAGAGGAGGTGGGTGGGGGCAATGGGTGAAATAGGTATTGGGGATTAAGGAGGGCACTTATGATGAGCACTGGGTGTTCTGTATAAGTGCTAAATCACTAAATTCTACTCCTGAAACTAATATTACACTATATGTTAACTAACCAGAATTTAAATAAAAATGAAACAAAAAAATTATGTGGTTTTAGTCTTTTTAGTTTAAGATTTTACTTTTATTTTTTTGAGAGAGAGTGAGAGTATGAGCAGTGGGGGAGGGGCAGAGGGAGCAGGAGAAGCAGACTCCCTGTTGAGCATGCTGGGCTCAGTTCCAGGACCCCAAGAACATGACCTGAGCCAAAGGCAGATGCGTAACAGACTGAGCCATCCAGGCTCCCCTGGTTTTTGTCTTATTTTTGGCTACTTCAAAAAATAATAGATTGGGGCACTTGGGTGGTTCAGTTGGTTAAGTGCCTGCCTGCCTTCAGCTCAAGCTGTGATTCCACAGTCCTGGGATTCAAGCCTCTTTTCAGGCTCTCTGCTCAGTGGAGATCCTGCTTCTCCCTCTCCCTGTGCTGCTCCCCTGCTTGTACTCTCTCTCTATGAAATAAATAAATGAACAAATAAACAAACAAAAAAGATAATATACTATCTATAGCAAAAATTGGGAAAAAGTATTATAGAATTTAAAGTAGATAAAGAAGTAAAATTTATGGTAATAAATGCACAAAGGATATGGGAAATTAAAGTATACTTTTATATGGTTCTTATAACTAAAATAACATTATTAAAGGTAGACTGACATAAATTAAAGATATATATCATAAACAATAGAGCGATCATTTAAAAAATTAAAAATAAATGCAACTAATAAGCCAAAGAGTGACACAGAAATGATTGTAAAGGTGATCAATTAAACCAAAAGGTGCTTGGAAGACAAAATAAAGAGAAAAAGGGTAAGAAAAAGAAAACAAATAGCAACATGGCATATGTGAATCCACAGTTATAGTTGGAGACGTCTATATTTCTCTCCGTAGTTAAAACATGTAGACATGTAGACAGAAAATATACAGGGTGTAGAAGAGCCAGACAACATTATCAACCAACATGATCTAATAAGTATTTATAAAACACATTGACCAATAATAGCAGAACAAATATTCTTTTCAAGTCAACATAGAACAGTCATATAAACAGCTTAAAAAAGAATCAGTGAGCCTGAAAACAGGTAAGCAAAAACCTCCCAAAATAAAATTCTGTAGTGGGTTGAAGAGTGAGGCCCTAAAAGATATTCCAAATCTTAATTCCCAGAACTTGTGAATGTGACCTTATTTGGTAAAAGGGTCACTGCAGATGTAATTAAAAATAATAAAATGAAATCATCCTGGATGTAGAGTGGGCCCTAAATCTTTTCCTTATTCAAAAAATAAATAAGGCAGTCTATTGAGACCCAGGAGAGAGGGAGATATTAAGGTAGAGGCAAAGATGAGAATAATGCATCAAAAAGTCAAAGAATAATAAAGATTGCCAGAAGCCACCAGAAGACAGAAGAGGCAAGGGAAGATTCTTCCCTAGAACTTTTAAAGACAATGTAGCTTGGCTGACACTTCAGTTTTGGACCTTTGGGTCCCCAAACTGTAAGCAAATATAGTTCTGCTGTTTTAAGCTCCCAAGTTTGTGATAATTTGTTACAACAACCCTAGGAAACTAATAAAAATGCAAAGAGAAAATATTGGGGTGGGGGACAATGACAACAAAACATCCAAGAAAATTTTGAATTGTAACATATGCTTAATTAGAATACCATAAAAAGAAGAAAAAGAGAATAGAGCAAGACACATTTGAAATCATAATGGCTTAGAAATTTCCAAAATTCATGGCAGAAACCAAATCATAGATTTAGGATGCTCAGAGAACACTAAACAGAATAAATACCAAAATTCTACACCTTGGCATATCCTATTCAAACTGCAAAAAAGTTGAGAGTGACAATTTTTTAAAAAGCCAGGGTGGGGAGACTCTTTTCCACAGAGATATAAGAATAAAGAATTATATCAGACATTGCATCAGAAACAATTATAAGCAAGAAGAGAATGCAGTGAAATATTTAAATTATTGAAAACAAAATAAAAACTAAGCTAGAATTCTATATCCTGTGACACCATCTTTCAAAAGGATAGGAGAGTCCTAGATAATCCAATAAAACATAACAGGAAATAAAAGATATACCAATTAGGAGGAACAAATTTAAAATGTTTTTGTTGATAGAGGGCATAATTATCAGTGTAGAAAATCTGAATGAACAACAACAATAACAAAAACCCTGGAACTAACAGGCAATAACAGCAAGTTTGAAGAACACAAGGTTAACATACAAAAGCCAATTGCTGGGTGCCTGGGTGGCTCACTGGATTAAGCCACAGCCTTCGGCTCAGGTCATGATCCCAGGGTCCCGGGATTAAGTCCCACATCAGGCTCTCTGCTCAGCAAGGAGCCTGCTTCCCCGCCCCCCACCCCACCTGTCTCTCTGCCTACTTGCAATCTCTGTCAAATAAATAAATAAAATCTTTAAAAAAAAAAAGTCAATTGCTTTCCTATGTATCAGTAATGGAAAAATGGAATTAGGAATTAAAAACACAATGCCATTTATATTAGCATCACAAAATAAAATATCTATCTATAAATCTAGCAGAAAAGGTACAAGATCTATATAAGAAGAATTACACACTCTGCTAAACAAAAATCAAAGAACTAAATAAATAGAGATATGCTATGTTCCTGAACATAAAGACTCACTAAAATGTCAGTCCTTCTCAATTTTATCTATAGATCCAAAGCAATCCCAACCAAAATCCCAGCCAGTTATTTTATGGATATCAGCAAAATGATTTTAATATTTATATGGAGAAAATGACTCAGAATAGTCAACATAAATTTGAAGAAGAACAAAGTGGGAGGACTGATGTTATCCAACTTACTATGAAGCTCCAGTAATCAAGACAGGGTGATATTGATGAAAAATAGACAAATCTATCAATAGAACAAAATTAAGAGTACAGAAATAGACACCTCTAAATATAGTAAACTGATCTTTGCTTAAAGAGCCAAGATGATACAATGGAGCAAAAATACCATTTTCAACAAATGGTATTGGAACAGCTAGGAAGTCACATGCAAAAAAAGAAAACAAACAAACAAACAAACAAACAAAAAAGTCCTAGACATGGATCTTACACTCTTCATAAAAATTAACTCTAAATGGATCATAGACTTAAATGTGAAATACAAAACTGCAAAATTTCTAGACGATAGCACAGAAGAAAATCTAGAAGATCATGGTTATGGTGATGCCTTTTTAGATATAAAACCAAAGGCATGACCCATAAAAGAAATTGTTGATAACTGGACTTGATTAAAACTAAAAACTTATGTGAAAGACAATGTCAAGAGAATGACAAAGGTAAGACACAGACTGAGAGAAAACATTTGCAAAAGATGTATTTGATAAAGAACTATTATCCAGGGGAGCCTGGCTGCCTCAATCAGTGGAGCATGTGACTTTTGATCATGGGGTTGTGAGTTCAAGCCCCATCTTGGGTGTAGAGATAACTTAAAAATACAATTAAAAACCAAAAACTGTTATTCAAAATATACAAAGAACTCTTAAAATTCAAGCATAAGAAACAAACAACTTTGTTTAAAAACAGGCAAAAGATCTTAATAGACACTTTGCCAAAAAATATATGTCATCAGGGAAATACAAATTAAAACAACTAGCTACTACCACACACCTATTGGAGTTGACAAAATCCAGGACACTGACAACACCAAAGTCTGGTGGGTATGTGGAGCAACAAGAACACTTAATTATTGCTGGCAGGAATACAAAATACTACGGCCACTTTGAGCAACAGTTGGTGATTTCTTACAAAACTAAACATGCTCTTACCATCTGATCCAGCAATCATGCCCCTTGGTATTTACCCAAAGGAGCTGAAAACAAATAACCACACCAAAATCTGCATACTGATATTTATAGCAGCTTTATTCATAATTGCCAAAACTTAGAAGCAACCAAGGCGAATGGATAAATAAATAGTGGTATATCCAGACAATGGAATATTATTCAGTGTTAAAAAGGAATGAGCTTTCGAGCTGTGGAAAGACATAAAGTAACCTTACGTACATGTTGCCAAGAGAAAGAAACTAGTCTGAATTAGCTACATACTGTATGATTCCAATTAGCTATATACTATATGGTTTCAAGTATATGATATTCTGTAAAAGGCAAAACTCTGAAGATAAGTACAAGGATCGGTGGTTCCAGGGCTTGGGGAGGAAGGGGCAAGGGATGACTAGGCAGAGCACAGAGTATTTTCAGGACAGTGAATATACTATGCATGACACTATAATGATGGATAGATTTCATTGTACATTTGTCCAACCACACAAATTCTATGACATCAAGGATGAACCCTAAAGTAAACTATGGTCTTTGGGTGACAATGGTGGATCAACGTAGGTTCACCAGTTTTAAGAAATGTACCATTCTGATGGTAGGTGTTGATATGGGGGATGCTATGCATGTAGTGTAGCTACACTATATTTGGGAAATCCTTGTACCTTCCTCTCATTTTTGCTGTGAGTCTAAAACTGACCTTAAAAAATAAAATATATTTTTTTAAGATTTTATTTATTTGACAGAGAGAGAGAGAGAGATCACAAGTAGGTAGAGAGGCAGGCAGAGAGAGAGGTGGAAGCAGGTTCCCTGCTGAGCAGAAAGCCTGATGTGGGGCTCGATCCCAGGACCCTGAGATCATGACCTGAGCTGAAGGCAGAGGCTTTAACCCACTGAGCCACCCAGATGCCCCAATAAAATCTTTTTAAAAACATTTTTTCAAGCAAGAATAGAGAAAATTCATCACCAGCAGATACAGTATCAGAAGTTTCCCAAGGTGAAGCGAAATAACATTGGTAAGAAACTCAGCATCAGGAATGCATTCAATGAAAATAAAGTCTTTTTTTCCGTATTCTTTATCCGTATGTGACAGACTTTCAAGTTAAATAGCATAATAATACCAAAGTGTTATAAATCCAAGTCGGTAAAGAAAAAAAAGGATGGAAAGAAAAATAACTAAAATATAATAATTTTTAAAGGAGGGGCACCTCTGTGGCTTAGGGTTGGTTAAGGGTCTGCCTTCGGTGAAGGTCATGATCCTATGGTCCTGGGATCGAGCGCTGTTTTGGGCTCCCTGCTCAGCAAGGGAGTCTGCTCTTCCTTCTTCCTTTGCCTCTCCCCATGCTTGTGCTCTCTCTCTCTCTCTCTCTCACTCTCTCAAATAAATACATAAAATCTTTAAAATATAATTTTTTATAAAAGAAGAAAAAAGTAATAAAGGGCAAAATGGAAACAGAAAAGTAAGGTAAAAGAATTTTTTAAGTAAATTATTAGGAACAAGCTCGTATAAATTATCACAGTAAATATGGATAGAATAAGCTTTCTCATTAAAAGAAAGATATTTTCTGGATGCATTATATATAAAATTTAGCATAATTTACAATTTAAGGACAAAGAAGTGTTGAAAGTTAAGAGACTAAAAAATAAAAAAAATACTAAGAAAATGCTACCTAAAATGAAGTATATCTATCTCCCCAGAAGTAGCTAAAGTATAAGATTTGAGGTCCCTGTCCTCCAGATTGCCAAGTCTGCCCAAGATTTCTAAAACCCCCAGTTTTGGGGCTCCCAAATCCACACTTGGCTTTAATAATTTGCTAGAAGTCATAGAATTCACCAAGAACTATTAAACTCATGTGTATAGTTTATTATAGGGAAAGGATACATTAAAATCAGTGAAGAAAAGAGACACCTAGGGCAGAATCTAGGTATGTTCCAAATGCAAAGCTTTGATTGTCATCAGGACATATCACCCTACAGCACTGACGTATGACAATATGCATGGAGGACTGTCATCCCAGAATTTCATCTCATCTTTGGTGTCCAGAGTTTTGTGGGTTTTTAAAAAAATTTTACTTATTTACTTTAGAAAGAGAGAGAACACGAGCAGGGAGAGGGGCAGAGGGAGAGAGAGAATCCCAAGCAGACTCTCCATTGAGCAGCAGAGGGAGAGAGAGAAGCAGACCCCCTACCCATCAGGGAGCCAGAGCGGGACTCGATCCCAGGAACTCGGGACATGACCTGAGCAGAAGGCAGACACTTAACCAACTGAGCCACCCAGGTGCCCCAGAATTATTAATTTTAAATTAAGGCTTCATCTCAAGATCCTTACGAGGCATGTGCTTTAAGTTGCACTTTAGGGGTGCCTGGGTGGCTCAATCAGTTAAGCATCTGCCTTTAGCTCAGGTCATGATCCCAGGGTCCTGGGATCAAGCCCCTCTTGAGCTCCCCACTCAGAGGGAAGTTTGCTTCTCCCTCTCACTCGCCCTCTGTGTTCTCTCTCTCAAATAAATAAAAATCCTTAAAAACAAGTAATAAAATAAAATGCACTTTAATAGTCAACAGAAAATAAATATCTAATAATAACTGACAATCTAGATGTATAAAATAGGTGACAGTTAAATAGCTTAGATGAGCTATTTTGTAGTCATTGAAATGAGGGCTATTTTCTGACACCAGAAAATATTGTCAGATTAATTAGAAAAACACACTTGTAATTATAAGTCCCAATTTTAGTGTATTTTAAAAGTGTGCATGTACGTATGTAACTCATTTGAAAACCTGACATGGTGAGGTGAGTAGGGATCGTAGTTAGCATTTGTATTGATTTTGGGCTGTGAGATTTCTTGTTCATACACTGGGTTTTTTTTTTTCACCCCCAAACATTAACACAACATGAAATAATTCTTTTATCAATAAAGAAAAACAATACATATGCAATAACTATACCTAAAAATAGCACTTTTTAAAGTCTGTCATTACATTTCTTTGTATCTTTTGGCATAAATATTTTAACTGGTTGTGATTCATCACTTATTTTTCTTTCGTAGTATCACCTTACAGGGATAAACTTTCTGCTTGTTCCTGTGATACCAGACACAGACAGGGAGTCATTAAGCAAGTAACTTTGTAAAGATACTGTATCCTGGATTTAACATTTACTCCCAAGACAGAATTATTCATGAGATTTAGCAGAGGAGGATCAATTTAGGTGAACTGATACGACTTAGAGCAAAGCTTCAGTAAGTTTTCAGCCATTTCTCTGTAATTCTGTTATACAAAATTATTTAAACGTTCTCTCATTTACATTTTAAGATCCAATTGTAAAAATAAAATTACATGTTGGATAGAGCAATATTTCATACCTGTCAGGCCCCTTCAGAAACATCTCAAAGTATATTCTGTAGGCCAAAGTTTTAAAGAAAAATGTCTGCCTTTTAGTTCACCGAGTTTATTAGAACACCTTCGTTTTTACTTTATGACGTATGGGGCTGTAAATACCGTGGTGAGTGTGAGTGGAAAGTTCCTGCCTATGGAATTTTTTTCAGTCTAGAAATCAAACCAATAGGACATTCAATTTAGCTCAGGAAATGGTGATGTCCTTCCCTCATAAGATCTAATGGTATTCAACTCCTGTAGTAAAGAGATGATTCCCAGAGTTGAGAGGGGCACAAGTATCAGAGCTTGTAGAATTCAGAGATGCCCAGCCCCATCTCCAGAGACTTTGAAATGGTAGATCTGAAAAAAGAACTGTGAGTCTGCAGAATTAATGAGAATTTAGGTATTTCTGACATAGATAATCTGCATTCCACACTTTGGAAAACACTAGCATTTGATGTAATCAGCACTTCTGAACTTTGCAAAAGTAGGAAGAAGTTAGACCTGCTTTCAAATTCCTGAAAGCTCTTTCTGGTTTCCTGGAATGATTAAACAATGATTGGAAGATTTAGATGTAAATAGAACATTACATAACTGAATGTATAACTTAAACTATTATACCTGAGTGGTTGGTGTATCCACCCTGCTGGTGATTACACAAGGATAAGAATGTCTCTGATATAAACTGTATCGTTGTGCCCCACCCCCACCCAAAGTCATATATTAACACCTAATGCCTGATGTGATAAAATCAGGAAGTGGGACTTTGGGGGAGGTAATGGGTCAGAGGGTGGAGCCTTCATGAGTGTATCAAGAGTGGGATCCACACTTATGAAAGGTCTCATGCTTGACAGCTCCCTTGCCCCTCTGCCATGTGAAGACACAAAGCGGAGGCTATAAACCCGGATGTGGGCTCTCACCAGACACTGAATTTGCTGTGGCCTTGATCTTGGGCTTCCTAGCCTCAGACACATGAGAAACAAGTGTTTGTTGTTTACAAGCCACACAATCTGGCGTATTTTGCTACAGCAGCTGGAACAGACGAAGGCAGCAACTGTGTCTGAGGTCAGAGGCCATTGGTACTACCATCGAAACACTGACAAATCTGTGCTTTGGGTTCCTCAAACAACATGAACTATTTTTCAAACCTTTTGGATTCAGTAAAACTAAAAACTCATTTTGCCAAACACTTTTACCCTTAATTTTTAAACCCATGTGTATTTTAAGAGAAATTCAATCCATATGTTTCTGATTCATTTACACTTAAATCATCAAAATGTTGTTTTGTAAGAGCTATTTGATGTCCAAGGTTTTCTGAGCTTTGTAAACCTCTTGTCTTAGAAACAGAATGCTGTGTGGTGCCAGAAGTTTGAATCCTGGTTGAAATGCCAAAACGAGGAGGTTTCAGTGGGGTCCCCATTCACCACAGAAAGCTTCCTCTGTAGATCAACACAAAACTAGACCAAACCCCAGAGGCTGGTTGATACTATTCTCACTTTATCATGACATTATTTCTCTTCCTTTTGTAGGAATGTACTGAAGGGTTTGAAGTTTTGTTTCGTGTTTATAAAGCTTCTCCAATAGGATGATTATACAAGGTTTCTATAACCTTGGAGATCACTCACTCAAAGCTGTTCAAGTACAATGCAAAGCTAAAAACACAGACTTTTGAAATTTAAAACGTATATTCAGACAGAAAAAACAAGCAATTTACATTTGAAGAGGGACTCAATTCTTTTTAAAAGGTGTCATCATATCTTTCCATTTTTAACTTCTTAATCAATAACGGAAATATATTTAGAAAAGGAAAATTGTTAACTGATACCTCTCTGTGATTTTTATTTATAAATATTAGGATCATTAATGTCCAAAGTATTAAATATAAAAGCTCAATAAAAACACATTTTCAAAATTATTTTCACTCAATGATTAGAATAGCTTAGCAGGCTTTGAGGAAATAATACAGTGCTTTAAAATTATTTAATAATCAGTTTTAAGGGTCTTGTAAAACACATTGCATTATGTGTTACATGAAGGATGAAGCACAAATACATCTTAAAATAATTAAGGATACAATTTTCTTCCAGTCATTTATTAATTGTTTTTTTTTAAGTACTTATAAAGTACACCATAAAGTATTACCCCAGATTTTAAGCTATTGGTTTACAGAACATCCTGCTTCTTGTTTTTGAGACACTTCACAAGGAAAAAATCAAGGTCACTTAACTTGCGGTTTGGAGTCCTACAGGTTTTTCAATTTTTCTTCTCTCTTTGGCTGAACTTTTTGATAAAAATGAGACACTGGAGATTGTGAAACCTGAACGGATTTCATCCTTGAGTTTTGCATTTTAGTTACCCTTGTAACCTTGACTTTCAAAAAGCTTTCAAAAATCCATACTGTTAGGGCTTCTCAACCAATTTTAAGTGTTTGGTTTTATGATTTTTCTTTAATTGCTTATGTAACCTGCAGCCTTCTCCTATTCATTAAAATGGTTTTGCAAATAACTTAAGGCCTGTTGCTTTGACAAATAAAAACCAGGCTTATTATTCTGTCTATAATTGAACAATAATTACATTGTTGATTATCTTTTGTTGGGCTTGCTTAATAACGCCCTAAGTAGTTTAGTGGGATTTATAGCTTCCAGGATTTGAACAAGAGGTCAGAGAGGTCTTTACTTTTTGCCAGCTGACCTTTTGTTTGAGTTTAAATTAACTCAATTTGTGCTGCTTTTTATATCTGCTCTCAAAAGTCAGGCCTGCAGAGTACACTATATAGAACTCTACAGGTGTCTTCATAAAGCTATTTTTGTTTTTCATTAAAACTTTATTTAAATATCTAGGTGATTTAAAGATAAGATGAATGGATGTTTATCACTGCAAACATAGGAATGTAAATGACAGAACACTTAGATCTGACATATACTTCAGTGAGTGTTTAACTGGTCTCTGAAAACTTCTTAGAACTATTGGTTATTGAAACAAGGTGTTTTTTTTCTATGCATCTTTCTGATACTCTTAAATAAGGTTATAACTATGTTCTTTTTTAAAACAAAAACAAGTTCATAATAATAATTAAATCTGGTAATTATAAGCAACTCTAATCATTTGGGGGGAAAAAATCCTTGTCTTTCTCATGTATTCTTACGTGCATAGCCTGTGGAACAGGAAGAGAGGACTTTTTTCTAACGAGCTCTAGGATTCACCCTCCACTGTGTTCTGTGTCTGCCATGTACCTGGTTTTAGAGAGAGAAAGGAAATTGGTCCTGTCGTCCATGAGTTCAGGCTCAGATGAGGATATTGTTTTATCCTTTCAGAATTACATATTTCCTTAGACATTGATCCGAGTGTTTTCTGTCATATTACATATCTTGGGCCTCCTGGGACAGGTTTTAAATATTTATAATTTTCTGTAGAGGAGAAAGCAATGTTTGACCTTGTTATTTTCTTCCAAACTCTATGGCTCTTCCCTGACTGAACCACCACCTGCTGAGGGCCAATACTTTCTCGAATACTTAGGTCTGATGCGTCTGTTCAAAAATCAGCTTTTACCCTAGTTACCATCATCAAGTCACTTCCTGCTGGGATAGGCATAACATTGTATTTACTGTAATGAATGTGCAATACTCTGATTCCAATGGTATGATGTTTGCTCAGACAGCTTCAAATACAAATGTTTTTAACAGACAGTGTGAGATGAAAAAGTATGGTTTAAAGGGTTCTAGACTTGGAATCAAACGTTTTAGCATCAGTTTTACTAATTGCAGGTTCAGGACAATTTCTACCTCTAAACCTGTGACCTTATCAGCAAAATGGGGTAATACTTATCTCATAAGTTTTTGTCTGTTTTTAGTGAGGAATAAGTGAGATTCGTATAGGTGATAGTTTATGGTGCAATGTCTAGCATACAGAAAACAATCGTTAAATAGTAATTGGATCAAAGCAGAAGGAAAGTATTTACCATTCCTTCAAGCCAAGTGTCATGTACTGAGCTGTTTCCTGGAAAATAAAAATGAGCAAGATAGCATTCCTGCTCTTGAGGAACTCGGTTGTATTTACTTGAGTCTAGGAACTAAGCAAGTTTCTGTATTATTTGATCATCTGTCACAAGCTTCATCTACCACAGCTTCCTCCATCCAGCTGGTTCAGATCAATGGAGAGGACTATTGTTGTCAATCTGGATAAAGAATTAGCTGCTGGCAATCCATTTGCATTTGTTCTCTGTCAGTCAAGGCTTTAGGCTCCAGAGCTCTTACACAGGCTATTAAATAGACAGTGTTCGAATTTCCTAGGAATAAAAAATATTACTTTCTTCTACAGAAAAACAGCACTAGTTTTACTAATTCTTTTCTGGGTAGGTTGCTCTCTTCTCGTGTCTGTAGTTCTCATTTGATAAAGAACAAATTAGACTTATAGATGCTAAAATCTCATCTAATTCCAACAGTCTCTTTTTTATGACTCAGGCTACCAGCTTTTGAAAAAAATGAATCCTTCCAAGATAGGTGAGTGGAGAAGACAGAGCATTTTATTTAAAAAGTTGAGAATAGCTACAGTGTTGGTGTCAGTCTAAACAATAAGCCTTAATTAGTATTCATAGTTATCTAAGAATGGAAAGTTGCAACACATGTCTTTAAATTCTTTTCAGGCTGCTTTTTGCTGAGTTGTGGGTGAGTACAGTGGTTGAGAGCATTTTCGTCTTTTCAGTTGCACATTTCATGTCCATGTTCATGCCTATTATGAGTGTTTCTAGTATTAAACTGTACACCAGCTCTGCAACTTATAATACACGTGACTTAAACAAAATATTTAGCTTTTAGAACCTCAAAATTTTTTTGCTTCTATAAGATACAGCCAGTAATAACGTAACTAATAAGACTTATAAGCCCTTATCACACTGCCTAACAAAAACCCAATAAAGTTTCTACATTTAATTAAGAAATTAAATATCTGTCTATCGTGGCATAGAGTTATTGACTTTAAACATATTCATCCACATATTTGATAAGCCTGACCTATACATATACACTTCATAACAAAAGCCTAAGAAAAAAAGGCTATATTCCTTTTGCTAAAAAAGCCTATAATCTATATCAGGAAACAAGACACAAGATTCAAGAAAAGTTGAATAACTGTTATAAGAGATTTTATAAATACTGTTCTATAGTTGCTAGAAGAGATTTCATAAAACAGTATTTGTTAAATAGCATATCAGTGGCAAGACCATATTTATAAATGGATTCAGAGATAGGAGACATCACTGTTAGAGAAGTCTGTGTGGAGCAGTTGACAATTAAACTAGATTAATGGGAATTGCTCAAATTGGTACAAAACGAGAGATAATTACTGCCTAAGACAAAGGAAAATTTCTCAAGAAAACATATAAGAACATCCTATAAGCATATATGCATGCATGTATACATATGAACACATATACATACAAAAGAAATTATTTCAGGATAAGTTATGTAAATCACTGAGCACAGTGCCCTGTCATCAAACAGATAATAATTATTACTACTTATTGCAGAAGCCATGAATTTGTAGCCCATCAGATAAATTGAGTCCACATACATATTTTCTTCCTTTTTTTTTTAAAGATTTCATTTATTTATTTATTTGACAGAGAGAGACACAGCAAGAGAGGGAACACAAGCAGAGGGAGGGGGAGAGGGAGAAGCAGACCTCCCGCTGAGCAGGCAGCCCGTTGTGGGGCTCCATCCGAGGACCCCAGGATCGTGACCTGAGTTGAAGGCAGCTGCTTAACAACTGAGCCACCCAGGCGCCCCCATACACATATTTTTTTCAGCCACAGCTTTGTCTCCCCGTAACACATGAGCCAGCTATTAAAAGTGGAGGATTTCATAATTAAAAAAAAAAAAAAAATCCGAGTCTCTGGTTTCTCTTGAAAAGTACTGAAGATTTGCTATGACTGAGCCTTAACATCAATCTACTGGGACTTGAATAGTTGTTGCTGCTTTCTTTAAACTTTAAACTTCCTTTAAACTTGACCTCAATCATGAAGGTCTCCACCGACTCACTCCGGGCTCTCAGATGTACTTACACCTGTGCATGCACTAGCTACCACCTTCCGGAGTTTGGCATTTGTAACCCCTCAAGGCCTGGAAGAAAGCTCCATTTGCTCCAGTCTCCTGGGGGAGGAGAGACCCATTATGGTGGACCCATCAAGAAAATAGCTGGGAGGTATGCGATCAGGGAAGCTAATCCCATTCAGAGTAGACCCATGAGATGACTTAGGGTTTTTCTCAGCACTTTAAGTTCTGAAGGACTAGATATGTGGCTCAGTGAAAAGATTAGCTGGTATTAATCTATGTTTTAAGGGGGGAGGTTGCATTTCTATCGCCATTTGTTTCCTTTCCCCCCATGAAAATCAGTGAGGAACTGAGTGTAGAAGTCCTGGTGAGAAAAAATAGTGGACATTTAGAAGACATGTACTCAGGTACCTCTTCAAAATCTAACTGGCGTAATAAGGAGCTTAATAGACTGTAGACAGCAGTTTCAATTCCTTCTCCTCTATAGGGTCTACCTTAGGAGCACTGAAGGGATTCTATAGCCTAAGTAATACTGGGCAACTCTATTTTCCTTGATAACCTTGGTCAATATATGTACATACTTGTCCCAAATGTCAAGATTCACTTCAGAGTTGGCCACGTGAAATAACAACCCCAAATAATGAAATCACTTCTACAACTAAAAAGAGTAGAAAATTCCATGAAATTTTCAAAATAAACAATGGCAATCCAGAACTGTCTCATGCAGGATTCAACAGCAAGAGCGGAACAAAAGGAAGCATGTCTAGCAGCAGAATGAAAAGTTCAGACCTAATATTGAGCCGTCATGCAATTGTTCATGTATGTATTTTGGGGAGAAGGAAAGAAAATTAGATGCACCAAATTAATGAAGACAGAAGAGCAGAACTGGAACATTAGTCTGCCATAGCCTGCCATGACCAGTTTTTGTGGAGGGGGCTGTATTTTTGGGTTTGCCACTTATGTGACGCAATAAAACCTTAACTTAACCAAACAGGTAATGTTGTGACCCCTGTCTGGTTCAGCCAAGTCTTCAGATATTTTCTCTCATTCAAAGATGATATTGCATAGTACCTTTAGCATTAAGAATTATTGGAGGGCTGCCTGGGTGGCTCAGTGGGTTAAGCCTCTGCCTTCGGCTCAGGTCATGATCTCAGGGTCCTGGGATGTTGTTCCGCATCGGGCTCTCTGCTGGGCAGGCAGCCTGCTTCCTCCTCTCTCTCTCTCTTTCTCTGCTTTCCTCTCTGCCTACTTGTGATCTCTCTCTGCCAAATAAATAAAACCTTTAAAAAAAAAAAAAAGAATTGTTGGAATACTGTAATAGGGGGATTTACTAGAAATTTCTTAACTCTTTTCTGCCTCAGTTCTACCTTTATAAAACGAATAGTCCCAATTCATGTGTTTGGTTATCACATGCTGAGTGGAGAGTCTAATTCATAGTAAAGGTGCAATATCACAATTATTGTTGTTCATACAGAACTCCATCAAAACAATACTTCTAAAAATTTTAAAATGGAAATTATATATCTGCAAAATAATTTATGGTATTATACAATAATTTTTTGTTTTTGTTTTTGATCTCAGAGCAAACAGCATTATTCTCGTTTTATATGTAAGAAATCTGAGGCAGGAATGTTTAGGTAACTTAACCAAGGAAACAACAGCAGGAGCACGGTGGTGCACAAAGCAAAGCCGGGGGACTCCTTTCACAATTCTATGACGTCTTGTCTTTCCCCTTGTACTCAAATAAGGACCAAAAAGAAAGTATCCCTGAGAAACTGAAACGTAAAACTCCATGTGGTTATTTATATGACAGTTTCATCCTAAGAAAGTGAACAGGAGGCACCTGGGTGGCTCAGTTAATTAAGTGTCACTTTCAGCTCAGGTTATGATCCCAGGGTCCTGGGATGGAGTCTGTGGGGAGACGGCTTCCTCCTCTTCCCTTGCCCCTCCCCCAACTCATGCTCATTCTCTCTCTCTCAAATGAATAAATAAAATCTTTTAAAAAAGTGAACAGAAAACAGAAAAATTACAAATGCTCATTGATAAAAGTGCTAAATTTTAATAAAGCATCATTTCCTTGCTTGTATACAGGATGCCCCGAGGACCAGTTTTAGGCAGTGAATGATTTAATCCTGTTTCACAAAGTCCTCTTTCCAAGCACAGTGATGACTAAGATATAAATGTATGACTTCTACCTCTGTGACAACTCATGAGGTTCAACTTTGGTTTTTTCTGGAAGGAATGAGGAAAATATTGGGGTCATTTTGGAATTTTCTGTGAATTGTGGGTGAATGAAACTACTTACCCTTCTCCAAGAAATATTCCCCCATAAAGATAACACCTGCTAATGAGTCATGTTCCTTTCCTCTTTCCCCAGACTGTCTGACGTGGAACAAATCTTTTTAAATACAGGCAAGGCTACTGATATGGCTCCATTTAATAAACACTAAAATTTTGGGATCCATATCATATGCTACTATAAAAATGGCTTACAACTACAAATTCCTCTTTTTAGCCACATAACAAGCTCTTAAAAGGTTTCAGAGCTTATCATATTATCAAACACATTCTCAAATACTTCCATAAATATATTAAAAAACATTTCTTTAGAACAATGCTCTGTAAATCAAGATGTACAGGTCACATGAATTTCTCCCCACCTCTTATTTTCAGACTGTTTTTCATTTTTTTAAAAGGATTTTATTTATTTATTTGACAGAGATCACAAGTAGGCAGAGAGGCAGGCAGAGGGGCTGGTGGGGACGCAGGCTCCCTGCTGAGCAGAGAGGCCAGTGTGGGACTCAATCCCAGGACCCTGAGATCATGACCTGAGCCGAAGGCAGCGGCTTAACCCACTGAGACACCCACGCGCACAGACTGTTTTTCATTTTATTTTTCCTAGAAATAGGTACTTCAAGCCCTTATTGAATATAGTAACAGTATCAGGGAGTAACTGCCATTGTCTTACAGGTTCTTAACTGTTTAAAGTAGAATGAATTAGCTCAAAGAAGGTGTTTTTGTTTAATAAATTAAATATTCATGATATCAATGACGTATTACCAAAAGGAAATCCAAACTCTAGTTCTTATATGCCATTGTAAGTTACTTTTCAGTGGTGACTTGAAAGAAATTTTACTTTTTTTAGAAAACATGTTGAGGTTTGATATTCTGGTTCTATAGTTTTAGATGACATATAACCTCAGTTCTACTTAATTTTTTTTTTCAGTTCTAGCTTAAATTACTTTGTGACATTTCTATTATTTAGATTTTTTTTTAAGATTTTATTTATTTATTTGACAGAATGGGAGAGATCACATGTAGGCTGAGAGACAGGCAGAGAGAAAGGGGAAGCAGGTTCCCTGCCGAGCAGAGAGCCCAATGCGGGGACTGATCCCAGGACCCTGACATCATGACCTGAGCCAAAGGCAGAGGCATAACTCACTGAGCCACCCAGTGGGTTTTTTTAAGTCTATTTTAAAAACAAATAAATGAGAAGTAATTTCAGACATTAAAATAGTAAAATCCAATTTTTATATTTTAATTTGATTTGGTTTTAGTTGCTGTTTTTTAAAAAAAGTGTAATGCTATACAGTTATATTTTCTTTGAAATACTTTTCAAATTAGAAAAATAGATATATTCTTTCTCAGTGCATGCACTTTATCCTGCCTCCTGCTCTTATTGGGATGTTTTTGTTATCTTCAATGATAGTCAACAGCTGTACTTTCTCACGGAACTTATTAGCAGCTGTAAAATGCTACTGTCCTAAGTAGCAGCATTTGTTGGTGACTGTTGAGATGTGATTACTGTGATAATGAAATTACTTCACAGGCTTCAGGCAAACTTCAGTCAACATTTACTGGAACCTACTGTTTGCAAAGCACTGAATTCCCAACACTAACAAAGCCTAATCTAACTGAAGAGACAAAACCTAGGTGCTAAATTACTTTTACTGAATACCAATGGGGACAAATTTGTGCCATTTAAACTGACTATTTAGGTCTGAAGTGTTGACAAATGGAAGACTGAAATAATCTAAAGGTGGAAGATGAGATGAGACTCCCATTTGGACCAGAAGAAGGGAATTATGGTAGTAAACCAAGGGCTTCTGGGGATTAATTAGCTTAGGAAGGTAGTACAGAAAACATAACAGTAAGACTGAGGGATAATAACAAGCACACGTACTCTAATGTACTCTGGTCCCATATCTTCTTAGATATCTACAAACCAAGAGAGAGGATGTATCCCAGTAAGTCATTCTTGGGACAGGAAAATGTCTTACTGGGAATGGAAATACCATAGCATAATCTTAGATTTGAAGTAGACTGAGCCATAAAATAATAACATCTAACAATAACTAAAGGTAAGGCTAACACCATACTTACTGGTGAATGAAATCTTATCCTCTAAAATCAGGATCAAGACAAAGATGCCCACTTTTGTCATTTCTATTCAACATAGTACTATAAGTTCTAGCCATAGCAATTAGTCAAGAAAAAGGAACAGAAGTCATCCAAATTGAAAAGAAAAAAGTTAAATGTTTTCTGTCCTCAGATGACATATAGTGAACTCAAAATGCCACACACCAAAAAAACAAAACATACAAAAAACTATTAGAATAACTGAATTCAGCAAAGTTGCAGCATGCAAAATCAATACACAAAAATCATCTGCATTTTAATATATTAACAATGAGAAACCTTACTTCAGAGATATATCTTCAGAATCATTTACTAATCCAAATGTATTATGCCAATTATCCCACTAGATGTTAGAATAACTTGCTCTGCTCTCAAAGATATGTGTGGAAACAATTATAAAATTATATGGAACAAGCAGTAGGTATTACGTGAGCATTGAATGGCACCTTAACTCAACCTGAGATGAGTAGGAAGACTTTACTGAGAAACCTACACCTGTGGTAAGTCTTCACCAAAGAGATATGATTAATCAAGGACAAGAGTAGAAAGTGTGCAAGCTGGAAAACTCTCAGCTGAAATAATACAGGTGTGAGAAACAGTATGTTGCAACTAATGTGGTGTTCCTGGGCCATAGTTACATGCGTAGTTGTGTATGGTGGTTCAAGATAAAAATACTGTTCCTGTGTTATGGCCGAAAGAGTATGAAAACTAAGTAAAGATACTGGGACAGAAGACCACGTAAAACATGACCAACAGTAACAGCAAAGAGGAAGAAGAAAGAATACATTTGAGAAATATTTGGGTGGTAAAATCCTCTGGACTTGGTAATTGATTATGAAGAGGATGGAGTGGGGAGAAGAATTCAAGGAGGCCTCCTGACTGTCTCGCGTCTCTGACAAGTATGAAGAGATAGCAGAACAACTAACGACGCAAGAGTCTGAAAAAGAACAAACTGGTTGGGAGAAAACAGTGAGTCAGAGGGAAAAAAAGAAGAGCTGCCATGAAGCCGTTTCTTCAGTATGAATATGCTTGTTTGCCTCACCAGTTGCGTATTAAACCACCAGAAAGCATATTTGCTGAGGGTCCGTGAAAGACTGAAGCAAGAAAAGAGTTCCTTGGGTTCCCAATTGACAAAATGCCTCTGAAGAAACTACATTCCTATGGTTTTCGCCTTCCTGCCCCCCATGATGAACAATGACGGTCCACTCTGAGACTCCTGGGAGAAATAAAGTCAACGGTAAAGAAGATATCGTGAATACACTGAAAAATACTGTGATGAAGATGACACGAGGAGCAATGTGTGGAAGAGAAAAATTCTCACAACCGTCCTGCAGAATCCGGCACAATCTTTCACCTCGTCAGGCAATGCCTGTGGTGGCTGATATGTGTGTCAAGGAAGGCCTACAGATGGCACCATACCGTGCTCTCAACTCCTACAGCCTCCTGGTCGATGAGACACTTACTCCCATCCTTACCGTTAACCACTTCCAGTGGGCAGAAGACCATCACTTCCATCCCCACCTCCTGATTCCACAGACATTAGGGTTTTCAAATGGCTACACCACGTGTGGACACCAGAACCTTCTATTACCATAGGAACTGAAGGCCCTGGAGACAACATGACTGAGCAGTCGGCACTTTTCTGGTCGGTGAAGTCTAAACCTCTCCCAATTTATGTGATGTTCCAGGAATACAAGGTACTTCACCCAGTTTTGCATTTTTGTGAATTTAGGGAGCCAATGCTTTTATCAAAGATCAGTGAAAGAGGGAAAAGATAGATTGGCCCTTCTTCCGAAAACTTCTCTTTTTGTAAAGCCAGCATTGTCACAAGGCTGCTCTGGCCAGCTGGGCAAAAGGCAGGGCAGATATATATTCTTGAAGTAAGTGTTAGCATTAGCAGTAATCCACTAAAACAACAAGAACGATACCTCTCTACGGTTTAAAATCTGCCATGGTGATGGAATTTCAGTTACCAGGTAAGCAATGAATAATTTTTCTCTGCCTATGCCTTACCAGTTTCTCATTTAAAAAGGTTGATTCAAATTGTTCACTTCGCATCAGTACAGCTTGTTATAATGTAAGTACTGCATCCATTGTCTATCAGAGGCAACCCAGGCTGCATGCAGGAGCCCTGGGCTCCTTAATAGGTGCTAATTCTTTAAGGTCTCTGCAGCACTGCTTAGTGCATTTGCAACCCAGAAATCAAATGAATTGACATAGATCATGGCTTGAGATATAAAAGAATGCAGACCATCAGCTCAGTGATGTGAACATCTCTGATCAATATGTATTAAAAGTTTTTGTTTACACTATTAGGAATGTCAAAAAAGAGAGGCCTGGGTGGCTCAGTCTGTTTAAGTGTCAGCCTTCAGCTCAAGTCATGATCCCAGAGTCCTGGGATCCAACTGACATCGGGCTCCCTGCTCAGCGGGGAGTCTGCTTCTCCCTCTCCCTCTGCACCTCCTCCTGCTTATGTTCTCTCTCTCTCTCTCACTCCCTCTCTCGTGTGAATAAATTTTAAAAATCTTAAAAAAAAAAAGGAATGTCCAAAAAGATTTCATATATCATTGTACAAAAATCAGTACATAAAACGTTCCTGGAAGCTTTCTTTAAAGAGTAGCTATCCGCCCCTATCAAAAATCTCTTTCCATCATATTTCTGCATTTTAACAGCAAACACAGAGGATCAGTTTAGCATGAGTTTCTTCATTCTTCCTTTGTATTTTTCTGATTTATAGCCTGGACCTGGATCTGGTAAAAAAGCCAGGCTCTTTACCTCAGGCAGGTGTCTCCCTTAGGAAGGACAGAAGAGAACTCTGATGTTACTGTGGCTCCAGGTAAAGGAACATGAGGTTGGAGAGGGCTGAGATCTTGAGAGCTAGCCGATCAACACTCAAGGCAAATAACGAGACAAGATAACGAAGGGCTCATTGTCACAAACCGTGGGTGGAGGCCAGTGGGAGACACACTTCTGAACACTACCCCCAGGAAATCACATACCAGCTATTAGGAGACTAGTAACTACCAAAACAAAGTAGAGACCAGAAATATAACACTAACCTGGAACAAGTTTCCAAAGAAGATTTCTGTCTCCCTTTATCCCTTCCACACCTCCCTCAACAAAGAATCAAGGTCTTACATTTCGAAAGAGAAAAAATACCTCCAAGCCGGGACAGGCTCCTCTCTTCTGAGAACTCTTAGCCACAATCTCCATCAGAAATGGGAAAGATCGGGGCACCTGGGTGGCTCAGTGGGTTAAAGCCTCTGCCCTGGTCCCAGGGTCCTGGGATTGAGCCCTGCATCGGGCTCTCTGCTCAGCAGGGAGCCTGCTTCCCTTCCCCACCCCCCCTCTCTGCCTGCCTCTCTGCCTACTTGTAATCTCTGTCTGTCAAATAAATAAAATTTAAAAAAAGAGAAAGAAATGGATAAGATCAAGTCTCATTTTGATACCAAAATCACCAAAGAGTTATGAAGCCATTCAACATATTAAGATACACTAAATCTTAATTCACTATGGGTATTGGGGGGTGGCAGTGTAGCAGAGCTGAAAGCAATGGTAAGAAAAAGGATAGGTCTTTGTTTTAAGATTGTATTTATTTATTTGAGAAAGAAAGAGAGAGAGAGAGAGAAGGCACAAGCAGCAGGGGCAAGAGTAGAGGCAGAAGCAGACCCCCACCAAGCAGGGAGCCCAAAGTGGGACTTGATTCTAGGACCCTGGGATCATGACCTGAGCCAAAGGCAGACGCTTAAACTGAATGAGCTACCCAGGTACTCTAAGTTTTGGGGTTTTTTCTAACAGGGAGAAAGTCGCATCACAATAAAGAATACTGTAACAGATACCACAGTCATACCACCTGGGCTACAATCCCAGCCTGCAATTTACAAGCTATGTGATCATGAATACCTAACATATTGGTATCTTAGTTTCTTCATTTTAAGAATGGAGATAATACTAGTACCTACCTCATAAAGTTGGTATGAGGATGAAACAAGGTAATGTATCTAAAGGGGGAGACACAAAGTATGTGCTGTGTAAGCCTTAGCTACTATATTATACCTCGTTTGTCAGTGACATTTTATTAAATTATCTTCATTCTACACTTGAAAATAAACTGAATTACTGAACTGTGTTTGCATTTGTTCTTTCTATATTACCATAATTTTTGAGAAAGGAAAAAACCCTACCAATTATAAGACCTTTCACTGATATTGCTTTTCCTTCTAAGTTGATCCCATAAGTTACATCCTTATCTTAATAATTTTATTGACCTGCACTAACTGGAAGTTGGATTAGAACTTTTCTTTTTTCTTTAAAATAAGTTTCCACCATAGAAGCCGATAGTTACTCTGTAAGATACTAGACAATGAAAATGTAGCTAAAGCCTCAAAGTTCACATCACTTTTTGTTATAATTTTAAGTACTCCTGCTATCTTGTTAAATGAGATATGGACTTTTAAGTCATCCAACACTCGCTACTTTATTGCAATGTATCAACAGACATCTTGTTTTTAATGGAATGAAATTATTTTTATTAATACCCTAAATGTTTTATGAGAGAGCTATTAAAAGCTCATTTCTCATATGTAACATTTAACACTCCTATTACCCTTTTCTTCGGATTTGTTATGGTAATATATGGGGTTATAAGCTATATTGTAAAAGCAGAAATTTGCTCTATTTCAACTCCAAGGGAGCACAATTTAGGAAATACATTACTGTACCTTCTCTTCCCATGCTTTACAAACTGCATGTTTTTAACTCTGAATGTAGGAAAGCAGGTCATGGATGAAAGAAGGGACAGCCCAAATAACATGCTTAACCGTATGTCAGTTTGGGGACATCGAACAGCTGTGTGGTGCTGCGATACCAAGCCTGTCCCATTCACTACACTGTTACAGGAAAGGGGGACATTTCAGCAAGCCTGAGTTTATTTAGTTACAGAAAGTTTAGTGAACTTCAGTTCATGTTAAGGCCTGTTAACAGCAGGAAGAATCCAAATTTCTGCCACTTAAGGATGAGGAAGCTGGGTGACATTAATAAGATCCAGATCCCAGGCCAAACAACTGCGATCTTCCTTATCCACTCACGGTCCCACAGGGTGAGTGTGGTAAAGCTCTTCATTTTGCAGTGGTTCCCCCTCCTCCTCCATCTCTGATTCACAACAGGGGAAGGGGAAAGCGAAAAGAAGAGTAGAAACCACCAGAAACTACTGTTCTAATTTAGCATTAGCAAGAATTTGCAAACCACCCCTAAGCAGATAAAGCGAAGAGCTACTAACTGCAAACATAACCAAACAGGAACCTCTGTGACTGTTTAATGGAAGCCCTGATTAGAAACACAGAAGCCAGGAGCCTTTACTGGAAACCAGGGAGCAGTAATGTATTCAGAGAGCAAGGCTCTTAACAGGGCTGGAGCATAAAATCAGCATTCTGGATAGAGAAGAGAGAGAGGTGATCACCTATAGAAGGAGTAAGTATTAATCTGGCAATAGGAAAACTGGTTGTAATGTACTGACACTGATTATGATTCATACGCTAATGAGCTAACACACTGGAATAAAGACAGAACGTTGAGAAACACTCTCCTACTTTAATTTCGCATGATTGTGCACAGATATAGGTAGATTTGTTTGTTTTCTTCTTGTTGAAAATGTAGTTTGGTGTTTCTTTCTTTTTTTTTTTTTTTTAAGATTTTACTTATTTATTTGAGAGAGAAAGACACACACAGAGAGAGAGAGAATTAGTGGGGTGAGGGGCAGAGGGAGAAGCAGATTCCCTGCAAAGCAGGGAGTCTGATTTGGGGCTCGATCCCGGGACCCTGGGATCATGACCTGAGCTGAAGGCAGATGCTTAACCGACTGAGCCACCCAGGTGCCCCTAGTTTGGGGTTTAGAACTGCACGAATCACTGAATAATCTTTCCTTGGCTATCAGATTGGATGTTGCACAGTCAGCTCATAGCATCCTACTGGGCATATTTTTGTTGTTGTTGCAAAATGCATTGCCCACACATTCAAAGAGCAAGTTAAAGTGCCCCCAGCAATATCTTATGGGAAACTACAGATGTCACTTTCTACTTCAGAACTTAGAAATGTTGTCATTAACACAAAATGGCCAAAACAGTCTGGTTGAAGAGTCTCTTACACTACCTAGAAATAATGGTTTAATTTTTTGGTTTTCAAAGGTTTATTTGATTTGAAAAATAATGTAGAATCTCATTTTCCCTGGTGATCATGAAAGTCAGTGCTAAAGACAGTAAGCGTTTCACTGAGCTTATAGTCTATACTGTGCTATCCAATACAGCAGCCACTAGCCACATGCTATTCACATTAAAATTCATTAAAATAAATAAAATGAAAAATTCAGGCTCCTTAGTGGAACTAGCCATACTTCAAGTAGTCAGGAGCCCCATGTGACTAGTGGCTAGTGGCTAGAGACTAGTGTTTCTGGGCATGAAGCCAGAGAGCACGTCCATCATTTCATTCTATTGGACAGTGCTATATGGCAAGTCAATAGTTCAGAGAACTATATTTGTAGAAAAGAGTAAACAGAAAATATAAAAAAAAATCTCTTACTTTTTGTCATTTTTGATTATTTTTCTCAACAATACGTATTCTTGAAGAGTATATTTCTCATATTTAAATTGTATACCATGTCTTATCCATGTAGTTTCTCCATTCGATATGCATATGGTTCAAAGATGAAAATTTAATTAATTCCAATAAAATGATGTATCCAATAAAGCTTTAAAATTGCATTTCTTTTTTTTTTTTTTTTAAGATTTTATTTATTTGACAGAGAGAGATCACAAGTAGGAAGAGAAGCAGGCAGAGAGAGAGGGGGAATCAGGCTTCCCGCTCAAACAGAGAGCCCAATGCGGGGCTCTATCCCAGGACCCTGAGACCATGACCCAGGACCCTGAGACCATGACTTGAGCTGAAGGCAGAGGCTTAACCCCCTGAGCCACCCAGGTGTCCCTAATATTGCATTTATATTCAACAATACAATAAAAATTAAGACTTTTTGGCTAGATTATCCTAAAGTGTAAGGTTTTCATAGTAATCAGGTTAAATTAGAATAAACCTAAAGAAGTAAAGAAAAAAAATAGAATAAACCTAAAGATGTCAGGTGTATAAGATAGAAGCTGTTTATTAATCACATTGATATTATGGGAAAAAGTGCACCAAATCACTGATTTGAGTATTTCAATGGTTTTTTTTTTTCCAATATCAGTGCTAAATCAGTAGCAAATATTTCAAAATACTAACTCATACAATGTGTTTTTACACAGAAGAAGCCAAAGATAAACTAGTTCATTTAAGCTCTGAGAATTAAGAGTTTTCGGTATTCCTGAAACAGTATCAGCAGTGATAAATCTACTGAATTCCTTGTGGTCTCGTGAGTGATTCAGTGAGTGCAACTTTTATTTGTCAAAAGCTATCACGTCTGATTTCTCTCTTAGGACAGCCTCATTAAAAGAAAATCTGTACGTAAAGTCATGTGTATGCAACTATACACATAGTCTTCACAAACACATTCGAAGAAAACACTGTCTTTGAACATGTATGGTAGCGTTTCAAGCAAAGCTGAGTCTAAATGTATGAGGAGTTAATCTGATGCTTGTAATTTAGCACATTTGTGCTATGGTAGCGGAAAGGGACAGATCGCTTAGTGGTTTCAGATGTTAGACTTTAATGAACCAGGATGGGTTTCCTTAGCATGACACCAGTTTATCTAGTTTATTAGCTTTGTAGTTAAAAAATTTATGATTCTTTTGTGCCTGCAAGCATTTTCATGACTCTTCTTCCTTTTGAAAAATGTTCCATTTGTTGTGCTATGTAGGAAATAGTCCATTAAATAACAGCTTAATTGCTTGAATTAGCTCCTTTCAATCATGATTCAATTTCTTTTAAATGTATTTAAGGGAACTAAAAGGATCCAACCATGCAGGCCTATGTCAATTTTCATTAGACGTTCTCTGGAATTAATGAATAAGTACTCTATCGCACTCAGCTGATGAGAAAGGGGATGAGGCATTTCAACTGCCTTTAATTATGAAACCAATGTTAGCTTCTTACATCATAATTAGTTTATGTCATAATACATAATCTCATATATTATATAGCATTTCTTTCAAATGGCTTTTTTTTTTTTTAACTATCCATCAATTGTACTTTGAGCAAAGAGTAAAATTTTAGTAACATGAAACAAATATTCTCTTCTCTGGACCCAGATACTTCGTCAGGCCCCACAATTTATACAACTGTCTTGTAAGAAATTTCAGACTCACTGACATGCTCACAACCCCAATCCAATGTGTTTCTTATTCCTGAATTGCCTTTTTTTTTTTAATTGCCTTTCCCCCCCCTTAATTTCCCATGTGTGGCACGTGTGAACATAAGAACTAACTCAGAGCAACCATCCTGGAAGGAGGCTGTCAGGTAAACTCTGGCCAAATGTGTCTGCCTACTCTAGAGGTGACTAGTCTGACCAACGGGAACCTCTTTATGCCATTTATGAAAGAGAGAGACATATCCGTTAGTTCGCAATAGTGAACAAGGTGAACAGATGGGAAGTGGCCACTGCTTTGCCATAGCTAACGGAATTGCCTTTGGGTAATCAGACCTGCTCCTAAAGCCTGTCTTGTTTTTGTTTTTTTTTTTTTTAAAGATTTTATTTATTTCACAGACAGAGATCACAAGTAGGCAGAGAGAGAGGAGGAAGCAGGCTCCCTGCTGAGCAGAGAGCTCGATGCGGGGCTCCATCCCAGGACCCTGGGATCATGACCTGAGCTGAAGGCAGAGGCTTTAACCCACGGAACCACCCAGGTGCCCCAGCCTATCTTGTTTTTAAACTAAGAAAGACTCTATAGTTAGTTGTTTGTGATGCCTCAGTGAGACATTTAAGACCCTTTCCCTGGTCTTTCCTTGCTATCCTTCCAACAAAACCTCCATTTTCTGAGGCAAACTGAACTTATTCTTACAACTTAAAAAATATCAAGCTGGTAGGTTACAACAGAAGCCCACTGGATATGTTTTCATTGATTAAAATGGCTTTTTTTTAAGTATGTGTGGTAATGGATGTTAAGTAGACTCATTGTGATAACCGTTTCACAATGCATGCAACGTTAAATCATTATGTTATCTACCCAAAACTATGTCAACTAAGCCTTGATTTAAAAAAATTTAATTGCTTCAATTAATGATGACAATTGAGTAGAAGCAAAGGTACAATATAAAGTACTAAGCTCTTGAAAGTGTGATAATCATACAAATTGGTTTACAAATTATCTTTCCCTTTTGGATTCAGACATAACTTTGTAAGGACTAAATTGAAAGGTGGAAAGATTATAGCTGTCTCTAGATAAGGCCTACTCATTTTGAGTAGGTCAATAAATTAACACACACACTGAGCCCATTATGTATTTCACGTGATAAAAAGCAGCATCAAAATGAGCTCACCAAAACAGAAGTAAAATAAATGAGGAGGGACTCTCCATTTTTCACAATCTTGTTTCTACAGGGGAAAAAATGACATTATTTTTAGACCCCCCCCCCTAAACAACGCTGACAATTTTATCCAGTTAGTTATTCCCCTATTCTAAATTCAAAACAGGGAGGAAATACCAAGTCATTGTTGATTAGCTCAAAACATACAGATTCTGACAACAGAGGAGGCATCGTCCAATCGTCTCAATCTTCTGTGTAGAAGTGCTGCTCTAATCCCCTGCCTGTTCTTGGAGAGCACCAAGATCGTCTTGAACTCTCATCAGAATGTGTTTTCTTCACCCCAATAAAGAGAGTTGAACTCTTCACTTAGGCACACCTTAAAAAACAGTGACTTCAGATAAAATCATTCCTCACACTTTCATAATTAGTTTGCAGTCTCGGTGCAGAAAGGGGAGACAGCCCCGTGTTAAAGATTGGAAGACTTCCGCAGTTTTATATGTAACATCAGAAAAGAAGGAACTCCTACACAAGGCCACTCTCATGGCTTTCATTATCACAGAGTTAATCAAAACCAGTTCAACCTCAGGCAAATATCACCCTAGGATGGAAGTACTGAGGAATAAAACGTCTTAGTCACTTGGATACTAATTAACCTCAAGAAAGCCCAAAGCAACACAAAATCTGACATGTTTTTCTCTAAATCTCAGTGAAAGCAGAGGTGATACCGAACGCCTTCTCCATCATCAACCCTACGCTGTGGTAGAGCAAAACCAAATCAGCAAGTGCCTGGGCGCCCTATGTCCTTTGGTCACGTGACGCGTTTTAACTGTATACCTGCAGAACTTAATGCAGGGCACATTTGTTTCATCATGAGACAACATGCTGAAATGCTACAGTGCTATGGTTTAAAAAACGTCAAGAGCTAAAGCACTGAATACAGTATGCAATCCAGATGGCAAATTCTCAAGGCATGGGACTGAAAAAGAACATTTTCTTAAGGGTTGTTTGGGTTTCTCAGTCCTGAAGCTTCCTAGCTTGCTTTTACCTTTCAGCACGAGAGAGGCTTTAAACACAAAGAAAGCAATTAGTGTAGCTGAGAAACAGGATTTGTTACAGGACTGTGCCACTCTTTTTAAAAAACATCTTTATTCCTGCTAAAATGGCCTGGGCTATTTAAGTTCTTGTGTTGCACTGATCAATAATGAATAGAGCGTATGACAGTAGCCTTATTTACCTAACTTCCTACTGCATGCAAGCTAATACACACATATATTATTTACATATAACGTATACCCCTCTGCTATCTAAACTTTGCAGGATAAGGAATAACCGCCACACTCATTTGCAAAAGGTATTTCTGTGTCACGTGTAACTGACAGCACAAACCGGTTAGAGTTCAGACAAGTAGCAAGGGAGCAAATGCAATTAATTTCCTTAATTAAAACATTGAGCCCTCTAACGATGCCAAATCACATTTTAATCAAATAAACCCAGACCTTATTATTAAAGATGAGTACTTCAATTGCAAGATTTTAAGTAACTTAATTGTATATGGAAAATGTGGCTTGAAAATATAAACACAAGACAATTTGTTTTAGTCTTTTTGGTCAGCCTACTTAGGAGGATGAAAGTCTTGCGTGTATTTGAGATTAGATATTAATTTGTGGCTCTTCCTCACAATATTCCATTAAGTGTTCTTGATTGTTCTTGCACAACAAACAACACTGCCTTCCTTCCAGTTTCTTTTTTTTTTTTTTTTTTGGAATTTTTATTTATGTTGGTCCAAAATGCCTTTAGAAGTTGCCAAAATCTTCAACAGCCACAAGGTATTTGACACAATCGACACTTCAGGGACTCCGTGATCACACAGTCCACCTACTTGTTCTAAACCCCTAAGATGAAGCAGCAGCTTCCAGCAGCTTCCAATATGGCCAATGGACCCTTCTTGAACCAGTGTTCATATTTATAAAATGTAAATTGGATAATAATTCTTAGCGGTCCAAAACAACATTGGGGGGAACCTACCAGTAATATGTCAGTCCCATGAAAACTGCTGTGTGGTTTCGGTTTGGACCTCCTCTGGGTTTTCACGTAGGCTCAGCAGACTTAAGTAAGAAGTCCTTACAGGTAACCATTATGGTTTCACTTGCTTGTTTGTTTTTCTTTTTTCATCACCAAGGCACACACAAACATTTGTCTCAAGCCTAAAGCCCTAAAAAAAAGCCATTCTTTAGCTGGTGAAATTCTAATCTCATTTTATTAGGTTGTCAATGAGCTGCCCAGAGATTCGCCTTAGCTTGTTAACATGATAGCAGGCAGATGAGAAGAAATAAAACGTACTGGCCTGTGAAAGCCAGATTGAAGGCATTCTCAAGTTACTCAGGTGAGGCCCTCAGTCCCTAGCTAGTGACCGAGCTAATGGTCAGAATGCCACAGGTTCTGTTTGGATGACCCAAATGTTAAAACACGGTATTCAAATGTCTGCATAAATGGCTGAGAATTTGCCTTTTCTTTGTATGCTTCCTATACAATAAACAAAAGACTGGTATTTGATACTAACTAAACATAAGAGAAGGAACAGACAGTAACACTGGATGAATGTATTCAAGACACAAATCTGTATGTGGCATAGAACTCTAGGGTCCTACATTTCTTTAGCACAGACTTTTAAGTGTCCTTGGCTGTAAACCTATTGTCATTTATCAAAAAATATGTTTATTTACATAAATATCTTAGAATATAAAGTACCTAAAAATAGAGTAATTTCTTTTAAAAAAAAAAACAAACCTCAATGAAGAGACGGTTGCAGCTTTTATTACTGATTAAAGGATTTGAGAGAAAGGGTCCATGATAATACTCTTCTAAGAAATATTTTCGATGTTGTTAAAACAGTAGCATTGTGTCTAAGAACACTAAATTCCACAGACTGATATTCTTTCTTCTCTCTCTCATAGAACAACTGCTTCCTGCCTATCAAATAAACAGCCAAAACTGTTTGTTCTTTTGATCTTTTCCCTTATTTTCTTTTACAGGGGACTTCATAATTTCCTTCATTTGAAAGATTTTAACGTTCAGGGAGAAGTTTACTGTGAAAGTTCATCATAATTAATACTTAATCATTAAATTTCAGAGTTCAATTTTATTTCATATGCCTACTTATCACTTTTAGAATAAGAAAGTCATCTGTGAAAAACAAAGTGTTGACTAGTAGTGCCATCTAGCATCACAAAGAAAAAGTTGTTCAACCCCTGTACAAAACATTGGGAAATTTATCAAATCAGTTAATACACTATGTCTTTGCTCCATTTTCCAGGTGAAAATAACTAGACACATCAATTGGTGGAAATGTACACCAAACCTATATAGAGAGAAGACACGATATAATACAAATGACAGTGTTTTTCAGAAGATACACTGAAGAGAGGTAAGAGTGAAGTGTAACTTCTGCTTTGCTAGCTGTCATGCCACTGTTTTTCCCTCCAGTTTAAGAAAACATATTGAAATTCAAATGAATACAAATGTTAGTGTACTCAAAGGTCAACTATGTCAATACAAATGCGTGGTTATTTTTATTACTATTCCTCTCTTCTCTGGTTAGATTTATCTCAGGAACTGGATGAGGCTCAGTCTGTAGGTACAAGGTCTTAGCTCCCATTAAGCATGACTAGGAAATGTAAAGATATTCTTGGCCTAACAGAACTTAGTAAGAGACTCTGCTATGATAAATACAGGAGGACTTGTCATAGATGGATAGAGTGATGATAATCTAACACATTTTTCTATGTAATATTCATATATATTAAATTAAAATGTGATAGATTTAATTTTTGTGCCTCTAAACTTTAGATTCCAGTTTAACACAAGATATCATTAGCTGTCATGAATAATGCTGTCCCTAGTTTTAATTTCTCCCTTAAAATACAAGGTTTTTTTTTTTAAGGTTTTGATTTTTTTTTTAAGATTTTATTTTTATTATTTATTTGACAGATCACAAGTAGGCAGAGAGGCAGGCAGAGTGAGGAAGGGAAGCAGGCTCCCTCCTGAGCAGAGAGCACAATGTGGGGTTCAATCCCAGGACCCTGGGATCATGACCTGAGCCAAAGACAGAGGCTTTAACCCACTGAGCCACCCAGGTGCCCAAAATACAAGTTTTGATGTCACAAAAATGAAGGTGTATTTCAAATGTGTAATCCAAGCTTAAGTTAGTCTCAAAAAAGGACTGCTGTTACTACAATGATTATCTGTCCTCCCTTTTCCCAGAATCTGAGCCTAATCAGAAAGGAGCCTGATGAAGTTATAGAAAGAAAGGTTTTATATTGCAACTTCCAAGTGAAAAACAAGCACGGAAGTATCATGGAAAGGGAAGAGCTCTGTCTTCCCTTCGTGCCAGGAGTGAGGCTTGCTTCGTGTGCATCTGCGGCTGCCTTTCCTCTCTCCTCCAGATGTTCAAGCATCTGCTATATCAATATACTTTATTAGTTCTGGTTTCTTACGTATAGCCACAATCTCATTTTTAGAAACCAAAATAAGGAATTTTGGAGACAATGAGTGGTCTTTTTTCCTGGACTCCAGATTTTGACTGACTGAAAATTACCAATACACATCTTAGGGCCCCAGGAATGGGAGGAAGAGGCACCACCAGCATCTTTCCTAGAGTATGAGAATCCAGCATCCTAACCCTGTCCCTCTCCTGTGATGATACTTATATGAATGGAAATATAGACAGATTAGAACACATTTTGCCTTCATAATTGCAGCCATTTGAAATACAAGATTTTCTTCTGTGTCCTTATAGGACAAGCATGAGAAGCACTTGCTTTTGGAAGTCAGAGCCTTAAAAGCTGATGTATTTGGTTTCATGAAGTTTCACTTGCCTTGTAGTCTTTTTCTACCTCTTCCCATCCCTGCTGATAAGATATAAAAAGAAGGATAAGAGATTTATGTCCGGGTGAATGGTCTGCTTGGGTAAGACTTTAGGAAGTTTATGTGCCTTTCATCTAACAGCAAGAAAGCTCCAGGATATAAGCCTGAAATCAAGAGCTACAGAATCAAATAGGACTTCCTCAGTTTCCTACTATCAAAAAGCACTATGTAATAAACACTGATAGTAATTCAACTTGTAAGGCGGTGTTGACTGAGTTCTTAATGATCCTGCACAACTTCTGGCAATTCTGGATGCCTCCAGAAGTATTTGAATAAGTTTTGAAGGCAGCCATGAAACAGGAGTGCATAGTTTAGATGAGTGTCTAGTTCATACAGTTCACTTAATTCTTAGAACCTTTTGAAGCAATTTGTGTAGAACTGAGGGGTAGCTGAATTTGAATTTGGTTGCCCACAACTTTCTTCTCCAAGTTTTAAAATCCAACTTCCAGCTAATTTTTGATACTAGGCTGAATTATTGGCCTCAGCATTTCCTCTCCTCCCTATCCACACACTTTGACATGTGACACTGCATTTCACACACTAAAACCACTGTATTCTTGTACTCTATGATTTTTGAGCTCAGTCATGTGATTCGCTTTGGCCAATGGAATGTGAGCAGAAGTGACCATTCTCTTTTACATCTTGAGCTTATGATGTCATCATGATAAGAACATCGCTAAGTGAGGCCACCAATCCAAAAAGCGTGAGGACCACACAAAGGAGACCTGAGACCAACTAATAGATTGCAATCAAACTTCACTAACCCCAAACAAGATCAGCTCAAATACTGTGGATTCACAGATACGTGAGGGAAAAAAATGGGTGCCATTTCACATCTCAGAGTTTTGAAGTGGTTTGTTAAGCAGTACCAACCAATATACCTTACCCCATAGTTTCCTAGGTCTAATCTTTTAACCTCTTTGTATATGTCCTTCAATTCCTCTCCACTTTTCTCATGTTTAACTTTCAACATCAGAATCTTTATAGCTGGAACAATTCAGGTCAAAGTGAATAGTTCATTAAGGTTTTCTTTTAGTTTGCTTTAGAAATACACTAACATTATAAAAACATTAAATTAGAGAATGTTCAAAATCATATGATCATTATCAGTATCATTATTGCCTAGATGTACAAAATTATATTCTTTTCTAATTTGAGATACTTTTCATTTGATGTTCTTATCAGAGGATGCTACATGTTTATGGAAGATGTCACTGTGTTAAAAAATTCATCAGAATTTATTAATTAAATCTTAGAATTATACAATTTGAGTAATACTACATAATATTTTGATGACTATAAAAAGGTAGTTAAATATCAAATAAGGAACTTATGCAAATACATAATTTTTAAGGAAAACTAAAGAACTTAAAACAAGAAACCAATATAATTCCTAAGAAAAATTGATGATTACTAATAATTTAGTTTTATTTGATATAAGCCTTAAATTAAGGCTTAAATTAAATTATTTGATATAAGCCTTAAATATTGAATAACTTCAATATTCCATAAGTTTTCAAAAATTTATAACCTTAACAGTTTTCCAAACTTTATTCATTCAATAAACTTTTACTATAAGCATACTATTTGTGTTGGATACTTTGCAAACCTATTTTAAGTTTCCTGATACTTAGGATTTATCTTTTTATATTCTTTATTGTATCACTGAATTCGAGACATATTTCTTACAGGATATTGTATGGATAATTAAAAAGCAGACATCTCACTGCCTTGGTTCTAGTCCATATGTACTCTTTTGTGAACTTCTATTACAAACCTTCCAAACATTTTGTGGACCTACCATCTCACGATTTTTTTAATAATGTTCCACATTACCAATAAATTGGTATTTATAAAAGGAAAATGTGGCCAAGTCATTTTCAGTCTAAAATTTTTAAAGGACTTCTTCAGTGTCTATGGGATAAAGTTAAAATTGATTTTTTAATTTGAAAGAAAAGCATTATTTCATTCCACCTCACTTTTTATCTGCTTAACATTGTCTCCTCAACAAGGCATTCAAATGGCAGTTGAAAAGTTTCAAAATGGAATGGGAAAGGTTTGAGGGTAGTAGGTGGATATCTTCTTAAGTTATATTACTTATTAAATGATCTATATCTGGCTAGAGGGAAATTTCTAGTGATATTTAGTAAGATTTTATTGTCAACTCTTATTTGAAAAGTTACTTGAAAGACAATGTCATTACAAATTGTGGATGCTGCAAAACAGGAAGATCTTAGGGGCCATAATAAATGATTAAAAGATAAATGTTGACTTGAAGGAAATTGAAACACTGGATATAATCTAAGAATAATGAATATAAAACTTCACTGATAGGTCCAGAAACAAACAAATTTACAAATATAGAGAGAGTTAGTAGTGCACATGTGAACAAAATTCAGTTATTTTAGCTGAAAGCTAGTTTTAACATCTATCAAATACCTATTATCAGCCTGCCCCTAGCTAGATTTTGAGGTAAGATGTATAGTAAGTTATAAGCACTTACACAATAAGTGCTCAAGGAGCTTGCAGTTTTGAGAATAATTGGACAAAAATGTGATATAATATTTTAGTAATCAAATATGCTCATGGTACATATTAAAAGAAACATAATTTCAAAAAATTAAGCAGGTTATTTTATTTGTGTCCCTCATGTAGAACATAATATAGAAAAACTAAAGTCAATTAGAAGAGGTACAATCAAAATTATAAGAAGTAAAATTATATCATACAAAGAGCTGGGCATATCTAGTTTACAAAACAGAAATTGGATGAAAAAATAATAATAATGATTAACTCTGATTATTATCTATTCACTAGGCACATCACTACATCAAAATTATGTAATTCTATTTTACAGGTTTGTTCTATTTTTATTTCTATTTTACAGATGAAGAAATGAGGCTTAACATATCTGGTAATTTGCTCAAGGTTGCAAAGTTGTGGGTTAAAGCTTGAAACTCAGGTCTGTCTAATGCTAGAGTTTGAATTACTAACCATGATACTGCTTGATGTTGTTATGATACATTGTCCCCAGACATCTAAGGGACCACAGGTTTAAAAAAGATTATAAGTGCCCTAAAACAGAGTATCATATATAACATGAAAATGATGTAGAATAATGTGGTGTCAGAAAATACCAGTTTATGATTTATATCTTCTACTTACTAGCTACATGACTTTGAATAGTCTCTGAATCTGTCTCCTATCCATAAACAGATACAATAATAATTAAATGTGGATCAAATTATATAAAAATGTATAAAAGTATTTTGAAATGTGTAAGATACTCTTAAAAATGTTTATTAGTTTGATTATTATTGTGCCCACTAGGGCCAAGCAAGGATGAATTGGTAGAAACCATGAGTAATAATTTACAGACACTTTTTAAAAGTTAGAAGTCTCCAAAGCAATTGTGACTTTCTGAACTTGTATCAGTGGAGGTACTTAAATGGAGCATAGATAACCATTGGATTAGACTATTAGGGAAGAAATCTAGGCATGAGATGTGTATCTACAAGTTTTGAAACATTTTATTTTTCCATAATCATACTTTTTTGAAACCACAATTTCAATGTATTTGTATAACACAGGTTTTCTATTCTGTGAATAGGTTTTTTTTGGATGGAGCCATTTTAATAATTTTTACTTTTTGGGGAAGCAATGAAGTAATAGACAAATAATTTCAGGAAAAAATCTCTAAGGAAGATTTGTGGTTCTCTTTTCCCATTACTGGATACTCTTACAGATAGAGCCTTAACATCATAAATACAAAATAAAATAATGTATATTTTGCTTACAACTTTTCCTACATTTTTTTTTCAAAAAATTGACTTTGAGCTCCATAATAAAGGTGACATTAAATTACATTCTCTGATTAATTCTATTTTCATGAAATACTTGCTAGTTAACAGTGCTAGACAGTTTAGCATCTAGTTCAACCTTTAAGCTGCACACTTTATCCCAAAGAGTAAGAAATAGTCCATTTAGGGAACAGTAATATAAAAACTTCTGTTTTATCTTTCTTATTTCTCATATTTTTCACCCATTGTAGAGAAACATTAGTCCATTAGTGATAGATACAGATGGCGTCCATCTGGTATCCATCTTTAACTCTAGAAATGGAGGCATAAGGATACTCTGAAACATTAGACTTTCAAAATCAGATGTGATCTAACAGCTCAAGGAGAAAGTTATTTGATCCATTCTGATTTTTTTTTCCATATCCTCATCTAATATTACAAACAAGATTGAGGATAATTTTTTTCCCTAAAAATAAGAGTTGTATTTTTAAGTCCACAATGTTGTCCTACTCTAAGGCAGCTAACAAACATCAGAATCATTGGTATCCACCAATTTTCCATTTATGGCTTATCTCAAAAATCTCTTGGTAATCACAAACATGTGAGGTATCTTCCAAAATTTTGTTTTTAGTATATTAGTTCTTTGCATAAGGAAAATTCAAATATCACAGACATGAATGTAAATAATAGAAAAAAGGACAGCTCCCGCTTTACAAAATCTTATCCTGTATTGGGTCCTAAAGGAGAAAAATGATCATGTTTCTCATCAAAGTCACCAATTATCAGAATTAACATTTACATTCTATCTGGTTTATTTTTCAAGACAGAAAATACCATGACAATGCCTTTTAGGGATAGGGTGAGGATATAAGAAGGTTTCAAAAGCATTCTAGGTGTTTCCAGAGGAAGTGTTAACATAAATACAAAGATATCCCATGCATTCAATAAGAAAAACTGGCCTACATGTATCAGAAAGAAAATTTAAAAACAGGAATAATTACTTGAAATAAATACTTCAGTAAAGACAATGTATAAGAAGCAGAATATCAATAGCAACAACTTTAATAAGTTGAAAATGTTTTGAATAAATAGCTAAAGGAAAAAAATAAATGCTCTATTCTCTGACAGTATAAATTTTTTAACTTGTCAGATTTTTATATACACTTTCTCATGAATATACGCTGACTTCTCAACAATTTTGCTAATTTAGAGAGTCTACTGTATTGTGTGTGTGTATTTTAGTGCTTCAAGTTTAAAAAAGCTAAAAGTTATTCTTCTCACCTAATATTCTCATATGTCAAAAATACATAAAGGGTTAATGTTTTCAGTCCTATATCTGTTTTTTTGCCACTATATATGACAATTACATCAGTTATTTCTTATATTCTCACTACCTCCAGAAAACCTAAGAGATGGTGATAAGAAATTAAAGCATTACAAAAAAAAATCTAAAGGTTTATTCTTGAGGGTTTTTTAAAATTAACTACATCAAATTCTTTTACCTATAGCAGATTTCACTTCTCTCAAAATTTCTACAGGAAGTGGCTTCTTTTTTTCTTCATGTGTTACTTCTATAGGTTCTTTCTTTCTTTCTTTCTTTTTTTAAGATTTTATTTATTTGACAGACAGAGATCAGAAGTAGGCAGAGAGGCAGGCAGAGAGAGAGGGAGAGGCAGGCAGAGAGAGAGAGGAGGAAGCAGGCTTCCCATTGAGCAGAGAGCTCCATGGGCTCAATCCCAGGACCCTGGGACCATGACCTGAGCAGAAGACAGAGGCTTTAACCCACTGAGTTACCCAGGCACCCCTACAGGTTATTTTTTGTTTCTAAAACATTTAATCTACCAGAAGATACAAGTATAGATATATTAATACAAATATAAAATCATAAATTTTGAAATGCTCTATAATGGAAGAGCCCTTAGAAACCATCTAGATTTTTCCCATCAAAAGTCAAGCTAGGGGTGCCTGGGTGGCTCAGATGATTGAGTGTCTGCCTTCAACTCAGTTCATGATCTCCAGGTTCCCATATCAGGCTCCTGGCTCAGCAGGGAGTCTGCTTCTCCTTCTCCCTCTGTTTGTGCTCTCTCTTTCTCTCTGAAATGAATATTTTTTAAAAAAAAGTTAAGCTAAATGTCTAAAATTTTGATTGTGCATACTAGAAATAGGAAAGACAAATAAGCTAAATCCAAACTCTTTGCTCATGAATACGAACAGAACAGAAACCCTGGATATTGTTCTCACCCAGGTTTTGATGACTTTGGGGAGACATTCTTTAGGTTCAATACATACCCTTCTATGGATGAAAAAACTAAAATCCAAAAAGGTTATGTGTCTAGCTCAAAGCCATACTGAAGACATACAATATATTCTTTCACTTTTGAACTTTGCATAACTGTGGAAAGAATTAAGTATTATCATATTTTGATGGAAGACTTCAAAAATATGCACATAAACATTTCTCCATTAGGCTGTACTTCCTCTATGGCAATTTTACTTAGGATAATAACTGCCATACAGAAGTAGTTAGTAAATATTTATTGAAAATACAAAGAAAAATTTAAAAAAAGAGAGAGAGAAGAAAAGCATTGGGTCTTGTAGTGAACAATTCTAATGAATGAAAATCTCTTGCATATTTCTTGATATTGATGAACCTGGATTATCAGGAAAAGATCTACTTTCAGTGACTTTTTTTTTTTTTAAACAGAGGAAACTTTGTAGTATATCTAAGAAATGTTTTGATGTGAAAATGCTTAAAAACCAAAGCTTACTCACTTAAATGTGCAAAAAAAATAACTTGAAAGCCTATTATATTGTAGGTCTTCTATAGTGAAGCCAGAACAATGAAACATTATGATAAATATGTCAAAGAATATGACGAATAATAATTTAAGAGATTATTTTAACAACTCTTCCAAGTTTTAGATGCAAATATTGAAAATTTCTATTGACGACTGGTATTCTACATACCACACTGGGCGTTGGAAAACATTGTTTTGCTATTTTTATTTTGGTTTTGCTTCTTGTTCTTTGGTTTGTTTGCTTACCAAGATAATAAAGCACTTTATTTTAACTCCGTGACACCAATTTCTACCTACTCATAAATATGTAGGATATGCAATGATTTATTACTTTAAAAAAGGTAGTCATTAGTGAGACACTTAATCTCAAAAATTTTGAAATTGAAGAAAGATATGCTAAAGGGATTCTGAACTGTAGTTTTTATGGGAAATAAAAAGGCTTAAGAAAAGGAAGAAGAGAAGAAGGACAAGAAAAAAGGAAGAAAACAATAGAGGAACAGATTTTCAAAATTTCAAAATTTTGATTTTCAGATTTTCAGAATTAATATAATTAATTCTCAGATTTTCAAAATTAATATAATTACAAGGGACACCTGGATAAGCATCATTTATGAAAAAAGTAATGAAAAGCGTGGAGGTAAAAGGGGGGTATGTGGGGAGGAAATAAAACCTACATCCATAAATACAAAATAAGCTGAAAAAAAAAAATCTTTGTGCAGTTGATTTCAGAATGTTTAAAGGCACAGGTCCTGGAGGAAGGTTGCCTAGTTTTATGTCCTGAATCTGACTTTTTCTGGTTGAATGATCTGGTTGTATCGTGTTGGCAGGTGATGAGACCTCTCTATACTTTACTTGATTCATCCCTAAAATGGGACAATAACAATACTCAACTATTAAGATAGATGTGAGGGTTAAATAAAATGATTAAAATATTTTTAAAGTTTAAAAGTATTTAAAGAGAGCTTAAAGTAATGTCTGATAAATAATAAGCAATAAATGTTATTGTTCTTATGTAATTTTCAACCTCAAAGGAAGCACTACCACAATACCACCATTTTGAGACAAAAAGGGAAGTTGTCACACAACTAACAAAGGGAGTGATTCCACATTCTGTGCTCCTAACCCTTCGCCAGTTCAGCCTTCCAGAAAGTGGAGAGAACAGAGAAATCAACCCAGAGCCTGATATAGGCAGAATGCACACTGTATTTCTGATCCGTATTTGACAGATGTCATTGTGGCTATAAGACAGTCCTTCCGTATTTGGTAGTTTCTTTATCCCAGCTTCTTTATTCCAGTTACAGGATGATAATTGCATAACTGGAGCTTTACAGATTTGTTAAAACTGAAGCTGAAGTTTCTAAGTGTGGGAAGCCTTAACTCTTGATAAGAGCCTTTATAGAAAACTAGATCACCATCTGCCAGGAATGGCTTAGGAAAGGAGATAGGGCCAGATGTCCCGAAAGATTGCTGGCAGCTCTAAAATGTTCTGAAAATCCTTTCAACCTTGGTTACATATAACCTCTGACTGAAGAGGAAAAAAATTAACACTGAAAACCACATTGCAAAAGATTCCCCAGTTTTTAAAAGAACCAAGTCTTTTTAAAGCATAAACACATTAATTGGAAGCAAATAGAGAACTGCTGATAAATTCATCTTCCCGATCTTATCTAAAGCATTTCCAATCTCTGGTTGCTGAGAGTTAACTAATAGGTCCTAGACTATAAATATAAGAATAAAATAAACAAAACTAATTGCCAAGCTTTATGAACACTTTTCAGACTTTTTACTAATCCAGGTGCCCTCTCCCTTAAATTGAAGTTAATAAGATTTTACCAAAGAATCAAATCATCTTCTGGTGCATCTACTCAACAGACCTTCGTCTTTCTTCAGAAAATCACTAGGTGGTGGTTGGACTATTTCCACCTGGTAGCCCTGGTCCCCCATGAGGACCAACGACTTCTTTTCAGAGCTGAAAAATGCCAATATTTAAGTTTATCAGCCTGAGCGCCTAAATCCAAGCTGAGGGAGCTTTACCATCTGTTGGCTCCCTCCCTCCCGTGGTCACTGTGTGCTTCAGGGAAAGAAAACACGTGGAAGAGTGTGTTTTCAAAAGCAAAAGAGAATGAACTTTCAAATTAAATGCCCTTCGGAAACAAATTTATCCACTATAGTTTTGCCCACTGCCTGAGGCGACTGAAAACCAAAACAGGATGTTTTTCTAAAAGGAGTAGCTGGCTTACCTTACTTTCTCATTATAAAGAACAACCACCCACCTGGGTGTTACTGTTTTGCTCCAGAGGAAGAGCAATTAAAATTCAATTTAGGTCACTGGAATCACCAAGTTTAAAAGTCCCTCAAAGAAGCCAACATTTCTCAGGTATCCCTGAAAACTGTTTTGTACAACTTCTAACGTTTTTTCCATGTCCTTCACAAGAGCCTCCAGCCCAAAAACTGGCAGCATTCTTTTGTCATCTTCTTAAGAACAATTTAGGATTTGTGTTGCCTTTAAGGTTAATTCCAAGCACTGTTTCTTCAGAACTCATTCTAATAAGTATCTGCTAACCCTCTATGGCCTTCTCTAAGGTGGGTGGTGTTACTGTCACTTGTAAGAAAAATACAAGAGGTAGCAAGGGCAGATAGCTTGCCCCAAAACAAAGAAAATCAGGGAACCGCATGCCAAACCTGGTACAAGAAAACAAACAACAACAACAAAAACCTGAGAAACTCTTAGAAGAAAAAGCCTTTATGATTCAGAATTTTATTAAGGCAGGATTCAGATTATACTCTGAAGTAAAAAGACAGATTTTTCCCATCCTTTCTAATTTTATTTGTAATAATATTTTTTATTATTATAAAAATATTCCAGCTTTTGTAAAGGCTTAGGAGAGGGCCTTCAGGCAATGGCATGAAGAAGCTGGCAAATTATGTCTGCAAAAAAAAACGACCAGAGTTTTAGGTAAGGAGAGCAGAAGTCTGAATCCTTGCCTGGGATGCTGCCATCGCCATGACCATCCCCCTACGCCCCCAACCCCGACAAATTCCCCCACCTCCCTGGCCCAGCCTAGTTCAGTCTGCAGAACTGGTAGTTTTACCAGAGTGATCTGTCCCAGAACATGCAGAAAGACGCCTGGGGCGGGGTGGGCGGTGGGGGGGGGGGGGGGATGGGACAGACACAGGCTTGGGGCTGGGGGACAGAAGTGTGAATTCCACATAAAATAAACAGGGAAAACATGCAGCTTTGCAGCGTAACGCCGCAGTCTAGTTAGGAATCAACAGTGGACCCACCAGAAATTTAATCAGGGATTCTGTAAGTGAGAGAGCCACAGAATACGTCTGGCTGAGTAGAAAACTATGCACACTGGCAGGTAAACCCCAAGGAGTCCTGAAGAAAATAAAAGCCAAAGCAGATACTGGAGCTGATGGAACATTGACTGTGCTCCTCAACCGCACACGGCGGTATTAGCAGAGGGTAGAGGCCCTATGCGGTTGAGGTGTGAGCGCAACCTCAACCCAAGACACCAGCCTATACACATGCAAGGTAACCCTTAGGAAGCCCAGCTGAAAAAAAAAGAATAAAAAACTGAGCAAACACTTCAACAAACAGCCTTGAATATAGGGGTGTAGATTCTGTAGTTTAATAATTCCAGGCAAATTATTACACAATGACAAAAACTCAGAAACAGAGATCAGGATTGATAGTGACTATAAGATATTATTTAAAATGTTCATTTTTCAACAAAAATATTAAAAGGCATATAAAGTGCCAGGGAAGGGAGACTCAGAAATAAAAGCAGCCGGGGCACCTGGGAGAGGCCCAGCAGTGGGACTTGATTTCAGCTCAGGTCATGATCTCAGGGTTATGGGGTGGAGCCTGGTGTCAAGCTCTGCGCTCAGCGGGGAGTCTGACCCCCGCCCTTCCCCCCACCCATGTGGTTTTCTTTCTCTCTCTTTCAAATAAATAAGTAAATCTTTAAAAATAAATAAGAGGAGTCAATAGGCACTGACTCTTAGTGTGTTCACATATTACATGTAGCAAAGATTTCAATGCAGTTATAAATATGTTTAAGTAATTAAAAGAAAGTATGTTTAAAGAATGAAAGAAAAATGTAACGACAAGGATTCGACCAGAGAGGTTATCTCAATGGATGGAGGCTAGAAAAATGGAATTGCCGCATCCATTATTAGTAAGACTTAAAATGCCATTGATAGTTGATTTACCATGTTTTCCTGCTTAACTTGCTTTTGTAAACATAAAATAGTATTTATAAATGAGCCCCTGAAACCTATTTTCAAGTAACTGGTTTGTTTCAATCACAAATTTTTTTTGCCACGAAGACTTTCAGGAGCATACATACCAGGGGTTTTTCTCATTTTAATATATATAAATATATATATTAAATATATATATATATTTCCCCTTATTTGTATATTTCCTCCCTTCATTTTGTTCTTCTTACCCAAAAGACTGCATCCTTATTATTTTCATTGTTGTTTAGACTTTTCAGAGAACCATGGTCATTGCTAATGTATTATTGTTTAAAAGTGTTTCACACATACATTCTTGCTCATTTTAGTAAGAATCCTATGAGATATTTATTATCATTCCCATTTAATTAGGAAAACTGACAGTCCTTAAAGTTAACTGAGTTGCCCAGAATCATTAAGCTGAAGGTAATAGAAGTAGATCTTTAACCCAAATATCTTAACTCCAAGCCACATTCTTTGTTCTACACCATGATGGTATGGAAGAGAAATTGCTTATTTACTTTATTAAACATTAACAGCTACTATGTGCTCTGGCCTTTAAACACAATGAGAGATTCAATTATTCAATTTAATACTTATTGATAGCCTACTATACAAAGCTGTATAAGATACAGAGTTTGGGGCTAAAAGTGGAATTACAACATTTAAATCCATATTCCTTATCAAAGCAATCACAGACAAAATGGTAGCTACACATGCATGCATAAAAAGAAAATTATTGCCTGATATGAAGTAAGTGGAGAAGGATGCCTTTACATGACTAATGCCAACTGAATCTTGTGGAAGAAGAGATCACTTTGAGCTGGAAAGTAGAGGAAAATGTAACCCAGATAGATCCGAGTGGGCCTTAAACAAGGTGGTCTGCAGGAAGTGGAAAGCACTGAGAAGACACTGTAAGAAATGGAGTGGATGAAGCTACAAAGGCAAGTATGAAGGCACATCAAGGGACTTGTACAGACTCATAAAAACATAAATAATGCTTACTACTGTGGTGAGGAGATAAAATTTTTACTGAGTTCTAAGTCATTAGGGCTACTACAGAGCAGTATGGAGGGCTGCAGATGCAAAGTGTACCAACTACCTCAAGTACAAATCCTACTGCAAGTACTACAAACACAAGTTAGCCAAAATGCAGCAGAACTATTTTTCATAAAGCAGAAGTTGCAGATAATACAGAATAATTTCTAGGTGTCAGAAATGAAGAGAAACTTCGCATCTCTAGCAAGTCGGTAACTGTACCATCTTTGATGCTTTGGGGTTGGGAGGGTCAGGAAAGCCTTAAAGAGGTGGAGGACACCATCATTGCACAGGGCTGGGATCTGTAACAGATCACTTGAATAACACTGAGAACCAGAGAGTAGATACACATTAACAGAGACTGGAAGTACTTCACCACCAACATAGGAATTTAGCCCAGAGCTGAGAAATGCCCTCCCCACAGCAGCACACTATGAGTGCAGATAGAGTCACCCATGAGAAATCATGGCTCCAAATCGGAGTCATAAGCATATTGTGGAGTCCAAATTTACACCATAAATGCAATACAAAACAACAGACTGAAAATATAACATAAAAACTGGTCCTAAACTACTAAAAACCTTCATGTCTGGGGAAGAGTTTCATAAAATTAACAAGCAAGAAGGTAAATGATGAAATGAGATCCATAAAACAAGAAAAGGACATCATTTTAGAACAAGATTGATTTAGAAAAAAATAGAAAAGGCACACCAAAGCCAGCAGGAGAACATAAACAGATCCACTCATAGAGCAAATGATGTCATTTTCTTGAATCCCAGAAAATACTTTGGCACTATCTCTTTACTCTTTCTCAGTCCTCTCAGCTTCCACAAATTTTATTGAAATACACTGGTGCTAATCCCATTTGGAAAGTGTTTTAGGTGCTCCTTCACAAATTGTATTCTGGGTGATAGTTTTGGTTTTATCTTCTAATTGACTATTCCGATGTATTTAGTTAAGCTCCCCCTCCCCTTCTAAAGTTTATTTACTTATTGATTTTTAAGTAATCCCCACACACAACTTGGGGCTAGAACTCATGACCCCAAGCTCAAGAGCCTGGAGCTCTTCTGACTGAGCCAGCCGGGTGTCCTTATATAGTTAACCCTTTAACTGCACTATTTAATATATTTTTACAATTCAATTACTGTATTTTTTTTTTCAATTCAAAAACAGAACAAAAGAGAAACATTTTGAGGTAGACAGAGGCTAAAAAAATGCTTGCCGGTAAAGATGTTTGCTGGGATGTACTTTAACAGAAAGAATTTGAACCCAAAGGAAGGAGTAACAAGAAGAAATAGTGAGCAAAGGAATTAAGAAAATAAAATTAAATGGAAGTTGGGAGAAGGCAAGGGACCGTTCCACTAACAATGTGTCACCAGAACCAAGAAAAGTGCTGGGTAGCATATAAGGTGGTATAATTATCTGTGGTCAAACTAAAGAAAGTAAGCGTTGAACCACACACATAACTACATTTTTAGGGTTTAAAAGCAAGGTGCAATGACAGTAAACAAAAAAAGGTGGTAAGTTTGGAGGGAATCTAAACCACTCAATTTCCCATACTTTTTAAAGGACAGAAACTGATCACCATCAGGCTTTTTGGAAAAAGAATAAGGTTGTATGGATTAAGATATGTGAAATATTTAGAGAGGGCATTAAAATGAATGAAATAGCATGTATAACACTGAAACCAGAAGAAGAAAGAAGAAGATGGCAAACACTCTATTAATTCAGAAATTTCAGAAAAAGGGGGAAAAAAGACAGGGTCAATAAATAGATGAAAACGAAATGATTAAAGTAGGGGCACCCGGTGGCTCAGTCACTTAAGCGTCTACCTTCAGCTCAGGTTATGATATCAGGGTCCTGGACTGGGCCCGACTTTGACTGGGGATTCTGCTTCTCCCTCTCCCGGGGCTGTTCTCAGGCCACCTCCCACACATTTCCTCTCTGTCTCAAATAATTAAATAAAATATTTTTTTAAATGATCAAAGTAAGTCTACATATATCAATATTCATAATAAATAGGAAATGGGTCAGGGTGGTAACTTGTATTTCAATAAAAAAGAAAAAAAGGAACAAAACCAGTCAGTGCATGGGTGAGGAGGAAGGTTTTAGGAGGATTTCCTTGGCGAAGTAGTTCTGATATTCCCAGTTCCATGCATGCATGCGTGTGTGTGAGAGAGAGATATGGGGAATGCTAACTTTCATTCACTTATGCCTAGAGAAATTTGGCTTCTCTGGGACACCAGGAACATCTCCTCTACTATGGAGAAATTACTGAAAGCAAAAAGTAAAGTAATATTAGAGATAATTTTTTTGCTTAATCTTTGAAAAGATTAATAAAATAAATTTCTGGAAAGATGGAGTAAAGAAAAATGAGTAAGAACCAATAAATATTACATAGAGAAAAAGGAATATAACTACAGTTAAATAAAACCATACTTTAAAGTATAAGGAATTCTACAACCAACCTCATGCCAATAATTTTGAATTTTTAAATGAAAAAATATGGCCATGGTCTACTCAATTTACTTTTGAGATTAGTATAAATATGATATTCAAAGCAAAATTAAATGTCATCTTTCTTTAGGTGCAAAAATTCTAAGTAAAATATTGTTAAATTTAATTCAGAAATGTTAATTAAAAAATCATAACCACATAGGTTTTCCAAATATGGCAAGGATAATTCTAAATTAGAAAAGTCATTATTCTAAGATATTATATGAGTGGATTAGGATGGGAAAATCCTATGACCTTGTAGATGTTTGCTATATAGAATTCAGTAAAATTACTCATTTGTGGTTAACAAACAAAAACATCTTAATCAACCAGGAACAGAAACACTTAGAGTAAACATTGCATTTAATGGTGAAACTTTAGAAGCATTCCCAATAAAGTCAGGAAGGATTCTTTGAGGTACTAATTAGACCAAAAAAGAAAAGAAAAAAAAAAGGTAAGAAAACTGGACTTAATGATGAAATAAAGGGGCATTTCCTTCTCTCAATAGGTCTATGAATGGGCAGCCCACACTCAATTCATATACAGACTTTCTATTGATGGCAATGGGATTAGTGTGAGATTTAAGTAGAAAACAAGCAGTTGAGATCTACCCTTTGTTTAATGATTTCCTATGAAAGACATTGAGGAGGGACAGGAGCTCTGTCATCCTGTTTGAAAGTCAAACCTTTATGTTTAAAACCTTATGAACTCTTTGGGTGATCAAACTTGTTACACTTACAAGTCAGGCAGGGTAACTAAATCCTAAACATAAAAGTTTTTCAATTTTAAAAGCTTTCTTTTGGTCATTAAACATTTCAGACAAATACTCATTATGAACTAATTGGTAGCAAATGTTCATTTGAAAACTTAAGCTGGCTTTGAGTTATAGTGGTTGGATTCTGAGACTTAAAAACCAAAATAATGAGAAAAATTGTGAGCATCTTTCCATGCTTAAAAATTTCAATCAGCAAAATCCCTTGTCTTTTAGATGCCAACTCTGAATAAAGTGAGCCTTCTAATCCCAGATTTAAGGAAGCCCTCTAAATTCGTTATATCACAAAGATAATTTCTTCTGATGTGTCTCCTCCCTTTTCCCACTGTCATTCTCTAAATCTACTGAGACATGTTTGTGAAATTCTCCTTGAGTTTTGAAATCTTGAGGATTAGAAACAGGCATTCTCTATAAAGATGCTTACCCATTCTTAGGATTCCTTTACTTTTTCCCGTTGTTCTATAGAAACAAAATTTTTAGAGCATTATGGTATGGGCTAATCTAAGTATCTCAGTAATTTTCTTCTTATCTAGTAACACTAGATAACTCAGGCATTATAATGTTTTTATTTCATTGATTCTATATTTATTGTTCTTGCATAACAAAGTTTCACTTTTTATCACGTGGGAGGGGTAGAGAGAGACAAGGGCCAAATTGTCTGATCGATCACACATATTTTTTTTACCCACACACAGTTTCCAATTGCCACTTCCATGCTTTTCTCTGCTACCCTATTATTTCCTTTAAATCCTGCATTAAAACATATCATCATAAAGGGGTCTTTTATTAGCTTTACTTAAGCTGATTACTATCTATATTCCTCCATTTAAAATTTAATTTATGAATTCTGATCTTCAAATCATTGTCATATACATTGATTGAATATATTTTACTTCTGTATATTATACCTCAAGCTTGATGTGTGAATTATGTTTTTTCTCTTTCCCTCCTTTTTTTCCATTTTTTAAAAGATTTTATTTATTTATTTGACACAGAGAGAGAACACAAGTGGGCAAGAGGCAGGCAGAGAGAGGGGGGGGAGCAGGCTCCCCATTGACCAGAGAGCCCAGTGTAGGGCTTGATCCCAGGACCCTGAGATCATGACCTGAGCTGAAGGCAGAGGCTTAACCCACTGAGCCACCCAGGCTCCCCTCTCTTTTCCTCTTTTATCCTCTTACCTTTTTTCTTTTTTCCTCTCTTTGTGTCCCTCCTCTTGCTCCCTTCCAAACTGTCTTATTTCTAGAACTGTAGGACCTCTAGAAACACCTGCCCAATTACAAATCTAATTTTTATTTGGGGATATTATAAAATTGATTTGCTTACATATGAAAGTTGGTCATAGGGGTGCCTGGGTGACTCAGTCATTAAGCATCTGCCTTCAGCTCAGGTCTTGGTCCCAAAGTCCTAGGGTCAAGCCCTGCATTGGGCTCCCTGCTCAGCGGGAAACCTGCTTCTCCCTTTCCCCCTCCCCCTGCTTGTATTCCCTCTCTCACTATCTCTCTCTCTCTGTGTCAAATAAATAAATAAAATCTTAAAAAAAAAAGTTGATCATAAATTATTTGGAAGCAATATAGGAAAAAGAAAAAGCTTCTAACTGGTCTGTCTCACAGTTTTGTTTTTATTATGTATGTGTTTGTGTCTAGGTGGACAATATTGCCTGCTGGTTAAACCACAGACTCTGACGCTATACCATGAGTGTTCAAACTCCAACACAGCCTCTTACTGACCTCTCTCCCACTCAGTTTTTCTAACTGTAAAATGGGAAAAATCACAGCATCTACCTCATAGGATTGCTGTGATTATGAAATTATTATATGCAGAGTACCTAACGTAAATGCTATGTACGTTTTAACTATCATAGCTTCAGAGTCCTTTGTCCACATATCCATACTCAAATAAACCCTGAAATGAAATGATCTTTCATGACTTACTTGCAAACATTGAGCTTAACTATCATTAGATCATTTTTAGTACTTATTTATCCTTCTCGGTGCAACTCTCCTTACATTACTATGCAGAAATATTAAGGTATTTGGGGGCTGTTGGGTGGATCAATCAGTTATGCCCCGAACTCTTGGTTTCAGCGCAGGTCATGATCTCAGGATCATGATTTAGAGTCTCGTGTCGGTTTTCGCAATCAGCACAGAGTTGGCTTGAGATTCTTTTCCTCTCCTGCCCCTCCCCCTGCTCATGCTCCTGTGCACTCTCTCTCTCTCAAATAAATAAATCAACCTTTACCCCTCCCCCCAAAAAAGTATTAAGGTATTTGATTCAGACCCTACAGGGGGATGCAACATCAAATTCAGTGTACTAAACATACTACCTTTCTAAACTCAAAGAAACATACATTTGAAACTAATCTCACTTCAAAAGAGTTATATAAATAATTACATACTATCAAATCCTCTATTTCTGCCCTGATACAACAGCCATTCAAATTATGAACTTATCCCTTGCATACTGTATTTCATACATGGGTTTGAAGTAAATAATTATTTCTGTTTCTGAATGTACGTCACTCCAGAGCACCCTTCTCACCATCTCACCTCTTCCTTCTTCATTCCCTTTCCTATTCATGTTATGCTCCTATTGTCCTCTATCAGTTAGGACTTGCAATCAGAGAGTACTAACAGAACACTTGACTACGGAGGCTTGGAAATGAGTTTTTATTTTTACACTCTGCAGAGAAGCTGTTCTGGAGGAACAGTCAGTGGTTCCATGCTGGCAGGGTCTTCAGAGCAGCCGTGCCCTGAGGGAAGGGGCAACTCCGGCAGACTTCTAATGACCTCTCATTCATCTGAACTAGACTATAGGCTCCCTCATAGCTGCAAGGAAGGTCAGGACACCTAGCTTTATTTTTAACAAGTTTTAAAGCAGCGGCCACAATGAGTCAGTGGATTACCATGGACATTAAGTTAGCTACTCCACAGTGTCTGCCCCTCTCTCCATGCCCACGGTCACAGATGGTGGTGGAACTGAGTGAGGAGATATTGGCAGCATCAACACTTCAAAATGAAGGGAATGTTTCGATTTCTTTATGTTTTCCTAGCACGATGTGATCATACTAGCACCTCTGGGTTGCTTCATTGAATGAAGGCTTGTATCTTTTACCCTCCTCCTCTAGCCAAATCTCCAAACCTCTTTTTTTTTATATATATATTTTATTTATTTATTTGACAGAGAGAGAGAGAGAGATCACAAGTAGGCAGAGAGGCCAGCAGAGAGAGAGAGGAAGAAGCAGGCTCCCCGCTGAGCAGAGAGCCCGATGCGGGGCTCGATTCCAGGACCCTGAAATCTCCAAGTTCTTAACCTTGGGACCTTGTGTTATACCTTCCACCTTGAACCAAGCTACATGCAGAACTCTCTTACATCCTTACACACGGATTTAAGCAACGTATGCGAATATCCATGATTCTGTGAGAGTCTCTGGAGATGTTTGTGTATAAGTGTGAAGGATGGAGTAAGGCTGTGGGTATACCAGTAAGCCTGTGGTTGCTCGTATTCACTCCTTCACCGGGTCCCAAACTGAAGAAGAACATATTCTTACCAAGGTAAAATGAAAACGTAATGTTCCTTATCTCCATAATCTCTTCTCCTCCCTTTTTATAAGCTTTTCTCTAGGAAACGTCCATCTCTAACCAGCTAATCCTCTGTTCCTTCCCTGATCCTTCCGTGGTGCTGATGTCTCCTCAGCAACAAATAAAAAAACTTAACGGGAGCAATCATCGAGTTTGGAAATGGGATGAATCCATGAAGTATTTCCTCCAACATTCTTCCTTAAACCAGAAATCCACAAATAGCTTATTAGCATATTACCAAACCCCACCATAGCTTCTCTACTCCACTTACTTTACAGCTATTTCATCCATTTTTCCAATAAGTCGCCTTTAAAGAGTAGGATTTTTTTTTTAATGACCACAAAAAGTCATAAATTTTATGCTGGAAAGTTACAGAACATTAAAAAACTATCAGCATATATAAACTACCTAATTTTCTTCTTAGGATTATTTCTCCATCGTACTTTTCTGTGTTGAATTTAACTGTTATTGTGTCGATCAATTATTTTTATTCTCCCTGGGATTTTTTTTCCCCTTGCCTCTTTGTTAGGCTAAATAGTTTGTCATCAGCAAATTCTTTTCCCCTGTTACTTTTGGTGTTTATTTTTCTTATCTGATCCTAGCTGTCCCTCTAGGAACACCATTCTAACATCTTTCTATACTCATCATTAGCCATTCATTCTCACTTTTCATTCTTTATTTCATAACAAGACAAAATCTATAATTTGACCTCTATGTTTTCCCCTGTAGCTACAAACCACCATTCAAATGTCTCTTCTAAGGAAATTAATTTAATGCACGCTTTCAACATTATAATACATTCTATTCATGAATATTCACTAGTTCACCATTACTTATCCTCCTTAGAAAATTCTAACACCTCATAGAATCATTAAAGCAAAAGGATTCCTCTGAGGTCAACCTAGGCCATGTCCTTATCTCTGGAATTAAACTATACCAGAGTGATTAATTATCATGCTTTTTAATATATAATAAAGAAAGAAACTCATTTTCAGTTCCTTTTTTTTTTTTTTTTTTTTTTGTCTTCAAATTCCAAAACTCTGAAGGATGTGGCAGTGAGGAGTTCAAGGTACTCCTACAGCTTTGGATGTTAGGGTCCTAAAATCGCAACACTGCACTATATAGGCACACAGTTCTGACAATACCAAAAGCCTTCTAGGTTTCCTAAAACTGGACGCTATTGGTGATAACATCACTTCCCTTCTGTAAATCATATCAACAATAGTTGAAAACTAGTTCTTTTATTGAGTCAATTAACCAACCCAACTGATTAATATAAACTAATTGTCTTACTTATTTCATTACAGTTTTACATTTTTCCATTAGTTTTACTCCCATTTTGTACCCTAAGTGGGGTAAATTGGTTGGTTTTGTCTCCTCTGATATCACCAGTTGGGCTACCATTGCAGATAAAATCAAGTTATACAGAAAGATTAAGTTCTAAAGTCATCACATAAGGTAAAAATCTCAGAGATTTTTGCAAACCTGCTATGAACATTAAAAAAACCACACTGAAAAAACCACACTGAAGATTGCTTTGCTGTCTTTTAAATCCATCTCCTCCTGTTTTTCTTCCAATATTGAAAGGATGACTACTTTTTTGTTTTGTTCTAGCTGGATATCTGATAGGTTAACTGTATTTTAAAGCCAAGGGGCCATGATATACAAAAATTATAAAAATAACTTCTAACACTGGAATTTCATAGCATGGCAAGATTTTCAGTTTAGAGAACCATATAAAACCAGAACAGAACGGGAGATCAGCAAAACCACTTATATCTCCTTCTGTTTATAGCTGGATATTTGTACATACTGAGAGGAATATCAGGCAGAATTGCCCACACTATTTAAATAATGGTAGTAGTTATTATTACTATTATTATTTTGGCTGAGGGCATATAACTGAGCTCAAATAAGTAAATGCACATGTAGTGTATTCTCACCATACTTCACTGAAATTGACTATCCTAAAGTGGCCATTGTATTATTTTCAATTACTGGAACTCACTGCTACAGTTGATAATACTGACTTGGTTTCTAGGATACCATTCTTTTCTGATTCTTCTGCTACTTCGGGGTGAACATTGACACTGAGTCATCATGGCTTTCTTTTCCTGAAATCAACTCTTCATTCTCTTTGTTTCCTTGATTCTCTTCTCCTTTACTGCTCTTACTTGCTCAGTGCCAGTAACCATCTTGATTATCCTGATTCCCAGATGTAAAGTATTTAATCTAAGTTTTTGATTCATGTCTTATTGTTCACTTAACATGTCTATAAGCACCTTAAAACCGAGCTCATGATCTTTTCTCAAAACTTCTACAACATCCTTTTTTCTATTAATAATTATATAGTTTGATCAATCTCTAAATTCATAAAATTCTAGTTCTGTTTATGGCATCAAACCCTATATAAAATTAGTCTCTACATTCTGTCAGTGTTACTTCTTGAATATTTCTAAAATCCTTTCCCTCGCCATGGCTACTGACATAGTTCAAACCAACATGATTTCTTCCTTGGATTATTACAAGACATTCCTCACTCTTCTTCTTGGTACCAATTCTGTTCCCAGAAAGGCAGCTGCAGTAATGACACCAGGATAATCTTTAAAAAATGTTTAATATGATACAGTTGTTACGGGTTGAATCGTGTCTCCCCAAAAATCATACATTGAACTTTCTAACCCTCTGTACCTCAGACTGTGAGTTTATTTGGCAACAGGGTCACTGCAGATGTGATTAGTTAAGATGAGGTCATACTGGAGTAGGGCGGGTCACTAATCCATTATGATTGGTGTTCTTATAGAAAGGGGAAATTTGGACAGAGACACGTATACAGAGAGAACATCATAAAAACATGAAGGTAGAGATTGAAGTTACACATCTAATAGTCAAGAAATGCCAAAAATTCCTAGGGAAACTAGGGAAAGGCCTGGAATAGATTCACCTCACAGTTCTCAAAAAGAACCAACACAGCTAACACCTTGATCTCAGATTTCGAGTCTCCAAAACTCCGAGACAATAAATTTCTGTTGTTTAATCCAGACAGTTCATAGGGCAGATCTGGCAAACTAATACAATAATCATATACTTCTATACTTTGGGTCTTTAAATTGTCCAATGGTACCCAATGTCTATGGTATCAAACACAAATGTCTTGCTATTATATATACTACTTAATATAATTTTGGCTGAATTTATTCCTTTACTTTTGCTTCTCATTGCTTTCCTATTTACTGTACTTCATTTTTTTTGTTATGCTATGCCCTTATGTATTTTTATATATGATGGCCTGTCTGCCTGATGTTTTTCCACCATCATTCACTGTGCATTCACTGTACAATTATTCACTACCCATTATGACACATCTTTGGTTTCTCATTCTTTGTGAATTACTTCAAGGCAGAGTTAGATTTCCATCCTCACTGTTTCCTGGGATTCTTCCACCACTCTTCTTTTGTGGTGCTTACCAGGACAATTTTCAACCTTCACTGATTTTCTCTGCCCACCCACTCACTCATCCCACACACCTTGAATTCTTTAAAGAAAGAGATTTTGATGCATTCATCTGACACAGTGGAAACTAAAAAAATATTTTGAAAAGACAAGTGAGCCCAGACATCTTCAACCCACTCTCCACTCATTGAGAGACCCTTTCTCTTTCTTATTAGGGCACCTAGATGTTCTATACATCCATTTTTAGTTATTCTACTTTATACTTAAAAGGCTGAATTTTTGTCATTATTTTGTTCTAACCAGATGATATGTTTTCTTCAAAGCTGGTATTTATTTACAAGCTAAGGAAAGAATATGTTATAAACACAGTTTTAAAGTCCTACTGGATAGGATTCATAAATTTCTTAACATTCAATACAGAACATCATTAGTCAAGATAATCAAGTAAAATGGTTTTACCCTAGGAAATGTCTTTTCAACTTAGACCTTTGGTTTAGAGCTTAATACCAAACTGTACCTTAGAGCAGTGGGAAATGCCTGGAGTTTAAAATAAAATTCAATAACCACACAATAGTCTTCGCTAGAAGTCTACTGCTGTCGAAGAAATATTGTTAAATGGAAGGAGTAAGAGACACAAATTATACAATATAGGATTCAATACTCGTTTAGCAAATATTTGTCTTAGCAAATATAAGTGTGACAGTTAATAGACACAATTTTGGACATGGATAATAATATTCTTTCTTTAGAAAGAAATTTAATATAATCTCACTTGCCCATTTTTTGTATTAAATATCTTAACTGATTATAGTGGATTTTAACATTCCACTCAGTTTTCAATCAAGATCACAGAATTCTAAGTCAAAAATGAGAACACAGTTATCTAGTTAAAATCTTCATTTTTAGACTAAGATGTAAGGCTCAGGTAGGCACAATAAAATGTCCAAGTTCAGGCAGATATTTGGTGGATGGAGAAAGACTAGAACCCAGATCTTCTGACTTCTTGTTAAGTGTTCTGTCCATTCTACCAAATTGAAAAGAAAAACCCAATAATCACAAAACTTAACAATAAATACACTCTATCCTTTTGTTACACAAAGGATGCCCATATACCATAAACTATTTCTTTTACATAAAAATATAAGTCCCATGTCCTACATTTCACTAATCTAGAATTATATTATCCATCATGAACAGCAAACATGGAACTGGGAAGTATGTTTTCGTTGATTCATGTCTCTTTAAAAAGTTATTTAAAGTAGTTTGAACCATAGTGTTTTCTTCTCAATTAAAGTTCATACAGAAAATAGACACTGCAAAACCATTTCACTGGCTGTCCTTGTATAAAACAGCCGCTGCGGAACATAAACATGTGAAGGCATCATTAAAATGTTATGTATGGAAGTTCAAAGAGCCACATTGCTGGGAGATCTAAAGACTTGCAATTTTCTGTTTCTCTATTGCTTTTAATCTCAAATATGAATTCATTTACTCTCAGCATGTTGTCGAGGGCAAGAACATTTGTATCACCTGCATCTGGAAGACTACTTCACATATAGGAAATGATCAATAAATATTTGCGTGGTTTAAAAGGTTAACACTGAGGACAACACATCAGATCCTTTTTAGATTCAGATAAGGAATATATTATAAACACACTATGAAATAAAAGCTGTTGGCAATTCCCATAGAGACCTCTTTGCCAGTAATTGTACACTCTGGCTCTCTAGAGTAATAATGCATACCAGTTATTATTTTGGTGGTATCAGCTCCAAGAAAAATGTGTTACAATTTGCCCACTATAGTTCATAGTATGGCCTGCCAAATCATTCACCAAAGCTGAATTTGCATTTTTAAAAATCTGATTAATATAATTCCCACAGACAATATCCTTTAAGAAATAAGTGTTCGAAAATAGTATTATAGTTGAAGTTAGGACTCCTAGATTGTGTTTCCAATTCCATCACCAACAAACTACATAACAAGCTTATTGGACAATCCATACCCTGTGTGGTATAATCATTATTATTATTGTTTTTTACTCTGCTGAGATCTTTATTTCACATTAATTAATGGTATTTTGGTAGGTTCTTTTGGCTTCATAGGTTTTTATGCAATACGTAGAGTCTCATTTTGGCCACTAAGACTCATTTTTATATTACAGAATTTCATCCAATCCACATTAAATGTTAATGCTCATCTCCCATCCAAATAAAAATCTGTACCTGCCTTCTAAATTCAAGCCTGAACCACATCGCAGAGGAGAGGAACAACAAGGTATGCTCTTTTACTCTTTTACTTTTTCTAGATATTCCATTCTGTTTTTTACTTACTCCCCCACTTCTATATATCCCTTCCCCACTGCCCCCTGCCACTGTATTTTGGGGAAGGAAAAGAAGGCTGGATTTAAAAAAAAAAAAAGGTCTTATATATTTACTTTCTTGATGGGCAACCACAGTGACCCCCATGGACCCAAATTCACTCTTTTGTGGGATATACTTGTGGATTCTTTAGAGGCCTGTACAGAAAAAATCCGTACTATTCACCCACTGATGTCCTATCTATCATATTTTGCTATATCTATCGTATTTTGCTAGGTTGTGCAGTGGCGACAAACAGTCCCATATCTTAGTGGCTTAAAATAACAAAAGCTACTATCTAAATTACAAGCTCTCTGCTGGTTAACATCATTTCCCCCTGCCTCTTTACTCTGGGATTGAAAAGGAAGTAGTGGCCCTTCTCTGGGGCTTGTTGTCGCCATTACAGAACACATGATGACTCTTCAACTTTTAAGTGAGAAGTATTACATGCCTTTCCTATTCACATTCCACGAGCAAAACCAGACACGTAGAGAAGCCTGGATAGGCTCCCAAGTTTGGAAAAGAAATATCTTCAATAAAACAAGCATTCCCTTTGTAGCCCTTACACTCTGGCCCCATTTATCTTCAGTTCCAGGAAACATACTGCATAGACGCCAACTCTTGAGTGAATTAGCCGCACACTGTCCTGCCATGGTTCCCGTATGACAACCTTTCACTACATTGACTTACACCCTGATATCTGTTCACATCTACTTGGCCCCTGGAATCTGTTCACACCATCTACTTGGCTCTGGAGTCCTACATTATTTCCATGCCAAGTAACAGGAACACATACTGGTTTTTCTGATGCCATCTCTTCTCCTTATATTAGGAGCTGCTTTATCCTGCTTCACAGAGTTAAAATTACCCAGGAATAAACAGGAAGCAGGATATGTGTTCCTTCTGCCCTTGAACTCAAGTATTAATTTCTCCAAAGTGCTTTCTGATGTGATCTATTCTGGTATACCAGGAGGTAGGCCCAAAAGTTTCTGCTGCTCAGCAAACATCCAACTAAGGAATAAGATGTCAGTGTTTCCTTGCTGAGGAAACCCTCAGTTTACTATTAGGGATTCTCTTGAATCCTTTCCTATGTAAGGAAGTAGCCACCATCTTTTCTTTTAAAAAGAGAAAAGGTAGGATATTACCACATTCCCCACTAAGCTAAACACTCATGAAATACATAAATTCATTCTTCATTAAGCTCCAGCCTGAGAATCATCTTGAGTATGAGAGTGGAAAGATGCCACTGGCCATCTCTTCTTTAGTCCTAGAAGTAGTGTCTGGAATCCCCTCAAAACTCCTTAGGATATGGAGATTTCTAATGCCTAGTATCTATAACTTTAGGAATTAAGCTGAAATCTAGAGACAAACACACATACCCTTTAATATCCTTTTTACATCACCACAGACAAGTAAATTAATATATATAAGATGTAATTTTCTCATGTGGGAAGGAGTACTGTTAACTGTAGAATACTCTAAGTAGTATCAAAAGCAAAAGGAAAAGCGGGGAGGCACTTTGAACAAAAGGTGGGACATTTTGATCCTACTAACTAACCAAGGATGGAACTTTCCGTAAAGCAGAAAACGCTGAAACATTTTTTTGCCTTCGTTCTAGAATGGCATTTCTGACAAAATGAAACTTGCCTCCAACTATACCAATCTGACGTGTGAATCCCTGTTAGGTCAATATTAAAGCACTTCCAATTGTGTGAAAACCATAATGCTTATACTTTAGAATTTTCCAGCCTCAACTACTCCTCTCACGTCATAAGAAGTCTATCCCATTTAAAATAAAGAAAAGATCTTAAATTAAGTCACAAAAGATTCAGAGAACTCTAAATTCAGTCCAGTTCTTTGAAACCACAAATGATGAAGAAAAAAAGTTCTTTTGCCAACTTCAGCCAGTGTTACATTCTTAATTTCATTTAAATGTAGGTATTTTGTAATTTCCGTTTCCTTTCATTAAAAAAAAAAAAAACTGTCTGAGGGAGATTATGGACACAAAGATTCATAAATTAAGTGTATCCTGTTGAAGTTAGTTTGGGCATCATGGTTACCCTTTAGGAATAGCACAGGTACATCTGAGCTCATGGGGCTATCAACAAACATCAGGTTGTGTGCATAGCACATAACTTTAAAAAGTTGAAAGCTTCCACATTATGAAGGCAATATGAAAGAAAAGAATCACCTTGCACCAGAAATGCATATAAAAATGTTTAGCTTATTTAACACATTGGTAATCTTTTTTCAGTTTTTTAGGGGATTATTTTCCTCTTTTGAAACAAAATATTATAGTAAACTCACCTCTCAGTAATTAAACCTTTGTTGATTTTTAACATGCTCCTATGGCACTTTCCATACCATGTGAAATTCTCTTTAAACTATCGGTCAATGTTCTAACTCATCCCTGATGGTCTCTGAGATTACAAACTATTCTATAAGACTCAGTAGTAACTCTTAAGGAATTTTTAGGTAGAATCAGTGCCTGTTAGGAACAGACTCTTGGTATCACTTGTTATCTTGAATGCTCTTAATTTTTTGAAAACTTGTTGCTGTTTCAACCAAAAAATTGGCAAGACTGTTAAAAAACAAGTCTACGGGAGCTATTAAAGAAAGTGAAAAGTAACTGCAAACGACAGTGGGTAATTGTGACTTTCCAGTTGTTCTGTATCTGTTAATTTTTTGTGCTCTTCTCCCTGAGTACATGGTGGCTCTATTTTTCTCCAATAAAACTTTTATTTTTTAAAAAACTAAGTATCAGTCCTCACTAAGTAATAATTAAGTATCAGAGAATAGGTCAGTGGTTCACAAACACATATGATACACTAGAAAGGCACACTGAAGCACTGGAAGGAATTTTAGGAGTCAACTAGGAGCTCATGCAAAGGACCAGCAAAGTAGGAAGAACAAAGTAAGAGGTAAGAATACATATATATATTTTTTAATTATCTGCCTCTACTTACTGGCTGCATTTAATATTTGACAGTCTAAAAGTCATAATACTAGGAATAAGAACTAGTCAAATTCATACAGGAAGTTCAGAAAGTGAGAAGGTACTAAGACCACCTAAAAGGGTTCTACATCTGCTCATAGAGTTTCCCTAGGGATGGGGGAGGCGGTAATTGATAAAAAAAAGACTCTGCTATCCCTCTTTTCAAAAGTAATAAAAAAATTATGTTGGTAGCTGCAATGTGATAAAATTAAAATTAAATTCATAAAGTTAAAACACCAAAATTAATGGGTTTTTATCTTCTGCTATATTGAAAGAGAAAACTACTTCCTGGGTAACATAAAGAAGCAGCTGAAGCAAGAAATGGAAAGGGAAGAGGTTTTGAGAGGGCAAAGATGGATTAAAACAGGTCAAGTACAATGGAAGACTATTACACAAAGGAAGAAGGGAAGGAGCAGGAAATTTGATCCACTGGAGAAATCCTCTGGGAAGAGATGTATAATTTCTGGAAAGAAAGCAGTATTCTCCCTTTCTATGAAAAGACAGAGGGCTTCTAGAATTAGGAAACATGAAGAGCTTAGTTACCAGACAAAGAAGAAATATAAGAATGGAGGTAGCCCTTTGTACAAACACATGGACAATCATAGTTGTTTCCTCTTTTGGAAATGAAATCCATCATCTCCATTTAGAGTCCACTGGCGCTTACCAATTTACTGGCCGAGCACCAAACCTGGAACAAAGATCCACCAATAAAAGTAGTTTGAAGATGGATAAATAAATGAATGCATCCTCTGGCTTACCATCACTTACTTATAATATTGAATATGGATAAATGACATAAACAGAAGAAATTTGGAAAACATCTCCAGGAATCAGAGCTCTAAGCCAAAAAGGAAAGTGTTTGTTGAAAGCATAGTCTTACCAACACTACCATTTTAGAAGAGTTGGGGATTTTGTAGACAGAAAAAAAGACTGGAAAAATAATGATTAGCTAAATAAATAGAGATACAAAACTGTATCTGGTCCTGTATCAGGGATTATTCTGCCAGATTGATGAACACCTGACTATAGTACATTATAGTACAATGTATATAACATTGTACAGAATCATCTGGAAGTCTGCCAGGTTTATGTTAACTTTAAAGTCAAAGTCTAGAGGGAAGGAAAACATTGTCAGATAAAACTATAAAACTGGATATAATGAAGGACATCGGCCATTACAATAAAAAGTTATGCAATTTATATAAACAAAGGAATCCACAGTTAAAAATGACTAAAATGAGGGTCAAGAATTCTACTGTATATTCAAAGCCCAGAGCATTAACAAAATTTAAAGTACAATTCAAGATAGAAAGTTAGTAAGATTTATTATTTGATCATAACAATGATACTTTGTTCTAGTAAAGCCTTAGAAGAAGATGATGTAGATGAACTTAACATGTCATGAAGATAAAAGCTTGTGTGGAACTCAAGTCTGCTTTTGATAGCATGAAAGGAAACATTTCAGTGAAGGACAAGGAGAGAGAGAACAAGGTAAAGTGTTAGAAAGAATGTTCTACAGCTTAATTACTGAAAGAAAGTTCATGTTCTTTCTCTTAGAACAAGAGTAAGGTTAGATTCTGGAATTGTGCCTAGAGCTGACCCGAAGGTAGGAGTCCAGGTCTAGTCACATCAGGAACAGTGTTTACCTAAGGAGTTAAAGGTCTTATAATTGGAAAAAAAAAATCTAGATCTTAGTTGAAAGGATAACAGTATTGAATAGCAGATTTAAAGATCAAGACAAGGCAGAAAATAGGAGTGATTAGAAACCGGAAGGATTAAGGGTGAGCTGGTATGTTATGGAAAAGTTTGTGACAAACAATTTACAATTAAAGCAACGGAGAGAGAGCAAGAGAGTGTTTGGATTACCCTCACAGGGGATGTTTAGTATATGAGACATGGGTGTGGACAGGAATATTAACAGGTGGTAGAGGCAGTAGCTTAAAACGGTCAGGGAATACAGACCGGGAAAAGAGAACAAATATAATGGAGCAGGAAATTTTCAGCTTCCCTGTAATCTGTTAAAAATTTCATCCTGTCATGAGTAACAGTGCTTTCACATTATTTAAAACATAGATTTTAGAATCAAATAGGTTTAAATAGGTTTAATTTGAAACCTGGCTCTGCAGGGCTCTGTGATATTGGGTAAGAACTGAATCTCTACATTGGCTTCAAATTCCTCACCTGTAAAATGGGAATTGCAATGCTAACTGCATCTCTGTGCTATTACGAAGATTAAATCAGAGGAAAAATTTGAAGAGTTGTACTGAGTACACAGTAATCCCTCTGTGAATGCTAGCTTACTTTTATTACTAAAATTCAGCTAAAAATAAGGTAGCTGACAAATTTTTTTATTTGCCTTGAAATACTGTATTTTTCTACCAAAGGTCCATCAACCTGATTCTTAAAAAAGACTTGGTTAGACAGGTGGAAATGAGAAGACCTTTGGAGAAAGTTATTTTGCCCTGTCATCTCAAAGCAGTGCTTCCCTGATTCAGTGTACTTATAAGGCACCTGAATGAGTTTTTAATAAGCCCATCTGATTTACTTGGCCTAGAATGGGGACCTGAGATTCTTCATTTCTAACAAACTCCCAGTGATGCTAACACTGCTGGTCCATATACCACACTGAGTAAAAAGGCCGTAGAATGCCTGAAAACAAGGAAAGGAAATATGGCAAGAAGTCAGACATGTAACATGGATTTCAGGAAGGCAAATTTCAGAGGCAGCAGAAGTCTTTCCTAGATCAAGCCCTAAGAAAAGATGGTTCAAATCCAAAACCAATGATATGAGATGTTGTTTTCAAAAAAGAAATTCCAGCTCTATAATTTCATATAATTCTGAAGGGGATTTCTATATAACCAAAAGCAACAACTTAAAAAACAATTACATATACAGAAAAGGAAAGAAAGAACAGAAATAAGAGTGGAGAGGTCTAGACCTCTAAAAAATCATATAAGTGAATAATGAATCCTAGAATTTATTGAGGTTTCAAAAGCCACCTAAAATTAATATTAAAGGTATTTTTATAGTGGGAAGAACACAATGAAATAGGCCATCTATAAAAAATATTAACTTGTCAACAGATTATAAAAAGAACACCAAACTCCTCACTTTTTAGCTTGCTTCTAATCATGATCTATGATTCAGAAGTAAAAAATTAAAATAGGTACAAAGGACAAGAAGCTAGTTAGTGGTGGAACTGTTGTATTACAGCACATAATTTCACTAAGTGAGTTCAAATGTTTCTGTTTGAGTAGATTACATTTCATACTAATTAAAGATTGCTGAATAGAATTTGCGAAACCATGATGAACATAAAAGTTCTAGAAGATCCTAAGTGACCAAACATTGTCCTATTTGTTTTAATAGTTGTTTCCGTGAAGCATTGTCTAATAAACATGATGCTAATTCTTGGCTGATTTTGAGACATATTTTTTACAAAGATAATTAATAAAGACAAAGTATTTTTTCCAATATTTTTCTTCTTTGTCCAGTGGACTCCTATTCATCCTTAAAGAACCTATCCACATCTAACTTCCTTGGAGTAATCTCTTTTTCTTTTAGATAGAATTAGTTACATTCTCCGTGTTCTCATTAATCTTAATAAAGTTCTTACTTTACTTCAAACTTAAGTATACTTAGCATTACATTTGGGTTACTTATTTGAATGTCTATTTTCCAACTAGACAGAGGAGGGCTTATTTTTATCCCGAGAATCCTTATGTTCTGCACAGTACATGATACAGAGCAGATGTTTCCTACAGGCTTCAAAACTGAAGTCCTCACACATAAAACATATACATTGAATTTTAGGCTGTGCATGTAGAAATTTCACATCTAGAGTAAGGAAGATGTAAGTCCCGGTCAACCGAGTGGTGCACAAATTGGGTTTCAAATACCAATTTCAGAAAATGCAGTTTATCCAAATTATTAAGAGCATGGGCTCTATATCCCAGAAAAGCCTGAATTCCTGGCATTACCAGGCTTATCTGTACTTGGGCAATCCATTTTACCTCTCTGGCTCCCAGTTTTCATGTGGATTATAATAGTGCTACTGAATAACGCTGCTATTAGGATTAAATGAAACAATATGTATTAAACACATAAAACAATAGCTAGCACAGGACAAGCACTAGACATTAGTTATTGTTCTCATTGTTATTTGTTCTGGGTCCTGCATTTTCAGAACACCATCAGTAAGGAACCCAGTCCAGAGACAGGTGACCAAGGAAACAAGATTGAAAACCATTTCATATGGAAGGTTAAAATATCTACAAATGTTAGCTGAAACTGAGATTTGAGAAGGGTGAGAGGGACAAGAGAGGGGATAGCTGCCTTCAAAAATGAAAGAATGAGCACCCTTGATCTAGGACACTCAAGAGAACAAAAATGAAACTAAAATCGGAAACCACATAGGAGAAGAATTAGGTTCAAAAGAAAACTTTTCTCAGAGTACGTAGAATGGAATGCCCAGAAGTATTTAAGCAGGATTTAGAGAAAATGTTGGGAGTGATGAAAAGTATGAGACTGAAGCACTGAAGAGTGGGGAGGGCTAGGCTAGCTGGTTCCCACAGCACCTGAGCTCTATCCCTTTTATGAAGAACCTAGGCACAGAAAAATGACAAAAATTTGACTTTAGACACAGAACTTATTAGTGGCAGATCCTGGGCTAGAACCGAGTTTGCCAAATTCCCACTTCTAGGCTTTTCTTTGGAAGTCCTCTACAAAAAGAACTTCCCAGAACAGGTAGGGATGTGCTCCCAAGTACGAGTAAGAGGCTAGAGTGCAGGTAAGGCAAGTACTTAAGAAAGAGCAAGGAGAGCAAACCACGTGGAATAAAGTCACTGAGGCTTACACAGTGTCTGGGGCTTCTCTTATCACGTTTTGTAAGTTATTCCTGATAGGAGTTTATTTGTATGTATTACCTGTGTATGATCATAGAGCACTATAAAATGTAAAGTTTAATGAGTATGACTTTCCAAACTTGAGAATGCCTTTGCCAGTTGTTCTCCATAAGTCCCAATTTTTCATCTCACATACATGTATGCCAGGGTTCAACTCAGTGGTCAGATAATCTATTAACTACTCTATACATTTATCTAAGTGTGATATTTAGGCTTTTATGATAAAACATTTTGAAAAAGGCAAGCTTTTAGAAGATTCACTGGAGGAGATGATAGGTCCTGGGAATTGAGAGAACCCACCTGTGGGCTCAGACTGCTTCCAGATTCAGTTCCTGAATTTAGGAAAACTGCTTAACTTCTCGAATCTCAGCTTCTACCTCTGAAAAATGGAGATAACAATAGCACCTATGTCACAAAACTCTGAGCATTAAAATGATTCATGCTGAAATATTATTTCGTTTTCAGGGCTTTTTTCCCTTTTTTTTTTTTCAATTTTTTAATGTTGAAAGATGTGAGAAATGATTGAAAGATCTGAACAAGCAACTAGAAAATGCTGACTTAAGCTAGAAAGGAACAAATAGTTAATTTAAAACTATCCAGATGAAGTTTGCTGGTGTTGGGTCCAGGGAATACCATGGACAGATGTTTTTCTGCAGAGGAGTTTCTCTATAGTATTACAAAAACTCAAAATTGAAAGGAAGCTCATAGGCCACCTGCCCATCTAATGCTCAAATAACCTCCTTCCACAGGGGTCAACAACCCTCTGCTTAGATATCTCAAGAGATATCATCCCATTTTACACAGCCATAACAAAACTAAGTGAGAAAGACAAATTTCCTTCACATAAAAGCCAATTGGCTTATACCGTAATTTATTCTACTTTCTCAGGCATTGACTGAATGAAAAATAAAAGATCAATGGGTTGATTGATTAAATATAACATTAGCTATTTCAAGTCTATTAGGGATGAAATAATTTTAAAAACCTTAACTGGGCAATAAGCTATATATTCTAAGTAGGTTTTTAATCAGCAGGTATTTTGTTCACCATGGGAAAGATAATGTTTTAGAAATTATTTTTATTTCCTAACTTCTCACAATGTTCAGTATTATGAAGCTTCTTTGTTTTTCCTGTCATAAGAATATATGCTTTATGAGAGCAAAGCCTGTTTGTTCAAGGAGATACTTCCCTGTACCTAGAATAATACTGACATATAATTAGTTCTCAAATATTTGAAAATATGAATAAAAGTGAATAAATTGATAAGGATGGTAGAAGGATAGCTCATGAAAACCACTTTAAACTTACCATATTTAAAAAATAAAAAAAGAACTTTTTAGAATAATTAAATAAATACTTGTTCTTGTTCATCTGAATTTCAACTTTATCTGGCAACTCTACATTTAGAAAAGAGAAAACCTAACAGCAAAAGTATGTGAAATCATCAATAGTTACCTAGAAAATGGAAGAAATATTTTTTTCCAAGACTATATTGATAGATTTAAGGAAATCACAATATACATGTTTAAAAAATAAAACACAACTTAAAAAGAATCAAAAAATATAAAGGTGAAGCTTCTTTAGAAATACAGTTTGGTTTTTAAAAATATTGTTAGACTCCAAGAGATGTTGTGACCTATACTATTCTGTGTGTGTGTGTGGGTGTGTTTTGGGATAAACCCTAAAACAGCTTTTAAGAGTTTCCTGCACTTTGTCCTTCCCTATCTGAAGGTCATTATGAGAGAGTTGTTGCTAGGTTACAAGATGGCCTTACTCTTTGGGTTTCAAAGTGGTCTTGAAGAATTATTACATTTAAGGAAAATAAATATCAATTTACAATGTCAAAACATCAAACAGGGTTCTTTTACTCACTGACACTGAGGTAACGGACAATTTCCTAAATATTATGCCAATCCCTCAGCTCTTAGGTTGATGACACTTACTGAATCCTCCAGGCTCAATTTAGTAATTAAGAAAGTGAGAAAATATTTCTTGTTAAATTACAAGTCTCCCTAATAATAGCATAAATTCCAAGAATATCAGAACACATATCTGAATTGTCTCCTTTTTGCATACCCAGAGATTAACACGGATCGTGGTATAAACAGCTGTTCGATTGTTTATTGAATGAATCAAATTTTAGGACAAAATAAAACACAAATTGGGGTGTCACCATCTTTTCTATCTTTATTAGTTTAATTCTGGTATGTTTTTCTGTTCCCTCATACCTTAACATTGATAATGGTAAAATGACAACTCTGATGACTCCATTTCTTTATCTGTGAAATGAAAATAAAAATGTGCCTATCCCATGGTGTTATTATAAAGATTAAATGTGCTACTATATGAAAAGTATTTGGGGGGCACCTGGGTGGCTCAGTGGGTTAAAGCCTCTGCCTTCGGCTCAGGTCATGATCCCAGGGTCCTGGGATCGAGCCCCACGTCGGGCTCTCTGCTCGGTGGGGAGCCTGCTTCCTCCTCTCTCTCTGCCTGCCTCTCTGCCTACTTGTGATCTCCATCTGTCAAATAAATAAATAAAACCTTAAAAAAAAAAAAAGTATTTGGGACCATGGTTAGCACATAATAAATGTCATCTATCATCATCACCATCATCATTATCACTAGCTGCAGCAGCCTTATTTAAAGCTAGGCCTTTTTCTAATGAGAATTTCATTAGAAAGTTTATTGTCCCTATGGTTACTCCTCTGGTTAGAAGTCTGGTCTCTGGCTGGATGGACTCCTCTATGGCATTATAGAAGGAACATCACCCCTTCTGGAAGAACCTGGCCCAAAATGTTTCCTTGAAAAGCAATGTCTCCCTTCTATGTTTGTTCATCCTTCCTTACCAACTCTACTTAACAATCAGTCTTCTCGTGATTGTTGATTACCATAGTGACTGTATTGCCTGGCCCCTCCATTTTTCCTTTCATCCTAAAAGCCTATTGGAAAGGTCATTGTCTTAGCTGCTTTTAATCAGACTACATCAACTGAAAATAGAGAATGATTGTACAAACTGTCTTTTACAGTCCAGATCTGTTTGACACAGAATAGCATGTTTTACACTATGTTCATTATTTAACAGTTATATTAGAACTCCCTATTGTCTATTGCTTGAACAGACCCAAATTAATAGACCTAGATTAAATGTTTACTATATTTTATGGCTTAAAATATCTAGTATATTAAACTAGGTAATGTTCTTTCTGTACACACAATATCTCTCAAGTTCTCTTGTGCCAGTGTTGTATTGATAAGTATAATTAACATAAAACTCTTCTTAGCAACATTAATCTGTGGTTGTTTTATGAAGTTGCTAAAATCACCCTCCCCCACATTGTCAAAATTGCCCTCCTAAGTCACCTTGCATAATGGTTAAATATGTAAGACTTTTCTTTTGGGCTTTCTTGATGAGATCATGTTCCAAATGTGCCAGAAACTGATGTTTGATTCTCTCCTTGCTAGCTTCTGGAATCCAGGGATAGTGACACACCCTCAACTGGCCAACTACACTTAAATTTTACTTACCCTTTAATTTGTTTCACATAAAATTTTTTTTTGCAATGAATATTCAAATATATGTAAATAAATATTTTTTAATAGACTTTTTAAAAAAGATTTTATTTATTTCACAGAGAGAGACACAATGAGACAGGAACAGAAGCAGGGAGAGTTGGAGGGGGGGAAGCAGGTGCCCCACTGAGCAGGGAGCCTGATGTGGGGCTCGAGTCCAGGACCCTGGGATCATGACCTGAGCAGAGGGCAGAAGCGTAATGATGGAGCCACCCAGGCTCCCCATAAATAAATACTTTAATAAATCATATTTCAATGCTAATAAATTTATTTTAATAAAAATATGTAACTGCATCTCTTACCTCAGTGGCTCTCATCTGTGACTGGGCAGCTTTTGCTGAATCCTTCCTAGGAAGTGAATGGAAATTTTTGTGGTTGGAAATATATTTTTTATATAAGCTTTATAAAACATGCTGATGTTTAGCCATAAGATTCTTCCCATTTCATACTAATTAAAAAATAATTCAACAAACTAGTAATATTGTCTTATTACACATTGAAAATAATAATCAAGATAATAAAAGTAAATAATAAAACCAAAATCTAAATGATAAAAAGGCATATACCAGTTATATGATATCCTAGCATATCATCTTATAATTGGGAACACCTTGTTCTTGGAAAATCTTGGCTTTTGGTGAGAAATGGTGGAATGGTAATGGGAAACTGCCTGTGGTACTCTTCAAAATACCCTCTACATGAACAACATTAGCATTCTTTCCTCTTCAAATGCTATTTTCTTTCTTTCTTTTCTTTCTTTCTTTCTTTCTTTCTTTCTTTCTTTCTTTCTTTCTTTTTGTTGGTGTAAGTATCCTACTTGATGTTGATGAAAGGGGCAACCAATGTACAGTCACATTATGTAAATGAGATTCTCTGAGTTAATTATTAGTAATAATTTGTAATGTGATGAAAGGATGTATAAATTTGAATTTTAATACATTTTTATTTATATACTTTCAAAATAATTTGCAGCCTAAAGGAAAATAGAATATATAACTGCATTTTAGGATCTTTTTCTTAATCCCAAACATATTGCATACATTTTAAATAATGCTAGACAGAACATATCATATCATGATGCTTCAATTATCCATTTTAATCTTAATAAAAATTCAGAGAATTTGCAAATCAATATTCAACATGATTAAACAGATATATTCCCAAGTTGTTTTAGAGCCAAACTTTCAGAAATATCTTGGTAGGAGAAAATATCCTTTCTTGGAAAGGTTGTACTCCCAGTTTAAATAACTATGACTTTGAGTCACATAATGTACATTAATATCTATGTACCATAATAACTTAAAGTGGAATGTGTTCTGCTGATTCCTAATATCTATTCAAATATAAGTTATTAACTCAATTATTCAGGGGCCTATTTCCAGTTTATGAATTATTTATTTTCTTTGTTTTGAAAAGGCTATTATAGCTGTTAGGGCCAAGACAATATTAGAGCTCCAGAAATTGATGATAATGCTCATGAGATATTTAAGCATGCAAGGGAGGCACTGATTACAAAGGCAAATAACCTATAATTGAATGAAGAGCCTAAACAAAATGCTTCAGAATTTCAAAGACTCATTCTATATGGATTATTGAACAATAGCATAAAATGAACTCTTTAAGAATATCCATGTGGTTTTAGTTTGAAGTGAAATATAACATATAATTTTTATAAACATTAGATCTAGAAGGGTTTGATATCAAGAACTCTGATGTCATGTAAACCAAAACAAAGTACTGGCCATTGCATGGACTTGGCTGTCCTGCACCCATTAAATTCTAGGATGATTTAAGTTTTTCCAAAGAATATTGTTTGCCCCTTCCCATGGATTAAAATATGGCATAAGTAATGAATATAATAGGATTTAACCCACTGTACAATAGACAATTTTGAACTTGATGCCAAAATATAAAAATTGAGAAATTCAGGAGAGTCTAAAATGGCAGAGGAATAGAAGACTTTAGTTTCATATGGTCCCAGGAATTCAGCTAGAGAGCTATCAAATCATTCTGAACACCTATGAACTCAAGCAGAGACCTAAGAAAAGAATTGCTGCAACTCTACCAATAGAAAAGTGATCATTTTCTGAGCAGTAGATGTGCAGAAGTGAATCTGAAGACAAACTACGCAGGGAGGGGAGTCTCCAAAAACCGGATACCAGCAAGGGATACAGCAGTGGAATACAAAATCTTAACTTTTATTTTATTTTTATTTTTATTTTTATTTTTTTTAAAGATTTTATTTATTTATTTGACAGAGAGAGATCACAAGTAGGCAGAGAGGCAGGCAGAGAGAGAGGAGGAAGCAGGCTCCCTGCTGAGCAGAGAGCCCGATGTGGGACTCGATCCCAGGACCTGGGATCATGACCTGAGCCGAAGGCAGCGGCTTAACCCACTGAGCCACCCAGGCGCCCCAAAATCTTAACTTTTAAAAGCCTGTTCTGGTGAGGGACATTCCTGCTCAGGGGCAGAATCCCAAGTGAGACAGTGGTCTCTATATCCTCAGGGTCACAGAAACACTGGGGGTGCCCGAGTGTGGCAGAGTTCCTAGGCATCAGAGTAGGGAAGCCAGCTGCAATCACCTAGCCCAGGAATGGTCTCTCAGCTCAGGGTTGCCATATACCATGAACGCTGGCATGGTTGGGCAATGGCTATCTGAGCAGCGGCCCAATAAGTGGAAGAACCAGGGCAAAAACCTCCCTTCCTCCCCTGGTAGGAGTGGCTCAGGTATGCACTACAGGAATCTGCAGGGTCTGGAGACTCCAAATGGGATTGCATGCCTGAGACAGAAATGTACCATCACAGGCTGGGTGAGCTCAGAGTATGGCTGGGCTGGAGATGAGAGAGACAGGAGTAACTTACTGCTTTACCCTGAGGGTGCACTGAGGAGTGGGGCCCTGAGCTTTTGGCTCTGGGGCTGGAGAGTGGAGGCCACTATTTTCATTCCTATCCTCTAAAGTGGCAAGGAAAGCCTTCAGGGAATAAAAACCACATAGAGCAATCCAGAGCAGATTACTTAGCCTGGTCCCCTGGCAACAGTGGTACAATTCTGCCCAGGGCAAACACAACTGAGAATCAGCATAACAGGCTCCTCCTAGAGAAGATCAGCAAGATCCCTGCATCTGGCCAAGACCATGTTTACTGATCACACAGAACTGCAAAACTCCAGAGCTAGGGGAAAATAGTATATAGAATCTATGGGGTTTTTTTCCCCCCCACAACTCTTTAGTCTTTCAAATTTTAATTTTTTCTCTTTATTTTCAACCAATTTCTTATTTTATTACCTCTTTTTTTAAAGTCTTTTTCAATTTTCATCTTTACAGTTACATTCTATCCTTTCAATGCATTTAATTTTATTTTTGCACATATATAAGGTTTTTTCTTTACAATTTTGGATATAGTTTTCTAACAAAGGGATCAAAATACATAAAGAATTCAGTGTATTGCTTTGTTCTGTTCACCTGTCTGATTATATTCTCTTCCTCTCTTCCTCTCTCTCTCTCTCCCCTCTTTTTTTCTTCTTCTTTTTTTTTTTTTTTTTTTTGGTTCTGGAACTCTTCTGAATTGCTTAGTGTATTTCTCTTGGGTGGTTGTTGTCATTTCAGTATTTTGCTCTCTTGTTCATTTCTTCTTAGGGCAGAATGACAAGATGGAAAAAGTCACCTCAAAAAAGAAAACAAGAAGCAGTACTGACTGCCAGGGACCTCATCAGTATGGATCTAAGTAAGATATTAGAACTAGAGTTCAGAATAATGATTATAGAGATACTATCCGGGCTTTAGGGGAAAAAAAAGTATAAAAGAGAATCCCTTTCTAGAGAAATTAAAGAACTTAAATCTAATCAAGTTAAAATAAAAAAGACTATTAATGAGAAGCAATCAAGAATGGAGGCTCTAGCTGCTAGGATAAATGAAGCAGACAAGAGAATTAGTGATATAGAAGATAAAATGATGGAGAATAAAGAAGCTGAGAAAGAGATAAACAAGTACTGGATCACAAGGGGAGAATTTGAGAGATAAGGGATACCATAAAGTGAAACAATTTTAGAATAATTAGGATCACAGAAGAAGGGGGGGCAGAAGGCATATTGGAGAAAATTAGAATGGAGAATTTCTCTAATCTGGGGAAGGAAACAGGCATTCAAGTCCAGGAATTCAAGTCCAGAGAAGGACTTGAATGGAAAAGAGAAGGAAACAGGAATTCAAGTCCACAGAACTCCCTCAATTCAATAAAAATAGTTCAACACGTCGACAGGCAACAGTGAAACTTGCAGATCTCGGAGATAAAGAGAAAATCCTGAAAGCAGCTAGGGAGAAGAGGTCTGTAACCTACAAGGGTAGAAACATTAGACTGGCAACAGACCTAAACACAGAAACCTGGCAGGCCAGAAGGATTGGCATGATATATTCAGGTTGCTAAAGGAGAGAAATATGTAGCTAAGAGTATTTATCCAGCAAGGATGTCATTCAAAATAGGAGAGAAAGAAAGCTTCTAGGACAAATAGAAACTAAAAGAATTTTTGATCCTAAACCAGCCCAGTAAGAAATATTACAGGGGATCCTTTAAGTGAAGAGACAGCCCAAAAGTAACATAGATCAGAAAAAAACAGGAGACAATATACAAAAACAGTGACTTTACAGGTAATATAATGGCACTAGATTCATATCTTTCAATAGTTTCTCTGAATGTAAATGAGCTAAATGCCTCAATCAAAAGTCATAAGGTATCTGATTGGAAAAAAAAAAGCAAGACCTACCAATTTGCTGTCTGCCAGAGACTCATTTTAGACCCAAAGACTTAGACTTTAGACGCCAGATTAAAAGTGAGGAAGAGGAGAACCTTTACTATGCTAATGGACATCAAAAGAAAGGTGGCATCCTTATATCAGACAAATTAGATTTAAAACCAAAGACTGAAATAAGAGATGAGGAAGAATACTATATCATAATTAAAGGATCTATCCAAAAGAAGATCTAACAATTATAAATATACCCCTATTGGGAGTCGCCAATTATATAAACCAATTAATAACAAAATTAAAGAAACACATTGATTGTAATACAATAATAGTAGGGGATTTTAACACCCCACTCACTGCAATGGACAGATCATCTACGCAGAAGATCAACAAAGAAATAAGGGCTTTGAATGACACACTCGACCAGATGAACTTCACAGATATAATCAGAGCATAACATCCTAAAACAATAGAATACACATTCTTCTTGAGTGCACATGAAACATTCTCTAGAATAGATCATATACTGGGTCACAAATCATGTCTCAACCAGTACCAAAAGATTGAGATCATTCCATGCATATTTTCAGAACATAATGCTTTGAAACTTGAACTCAACCACAAGAGAAAATTTGGAAAGAACTCAAATACATGGAGGCTAAAGAGCACCCTACTAAAGAATGAATGGGTCAACCAGGAAATTGAAGAAGAGTTAAAAAATTCATGGAAACAAATGAAAATGAAAACACAATTGTTCAAAACCTTTGGGATGCAGCAAAGGCAGTGTTAAAAGGGAGGTACATAGCAATACAAGCCTTTCTCAAGAAACAAGAAAGGTCTCAAATACACAGCCTAACCTTACACCTAAAAGAGCTGGAGAAAGAACAGCAAAAAAAGCTAAACCCAGTGGGAGAAGAGAAAGAATAAAGATCAGAGAAGAAGTCAATGAAATAGAAATGAAAAGAACAGTAGAACAGATCAATGAAAGCTGGTTCTTTGAAAGAATCAGTAAGATTGATAAATCCCTGGCCAGACTCATAGAAAAAAAAATGAGAAAGAGAGAGAGAGAAATTAATAAAATCATGAATGGAAGAGGAGCGATCACAACTGACACCAAAGAAATACAATTATAAGAACATATTATGAGCAACTGTATGTCAGCAAATTTGACAATCTGGAAGATAGGGATGTATTCCTAGAGATGTATAAACTACCAAAACTGAATCAGGAAGAAATAGAAAACTTGAACAGACCCATAACCAGTAAGGAGACTGAAGCGGTAATCAAAATTCTCCCAACAAACAAGAGCCCTAGGCCAGACAGCTTCCCAGGGGAATTCTACCAAACATTTAAAGAAGAATTAATACCTATTCTCCTGAAACTGTTCCAAAAAACAAAAATGGAAGGAAAACTTCCAAATTCATTTTATGAAGGCAGCATCACCTTGATCCCTAAATCAGACAAAGACCCCATCAAAAAGGAAGATTACACACCAATATCCCTGATGAACATGGATGCAAAAATTCTCACCAAAATACTAGTCAATAGGATCCAACAGTACATTAAAAGGATTTTCATCATGACCAAGTGAAATTTATTCCTGGGCTGCAAGGTTGGTTCAACATCTGCAAATCAATCAATGTGATACAATACATTAATACAAGAAAGAACAAGAACCGTATGATACTCTCAATAGATGCTGAAAAAGCATTTGACAAAGTACAGCATCCTTTCTTGTTCAAAACTCTTCACAGTGTAGGGATAGAGGGTACATACCTCCATATCATCAAAGCCATCTATGAAAAACCCACAGCAAATATCATTCTCAATTGGGAAAAACTGAGAACTTTTCCCCTTAGGTCAGGAGTATGGCAGGGATGTCCACTATCACCACTGCTATTCAACATAGTACTAGAAGTCCTAGCCTCAGCAATCAGACAACAAAAAGAAATAAAAGGTATCCAAATCGGCAAAGAAGAAGTCAAACTCTCACTCTTTGCAGAGGAAATGATACTCTATGTGGATATTAGAATCACTGCATGAGGGAAAACAAAACAAAACTATACATGTCCAGGTTCCTATTCCAGAATTTGGGTCAGTTGGTCTGGAGTGGGGCTCAGAATACAGTATCTTTTAATAAGTTCCCTAGGTGATACTAATGTCAACCAGAGTTGAGAACCTCAGATATAAATAACAGATTTTAGATATAATGTATTTTATTGTATTACATGAAAAAATTTGATTTTGCTGAGATGTTAATTTCTATAGCTCAGGAAGAGGCTGGTAGACACATTTACAATAAAGTCAATTCACTGTTTCTCAAGCGGTAGTGAAAGGATCCCCTACACCATCTTCTTTCATGTATTAATTGGTTAGACAACAGTCCCAGAACATAACTTTTGTAAGCTCTGTGTATTAGTCAAGGTTTTTCAGGGAAATAGAAATAAGATATATATGTGTATAAATTTGTATTTGTAAAATACATATATTCTACATAACATTTTTATATATTTTGGGGCTTTTTAAATTACTAACTACAGATTTAAAGCTCTGAAATGTGCATTTCTTGGCAAGTTACACAAGTGATTCTCTACTTATTCACATTTCCAATAAAAGCTTAAGGAGACAGACACAAATACAAAGGGCAAGAAAAATATGGCAACAGCCTCAAAACAAAAAGATTTAGTAACAGGAAAAAAGTCTTCACAGTCAGGGTCCATCAACATTTAAAATTATCCAAATAGTACAAATGCTCAATTCAAACTGATGTCATGCACTAAACTATTAAGGATTATCCCTTGAAGCTGAAAACTAGAAAAGTCACTGACATATGGAGAAGGAAGAGGGAGAAGGAAGAAGAGAGAGAGAGAAGAAAAGATTTTAAGGAATGGTTGATGCGATTGTAGAGATTGACAAGTCTAAAAATCTGCAAGGTAGACCAGCAGGCTGGAGACCCAGGGGAAAGTTGCCCCTCTAGTTTGCAGACAGATTGGAAATAGTTTCCTCTTCATCAGGAACCTCTGCCTCATTTGTTTTTAAGCCTTCAGCTGATTGGATGAAGCCTACCCACATTTTGGAGGGTGATCCGCTTTACTCAAAGTCTACTCATTTAAATGTTAATCTCATCTTAAAAAAAAAACCTTCACAGCAACATTTAGAAGAGTAGTTCACCTGGGTACTATGACTAGGTAGGTTGACATATAAAATTAATTGTTCTACTTTACTAACTACAACACAAAAGAAGGATGGAACAACTTGCTTTTTATAAAACAGAATTGCATTCTCCTACAAGTTCAGCTTCTTGGTTACCTATGTGTTCTAAGCAGCCAAAGTAAAGAACTGAAAAAAGAAACCATGGTTTCCTTTATTTCTAGACCTATGCTCCTTTCTTTATATTTTGCTTCCCTTAGGAGATGTCGTATTGAGAGAATCCTCTCAATCCAAGGTCTCTGGCATTAAAGAACTTATTTTTTTCCTTTTCCTCTTCATTTTTTCATTTACTGAATTAACATTCACCTGAAAATAATGGACTCACTTTTTTAAAGGCACTCAGAAGTTAAAAACAACTTAAAGAACTATGGAACTAGAAGGTGTAAGTCTCGGAAGTTTATTTATATTAATGTGGCAGTTTTCGAAAATGGTTAGTTTTTTGTTTTTTGGGTTTTTTTTTGTTTTTGTTTTTGTTTTGAAATTCCTCCTATCCAAAGGTATGTCCTCTTTCCTTAAATCTGGGAAGCCCTGTGTCTGCTTGAACAAATAGAATGACATTACATAACTTCAGGCAAGGTCATAAAAGGCCTTGCAACTTCTTTCAGGTTTTCTTGGGATGATCACTCTGGGAGAGGCCAGCTTTCATGTAAGAAATCTATTCTGCTTGTCTGAAATTGCCATGCTGGAGAGGCCACACAAAGGCATTAATGCAGACAGTCCCCACTGAAGCCAGCTGTCCTAGATATCACTACTGCAGTGTCAAACAAATGAATGAAGGCATCGTAGACTCTACAGACCAGCCTATTGACTGAACATCATTACATTACTTTATTTGATACCGTAAGGAGAAAAAGAACTGAGTTCTGCCTAAATTCCTCACTCACAGAACCCATGTGATATAATAAAACAGTGATTATTTTAAGCTTCTCATTTTTGTGATAGTTGATTACACAGAAATATACTGTTAACAACTAGTAATCAATATAAAGGACTATAATTAAGAGCTGAAACATTTATCTTTTATCTTGAGTCAAATGTAAGAGCCAACTTATACGGAGCTGTTTAATACAAACATTAGCTTTCCTAAAGCTGTATATTCTTTGGGTAAGCTAGCACAGGTGTGATGATAATGTCATTGTGTTCTGTGGTTACTTACATCTGCTTTATTAAAGATACTTCAGAGAATACATGTTAAGGCCATTTGATTTTCTGTCCTACACTTGACCCATCCCCAATCATTGCATATCCATCCAACTGCACAAGAAATTCAGAGTAACCCTAGACCGCCCCCCCTTCCCTTCTATCAGCATAGTAAAACCTGTTGTGTCCACCTCTAAAATATTCTTCTAACCTATTCTCTTTTCTGCATCTCTGCCATCGCCCCCCCAGGCCACCATCATTTTTTGTTTGGTTTATGGCTGTAGCCCCTTAACTTGTTACATCACTTCCTCTCAGTTCTTTTTCACTACCATACTTAAAATTCTCACTTTATTTTCATTATCTTTAGAATAAAACTCAATATCCTAAACTTACAATAAGTAAATAAGCCATAGATACTTAATGTACAGCATAATTAATATAGACAATATTATATTCATATAATCATCAAACTAGCTAAGAGACTAGAACTTAATTATTCCCTAAAACAAAAGGATAATTATGTAATATCATAGAGGCATTAATTATTACTTCAGTGGCAATCATTTTACAATATACAAATTTATCAATTTAAGATGTTGTATACCTTGAATTTACACAATGCTATATGTCAAATGTATTCAGTAACACACACACAACAAAAACAAAAAACTCAAAATCCTCACCATCACCCACAAGATGTTTGATCTGGCCCCTACCAAAACTGGCAGTCTTGTATCAAGCAACACCACTGTTTATACACCATGTTCTAACCACACCAGCTTTTTCTTTTTCTTTTTTTTTTTAAGATTTTATTTATTTATTTGACAGACAGAGATCACAAGTAGGCAGAGAAGCAGGCAGAGAGAGAGAGGAGGAAGCAGGCTCCCTGCTGAGCAGAGACCCCCCATGTGGGGCTCAATCCCAGGACCCTGGGATCATGACCTGAGCCGAAGGCAGAGGCTTTAACCCACTGAGCCACCCAGGCACCCCCCAGCTTTTTCTAAGCTCTCTGAACTTCCCAAGCTTTTTCTTGCCACAGAGTTTTTAGGCTTGTTCTTCCCTTTGACTACAATACTCTTCTCATGTTTGACATGCACATCCCCTGATCTTCTCTATTAAAAGGCCCTTTTTATTTTCCTCATAATACTAATTTCAACATTTATGATCTCACTTACTAATTTTTATGCTATTTTCCCTATTGGCAAATAAGCCCCAAGGTCTCATTTCTGTTATCATACGTATTATCACCCATGCCTAGCATTGTCCATAAGCAGAAGAAATGCTCAGTGAATGTTTCTGAATACCTAAGTGATTGAATGAGTACTTCGAGTACTTGACACTTTTACTCCACCTTTAAGTAATACAATAATCTGATTGCCTAGAATCACCTAGAGCATAGATTCTATTGCAGAGTACTGATCTACTTAACTAGAGCATTTTCAATAAACATTTTCAGTTATCAACACAGCTGTCATACATCTATTGAGTCACACATCTGTTGAATGTCTGCTTTGTGCCTGATTACAGGATAGCATAATACAATGCACATATGCCTCACCAACCTATGGAACATCTTAGATCACATTAATATTAGTACTCAAATATTGTTATTTCCAACTTCCCATCTGCTTATTCAGGAACTCAAATGCCTTGACCCTCTCCCCCATTTCAGCAGCAAGGGTCTTCTATGCACTCCAACATTAACTAAACCATAGCTCCCCTCCCTACTACTCCAAGCTCTGCCTTTAACACTCACCAATGCTCTGGTTATCTCATACAAGCTTCTGAACCCATTAAGGTGCCTATTCTTAGCTTTCATCTGCGACATTAACGCTTTCAGTCCTATCAGTACTGCAGTATGTTGGTAGCCTTTGCAGTGTTCCAGCTTACTATATTAGAAAAGGATAGGGTTCCATAGGTGGATGGGTTGGGCATCTGTACCAGAAAGGATAGACTTAACAATTACACCAAGTAGATTCAAAATTCTAAAAGGCTCAAAGCAATAAAAGTTCATTTCTTGATCATGTGATAGTACTAGGTAGGAGAACATGTTGGTGGGGCAGCCATCTCCCATATAGTCATTCAGGGACCTGGATGTATGAAGGTTCTGCCATCTTCTGCAAGTAGCTTCCAAAGTTCCCTGGGAGAGGTCTCCATTATAGGTATTAAAAACAAGAAAGGAGCACAGAGGAGCACCATGTGGGATTTTATAAGCCAGTCCAGGAAGTAGCACTATCACTTCACATCAGAATCCATGGGATAGAACTCAGTTCATGGTAATAACACATAATGACAAGAATAGTTTGGAAATGTGGTACCAAAACAGGAAATCACTTTCCAATAAAAATTCATAAACTTTTAAAGGACAATAGGCTAAGCCTGCTACAGCCTAGTGTTTCAGAATATAGCAGACAGCTTTTCAGTCCACACAAAGAGCACTTCATGTCCCTAGGATCTGCACATGCTTCTACAATAGATTGGATTCACTAGGATCTTTAGTCCATGTGGCTAAATGTAAGCACTTCTACAAAGGTTCAAGGTCCTCCTTGTACCTTGGCTTTTGGAGCTTTCTTATGAACCATAAATTATATCTGCAGGTTTAGTATTTAAGACAAAATGTAGTCTTCCACTTCCAAAAAACTCATCAACCCTCAAAAGAAAATCACTAGAAGCAAATATATGTTCTGACAGTCATGTTGTTTAAAATTACCCACCAGTCATATCTCATACCTCAAATCCAACCCTTCTGGGATCTTTGTTAGGAATTTGAGATGAGTCTAAACATTAGTATGAATTTATATTGGTAGGATTTGAGATGAGTATTTGAGATGAACCTAAGAATTTGAGATGAGCCTAAACATTGGTAGGAATATATATAGGAATAGGGACTAAAGAAAGAAATCTAGATGAGATGTAAAATTTGAGCAAAGACCAATGAGAATTTACTCATTCATTCACTCATTCATTCAGGGTCAAAGACACATGAAGAAGGTCCTGCCATCTTTCTCAAGTGGCTTCCAAAGTTCCAGTTTATAAAGCAGAAATAATATTCTTTACAGAAACTATAAACTACCTTATTATAGGTGCTATTTATTATTCTCTTGGTAATTTTCATAGAATTTACTATAAAACCTATTTCACTAAAAATTTACAAGTCTAGGGATTCCTGGGTGGCTCAGTCAGTTAAGTGTCTGCTTTTGCCTCAGGTCATGATCCCAGCATGGCTGGAACTGAGTCCTGCATCAGGCTCCTTGCTCAGTGGGGAGTCTGTTTCTCCCTCTGCCTGCCACTCCCCCTGCTTGTGCTCTCTGTCTCTGACAATTAAATAAAAATAAAATCTTCAAAAAAATTAAAAGTCTAGCTTAGAGTTCAGAAGTAATTCCTGGAAGCTTTACACTATGATTTCATTGATGATCTTCTCTTAAGATCAGAAAATTAGGACAAATTAAATAGATAATAGGCATTTTCAAGATAAATTTAGGAAATAACCAAAACTAAGGCTGAAAATAGGATAATATATTTTAGAACTGTAACCATAGGCAAGAATCCATGTTCATGAAACTCAGTCTTCAGAAAACTGGTTAAACAATGACATTTGGGAAAATCAGTAAGTGGCAACTCTCCAATCCCCCTCTCTGAAGGAAAGCCTGGACAGGCCTGGCCGAGCTGGCTGGAATTTGAGGGGCCTCCTCAGAAGGTAGCAAAGCTCTTGCCTACATTTGTGGTATAATGGCTCCAGAATCCAAATACCACTTGTGTTCCAAGAAGAGATGCCAAGGGTCAATTTGCAGAAATGTGTCCAAATGTGCTGTCAAACCAAAGAAGCCTTAGAGTCAAAGCCAAGAGAATCTAGGCAAGGCTACACTAAAAAACAATGGGTCAAAAATGGGAACTGGGAGGTAATGACCAGGATCTAATGATTTTGGCCATCCTTCTTTTAGGTGGTTTGTAAAGTAGAACACACCAGTATATTAAATAGGACAGAGCAGACAGTGAGCAAATTGGCTTTCAAACATTAGGATAAAAATTAATTCTACCGGAGAAGACTTCTAGGGATGTGAAATAAATCATAACAAATGTAACTTGATTTGAGAAAAGCCCATAGATCTTGGGTTTTCCTAAACATATTCATTATTGACTCAATTTTCAAAAAGACTTTTGAAATTTAACCACTAAAGTCATTGGTGGAAAATAATCAATTACTGAGAGTAGACTTACATAAAATCTGGGAACACCAGCAAAACACTAAGTCATGTATCCTCTTTTGAAACAGTTTAATTTGTTGTCACCTAACAAAGCAGAGGCCTAAAGAGTAAAGGTTTGATTATGACAGGGAGAGAATTTAATAGCAGTATTTTTTGAGTGTAACTTTCTTAGATTGGATTTCCCTGAAATAGACCCAGCTACAAGAATTCATGTGCAAGTGATTTATGAAGCAAGCGCTCCCAGGAAAAGTCAGTAAGGAGTGGGAGAAGAGGACCCAGGGAGGGGGGAAACCCAAACAAGAATGCAATTTCAGCAAAGCCCCCTGCCCCAGCAGCACAGTAGCAACCTGATTCCACCAGGGATCTCTGGAGTGTAGGCTGTACCTCAGAATTATCCTGTCCCAGAGAAGGAGTGCCTTTCACACCCCTGTGTTGTACCAGACAGCATTAGCTAGGAGTCACCCTGTGCAGACATCAACACCAGGTACTTCTAGCTCTCTTCACAGGCAAGCAAAAGTAGTTTTCTTTTGAACAGTCAAAGGTATAGGCTGCTGGAAGCCAAAGTGCAACACACCTAGGGTTGGTACTCCATGAAGGAATAAAAGACATTTGGCGGGGAGGGTAGGGTGTGGAATCTGGGCAGAAGACTGAAAATTGTGGTAGTGTCACAGATGATTTATTGATTAATTAGTTGATTTTTAAACACAGAGAGAGAGATCACAGGTCTGCAGAGAGGCAGGCAGAGAGAGGGGGGAAAGCATGTCACTGTAAATAATGCTAAACTAAAAACTTGTGTACCTATGTCCTTATATGCCAGTGTTTTATTACAATAGGGGAGATACTAAAAAGTGGAATATCTGGGTCAAAGAGTACGAAGGTTTCTAATTTTAAAAGGTCAAGAGAAATTCATTTGATGACCTTGTTTCCTCTATCCCTGAGAAAATAGAAGCAATCAGAGAAGAATTTTCACAAATTGCCTCAGATACATTTCCCACTGGCCAGGATCTGCATCATGTACCATGTATTTCCTCTGGTCACAAATGATCCATTCATTCTCCTCTCTAAATCCAATGTCTCTGTCCATATACTCTCTCATTCCCTCCTTTCCTGCCCAAGAACATTGTTACTCTAGCAATGCTCTGCACTTTCTCTCTCCCACACGAACTCAATTTTTCCATTTAGTTTTAATATATGTTAGAATATAACCACTTCTCACTATCTTTACTGTCATAACCTTTGGTCTAAGTTATCGTTCTTTCCTGGATCCTGGCCCAATCTGCTAAAATGATCTCTCTGTTTCTATCTGTGTTCCCTTATAATCTATTCTCAACACAGGGGTCAGAGTCATTCTTAAGATATATCAGGTCTCCAGAGTGAAGATTCTCTAACAATCCTGTTGGAATTTGTTAATCATCTCCAATGTCCCAGTCCCTATATGGCCCCTACTTTCTTTTGTAGTGTTTATCACATTTAAATAAAATCAATAATTTACATATCCTAGATTATGCTGGATACTTTATACTTTAATGCAAATCACATTCAGTTCTCATCATTGCATTTTTATCTTTATATTTTCCAAGATTATGAAAAATGTTTAAAAATTAGAAGGGATTCTTGCAACAGACATCTAATACGCATCACCTACATTGGACCAGTAACATTTTACTGTATTTGTGTTATCATGTTTCCTTCTCTATCCTCATTCCATACAGCCAACTTATTTTTTATGCACTTCACAGTAAATTGCAGAAATCAGGCTTAACTTTTATGTCACTGAGGCCTGATGATATTGGACATTTTTCATGTGATTATTGTCCTTTCATATATCTTATTTTATAAAATGTCTGTTCAAATATTTTCCCTACTTTTAATTAGGTTGTTATTTGTTCATCGAGTTACAGGGTTTCCTTCTATATCCTAGATACCACTTCTTTGTCAGATGTATGCTTTATGTGTATTTTCTTCCCATCTGTGGCTTGCGTATTCATTTTCTTAATTTTGTATTTTGACAAGCATAAGTTTTAACTTTTGATAAAGTATAATTTATCAATTTTAAAGTTGCTGCTTTCTGTAACCTTAGAAACTTTTGCTTATACACACAGGGAAAGAACATTTTCTGATGTTTTTCTTTTTTCCCCTGAAAGTTTGATGATTTAAGCTTTTGCATTTTAGTTAATAACTCATCTTGAATTAACTTTTGTGTATAGCAAAGTAGGAGTTAAGCTATTTATTTTTATTAATTAATATATTTTATTTTTAGAGCAATTTGAGGTTCATATCAAAACTGAGCAGAAAGCACAGAGAGCTCCTGTCAGTCAGGGTACTGTGCATTACCAGTTACCAGGCTCGGGGTGGAACTACAAATATTTCTGTCCACTGGATCTTAATAGGAAAACACAACACAGTCAAGCACTAGATGAACTAATACTTTGCTTACATAGAGAAAAGACAGCAAAATCAGCTTCCATATTGTGTGTGACACATGGCCAACAGGTCTCTCCCCACAGCCAATACAGGACAATTTGCTCACTTATATCCTTCTCTAGCCTTGGGACTCTCTTGGGGAGTCTGCAATACTTGAAGCTGGAGGAATGCCTGAGGGCCAATGACTTCCATGCCAAAGCAGAACAAAGGAACACTCATTGCTCCTGAAACAGGAAAAGATACTTGCAGACAAGGTGGTAAATCCCGCACAGGCTGTGAGGTTCTTCATCTGTTGGTGAGTTACTGTTGCAGACTCAAGGATCCTTGTTTTACAGCAGAGTGGGGATCGAAAGACTGAATGCATGAGACCGCATTCCTCAATAATTCCCACATACAGCCTGTCCCCACACACGCATAACCTACCCCCCACTATCAACATCCTGCACCAGAGTGGTATATTTGTTATAACTGACACATTGTTATCAGGCGGAGTTCATAGTTTATATTTGGATTTACGCTCAGTTTGACAAATGTATAATGACATGTTTCCACTATTTATAGTGCCGCATGGTAGTTTCGCTATCACAAAAAACCTCAGTGATCTGCCCATTCATTTCTTCCTCCCACTCAAGACTGGTGACCCCTAATTATTTTGAGTGTCTTCATAGTATTACCTTTTCTAGAATGTCATATAGTTGGAATCATATGGTACATATGAATCCATTTGGGATTGACTTCATTCTCTTAGTAATATGCATTTAAGTTTCCTCCATGTCTTTCGTGGCTTGATATAGCTCATTGCATTTTAGGGATGAGTAATATTCCATTTTTTGGATGTACTACAGTTTATTCACCCCTTACCAATGAGGTATGTCTTGATTGCTCCACAGTTTTGGCAGTTATGAATAAAGCTGCTATGAACATCTCTGTGTGGGTTTTTGTGTAAACGTAAGTTTTTAAATTCATTTGAGTAAATACCAAGAAATATGACTGCTGGATCACATGGTAAGCATAGGCTTAGTTTTTTAAGACACTGCATGTCTTCTAAAGTGGATATATCATTTTGCACTCCCATCAGCAATCAATCAGAATTCTCATTGTTCCACATTGTAGCCAGTATTTAGTGCTGTCAATATCCTCAATTTTGGCCATTCTAATAGGCATGTAGTAGTATTTTTGTTGTTGTTGTTTTAATTTGGAATTTTCTAGTAACATGATGTTGATCAACTTTTCATATACTTACTTGCCCTCTATATATCTTCTTCAGTGAGGTATCAAAGTCACTTGCCCATTTTTAAATTCAGTTGTTCATTTTCTTATTGTTGAGTTTTAAAAGTTTTTGTCTATTTGGATAATGGTTCTTAACCAGATGTGTCTTGAAAATATTCTTTCACAGTTTATACTTGTCTACTTTTTCTCTTGAGACGATCTTTTATAGAGCTTAAGTGTGTAATTTTCATGAAGCCCAGCTTATCAATTCTTCCTTTCCTGGATCATGCCCTTGGTGTTGTTTCTAAAAAGTCATTGGCATATCCAAGGTCATCTGAGTTTTCTCCAATGTTGTCTTCTAGGAGTTTTATAGTTTTGTGTTTTGCATTTAGGTCTATGATCCATTTTGAGTAAATTTTTGTGGAGGTGGAAAGTATATGTCTGGATTAATATTTTTGCATGTACAAGTCCAGTTTCTCTAGCGCCTTTTGTTGAAAAGACTATCGTTGCTCTATGTCTTGTCTTTGCTCCTTTGTCAAGGATCAGTTGACAGTATTTTTCTGGGTCTACCTTTGGGCTCTCTATTCTATTTCATTGATCTTTTTGTGTATCCTTTCACCAATACCAGACGGTCTTGATTACTGGTAAATTTAGTAGTCTTGAAGTCAGATAGTGTCAGTCCTCCAACTGTTCTTCTCTTTCATTATTGTGAACTACATGAACTTTAAAACCAGCTTATACAAAATAACTTGCTGAGATTTTAATTGGGATTGTATGGAGTCTACAGATCAGGTTGGAGAAAACTGACATCTTAACAATATTTAGCCTTGTTATCCATGAACATGGAATATTTCTCCATTTATTAAGTTATTGATTTCATTCATTGGAGTTTTGTAGATTTCCTCATATAGATCTTGTGCATATTTTATTAGTTTTATAGCTAAATATTTCATTTGGGGGATGTTAATGTAAAGGGTTTTGGGGTTTTTTTCTTAAGATTTTATTTATTTGAGCATGAGTGGGGGGCGGCAGGTAGAGGGAGAAGGAGAAGCAGACTCCCTGCTGAGCAGAGAGCCTGATACAGTCTGGATCCCAGGACCCTGAGATCATGATCTGAGACAAAGGTAGATGCTTAACCCACTGAGCTACCCAAGCACCCTGTAAATGTGTTTTTAATTTCAAATTCTACTTCTATATTACTGGTATACAGAAAAGTTATTGACTTTTGTATATTAATCTTATATCCTGCAATCTTACTGTAAATGCTTCAGCTCTGTGAGATGTTTGTTTGTTTGTTGTTGTTGTTTGTAAAGTTTTTCTACATAGGGGCACCTGGGTGGCTCAGTTGGTTAAGTGTCTGCCTTCAGTTCAGGTCATGATCCTAGGATCCTGGGATCCAGCTCTGTATTAGGCTCCCAGCTAAGCCAGGAGCCTGCTTCTCCCTCTCCCTCTGCCTCTCCACCCAATTTGTGCTTTTTCTTGCTATCTCTATCTCAAAAAAACACTAAAAAAAAAAAAAAATCTACATAGATAATTATGTCATCTGCTAAGGTTTGTTTCTTTCTTCCTATTCTGTATACATCTTATTTTCTTGGGTTATTTTGTTAGCTACATTGATTGTACAATGATGAAAAGCAGTAGGTAAAAGACATCTTTGCCTTATTCCTGGATCGAGTGGGAAAGCTTTGAGTTTCTCACCAATAAGTATGATGTTAACTGAAGGTGTTTTGTAGATGTCCTTTGTCAAGTTTTAAAAGTTTTCCCTTCTCTTCCTAGTTTGATGAGAGTTTATACCCCTAAATAGATGTTGGGTTCTGTCAAGTGCTTTTTCTGCATCTACTTATATGACCATATGATTTTTCTTTTATAGTCTGCTAATGTGATGGATTATATTAATTATTTTTGAATGTTCAACTAGTCTTGCACACTGGGGTAAATCTCACTTGCTCACAGTATATCATTATTTTTGTACATTTTTGGATTTGATTTGCTAATATTTTGTTAAATATATTTGAATGAACATTCATGGCAAATATTCTTTTCTTGTAATATCTTTGTCTTGTTTGGTATTAGGGTATGCTGGCCCCCTAAAATGAGTTAGAGAATATTCTCTTTGTTTCTAGCCTACGAAAGAGGTTGTAGAGAATATGTATAATTTATTGCTTTAATGTTTGATGGAATTCACCAGTGAATCCATCTGGACCTGCTGCTTTCCATTTTGGAAGGTTATTAATTATTGACTCAGCCAATTTAATAGATAAAGTCAAGTTTAGATTCTTTATTCTTCTGTGGGTTCTGGCAGATTATGTCTTTCAGGAAATTGATCCATTTCATCTAGGATACCAAATTTGGGGGCAGAGAGTTATTCATAATATTCCTTGATTATCTTTTTATTATCCATTAGATCTGTAGTGATGACTCCTATTTATGATATCAATAATTTGTGCTTGTTCTCATTTTTTAAATTAATGTGGCTAGAGGCATATCAATTTCATTGATCTTTTCAAAGAACTAGCTCTGGTTTTGCTCATTCTCAATTTCATTGCTTTTTGCAGCATATTTATTATTTTTCTTCTTTAATCTGCTCATTTTTTTAGTTTCCTAAAGTGGGAACTTAGATCTTAATTTTAGCTCTTTATTCTTTTCATTCTTCATTCTTTTATTCTTCATTCATGCTACAAATTTTCCCTTAAGCACTGCTTTTACTACATCCCCCAAATTTGGTAAGTTGTATTTTCAATTAATTCAAAATATTTTTAAATTTCTCTTAATATTTCTTTTTTGAACCATGTTTTATTTAGAAGTATGTGGTTTAATCTCCAAGTATTTAGGGATAATTTTTACAGTTATTTTAATTGTTACTGACTTCTAGTTTAATTTCATTTTAGCCTGAAAGCAAATGTTGCAGGATTTCTATTTTTAAATTTGTTGAGGTGTGTTTTATCACCCAGAATGTGACTTATTTTGGTTAATGTTCTATGTGAACTTGAGAGGAGTATTTAGTCTGCTGTTGTTGGATGAAGTAATCCATAAATATTAATTATATTTAGTTGAATGATGGTGCTGTTGAGATCAACTATGTCCTTAACTGCCATTTCTGATAGAATGTTTTTAAAATCTTCCAAATATGATAGTGAATCCATTTATTTCTCCTTGTAGTATGTCAGTTTTTGCCTCATGTAGTTTGATGTTCTATTGTTAGTGACACACACATTCAAAATTATTATAATTTCTTGGAGTACTGACCCTTCCATCATTATGAAATGTCCAACTTTATCCCTGATAACTTTCCTTGCTCTAAAGTCCAATATAGCTACTTCAGCTTTCTTTTGATTAGTGTTACCATGGTAGAACTTCCTCCATTAATTTACTTCTAATCTATGTGTATTTTAATATTTAAAGTGGGTGTCTTGTAGTTAACATATGGTTGGATATTGCTTTTTGATCCAATCTGACCATCTGTATTTTAGTTGGTACATTCAAACCATTGCCATGTAAGATCTTACTGATATTGCAGACTAATATGTATGATATTTATTATTGTTTTTATTTGTGGCTCTGTTCTTTGTTCCTATTTTTATCCTCCACATTTTTTCAGATATTTTATGGATTTGAGTATTTTATATTATTCCATTTTCTCTCATTAGCATATCAATCATATTTAGTATTGTCCTATAGTTCAAAATATACATTACCACTAATCTAAGTCCAATGTCAAATAACATATACCACTTCACAGGTAGTGCAAATATCTTCTAATAATAAAATATTCCTAATTCCTCCCTCCTATACTTTGTATCATTGTTATCTTTAATTTCTCCTATAAATAGTATATATTAGCATACATATAATCAAATACAGAGGGGCCATTATTTTGGACTGTTATTTGTTATATCAATTATGAATAATAAAAATAAAAAAATTACCTTTATTTATTCATTCTCTGATGTTCTTCCTTTTTTAAATGTAGATCAGAATTTTTTACCTACATCAGTTTCCTTTTCTCTGAAGAGTTTCTTTGAACATTTCTTATAAGGCAGATGTACTGACAAACAACTCAGTTTTCATTTGTGTGAAAAAGTCTCTTTCTTCTTCACTTTTGAATGGTAATTTTTCAAGGTATATAATTTTATGTTGGCAGGTTTTTTTCTCTCAACATTTTAAAATATTTCACTCTATTCTCTTCTTGCTTACATAGTTTCTGAGATGTCAGATGTAATTTTTATTTTTGTTCCTCTATAGGTATTTTTTCCTCTGGTTTCTTCCAAAATGAATGTTCTTAATCTTCGATTTTCTAAAGTTTAAATATAATATGCCTTAGTACACTTTGAGGCTCCTGAATCTGTGATTTGGCTTCTGACGTTATTTGGGGGGAATTAATTACTACTTCTGTTCCTTTCTCTCTTTTTTCCCTTCTGGTATTCCCTATGTGCATACATTATATCTTCTCCAGTTATCCCACTGTTTTTAGATATTCTTCTGTTTTTTCATTCTTTTTTTTTCTTTGCTTTTTAGTTTTAGAAGTTTCTATTGTCATGTCCTCGAGCTTAGTGATGCTTTTCTCACCCATGTCCAGTCTATTGATGAGTCCATCAAAGGTATCCTTCATTTTGATTACAGTTTTATTGTTGTTGTTCTCTAGCATTTTTTATTTTGTTAGAATTTCCATCTCTCTACTTACATTACCTGTCTGTTCTTGCATATAATCTATCATGTCATAAAATTTCTTAGCATATTAATAGTTTTTTAAAAATTCCATCTCTGATAAACACAACATTCTTTCCTTATCTGACTCTGGTTTTGATACTTGTTTAGTCTCCTCAAACAATGTTTTTTGCCTTTTAACATACCTGGCAATTTTGTGCTGAAAGGCAGACATGATGTACTTGTTAAAAGGGACTGTGGTAAATAGGCCTTTAATAATGCAATGGTAAGCTGTGGGGAAGAAAAGCTTTTTGTGGACCTATGATTATGTCTGCCTTTTGATGAATCTACACCCCTGGACTATGAACTTCACCATGACTTCTCAGTACACCTTCCTATCCTTAGATGGAACAGGATGGCTACATGGGGACTAGATTTGGTATTTCCCTTCTTCTGTATAGAAAGCTAGGGCCTGCCAAAGTTGGACATTTCCTTTCCAATAGTTAAATTAGGTTCTAATAAAACTCAGAAGGTTACACTCCTATAAAATAATTTTTCCTGAATAGAAACCTCATTAAGAAGAATGTAATGCTCTGGAATATTTAAACATGGTTTCTGTTTCTTCCCCTTGTGGAAGCTGGAGACGATTTTTCTCCAATATTCACTGTGAGGACCTGGTAGCGTTCCTGAAAGTAAGATCTCTGTGGAGAATTTTAAGTCTGGGTCCCCACGGTTTTTAACTCTCAGAGTTGTCCTCCAGCAATTTGTCAATAACAGTTCATATTTTCCTGCCCTGGTGCTGGTTCCTATGGAGAGATCTGCTCATGCATTTCTGCTTTAGCAAGTTCTGTTTCCTTGTATCTGCCTGTCTCTCCAATATTTGGGTCAGTGGTTTGATCTATGATCTCATTTCTCTAAAAAGATCTAAGAGGGGTGCCTGGGTAGCTCATTTGGTTAAGTGTCCAACCCTTAATTTCAACTCAGGTCATGATCTCAGAGACGTGAGGGGCTCCATATTCAGTGGAGAATCTGCTTCTCTCCCTTTTGCTCTGCCACTCCCCTCATTTGCACTCTCTCTAAAAATAAATAAATAAAACTTTAAAAAAAGATCTAAGAAGAGTTGCTGATTTTTCAGTTTTTCCAGTTTTTGTTGTTAGGACAGTTGTAAGCTGCTTACATGCTGGCCTGGAAATCCTCAATCTCAATTAAGTCTTTTTTTTTTTTTTTTAAATTTTTAATCTGGATACCCAGTTATTACAACATCATTTGTTGAAAATATTTTCCTTTACCACTGGATTGCTTAAGTAACTTTGGTGAAAATCAAATCACCATACAAGTATGGATCTGTTTCTCAAATTTCTCTTCTATTCCACTGTCACTTTTTTTTTTTTTTTTTGGCCTGTCCCATGCTGTCTTGATGATGCAGAATTACAGTAAGTCTTTAAATCTTCTATTCTTCTTGAAGAGTGCTTTAAATATTTTAGATTTTTAGATGGCTATTCACATTTCAGAATCATTTTAGATTTTTACAAATTAAATCTATTAAGACTATGATTAGGATTACATGGAATCTACAGATCAATTTTGAAACAATTAACATCTTAAAAATACTGAGTCTTTCAATTTATGAACAAGGTATATCGCTCCATTTATGTAGGTCTTTTTAATTCCTCTCAAGAATGTTTTGTTGTTTTTAGTGTCGCTATCTCGTATATCTACTGCTTAATTTACCCTTAAGTACTCTACATATTGTGACATGATTGCCAACAAAAATTTTTTATACTTTATTTTTCAATTTTTTACTGCTAGTTTGTAAAGGTACATAGGTTTTTTTCCATATTAACATAATATCCTATGTCATTGTCGAATTTAATTTCCAGTACTTTTTATAGATTCCTTAGGATTTTCTATATAAATAATCACATTACCTGTGAATTACAGACAATTTTCTTTCTTTCTGATCTTTATATCTTAAAATGATTATATCTTGTCTTATTCCAATGACTACCCAGGACTTCCAATCAATGTTAAATAAAAGTGGTGACAATAGGTATTTTTACCTTGTTTCCAATATCTAGGAAAAAATAATCATTATTCTATCAACCAGTATGATATTAGCTATCTATTTTTACATATGTCATTTAGCAGATTAAGGAAATCTCATTTTATTCTTTGCTGAGAATTTTTATCATAGATGGGTGAATTTTCTCAATTTTTTTCTCTGCATTTATTCAAATATTTTTCTTTGCTTTAATACAGTGATTTAATCATTATTTTAAATGTTAAAATAGGATATTTTAAAAGTAAACCCTGCCTAGTCAAGATTTAACATATTTTAGTTACATATTTATCTTATTAAGGGCACCTTGGCCCAGGTGGTTAAGCCTCTGCCTTCAGTTCAGGTCATGATCCGGAGACCCTGGGCTTGACTCCTGAGTCAGGATCCCTCTCCCAAGCCTCTTTGCTCACACTCTCTATCTCTAATAAATAAAATCTTTTTTTAAAAAGGCATTTAAAACACTGTGTAGTCAAGATTGAATGTTTTTTGTGCTACTATTTGTTATGCTAATATTTGGTAAGTTATTTGTCTATATTCCCAAGAAATATTGGTCTTTAGTTTGCTTTTTTTGCAATGTCTCAGACTATTAGTCTCATAAAATAATTTGGGAGCAATTTGTCCTCTTTTTCATGAAATGTTTAGTGTAACATTGGGATTATTTCTTCATTAGTGTTGCTTAAAATTCATTTGTGAAATCATCTGGGCCTGTAGTTTATTTTGTGGTAAAATTTTCTATAATAATTTGATTTACTTAAGAGATATACAGCTATTGCTCATGTGAGTTTGGGAGTCACTGAGCTTCTGTAAATCTATAAATCTATGTCTTTCAGAATTCTAGTCACTCTTTCTTCTCCTTTTCCCTTTCCTCCTTCTTTTTGCTATATTTTCTCTTTTCTCTCTTTTGGAGTACCAATTACATATATATTAGAACTTACAATATAATGCTATAAGTCCCAGAATCTCTTTTTTGTTTTTAAAATGTTTTTCTCGGGGTGCCTGGGTGGCTCAGTGGGTTAAGCCTCTGCCTTCGGCCTAGGTCATGATTTCAGGGTCTTGGATGGAGCCTCGGGCTCTCTGCTCAGCAGGGAGTCTGCTTCCGTCTCTCTCTCTCTGCCTGTTTCTCTGCCTACTGGTGATCTCTCTGTCAAATAAATAAATAAAATCTTTAAAAAAATAAAATAAAATGTTTTTCTCTATATACTTCAGATCATTACCATTGATCTAGTTCAGTTTCACTGATTCTTTCCTTTGGAATCTCCATTCTATTATGAAGTGACATTTTTAGTAAAGTTACGGTTTTCAGCTTCAGAATTTCTATTTGTTTCTTCTGTTGATTTTTTTTTTTTTAATCTCTACTTTGATTTCCCACCTTTTTCATCATTGTGAGTATATTTTCCTTTATCTCAGTTTACCTCATTGAATACAAACTCTTTAGAGTCTTCCTATGCTAATTTCAACATTTGGGTCTCCCTAGCATTGGTATCTGATTAATGTCTGTTTTCCTAAGAAAGGGTCACATTTTCCTGATTCTTCTGGGTAATAATGAAAGCAACCATCTCTGTTTAAAGAAGTCTTGTATAGGAGGCATGACCGAAATAGTTAGGGATGAAGTCTAGTTGGTTCAATAGTAAGACTGATATTAAAAATGAAGTCATCTTTCCACACAGATGAAAGGGAAGGACAAGGAGTATTTCCTTGGGATAAATTCCTAGAAATCACCTGCTGAGTTAATTTGGGTTATATACTAGATATTATGAATGATAGGCTGAGGATTCTATTATATTCCTGACTGATTACTTTAATTGGATTCAAGTTGGATGCAAATTCTTTAGTAGCTCAAATCCCAGCTCAGTTATTTTATTTTTAGCTAGGGTCTATTCTACATATGTGTATTATAGGGTTTAGCCAGATAATTATATCAAACTTACACAGAGAATCTGGGGTTCCCATTCTCTGGCCCTCCACCTTCCAGAATTGCCCTTTCACTTTACATTGGTCAAGGTCATTATCCTGTATTTTGGTGTTTCAGACCAAAATGTTTCTGGCTTTCCATCAGAGTTTCAGTCATCCACATGGTTCTCACTATTGTCTGCTTCTCCCTTCAAGATACAAACTCTGCTGCAGTTCTAGAGACTGCATCTACCTATGACAATGGCTGGCTGAAGAAAAGAGGGATCTCCTTATTTATCGGTAAGATTGCCAGAAGCCTTCCCTTATGCCAGAACTATGTCATATGCCTATCCTAAATCCAATTACCAACAAAGATAATGGTATATTATGTTTGATTCAATGAGTTCCATGGCCTTGAGGAGAAGGGTGGGTTCACCAAATAAATTAGACCTGGTCATAACGGGAAAAGCTGGTGATCGTTCCTGGATAGCAGCCAATAGCGTCTGCTACATAAACCTCTGCTTGCAAAATACCAAGAGATATTTTTCACATAGACTAACAGAGGAATGATAGGCTCCAGAATTGTGCAATGTGGTGCTGCTAAAATTAATGACGAAGTAATTTTATGAAAATAGTATTGGGAAATTTATAAAGTCAAAATTGATTCATTTTCATCTAACTGCATAGCCACTTAAATGACAGAGATTAGTGTTGGTTAAGAATTCAAGGTATGAAAAAAAAAGGAATTCAAGGTATGAATACTCTAAGCATGGATATACAAGAAAAAAGGAGAAAACTATAGTTAGGGAAGTATATGGAGTGATAAATAATCATATTGAGAAAAAATATGGATAAAAGGATATCATTAGACTAAGATTTTTTTTTAAGATTTTATTTATTTATTGACACAGAGAGAGACACAGTGAGAGAGAGAGCACAAGCAGATGAAGTGGGAGAGGGAGAAGCAGACTCTCCACTGAGCAGGAAGCCCAATGTGGAGCTTGATCCCAGGACCCTAGGATCATGACCTGAGCCGAAGGCAGACACCCCATGAATGAGCCACCCAGGTGCCCCTAGACTAAGATTTTCTTAAGAAGTCTATGGTAGGGGCACCTGGGTGGCTCAGTGGGTTGAAGCCTCTGCCTTTGGCTCAGGTCATGATCTCAGGTTCCTGGGATCGAGCTCCGCATTGAGCCCCGCATCAGGCTTTCTGCTCAACAGGGAGCCTGCCTCCCCACCCCTCCACCCCCGCCTGCCTCTCTGCCTACTTGTGATCTCTGTCAAATAAATAAATAAAATCTTTTTTTTTTTAAAGTCTATGGTAAGTTTTCTCAAAAAAAGAAAAAAAAGTAAATAAAGTATATTAAAACAAGAAATGTCTGGTAATAATGAAAGCAATCTTTTCTGTTTAAAGAAGTACCCTAGAGAAGACATGACCAAAATAGTTAGGGATGAAGTCTAGTTAGTTGAAGAGTAAGACTGATATTAAAAATTAAGTCACCTTTCTACACAGACGAAAGGGAAGGCCAAGAATTATTTCCTTGGGATAAATTCCTAAGAATCACCTGATGAAAGATTTTATCATTGTTCTGCTCATTCATGCAATTTTTTGACAATTTCTTTTCAAAATATCCTACTGACTCAGAACTTTCAACTGCTGATCATTCCAGTATCTTTGGGAACTACAAAATATTAAAAATATAAATAATCAAACACAGTGAGCTCATCAGGGATGCCTACAGTTACTCTTGATTTCTTACCTTGAATCAAATATCAGGGACTTGACCTCTAAGCCCTTCCCATCCTAAATAACCTAGATTTTTGCCAGTCTTTTTACAGTTAAGTTACATGAGATTTTTAAAAAGCTATTAAGTCAGAGTACCCCTTAATTCACATTTGCATTTACTCACTATATTTCTTACTCTATTACTATCTTTCTAAAATAAACAGACAAACTAACCTGTTTTACACTGTTTTTGCTGCCATAGATGGATATAATGAGAATAATGGGAAGTTGGGGTGCACACCTTCTAAAGGTTCTCTCACTAGTTTGGTGGATAATGTTGGGCAAGTAATTTTTCCTTCATGGACCACAGTTGCCTCATGTGCAACTATAGGAAAAAAATGAAGAGACCATTTGGTATTAGATGGGCATTTCTGTTCCATTATTCCATGATTCTAGAAAATAAGTTGAGTAACAAGATCCCACGTTCAGTGTTAAGTATCATCCATTTTTCTATTGCCATGGTGAAGTGCTGATAAAATACAACCTTCATTATTCTGGGTCTCATATTTTAGAGAATTTTTTAAAAAGATTTATTTATTTATTTGAGAGAGAGAGAGAGTACAGAGGGAGAGTGAGAGGGAGAAGCAGACACCCCGCTGATCGGAAAACCCAATGTGGGACTCGATCCTAGGACCCTGAGATCGTGACTTGGTCCCAAGGGAGACGCTTAACTGACTGAACCACCAGATGCCCTATGTTAGAGCATTTTAAAGCCAAAAGTTATTTATCCATTTTCCTAAATATTAGTCCTAGGCCTCACAACTGTTTGTGTCAGAATCAGAAATATAATCTAGATGTCCTAACTTCCAGGTCTCATATATTCCCTCTTTTTTCATCTGATTATGTAATAAATATGCACTGACAAATATTCTGAATTGTATTTCCTTCCCCATGTGAACACTGTAGTTGATACTATCAGTGGAGATAATTAAAATACAGGTTATCAAGCATTTGTCATTCCATATCTTATTTGTTTCTGGACGGACTCAGCATCCAACAGTATGAAAATCTTGAAAGTAAAGGCTGAAAAATTGTATATTTTCCTATAAGAAACAGCTCCAGGAAATTGTCAGAAAATAAACCCAGAATAACATTCAATAGCACACAGTATACACAGCTGCTAAGGCAAAAACTGATTTGAGTTTCAAAATATTGTTTGATTTAAAACACATTACCTTCCCTTTTTATAAATTCTAAGTCCTTTTGAAATGAAAAATCATTTAAAAATCTATTGGTTAAAGATTACCTCCCTCCCAAATAAAAACATGTTACTTTTTATTAGCTTTCAGTAGTGCTAAAAATAAAACATTATCAGGAAATAGGGATGATTTATCTAAAGGGTGTTAAGATGCTGTCTCTTTTGCAAACTGTGTATGCGGTGGGGGTGGGGGGGACAACTACTCCCCTCTGTCCCATTCCTGTCTAATCTTCCAGCCCCCTCCCCAGGAACCTCACACACTCTTAGACTTGAGCTTCACCCACTTCTTTCCACCAAAGAGGAAAGTTCCTGGACTCTGGCTCTCAGTCTTACACAGCTACTTTGGTGCAAGACAGGGTACTAGATGAAAGCCCCTCCATATTATGCCACGCTCCCTCCCTCCCTCCAGTGGGCGCCTGTAGGGAACAGCCTCTGTGATAAAATATCTCACCTTAACCTCCTCTTCTCAACTGTAATTTAATTCCAGCTCCTGCTCTTTCCTGGTGGGAAATGAGGGATACATAGCTTTCTCTTTATCCTCCACCAACATAAGGCCAACCACAAATTTCCAATTTTCCCTAATAGTCACTTAGTGGGGTGGATTTGAAAAATTCACTTGGTAGTAAAGACAAGTCAAATAGGAGGGGGGGGGGACAAAAAACACATTCCCTCCAAATGACAGAAACAAATTTTTTAAGACAAAAAAATTATGTAAATGAAACTGGCTCCCAAAACTCTACACAATTAATTTCTTCCTAAAACATTTGCGGGCTGTCATGTGGATATAGTCTTGTGTATTTTTCAGTAGGCCTAAAAGGGTAATGTTTATCAATAAAATGTTCCTAAGTACCAAAACTAATTATACTTTATATTGCTAAATCTGGAAGTTGCTTTATTTAAAAAAAAAAAAAATCTGAGGTTTCTATCTTTACCAAATATGTGGCTTCCTTGCTGTCTGTATTTCATTTCCCTTGCTTATTTACCAAAAGATAAACTAGTCACATTTTCCCCCTGGCTTTGCTTAGTTATAATTTTTTTAACCTCACAGACAATTTTATTTTGGACTTTGAGAATGGGTGATCCTCTCCTTAGGTTTACTGTGTTTGTTCCAATTTAAAATTTTATCCAATTTAAAAATGCATTAGCAGAAATTCAACTGACACATGCAAAACACAAAAACGGAGTTCAAAATGGCTGCAGAGTTTGTTCCCCATATTCTAACACTAAAGCAGTGAGTAAATAGGGATCTTTTTTTCTGTCAAAACCCCCTTTGTTCTCTAAAACTGACTTGGCATCATCCCCCAGGTCTTTAGTGCGCAGATTGGGATCTGGCGTTAAGAATCCTCACTGAAGGAGGCTCGGAATGCTCACTGGGAATATCCTCCAGTAGCTCAAAAAAGTTTTTTCTCCACCCGTTACGTTGAAACTATGTGCATCCATCCAGCCCTAGGTTTCTATGCTAAAAACCAAATCGCATTTTATCTTTGCACAAAGCTAGCTCAGGAGTCAGGGGAAGATTAACATGACACATAGAGCACAGCCTCCAAGTTAGGGAGAAAAGCTCTCTTTACTGGTACTGTGGTGGTACCAATAATCAAAGGAAAGAGGCTGTTGTGCAGAACAAGTGTCTGCATTTAGGAAGGGAATAAAGAAGCAGAGGGCATGCTTTTGACTATGTATTCAAAACCCAGAACTTTCTGGAGGAATAAAATCAGGCACCTGAAAGAGAAAGATACAAAAACATCAATGTAAAAAGGCCCACTGTCCTTACTCCTGAGATCCTTCCAATACAGAGAGCCCCAAATTTTGAAATCAACATTTCTGAAGTTCAAAGCACTCCATCTGGGTACCTACCCAGAACTTTTCTATTCACAGGATAGTGGCAGAAGATGAGTCCTAGCCCCCCAACTTGAGCAGGTTCTTGGACTTCAGCACCTATGTCTAAGGTCAGTACTCATCTCTGCTTCCCTCTCTTATTTGTCAATGACGAAGAACTCACATGTCTACTCTCTTAATACCGAAGTTTCTCTGATAAATCAAGAATTCAAATTTGCCTTCCAATTACAATGGACTACCTTCTCTGTTGTACTAAGTAATACTTTTACTGGTGTTATTTCTGTCAATCTAGAAGCTGGCCTCTAGCACAGAGAGAAACCAGCACTAATTGATATAAATAACACTCATCTGTTATAAGTAAATATCAAACAAGTGCACAAGCTGTTTATATATTTGGAGGAAGGTAGTCAAAAGGTACAAATTTCCTGTTATACGTAGTTACCAAGGATGTAATGAACAACATGATGACTACAGTTCACACTGAGATATGATAATATAAGAAAGCTGTTACGAGAACAGGAGTTCTCTCACAAGGAGAAATCTATTTTTTCTTTTCTTCTTTTTGTATCAATACGAGAGGATAGATGTTAACTAAACCTATTACGGAGAACATCCACCATATATGGAGATCAGACCATCATACTGCATACCTTAAACATATACAGTGATGCATGTTAATTATTTCTCAATAAAACTGGGGGGCGAGGAATGAAAATGGGTCATTTTAGCTCTTGGCCCATTTTCCTAATTGATGCTTTGGAGTTAAAAAAATTATTTTTTCAGTCAATTCCAGATAAACTGACAGGCTTTGACTTTCAAAATTCAAAAAAGACTACATGTCTAATAAGAGGTACTTGAAGGGGTGTGCGTGTGCGTGTGTGTGTGTGTGTGTGTGTAAGAAATGGGTTAAGTAACTTCTCACAGTTATGTTTCTAATTGCAGAAAATACAAGATTAAATCACTTCTTATATACACTTCCCTATTTTTAACCACAGCAAATATAGATAAAACAGTAAAAACAACACTGGCAAGATAAATAAGTCCAAAAAACATTGCTCTCTAGTGCTATAAAGTAGGAAGAATATATCCGAATCCATCCACAAATGAGCATGTCTTTGGTTTAAGGCAAAACAATATTTCTTTCTCACAAGTTAGCCAAAAAGTTTCTAAGCCCTTTCTCCCTCTGCCTATAAAATTTAAATATATCAAACCCGAATATCCAAACCTCACTGACAACTGAAACAAATGTGGAAGCCAGAACGGTAGGGACAAGGAGCAGCCTCTGTACATACCTGAGCAAAAAATTCATTTCAAAATGACATTTTTTAAAACTCTTATCCTGAGGGCAGGCTCTTTATCCCTTAGCTAGGATTCAAGCGAGTTATTGAGATGCTCTCCTAATTTAGGGATAGTCTAGTATCTTCTCAACCACGAGGACATGCTCTTCTAAAGGCACAAGCTGGAATAAACTCTGAGAATTTTCCAAACATGCTAAACACCTTGGAGATTATGAAATGTTCTCCCTCCCTGTCCTACAGCTTCAGCAGAGGCCACTGCTGTTCCTGCAAGTGTATTACATCTTCTAAGTATGTGAAGCCTTCCTGCATCCTGCTAGTTCAGTGCAGGCATGGTAGTTCAACATTCAGGCTGGGCAGCTGGCTCCACCTTCCCAGGCCACCGCCTCCTTCTCCTCCTGTCCACCGGCCTCACCCTACCCTCCCAGCCCCCCACCCCCCCACCCCCCCCACCCCGCTCCAGTTTATCCTGCGTCTGCTCCACCTCCTCCTCTTTCTCCCCCACCCCCAACCTGTGAAGTAAGGGCAGCAGGATTGGGAAGTTCAAGTCTTTTCTCCCTATAAAGGTTCACAGTTTTATCATCATTCAGGCTGATAAGGAGAGAGAATAAAAGACAAAGGCTTGATCCAAGCTCCGTAAATCCTGAGTTATATTCATTTCTGTAAGAAGTTATTTGTCTGTGAAATGTATGGAATTATCTGGACAGTGATCAGTCCACAAAATTATCTATATATATAGTTTATCTTGGGAGTTTTTGTACTGTACTCAGCTTTTACGCATAAGGTAGGCTGCATCTTCAGTTTTAAAGAATAGTCTTTGGAGGAAAACTAAGTAGGCTAGAAAATAATATTATTTATCTCCCTCCTTCCTTTCTAACTAAACTATAAGTAAAGTTCAATGTAACAAATTTGCTCACAAAAAATTAACTTTAAAGATTAGGAAACATTTATATTGTTCATAATAAATTGAAAAGAAGAAAGGTAATTTTTTAAAGGTAATTTTAATATGGAGACTTTACTATAGCTTTCCACAGATACATGTTATTTATGAACATAATTTCTACTTAACTGGATTAATTTTTGTAGTTATTTGTGTGAGAGTATTTTATTGAACATTTAGCAACCTTTGATTTTGATCTTCAAAGACATTCACTAAATTAAAAAAAAATCTCTGCAATAATTAATCATAACTCAATACTAAATTATATATTTCTTAAGGACAAATGCCATGTGTCATTATCTTTTGTGTAGTTCAAAGAATAGAGCATAGCAAGCAAGCACAAGATGTTACACAATGCCCTTCGTATTAAATTACACTCTTCTGTTACCTTGTACCTATACAAAATGGATTACCACACACTGGTCACTCACTGCAAAAGATGTACATTCTTGTCACTGTCCTGACTATGACACAGAATTCATCCCAATTGATTCAGATGAAAAGACTTGAACAAAGTTACCAGTTATAGAGGTACAGGTCAGTGAAATAGACAAGCAAGGAAAAATGATGGTAGACCAGCAACAGAAAGGAAATTTTACCACTCCTTAAACTTATAGGGCAAGGCGAGGAAATAATATTACAGGGACTCCATTCAAAGTTGGAACCCTGCAGGAGGGTCATCCAGTAGGAAATGTGGATCTGGAAGAATGTGGCCATGGCCAGAAAAGTTATGGTCAATTGAAAAGGAGGAGGAGGAGAAGAAATACCCAGAGTTCTCTCTCTCCTGGGCCCTGATCTTCTGACGATTTCTTTCTCTCACAACAAAACCAACAGCAAGTCTTTGTCCAAGGGACATTGGTGAGGCACAGGTGTCAGCCAAGAGCTGAGCAGAAGAGGGCTGGAAATGGATCTGGGGACAAATCCAAGAAAAATCCAGTGCCATGAATATCACATTCTCCCAACACAATAATATTTCTAATAGTAATTATTGGAGAATTAATCTTTGTTGAAGTCCATTTAACAGAGACAAAATTTGTCATGTAGGAAGAATGGGTTTCAGGTCAAATTATATTTGATAATACATAAGTTTTAATAGGAGGCACATAGAAGAGTATATAGGTAGGGGAACTCTTACTGGGAAGTAATTAAAATAAGCTGGAAAGCATAAAATAAGCATCCAAATGTCTGAGAGCAGAAGGTAAGGAGAGCAAGTTAGGTTGAGTTGGCAGAAAAGATGCAGCCCAAATGCCTAGTAGAAGAACCTGTAATATGTGAGGGATTATGTGAGGAACACATAGCAGGAAAAGATTGAGTCTTGATCCTGTGTGAAGCCAGAAAACAGCTCTTCTTATAGACAGTAGGACAACCAGAAAAAAATTTCAGAGGCTCTTTTTCCTCCTCTCAAATCTCTTCATTTGCTTTCTGAGTCCTAAAATAACTTTATTTTGTTCACCATTAATAATGAAGTACCTGAAGTCATTCTACTCATTCATTTAATCATTCATTCATTCATTCATTCATTCATGCTTTTTACAAGAAATGCTGCTCTGTCTTATTTATTTGTAAAATCCCGTACCATACACAATACCCAACTGGCACATAATAGGTTTCCATAAAACGTCAGTTAAATAAAAACCAGTTAATGAATGGATGAAGAAAGAAACTTACTACAAATGTTTGTTGTAAGGTACTGCAACTTTGAAGAAAACATGACGACCTGCCAATTGAATCATAAACATAAATGACTTATCAGAGGGTTTAAAATTCTGATCAAGGATACAGGACTAGGTAACCTAGAGGGCTTGAAGTGGAAGAAGGCACTGCTCTACAAAGGGACAGCTGGAAACACAGAAAACAAACAGAACGCTTCATACTTCACAGCTTTGTCAAGGGAAGGTTCTGTTTACCCTCAGCTGGGAGGAGACAAATAGCAGCTTTGTGGAATTATGTTTGGTGTGTGTGGTGCCAATAGGCAGAGTTGAGGTTCCAAGAATGTTGGTGATTTATTGGATAACTTAAACATTCTTACATAATTTTTTTTTTCCTTCAAAAAATCTTTGCCACTACCTTGGCCATTTTTCATTCTTAACAATAGATTGCTAAGCCTGTTTGAAAGCCTGGGAATACAAAATTTAATCTAGTGTCAAGCCCTGGGGGAAAAAAAATTATTTAAGCTAATACCTATGCTTTGAAACATCAAATTTTATGAAAATTTAATCCTGGAATAGAGAAAGCAGAATCAAATGATAAATCCACTTTTTTAGAAGATGCCATGAATTTCCTGGAGGAGCTCTTATAAATTCAGATTATATAGAAAAAAAATTCTTGATTATTCTGCAAGCATGTGGCATGCATTGCTTTCTAATTGTGTTCATTTTACAAGTTTTGATAACATAGCCCCCTTTGCCAAATATGTACATCAAAATTTATTCGGCTAGTCAACCGGTACCCGATTAATAATTCGACACCAACTTATTTTATTACTTTTCTCTGGCTAATCTATTACAGCAAAGATTTATTAGTTTTGCATAAGTAAAGCCTCCTAAGCCCTTATCATTTCCACCCTGGCAACTCAGACATTAGAGTGATGAGTGGTCAGTGATAAGAAGAAGAGAAGCCAAGAGGCAGGAAAGAGAAAACAGACTAGGCAGGTGTTACCAAAAAATTTAGGACAGTAGCCTATGGTTGTTAAAATTCGGACTCAGCATCTGAGTTCTAAACTCTGTTCTACCACTGAGTGACTTCGGCATCAGTTCCTTCAGCTATAAAGTAAATGAGCTTGGATTCAACTACTGCTAAGTTTTCCCCTGGCTATCAAGTTCTATACCACTCTCTTGTGTTTTAAGATCTCTCTTCCTTTCAGTTGAAACCTCCTCTTAAAAAAACAAGATATCACTATTTGCTTTGGCCCAAATATCACTGACCACAAGCATCATCTCTAGCTACATCCTGGAAAGACCAGAAGTTCCAACGATGCCTTAAAACTGGCATCTTCCTGGGCTTCCTGGGCTTAGTTGGTTAAGCATCTGCCTTCAGCTCAGGTCATGATCCCAGAATCCTGGGATCGAGTCCTGCATCGGGGTCCCTGCTCTGTGGAGAACCTGCTTCTCCATCTCCCTCTGCTCCTCCCCCTTCACTCGTGCGCACGTGTACACACACTCTCTCTCTCTCCACTGAATACATAAAGCATAAAACAAAACAAAACAAAACAAAAACAAAACCTTGGCATCTCTCCCACATCCAAAAGGGAACATGGGCTGGAACACACAGTCACAAGGACTACCCTTGCAGACTTCAAAAATGAGGCCTGCACATGTCTACTTTGTCGAACAGCCTGGCTGACTTTTGACCTGACTTCTTATTATTTGAAGCGGCTTACTGACACTGCCAATTACATCACACATAATCGAACACACATCTTGTCACCGAACCACAGATAGTGCCAAGCAACATAAAGGATCCAGGAAATACATACTTAAAGCGTAAACCGCTCACACAGAAGAGCTACCGAAGGATCTGGAAGTACATACGCAAACGGCTCCTCTGAGGTTAAATAGTCACAGCTTAGGATTCTTCAGTGGCTGCTGCCACGGACTTGCTTTTAAAAGCTTCAGTAGCTTCTTAAGACATCACATTAAACAAAAGGCCACATCTATTTCTTCCAATAAAGAGCTAGCCCAATATTACTGGGTATGTTTAGGACATAGAAATAAAGCATGCCTTCCAGAGGTTGGAAAAAAAGAAAAACAGCCTTTTAGAATTAGTTTAGGCACCACTCCAATCTGAACCTTGTACTGTCCTTTTCAATCGCTGCAGAGAAACAATTAATAAAGGAACCCATTAAGACGTGATTATTGCTGCTAAAAAAGGAAGGTAGAATTTCAGTCCTTTGAAGTAACTGAGAATGATTCAGGCCTCATTACAGAGATATAATCTACATTCATACATTTATGTTAGTGATTCAAATCTATTGGGAGAGATTGAATTCCGTTAAATAGTGCATCTTTCCTGTGGAACTTTTCTCAGGCTTTCTCGGGCTAACCTCAGAGGTGACCTAACAATGCAAAGCAGAGGAGTATTTAGGGATTCAACTGTGCTATAAAAGAAAGGCTGTACAGAAAAGAAAAAGAAGAATGAGATATAATCTAAAAAGCTATGTCAGCTTTTCCTTTGGGCTGTTTTGTGAATGCCCTTCCTGTCATCACGCTGTACAGAAGAACGGCGGAAGGACTCTAGAAGTTTTAAACACTGCACCTGCTGCAACTAGATTTTAATATGGAAGTCTGACGATGTGTTTTTTTTCCCATTTCAAACAGAATTAAAATATGAAACTTCTCACAAAGATCCCAACAGCTTTCTCTGCTGGAGCAGAAAGTCAGTAGATGTGGGGGTGAGGGGAATAGAGGGGGGAACTACCTTCAGGGTAGGAGGGGGTGTCTTTTGTGAGTCTTAAAAAAAAAAAATTGAGAGGATCTCAAGCTTGCATCAATCGTGTTGATGTCCAGTGTAGAGAAACCTCAAAATTACAACTTCCTTTATTTTATAACTTTTTACAGCAGAATCTTTACTGTATGGTTTCATCAAACATTAAAAAAAACAAACAAACATGCAGTTTTAATTAGTTTTGTCAGTTCAAACATTTGGATTCTACTGAACAGTTGGACTGAAACTCAAATCCCTTGGAAACACTACGCTTTCTCTCAAGCATTCGTTAGGTCAGGTATAAAACTGTGAACTAGAAAATTAAAATTAGCACAGTGATTTCATTTTTAAACATCCAAACTTTAATGAAAGAACAAAACTTCGAGCATACGAATGACGTATGTTCTTTATTTAAGTTTCCAATTAATGGCTACAAAAATCAAAACTAATTGTATTAAATTAAAATAAACCTACTGTGCTATTCACCACATTGTCAAAATCTTTTCAGTAAGCATTGCAATTGGTTATAAACAAATGCAATTAAAATCCTGATTCTAGCATTACATGGTTCTATTTCAAAGGCTCTGAATGCATAGGAAAATATAAGCAGATGCAAGTAGTCATTTTTTTCAGGTCACTAAACAACGTAATTGGGCAATCATTGCTAATGCCCATCGCTAAAGTTAGATTTTTTATTTCTCTGTATTTTCTCCTCTTCACAATGAAGACTAAGGTCAAATGCACATTGTAGGGATTCTGGCTTGTTGTACATACAGACCCCAGCCCCTCTGATTAGCTCCCTTCCAATTACAGTTACAGAGGTCAAACTCCCAAGTTCACCTTAAAGCGATTCTCCATCTTAGAACAGCACTCTAACTATTAAGTTGAAGCATATGAAATTGGCGCTTTGGAAGGTCAAAAAAATAGAAAATACAGCAATTTCATATGCTTCATCATAACACTAATGTTTAACTGCCTTACAGAACACAAATATTTGACGCCATGACATCTTCAGTTCCTCCTCCCAGTCAACCCTTCCCTACCCAGTACACAGCAATTCTTGTAGGGATCCTCTAGGAACTATCTCTGACTGGGATCAGAACCGATTATCACAGCTATCTGCGTCTCGTGCCTCTTCATTCTTGGCAAGGCTTCCTAGCCAGGGATTTGGTTCTATCTATACCTGGACTGTGAGCATTGCTAGCGACCCGGTGAGGGCGAGGAGGAGGGAGAACTGGTAGTGCAGCTCTATCGTAAAATAGAGCCCTCTTAACATTAAATGTAAGCATAGAAAAAAGAAGGACGCCCCTATTATGGCCAAGTGCAAAGGAAATCGCATGGAAAACAGCAGAACTTTCGGCCAAATCCTATGGGTAAATCTTCGCAATCTCAGTAAAGTGCGTTCGCTTTGAAGTGCACGCGTGATTCAGTAAAGGACTCATGCTAGCAATTAGAAACTGGTCCTTTCGGTCCCCTAGTTCATTTGCGCCAAGGGAGAGGCGACTTTTAAGGGTGACGATAAATCTCCCTCAGCTTAAAAGGCAGAGAGGGCCAAAGTGTGAACTTTTTACTTCAGCAACGGAAGCGAGAAATCAGTGATTCATTAAAGCGGAGACCTCCTTGGAAGCTGGCAGAAGAGGAGGAAAAGAAGCTAATTATGTCTCCCTTTTCTGTGCTCACTCCGACCAGTTTATAATCTGCCGCTTCAGAGGGTTTATCCACAGCATCCTCCGCTTTCTCCCCCAGCCCGCCCCTCCTTCTGGGAGCCGGGGAGGGGGGACAACAGTCGGCCAGGCGGCAAGCTCCAGGTGGCTCACAAGTGCTTCCCCGCCAGAGGAAGGGGGGAAAAGCTCCTACGCCGGAGAACAAGTGAGAAGGGGGCTCCCCAGAGGGGACCGGTTCAGGCTGGAGGACGGCAAACTTCGGAGAGCCCGAGGACGCAGCTCGCGCCGGTGGCCCCGCAGCCCGCACGCCGCCGCTCCCAGCAGCGCGCCGGAGCTGGAGGCGCGGGGCGGAGGCTGCGGCCGCGGGGCCACGGGGAAGGGACCCGGCAGCCCCCAGCTCCGCGGAGGCATCGGGCTCTCCCCTCCTTGCTCCCCTACTCTCCCCCCCCCACCCCGCCTCGGCCCCCTCCCCCTCCCTCTCCCTGGCGTTCCCAGCAGCCGAGGGTTTCAGATGTCCCACCGCCGTTTGACCCCCCTCCCCCCGCTTCTCCACCCCTGCAAATGAGGTTTGACCAGCAGAGGCAGAGCCCACCTCTGGCTTAGAATCACTGACATTTAGACTCCAGGCTTCAACCTGTTTACAAGCGGGCTTTCCAAAGGAAGGGGGTGGTGGGGTGGGGGGGAGGGAAACAGGGCCAAACAAAACACCAACCGCCATCTCCCCCAAACAAGAAGTGACTTTCTGGAGGCTTCAAGTCAACAGGCACCACCAAAAAGAGAAAGCAAGAGGGCGAAGCGAACAACGGCGACCGGCAGCTCGCTCGCCTCCAGTTCTGACAACTCCAAAGGGACGCGCTTTTAGAACAGGCTAGCAGGCGGGGGCTCTGCCGAGAGGGGCGAGAAGGTGCCAACCCCCGAGAGGCGCAGATCTCTCCCCCAGCCTCCCACCCCGACCTCTGTGGGTTTTGTTCACCGTACTGTCATCTGTTTTTTAGACCTTTTTTTTTTTTTTTTTTTTTTTTTTGCATCTACCATGGTGAAGAAAGGAGTGAAGAAGAGAACAAAGTAACTCCTAGGGGAGTGAAGATCGCTGGGGACCAACACTACCACCGCCACCACCAGCTCCTGCTACTGCGGCCACCCACGTCCACCATTCACCGGGAGACTCGAGAGACGCAAGGCAGCGGATCCGAGAAAGGAGCCAGGGGAGGCAGCCGGCCCTTCCGAGGAGTTATGGATGTTGGTGCATTCACTTCTGGCCAGATCCGCGCCCAGAGGGAGCTAAGCAGCGGCCGCCACCTCCAGCTGTCTCCCTGCCTCGCACCAGGTCTTACCCTTCCAGTATGTTCCTTCTGATGAGACAATTTCCAGTGCCGAGAGTTTCAGTACAATGTGGAAATGGATACTGACACATTGTGCCTCAGCCTTTCCCCACCTGCCTGGCTGCTGCTGCTGCTTCTTGTTGCTGTTCTTGGTGTCTTCCATCCCTGTCACCTGCCAAGCCCTTGGTCAGGACATGGTGTCACCAGAGGCCACCAACTCCTCTTCTTTTTCCTCTTCCTCCTCCTCCTCGTCCTCTTCCTCCTTCTCCTCCCCTGCCAGTGCGGGGAGGCATGTGCGGAGCTACAATCACCTCCAAGGAGACGTCCGCTGGAGAAAGCTATTCTCTTTTACCAAGTACTTTCTTAAGATTGAGAAGAACGGGAAGGTCAGCGGTACCAAGAAGGAGAACTGCCCGTACAGTAAGTAACAAACGCGCGCTCCCCTCCTTCCAATTATCCACCCCCCCACCCCACAAGGGGGGGAAAATCTGTTCCAGATGTGGCCAGCTAAATATTTACGTCCCCAACCCCTGTAAAATGATTAAGTGAAATACTTTCACACTAAATCACTCCCCCCCCATACATTGTGCTGCCGCACCCCCTCTCCTTGGCGCAGCTCCCTCCACACCCCCCGACTCTTTGCCACCCTCTCTGCCCCGTCTCTCCGGCTTGTCATTCCCAGGACCACGCAGGGCGCTGGAGAGTTGTTGCTGTGCCTAGATGCCCCCTTTCCGTCTCCATAGCCCTTCCGCACCCCATCTCAAGGTCCCCTCTCCCTCCCTTCTGGAAATGGCTCGAGTAAACACATTTGGTTTCTTTTCGCTGGCAATCTTATTAAGAGTTTTGGGACAGTTTCCTCAAGCTGAAAATAATTATCCGCTGTCAATTATAGGGGCTTTATGGGACCTTTATTTAAGAAAGAAAAGTCAATTCTGCTGGCTCCCCACCCCGATGTCTTTACCCCACTGCCTATCTAAACAGGAGTGCAAACATTTTTCTGGTTCTGATTTTTTTTCCCCCCTCATGTTGGTTTGAGTGATCGCAGTCCACGAAGTTAGCTTTTCAGGCACCACCGCTGCTATTTGTCTTCTGCCTGCCTTCTCTCTTGGTAACATGACGCTCACTCACGTCTGCATTGTCAATGGCATATGCGCTGCTTTGTGGTGTCCTGTTGTATTCCTTTCTTCTGAAACCTCTCATATTGCAGAGCCATACTACTACAGCTCTGTAAACATCTGGGACTGGATTCACACAGACCTCACACAAATTTCATTGTCATTCTTTTATTTTCAAAGTAAAAGTCATAAGTCTGTTTCCATGGCTATAGTTTGTCCCCTTGGATGAGGTTTTCTGCTCAGGACGAATTACGCCCTCCGCCTCATCCCTGGATTTCTTTCCATTTTCTTCTCTCTCTTTCCTTCTTTAGCTCTTTCACTTCTTTCTTGCAGGGCTGTGGGCTGGGTAGAGGGAGGGAGAACTAGAAGAGGAGGGGTAGATATTGTGTCTCTTCTTGAATCAGTCCTGCAAAGCCAGATTATTCCATTGGCTTCCTTTCCTAGTTACTTTCAAGTGGTGAGACTTATTCACTCTCTATTGATTGCTGTTTGAAAGGATCCTGAGGCTATGTAATGGCACACTGAGGACAGTAGACAATGACATTTAAACATCTTTAATGACCATTTAGCATTATCTCAATGGTCCTTCCAAATTACGCTTTCTGTGTCAGTTGTTTGGGAATTTCTTGGCAACTGACTTAAATACACCTTGGCCCAGAAAAGTATCTGGTACTAAGGAGAAAGACAGTTAATCAGAATTTAGCATTTTCTTTTTAAATAAAGATTTATAGGAATTAAGACTTAAGATTTCTTATTTGGGAATCTACATATATTCAGCATTAATTTCTGTTCCTCTTCAGCAGCTGTTTCCGTTTACTAAAATTAGCAGTATGTTTAGAAGTAATAAAAGTATTGTGAAAGTATTTTAAAGTATTCCATCTTGTGTTTAATATAGAGATTTTAAATAGTCCATTACCTATTTTTTTTTCCATTCTGATTCATAGAAAGGGGCTGAAATAATGTCATTTATGATTTTTTTGTTTGAAAGTCATTTGTTACCTGAATTCATTAGATACTGTGTTATAGTTATAGATGTTATAGTTGTTGATTAAAATTTAATACCTTTGTTCACTTCTAAAACAAAAGAGTTGTGTCATCCAGGTAGGATGATAGGGGAAGAAGTAAGCTAAACACTTGCTAAAGAGTGAGATGGGAGTTTAAAAAGAAAAAAAAAAAAAATCCCCATTGACTGAAACCTTTCTTTGTATTTTTAGTTCATGGAGATAAATATATTTTCAAAGTGTTAACCTTGAGCAAAATTCCATTTGTTATTTGTTTCTTCTGAACTAATTTGATTTTGCTATTGGTATATTTTAACTGTCTCTATAATGTGATACAAGGACCAATCTATACTAGGTTGTTTACACAACTGAAATTAATATTTTCCAAAATAATAATTGTGTGTGCTTATTTAATAAAATGATTGTCCGGATACACATAGAAATATATTTTTACAACAAGACTTATCTGTGAAGAGAAGAGTATATAATTTTTATTGCATAAAAACTAGTGTGGAGAATTTCCACTTTATCCAAAATATAATAATATCTCTTCCATATGATAAAGTGTAGCAACAGCCCTTGTTAAAATATCATATCTTATATAGTAATACAATGTTAATCAATGGTTGAAAATGAAAGGGGGTAGGGCTTACTGCTAAATAATGTCAAACCATAATAATTTAGGCTTTCCAAGAACATCTGTATCAAAACATAGCAAGTGAAAAGTAGAGGTTGAAAAAGTCTTAATTTCACATGTGGCTGGGTAATCAGAACACTGCTACAGTTTCCAGCTGGACTGATTCAGCTGAACTACATGGTATCATTAAGATATTGTCTAAATGTTGCATAATTACATGTGAACAAACTTTTGCCATGCCTACAGGGTAACCAGCCAGCCAGCCCACCAAATGGTAGCCTGCTAAATATTAGGGTTTCTGAAGAGTGTCAGTTCCTTGTCCAAAAACCACTTTTCAGTAACATTTTCCTAAACAAGTTATTAATTATTCTCAATATACAAAGCTGTTCTTTTGAGGTTTGCTTATTTGAAGCTTAATTTTCTTTGTTACTTTTGACCCTAGTATTATTGCTGCTAAAATACAATAACAGCTTATCTAAGAGGTTACATGTTTGGGATGTCCTGGGTAATTAAACAACTGCTTTACTGGCTTTTTGCCAGCAAAATACTAACAAAAGGGAAGTAAGGAAATCACCCATAAGCATTGCAAAATCGTTTTTAACTTCTCCCTCCAAAGCTGGTTCCCAGAAATTGGATGGTTCTAAAAATATTATATACCTAAAGAAACTCTTCGCAATTTAGGTGATTATAATTTTTTTTTTTTTTTTTTTTTTTTTTGGTGGAAGAAGGGTGGTTTTTGGTTTGATTCTATGCCATTATATGAAAATAGAATAAAGGGAGCAAAGATGAATTATGTTTTTTCAGCTAGAAGTCTAAGAAAGCTTGAATAATTTAGAATAGCTGTAGTGTATCTGTCACTAGGTTTGCTTAGGCTCATTTAAGTTTGTTTTATCATTCTTTACATCTAGCTCTTTGCCCTTGAAACATTACCACTCAGCTCCAGTTCTGGCCTCCTAGAAAGGCTGGATACAGCTGTTAGATACCCTTGCAACTGGGACTGGGTGGACTTACTTCTGGATGTGAGTGGACTGTGGGCTTCTCCCACGGTTGTCACTGGTAGAAAAGGGGAGTCTAGTGAAAAGAAAATGTATCCCTAAACTTGAGATTGCCAAGAATGGCTATTCTCAAAACAGAAAGCCACAGTGCTTGGGAGTCTTTGCAGAAAAGGAGTTCCGGAAACAACAGAGAAATCAGTGTAGCATGTGCCTATTTCTTCAAATATATAGATCATTTAACACATCATGGTCCTATAATTAAGGTATAACTATCCATATCTTTTCAAAGATGAAGCTGAAAAAAGGAAATTATCCAAGGTCATTCAATTGGAAACCAAATCTATTTGGTTATTTCTTTTACCTCCACCACTGGCAGCATTGATGCCAATAATATTCTAATTAGATGCCTCAGAACTCTAAACAACAAATTCTAAAATCGTAATCACTTCTTGCTATGAACACCGACAGTTCTTCAGGTTCAAACTGGAACAGTAGTAAATTGGGAGAGGAACAGAAATGAAACATGTTCAAGGTGTCCTCACTGCAGGTGGCTACACGGTATCAGACAAAGTTAGTGCATTCTCTAAGTGAAATATCTCTTTCCATATTTTGTTTGGGAATATATCTGCTTATGGAAATACAAAATACATGTACACAGATCTCATCTCTTGAAAAGGGCATTAGAAATACATGACCATTTAAGAAAAACCCATGAATGTCATTGTGTATAGTAATTGTTTACAGCTGAGGGCAAAATGTTTAATTGTTCCCACGTGTAATAAAGTAAGTTTTTTTTGTAAATACCAGTGTGAAATTGGGCTGTTGCAGAAACTTCTGATATACGACTCTAAAAAGGGCAAAATCGTAGAGACCTCAAGCTATATATATATATATAAAGAAGGCTTTAAAATGAGTCTACAAATCTAAAAGGTATTTTACCACATATAAATGACAAATTACTGTCTAGGATTAAAGGTCTGCCTTATTACTTCTAAATCAGGACTAAGACTTATTATAGGAAGTTAAGTAAGGGCGAGAAAGTAATAGGGATTTGAATATCATCTCCTAATAAATATACAATGGATTTTTGGAAAGAAAACCTATATACAACTGGTATCCTCTTTAAGTTGTGGTCATTTCTAGAGTTTGGTTGCATAATTTACAGCTGACAGCACTTAATCATGCGCACTGAGGATTTATGAAGGTGGAAGGCACTGTATTTAATGTTTACATGACACTGTCCCGTTGCCTTTACTGCATTCCTACCATATGGACCCTCCACTTTGATGGCTTTATCATAAATCCATTAAAAAATGCACAGTTACAGAGTTTCCTCTTCATAAACCTGATTTATAACCTACTAGAAGAAACCCAAGAAAAGAGTTGGCAGAAATCATATGCCAATATTAGAGTCTGAGAACTGAGAAATGCCAATTTCTAGGTAGGTCTTGGGTATTTTAGGATTCTATTAGGCAAAGGTATGGCCCATTCTTTAAGAACAGGTGTTTTCAAAATGATGATTAAGCACAGAATTTAAAAGAAAAATTGTGTCTCACAGAGCCAAGGAAACTCCATTGCATGCACATTTTCTTCTATACTTTTACTGTTTGGTTTAGAGCAAAAAGGCTTATCCCAGTTCATCTTTTTAGTGTTTAATGAACTTATAGTAGAATATGAATGAGCACTTTAAATTCCTGCAGAGTTACCTTCATGTGCAGAGGCAAACCCCATTTATTATCCAAATGTCTGACTTCCCACAAGCCAAAAATGCTGGAAAAAAAGTTGACAGCTCATTTGAAATGGAGCTAATGTTCCTCACATTTATGAGCTGCCTGTGAATATCTACATCTTTCCTAAGCTTTAAATGTCTGGACACTTATCCAAAATTGTAGTACAAATGATATTTCTTTACTATCCTTCAGAAAGAAGAGTAATACATGTGTATGAGTTCAAAGTGATTTTAATCTATCTTAACATTAATTCTGTGAACTCTGCAATGAAGAGTAATTCAGATGACATTTTTAGTATTACTGTTCCAACATTTGTTCGCATTAAGAGTTGATACTTGCTTAATATAAGTAAAACATTAGCATTTCCCTCCCAGAATTTAAGTTCTTTTTCAATTTTCCAGTATGATGAGACATAAGATTTATGTTTATGTAATTTTAATACAGCTTTATCACAATCTAGAAGATAATGAACCTCATTTTGTCTCAAGTCTTTTATGCAGAAATATCTTCATTTTTTATGGTGTATTGCAATGATTTTAGATTCATTTACATTTACCATGTGACCAGTGGTGTTGTTACTTGGTTTTGCCAATCAAAAATACTTAACTTTTCATCACTGGCCTTCTTCCCCTGCAACCCTCTCTCCCCCGCCCCAGCCCCCAGTGCCTGCTCCCTTTACCTGTGCCAGTTAGTCTGGATGTCAAGTGGCAGCCTAGAACTAGGCCTCTAAATTTAGTGAAAGAAAATGTACCTGCATCTTGGGAAGTCATCAGTGACACTCTGGCCAAGGATTAATGAATATAAAATGTCAATGTTTTATAGAATCAGTTTAAAACCAAACATATAATCAGTACAGAGTTGACACAAATAGAAAGTTTCAAGATACCTAAAAGGGAGTCAGGTCATCCACCAAATAATAGCCTGAAAGGCTCCCTGGCCTTAAAATCAGGTCAGTTGTGTTCTTTCTTTGAACACTGTGTTCTAATTGGAACAATAAATCAAAGAAGACACTCCGAGTAGATTCCCATGTAAGGTGGACAACTGGACAGTGACTTTTTACTGCTGCTAACACGTGCATCCAATTACCATCTGAAAGATTCATAGTGCTGGCAGTAAAGCATTGCCTCGTTTTATAGTTCACCTAATAATTCTTTAGCCTAAATCTGTCCACCTTTACCTATATCTAATCTGTCAGTATGTGTGTTATCATTAATGAGGAATTTTCAAATGTTTGGCATGTTTCCTACAGTGAAAGATGACATGGAACGATTAATGAACCATTTACTTAACCTTAATAGAAGAGGCAAAGTATTGATTAAGTCAATAGATCCCCAACTTCAGGTAACTGTCAACTAAATATAACCTAATAACTGCACCACAGCTATCACTTATTTATGAATAGTGTGGGTTAACTGCAACTTAATTCCAAATAGCAATGTTTAACTGCAAAGTTCAGAACTTTTTAAAAAGATCATTTTTCTATAATCATTATTTTCTTTCAAGCACCTGGTGTTAACATGCTTTACTGAAAAACGTATGTGTTGGTTTTCATCCTTAACCTTGTTTGATGCCTTTCCCCTGTTTGAGGATAACCCGACATATTCATAAAGTCTCTACAAGTCAAGGTTCATCAACCTCTAATAGTTCTCTCTCTCTCTTTTTTTTTTAAAGAATTTATTTATTTATTTGACAGAGAGAAAGAGTGAGAGAGGGAACACAAGTGGGGTTTGGGGGTGGGAGAGGGAGAAGCAGGTTCATTGCAGAGCAGGGAGCCCGATGTGGGGCTTGATCCCAGGACCCTGGGATCATGACCTGAGCTGAAGGCAGACGCTTAAAGACTGAGCCACCCAGGGGCTTCAATAGTTCTGTCTTGAGACATTTATACACCTGAAATATTAGCCACCTGTGGTAGCCCTGCCTCTGATACTTTTTCAGAAACCATGATGCCTTTTCAGTCCTTCATTATTTTCCTCCTCTTTTTCTTGTCCCCTCCTCCCACCCGACTTTTTCCTGGTTTCCAACCCCTTTCCATGCGTTGGTGGTACAGTGGTGAGCCTAGCTGCCTTCCAAACCCTTTCCATTCCACTTAGGCCAGGGAAAGTCATCCGTTATCATTGCTCAGCATGTCATATTTGGAGTCAGCAGCCTCAACCTCTTTGAATGTGCAACATCCAAGATAGATAGCTTATAGTCTATGCGATAAATTTCTTCAGCAATGTAGATTCCACGTACCCCATCAGGATTCTCTTCTCATGTTGAATCTCCAGTGAAGTCTTTCTTATCCCAGCACTCGGGTCAATTTCTTATAGCCTTGCCTTTAATGAAATAGGCAAACCACGGAAAAGTACCTTCTGTGAATGAATGCTGACTGGTTATTAAATCATCTTTCTGTAGTTTGCCCCAGATTAAGTATTCTGTTTCCAATTACTCTCTTTTTACAGGTTCCTTTTACCTTTCTTTTAACTTGTTTTAGTACATGTAACACTTACTAGCTACTTTGTCAATTTCCCTACCTTTCTGTCTTTGGACTCTTGTGAGAGAAAGTAAAGACGATTTAGAGAATCAAATAACTATTTTTCTTCTATTTTAGTCAACATTTATTTCAAAGAAGATGAATGCTAACCATAAAGGTTTTTATTATTTCCAACTTCGTGATTTCCCTTAAATTACAAAGCTTCTCTCTACATCCCTGCCAAATGTAGCTTTAAAAAATAAAACTCGTTTTCTTATTAATAATGATTGTCAAAAAATGTAAAATACATATGCATATATATACTCCGACCTGACCAAATATAGAAATGCATATATCTTTGTTGGAAAAATATTAAGACACTGACAGAAGTTAGAATTTGAGTTAATAGAAACAGGTGTGTTCGTATTTCTTTCAAGGAAGAGGCTTTTTGTACTGATGGCTGAATTAAATTTATTTTTATTATATACAGAATCTGACTATATATGTTAGATTGCTCTGTTACCATAGTAATTAAAAGTCAAGCTTCTTTTTCCAATTGACTTCAAATTAAAAAAACACAATTGGTTTCAAATTATATAAATATACAGATGTAGATATATTTCCAAAGCTTAAATTTATTTGATTTATTAATAGAATTATTAAAAGAAAAATTAATATTTTGTAACATGGGGAAAATGGTGACATATGATATTAATTTACAAACTATTTCTCATCTAAAGTGAGCTATATTTACAATGTTATTAATAACAGTAATTACCAATATAGTAAACCAGATTTTTAGGGCATTTTTTGGAACATTTCCATAGAGGGGTATGATTCTACAAATATGAAAAAAGAAGTGCTAAGCATGTTGATCGGATTATGGAATAAAAACTTAATAAACAAAACGACAGAAGTGCTTTAAAGCTGAAGCAAGAGAGACAGTAAAGGACATATAATTAGAATGTTCGAAGCCAGAGGAAAAGCAGAAGAAGCCAGAGAGCATTTAGACACAGACCGTGGAAGAAGGAGGACATGCTTTTTGTTAGAGTGATGGAGACAAGGGTTTTGAACTCCCAGGAAAGAGATCAAGCTAATGAGTAGCATTGCAAAAGGGCTGACATGACAAGAAAGGTGTGAAGGAAATATAACCCAAGCACAGGCATTTGATGGCATGCTAAATTAACTGAAATGAGAACCTGTGATCTAAAAAGAATCCTACAGAAGTAATCGTACCACGGTATCAAAGTCAGAAAGTCTAAGTCCAGAGTTCCTGCTAAAGAGGCAGTAGGAAAGAGGGACTGAAAGTGTGGGCTTTGATTAAAACTGATTACAAGTATGGTCCTGGATTGAAAATGCGCTTTGAAGACACAGAAGTGGGTGTAGTTAAGGTTTGGAACTGCCAGACAACAGTGTATGACTTGGGCAAGTTGTTATCAGTAAAACAATAACATTAACAATACCTTCCTCTTTCCTATATGGTCGCAATTAAGTGAGATTATTCATTCATTCAGCAGAAATTGGGTGCCTGCTTTGTGTCAGATACTGTGTGACACGTACATACAGAACTGCTCTCATAGTCTAAAGACATGACCGAAAGAAAGTAAGATCAAGTAAACAAAGATGTGATGAAAAATTGGGGTAAATGCTAGGAAGAAACAAGTAGTATACTCTAAAAGAAAACAACTGGGAGCTATTCTAAACCTCCTGGTTAAAAGACATCTGAAGGTTGGGGGTAGGAAGAGGATGGCGAGTGATGCCTCCTCCAAGAAGTACAGAATCAGTGCACTGAGCCTGGGGTGTGGTGAGAAGTTTGAAGTCAGACTTAATGAATGGACTAGATTAATGGTGCCTGGTGCCTAATAAGGCCTCATCAAATGGGTATTATATAAAGAAAATGCAAAGATGATGCTTCCCTTTGTTTTAAGGAAAAGGATCAGGAAAGCAACTAGCAGATTATTTGCTGAAGAAGGAAGTAAAAATACTGGAACTGAAGAAAGGCAGGAATGAGGAATACACCTAGCATTTTCTTTTTATTTTTTTTTAAAGATTTTATTTATTTATTTGACAAAGAGAGATCACGAGTAGGCAGAGAGGCAGGCAGAGAGAGAGAGAGAGAGGAGGAAGCAGGCTCCTGCTGAGCAGAGAGCCCAACGTGGGACTCGATCCCAGGACCCTGAGATCATGACCTGAGCCGAAGGCAGCGGCTTAACCCACTGAGCCACCTAGGCGCCCTACACCTAGCATTTTTATTAAAGGGAAATATTTGAACATCTGAAATTATTTAAGATTTGCAATTGTAGTATTTGTAATGCTCTACAGTTTGGGGGGAATGAGAAAAGATCTGGTTTATTAAGAAACTAGTAACAGATATTTGAAAATTGAAGATAATTTGAGGAGAGAGAGAAGAGTTGAAAATTAAGAAGATAACACATGAGTTCAAGGACATATTGTAAAAGAACAAAGGAAAACAAACAGGGACGAAATAGGTAACTATGGAGATTGGAGGAAAGGAGATTATTGCAGAAAAGGAAAAAAGAGAAAAGTGATTCTAGATGAGATATTTCAAGACAAATTATGCTCCAAGTTATGATATGATTTTGAGCCAGGATTATCAGAGAGGCTCAGCTCTCAGTAAATTCTGTAGAAGGTTCTTGATTCTCATCCCATGACTGTGGCCTTTTTGGTCCATAGCCTCAAAGGGTTTACAATCTAGACAGAGATCCTCACAAGGGGTTGGAAGATAATATAAGACATTTATACTAACCATCAAAGAAGCAGGGCAGAAATGAAATGGACAGCAACCCATGCAATGTATGAATGACAGGGGCAGTATCACACTGATGATAAGGACTCCAGCTAGACATCGACAGAAGGAGAGGAGCAAGAATGTCCTAAAAGAGAGCACAGAACCTTGTGTGAAGTTTCCAGCCAATAACAGGGAAGCAAAGGAGGTGGAGCAGAGTTTACAGGCTGGGGCTACCTTATGAGACACTAAGTAAAATACACTAGAAAGTGCTGTCCTGGGGGGCGGGGGCATGGTATATAAATACCCTTATATATGAGAACTTCAATTTTCTGCTAAAATGTTACATGAACATATTTTTCATTTAAAATTGACCTTTGTTATTTGTTTTACTTCTTGAAGTAAAGGAAGAACAAAGAGAAAGCAGAGCAATATTTTACAAGGCTGTATAAATTATAGTATAATAGACGTAACCTAAACATACTGAAATTCTAGCTTGATCAGCAAAACAAACCAAAACTCAAAACTGATTTTATATTAGGGACACAAAATAGTTCTTCTGATCCACCCCAAATGGCATTCATCGTTGCTTAAAAATTTAAAAATAGTCTCTACTGCAGAAGTTCTTAAAATATACATAGCGCTGGGAAGGGTTTTGTCATTTCTCAGCCGATTCCCAAAGGCTACTATTGAAGCCTCATCAGTATTTGTTCCCATTGTGTATTTCTTCTTGTTATTACTGTTCTAAATTAGCTCAGGCTTACCTGGTTTAGATGATTAGGAAAAGAAACAAAGTAGATACAGCTCCTTTTCTTGCAAAAGAATATACTTAAATTTTTTAAAACAAATGAGGCTTAAGACATGGACAGCAAGTATGAAACTTACACCCAAGATGAAGCCCATGAGCTCTGGAGACCAACTTCTTGATACAGAATCGGGGTTGTAAAGCTCGGCAGCTTTGTGGTCTTGGACAAATTACTACATCATGATCTTTGCAACAATTAAGTGAAGATAACATCACCTACCTCATCAGTGTTGGCAGGAGGAGTTTGTAAGCTTACAACTGAGACTATAAATGTGAAATTCTCAATACAGGGCTTGGCACACTTTAAGAGCTCAGTATGTTAGCTCTCATTACCATTTTATGCTAGGACTGCTGTGTTCTTTTAAAATTATCTCATTTTCTAAAATGATCCCTAAGTCATGGCCTAATATAAGATTAGACAGAAAGCTGATTATCATACTACTATACTTTATTTTATAGTTTATAAGGCATTTTTATGTGTTCATGAGTTGATTTGCAGGAAAATTCTATAAAATGAATAGTCATTGTTACTCCCATACTATATTTAGAGGAGAAAACCGAGTCTGAAAGTTATGATGCCAGGCTCAAGTGCGATAGTTAGCATAAGTGAGTCAGGATTCAAACCTAGTCCAGGATCAGCAAAGAGACCTTCTGCCTTGGTGCTGGGACAGTCTCACCATGTACCTCTTGCCCTGGCATATTTTTGGTAGCACCCTATTTACTCTTGAAGGCCAGTTTGTTCTGTGTAAGGCACAAACCTACACAAACTAGTTCCCTATTAAATACTTTAATTTCTTAAACACAATGTCCTTGAACAAGAACAAGTTCTACATTCCTTAACAGGTCCTGTGAGGCTCTCAGTATTTCTTCCCTACTGATTTCCCACCCCATTTCTTACTATACTCCCCATTATAGACATACTGAGTAGATGTTAGTTCCAGAACATTCCTTGTCCCCTCATGTCCAGACCTTGTATATACAACTGGGTCTAGCCGTAGTGACATTTCTTCCCTTGCCCCTAGCACTTCTTCCTTTCAAAATCCTCTTAGATGTCACCTCTAGGATACCTTCCTGAACACTCCCCAACCATTTGTCTCTAGTATTTTAACACACTTTCACATGTGATTAGATTACCCATCTAGTTTCCTGATCCACAGAAAACATGTTGAGGGTAAGGACTGTACATATTATACTCACCTTCACATGCAAGCCCTCAATACAGAGTCTGGCATATAATGGGTCCTTTCTATATATTTACTGGGTTAAAAATTGTTGTTTTTAACTGCTTATCCTCAGTACAAATCACTTAGACTCCTTGGTTCTGTCACTTTGTCTGGAAAGCATGATTAATATACCACTTACCCAAAAAAATGTGGTTTAAGTAAATTATCTTTTAAAATTACATTGGGTTCTAAGTTCTACAATTCTAAGAACTCAGAAAATGTTAGGGCCATCATTACTTAACTGAATGTCAAGTACTCAAATTCACACAAACTTCTGGATGGAAATATTATGTAATCCTTGAATTGGACCCATATTTCTCCAGTTTTTCTAAAGCTACTATTGACTACGGTCAGTGGACAGAAATGATGACTTTATTATCTTTTAAAAATTGATGTTGGCTGTGAGATACTTTTTGTTTCAGAGTTATAGTTGGATACTGGAATATTTGGTAACAATTAAGAAATGAGCAATTCTTGGTAATTCATTTAGAGAAGAAGAATGTACTGCAAAGAGTGGGAGTAAAAGTGTATGGTTCATAGTCTTAGTCGTGTCAAAAGTATGGTTCATAGTCTAAGTCGTGCAATCTTAGGCATGCCATTTACTTTAACCTGACCTCAGACACCTCATCTACAAAATTAGTGCAATGAACTAAATTATTATTAAAATATTTTTACTCGATACACTCATTGCCTAGATTCAGGACCAGATTCTGCAAGCATACCAATATTAGGATATAACAACTATGATATGCTGAATAATAGCCATCCAAAGATACGAAGTCCTAATCCCTGGAGCCTATGAATGCTACTTTTTATGATAAAATTTTTGCAGGTGTGATTGAGTTAAGGCTTTGTAGATGAAGAGATAATCCTACATTATCCAGATGGGCCTTACATGCTGTCACTTGTTCTTATTATAAAAGACAGACAAAGGGAGACAGATGCACACAGAAGGCAGTTCAGTGATGGAAACAGGGAAAAAGAGACTTAAAGATATGATGCTTTGGTTCTGAAGATGAATGAAGGAGATGTGAGCCAAGGAATGTTGCTGTAGAAGCTGGAAGAGGAAAGAGAGTCTCCCCCAGAGCCTATGGAAGGAGCGTGGCACTTTCATTTGAGCCCAGTCAACTGGATATTGGGATTTTGGCCTCCAGACTGTGAAAGAATCAATTACTATTGCCTTAAGACACCAACTTTGTTGCAATTTGTTACAGCAGCCAAAGGAAACTAATATAGATTTGATACCCCAGAGTGGGGTACTGCTATCACAAATACCTGAAAGTGTGGAAGTGAGTTCAGAATTAGATAATGGGAATAGGCAGGAAGAATTTTGAGACACATGATGGAAAAAGCCTTTTTTGTCTTAAACAGACTTCTGTAGAAATATAGGCATTTAAAAGCACTCTGGCAAGGGCTCAGAAGGATGTAAAGAGCAGAGTAGAGAAAGCCTATGTTATCTGAAAGAATACATATCTCTTCACAAATGGAATATTGGTAGAAATATGAATATTAAAAGTGATTCTGGGGGTGCCTGGGTGGCTCAGTGGGTTAAGCTGCTGCCTTCGGCTCAGGTCATGATCTCAGGGTCCTGGGAGTCCCGCATCGGGCTCTCTGCTCAGCAGGGAATCTGCTTCTCTCTCTCTCTCTCTCTCTTTCTCTCTGCCTGCCTCTCCGTCTACTTGTGATCTCTCTCTGTCAAATAAATAAATAAAATCTTTAAAAAAAAAAAGTGAGTCTGATGACAGCTAGAGGAAATAAGGATGTTACTGGAAATAAGGAAATAAGCATGTTACTGGAAACTGGAGGAAAGACAATCTTTGTCATATAGGGGCAGACACTTAGCTGAGCTGTGTATTACAGTCATGTGGGCAGTAGAATTTGCCTATGGTGAACTTGCAAATGTAACTGTGAGGAATTCCAAGAAAAGTGTTGAAGAAGCAGCCTGATTTCTTGTTGCTTTTAGTAAAATGTGAGAGAAAAGAGATAAAGTGAAGAAAGAACTATTGAGCAAAACAGAACCAGAACTTGGTGATTTGGGAAATCCTCAGCCTATCCAGTTAGGAGCTACACTGGTAAGGAAGTGTGCTCTACAGAAAAGGCCCGAGGTTGGGGGCAGGGCTGGCTGGAGAGCCTTTATCTAGTGCTGGAAAGATTAGCAACATGACTCATAGGCTCCCTCAGCCATTTCAACAGACGCTAGGAATAGAGATTATAAAAGGAGGATCTGAGGAAGACCCTCCGACTACCAACATGGATGCCTATGACATACATAGGAGACCCACAAGATAGTGAGAATGTTTTATCAGCAGAAACACTGCCAGCTTAAACTGAAAGAGACAGAGCTGTCAGATTCCCACAACTGTATAGGCAGGAAACAGACCAATAAAACTATTTGGCTACAAACACATGGTAGCTTTAAAAAAAAAAAAAAAAAAGGAAGGAAGGAAGGATCACCAGGATCACCACGAGGGCAGAGCCTTCGGCACAGAAGGTAGAACCACAGGTGTAGAGGCAGATACCCTAACCCTTGGCCCAGAGGTAAGACCCATAAGCTATGGATGACTATTCTAAGGCACTAAAATCTACAGGAATTTGCCCTACTAGATTTTGAAATTGGTTGGGACTGGTGACACTTTACTTCCTTCCACTTTCTTTTTTTTGTAATGGAAATGTCTGTAACTGCCATACTATGCCTGTCCCACCATTGTATTTTGGAAAGAGATACTTTTGTTTTCTGGTTTTACAGATTCAGAGATATAGAGGAATTTTGCCCCAGGATGGAGCAGTGTCTTTCCCACAACTGATTTAGATACTGTAGATGAGGAGACTTGGGATTTCTTAACTGATGATATTTAAATGAGATTTTGGAGTGGAGTTTATGTTGCGTATAAACTTTGAGGGATGTTGGGACAGGACGAATATAGTATACATGAGAGACGGATGTGAATTGTGTGGGTCCAGAAGGTGGTATAGTATGCTGAATAATGGTCATCAAAAGATATTGGGTCTTAACCCCTGGAACATCTGGACATTGTCACATATAGTGTTTTTGCAGCTGTGATTAAATCAATGATTTTGAGACGAGGACATTATCCTAGATTATCCAAGCAGGCCCTAAACACCATCACAAATGTCTTTACAAAATAGAAGCAGAGGGAGATTACATACACACACAGAGGGTAGAGGATGATTGATGATGGAAGCAGAGAGATTGAAGATGCTGTACTACTGGCTCTGAGGACAAAGGAAGGGCCATGAGCCAAGGAATATGGCTCAAGAACCTGGAAGAGACGATGTATGGTTTCTCCCTTAGAGAGCCCTCAGAAGGAATGTCACCCTGCCAACATTTTTATTTCAGCCCAGTAAAACTGATATTGGACTCCTGAAGTTCTGGTCCCCAGAACTGTCAGAAAATAAATTTCTGTTGTTTTAAGCCACCAACTTTGTGGTCATTTGTTATAGCAGCCCTAAGAAACTAATACAGTCACCTGTGACCATTTTATGTGGCCCAAATTAAGGATAATTTGACAAAAATAGTGTCTTATCATGGACAGTACCAAGCATGAATTCAGATGTCAGTGCGAACACTTTATCCACCTCTTAATTGTCTAAATGTCTAGATTCTTCATCTGATCAATTAAGAGTAAAATAATTTCTGTAAAAGTATCTAGCCAATTATCAAGCTTATAACAGAACCTCAAATTTTAGTTGAATCTAAATTGACAATGAGTTTAAATGACCATATATCTTAAAACATTGTTTAACAAATACAGTTTATCTGCACATAGTAGCTTGATTGCTGGTCACTACCAGGGCCAAAGAAGGGCTTTGATTGTTTGATGCAGAACTGTGGCCTGACTTTTCCACTGGGTTATAAATTCAGTGTGGATTAAAGAGTATCTGTTCTCTTCCTCCTCAGTGGTCTAAGAGCCACACTCCTGAACCACAGGCTAAGCCCATGGAAACCTTTCCAACTTAAAGATGCCCTTTTAGAGTTAAGGTGAGAGAAGATCTACTTAATAAATGGATAATATAGGGGCACCTGGGTGGCTTAGTGGGGTAAGCCTCTGCCTTCAGCTCAGGTCATGATCCTGGGGTCCTGGGATCAAGCCTCACATTGGGCTCTCTGCTCCGCGGGGAGCCTGCTTTCTCCTCTCTCTCTGCCTGCCTCTCTGCCTACTTGTGATCTCTGTCTGTCAAATAAATAAATAAAATCTTAGAAAAAAAATAAATGGATAATATAATTAAAAGGTAAACAAGTGGTACTTTCCAAAGTATTTCAATGTCTCTCAATATGTTGAAACCACATTTGTTCTCTTTGAAACTATACCCTGCATCCTCTATCCTCTGTCACTGTGGATAAAATTCAATAACATCCTAGTTTAAGCTTTTCACATCACAAAAACGTTTCCATAATGGTGCAACTCTCCTAAAATTTATTATCATGACTGTTTATATCACTTAAAATTTTAAAGCTGGAAAAAAGCATGGTTCTAAAACTGGCATTTCCTCTTACAGAAAATTAGTTCCTCTCACAGCAGTATGGGGCTATGAAGTTGCAGACAGCAGATATGTGTTTTGTCATCATGTCTTAGGGTAATGGGGCTTTTTTTCCACGCTTAGGCTGATGATGACACCTCCTAAGTTGGAGTTTGATGGCACTCACTCCTTTTTCTCCTTCACACTCAGAGTTAACAGAGTGTTGGGGACACAGCAATTTGAGAAGAGAGGGAATGGTGGTGATATTGGGAAAGGAGGGTGCAATTAGGAATAGGGCTGTCCTACAAGGGACCTGGGTAAAAGATCTGATCCACAGTTATCTTCAGCACAATGAGCATGCTGGGCAGGAGGATCAATCTTCCCATCCCTGGTGGCATTTGAAGATTTTTACTTCTAGTTTCTGGGACTGCGCAAATAGCATAGGTCCCTCCAAATCTACAGGAAGCTTCCAAAACATGCTTAGCAATACAATAGCAGTTGTCAGCTCTGACTTGAGAGGCAGTCCCTACCGATTTCTCGTAATAAAAATAAGATTCCTTCTAATAAGTACATAGAAAAGACATTTGGAACAAAAAGAGCAAGAGAGGCCAGATTTGAAATAGCTAGTATTTTTTTTTTTTTAAGCAACATTAAATATTCTCAGAGTTGGGCCTCTGGACCACATGATCAGAATGAACTAGGGTGTGTTGGCTCAAAATGCAAATGGGAGGGGTCCTCTTCTGCAAGGACCGCACAGGGGCAGGTGAAACTGGTAAGAGGTACACACCCAGGAATCTGAACTTTAATAAACACCTCAAGTGATTCTTTTCTTTTTTTTTTTCAAGTGATTCTTAATACCAACAAACCTCTAAGAAAAAGTCAAATTAAGGATGACACTAAGTTAGGTGTGGAGGTGAGGAGATAAAAGGCCAAAGGTGTTTCGAGCTGGAATAATCTAAAAAACTTGGCAGAATGAGTTTCGGACGCATACTGCATGTTTGCCTATTTTCCATTTTTGCATATATTCGGGGAATGGGGAAAGTGCCAGTCTATTTTGTAAAGAGAAAGTCGTTTTAAAAGTGAGGGCTTAAGTGGGTAGGAGAAGAATAAATGAAACAAGATGGGATTGGGAGGGAGACAAACCATAAGTGACTCTTAATCTTACAAAACAAACTGAGGGTTGCTGGGGGGAGGGGGTTTGGGAGAAGGGGGTGGGATTATGGACATTGGGGAGGGTATGTGCTTTGGTGAGTGCTGTGAAGTGTGTAAACCTGGTGATTCACAGACCTGTACCCCTGGGGATAAAAATATATGTTTATAAAAAATTAAAAATTAAAAAAAAAAAGTGAGTTAACACATATGCTGGAATGTAAACACTCTCTGGTTGAAGTTCCTGGTAAACCTGAGGTGAGGTCAGTTCTCAGCTCACTGTGTGAAGGTCCGAGGCACATAGGCCAAGTCTGGGGTGAGCAGAGAGATGATGTGACACCTGTGTGAAGCCGGCTGTCTTCTCCCCCTGTCGGGTGCCCTGCCACTGCTATTTATGAGCAAGAGCTGGGGATGCTACATCAAATGACAATGGTGTAAACAAACTTTCAGTGACTCAGGGCTCCTCCCCACTTGTTTTGTTATTATTATTATTTTGAAACCACAGGAATCTGTGTACAAGCACCCCTAATCTCAAGAGTGTTAGCTGGAATGGAAACCTCCAAGTAATCACTTGACTTTGCTGCACAGTTTCCAAAGCTAGAATCCTGAAGCTAGAATCCAGATGATAGTCTAGAGTTGCCCGAAAATGATCTTTCAAACCCCAGCAGCTCTTTAATGACTTAGGCATTATTGAGAGGAATTCCTCTCTGTGGTAAGGCTCTCTTTCCTTCAGTTGTGGAAATTACCTCAGCACCAGTTCGCATATATGACCCTTTTTTCAGGTGATTCCTACTGACAGGCACTACAGTGAAGGCTATGTGATATGCCCACCTTGGGGGTTCCATGAATATGCAAATTATGGCTTCCCTTCTGGTTCATGACATTTCTTTATTCCTACAAAAGACATCTTGGACCAGATTTACAGCTCAAATAACTTACAGAATGTCTCTTGCAAAGTCACATGGAATATGAATCTGGAAATATTAATTAAAAAATCAACAATTAGCACACCCTTTGATATATCTTTTTTCCCATGTTTATTTCTTTTTACATATTTTTTCTTTATACTGAAAGCTTCAAAGTCATTTAATAAGATGAGCCAGAATATGTCCATCTGAGTTGAGCTATATGTAATCATAATTTATTAATCTGAGATGGCTACTGTACTGACCAACCTCAAGTGGTGTGGTTGGGTTTTTCACAGTCTAAAAAGATTTCATGGGGTTTTAAATTATTTGTTATAGCCTGCTGTTCCCCCTGAGGTATCTGGCCAAAGATGTTTTTGCCCTAATGTCCTGTGTTCCAAAGAAGGCATCAAATTTTTTCAACTTTTAAAAAAAAAGCTCATATTGAACACTGCTGATTTTATTCACTAGAAATATGCCATACATAAACTGTTATATTATTTTCCTTTTTGATGACAAGGATTATAGAATAAAGCATCCTGTTCTGGGCCTTCCTACTACCCCATGGTCTTATTCAGTGACTGACACTTAAACTGAATTAAAGTTTTCAACTAGTAATAGTAACCCTTTGTCCTACAGTAAAACTAGAAAGAAACTAGAAAAAAAAAACTTAGAAAAAGTGTACTCTTAAATTCATTCTTATTTTACCTTAAACATAATAAACATTCAGTAATACTCTTACAATTTCTTAGATTAACTGCATGGAAAACCCTTGTTTTTCCATGTTGATCACTGAAAATGTTTGGAGGCAGTTCAGTATTAATCAACATATGGGTTCTTCATGTCCCACTGATTGTTTATCATTTTGGATATCAACAGAATCCACTGAAACACAGGTAAAGTTTTATTTAAAAAACAATATAACAGCGATTTTATTAGGCAACATTGAATGATTGGCGTAAAATGGGGGAACAGTCTTAACTACTGATACCTAGCTCCAGGGTTGTAGAGATTGTTTCAATTCTGTTTTTAGAGTGGGATAAAAGAGTAACAACTAGTGCCATTAGTTGTTTAGTTAGTCCTATCTTAGTTAGTCCTAAATACTTCACATGTGTACTCATTTAATTTTCGAACAATCCTATGTGTGGGTACCAGGAGTGTCACCCTAGCTTGCAGATGGGGAAATCTAAAGGTGCCAGGAGGCTGAGTAATTTCACTGCAGTCTTAACAGCTGATAAGAGGTAGAGCTGGGACTCGAACCCAGGTAGAGTGGCCCCAGGGAGCATGCGCTTAATCAGTATGCTACAGCACCCTTCCATAGGATACAACTTACAACCAGTCAGATTTGAAATCCTTTAGTCAAGCAGAGGCAAACTGTCAGTACGGGACATTAGGAAATTAAACCTGATAGCTGGAGTTTTATGCAGTGTTCTATGCTTTCTTGACCCAATTTTGCCTCTAAAGACCAAAGAAGATCTCTTCTTGCTATCTACCAATTTGTACCTGCAGCTTCAAAAGGCCAATAACGTCTGTCTTGATACTCACGATGACTAAAACAGAAACAGGGGGGGAAAATGTACTTTTCCAGCAATAAACTTTTTAAAGAATGATAAACTGGAAATGTTTTAAAAAACAAAGTTTTATAGTACAAAGTTATTTTTCTATCAGTTCTTTCAGCTCTTAATTCTTTATGTCATTTATGTACGATTAAAGATGATACTTTTGACCTAATCGCCTATGAGGAAAAAATACTGTGTTTTCAGGCAGCTTGGGAAGTACTTATCTTGAAGCCAAACTTCCCAAAGATATAGTCTTTCAGTAAGAGGGCATAATGTTAAGAGTTTACTTTTCCCTTTTTATTTAATGTCCCCATAGTTTCCAAGTTCAAGATTCGAAGTATTCTCTTTATTAAAGAAAGTCATTCAAATTAAACCCCTATACCTATATGTAGCCATTTTTAAATCCAAGGAGAACTTTAAAATGATCCAAATATTGAATCAAATAAAAGATTTACTCCCCTGTCTTAGCAAATGTCTTTCTTAATGAATTTCAACCAAACTTACCTAGACTCAGCTTTTGGCATACCTCATGCAAATGGTCGACGTGCTTTCTGCTTTTGAAGGCAAATTGATATTCACAAATCATATGTCACAAGCCACTAAAAGTGTCAGAACCCCACAGCAGGCCCTTGGTGGCTTGTTAATCTCCCCTGTTTAAAGGAAACAGACTAATTCACTTAAATCTAATGAAAGCCATGCCTGCTCTAGCCCCGTCCCTCAGAGTGTCAGCCCATGCAAGTCCTGCCTTCTTTCTTCACCTCCTTCTTTCCTGGCTCCAACAATTAAACATGAAACTAAGAAGCAATGATCTCCTTAAAGTTGCCATGTCTGAGTTACTTCAGATGTCACATATGTACAAAATATTGAATTTTTTTCTCATTGAAAGTACATACAAGAAAGTTCCCCCCCGCCCACCTTTCACCATTGTTCTCCACAAAGCTTAAAAGATAAACCAGGATGCTAAATGGAGGGTCCAGATGTATATATAACCTTTTGCCCTCATTATTCTAGTTGGCTTCCATTAGGAGAAGAAGGAAAAAATAAAATAATATGAAATAGGAAATAACTGATACAGAGTGGTGAGAATGAACTGTTATAGTGGATTGGCTAAAATCTGGAAATATGATCTGAATGATGGAAGAGTTGTTTACCAAAGTACCAAACCATAGGTGATTGGTATGTTGACAGAAGGGAAGGAAAGAATTTCTCTTAATTCTACGTACCCAGAAATTGTCCAACTGTGGTCAATCATGCCTAAGCTACATTATTTTTCAATATTTCCTTTTTATACATATTTTTTAATACTTTGTAAGAAGAGTCAAATATTCTCTGACTCTTTTTGCCCAAATCCACACAACCTTCATTCTTTTGACTAATAATTATGCCTGCTTTCCTCTTCCAATGTTGGGTATGTTTCTCTTTTAATAGCATTATCTATAGGTGGTTCTCCATGCTGAAACTAACTGAAACCCATGGTAAGGTGATATTTTTCTATTAAGTACCTTAGTGGCAAAGGAAGAGATCTGGGACAGGGATGAAAACAGATCTTTACTTTTAACATATGTCCTAATCAAGCTTAAAGTCATAAGAGTGAAAATCTGGAGTTAGGACATTTTAAAGGGAAAAACAATTTTCATTGCAAGCATACTGTACATGTTAGTCATGGCTCAGTGGAGTAGAAATTTTATGGAGCAAGAAGGGGGAGGTGCAAGAAGAAGGTTTTGAGTTTCCTTCCAAATGTATTTTTAAAAAAGCATTACAGAATCAGGATTTATTGGGGAAAAAAAAAAAAAAAGGAAGACAATAATGAAAAGGAAGCTTTTTCTTTGGCAAATTACCTGAGAACAGAATTGACCACCAGTAAAGGGGCATGAAGAGACCAAAAGAAGACAATTAACTGAAGGGCTCCCAATGTGGCAATGTCTGGAATCTCAAAAGACAACCTGCCAGAGACTGCTGACGCTAATCTTGGGGCATAAAGTCTGAGTGGAGACTGCAGGAAGGGAAGGAGCTTTCATAGGTCATTTAGGTCACCTCCCCCGTCTCTCCACAAACCACATTCTTTGTCATTTTAGATATCTTAAACCCACACTGATATTTAAACATCATCCTAATTGGAAAATCAGTAGTTCTCACTAATAACCAATTCTAGCTTTGAATATAATATCTGGAGAGAGAGAGATATATATATATATGTATACATATACACATATACATATGTATATACATATATACATATACATACACACATATACATATGTGTGTATGTATATATATGTGTGTATATATATGTATATATATGTGTATATATATACATATATATGTATATATACATATGATACATATATATGTATATACACACACCTCAGAGAATCAGAGGGTTAAGTTAAAATTTTTCATATATATATAAAAAATTATATATATACAAAAATTTATATATATACACACACACACACATATATGTAGGAAAAATTTTAACAACCCTCTGATTCTCTCATTTTAGTTCATTTTATCTTGGTTTCTCCTGAGAAGTAACTGAGTCTAAGTAAGCTAATTAAAATCCTTACATTTTCCATTTATTTCTGTCTCTTTCAATTCTTTTGTTAATGCCTTAGCAGTTTTCATTGTACAGGTCATTCATTTTCTTCATAAAATGTACTCCTAAGTATTTTATTTGTTTTGATCCTGTTATTAATGGGATTGTTCTCCTTATTTCTTTTTCAAATTACTGGCTGTTAGTGTGTAGAAACACAACTGATTATGTTGATTTTATATCCTGCAACTTTACTTTTTCCATATAAAAACCATCTATAGAAAACCATCCACAGAATATATAGTGTCATAATTCTACCTTGACTTCTTTAAATCAAAAGGATTGACATAATGGTTGAATTCATTTGGATACTTTGGCATAGAGGACACTTTCACATAGATGATCTTATTTGATTTTCACAACAGCTCGTTTAATCAGGCAGAGTAGGTATAATATCTTCATTATATGTATGAAAAAACTAATCACATTGCACTTAAATTAGAATTCTCTTCCCGATTTCTAATTAATAATCTTTCTGCTGTACTATTCTATTTCTCCTAGATCAGGCTTTCTTAGCCACAGCACTGTTGACATTTTGGGTCAGATAATGCTTTGTGGGAAGCTGTCCTGTGCCTTGTAGGATGGTTAGCAATGCCCATGGTCTCTCCTCACTGGATGCCAGCAATAGTCCTGTCCCAGTAGTAACAATGAAAAATTGTATTGTCACAGGCCATGGGCTGAGAGATTGACAACCAGATTGTATCTGAATAATAAGAGTATTCAATTCCTATAAGGTATCCTGAAATTTCCTAAATGTAAGATGTGTATTTTCCTGCTACTATACATGGGATTGCTGAGTTGTCACCTCTTTGATCACCGAGGTGTCTATTCACTCACAGAGGACAGAGTCTACCATCTTCCCTTTATCCTTCTAAGGCCTTTAGTTTCCCATCATAAGGTCATTTTCCATCTTTACTTTAGAAAGAATCACAGTAAGAAATGCTCTTTTTCTTTTTTCCTCTTAAAAGTTTAAATTCCAAAACAAGAAAACGTACCTTAGATAAATAATCTTAGAAATCTCTTAGCCATCTAATCCCTGGTCTATAGCCAAGATCTGAGCCTTGAAGTCTTCTCTATTATTTATCTATTTTGTCTCATTTTTGAATTCTTCTTTTTTTTTATAGTATTCTCTGAAGCCGAGAGCTTCTGAAATATATAGCGAATTTTACAATGAGATTCAAGAAATCGTGTTTATTACCAATCAAGTGTTTGCCTCACTACCATGTGATCCAGGGCTATCTTATCTGTGTAGTTGGGAGTACATGAAAGAGCTGGAGAGAAAAATTATGGAGGAGACATTTATCTGGGGAAACCAAGAAAATAACTGATGAGAACAAAAAGAATGACTAAGATTCCCCATAGACCGAAAGTGTATGCAAAATTATGAGTGATTACAAGTAGATTTGTAGACAGTGATATTCTATTTTCTAATTTAATAAATTTCTTAATGTCATAGAATATATACCAAGTGGCTAAATATTATTTTCTTCATGTGTTGAAGAGGCTTTCATTAATCAATGAAGAAAGATATTTTCAGTGACCTTACTGGAAAGTCACATTTAAAGTGGACAAATCCTTCACACTTCATTTTCACTTTTCAAAAAATATAACTTCTTTGGTGCTTCTTGGGTTTCTGAGATAATTTGTTTCAAACTTCATACTCTGAAAATTGCTTGGTTCAAATTCTTACGGAAAATTTATAGGAGTCAAGCTTTACTTGAAATGTCTTTAAACCTTACAGCCTATAGATTTTTTAATTGCTGTTGATTCCAAGAATACCTAATGGCTGAATCTCGCTGGTTCTCTCATAATTTTCTTTCCTTATGAAAGCTTAAATATTTAATTCATTACTGCTATTTAAGTTTCCTGGTAACATTCACAATTAGCTATTAAAAGAGAATTATGTTTAACTGAGATTCAATAGTTATTCCAATGCAAGTTTTTACTTAAAGAGCCATATTTTTTCTATTACAAGCTGAAGACTATAGTAAGAGTGAATTAAATGATGGGCATTTAGAGATTTGAAGCAAGTGAACAGATTTTTTAACTAACATGTCATTTTTAGGTAAATTATCTTTTTCTCTTGTTTCTCCTCCAGCTGAACTCCAGGAAAATTGATAGTTTTGTGGAATACTGGACAAGTTACAGAGCATACTTACTCAGGAGTATATTAATTAGTTAGCAATAATTAGTACTGAGTACCCACTACATTCTAGGCCCTGTGAAATATTTTGGGGACAACAAAATTAGTCATTGCGGTCTCCCAAATGGAGCTCACAGTCCAGAACCAGAGACAGACACAGACATAATTATACAGTACATTAAGAACAAAAGAACAGTGTAGTGAAGGCACAAATAGAAGAGTTAAGCCTGCGTTGGTCTGAATGTCTTGGGCAGGAACACTCAGAGATGCGTGATGGGAATTCGTGTTTCTCCGGGGAAGAATCTCTTCAGCAGAGAAGACAGGATATACAGAATATCTCCAAGAGGTTAGGGAAATTGTAAATAGAGGGAGAGTAGCATATACAAGGCAAAGAGGAGTATAATGCAGATTTGTTCTCTAGCATATAGCACATTTTTACTCTAGGATCTCTCTATATGGGAGAGAGATTATGACAAAATGGATATAGAAACAGCTGCTGTGAACGTTAATATTGTCAATATCAACTATTAATAGTTGCTATGCTATATGCTGGGTTATAGAAGCTTCAATTATGTGTTGGTTAACTCTATCAAAAATAGTATGGAACAGATTTTTTTTTTCATTTTTCATTTTTCAGAAGAATTAAAAGATAATTTATTGAAGTTGATAAGGACATGAATAGCAAAGCCCTGATGCCACATTAGTCTGCTGAGACCCACCCATTATGGAATCTGTCCCTTTGCTATGTGTGCTCTGTGGCTGAGTAAGATTTCTTAGAGAGTATAGTGTCCCCAGAAGACTTTCGGAAATGGCAGCAGAAAGTGTAAGAGCACAGAATTTGAACAAAATAAACACAGATCGCCTTGGGTAAAGGGAGCAACTGAGAGAGCAGTAGGAGGTAGTTTTGGGTGTATCTGAGAGGAAGACTTTTTGCAAATGCAGATATAAGTGAGTGAAAAATGACATCGAGGTGCTCGGGAGGTGGAAACTACAAAACTGCTGAGCAGACAGTCTGAAATCAGTGAGAATTCAAGTAAATTGAAGGAGAATATCAAATGCAGATTTATTAACTGCAACATAATAATGAGTTTGTAAGGCACAAAGAATCTGTAGAAGCCCAATATTTCTAAGTTTTGCCAGACTATGCAAGACAGACTTCTCTCTCTCCTCCCTGGCTCAGCTCCTAAACAGAGCTATTATCTGGAGAGATAATTCCAGATGCTCTGACCCCTTCCAAATTCTTATTTGATGATCAGTCATCTGGAGTGGAACTCTTACTCTCCAATGGGCTTTCCGAGTGATACACCAAGCTTTGCTCTCCTAATTAACACTATGGGTCATCTCCATGCACCCAGTAGTTCTTGGAGACTGTCAGAATTCTCAAATCTATGACACCGCCCCTGGGAAGGAGTGGATGGGTGGACCCCTTGAGTGGCCTTCAAATGCCTCGGCATTAAAATAGAAGTCTCTCATGAGTGTCTGAAAAGTCTCAGCTGTTATTCCTCCAACTTAAAAAATTTTTGAACTCAGAAGGCAATAAACTACAAACTAAGAAGGCCCAGAGAGCTTCTGTGGGACAGCAGAAGCTGTTTTTAGCTGAACTAGCAAACTCTGATTGTCATCATTCCAGTCAAGATTTCAACACTGAAGAATAATCTTGATACAGTTGCCTCTGCAAGGCGACTCTTTCCGTTTAAAACTTTGTATTATGTTTGTAAGTGCAATAACTTTTAGTATAGACATTTCAGGACACTTTGGTTTGTATTCTGTATTGGGTCAATGAGATAATGAGGAGGACATTTCATTCAGAAAAAGTGGCAGTGTGGAAAACTAGAAATTCACCCGTGTTTTCATCAGCATCCATCCTCCTTAGAAGACCCAAATCTTGAAATGTCATTAAGACAGAATGTTTTCTAGATAAGGTTATGCCCTTAATACTCTTTGACAGTCAGTCAACTGGGAGATAGAGTTGCTAGAGGTGTTTTGTTACTTTTAGTGGTAGTGACAATGATCGTCATCATGTGCTGAAAACATTAAGTAATTGCAGCAAAACACAAAGTGACACAAGAGTCCAGGCCCCAAGCTTAAGAGTCTTACAATCTAAAATAGGAGACAAGGTTGCTAGTATAGTTGTTAGAATGTATAAAATTTCCTACTTATAAATACAGATGGAATGGTATGTAAAGTCCATACAGAGGCAGGCATGAAGAAGCCACGGGGGCTTGAGAGATGCTCTTTAAAGGAAGAATGCAATCTAGAAAAGTGGCTGAGATGGCAAGGAATTCAAGATGGTGGCCATGGCTTAAAATAGATCTCTGACTAGTATACTGTGTTCAGATATCTAGGACCAGATGGATTCACAGAATGAATGGCTGCCCTAGGGAAAAGAATGTGAGATATTAGCAGGAAAAGCTATACTGATATATCAAAAGTCATCAGAATATTTTAAATGTCAGACCCAATAGGAAAGTCCAATTAATACATTAAATTTCTTACCCTACAAATCTGCTTCTCTTAATGAAGTATATTTTAAACAACAAAGTCTGTTTTAATTAAAGATGAGTCTTATGTGATTAAGATAATGTCATTTTATAGTGGAATAATGAATTGTAACACTTGGACTTCAAAATCCTCTGAACATGTCTTGGCAAATGTCATCCCATGAAATCATGATATGTCATTATGAGCCAAAGTGTTGAATGAACACTGGTCAACACAAAGCCTTTTTGTGGTTTCTAAGATTTGAGGATTTGGGATGATTTTAAGGCCAACTCTAAAGGTTCATAAAAGGATACAGATAATCCAAAAAGAAAATTTATTCCAGGGAAACAGTATTTTCTAAACAATCACAAGGCTAAATATAGATTTGGTATTTTTAAGCTGGAATGAGGTTTTCTAGTCCAGTCAGATTAGACCACAATTACCTAGCCAGCACAAACTACCTTAACTAAGGGACAAGGTAATCAACCATTAAAGAGTATCTGCCATATGCAAACAATTTACATGTGCTGCTGTATAGGTCCCTACTGAAATGTCCAATGAACAACACCCTCCCTCCGATGCAGTCTACACAATTGCCCCAAAGAAGGTACTTCCAACCTAGACTTCTCTTGCCAATAAAGTGGAAGGTTTTGTGAGTTCCCTGAAAAGCTGATTAATAGCAAATGCCAGATAGAATAATTAAGGATTACTTCCCCTAGGAGATCCAAAATGTCATGTCAGTGTCCGAATATGTATCTGATTTTTTTGCCATCCATCCATCCATCCATCCATCCAGTTAGTGTGTCAATATAATTTTTCTTTACAAAATCCATGATGTAAAAATGTGCCAGTTCCAAGCACACCTAATAGCAGGAAGAAAACCCTGAAGACTTTACTAGCACAAAACTAAGTCTAAGCACTCTGCAATGTACTCTGTACAGTTCAAAAGAAGGACAAGATGGTACTCCCACCTTTCCAAAACTTTGAATCCTGCTAGCGGGCTCTCATTAGGGTATAATGAGCAGCTGAAAGACTTGAGCCTTTGTGCATACTGAGGCTTGGAGGCTTGGGCCTGTGTATATTGCATCATACAGAAAGAAAAAAATGTACCACCATGTCTTACTTGGTGAATATCATTCTGAAATTTTCTATTTTGGGAAACGAGTCCTATTAATTATATAATATCCATTTTTTTCTTGGCTTTTAAAATAGATATGTCAATTTAAGGTACAATGTACTGGCGTTATAGCATTCTCATGGGTAGAGCATGTACCATTAAAACTGATGTGTGGAGATAATATGCACCACATGGTTTCTTACTGTCTATATGTCTGGCTTTAATCACAGATCTTCATGAAATGTTGCAATCCTGGAGTGAGCTAGCTGTGAGATTCTTCAGGGGTACAGGCTGAGCTGTGGATTATAGGTGAAACTGCATTATGAGGCTACTGAGGTTAATTATGTCTGAAAGTTTCCTGTACAATCCACGTCAGTTGACAGTCCGTGCATGCTACATAAACAATCTGGAGGGAGTCCTTTATTAGCAGAGTAAGAAAGCAGCTAGCTGTCTGTGTTCTATAAAGTCCTTTTGGTTTTTAGAGATTTTGACTCAAATGGCCCTCTGTTTGCTTAATGTATGTTTATTCAAATCTTTACTTATTAAGCCAAATAATGAAAGCCAAGAGGATCAAAATATTGAATCTACATTCTCAGTCTCAAAGAAGACTTCTTAATTTAAGATCATGTGCCCCAAGATAGCAGTCCGGTGCACCACACGGAAAGCATCCCAGTGTTGACCCAGAACTCCACAGTCTGTGCTGGAGTCCGGCTGGGAGCCTTCCTAACCTGCAGAACTTTTGTAAAGAAGTTAGCCAACAAGCACAGGTTAAATGTCTCCTCCCCTGGGTATGCTGTATCTTATTTATTGGAACTTCTACCATGTGGAAGTCTCCTAATTCTCAATTATCTTGACCTTCTTATCTGTGACACTCTTTCAGTGTCCAACAACAACAACAACAATAAAAAGGACAGAAAAACATGGGGGTTGGGGGGAGAGCACAAGAGTCTAGGCTGGCCTGGAAATGCTTTTGTCTTCCATCAAGTCTCCTGACTTTGCAGTCACTCAGCCTTTGGAATACATCAGGTCCATGTTTCCTCCAGCTCTGTTTCATCATCTTATCATCTGGTGGGTATGGCACATTCTGAAGGAAACAGAGGGAAATGTAGAATTCCTACAGGTCTTCTGAATGACCTCTGTAGGAGAAAAGGTCAGTAAGCTTGTGGGTCCTGAGGACCTTGAAAGTAAAAAGGTACTGGGCTCATAAAGAAAACCCTTTATTTACCAAAATGTGAAGAAAGGAGGAGAATTTTTCCCTCAATTGGCATCTTTTCATTACACTGCTTAAGCACCTTACAAAGAGAGGTCTAAGAGCACAATGCCTAAGATCAAGGATCCTGGATCCACTCTGAATCATGGCTTCACCACTTAGCATGTGACCTCAGACATGTTAACTAAACCTCAGGTGCTTCTTATCGCTCAAATAGGATACTAATAGAATCTCACTTATAGGATTATTCTGATGGTTAAATGACTTGATACGTTGTGTCCCTGGTAAGTGCTCAAATTTCAACTGGAAATGATCAATCCCATCCATGTCTCTGACATCAAGATCATTAGTATCCACTTGCATATACATTTTTAAATCTGGAAACTAATGGGAAAAGAAACACACATAGATTACAAGATATCTAATTTTGTATCCCAGTACTAGTGAACTGTGTGACTGTGCAATTGCTTTATCTTTTTGGATTCCAGTTTCCTCAGCTGTAACATGAGCAGGTTGAAGTAGATTACTTCCATGGCCCCTTTCAAGTCTAACATCTAATTATTCCAACCCTAGAGTTTTGTCGTTGCCAAGTCAAAATAACTCATCATGTTTCCAAATTGCTTTAGAGTGTTTGTTTTTCACCAAACCTTGGGAAATTACAGGTAGTGTTAGTGATCTAAATGGCTTCCCTCACCTACACATATACATATGTAGTTTTTCTTTGTAACGATCCTTCTAAAAGTTTTGGCAGTTGGAGCAGGAAGAAGTGAAACATTAGATTTTTGAAAGCAAAGTATATTGCAGGGAAAGGGTTATAAGGTCACCTGGTTAGTCTGAAGTGTGTAATTCTTTTCTCTCTCACCTCATTCTTGGTTCCTCAGAGTAGCAGTTGAGTAATATCGTATCAGTTTGATAAGGCTCCCTTGCCCTTCCTAACAACTAAAACCATCCTGGACACCTTTTCATGGACACTCCCTCCATTAAAGCATCAGAGAACTTTAGAGCTGCTTTTAAAAACAGCAGATAAATTAATGATTTTCTTGAGAAATATTCTTCATGAGAAGAGTCTGACTAAGAAAGAGTTGATAATGCTGTGTAAGATCCTTACACTGAGTAAAGACATGGGGCATTTTGGCCTCCAGAAACACATTTAGGAAATATCCCTAAGACGTTGATATTAGAAGAGGAACAGACGCAAACTCCACTACGTTTGGCTGCCAGTAAAGAGCTCGTTTTGTTTACATTATTACTCTCCAAAGAAGACAAGATGAGATTGTCATTATCCAAATGTTGTCCAGTGTTTTCCAACTCAGTTCCTGAGCTGAAGTAAAAGATTGCCAAAAATCATGTTTACAACATTGAATGCATTGTGTAATAAAGTGTTAGGTAGATCAGCTAATAAAATTAGTTATTTTAGACTTAAATCTAAGTTGAATTTGGGTCTAATTCTCTTCCCCAAAGGGAACAGAGAGAGTTGATTTTCTGATAAACTGAAACATATCCAACTTTTTGTTGATAATAAAGGGGTGAGATCCCTTATCTAGATATCGCCCATGGGAACCACTCTTTTTCAGTGGGAGAAGTTGGCCAATCTCAACTGAATTGCTAATGGTCATCTTTCTAATTGATTTTGATTCTCAAATTTGTTAAAATGAAGTTGGCAAAGAGCATTCTTTATTGTCCCTCTTGGCTGACCTATGGACTCTGAGCTGGAATGGAGTTGGTAAAAGTTTAGGAATGGAACTGAAATTACATCCTTAGATTCCCATCATTAATTCCTAGGGGAGACTGTAACAACTTCACCTCCCACCCCTTCCTGATGCTGAGAGTTGTATGATCAGCATTCCCTTATTAAGGCATTAGTGGATCAGGCCTCTTGGGGAAAGCACTGATGTGCTTTAAATATTTGACCCAAATTATCACTCAGGATAATTTATCTCAATTTATTCTACTTATAAAATGCAGATTAGGAAAACTGAATCATGATGCTTTAAAATAAATGCACCCTGTTCTTAAAATAGCCATGAGGAATCACACATAAGAAGTCTTCTACATTGTGCTGTACTTACTGTTACTTGAGTGTTGCTCAAGTATTCCAGAAAAACATGGGCCACTGGAATCTCCTTGTTTTTATGATAATTTTGTAAACTAACAATTAGTCATCCTTCACTTTGAATCTCAGAAACCTGAGGTGCTGATTCCTTCACTACTTTCTTAGTAAAGGATACCATTTTCATGTAGACTGTAAATACACAGCAGGATATGTTTACACTTTTGAGTCCTCAGCGAGCTTACCTCTGCTACTCAAGACTATTCATATCAGAGCCTTGTAAGCTGTTTTCTCTTTCTGTTCAGTGTTTTAACATGTCCACAACAAAGACATTATTCCATGTAGAAAGGGAATATACTTTGACTTTTCCATAAATACTCCATTTAGAAGATCATTTGTAATATTAGGTTGGGGCTGCATGCAGTAGAATGTTTTGGCAGATGCTGAAGAATCCAGAAGCCAAAGACTACACTTCCTAAACCAGTTGTCTTCTTCCCTACACCACTTTCCCCATGCTAAACACAAGTTCACTGAGTGTTCTTGTCAACCCTGTTTTCCTGTTCATGCTGCTTTGACCGTAGTTCTGCAGAGTATGGACGTATAGTTTAGAGACTGGGTAAGATGTAAAGAGAATAAAGTCACTGCCTTTTTAAGATCCAAGTTTACATCAACACTGCCTAGCTAGAGAGAAAGCCTAATGAAGAAAAAGGGAACTGGTATTACTATGTTAGTGAATCATAAAACCTAATAAAACCAAGATCCAACCAAAGCCGCCTCTGGGAGTGAGGTTTTAAGGAGCAGGCAGGAATGTGCACTAATTATCAGATTGTTAATATGTTACATGTGTTTGGAGAAGAGATAGTGTGACTCAGGGCAGGCAGTAGCCTACCCAGTAGCACTGGGTTTTAGCTATCACAGATTTAGTATTAAAACACCAGCTGCATGGAACAAATTCCCATATGTCCCCAGGTGCTACCACCAAACACCCTACCACTTTCAGAGATTTTAACACTTCTATGAGGACTAGGGACCATCTGGACACCTTCTCAACAGACTAGGAAGTTTAGATATGTATGTTAGATGATGTTTAAAAAGTTTTGCTATAACAATGAACAAAACTTTGATGGCTCTCAAGTTCTTCATGAGCAATTAGATGTAAGAGAAAAGTGGTTATTTGACTTAAAGCCAATGTAACTGCCCTTTAATATGAGGTGGCTGGAGAGTCAGGGAAGACATACTATTTTAAATACAATATAGTACATATTATATGTTTAATAAGCACTTCTAATTAAAAATGTACCTTCCTCTTAATATGAGAAATGTCACCAATTACAATTCTAAGGTAATATATATGCTAGACAAAAACATTTAGTAACAACCGAGAACATCAACATTGAACATGTCACCCACTCTCTAACTTCCATTTAAGAGTTTAACTTGAAGAGGAAATTTAAATGTCACAAGAGTGCAAATGAAGAAATGTATATATTCTTTGTTACACAGTATGTTTGTATTCTTCAAAAAAAAGGGGGGGGACTTTGTAACATTCAAAAGGTAAAGTAGATGCGAGTCAAGATGGCAGAGAAGTAGCAGGCTGAGACCACATCAGGTAGCAGGAGTTCAGCTTATCTAACCATTGCGAACACCTACAAATCCAACAGGAAATTGAAGAGAAGAAGAGAAACAATTCTAGAAACAGAAAATCGATCACTTTCTGAAAGGTAGGACCAGCGGAGAACTGAATCCAAAGTGACAGGAAGATAGACCGCAGGGGGAGGGGCCGGCTCCCGGCAAGCGGCAGAGCACCAGAACACAAAATCAGGACTCTTAAAAGTCTGCTTCACAGAGGGACATCGCTCCAGAGGCTAAACCGGGAGGAAGTCCACGCGGGGGCAGCGTAACCCCAGGTCCCGTGGGGTCACAGAGTGTCGCAGAGCTTGCAGGTATCAGAGTGGGGAAACTGACAACAGTGACAAAGTCGAGGAGTGAGCTCTCAGCTCGGGCTTACCTTGAACCAGTCGCAGGATGGGGGAGCTCAGAGCTTGGCCGGAGGCCATGGAGATGGAATAGACTGGGCGCTTTTCTCCACGTGCAAGCGATTGAGGGCTTTCCCCCAAGCGCAGCCAGAGGCCAGGCAGATGGTAAGAGTTGGGCGCTTTTCTCTGAGGGCGAACTGAGGAGCAGGACCCCAAGCTCTTGGCTCCTCCGGGCCGGAGACTGGAAGGCCACCACATTCATTCCTATCCTCTGGAGCTTTACGAAAAGCGCTCAGGGAACAAAAGCTCCAGAAAGCAAACCAGAGTAGATTACTTAGCCCAGACCCCGGTAAGGGCGGTACAATTCTGCCTGGGGCAAAGACACTTGAGAATCACTACAACAGGCCCCTCCCCCAGAAGATCAACAAAAACCCAGCCAAGACCAACTTCACTCACCAAGGAAAACAGCGGAATTCCAGAGGAGGAGAAAGCAAATCTTATCTGGACAAAATGACATGGTGGAAAAACTCACCACAAAAAAAAAAAAAAAGCAAGAGGCAGTACAGAAGGCTGGGGACCTAATCAATACAGACATTGGTAATATGTCAGATCTAGAGTTCAGAATGACGATTTTCAAGGTTTTAGCCGGGCTCGAAAAAGGCACAGAAGACATTAGAGAAATGCTCTCCAGAGAGATAAAAGCCCTTTCTGGAGAAATAAAAGAACTAAAATCCAACCAAGTTGAAATCAAAAAAGCTATTAATGAGGTGCAATAAAAAATGGAAGTGCTTACTGCTAGGATAAATGAGGCAGAAGAAAGAACTAGTGACATAGAAGACCAAATGACAGAGAATAAAGAAGCTGAGCAAAAGTGGGACAAACGGCTACTTGACCACGAGGGGAGAATTTGAGAGATAAGTGACACCATAAGACAAAACAACATTAGAATAATTGGGATTCCAGAAAAAGAAGAAAGAGAGAGGGGAGAAGAAGGTATATTGGAAAGAATTATTGGAGATAATTTCCATAATATGGCAAAGGGAACAAACATCAAAATCCAGGAGATGCTAAGAACACCCCTCAAAATCAATAAAAATAGGTCCACACACCTGATAGTAAAATTTACGAGTCTTAGCAACAAAGAGAATATCCTGAAAACAGCCCGGGAAAAGAAGTCTGTAACATACAAGGGTAAAAACATTAGTTTGGCAGCGGACCTAACCACAAAGACCTGGTGGGCCAGAAAGAACTGGCATGATATATTCAGAGCACTAAACAAGAAAAACATGCAGCCAAGAATACTATATCCAGCTAGGCTATCATTGAAAATAGGAGAGATTAAAAGTTTCCAGGACAAACAAAAACTGAAAGAATTTGCAAACACCAAACCAGCTCTACAGGAAATATTGAAAGGGGTCCTCTAAGCAAAGAGAGAGCCTACAAGTGGTAGATCAGAAAGGAACAGAGACAATATACAGTAACAGTCACCTTACAGGCAATATAATGGCACTAAATTCATTATCTCTCAATAGTTACCCTGAATGTTAATGGGCTAAATGCCCCAATCAAAAGACACAGGGTATCAGAATGGATAAAAAAAACAAAATCCATCTATATGTTGCCTACAAGAAACTCACTTTAAGGCCAAAGACACCTCCAGATTTAAAGTGAGGGGGTGGAAAAGAATTTACCATGCTAATGGACATCAGAAGAAAGCAGGAGTGGCTATCCTTATATCAGATCAATTAGATTTTAAGCCAAAGACTATAATAAGAGATGAGGAAGGACAGTATATCATACTCAAAGGGTCTGTCCAACAAGAAGATCTAACAATTTTAAATATCTATGCCCCCAATATGGGAGCAGCCAACTATATAAAGCAATTAATAACAAAATCAAAGAAACACATCAATAATAATACAATAATAGTAGGGGACTTTAACACTCCCCTCACTGAAATGGACAGATCATCCAAGCAAAAGATCAACAAGGAAATAAAGGCCTTAAATGACACACTGGACCAGATGGACATCACAGATATATTCAGAACATTCCATCCCAAAGCAACAGAATATACATTCTTCTCTAGTGCACATGGAACATTCTCCAGAATAGACCACATATTGGGTCATAAATCAGGTCTCAACTGGTATCAAAAGATTGGGATCATTCCCTGCATATTTTCAGACCACAGTGCTCTGAAGCTAGAACTCAATCACAAGAGGAAATTTGGAAAGAACCCAAACACATGGAGATTAAACAGCATCCTTCTAAAAAAAATGAATGGGTCAACCAGGAAATTAAGAATTGCAAAAATTCATGGAAACAAATGATAATGAAAACACAATGGTTCAAAATCTGTGGGACACAACAAAGGCCATCCGGAGAGGAAAATATATAGCGGTACAAGCCTTTTTCAAGAAACAAGAAAGATCTCAAATACAAAACCTAACCCTACACCTAAAGGAGCTGGAGAAAGAACAACAAAGAAAGCCTAAACCCAGCAGGAGAAGAGAAATCATAAAGATCAGAGCAGAAATCAATGAAATAGAAACCAATAAAACAATAGAACAAATCAACGAAACTAGGAGCTGGTTCTTTGAAACAATTAATAAGATTGATGAACCCCTGGCCAGGCTTATCAAAAAGAAAAGAGAAAGGACCCAAATAAATAAAATCGTGAATGTTAGGGGAGAGATCACAACCAACACCAAAGAAATACAAACTATTATAAGAACATAGTATAAGCAACTCTACGCCAACAAATTTGACAATCTGGAAGAAATGGATGCAATCCTAGAGACAAATAAACTACCACAACTGAACCAGGAAGAAATAGAAAGCCTGAACAGACCCATAACCAATAAGGAGATTGAAACAGTCATCAAAAATCTCCAAACAAACAAAAGTCCAGGGCCAGACGGCTTCCCAGGGGAATTCTACCAAACATTTAAAGAAGAATTAATTCCTATTCTCCTGAAACTGTTCCAAAAAATAGAAATGGGAGGAAAACTTCCAAACTCATTTTATGAGGCCAGCATCACCTTGGTCCCAAAACCAGACAAGGATCCTATCAAAAAAGAACTACAGACCATTATCCTTGATGAACACAGATGCGAAAATTCTCACCAAAATACGCCAATAGGATTCAACAGTACATTAAAAGGATTATTCACCACCAAGTGGGATTTATTCCAGGGCTGCAAGGTTGGTTCAACATCCGCAAATCAATCAATCAAATTAATCAGTACAATACATTAATAAAAGAAAGAACAAGAACCATATGATCCTCTCAATAGATGCTGAAAAAGCATTTGGCAAAGTGCAGCATCCCTTCCTGATTAAAACTCTTCAAAGTGCAGGGATAGAGGGCACATACCTCAATATTATCAAAGCCATCTATGAAAAACCCACCACAAATATCATTCTCAATGGAGAAAAACTGAAAGCTTTTTCGGTAAGGTCAGGAATACAGCAAGGATGTCCGTTATCACCACTGCTGTTCAACATAGTACTAGAAGTCCTAGCCTCAGCAATAAGACAGCAAAAGAGATTAAAGTCATCCAAATTGGCAAAGAAGAAGTCAAACTATCACTCTTTGCAGATGATATGATACTATATGTGGAAAACCCAAAAGACTCCACTCCAAAACTGCTAGAACTTGTACAGGGATTCAGTAAAGTGTCAGGATATAAAGTGAACGCACAGAAATCCATTGCATTTCTTTACACTAACAACAAGACAGAAGAAAGAGAGATTAAGGAGTCAGTCCCATTTACAACTGCACCCCAAACCATAAGATACCTAGGAATAAACCTAACCAAAGAGGCAAAGAATCTATACTCAGAAAACTATAAAGTACTCATGAAAGAAATTGAGGAAGACATGAAGAAATGGAAAAATGTTCCATGCTCATGGACTGGAAGAACAAATATTGTGAAAAGGTCTATGCTACCTAAAGAATCTACACATTTAATGCAATCACTATCAAAATCCCATCCATTTTTTTCAAAGAAATAGAACAAAGAATTCTAAAATTTATACGGAACCAGAAAAGACCTTGAATAGCCAAAGGAATATTGAAAAAGAAAGCCAAAGTTGGTGGCATCATAATTCCAGACTTCAAGCTCTATTACAAAGCTGTCATCATCAAGACAGTATGGTGCTGGCACAAAAACAGACACATAGATCAACGGAACAGAATAGAGAGCCCAGAAATAGACCCTCAACTCTATGGTCAACTAATCTTCGACAAAGCAGGAAGGAATGTCCTATCGAAAAAAGACAGCCTCTTCAACAAATGGTGTTGGGAAAATTGGACAGCCACATGCAGAAAAATGAAATTGGACTATTTCCTTATAGCACACACGAAAATAGACTCAAAATGGATGAAGGACCTCAATGTGCGAAAGGAATCCATCAAAATCCTTGAGGAGAACACAGGCAGCAACCTCTTTGACCTCAACCACAGCAACTTCTTCCTAGGAACATCACCAAAGACAACAGAAGCAAGGGCAAAAATGAACTACTGGGACTTCATCAAGATCAAAAGCTTTTGCACAGCAAAGGAAACAGTCAACAAAACCAAAAGACAACTGACAGAATGGGAGAAGGTACTTGCAAACGACTTATCAGATAAAGGGCAAGTATCCAAAATCTTTAAAGAGCTTAGCAAACTCAACACCCAAAGAACAACTAATCCAATCAAGAAGTGGGCAGAGGACATGAACAGACATTTCTGCAAAGAAAACATCCAGATGGCCAACAGACACATGAAAAAATGCATCTCATCACTTGGCATCAGAGAAATACAAATCAAAACCACAATGAGATATCACCTCACACCAGTCAGAATGGCTAAAATTAACAAGTCAGGAAATGACAGATGCTGGCGAGGATGCAGAGAGAGGGCAACCCTCCTATACTGTTGGTGGGAATGCAAGCTGGTGCAACTACTCTGGAAAACAGTGTGGAGGTTCCTCAAAAAACTGAAAATAGAGCTACCCTATGAGCCAGCGATTGCACTATTGGGTATATATCCTAAAGATACAAATGTGGTGCTCCAAAGGGGCACATGCACCCGAATGTTTATAGCAGCAATGTCCACAATAGCCAAACTATCAAAGAACCTAGATGTCCATCAGCAGATGAAAGGATCAAGAAGATGTGGTATATATACACAAAGGAATACTATGCAGCCATCAAAAGAAATGAAATCTTTCCATTTGCGATGACGTGGATGGAACTAGAGGGTATCATCATGCTTAGCGAAATAAGTCAATCGGAGAAAGACAACTATCATATGATCTCCCTGATATGAGGAAGTAGAGATGCAATGTTGGGGGGCTGGGGGGTAGGAAAAGCAAAAATGAAAGAAGATGGGATTAGGAGGGAGACAAACCATAAAAAACTCAATTTCAAAAAACAGATTGAGGGTTGCTGGGGGGAGGGAGGACGGGAGAGGGTGGTGGGGATATGGACATTGGGGAGGGTATGTGCTTTGGTGAGTGCTGTGAAATGTGTAAACCTGCCGATTCACAGACCTGTACCCCTGGGGATAAAAATATGTTCTATGTTTATTTAAAAAATAAATAAATAAAGTTTAAAAAAAGGTAAGGTAGATCTAACATACTCTAATTCACCTAAACTAAGAAGAATCCCCCTACAGCTTCTTATTCACTACATTACTGTGCTTTGCTTTATATTTAGTTGTGTTACTACCAGTGCAAGAGACAAAAATAAAGGGGAACATCTTCAAATTACTTATGAAATAGGTGCATTTGTTACAGATTCATTTCTGTTCAGACATGGAAATATATGAGCTAGCTGGGTAAACTAGAAATACTCTTTCAAACATAGCTGCTTTCTAGCAAGGAAAATAAGAGCTGTTTTTTATGATAAATAGCTCAGTTTTCTCTCCCTAATGATGACTTAGTAGACAGTTGGCTTAAAGACAGTTGAGACAGTTGGCTCTTAAAGCTAATAGGAAGAGACTGTAATGGCCCAACAAATTTCCTTACCTCCCAGCTTCTTTTGCTGAAGAACAATTTTCCAGATACATCCAATTTTACTAACAGAATCTTCTATTTAGACGGTATCTGAGAAGCTCTTGTGACATTTGCAAAGTACCCTCAGGATTTCTTTCCTTTATTATTTCTACCCAATTACCAAAGGATTTGAGGCAATTAAAAAAATACAAATGCAAACCACCACCACTAAAAAAGGAAATAAGAATAGGAATTACATAATAAGGGTTTTGTGGCAATAGTTTTATTAAAAGCTACGCTAGAGGTTGCTATTAAGCATAACATTTAGCTCTAAGCTTATTGAATGTAAAGAGAAAAATAGAACAATGAAATAGTTCTCAAGAACAACAAAAAAGTAAAACAAACAACAACAGTGAGACTGTCTGGACAGTCAAAAATATATCTTTGGCACTGGATTCTTTGGTGGATATAAAAGAGAGAATGACTTATAGAAATGGAAACCAAATAAATAAGAAGAGTGTATTGACCAGACATTGTTTTAGGTACCTACATGATTTAATTCATAAATATTACAAGATCCCTGTGAAATGAACAGTATTTAACTCTATAGGAAAGATGAGCACACTGAACCTATGTGATTTAATTCTACCTACACATGGTACTATGTCATATTAAAAGAACTTTTTTTAAAAATTCCAAAACATGTTTTCTAAGTATTGCATCCATTCTTGTTACATACCTAAGATATAATAATAAGAAGCCTTAAAGTTTATTTTTAATAGTAACAAAACAACTTCTGTTAGCATTTATTGACACACACTATACATCAACTCATTTAAATCTCAGAAAATCACTCGCTAGGTACCTTAATATCTGTATTTTACTGATGAAGAAAAAGAGCCATAGAGAGATCAACTTCCTCAGTCCCCATAATTACAGAACCTAGAATTTTCCCAGGGTAATATATAAATCATATACTCATGGTGATCTAAATTAATGCTGGTGTGCATCTTAGAACACTTTAATGTTCTTGGGCTTTCGACTGCCAGTCTCAGGAATCGGTTATCTCAAAGTTCGGACAGGAGTTGGGAAGGAGTCAGGCAAAGCTTCTTAAATGCACAGTTGAAATTCTGTTCCCAAAATGTAAGAGCCTGGCTTGCAACCTGGCCCAGAGAAGTGTCATGCTCTGACACTTCTGAGAAGCTCTGTTGCCTTTTGTGTGTTGTCTTTTGTAGAAATGGAAGGTCAGGTATGAGTTCCCTGTGGCAGCTTTTGTATTGTGTACAAACAGCTTTTTTGCTGAACCCTTGAGTTCTGACAATGGATTTCAATACACCCTGTATTTGTGCATCAGAAACTTCAGAAAACTCCCTAGAGTTTTATCAAAGCCTTTTATCAAAGCCTTCACCCCATTAACTAGGTCAGTGTTGTGGTGCTGTGTTTGTTCAATCAGCCCCAATGCTGTGACCAGTGCTGAACGACAGTCACCCACTCACCTGTCAGTGTATCTCCAAATGGGCTCCTCTTTCATGGAATATGATTCTGATTATTTTTGGCCCTTCTCAGCCTGAGATGGAATCACTAATAATAGAATGATTGATTGAGTCTACAAATATCCACTAGCTTCTAAGTTTTACCACTGAAGTCACAGTTCTCAGTTGTCAGAAAATTCACAACTTAGAGTTCAAAATAGTAAGTAAGGCATAAATCAATAAATATTTAACTCTAGATTGTGTATCTGTGTATGTGTGTGTGTATTTAATTTGATGAAAGGCACAAATTATTAGATTGAATCAAGTAACTATATTCCTCTAAATCCTATCTATAAAAATTGAAATTCATATTGTTCAGTCCAGTAGCTCCAAACAACAAACTATTAGTAATAGCAAAGTAGCACTGGAAATGTTAGCATAGAAATTAGTCAGTGGTGACCTGGATGTCTTCTTTCCTTAAGGAGGTGATTCCCGGAGCCCCTGGGTAGCACAGTGGGTTAAGAGACTGAGCCACACATCAGGCTCCATGCTCAGTGTGGAATCTGTTTGAGATTTTCTCTCCCTCACCCCCTCTCCCTCTGTCCCTCCGTCCCTCCAATTCACAGGTGTATGCACTCTGTCTCTCAAGGAAGGAAAGAAAGAAAGAAAGAGAGAGAGAGAGAGAGAGAGAAAGAAAGAGAGAGAAAGAAAGAAAGACCAACAATGAGCCCTGAAAAAAACACCTACTCATGGTTTTCAGAGGGAAAACACCCATTGTAGCATGTTTCTCTTTAATTAAGCAAACACAGCATTTATGATCATCTGACTCAAGTTTTACTTGTAATTCCCAAATCCTCAGAGACTTTTCTGTTGTTAAATATTTGGAAAACCACGTAACTTTAAAAACAAAGTAGATTATGTTAAATAAGATAAATCAGAGAACATGACCTGTCTTTTATCAAGCACAGCCTCAAAGCACAAATAGTACGAGAATGAATCACTGACTTATTTTATCTAGTATCTATCTGTTCACTTATCTATTGTTGAGTGATATAGCACTTTTTTATGTAAGAAAATTGGAAGACATGGTCATGTCTTACAGCATGCCTCATGCAGCTGATTAGTGTATTTTGAGAATGATAAATAAAAAACTCATATCATAGATTGTTATCTTCTCTCAAAAGAGAGAAAATAATATTTAAAATCCAAGAGAATTTAAATTTTAACATGGGCTAAACTGAATTAGCTTTTGTTTATCAGTTTAACAATGCCAGAGAAAGCAATCTGACCTGACCTGACATAACCAATGGATATTCGCCTATTTTAAGTGTTTTCTAAGTTCTTAGCTATAGGGTTACCTGGGTGGCTCAGTGGGTTAAGCCTCTGCCTTTGGCTCAGGTCATCATCTCAGGGTCCTGGGATCAAGCCCCACATCGGGTTCTCTGCTCAGCAGGGAGCCTGCTTCCCCCTCTCTCTGCCTGCCTCTCTGCAAATAAATAAATAAAATCTTTTAAAAAAATAAATAAATTCTTAGCTGCAATATAATACATATAAGTTTTCTTTGGGCATTACTTTCTAAGCTACCTAATGATGCAAATATACATAATTTTCTCAACATGGAAGTTACCAAAAATCAATATTCCTCTGAAAAAAATAACTGCACTGCCATCTAAAGCATGAATCAAAACCAAGAATGACCACAGTGGTTTTATAAGCTCTCTGCTAAAGCCAGATACTCATTTTTCCCTTATAATGCAACATGAATAAAAGTATTCTTCACTTAAAAACACTCTTACTGAAAATTTTAAACTGGATATATTTCTTGAATTATATGATATATAATTTAAGAGCATATATAACAAATACTTATTATGCATTTCATATGTGTATGTTTTTTTTTAAGATTTTATTTATTTATTTGACAGAGAGATACAGTACAAGCAAGCAGAGAAGCAGGCAGAGAGAGAGGAGGGGAAGCAGGCTCCCCGATGAGCAGAGAGCCCGATGCGGGGCTCCATCCCAGGATCCTGGGATCATGACCTGAGCCGAAGGCAGAGGCTTTAACCCACTGAGCCACCCAGGTGCCCCTTCATATGTGTATGTTATCCATATGTTTATGCAAACATAACTTTCTCATTGCTAATAGTATTACATATTTATTGTTAGAAATATGAAGATAATGAGGTAATAAAATAACAATTATTCAAAATTTCAGTACCTAGAGGTGACTGCTGTCCTATGGTCAATTTTCTTTTATTCTTTTCTCTGTATCTATGATATTCTGTATTATGTGGATATTCCTAGTGGATATCATGTTGGGCATAGTACATTTTATCTTGGTATAGCTTCATTTTTCCTCATAAACACTTTTTCATATTGCTAAATATAAATTTATATTTATAAATAGTAGCTTAAGACTCATGTAAGATTCTGACTTGTAGCTATATCATAATTTACTTAACCACTTACATCATATATTTGTTATACATAGTCAGGAAATACATATATATCATTACTTAAATACTCAAAATAATCCTACTATTTTAATATCCTACTAATTCTAATCTCTCAGATAAACAAATGAGAGTTAGTTTTCCACAGCTGACAGATGGCAAAACTAGGATTGCTTGTACAATTATAAATGCTGTGCTCTCAAGCAACTCAACTTCACCGTCTTCAAATGATCGTCTAGAAGTCCACCTTTGAGGTCAAAGAGTACTCAAATTTTTAAGGTTACTGACACATATTCCCAAAGAGCTTTCTAATGCTTTCAAAAGATATTTATCCAGAGCAAAATTAGAGTACCAAACTATTTTCAAAACAAAGTATGAGTCAAAATGATACGACATATCCACCTAGACAAAGTCTAACTTGACTCAAAAATAGGGGCTACATTCCAGCAAGGGAAATAACAGGATCTTACTAAAGGTGGTGGGATACAGATACATATGAGCACACATACACATACAGGTATTTTTTCTTAGGGAAGAATTGCCATTTTAAAAAATTAAGGCCTGTAAAACAATGTTAAAAAAGATGAGGTAGCTAAATGGCTTTGCATGTGAACTTAATAGAAATCTGGCTGCTGGGGTAAGTAGAAAGAGAAGTGAGAAGCTTGCAGAAATGAAGAGGAGGTGAAACAAAATACAAAGGAGGCAAAAGATTACTGAGATAAGTGGATAGTGAGAAATGTGCTCATAGTGGAAAGTAGGAGGAGGGCAGACTGGGATTGAAGTAGCCTGGAAAACAGGCACATCTTTTTTTAATCTTAAATTATTTACACTACTATGACCTGTATCCCCTCCCTAGTTGCAAACGTTAAAGGAAGCCCACTACATACACGATGACTTGCATGAGTTCACAGAAAAGGAACCCAGTTTCACAATGCAGTCAGTGTACGGCGTCCGGAAGAGAAGATCCATGGAAAGTGAGATTGAAATTGACAAATAAGATCGAGCGTTTAGTACAAGCAAGAATTTAGAGACAGAGGTGAGGAAGAGAAGCAAAACTCATCACTTCCCAGCATCTTCCCCAAGCAGGGTTGCCAGAAAAACTACAGGACTTCCAGTTAAACATGAATTTTCTTTATATCTCAGAAGACAGGGCAAACCCTAATATGCATAGTATCAGAAAGACTGTAAAATGCAAATCCCATGGCAAGTACCTGCTATGGTCTGAATGTGTCCTGTCAAGATTCGTCTGTTGAAATCTTAAATTCCAAAGTCGATGGTATTAGCAGGTGGGACCTTCGGGGAGGTGATTAGGTCATGAAGGTGGAGCCCTCAGGAATGGAAGTAGCGCTCTTGTAAAAGAGATTCACAGAGCTCCCTTCCACCCTGTGAAAACAACGGAAGTCTGTATCCCAGAAAAGGATCCTCACTCCCATTCCAGCACCCTAATCTCGGACTTCCAACCTCCAGATCCAAAAGCAACAAATTTCTGTTTATAAGCCACCTAGTCTGGTATTTGGTTACAGCAGCTGAGCAGGTCAAGACAGGACCCTGTTTCTGTCCCTAGTTCTGCTTCTATTAGGATAGGGACTATTTCACCAGCAAGTTTTATTAATATTAGCTTTAATATCTAGATTTCATCCTACTATTGGTTTCATAAAAGAAAATTACACTTTTAATAACTCACTGCTTGCCCACCTCTAAAGGCTCAACTCTTTAGCTAAGACATTTCCTTAAGGAAATTCTGCAAGCCTAGCAGTGCCTTGGTAACTATTTCACCTGTGGTTCAGCCAGAAGACAGGTAGAATCTTTGGGATCTATTAACTATCCTCATATTTGTGAAATATTTTCACTCAGATGGGTTCTATTTACATTTTACACCACATTATGACACCCCTAAGAAAAACGACACACTGCAGAATGGTTGTACAGAAGTCTCCCTGTATTTAACATTCTAAATTTAATAAAAACATGGTCCCAACAAAAATAAAATCATATTACCAGACACTAAAAGTAATTGTTCTATAGAAAAAAAAATGGAAAAAAGAAATTGTTCCTCCATAGGAACAATAAAAGTCTTGAACTAGAGACATTGGGTTCCATCCATCATTATAATGGAATCCTGCTCTAAAGGCATAAGTTTAATTAATAATTAATTAACAATTACTGGTGGAGCACTAACTATGTGCTACAGCTAGAACTTATGCTCTGTGTAAGGTTACAAAGTAAGTCACAGTCCCTGAAACCAAGAGCCATATACTCATATAGGAATCAAAGTACGGCTAAGCTATAAAAGGTATATCAAAAAAGGAGTGATTTTCAGCAAAAGAAGGAAGATTTGCCAAGGGTGAAGCACCATACAGAGCATACCTTCACGTTTTTGAAGGATACATTAAGGGTCTAACAAAGATGAAAGGGAAGTGTTTAAACTAGCCTGAGATATGTGAACACTCCAAGTACTTCAGTATTGCTCGAGGGTAAAACAGGAGGTAAGGAAGGCCAGCGAGGCAAAAGTCATGCTATCAGTAAGGGATTCTCATGCCATACACCAACATGTTTTAAGCAGTAGTGTGTAACTTACACGATCTCCTAGATGATGACATGAAGGAGAGATAGAAGTGAGGCAGACATAGTCCAAGGAGGATAAACCAGACATCCCATGACACAGGCCTGACTTCAGCAAGAAGCAGAGGGGATGGATTCATCCATTTATCCATTGTTTTCTTCAAACATTTATTGTACCTGGGTCTGACTCGACACAAAACCTCTTTATTGAGTAGATCAAAAGGAAAAATTACAAGAATGGCTGTCTTACAAAGAGTGCCCAAAAGAACAGGAGAAAAATCCAGAGAGTGTGATATCCCAGAAGATACAGGAGAAAACTGTTTACAAAACTATGGAAGAATAGCTAAGCTACTCCAAATGCCACTGACAAAAGACTTAGATGAGAAGAGACCATTGGAACTTGGCAACATGGAAATCGTTGGCACCTAATGCAAAGGTGCCAAGTGGAAGTCCAGTCCTGTTGATCTGAGGAAGAGAATAAAAAGTGGGACATATAGACAACTTATGTTCTGCTGAGACACGTAGGAAAAAAATGGAGAGAAACTTGGGAAAACCCCGAGGTCAAATGTAGGTTGTTTTTCTCACACCTCTCAGAATGACTAAAATAAAAAAGATAAGAAACAAAAAGTGTTGGCAAGGATGTGGAGAAAAAAGGAACCCTCATGCACTGTTGGTGGGAATGCAAACGGGTGCAGCCACTGTGGAAAACAGCATGGAGCTTCCTCAAAAAGTTAAAATAGAACTACCCTATGATCCAGGAATTGCACTTGTGGGTATTTACCCAAAGAATACAAAAATATTAATTTGAAATGATATATGCACCCTTACGTTTATTGCAGCATTATTTACAAAAGACAAATTATGCAAGTAGCCCAAGTGTCCATCGATAGAAGAATGGGTAAAGGAGTGGTATGTATATATACAATGGAATATTATTTAGCCACAAAAAAGAATGAAATCTTGCCATTTGCAACAATATAGAGTTAGACAGTATAATGCTAGGAGAAACAAGTCAGAGAAAGACAAATACCATATGATTTCATTCATATGTGGGATTTAAGAAACAAAACAAACAAACAAACGAAAACTCTCTTAACTACAGAGGGCAAACTGATGGTTACCAGAGGGGTGGTGGGTAGGGGAATGGGGTACAAAGAGGTGATGGGGATAAGAGAATACACTTATCATGAAGAGCACTGAGCAACCTATAGAACTGTTGAATCAGTATGTTGTACAGCTGAAACTAACATAAGATTGTATGCTAACTATACTGAAATTAAAATTAAAAACAATAAAATTTATAAAAATACTTGAAATCTAGGTGGAAAAAAGGTAGGTTTTTTTAAGATGAGAGATACCCAAACATATTACAGAGAATAATCCTGGGTTGAAATTGATGATGGTAATGCTCGAGCTAATATGAACAGAATTTCAATAATAATGGTAATTTTAATGTATTAATATTCTAACAAACAGAAGAATAAAAAATATGGTTGAAATTCTATATCTTGGGAAATACAATGTTGGTTCAGTTTTATTTTACTTGTTTTTCCCCAATGTATCTTCAAATTGAATCTTCTTGTTTCCTCATTCAATCATTAATTATTTTTTCAATAAAGCAAATAATATACTGTCAGTAATTCCCTATCCTTTGGCACTTGAAGACCACCATTTTAAAGGTCAAGATATTTTGCAGACTCCTACGTGGAATCACTATAATTACATTATAGTGATAAAAAGCCAGTATGAATGCTTTAAAATAAATTTTATCACTACAACATATTCACATGCTTGGGAAATGAGGCATATTTAGGTTATAGGCCGTGTGTAATGTGACCACTGATCACAATAACTGAAATCCCTAAGGTACCCATGGCCACAGATTGAAGGTGCCCATACAATATGAAAAGAAGAGAGCCAGCAAGTAACTGTAATTACTACTGTAGCCTGAATCAGGGAAGTTGCTAGGAGTTTACAAGTGCTTTTATCCAAATTCAAAAAAGTTATTTTTCAGATGAGATCCTTTCAAAGTCCGAACACTTCCTTCCCTTTACTGACCCCTAGAAACCACTGACCCTGTACATACCAAAATCAGAACAATGCTGAAACTGTTATTATTAGCAAATGTTTCACAGAATATCATCTTGAAGGAAAACTCAGATTCTCTAATACTAAGTTGTTGGAAATACAAAATATTTTTATTCCTGGAAGCAGAAGTGGGTCAGGGAGTTTAAAAAAAAAAGAAAGAAAGAAAACTCTATTTTGGTAAAACGAAAAATTATTGCCCAATTATAACTCCACTTTAATCTGGCATTTTTACTGTGTTTGATTTACATTTAGGGAGCAAAAACATTCATTGAACCTTTTTAAAAATTTCAAATGGTTTTGTAGCAACTTAATGAAAAGTACAATTGCTCCAAATGCTGTTTTGCTAACAAGTTTGTCTTGAATGGAGCATGGTACCTGAATGTATCCCATGCAGGGATACAGTTTCCGCAACTCCCTAAACTGGACTGTGAGGATGGACCACATTCAAGGACTTGGGCTGGGAAAGAAGCAGACACCTTCCTGTGTTGTCATGCACATGCCCTTCTCATTGTTCTCTACAGACATCCCTTTGTTCACTTGCTGCCCAGATTTCCAACGGAAATCCTGTTCTCTTGGCTTGTCCTCTTGGTCCCAATGTCTGGATTCACATCTGTCCAACTCTCCTGTTCCTTAATCTATAGCTTTCCCCTGAACTGTCTGCACACAAGATTTTTTACTCATCCAGAAGAAATAGTGACACCCTTAAGTTTGCAGACAATACTAAACTCTAAGGAGAAACACTCTTCAGCCTAAATTACTGAAATATCTGAAAGTGTGTTAACTGATTGTTTTAAAATGTAGACAAACTTTAATATGGGCAATGTTACATAGAATTTTTATTTCCTTTATTCTAAGGGTCCCTTAGCTCCCTCCTCCTACTTATGTTTTGCTAGACAGCTTGACCTAGAGTTGGCAGTCACTAAATATTTTGAATAATGGATTCTGCTTTCTCCATAAAATCTTTTGTTGCTTTCCAAATCCCAAATCCTCATTCCCTTGAACTTCTGTTGAAGTTATTGTTTGTACTATGACCTGTATACTTACAGATGTATTCGTGACCACTGTATTTGCCCCTTGACAGGATGTGCCCAATACAGTATTCAATGAATTTTCATGACTGAACTAAGAGCAAGGTCTAGATGCAAGAGTGTGACTGCTACTTCCTACAGTAAATGATATATGGTACTTGACAAGCAGTCATCGATTTGTCTGTGATGTTTATGAAATCAAATTTAAAACAAAAAAAATATAATTTTAGAGAGGAGACAACTAAGGAATAAATAGCAGTATGTGGTACAGACTGAAAATATGCATCTACCAGCTTCCAAATAGGATTAACTTCACACACATCAAAGGAACAATGGCGTTAAGGGATACATACCTAGTTCTTAAAGCTTATGTTAGAAAAGACAGGGCTGCTTTTCCAGCTCTGCCTCTATAGTCACCAAAGGGCATTTCTGCAAAGCCTACTGGACTAGAATATAGAAATAAAAATAGCCATTATTTGTTAAACAAATAATGTATTAAATAATTAAATATTTTATTTAATTATTAAATAATTTATTAAATAAATATATTAAATATTTTATTCCTTATATATATTAAATAATTTATTCCTTATATGAAACTTATGAAGTAGGGTTGTTTAGTATCACCTAAAATAATAAAAGGTAGAACTGGGTTCAGGTCTTTCTGATTTTAAATTCTATGGTCAATCCACTATCCTGTAACTTCTTCCCCATCACTTCTGATCAAAGGCAGTCATGTTTCTGTTCTTACAACTGGGTCCTACCATAGCAGTGCTCAGCTACAATGATAGTTCTCTGATTGATTAAGGTCTCCAAGTGACGGTGTGAAATATCTTCTAAGACAATCCCCTTATCATGGGGGTGTTCTGTAATGTGGACATTATAAAGCTTTTATTGTTTTGACCAACGTCCTGTCATTTTATGTCTTCCCCCCCTACCTTCCGTTTCTCTTTTTCTTACCCTCCTCTCCACCCCTGTCTCTTTCTGTATCATTGATCTACCTGAATATGTAAAATAGTGAACCATATTATGTTGGCCTTTCAATGGAATCAATAAATCAGATCCATGACCTAATAGGTAGAACTGAGTGATAGAGTTTTACTTTAAATTCCTGTTCCTAAGAATTCCTTAAAAGCTAAATCTAAGCAATTTTTATTTTGCCCAGTATTTATTATATACATCAAATTCCAAGAAAACATGTTCAATGATTCTGCATAATATAAAAAGGAAAGAAGCAAATTCCATTATAAAACCTGATACTATCGGGCACCTGGTTGGCTCAGTTGGTTAAGCGTCCGCCTTGGGCTCAGGTCATGCTCCCAAGACCCTGGGATCTGACGAGTTGGGGGTCCCTGCTCCTGCTCCATGGGAAGCCAGCTTCTCCCCTTCCCTCTCCTGCGGCTGCTCCCCCTGCTTGGGCTCTCTCACTCATCCTCTCCCTTACTCTCTCAATTAATAATTTTTTAAAATTAAAAAAAAAAACTTTACTCCATCATATTTATTAGATTAATACATATATTTATTGCCATTTATTTCACCAAAAATTCAAGTGCAAACTTTCACTCTGGAACCCAGACATCAGACAGACTCCAGAGATGGTAAAAAATAGAAACAAAGAATTGATTAGAGTAAAATTTTCCCTTATTAGATAGTGATATAAATCAGATCATCATATAAATCCATCCTAATTTAGAGAGCTTCTCATGTTAATCTAGGGTATTTATAGGGAAGTAGATTGTTTTTTTCCTGGGATGATTTTACTTTTGACTTCACCTTTTTCTTTTTCTTTTGAATAGAGGAAAATACATAAAATCCTAATTCTTTTTTATCCTTTTTTAAAAAATTTATCCAATGTGGTAGATTCTAGTTCTTAGAAAGAAGACTAACTATGTATCGAAAACAGCTATCCCATTGGAGCCTAAATTCTCAAAAGGCATTCTCTTTCAGAATTTAATGTTTGCTAACACTTTTCAGTCATAAAGTAAAAGAGATGGGCTAGCAATCATGTATGTTAATATACTTAGAATAATGAAGAGTAAAACTATCACACTGGCAAAAGATAACATCTAATGCCATCATTACACAGAAATAATTAACTGTGTCCTGGGATTAGCTGTGTCTTAAAGCCTGCATATGCCATGTTCTTTAACTTTCTAACTTTTATTATGTCTCATAATATTTTGTTATTAAGTCAGTGCTGGGTGTGTTTTTAAAGAATTAAAGGAAAGTATCGAGAAGTTGAAAAGAGAGGCACTTTATGAGTACAAGGGTAGATTTCAAAGGTTTATGACTCTCACTCAAGTTTATAGTTCTTAAGCAATCCTTGAAAGGACTGGGAAAGAGGCAAGCCCAAGGAATGATATTTCTGTTCTTTGGGCCACTCTCATGTCACCTTCCAAATTCTATGTTGATGCATACTCTTGCTTTTCCCCCCACACCCATTACTTCAGCTTCATCTGCTACTATTATTTTTTTTACATATTCCTCTTTTCTTTATTGCCACTCCTTAACTAGCTAAAGCAGTTAATGCATGTAAAGTGGAAAAGTTCATGGTCACTTCGGCAGTAGTGGCAATTTAAGTGGGAAAAGATCATGTCTATATTCTAAAATCCTTCCTTCTTAGTCTTCCATAAATTCTAATTTCTTACCATTTTATGTCCTATTAGCCTAATAGGGAAGAAAACAAATGTAAATTTAAGGGAAATGAACAAGGTTGCATTTACTTTAAAGAGGAATGTAAGAATGGAGACCTAAGCCTTTAGAAGCAAGAGCTGGGTGTTGATAGGAGCATTAAAAAAATGGGGGCAGATGGCCTGAACTGGCTGGTAGTCCTTTGTTCAAGATAATAAAAAGCCTGAAAAAGGGGGAGAATTCAGTCAAAAGTGAGAAGGTGAGAAGCTTAAGAGCAAAGGGCAGAAAGCAAGATGTTAAAGATAGGGGTCAAATGGCAAGAGGAAAACTTTAAGAGGACACCGTTCAAAGAATTTCAAAGTGGGAAAAGAATAAATAAGTGGAAATTTCTCAGCATGGGCCTAACAGGTCTCTGTTTCACATGTAGTGTATTGATAGGAGGTTATCACTGCCTTTCAGAGAATTAGCAAATAATACAACATGAAAAATTCTCTTGGTAGGACAGAACATAGCCCATTCATATAAAGAAGGATAATTTCTCTTACAAAGTGCTGTATACTAAAGTTTTATTTTTATTTTGTGTTTTTCCTATTTTCCTCAACCCCACATTTCTTTAATATATTGTAAGAACAGAAATGTCATTTCTACATTTAAAATTTAAACCCCAGTTACATTATAGTATGTGTAACATTTCTGCGGGCTGGGTTAATTTATACTTGCTATACTACCAAATTCTAAAATACAAATTCTAAAAACAAAATTTTTAAAAGTTCTTTGTGCTTGGATTTTAATCTCTGTTTTGAGACAGATTCAATATTTTAGAAGTTTTCAAAAAATACCTTCTTTAAACCATATTGTTTGCTTATGAAAGGAAAATGGTAAAAGGAAATGAAATTTTTAAAATTAAATATATTTTGTGTTAAATGAACAGAAAATTAGGTTCATTGATTTGGCTTTATGTGAACACTCTATCCACATATTAGTGATATGCCCTTTCAAGTCATTAGTAGGTAGCTAGTTAGATAATCTTAATCTAAATACAGTTTGCTATTCTAAATTAATTTTCTACCTTATAACATTCCTCATTGGAAATAACAATAAAATTTCTCTATTATTTGTCTTTGATACTTGAAATCACAAATAGCTAATGAAATAGAGAAACTCAGCTATTGGGGCATTTCTGATAAATAAAGTTACAGATAAACTTTACATTGTAATTCCAAGTGAAGGGAGGCTTTTGTTACACTTTAGCCTCTTCATAATAAACGTTTCTTTGAACTTGTGCTGCAATGAGAGAAGGCAAGGGGAAAGCTCAGCTGATCTTTTAAACACATCAAAGCTTGGGAAGCCAAACACGCTGGACAGGTGCTTTTGTCAATCTGAATGGTATCTGTCCCCCATCTTCCTATACAGATAGGGCATCTATCTCCTTTCAATGGCAAATAGGAGCTCCCATCACTTCAGGAACTCTAGGAGGTCTACGCAGAGCTTCATAATTTCTATGTCTTTTAGTATCTCTCCACTTCGATGATCAAGACATCTTTTCTGACTACATGGCACTCAAAAAAAAAAAAAAAAAAATACTGGCTGTGGAAAATTCAGATGATTGAAAAGGGAAAGGAAAATCGCCAATAAGGCTATCACTCAGAAATGATCAGTTATTTCAGATTATCTTCCTCCTTTCTGATAATTGTAAGTAATATATAAGATAGGTACCGAATAGTAGCTTTTAGAGAAATGCGATCATACAGTATCATACTTAGAGTTTACATTACCAGCAAATCCTATCACTAAATGATGCTATTTCTAACATTTTTCGAACATATTTTCTGATTGCCAGTGGAAATATAACAATAATGTCATACAATAATAGTTTAACACTTATGTTTAGTTGGGCATTTGGATTGTTTTCCATTGTATTACTACATATAATGATTTCAGTGTACTTTTTAATACACCAATCTGTTTTTGTCATTCCTAATTTTTTTGTACAGATTTCTAGAAGTGAAATTATTTGGTTAAAGGGTTTAACCGTTTTTTAAGGCTATTCCAGTAAATTGCTTAATTGCTTTAAAATGTTCCAATTTAGGGGCTCCTAGGTGGTTCAGTGGGTTGGGCCATGGTCTTTGGCTCAGGTGGTGGTCCCAGAGTCCTGGGGTTGAGTCCTGTATTGGACTTCTCCTGCTCTGCAAGGAACCTGCTTCTTCCTCTCCCTCTGCCTCTCCCCCTGCTTGGGCTCTCTCTCCCTTTCTGCCAAATAAATAAATAAAATCTTAAAAAAAAAAAAAAATAAAATAAAACAAAACAAAAAAGCCAAATAAAAAAATTCTTAAAAAATAAGAATGTTCCAATTTACACACCTATCACCAGTTTACCAAACCCATATCAACACTGGCTCTCATTGGTTCTTTTTATCTTAGCTAATGTGATAAGCAAAAATTTTCTTGTTTTAATTTGAATTTCTTTTATTAACTAAGAGAATTTTGTATGCCTAAAACCTGTATTTTTCTTTTGAGTTGAATTTTGATGTCATTTGCCTAATTTTCTGTTGAATTTTAGTCCTTTTTCATTGATTTATGTAACTCTTAGTCAACTGGGGTTAGTTTCCTTGTCAAATTTATAGTAGAAATGTTCTCTTTCTAAATCTCTTTGTTTATTATGCATAGAATAATTTATGGAATCATTATTTTTTTATATTCAAATCTTTCATTTTCAATTCGAGAGTATGTCCTTGTGTTTTATCTTTTCTCATGCCCCAGGACAGGTTATTTCCCTATATTTTTATATCTGATTACATGATAGTATTGTTCTTCAAAGTTAATGCTTTCACTAACTCAGGGTATAACATCAGTTTGAGGACAGGATTCAATCACTCCCCATTATGTAAATATTTAGGTAATTGCCCAGCATCCCATAATGAATCTTCTGTTTTTCTTGCTATCTGAATCATAAACTCTATTTGACACACTAATTATTTATTATTTTCTTACAATATGTTTATTTCCAATTGATTTTAAAAGCATGTAAAGATAAAGGATAAAATAAAGGTAAAATAAAGCAAAGAAAAAGTAACAGTTGAAATTATAGATGGAGTTAAGAATCAGTTAACATGAATTTTTTACCTTCAAACATAATTATACAAGGAATGGACGGTAAATAGTGTCCCTTGGGTTTTCAAGCAGCTAGTGAGAAGAGACAAGTTTAGTATGCTGTAGGACTGAGGACTCACAAGTATAAAAAAACTTAAAGCCCTTAAAAATTACAGATTATCTGCTTGATGAAACCATAAGGAAGGACACTGTTATATGGTAAAATGTATTCTTTACTATATTTTTGCAACAAATGGAGCAACACTAAAAAAGAAATCTATTTTACACTAACATACTATTTTCAAGCCCATAGTTTTAGCCTTCTGGTAAGTTTAAGTATAGTTTTAAAAATCATTCTTATAAGAATGAATCCTATATTCCTCAAAATTTTTGATACTGCTGTGATTTTTTAAAGATATTGGGTAGGCATAAATTTAAAAATATTTGACCTGAGACGTCCTCCCAATGCCTCTAATGTATGCAAACAGTTGAGGGCAGAACAAGGATTAACAACTTGAAGAGTCGGGATGGAAATGACATTTTCATGAGTAAACTGAGAAGTGATAAAAGGTCATGTCATATTTCCAAAAGAAGTCCACACTCCCTCTGCTTGATGGAAATGTTTATATGTAGGATAACTAAGGCCCCAGCTGTCATCCCATCCATTACCCTTTGTGCCACTGTCACATTGTTGAAGTCATTATATCTGTATGATGTATTTTACTACCTGATAGAAAATGTTTTCCTCAAAATTACATATTTTTAAGGTTAGATTTTTGTTATTCTTAACTATTTCTTCTAATGTGACATAAGACTGCTTTACTAAGTTAAAACATCAAAGTTGTATCAAGTACATAATAAATGAGAGAGTGAAATGTTTACAATATTCGTAACTCTTTATAGTCATCCTTTTGTATCTCTCAATATTTTATTTCTTCTTATAAAGTCCTGCATATTTTGCTCATGATTGCTTCTTATTTTTTTACTTCTTATGATTTATAAAGGGATTATTTTTTAATATTGGTAGTCATACAGAAAAATTATTAATTTTAAATATCTTGTATTGAACCAACTTAAAGAACCATTAAGATTATTTGGGTGTTGTAGTTAGGTAATCCTATAACCCAAAGGTAATGATAGTATGGCATCTTCTTTTCAATATTTATCCTTCTAATTTCTATTCAATTTTGTATTTCACCAACCTGAACTTCTTGGTTAATATTTTTTTTTAATTTTTATTTTTAAGTAATCTCCACACCCAACATGAGGCTTGAATCCACAACACTGAGTCCAAGAGTTTCATGATCCACTGACTGAGCCAGCCAAGCACACCCTTTGTTAATATTAAATACCAGTTGTATCAGAGGGTGTAGTTACCCAATATTAAACTATGTTTGAATTTCTGGATAAATCTAATTTAACCACAATGGCATCTTCTATAGTGTATTATTGAATCTGATTAATATTTAAGATAACACAAAGCTTTCTCTTTGTGTTATCTTCATCATATCTCAGGGTCAGTGGTATGCTTTTTCTTTTCCAAAATAAAATAGGATCATTAATAAAGCATGGGCTTATGTGGTTTAGAAAATTAAATAACATTCACAATTACAACCAGTAGATCCTAGATCCATTTTTAGCACTAGAGAAATTGCTGACAACTGCAGTGGTAGTAAAGGTAGTATTCTATCTTATCTAAAATCAATTCTTTTCTCACTTTGAGTCAGGTAATAAAGAACATAGGTTCTAAGGATATTTGAAGGTCACCTCTAGTATTGAGGTCATTATCATTATTAACATTCACTAATTATATTCCGATATTTTAATATTAAAGAATATAAATTATGAGTTATTAAAGTGGGTCTGCATATGTAATAAAGCATATTCTATACTGTGTTGACAGAATTATTTTTTTCCATTTTCACAACACGTATAGTCAACAGGGAGGAAAACAGTAAACTAAAGCTTGATATAGAGACAACATCTAAGCATATATCTTCACTACTATGTAAATTTTTTCAAGTATTTTTATTAACATATAATGTATTATTTGCCTCAGGGGTACAGGTCTATGAATCATCAGGCTTACACATTTCACAGCGCTCACCATAGCATATACCCTCCCCCATGTCCATAATCCAACTACCCTAGCCCTAGCCCCCCACCCCCAGCAACCCTCAGTTTGTTTTGTGAAATTGAGAGTCTCTTATGGCTTGTGTCCCTCCTGATCCCATCTTGTTTCATTTTTCCCTTCCATACCCTCCAACTCTCCCTCCCTGCCTCTCAAATTCCTCATATCATATGATAATTGTCTTTCTCTGATTGCCTTACTTCGGTCAGCATAATACCCTCTAGTTCCATCCACGTTGTTGCAAGAGGCAAGATTGCATCTTTTTGATGGCTGCATAGTAGTCCATTGTATACATATACCACATCTTCTCTATCCATTCATTTGTTGATGGACATCTAGGTTCTTTCCATAGTTTGACTATTGTGGACATTGCTGCTATAAACATTTGGGTGCACGTGCCCCTTTGGATCACTACATTTGTGTCTTCAGGGTAAATACCCACTACAATGTAAATTTGTAATGATTTGTTTTCCATGATCAGTTTCCATGTACTAAACAATAAATTAATACAAAACAAATAGAACTACACTGATTTCTATTAATGATGCTCAAGTTGTAAATCAACAAATAAATTTAGCATGTCAAAAGTTATATTTTGCATGTAGCCTTGGGATCGTAAAATCTGAATGTTTCGTCCCAGGAGAATTCCCAAGAAGGCTGTTTACATTTTCTTTTGATAAGGTATACTGAATATGAAAGACTTCTTTTATTATATACCAAAATATATACTAAGTAGGATACTAGCTGTGAACAGGACTAAGGATACAGTCAAAACTCAAGATTTTAAATGATCAAAATTATCAAAACTTCTTGATTAAAAAAAAAGAGATCTGGAGACCTTTCCAATCTAATAGTGCTTGCTTGAGGGAAAATGGAGTAGGTCATTTTTTTCTCATGAGGATGCACAAGAGTCTCTTGGCGAACGACTACTGATCATTGTTTTGTTGTGACTCACATATTCCCACCTGTATGCATCTGTCCTTATAACTTTGTGGTTAGAAAAAGACAAAGTATTCTGATCTTTATGATTTGCTTGCTGTTATTTACCCTTCCTTATGTTTAAGTTAAAATTCTGACTCTGGCACTAGTGAAAGAGAAAAGTTCTGTGCTATAGAGATTTTCTAACACTCAGTTATTTCCTCTCAGTGGTTATAATTATTTCCACTCAGCCCTTCTGAGGTTGGTTTATAACCAGAATATTTATTTGCAAGCTGATTAAACAATATGAGGCATCAGTTTTCTTGTTCTCCTCGCATTACCATCTTGGTAGAAGCTACTTTGCGTAGCATCGTTTTTCTAGAGCTAGTAGAAAAAACATTAGGCTAGGGTTAGAAACACCTGGCTAACCACTGCTGTATAAAGCAAGGTAATTCATTTAACTATTTTATACATCCAGTCTGTCCAATCCAAATTACTGACATTCTTCAATATAACCTCTAAAGACACTTCTGTTGATAAGTGTCTAAGGTATTTCTGAGTGTAGTTTTTGTGTGAAGTGATTATATTCCCCTTCATAGTTGGGATGATAATGCGGCAAGCATTTCTTTTCAGTGAATCAGGAGAAAACTTAGGTTGGTATTGGGTTTCAAGAAATCTTTGCAGATGATTCCTAAGAATATTCAAAACACCCTTGAGAAAAGGCTAGAAGCAGCAGCATTTTTCAGAGAAATTCTCATTCTAGACTACAGGGATAATACGGCAAAATGGGAGAAGATGGAGGCCCCAAAGTTACAGACAAAACAAGACAGCACTTGAATCCTCATTTAGAAACATGATCTGGGGCATCACAAAGTTTCAAGACAATGAGATTTACTGGAAGCAGAATGTGAGGAAGATAAATATGTAATAACAGCATTAATGTAAGGAAGTGGTGCCTTTCCTAACTGTAGGTGCCAAAGAAATGATAATCACCTTTTTGTACCTGTGACCATTTGCTTCTGAAAAGAAAGGGAGGCCCAGAAGAGTTGGAGAATGAAAGCTCAGATGGAGGAATAGGAAGTCAGACCTAAAAACAGATGAGAGGGTCAGGCTCTGCCTTCTCTCCTGCTGCCAGCTCCTCCCTCTTCCTACAGTCAACTCCCCACACATAAAATACAAACGTAGAGATAGTGGGATCCAGGCACACATCATTTATCATTCAAACTGGCAGTCTTAGCATCATCTCCTCCCAATGCACTAGAGAGGCAGCTGCTGAGGATACGGAAATCTAATCACAAAAAGGTAAGGACTCACTTCATCTGTTAGTCAACTGGAGTTAACATTTTGAAAACCAACGAAATGCAACATCATCTAGCAGTTAAGAGCCTACACATTTGATGCCTCTTTAGAGTTTGGACCTTGACTCTGATCTTTCTCAATTTCAGCTTATATATATATAAGCTAGGGCCATCAAGGTAAGGACCACAGTGTGCTTGGCACAGAGACAAGTACAAGTGCTTTGGACATAGATATAATTTTTTGCTGCTAAACTTAGATTATTCTTCTGTCTAGAAAGTAATCCCACTCTGCAAGAGCTCAGTGCATCTGGACACATGTACTCATTGTTCCATCAACTCAGCTTCCTTCTGCAATAAATTACACAAATATGGGGAATATTTTCTGTCTAGACTGATTCTAATGTGTTTTTACATAACTATAGAATTGTCTTCCAAATTCGGTTCAATTAGTCCTAAGTTTTTGTAGGCCTATCTTTTAATTAAAATATAATCAATTATTGGTGGTATCCTAAGTCCTAATATAATAGTCATAGTAAGCCTAGACTTAGAAACTTTCCCGAGATGGCTAGTGATCAAGAGCAATGTGGTTTTGCCAAATGAGCCCTTTCAATCCGGTGGTCTTGTTTTCCTCTCCTCCTCCTCCTTCTTACTCTCCAATCCTTCCCCCTCCCCCGTTCTTCTTCTTCCTTTTCATCTTCTACTAACTACAAACTTACTTCTCAGCTCACACCGAATGGGTTTCCTTCCTTCCTTGAACAAATTATGTGCCAAAGAACACTCATCATTTAAACTCTTCCCAGTCAAAGTGCGGTCCTCGGACCAGCAGCAATGAAATCACTCAGAAATTTGTAATGCAGACGCTGAGCACCCCTTCCCCCCACCTCATGTGATTAGTTTGAGATGCCTTCTCTTAACCTAGTCTGTGGGTGAGCTAGGGAAGATATGGTTTCACCCACTAGAGGGCAGTAGGGCATGTGCACCATTAGGCACTACATTTACTTCCCAAGTATGATGAAAAGTTCTTTTAAGAATCACCTGCAGTTGCCAAAGGGATAGTATACTTAGTTCCTTTAAAGGAAAAAACCACAAAGTCAAACCAGGTTACACAGAGAAATTCAACATGTGAGATTAATGAAAGAAGCTGTTCATGGTACCAGCGTAGTAGAAAATCAGGTGCCAAATCCTAAATTGTATTTTTGGCTTTTGTTCGTAGATCAGAGATTTCTAAAGTTGGAAAAGACTTTGATAATCACCTCTGGGGCAACCTCCTTATTTTCCAGACGAGGAAGGAGATTCTGAGGGGTTAGCCGGCTCTTCCAAATTTATTTAGCTCACGACGTGCCAAGCCAAAGCTGGAACTACTATCAACAGACTCCCTACCAAGAGTAAAACATTTTTAACAAAACACTAAGCATAACTCTGTAGTATTCAGTGGTAAAATGGAGTTATACTTGTGCTTTACACATATGTTGGATTTAACACTATTATCTCAAGAGGGAAGACAGAAAGGGAAGCATTTGTACTGTTTTTCCTTCAGTTATTTATATTCAACAGCACTACCATCAGAAACAAAACCTAGATGTCTCCAGCTCTAGCCCCAAGTGTCCACATGTAACTATCAACCAATCATTAAGTATTGAGTAATCGTAATAGTTATGGCACTGTTTCGCATTCCTTTTAGCATGATGTTAGCATGATTTCTGCTCTTGGTGGTCTTTGGTTATGTGTGTTATAATAGCTTGGCTGGTAACTGTTTTTAATTTTCAGTCCCATGTGGTTTTTTGCATGCAAAATGGGATCAACAACATTGTGTCAGACCCAGCGATACAGAAGGTGATGAAAACTGAGCTGGTAGATCCTCATTCATCTAAGACACTGGCAAGGCTTTACAGAGAAAGGAACCCTAATTGCACATACAACACCCTCAGTACAACTTGCTCACATGTCTTCAAAATGACCTTTTAAAGAATGTTTTAAATGTCAGCGCTTTTTTAGAAAACATTAAACCAAACATGGAAATTGTATGAGAACAATTTCTGAGTCTCTAATTAAAGGCACAAAGCTACATTTTCAATTTCCTCTTCCTTTTTCTCTTATCAATGCCATTATTTAATAAAAACTAAAATCACGTAAAGTTAGTAGACCTAAGCGTTGGGATGTGGATGGATATTTATGCAAGCAGTTCCTTAGAGTCTCAGTTACTGGGCAAAGCTCCAAGATTTAAAAAAAAAAAAAAAAAATGTAGTGAAACAAAGTCTTAGTGGGGAGACCCCAGAAAGAAAGAAGCTCTAAAATAAGTGCATACACTTTTAAGGAAATATCTAATCTTGCTTAATTTCTACATTGACCAAAAAAAAAAAAAAATGTAAATCTAGTTCCCAAATAAATTTTTCAGGGTCCCTTCCCATTCACCCATGTCTCTTTTGACCTTTAGCTATCCTGTATAAATGATGTCATAACCAACAGTAATCATTTTACCAGTCATAACTATTTAAAGTGTTACTCACAAGATTATTTTTAATGATCAGAATATGAATGCAAAATATAATTGCTAGGATCAAATCAGTTTGAATAAAAGATCCAAGTAGGATTTTTCCTATTTTAAACTAAACAGACTGTAATCTTGCAAAAAATAGCAATGTCTAATCAACTGAGCTAATAATCCCTACCCTCTAAGCAATTTAAATTGTTTTGTTATTTTCCTGAAAGATCAGGTTATATACTATTTCTATAGGGTCTGTGTTTTCCTACCATAACAACAGTATAATAACCATAAAGAAAAACAGTAGCATTTAATAAACTTTATTTTAGCATTCACATAAAAATGCATATGCAGTTATTTTAAAAGAATATTACCATTTGGACTTGTGCTATCTATTTCATCTGAGAATATTCTTCCCCCCCCGCCCATTATATAAAAGAACAGCTCTCAGTTATTGCTAGTAATAGTAGTGGCATACTCATGTTTATATCTCAAATATGTCTTTAATTTTCTGAAGCAGAGGCAAATTGCCGGTGATATCTTAACGTTTAGAGGTAGTTAATGCCAAAAGGCTTGGACCCGGTCTTAAACTGAATATTTCCCAGGTGTGTGGTATATTGAAAAGTGGAACAACTAACAAAAACCAACTTCCTATTCATGTTAGACCTACTTAGGAGAATTTTAAGTAAGGATTAATTAGACAATGAGACTTTATACATAGTCAACCTCACAGCTCCCAGAGATAAAAGCTAGGACCTGCTCAGTTGTAACATAAGCCATACGTTGAGAAAGAGAAGTATCAACTACCACTGTCTCCTTGCACCTTGTTGATAATGTCTTTTTAGTCAACTTTCTTTTGAAAATCCAATACTTTGGGAAATGCTGGAAAGCTATTGACTAAAGGATTAAAGAACCTGCCGTTTTTGAGTAAGTGTCAGCTATTGAAGTAGTAAAAATATATGCAAAACATTTAACTCCTGCGAATGAGCTCATAAATATAAAAGGACAGCTTAAGAATGACAAGAGGAAACTGCTATTAATGTGGCTTATCCGAAGCCAGCTTTGTACTAGCAGATACCCTGGGGATACTAAGGCTCTAAAAACTCTATGTCTCTGTGGGAAGCCAGGCTGACTATTGCAGGAGGAGGAATCTGGCACAAATTCACAATTGTTTGTCCAGATTCAGTAGAGACGAAAGATGAACTGGAACAAGACCTTGCCAGTTATCCATTTGGAAGGGCTGGGCTCTTTCGCTCGACAAGACTTTGCCACCTAAAACAGCTGTTTTGTGTTGTAGACTAGATGGTGATTTTGCCAGGACTGCTTAGAAGGCCTGAGCCATAGATGTCAAAACAAATGTTTCTGATATTGAATGTATGCTCATTCTGTGATATTTTTCACTTACCATGTGAATATGGCTGCTAGTTGAGGATGGAGATGTTGATGAAGAAGACAGTGATGTCTGGTTAAAAGCCCATCATCAAAATACACCAACCAAATAGGAAGACATCTGCTTCAAGAAACATAATAAAAACTAGACTTGGTGAAGTCAAAAGAATTCCATGACATATACTTATTTGCTAAAAGTAAGAGCAAAATCTTCATCTGTAATATCAATTCTTCACATATAGCAACAAATTATTCTGGATAGGAATCTAGTTGAAATAATTTTCCTTATATGGGTTTCTTCTCCTTAAACTTCTTTTCTTTTTAAAGATTTTATTTATTTATTTGACAGACAGAGATCACAAGTGGGCAGAGAGGCAGGCAGAGAGAGAGAGAAGGAAGCAGGCTCCTTGCTATACAGAGAGCCCAATGTAGGGCTCGATTCCAGGACCTGGAGACCATGATGTGAGCCAAAGGCAGAGGCTTTAACCCACTAAGCCACCCAGGCACCCTCTCCTTAAACTGCTTAAAAGTATTTATTAATGTAGGTGAGATTGTCAGTCTATGGTCAGAATTAGGGGGAAAGTACAGAATCTGTCTGAGAATATATCTTCCAAAGAAAGTTAACTACATATTTTTTCTGCTTCTAATAAATTTGTCAAAACATTTGTCTATTTGTCTAAAAAAAGACCTAGTGTGTCAATACTTCGCTTCAATTTAAAAGTCAAAAATACCTCTGACCTTCCAAGGTGATTACCGTTCAGCATAGCCAGTTAGCAAGGGCAATTGAAGAAAGGAAACTATCAGGTTCCAATAAGTCGTACACTCCTCACTCTACAAGGATGCCAGTATTTTTGGAAGAGTTGAATGAAGGTGAAAGAAGATAAAACATGAACACAATGGTGAGGCACAGGCGTTTACCAGGATCGTGTGTGCAGCCCTGGAAGCCTGGGAGTGGGAAGACAGCTAAGCAAATGTCTCTGAAGCGCTCTTTTCGGAAATCAAGTTTGTGTAACTGGACAAGACATGTGGCACAAGTCTGTGCAATTAGATCACAAGAGCCTCGTACCACAAACATAATTATTAGCAGCTGTTTTTGTTGAATGGCAGGTTAGAGACACAATAAAAAGAGGAGTTGATGATGATGAAAGAGGAAGGACGTGAAATGATGGGACTCTTCTAGGAGCTTTTAAGTCTCCACATAAAGAGAAGACTCTGTCATCCTCTCTGAACTTAAAGTGTTGACTAAGAAAGCAAAGAGAGATAAGAAGACTGTTTGTAGGCTAGAGGAATGAAGATAGGATCTCCCACCATGTCAGAAAGCTGTTAAGCACTCAAGGTGAAAACATCCCTCAGGGTTTTAGAGTCAACAAGGACCTGTTTATATTTGGACATTTGCAGCAGACTTCATTGCCTTAACATCCTTGACCACGTTTCTGAAGCAAAGTACATCCAGGGTGTGGACGGAGATACTAGGCTCTATGGTTAGGGGACTTTTTTTTTTTTTTTTAAAGCTTTTCAAACACACGTTCTTAGGACTGCACACTTATGTAAGGAGAGAGAATAAAGTGGCCCTTTTGTTGTGGTTGAAGCAAGCGGAAATTAGTAGGAAACGACTGGGCAGAATAATTCTGCACTCAGTTGCGATTTCATTTTTTTCTTTCTCTTCGGATACCACGCAAGTCACAGTGGCTCTTTTTATGCTTGGTAGGTGGTTTTATACAGTGAACATGACATTTTTTTTAAATTTTTATTTATTTATTTGACAAGGAGAGATGCAGAGAGAGAGGGAAGATAAGCAGGGGGAGTGGGAGAGGAAGAAGCAGGCTTCCAGCTGAGCAGGGAGCCCGATGCAGGGCTCCATCCCAGGACCCTGGGATCATGACTTGAGCCAAAAGAAGATGCTTAATGACTGAGCCACCCGGGCGCCCCAACATGTAATATTTTTAAAATATTTTCATAGGGTAATATTTGGTAATCAGTCTCTTGAGGTAACAACTCATCACTTTTGAGTTGAATATATATATATATATATACACACAATTAGAATGTGAGGGACCCGTCTCTGGGTGCACTGGAGACCGTGCTGAGAATGGGCAGACAAACTGGGGCGGTGAAGGGGGGACCCTCTGCATTCCTGTCTGCCCGGGAAGGTGAACATGAACTGGCTTTGGATTTTACCTGAGTACTCAGAGTTGCACTGGCACCCTCAAAATAAGAAGGAATCCCTGCCAATAGCTTTCCCTCCTTTCCTCTTTCCAGAGGAAAGTTAAGTTTGCCAAAGTTGCAACAGGTGCTTTGCACATGAATTTATGGAGATAAATAAACTAATTTGTTCCATGATTATCTACTGGGCATCTGCTGGGCAAGGTGCTGATAGTACAGATGTGGCCCACAGGGAGAAACAGAAGAGTCATGCTTTCAATAAATAAACTCAGGACAAATGGAGAATCTTCCTACCTCTGGCCAACTTCACTCTCCTCATTCTTCACCATAGTTCTCACTTCTGCCAAATGACCCCAGATCAGAGTTTTGAAAGAATCTGAAATCTGCATACTGAACATTTCTCCTTGATAAGAAAATTAGTCCAGTTCTTTTATCAATGCATCAAGAATTAAGTTCAGCGACAGAGTAGCGGTAACCTATCCATAAATAAAAACTGCTTAATAGAGTTCCATTCCTGAGCCCCATTTCCATGCTACCATAGTTTAGTCAAGCTTTGTGAGCTTTCATGTCTATTTTTATTTATTTGATTAATTTTCTTAGTTACAATTGTATTTAAACTGGTCTGTTTGTATAAGACAGATGTGCATATTTCTATTCATCTATCTATTTAATAACACGGACCAAGAAATGTATACTGTATTATGGGTTCTGAATTTCTGGGTCTGTTTTGGTAAAATGTGGAGATTTTAAATATATCTCCTTCTAAAATTAAATTATGACACTAGATTTGAAATCTCTTTGGACATCATTTGTAAAGCTTCTTATATGAAAACAAACAGAGTTTACTTTGAATCTTACCCAAGAATAATCTACACTGAAATATTTCAGTCTGTAGTAAATTAAATTATATTACAGTCAGAGTTTTCTTTTGGTCATCTAGAATTAGTAGGAGAGGTGGAAATATTTACACTAGGAATTGAATAGTGTGAAACTACTTAATGTTACTTTTTCTTCATAGATGTTTCAGTTAATTTACTAACCTCACTTGCTAAAAAGCCAACCGCTTTACCTAGAATTGTATTTTGCCATTTCCATGGCAATCTGACAAATTATTTTCAAATTTCTAGCTTCCATTTTTCCCTATACTGTATCTATGCACCAAAATTTTAATCACCATGAATTATTAAAAATTATCTTATTTCAGTTGAGTTTAATAATTATTTGACAATACTGTATAAACTAGTCTGAACTGAGCAAGTCAATTCAAATTCTTTCTTAACCGACTGAGCCACCCAGCCGCCCCTCAAATTCTTTCTTAAAATTGATTTTTTAATCGAATAATATTAATTGAGTCTTCTGGGGAAATGTTTTCAGATTTTGATAAATTAACATAAACAGAAACATTTCTTCAAAACATAATATTGTGGCATTTTTTCTGGCATAACTGAGGTATGCTACAAAGAAGTTTAAGATCACTTTTCTTTGAATACTATTTTCCCCCCAATTTTTAAAGGTTTTAACAATTACTTTACTTGAAAGAGCAAAGTAAAACATTTGCAGTTTGCATGGTTTGGATCAAGTCAGTTCAATCATTTTATTTCTCTCAGTGTTTCTCCTCTGTCAACTTTTAGGTTTTGGTTTTCTGTTTATTTCTTTCTATAATCTGGATCCTAGAAATAATATATATTTAAGAACTCAAGTAGATAGTAGTTGTAACCTATCTTCTAGTCTTAAATATTAAATTTTCAGCATGTTTTGATGAGAAAAGTTTACTAAGACTTACACAAAGAAGAGTATAAAATAACACCTGTCTAAAATATGCATATATGTTTCTCTACTTAGTTGCCTCTCAGCATTGTTTTTTAAGTTCTCCAAAGTGTTCCTTTTGATCATCTGGGACCACCACCTACATAGAATCTTCCTTTATAAACCATCAGTTTTTATTCTCAAACTTGGATCACATAGCTCATGTTTTCTCTTAAAAGATATTTGCACTTTCTCAAGAGCATACTATTTTATTTTTCTTAAAAGATTTATTTATTTATTTGAGAGAGAGGGAGAGAGAGAGCATGAGTGGGAGGGCATATGGAGAGGGAGAGAGAGTTCTAAGCAGACTCTTTGCTGACTGTGGAGCTCGATGCAGGACTCAGTCTCCTGACCCTGAGATCCCAACCCAGATGGAAACCAAGAGTTGGTTGCTCAACCCACTGCACCACCTAGATGCCCCAAGAGCATATTATTTTAAACCAAACTAAGCATTAGTTTTTAAATAAGATGTGCTATTGAGATAACTCTTGGTCATCATTCATCATGGGAAAAAAGATACAATGTGCCAAAAATAATTCTTCTTGTCTAATATTTTCTTTGTAGATAGCTATTAACTCAACATATAATGAAAACAACAAAAATATTCAGTAAGGGTTTAAAAATCATACATAGCATTCCATTTCTCATGTATAATGACAAAGAACAATAAAGGATATGCACTGGGTTCTAATATCAATCGTTAGTTGCATCTCACTAGAGAAGGAATAATATACCCCCCATCCTCTGCGACCCCACATGTAGCCAAGGTAACAGTATCTGTTCTTAGAACATCTCCTCTTCTCCCATGTTGCTTTTCTGATGTTGTCTATGCTAGAATGTCAGACTCTTAACATGGAGTTTTAATCTTTCTTTTTATGCTTTCTCCAAATACCAATTTCAAGTACCAAGAAAACACTTTACATTCATTTCTATGCAAGCATTCCTTCCAATATGCTCTGCAAAATACTGGCGATGTCCTTTTTTTTTTTTTTTTTTAAAGATTTTATTTATTTATTTGACAGAGAGAAATCACAAGTAGATGGAGAGGCAGGCAGAGAGAGAGAGAGGGAAGCAGGCTCCCCGCTGAACAGAGAGCCCGATGCGGGACTCGATCCCAGGACCCTGAGATCATGACCTGAGCCGAAGGCAGTGGCTTAACCCACTGAGCCACCCAGGTGCCCCTGGCGATGTCCTTTAATTCATGATCCGAAATGAATGTGTGATGCTGTCTTGTATTTCCAGCCTAAGAGACCTGTATTCTTTGCCAGCTGTGTGTTGTAGCAACGGCAGGGCAGGGCAGTTCTATGGACTCTGGGGATACAGAATCACTTTAACCTTGGTGTATGGCCATAAAGGGGAAATCTTCAGTCCAGAAGGCCATGAGCTTCCCATCTTGATTAAGCCCCCTTTTCAGCAGAAGCCAGAATTCCTCATCGCCAAAATCACAAGTCACAGAAATACATAATTTCATATATGGTAAATTTTTGGTTTGGGCAGTATATAAAAAGCAGGCAAACTGTCTTTCCACACAGTTAGATAAAAATATATATACTAGTAGTAGTATTTATATTTCTTAGCAATATAATTACCCACTATTTAAGTATCGATGGAAAAAATCTTTGAAAGAGTTAGATGATAATTATAAATTATTTCATGCCACATTGAAAGCTTAGAAAATTTACATGTGTTCAAAGTGAGCCTGAGTTTGAATCCTAAAACTTGTTGTACATTATTTTAAACTACTTAGGGGTGTTCGTGCTTAGCGAATTTGTGAACTCTTCAATGCATCAAGTAAGACTTTTTCTTGCCAGAAACCCAACACCAAGATGTGTTCTACTGAACCACTTTATTGTTTTCATTAAATTGAGGAGAAAAGATAGTCTATATTATATGTAATTATATTAAGGAAATTCATAAAAACTTTAGTAAATGTGGTAGACATTTTATAGGAATGTCTTTAGGCTAAGTATCTGTACTGATATGGTGCTCATTTGGTGAAATATGCCATGAAGTAATTTCTTCAACCCTTTCTGTTGGCTTTTAAGTTTTTCTTCCTTTATAAATAAAACACAGTGGTCAAGCCCAACTAGAATGAATTATTTCTGGGTGATGAACAAGATAAATTAGTCTATAAAACATTAAGTGGATATAAAATTTTTGCCTGGCTGCCAACAATTTGTAAATGTTTGTAGGAGCCTCATGGTGTAGTAGAAAGAACATGGACTATTTCAGTCCTAAGTAATCTTCTAGAGGTGCTTGGTAAGCTCCTCAATGGCCCTGGATCTCCTAGTATCATCTACTACAGAAGAGAACCAGAGATGAACCAGACAACTATTAGATTTTGCCAAGCTCTTCTCAGACTCTACAGTTTACTAAAACCTAAATTTTTCTTTTTCTCTCTCTTCTTTTTTAAGATTTTGTTTATTTATTTGACAGGCAGAGATCACAAGTAGGCAGAGAGGCAGGCAGAGAGATGGGAGAAGCAGGCTCCCCTCGGAGCAGAGAGCCTGATGTGGGGCTGGATCCCAGGACCCTGGATCATGACTTGAGTCGAAGGCAGAGGCTTTAACCCATTGAGCCACTGAGGTGCCCCCAAACCTAAATTTTTCTTAACCCTTATATGATCTAAACTTTTATCATTAAAAAAATGAGACCAGGTTTTCTTATTTAGTAATTTTAGTTGATTTTTGAGGCTTTAAAGTCTGTGCTTTAAATTAGACTGATCAGAAATTTAGATTGAATATAGAACACTTCTCAAAATAATCTATAATAACTTGAGGGATTTTTTGGGGGGGGTGGGAGGTGAGGAAGTATTACAGCTAACTTTCCTGCCCACACCTCCTTATCACGGTAGATCTAATTTAGAAACTCAGTGGACTTTTACTAGAGCTAATACATTTCCAGTGCTGTTTTGTATTCTCCATAGATTTTTTTCCAACAGCAAAAACATGGCAGTAACTGTCCCTTACTCTTGCACATTTAGTATTTAACGGCCTCCCTATACGTAATGGCAGACTTTCCTTCTCTCCATGGCTCAAGTGAAGAGACACATGACTCAAGGCCACATGAGGATTCCGTCAGGTTTGTTTCCCCAAATGTGAAAGGCAGGAGGCATAATGAGATAGGGCCAAAGTTGGGCGTGGCTAGGATGCCCTGGATAAGAAACGAGGATTTCTAATTCTCTAAAGGTAACCCTGAAGAACTGATTTTACTTAAAAAATGGGGGAAGGAGGGAAAGGCAAAACTCTAAATAGCTTTATGACTTTATATAGAATATATTTTCTGGTCCAGAAATAAGTTGACTTTTTGGGAAGAAATATTTTCAGTATCTACTCTCAGCCTTACCCACACCCTTCTTACCATTCAAATGAATTGTACTGGGCTTTTCTGACGTTATCTTCAGCCTCCTTTTCTAAACTCTTCTGTTTTATGCTATTTCCTACCATCTGTCCCCTTGTAAACTGGGATCCAAAGTCAGTTATCCTGGGTCGCAACAATTGACTCAAACAGGTAAGCATTTTGTTGTTGTAAGCAGCTTGTTTGTTTTCCAGTTGCTGGTGGTTGAGAATAACGGGTATGATTCCCATTTCTAGGGGCACACCAGCTTTTCTAAGTCTTTACTTCATGCAAAGTTAGCCATACAATCTTTTCTCACTTTACAAGTTAGTTAAATTTATATCAACACTTACTGTGGACAATTCTCAAAGATTCCAAATAAATTCTCATCCTTACAAACATTTAAACTATGTCTTGTCTTTGGGCATGCAACCCTGAACACACCCGATCTCATCTAATCTATGTCTCACTGTGAATATATCCTAAAAACACAGAAAGTAACGTTTGAAAACATGGCACTATGAAAATGTTGATAACTGGGGCGTCTGGGTGGCTTAGTGGGTTAAGCCTCTGCCTTCGGCTTAAGTCATGATCCCAGGGTCCAGGGATCGAGCCCCCACATCGGGCTCTCTGCTCTGCAGGGAACCTGCTTCCTCCTCTCTCTCTGCCTGCCTCTCTGCCTATTTGTGATCTCTCTCTGTCAAATAAATAAATAAAATATTTTTTTAAAGTTGATAACTAATTATTTCTTGAAATAATTCAATGAAGCAGACAAAAGACAATCTCTGGAGAGGGAAAAAAATAGAAATTGTCACATTTATGAAATCTATTTAGTAGAGAGACACATTAAATGACCATATGCAAACATTTGTTGATCAACATGGAAGACTCCAGGGCGCCTGGGTGGCTCAGTGGGTTAAGCCGCTGCCTTGGGCTCAGGTCAATATCTCAGGGTCCTGCAATCGAGTCCCGCATAGGGCTCTCTGCTCAGCAGGGAGCCTGCTTCTCTCTCTCTCTCTCTTTCTACCTGCCTCTCCATCTACTTGTGATCTCTCTCTGTCAAATAAATAAATAAAATCTTTAAAAAAAAACAAAAAAGGGGGTTTGGGAGAAGGGGGTGGGATTATGGACATTGGGGAGGGTATGTGCTTTGGTGAGTGCTGTGAAGTGTGTAAACCTGGTGATTCACAGACCTGTACCCCTGGGGATAAAAATATATGTTTATAAAAAATAAAAAATAAAAAAAAAATTAAAAAACAAAAAACAAAAAACAAACAAAAAAAAACATGGAAGACTCCAGCATCACATCTCATTTGCAATTAAAATGCAGTATGATATTAATCTTTAACACACTTTGACAATTAATTTACAACTGGGACTATTTACAACTGGGACTATCAGAAGTAGTTTCTGAGGGGCGCCTGGGTGGCTCAGTGGGTTAAGCCGCTGCCTTCGGCTCAGGTCATGATCTCAGGGTCCTGGGATCGAGTCCCGCATCGGGCTCTCTGCTCAGCAGGGAGACTGCTTCCTCCTCTCTCTCTCTGCCTGCCTCTCTGCCTACTTGTAACCTCTCTCTGCCAAATAAATAAATTAAAAAAAAAAAAAGAAGAAGTAGTTTCTGATACTTTTCATGGTATGTCACTGACAATGGTTAAATTACAATACTGGTCAATTAAATATAGTCTTAAATTGAGGAATGTTTTAGAATCTACCACTATATTCCTCAATAAGACCAAGCTAATGACTGCATTTATCTTTGAAGCACCAGTTGAAAATGTAAAAAAAAGGTCACTGATCTTTAGCAAACTGAGAAAAATGCCTATCTTCTTATTAAAGATGGTAAGAATTTTCTGCTAACATACGTCCTGTTTCTGTCTGCAATTCTAAATGAATGTCAAGGGTATCCGAAAGAATTATGGATGATGGAGAAACTAAATGTCTCTGTTGCATTATGCTGAAAGGGCATTTGAAATCTAAAATGGTGGGCCAAGATTAATGATTAGCCCACTGCGGTGTCCTCTTTTTAAAAGTGGTGAGATCATCCTAGAAGAAGTATATGCATTGAACTCTGGGTGGAAAATATGGGATCAAGTGAATCCCTACTGATTTGTAGCAATTTCATGGCCATCAGTGTGACTTCAAAGGGGCCACATGGTCCCTCAATTTTTTAGAGTTGTTGACACCATTAGCCCCCTGAAAAACGCATGTGAAATACTTAAGGGAGTGAATGAAGGCACTTAAGTTTCAACCAACATTTGCATAACCTTAGTGAGGAGAAGAAAGCAAAGATAATGGTAATCCTATTGCAAATCTTTAAAAAAAAAAAAAAGGTCTCTAGACAAAAATGAAGTGTATTTGTACACAAATTCCAAATCCACATAATTATAGTTAGGCAGATGCTGAGTCCCACACCTATCAAAAATACACAAAAGAAAAACCTAGCACTTCCTTTCCACGTTCTTTAAAATTTTTTCATTGATGTTAAGCTGCTGTCATTTTTTGTATCTATTCCTGTTTGTGGATCTGCTTCACTGCACATGTTTCTGTCAATGCTTTTTCATATCAAAGGCTTTCTCTGTCTCTGAATCATAGTGTATAGAACACTGTGTGGTCCTTGGACCAGCAGAATCAGCATTTCCTGGGAAATGGTAGAAATTCAAATTCTTTAGCCCCACCCCAGATCTACTAAATCAAAAATCTCAACAATCTGTATTTAAACAAACTTTCCAGATGATTGTAATGCAGGCTCAAGTTTGAGAACCACTGGTATGAAAAACTGGCTGACACCCCACCATCTCGATTCAGCAGACAGTAAATACCTATTGAATACCTACCCACTACTCCACTGTCACCTTTAGGGACACAGCCTAGTGCAGGTGGAAGACAAGCATAAGTTTGATCAAGACTTTTAGCATAGTATTCAGGAAGATCCTTTGTGATGTGTGCGAGTTCAGCAGTTCAGCAGTTCACATGCAATCCTGTGAGCTGTAGTCAATTAGCCCCAATTTGCAAATAAGGAAACCAAGATTCAGGAATTATAAATGACCTATTCAAGGTCATACAGTTGATTAAGTAACAAAGCTGACATGTTCAGCTAAGTTCTTTTGCTCTTTCAGAGATATTTCCTTCCTGTTTACACCTAAACCTTTCCATTAATTTTGTCACATAAAATATGACTTTGATGTTCTCTTTAAAAATTGGTGTGTGCATATGTGTCTGTGAAGTTATTAGCTACCCTGTGTGTGTTTGTGCACACGTGCATGCACAACTGTGAGTGAGAGACAGACAGTGGAGGGCAGTGTGGAGAAAAATGGGAAAATAAGTAGATAATACAAAAAATAAAACTAGTGTAACAAATGTTCCTGTCCAGTCACTCCCAATATAGAGCAATTAGATACATTTTGACATTCTTTCAAGACAGTTAACTTAGAATCTAGGTGCACTTTTTGAAATTGTTGAAAATCAAGCAAATACGTAATCCCGAACAGGTGTGCTTAAACTAAGAGATATTAACATATTTGTTACCCCTGAGCTATGTGCTCTTCTTTCCCAGTCAGTCTTCAAAAATCCATTCTCCTCTTCCGTTTTGCATTCACCACTCATGGACTATTTTGCTGGGCACATGCTAACTATCAATTTGGGGAGAGTTTTCTACTCCATAATCTCTGTGAAGTTATTTGAGCTCATGCAACTACCCAGCAAACGAATAGCACCAGATGTTGGTTAAAGGTGACAAGACAAACTACTGTAGGGAGGGAGAGAAACTATGATATTAATTGAAATCAACTCAAACTAAGACAAAGGTGATAGAGGTTTTTAAGGGAGAACAGAGAGGGATTACAGGAAAGTGGAGAAGGTGATTAAAAGAGAGAGAGAGAGATGAGAAACTTTGGAAGTGAAATTTACAGAAGGGAGTAGGTAGGGAATTATTGAAAATGGTTTGGGAAGGTGGGTTGGGACAATGTATGATTTGTAAATGGACAGCATTGCATTTTCTTAAGACTCAGCATGGGACCTGAGGTCACCTTTAGGGACACAGCCTAGTGCAGGTGGAAGACAAGCATAAGTTTGATCAAGACTTTTAGCATAGTATTCAGGAAGATCCTTTGTGATGTGTGCGAGTTCAGCAGTTCACATCATGTGTTGAGACCTTAATTTAACTGTTTCACATTAAAGAAAAATGAAAGCATTATTTGAAATATTCTTAATTATCATGATAAAAATTATTTAGAAAACTGCTATGTATTTTTTCTGAACGTGACCTTATAAACCTAGAATCTGTTGGACTTTCTAGATGTAAAGTAGCATTTCACTGTCAAAAATTATGAGTGGAATCAGGTTTTCAACCAATTCAAGGGTTATCAGTGAAGTACCAGCTGAAATAATAATTGCTGTGTAGTTTTTTCCACATCAGTATTTATGAAGCAAAAGTATACCCCATTAGATCATTTGCAAATTATCATAATTTTTACAACATAAGAAAATTATTACATGTTTTATCATAGATATGAAAGATAAAACTAATATAGCTTGTTCTAGACATAAACCTAAATATTTTTGTTTCCCCAGAATTCTGCACCATATTTGTGTAGAATGTCACTCTCTGGAATGTAATGGGAGAATCTCACAAAAAGAGATCCTAGGATTTCTACACAAAACCCCATATTCTGTACTCAGAAAAAAACACTGCCAAGTTTTGCCCATAATTTTGACTCAATTCTAACCAGATTTCATATTAAATCATCAGTTTATTTTAATGGAGGTGCTCAGAAGCTCTTTAGAGCATTCTCCTTTCATACCAGAGAAAGTCATTAGAGATAATCTTGAAGTCCATTAGTCATCAAGAAAAGCATTACATTATCAGTAATCTCTATAAATGGACAAAGAAGTGAATGAACTTGGAGATGAAGGTGTCAAATTATTATTTAAATAAATAATGTCTAAGGAGCTGTAAAATTTTAGCCACCTAGAAAATTAATCTATATGGAAATTAATCGCTTTGTGTTAACTATATCAGTATGCTTCTCTAAAATACTTTTGAAATCTACAAATCAAATGTTTGCTAAAATATGGAGAAGTATTCAAAATAGATAAAATGTTCCTTATCATTGCCTTTTTTATTTTGCCATCCTCAGCTTTATTCAGCAAAGCCTGATTTAGTGGAAAGAGAATGGGCCTAGATCCAAATACCAAATCTACCATACCCTAGGTGAATATATGTTCATCAATTTATTAATTTCTCCAAGGTCCAATTTCAATATGTGTAGAACATAATGCTTACCGGATATATTTTCTGAGACTCAGGTATGAATATTAAAGTATATGACACATGATAGTCACTCCCTTATCATCCTTGATTTTTGTGCTATTACTGTCTTTAAATTCAACTTACCCCAAATAGTGCTTTCCTTAACCAAGAATGTTGTCTTAAGACCTCACACTCTAGATAGCCTTTCAGATCCTGTTAGAGAACTCTTTCTCACAATTTTAATAATAGTTGAAGAGACATACATGTATTATTTAGAAAATTTAAAGTAGTTTCAGATTTGTAATAACTGCTTATAAACAACAAATATTTATTTTTTGTAATTCAATGACTTTTCCTTTAAAGTATGCTCATTTGGGCATTTCCTTTTACTTTTATTTTCATTTTATTTGGATGTAGACTTATTATCTCAAAGTTTTACAAATTTGACAACACTATCAAAAGAAAAAAAAACTCTGGAGGTGCTTGGTTGGCTCAGTTGGTTAAGCTTCTGCCTTCAGCTCAAGTTGTGATCCTGGCGTCCTAGCATCGAGCCCCACGTCAGGCTCCCTGCTCAGCTGGGAGTCTGCTTCTCCCTGTCCCTCTGCCCCTCTGCCTGATTGTGCTATCTCTGTCTTTCTCTCTCTCTCAGATAAATAAAATAAAAATCTTTAAAAAAAACTTTTTTTAAAGAAGAAAAATTCTGTATTTAATGAATACTGAATGTTTTTACTCAGCCAGTTGCTAGAATAATCACTCATTGATTCATTCAATAAAAATATATTGCACACATATTATGAACTATGTATATATACCCTGCTCTAATAAACAGAAGAAGATGACCACTGCAATTGCTATGGATCTTTGAGAGAGATACACACTTACAAAGGTATGATCTATGATGATTCTCAAGACCACACTCCAGAGTATGGATACAAAATCTCTGAGGTGTATAGCATAAATGTGATAACACCTCTGGGGAGTTCCATAGGCTTTTTTATATCAGGATATAATATAATCTATGTGGGACACTTGACAACAATTCATGAGAAAGAGATTTAGTTCGGTGAAGTTAGGATTTGTGTATTACATTATATTAATTATAATATATTTCATCACATTAACTAAAACTATCAAGCTACATAGGATTATAATTCTGAGTAAAATATTTAGAACAAAATAATAGGACTGATTCTGAATTCATGAGGCTCTGACATTTCTTGAGCTGCTTCAATGTTTCACAACAGGTTCTGAAAAGTACATTCCTCACCCAGGACAGCACTACCACTCCTCAATGAAGTAGAATCTACACTTTTACTGAGTGGTCCCCTTGAAGAACAATTGGTATGGAGAGCCAACCATAGCTCAAATAAACACTGAATTCTTTTCCCTCCCCCATACCTATCTTTCTTTACTCCTTCATTTTTCTTTGTATAGACTATTCCTCCCAACTTTTCAAATTCTCACCTACTAAAATCCTACCCCTGAAAGGTTCACCTCCAACATCAACCATCTTCTTCACGACAACAACTTTATTATTAAAAACCAAGACAATGTATTTTCCCTTTCATGTACCTCTCAGAATATTTTCTTTGTATTGTAATTACTTTAATTATACATGTCCTTATTCTACCCAGTTTTAAAACTTCTTGAAGGTAAGGACTGTGTCTTGTCTGTATCCTCCACAGTAAGAGTTAACACAAATCCTACATGTTGGTGCTTAATACATTATTTAACTTACTCGAAGAATCTTTTGGATTTCTTTAAATATTCATATTTTATTCATTTAGGAGAGAATGATGGGATTTTGCATTGTTTTTTACATCTAGCTTTCTCCTATCTATAACCATTTTATTAAAGTTTTCCTTGCCATTCACTTTCTCCATGAAAAAAATGTTTCAGGAGAAAGTTAACCACATTGGCCAATAATCTGTTTATTCTAATAGCCCAAAGAGAGAAGTAGTCTTGGATTGCCAGGAAGAAAATGGGTCAGATACTTCCCTTCTGGAGAATGACGAGAAGCATAAACTGGGAAAGAAACTTGTGAATGGCCCTCCTCAGATTAACTACTCAATGATTCATCAAAACATAACTCATGCTTTGGCAAGCTAAAAGAAAAAATGATTTATGTGAAAATTGTGACTTCTAGGTTATTTCCATTTGCATTTCATCAGTTTGCAAAATCCTCCCCATTACTATGGTGATGATGCATTCTTAACGTAGAATGTGCCATTAACAGGAGCTGATTTATGCCACATCACTTGTAATGTTGATAGTCAAACTTTGTTATTAAGGATTTCAAATATAATTGAAAATAAACTTTCTAGTTTGCTATTATTTACTTAAATAAATTTGCCAAATATTGGATCTTTCTAGTATGTTTTTTAAAGTTATATATTTTTAGATAAAATACTTCCTATATGCCAAAATTCTTAGCATCCGTACAAGATGGTTGCTACCTTGAGTCTTACGTAACTCCCTAACCTCACTTCTTGTGACTTCCTGCCTTTTTCCCTGTTCTCTAGTTGGTAAGTCAAACATGGTTTTTCTGAAAATACCGCACTGTTGCACCTTAATGTCCTCCCCTTAATGTGTTCCCACCTTTCTCACCTGGATGCTTCTTATTCAACCTTCAAAACCCAATTCAAGTCTCATCTCCACATAGTAAGTCTGCCTTGGATCCCCAGCCAATATGATGAACTACATTTATTTTTGCCCCTTATGTCTTCTATCTTAGCTCTTACTATCACTTAATATGTTCTATCATAATTCTCTACCTATTTGTCTTTTACTCCCAATACAGCATAGATTTTGCTCAAGGAAAGCCATAACTTGCTTGGCTTTATGTTCCCATTTCCTAAAAGAGTGCCATTCTTCACATAGGTCTTCCTATGTTTTTTAATTGTGCAAAGGCTCTCAAACAGATTTAGATTACCACCTGGTGTATTCATCTTTCAAGAGACATCAAAACTGATGTGGTTAAAACTTTAAGTAATAGAATTTCACTACAAGAATATGTCTTCAAATTTAGAAAATATCTGACTTATATGAATGAGAAATACAATTTTTGTTCCCTTCTATTAATAATATAATTTTCAGGTATAAGTTTCTTCAAGTAATAAAACAGTAATTTATAACTTTTAAGATAATTATAGATTCACAAAAATGGTAAGAAATACAAAGAAATCTGTGTTTCTTTCACTTATTTTCCCCTAGGAGGTCTTCCTTCAATTGGCATTTAATTTTGCATCAAAATATACAAATATAGAATGCTAAGTCATTAGCCCAAAAACCATCAAGTAAAATTCTGGTTCTCTTTTTCAAAAATACTTTCATAAGCAAACTTGATCCTCCTAACCAAAGAGCAGAGAACACTGGAGAGATTTTTTATTAAAAAAAAATTTGACAAGCCCTCTACCCTTGAGCCCCTCAGAAAGTTACTTTCACATTAACAGATGTTTATCATAGAGACAGTCCTTGTTCATCACCACAAAATTATCAGATTATACTTTACTGACATACCCAAAAAATTCTTTTCAGAATTTGAAAAAACCTTAAATCATTTAGGTCTTCCCACTTTCTATTTTGAAGCATAGTGAACTTTTTCACACTAGTCTTAAGTGGTTGCAGAATTGGTTAACTGATGGATGAATTCTTTGAATACTGAGTTCCCAATCTGTGCAAAGCAGAAAAACCCAGGGGTTTCCAAACTAAATATGATAAATCGTGTACGGTGCACTCTCAAAAATGATTGGTCAAGGACTGAGGAACATTTGTAACACATTCTTCCTTTTGTCACCTTCAAAAATCCTGCTTTAATCTTTGCTAAAACCATTCTTCAAACTTTTCATCCTAACAATTTTTGGTCACAAAAGCATACATAGGGAACAGCTAGCAATTTCCTGACAATGCTTTTTTCTTAGGCAAAATAAATACTGGCCTAAATATTTTGCCCAAGATTTCAACCTCTTGCCTTGCTCTGTGTCTTCTCTCTGTGACATAAAGTACATTAGATTCCCTTCCCTGATACTTAGACATTTTCCTCTGTGGCATGCCTATTAAAGACTGTTATCTCTATGCATCATTTTGTCAGATGGTTTTCCAACAGGATTCCCTTGGGAAAGTGGGAAGGAGTGGGGAGATGTGATAGAGAGGCAAACAGACATAGAGGGCAAAATAGTCTGAAAGCCAAAAGCTCAGGTGTTGAATCCATCATTATTGGCCTCTGTCACTTTATTTTTTATTTTTTAAAAGGATTTTATTTATTTATTTGACAAAGATCACAAGTAGGCAGAGAGAGTCGGGGGGTGGGGGAGCAGGCTCGTTGCTGAGCAGAGAGCCCAATATGGGGCTCAATCCCATGACCCTGGGATTATGACCTGAGCCAAAGGAAGATGCTTTAATCCACTGAGCCACCCAGGCACCCCTGGCCTCTGTCACTTTAACATCTTATGTGTGAATTAGACAATCTCATGTCTTGTTTTTCATCTGTAATTAAGAAGAGCAATGCCTTCTTAGAGGACTGTTGTGAAAATTAAATAGTTTATTTAATTTTATAATAGTTTATATAATATAATAGTTTATTTTCACAACAAGAAAGTTTTTTTTTTAATATTTTATTTATTTATTTGGCAGGCAGAGATCACAAGTAGGCAGAGGGCAGGCAGAGAGAGACAGGGTGGGCGGGGGGTGGGGGAAAGCAGGCTCCCTGCTGAGCAGAGAGCCCAATGTGGGGCTTGATCCCAGGACCCTGGGACCATGACCCGAGCTGAAGGCAGAGGCTTTAACCTGCTGAGCCACCCAGGCGGCCCCAAGAAAGTGTTTTTAAAAATACAAATAAACAGATGTATTTGTTTGTACCTTAAAGGTAAAATATCAAATCCTTTCCCTATAGTTACCTATAGACCTTTCAGAGAAAATTGCCTTTAGATGCACCAACCAAACATGTGTATTAGGGGAAAAGGTTCTCTTATCTATCAGTGACAAATTCCCTCAGTTTTCAATTCTTTCTAGGGGGGGAAAAAAAAAGCCTTTGTAAATGCTGATGGATACTGGATATTCTCCCAACCCAGAGTAATGATTTTGTTATTTTAAAGACAATGTGGATGTTGGGATTAGTCTTTCTGTATCACAGAATGTCAACACATTTTCCAAAACTGAATTTATCAGTTAAATGTAGCCAAGGGATTTAGTTTATCTAAGTGTCCTACAAAGCAGAAATAGTTTACCACTGTTTTTACAGATTGAGGCAAATCTGACATATTATTGACATATGCTATGGATTTAATTTAATACCATAGTACAGATGTGTGCTCTGATAAGTTTTTGTGAAATCTAGGCTAAGATAGAGTTGTTTCAATATTTATGGGGTTGAAAATGCAGAGTTAGCAAAGGAAGCATTTTAATTAAAACAATATTTTCCCTTATATGTTCAGAGTAAAATATAAGGGAATTCTTTTAAAGACTAATTACCTGTTTCAATATAGTTGTTATGTTTTCAGGCACACCAAAAGAGATTTGGATTTTTTCTAATTTTTAATTTTTAAAAATTTATTTAAAGATTAATTTATTTGAGAGAGAGAAAAAAATCGCATGGGGGGAGGAAAGCGGCAGAGGGAGAAGAGAAAGAGAATCTCAAGCAGACTCCCTACTGAGTACAGAGCCTGAAACAGGGCTCGATCTCACCATCCTGAGATTATGACCTGAGTGGAAATCAAGAACTGTTTGCTTAACCGACTGAGCCATCCAGGTGCCCCAGTTTTTTAAATCTACTAATTTTAAAACTATCATAAATTAAAACTCAATAGTTCTGATTTTTTCTTTCACCTAAATGTATGTGACCCCTTAAGTTTATCTTTTTTTTTTTTTAATCTTATGTTTTAGGTATCCTAGAGATAACGTCAGTGGAAATCGGAGTTGTTGCCGTCAAAGCCATTAACAGCAACTATTATTTAGCCATGAACAAGAAGGGGAAACTCTATGGCTCAGTAAGTATTCTGCCTTAGTTTTCCAAGTCCACTGCAGTAAATCATTACCACAGTTTTGGAATGTTTCCCTCAGACATTGAAGAGCTTTGTTATCATTCTATCGCTAGTGAATAGAGCCACGACAGGCTGGTCACCAGAGTTTCGAGGGCTGGCAAAGCAGCTCTTACAATTCTGTAATTTCCTCTGTTGTTCACCCATCAGCCTACCACACAGGCTGTTGCTGGCATTCGTCAGTCAATGCTCTGAACTATTAATGGGTCAGACTCTCACGGAAGCATCTGGTCAGATTGGCACGGGTGCTACAGACAACTTGGAGAAGAATCATTGAAAACAAAGATCTTAAGTTGAGTAGGAAACCATACACTGTGTGTGTTTTAAAGCTGAAGATAAAACAGGGGCTTGGTATTTTGTATTCTGCTAAAACATGAGATGGGGAGACAGATTAGGAAATTCACTATTTGCGTGCCTTCAATCAACTCCATAATTTTATTTACCTAGACAGTAGTCATTAATTCCCTGATGTAGCTGGTATCCAGCCCATGATTAGGGTACATACACCTCTGTGTTTCATAGCAAGTATTAAGGAATATCACTTCAAAATGTGTAAGTAACCTTATTTTGTTGATTAGCGTAAGAACAATTGCACTGCCTACCCGGAGCCAGTGGCTCCCAAACTAGATCACAATCATTGGGAAGATTAAAACACACTTCTAGATTTTTTGATATATTAAAGCTGTCCCAAGATCTATGAATTTGCATTTCTAACAAGGTTCCAGGTGTTCCCAATGCAACACTTTGATAACCCAACTTAAGGACCACTGGTCTGATTATAGATAGTCTTGTATTTCATTTGGTCCACTCATAACTGGGGAGTTAGGCACACACACTGTGGGCCAGTCCTTTTCTCTAGGGGAACTGCCTTTTGCATGGCAGGGCGAGAGAGGTGGTTAAAGGAATTTAAGATTTTTCCATTATGTGCAGTTCTACTCCTAAGCTTAGAAGAGTAGTGGGCCATTTTAAAAAGTGGTACCATTTAGGGGTTCATAGCATAATCACTTTTGAGGCATTTATTTTTATTTTCTTGAATGAACATGACTGAGTCCCTCCTTAATCTAACTATTATAGGAATCACTGGGGGAAGGACCAGGTTTATGCTCTTTGCAGAGATACTAAAACACTAAGTCAAAACTTAAGCTTTACAGTAAAGCCAGATCACATGAATTTAGATTGAGAGAAATAAAAGGTAAACAATTTTAACTGCGATAAAAGATTGAAATAACTTTCAGTTGATAAAGTATACCTCTTTAAAAAGGTAACATCAGAGAGAAATGGAACATTCTTAAATGAAAAGTGTCATAAAAATACTTAATAACCTTTTTCTTCTGTCCCAACACAATTCACATACTGTGCCTACGCTTCCTACTGAACTCTAAGATGTATGAATTGTTTCATCCCATTTCTGTATCTAAAGTAGAGACCCATTGCTTTCTATCATAGCACCCCCATGCAGTTATCTGCAATGGGATTTACAGAAATTCTCTCATGAATGTGCTTATTGTTGACAGTCTTCCCCCAATATATTGTTAACTTAAATTGGACAGGGGCTGCCTTGTCCCACACTATACCCTCAGCAGTCAGATCCATCCAGAGCAGACCCCCAAGACCTTTTCTTTTCTTTTGACTTTCATGCTGATGATTTGCCTACATGCTATAAACACGTAGATCCCTAGGTCCCTCCTCCAGAGATTCTGATAAATTTGAGCTAAGGTGTAAATATTTAAAAAACAACTGAGATTAGGAGTCTGCTAGAGGTGTATCTCACTTTGAGACATTGTTCTAGGGGCACCTGGGTGGTTCAGTCAACTGAGCAAATGACTTCTGGCTTCAAGTCAGGTCACAGTCTCAGGGTACTGAGTTCGAGCCTGGCATCAGGCTCCACACTCAGTGGGAATCTTTTTGAGTCTCCCGCACACACGCTCTTGCTTTCTCTTTCAAATAAACAAATCTTAATTGCTCTATAAATTTATTTGGGGGAGGGAAAAATAAGTACTGCTGCTTTTTTATACATAGCTCTGTTGCAAATATAAAATCATTTCAAATAACCCCAATTCTCCCAGTCTCTAAACTGCATCCCTTTTATTAGAATGAATGTAATTATTCACGTAAAAAATCATCTCTGTTTCGAAGCCATATAGTTTTAGACAAACTATGTTTGTGATGGTTCTGATAATGTTCAAAATGATGATCTAGTTCACAGAAACCCAGACACTTAAAAACACAGATATTTAGGAATTGAGAATTGAGTTAAAAAAACAAAATTAAATCCCAAGGTGAGAAAAACTATTTGAACTGCCCAGGAGAGGCCAACTTAAAGATCCCTACAATACCTTGGGTTTGGATTGGGAAACGTAGAACCAGAAGAGCAAAAGCCCCTATTCCTTAGCTTCTTATCTGCTTTAGTGTGGATCTAAGAGAAGAATGACATTTCTAAAGGCAGAGTTTTGAGATGAGTGGTTACTCTTCATCAGTAATTCAGAGTGAGATACTGGATTTATGGAATGAAGGAAACATGAATTCTTGTCCCAAGATCCCCTTAAAAACACATGGCCACTTGAAACAAAGCCAAAGGACTATGGCTATAGAGTGGAATTTCCCAGGATCAAAGTCTCAGGTTTATACAATGAAGGTAGTGATAGTCACCATGTTTGTAATTTCTTTGATATGGTAATTCACAAAGTGAGGAATTCCATGTCCTAGTTTTCAATTACTTCTAGACCTAAGAGTAAATCTATTAAAATTCCAAGTTATGGAAAATTATATATTACCTACAAAATAGAGAAATCTAGTATTTGTAAAATAGGAAGACATACCTCCACCCCTCCCTGGCCTCTTGGTTATCTCGAATGATTATGATTTTGCTATAAGGTCTGTTTTCTTGTCTATATGGGTGTATTTATTATGGATTTATAGGTAAAGTTTGCAAAGCTGATAAGCTCAAGTTTTTTCTTAAATTCTGTTTTTCCCACGAGACCCCTGGTCATTACTCAGGGAAAAAAAAACGGATTATAAGACTATTCTTTGTCGTTGACTCATCACAAATACTGTTAGAGAAACGTTTGCTTCTTAATAATCATTCTAGGCACTTAAGCCATGTCAGAGTCAAAACACATCAGCTTTTTAAAAGGGCCCTAACATGTGGTTATGATGATCAATTAAAATGAATCATGAGCCTTCAAACACGGATTCTGTTCTGTGGTTGTGAGCTTTACTCTTCTATTGTTGACACGGTGCATTAAATACATAACCAATGTACAAATGGCAACAGCAAACAAAACTCTCGAATTGGAGTTCTCTGGATGGTGTGTGTCAAATGGAAGTAAGTACCGTCATCAGAGAAATAAAAGATTTTATTTTTCTCTTGCAGAAAGAATTTAACAATGACTGTAAGCTCAAGGAGAGGATAGAGGAAAATGGATACAATACATATGCATCCTTTAACTGGCAGCACAATGGGAGGCAAATGTACGTGGCATTGAATGGAAAAGGAGCTCCTAGGAGAGGACAGAAAACGCGAAGGAAAAACACCTCAGCTCATTTTCTTCCAATGGTGGTACATTCATAGAGGAAGGCAATGTTTGTGGATGCAGCAGAACCAAAGGTTCTTTTGCCAGGACTAGTTGGTATTCTTCACGAAGACAGTAGCTCAAAAGGCAGAGACACATTGCAGATGTCTGCTCTCTTGAAAGAAAGGAAGTCTTTGAAGGTTTTGTACTCACTGCTGACATATGATGTTCTTTTAATTAGTTCTGTGTCATGCCTTATAACCGAGATAATAGGCAGATTAAATGGGATGGAAGCTACTCCTAAGCGAACAACATTGTATGTTGGCTGGGTTTTTGGTGAAGTTTTTGTTTCTGTTGTTGTTTTTTAACCTCTGAGATAGGACTGAAAGGACATGGAACAATCTGTTGAATGATCTTCGGGAAAGTTATTTATGGAATACGAACTCATATCAAAGACTTTCATTGCTCATGCAAGCCTAACGATTCAATGAGCAGTCAGACACGCAAGCATTTACTGGAAAGCACTTGGGTCACGTCATATGCACAACCAAAGGCGCTTTGGGCATGGCATCATGGAAGAGTTGGATAAAATTTTAAAAATGTAAACATGTTAGTGTAAAACTGTTCTAACAAAACAAATAGTATGGTATGCTTGTGCATTCTGCCTTCATCCCTTTCTATTTCGTTCTAAGTTATTTATTTAATAGGATGTTAAATATCTTTTGGGGTTTTAAAGAGTATCCTCAGCAGTTGCCCTCTGATTTACCTTTTCTTTTTCTTCAGCACACCACATGCATGTTCATGACAAAGTGTTTTTAAAACTTGGCAAACACTTCAAGAATAGGAGAGGAGATAGGAAAGCAGGGTGAGAGCCCCATGTGCTATGAGTTAACTTAATATCACTTCTGCAATAAGAACCATCAACAATAAATATGACAGTGTCATGGCACGGCTTGATGAGAGATATCTGCCATCGTTTAAAAACATCTATCACTCCTAAGGCTTCCTTTCATAAGAACTAGACCAGAAGGCCAAAGTCTTCTCTTTCAATACACCAATGGGGCTCCAAGAATATACTAAAAGAAGGAAAATTGTTATAAATAAATTTTATTGGCCCAGCCTCATTATTTCCCAACGATTTTTTGCCACGTGTCATGGTGGTTAGAGATGAAGAGGCTGTCTGCATATATAAGATCCCTTTATAAGTCCCACATAGTGCATCTCCCCCAAAGGAAATTATCAAGGAATTTGAAGTGTAACTCTCCCAGGGGCTTAAACTGAGCAACTATATCCTGGTATATGTGTAACCATATACTGAAGCCTGTTCGAGCTGTATGATCTGTTCGAGCTGTATGATCTAGTCTTTACAAAACCAAATAAAACTTACTTCTTGTCAATGTAAAGAGCTTTGGAAGACTCCATCATGTAATCATATCAAAATTCATTTTGTTAGAGCAGGTAGAGAAAACAATACATAGGAGTATACCAGTCATCATCACATTGTATTCCAGTAAATAAATACATAAGCCTTATTTGCAGTGTCTGTAGTGATTTTTTTAAAAAGTGTAGAAAAATACTATTTGTTTTAAATACTTTAAGTGATAACTATAAGATTATATTGATGCTGCAGTTTTATCTTCATATTTCTTGTTTTGAAAAGGTCTGTTTATTTTTATTGTTTGGACACAGTATTTTGGTACAAGGGAAAGACTCAGTGCATGTGTCTTTTTACTAAAGTTTAACCTCTAGAAAGGCTGGTGTTTTGTGATCCTCTCTTATAACTTAATTGCGTCAATGCTTAACCAGCACTTCCAGTTAATCTGTCATTTAAGAAATAGTTTTATTAAGAAACTTACCATAAAGTCATCCTGTAAAAGGTCTTATTTTTTTCATTCCTTAAAAAAGTCGGGATTTCAAAAGGTATGCATTTGAGGCAGAGAGTTTTGGGCTTATGGCTAAAGTTGCATTTCATAGCACTTGGCTTCCAACTTGCTTCTTAACAAATCAGATTCTAAAAATGTTTAATTTTTGTGGTTGGAATCTGTATGTGAAAACATAATTGGTAACTGAGTCTGAGACCTATAATGTAATGTATTGCTATCAGAACTAGATTATCTTTGCTCTTTTATTCTAAAATAATAATTGCACCTGACACATGAACACAGACCACCCAAAACCAAAATTAAACATTTGGTGAGATAAATACAGGAATAGATGACTGCACAAACAGCAAACAGGGAACAAACTGGATTCATATTTCACACAGTCACTTAGATTACCAAGGAGACTATGTGTAAACAGACATCATTATCGGACTCCAAACACTAAAACAGCTTCTAGCAAAATATATCAAAGCTTACAGAGGCCAAAAATAGAAAACATCTCCCTTACTCCAATACCCCCCCCCCACACACACGGACGAACAGTTTGGTAAGGAGAAAGGAGATTCTCCTGCATTTAAAAATGGCATCTTTGCTTGATATTGAGGTAGAATTCTGATCCCCTTTTGCAGCTGGTTTGTGCTAGTGAAGAAAAAGCACTTCCAGCCCTGAATATTGTATGTTTAAAAAAAAAAAAAATCATCATGATTTTGGGAGCTCAACCTCTGTGGGAATTGTGGTCCCTGGCCACGATGTCAAGGTGTCAGCCACCAATGTGTGCCCATGTGAGTGTTGGTTCTGAGGAGACGCCTCATAAAGATATAGAACCCCTCCCTCCTCCTACCTCCCAAAAGGCTGAACAGTGTATAGTATGTTACATTTAAATAAATCAATAAAAATGCTGAGAAAAGAAAATAAAAATATTGTCCTGGTTTGTTTTATTAGCCTATACTGAACTCTACCTGCTAACAAAAAGAGAAATTCAAGTGTTCTGTGCATGGCAGGATGTGGTGAAATGCCCCACAGTCCCAAACAACAACAAAAGAAAAAAAAAATAATTCAAACATTTGTGAGTTTTCTTTAATGTTTTACATGTGTGAGTCAGCTATCCTTACTCTAATAACAACCAAATGCTTTAGATTTTTCCTAAGTATTCAGGTCCACCTCGTTTACACAGTGGATGAAGAAGGATGAATTGAAAACAAGGATGGCTTGTGAAACAATGGAAGGCGTTTGGAGGAAAGCCAGGAGGCTGCAAACTCTGATTTCAAGGGGAGAGAGCAGGCCAATGAATTTGATTTAAAAAGTAGAAAGAAAAAACTATATAATTATGCATGCTGGGTCCAGAGCACAAGCAAGGTTATGGACACTATCTAAATTGATAAGCATTAATGCTGCACAATTCCAATAATTTGGATGTTGTTAATTCAGGATTTATGATTATTCAGCCAAAAAAAAATTACCTTATCCTTATCAGTGAAGGCTCTAGCTAGTCCAAACTTTGTTTAAATAAAAATATCTGTAGGAAACTATGAAATAACTTACAATACCTATTGCTTTAGAAGTAACCCATGTAATACAAACAAATACCGTGTTGATTAAGAATTCTTGTCTGTTTCACTTGACAGGACTTTTGCAACTTAAACAAAGCAGTAAAGAAAAAAAGAGGAGCATTTTGGAAGGATACTGGAAAGAAATGGGCAGGTCTGAGTTCCATCAGAACCAGGACATGAAGCAACTAAACTCTGCACTCATTTCCTCTTACCTCTGACTGGCTTTATTTGCTAGGCTACTGGTTGCCACTAATTTACATTTTTCCAACTCTTAAAACCCAAAACCTCTTTCTCTCAAGATCCCCAAATGGAAACATCTTAGGTATGACTATTATTGGCCAGGACTGGATAGCACCCCAACCTCCAGAGCAAATAGTCGGACAAGGCATAGGGACATTGGGATTGGCCAGGTTTGGATCACGTGATCAGAGCGCTGCAAGGTGCAGGTTTTGGCAGCCCACACAATTGGAAGAAATGAAGAACGGGTTACCAAGGGAAGGGCAGTGCTGGACAGAGGCAAAAACAAAAAAGGCTCTTAGTTACACCTGTTTAAATAAGACCAATGACACAAACATATACCATTTTCCAGAACATGTATCGTTTAATCTTATATTTTTCATGAATTCTAATTGGCCTTCATATAATTTGTTCAAATTGGAGACATTTCAAGATGTTCTTCTTTTATGTGTTTTTTTTTATGAGAGAAAGATTACATTTGTTTTGTTTTGTTTTCTTTTGTCTTGAAGCCAAGAGAAGGGCCCTGAATATAGTCAGAATCACTATAATTCTGCAAACTTTGAAGAATAATAATTGAGATGAATGCAATTTTTCACTAAATCAAAAGGTAATCCTACTATATATCAACCTCTACCATAATGACATCAAAAGTATTTACCTCAAAAGTATGTACCAGTATTTTCAAGTTAATCAACATGTAGGAAAAAATCTGCAACTCAAATGCCATTTTTTTAAATGTAGAATAAAAAAGAAAAGAGAAAAAAACCTGTTTTATGTCTTCTACTATGCCTTGTATGCATTCACTATGTGACAAAAGAAAGCTTCATAGCATGCATTTCTGTCTTTTGCTGATTAGAATAAAACACAAAATACTCCTGCAAGTGAATAACCTAGTGAAAACACCTTTACAAACACCACATCTTAGTTAAAGTGGAATAATCATGATCAAACTAATGAGATCAAAGGAATTGGTTTCATTCCTAAGTGGCTCATAATGAATATTTCCATGTGGCTGCTCCATGATATCAGCTAAGGGCAACAATTCTACACTCAAAGAGAAAAGCCATATGTCAACCATATATGCATGTGGCATGTATTATCTTACACATTTTTATTATCCTCTACAAAAGAGCCTATGTTCATTTTTTAATATAGGCAATTGCATCCTCTAGAGATGAGCACAGCAAATGAAGAATCAAAACATCCTATGTTCCTCATTACAACTGTAAATTGAACATATGCCTTCATACAACTTAGGCAGTGACCCCAGCTGTATAATAACCAACTACAGTGAGGTCTTAACCTCCTAAAGTTTGTTTTTAATTACCTTATACACATCGTAAATGACTAAATAATCTTATAATTTTCTAAATTAGTTATCATTTCTGTGCTCAATTTAAGCTGCTGACAATGCAAATATTCCCAGGTCTTTCAAGGAGCAGTAAATTAAAATCAGTGTTTCATAGGTATTATAAATCAAAAAAAACCTGCCTTTTATGGTTACGGGAGGCATTTGGGTTAGAGGTCTCTTATCAATTCAATTCAACAATAAAAATATTTTAACATCTGGTATTTAACTGCCAGAATTTTCCATACCCGTTGTTTTCAGTGATATGATGAATATTTTCAGACATTAACAATATTTAAGCCAATATCTGTGAAACTGATATAAGAAAAAAACCCGTTTTTTAGGGAGCTTTCCAACTAACAAAAGAAAAACACTGAAAAATGACATTGCAAATAAGTTACAAACAATATCTTATTTATTTCCCTGATAAATTGATAGTAAGTATAAAATGCATTTTATAATGCAAGCTCAACCTCATGCAGGAAACAGAGAAATTTAATAGGATTTTTAAAGTCAGACTGGAGAATTTTTCTCTTCATCCTACCCTAGGAGAAAGTTCTGCACTCCATTCTCTAAAATCTCCTGAGAAATAGTCAAATCACACATTATCAACCACGTTTTCTCTTTTTCCTCATTCTTAATTCTAGGTGATATTAAATAGCTATGTGAAATCTATTTCCTTATTAAACTCAGAAGAAGATAGATTTTATTTAGACCCATACCTGCCTTCAGTTGCTTCCAATGAGTAAAAGACTCCATAGTAATGTTAGTAGAGATTGTTGGAGGCATCTAATATTGAGTACCTCGAACTGTTATTTTCGCTTTTCTGATTTTATTTATTGTTTCATTTCTATTTCTCTCTATGGTTAGAAATATTCCCTAGTGATAAAATTTGTGCTTCCTAATCATGAAATCATTCACTCTCACTTTCGAGAAAAAAGAAAACCAAAACTGAAACATAGGACCTGTTAGGGGTTGTAGTCCAAAAGCCCCCACATCTTAGAATGTAGACTTATTAGGAAATAAGGCCTTGGGGTGTCTGGGTGGCTCAGTCGTTAAGCATCTACCTTCCATTCAGGTCATGATCTCAGGATCCTGGAATCAAGTCCTGGATCAGGCTCCCTGCTCAGCGGAAAGTCTGCTTCTCCTTCTGCCTTTCCCCACTGCTTATGTTCCCTCACTCACTGTGTCTCTGTCAAATAAATAAACAAAATCTTCTTTAAAAATTAAAAAAAAATTGTTTTTAAAAAGGAAATACAGCCTTTGCAGATGTAATTAGTTAAGATCCAGTTAAACCAGAATGGACCCCTAATCTAGCATGACTTGTGTCCTGATAAAAATAGGAAACTCGGACACAGACATGCACAAAGGGAGAATACCATATGAACACAAAGACCGAGACTGGGGTGAGGAATTTGCAAGCCAAGCAACAACAATGATCACCAGCAAACCACCAAAAGCTCTTCACTCACAGCCCTCAGAAGGAACCAACTCTGCTAATACCTTCATTTCAGACTTCTAGCCTTCTGTACAATGAGATCATGAAATTCTGTTGTTTAATGCAGCCAGTTTGTGGTACTTTGTTATGGGAGCCCTGGGAAACTAAGAGAGAGTCTGTAACATAAGACCCACAGAACTCCCAGGAGGATGTCTGACACACCTGGAATCATAATGCTTTCATTTGATACACAGAACTGTTTGGCACCAAGCATCATATCAAACCACCTTAACCAACTCCTAAGCCATGGCGGCACTGCAAAGTCTAATGTATGGTTTTGCTCAATAAATCTTTACTTAACCCATAGATGAAATATCCCCACAATGTCACACTTTTCCCCCAAATTTTGTAGTTTGCTCAATGCCCCAAATATGATAGATTCAAAAAACAACACTTGACCAAAGTCTCAAAATGCTAGTTAGATGAAACTGATGGAAGCCAGAAAACTTAGTGAGTTCACTCTCTAAGTAAACTTAGTGAGGAACAGACATACTTTCGGGAGTTCTGATATTTTTAAATCTTGACCTTCCTTGTTTACTAGAAGAACAACAAAATACCATCAATTTCGGACATACAAATATAAATCTACATATGGTAGCCCCCATTAATTCCTGAGGATTTATGACAATTTTAGGAATTAACATCTCATATGTGAAATATTTATAATTAGACTATAAAAAAGACAGGACTTAAAATAATGGAATTGGCTAATATATTGAAATTTATGCATCTAACGAATATTGCCCACTTCAGAGAACATTAGGAGACCATATTTATATTAATGATATTCTTCATCTTAAAATCAAATGTTCTCAATTCCTACCTCCTTTCAGGGGCATGAGCTGATGCAAGTGACTTTCTGTTCCGTCTCATCCACAGCGGTTTACACCAGAGATAGGTACCTGTGCTCACACTCATTTACAATCCTAGCTTCCATCTTTGTAGATCTAATTTTCCCAGTAGAATTACACAATTAGCTTTTGACTCCAAATATATTACTGAATCAGTTCCTATGATCCCACAGTAGTTCAACCACCCCCCTTCTCCAAAAACCTTAGTAAATCCATCCGGAACCAACAATGTATAAACAAGGAAATGTTTGTGTTAAGTACCCAAAACTACAAGGATCTTTTGTAAATATAGTCGCATTTGCCAAACCGTTTCTCCTAATTTGTTTATTCCTCTTCCTTTGATCATTTACCATCTGAACTTCCATCTTCTTATGTACAACTAGTAATCAAATAAGCAAGAAGTCAGCATCAAAATAGACATCTGCTATGGAAACAAAATGACTCCCAGATAACCCAGTGCTGTCAGTGCTTCATACAACCACAGGAGCATTCAATGTTCAAAGTATCACAGTTTGGTTCCAGGATACAATGTAGCCCCATCACAGGAAAACTTGTTCAAAATCTGTCTCCTCTATCAAATGCAGTAAATCAGCTGACAGGTTGAGCTATCTCATTCTGCTTTTATGCCCTTATTTTAGAAATGACAAGACCGAGGTTCAGTTTCTTTACTAGAGCTCAGTGCGAGGTAACGAATACAGGTCTCCTAACTCCAAAATCACTGTTCCCTCCATTACATGGACACTTGGCCAAGAAAGAAAGAAAGAAATGAAGACCACACCATTTATAGCCCAAAGTTTATATTTTTGTTTCAGTGTACTTCTAAGGATAATGAAGGTGTTTCCTTTACTGACGCATCTCTCTTAATGGAAGTTGTTTGAGAGGAATAGCATACACTTTTGAATCAGAGAGAGATCATTTTTAATTCTAGCTCTTCCACTCTCTGGCAGTGTAAACTTACAAAAGTTATCCCATTTAAGATATAAATGAGTGAAAAAATGTGAATAATAATTCCTAATATTTGGGACAGTGGTAAAGATTGAATATTTGTATCTGCTAACTGTTTTCTGCAACGACTGGCAAGCAATAAGTGCTCAATACAAGTTGACTTTCTGCCCTCTCATTGGTCAATTGTTAATATTTATAGAACTTTTCCTAATGTGCTAAAATAATGACTGGGTCACTTTCAAAATCTCCACATTTCTCAAGAAGATTACTTCGTTACACAGATTTCAGGTTTAATTCATGTATTATTTCTTTCTTCTCCAGAAAACCTTTTTCTGACCACTGACTAGATCATCAATGTATATTAAAATCATGCTTCTCTCGGCACTGTTGATTACTGGGCTGTGGGCCAGCTCATGAGGAGGAACTTTGGTTCTAAAGTATAATTTTCTCCCCTGGGAGCGGGGGGAAATGGGCTTTCTGAGGCATCAGAATGAAGGAGGCACAGAAAATGTAAAAAGAACATATGCATGGACATAGCTTCCTTACTTCAGATATGGCGATGCATCGTCTATGGAAAGCCTGGTTTGATAACGAAGAGGGATTGATGTTCACTTGGAAGAATAAATACCTTGAGCACAAGGGTTTCTAGTCAAATTCTAGATGCTTTAGTATTGCAATGTTTTAGCAGCTTTTCAGCTTTTTGTCGACAGAAAGAAAGCCTCACTTTCCTAGAAAGTAAAAGTGATAACTATCCAACCCACAGTGAATAGTGAGTACAAACAACCCCCCCCACACACACAAAAATTTTTTTCATATCTCCACTGTGTAGCCACCTGCTTTCTGTTATATGTTTCATCCTTTTGCAAGTAAATTGGGAAAAGAGGGAAACTATGCCTATCTATCCTCTGTTTCCAAGCAAACTGGTTAGCTTTTAGAATCCTGCATACTTAATGGGTGGTACACTGCCCAGGTCCCCTTTTCAGGACCTAGGCACTCATTCTCTAGATGCCAAAGGCAAGTTGCATGCTTCCCCTGGTCCCTGCTGTGGCAGCCACATCCAAAGACCACTCAGCGTTAAGTATAAAAGCCTTGGCCCCTTGCTCAGTTGGGAATAAGGGTCATGCCTTATTTGATGGGTCATCCCTGTGGGATCAGCTGAGACATCTGTTGTGATTTCATCTCAGATCAACATTTTCCCCCTCTGCCTAGAGCTATTTACTTCACCTCTCACAGGTGTTCATTCTGAGAGCACACCCCCATAAACTTCCTACATGCAAATCTCCCATCACAGAGTCTATTTCCCTTGGAACTAGTTCTAAGACTTCCTGTTAAGCATAGTTTGTTTTTAAGGTAGGGACTATTTGATAAAACTGTAGCAAAACAACTAGCCCTTCTTCTGAATAATGGTTGTCTCTGTTTTTAACTCAAATAACAAATAAATAGTAAGTCCACTGGAGAAACCTAAGGATACACACAGAATACTTCCTAGGAACAAACTGATGAGGAAAGCAGACATTTTTAGGACTTGCTTGGACAGAGTTAACAGCATAAGTGATTAAGAATGGGTTTGCAGATCTAGTTCCAGGATATGAACTACAGGTCCATGGGCACTACGCTAAGTGCCAACATCATGCAGAGGCAAAATGGCAGTTGTCTAAATATCCTTCCTTTTTTATTTTATGAAAGAACCAGCTGAGAGAACCTATGATAGATGCAGTTCTGCTGTGGACAACCTAAAGGTTAGAAAAGTATACTCAGACATTTTTAAAGGCATATTCCTAAATGTTTCCTTACGGGAACGGGGTGGGGGGGAGAGGATTCAGTATAAAATGAGAGATGTGTAAGTAGATGAATTTTACAGTAAGAGAGTTCATTTCAATTTACCATGAGTCCAGAAAGCAAAGAATACTAGTTTCAAAACTAAGAAGAGTTCCAGAGCAGCCCCTCCAAAAACAGTTTCTAAGTATTTGTATTTTTGTGAAGAAAATCACTGATAACAATTCACTATTATTTTTCCCCCATGTGCTATGTTGAAATTCCATTACGGAGAGCCTCAAACATCATTATCCAGGACAATTCCCTATTATTATGTTGGAAATGGAACTTAATTTTAGGTTTTCAATTCCAAGTCCTAAGTGGGAACTAAATGTCACAGAACAAAATGTCACGCAATGAGATCGGATACTCAAATATGTGACAGTAACCAGATGTTTCCTTAACAATTACCACATAGCAAAACCAGTCAAAGAAATGAGGTACAGTGCTTCTCACAAGTCAGAGGGCTTCCACATTGTTTTGCAGCATGCTGGTATTTGCCAGTTTATATTCTGATGAGCCCACCCTGGATTGCCTCTGAAGAAATACAGAATATAAAATATGGTTATTTATGTGAAAGACTTTTTTAAAGAAATTTTTCAAAGAAGTCTCAAACAGGGCAACCCATAGTATTGACAACAAAATCCAGGTTCTCATTAAAAAAGGAAGTAGACAGAAATAGGTTAATAATCATTCAACTAAAATCCTTATCACCATCATCCCTGCCCTAACACGCTCCCATTAACTGCTTTGCCATTTGTAAGGCATGAAAAGAGGCTAAAAGAAACGGGATTTAGGAGACAGATGTTCAGCTCAAGGATGAAGAAGCACAACTAGAGCAGACCAAAGAACGTGCTGCCCTCCACTCTGGATACTAGTTACGTCCTGATCCCAAGTCTCAGTCCTTGGACTGGCCTCAACATTAACATGAAATTGCAAGTTTCAGGGAGTGAGTGATTGGTTTTAGGACAGATAGCCCTTTAGCCTCTTGATATACAGTTTTAACACTGTGGGAAAGTAGTGGCCAGTAGTGAAAATAAAGATGAAACGCGGAAACATTCTTCAAGCCCAATGGAGATAGATACCTAAATGTCCATGAGACAACAGTAAATATTAGTTTACTGGATTTATTAGTTTAATCGATTTGAGAAAATATTTTAATAACCCAAGTCAGAAATTGGGTAGAGAGAATACACAGCCTTTTTTTTTTATTGATCTTATTTATTTATTTGACAGAGATCACAAGCAGGCAGAGAGAAACAGGCAGAGAGAGAGAGAGAGAGAGAGAGAGAGAGGAGGAAGCAGGCTCCCCGCTGAGCAGAGAGCCCGATGTGGGGCTCGATCCCAGGACCCTGAGATCATGACCTGAGCCAAAGGCAGCGGCTTAACCCACTGAGCCACCCAGGCGCCCCAATACACAGCCTTTTGATGTAAAAACAAACTTAGATTAAAATAAATCTTAGAGATAGTCATATTGTATAACAATTTTAACCCAAGAAAACATAAAAGCCATTTAATTCACCTTATATATGCAATGTTTCTTTTCTGGAGGCTGTCAAGGATTACATAAACTAGTATATTTGTATTAATATGTATCAGTTCAACACAGGACAAGATGACAGTTTTGGAAGTATTTAAGTTCTAAAACATATCCTTAAACAACTTTTTCAAAAATCTCACTCTTCATTATATCTAAGATATCCCTGGGCAGCTAAAACACAATATAGTATATGTTGGGTGTTGTTTCTGTTTACTTTTTTATTCTGATCCTGTTAGTAAATCTTAAAATATTAAAGAATACAGTGTCCCTCATTGTCTACTTCCACAAAAATAATCTTTGATGAAATTTGCATTTGTCTTCAGCAGCCTTGCTATGCAAAATGCAAGAAGCAGGTGACTCCATCAATTTGGAAAGAAAAAGGCCAAGATCTTTCCATGATTTCTTGGAAATTTTAACACGGTACACTTGTTTTAACTGCTGAATGGCATTCCATTTTATGAAAATAGCATTATTTATTTATTCGTCTATCCTCAAACTGATGCACATATAAGGTTGTTTCTAAATTTTTATAACCACTGATACAGTGAAACATCTCATCCAAGTCCCTTGGTGTCCAAGGTCAAAAGGCCTTTTCAGTGTGTAATTAGAGATGGACTCTAGGGTTTTATCACCTTTGAACTTTCCCACATATTGTCCAGTTGCTCTCCAAAAAAAAAAAAACTTTTCATTTTAACATGGTTTATGTTTTCATGTCATTTTTAAAGAGATTCTTCCTCCAACTTAATGTTATAAAGCTTTTCTTACAATTTTTCTAAAAGTTTTGAAGATTTTGCTCATATTTAGATTTTCAATTCATGTGAAATTTGTTTTTTTTTTTTTTACAGTGTAGGATACAGATAAAATTTTATATGGACAGTAATTGGTATCCCTATTTGTTTTTAGGTCCATCCTTGTCATATATATATATATATATATATATATATATATATATGGTGACCATATACATTTTTTCATCCAAACCAAAAAGTTCTCAAAATTAAAGGGGGAATTGTTACTAATAATGCTTAGTCAAGCATAAGAAAAACTGTCCAGGCAAGCTGGGACATAAAATCATTCGACTCATAATCCAAATTCAAATGTGTGTGTGGGTCCATTTTTTGACTACGTGGTTTCTCTGCTAAAGTTTATCTATTATTACAGCTGCAACCCACAATTTTAGTGATGATCTTATAATGCCAGATAGTTTCAGGCCAGTTTTAACAAAATGTTAACACATGTCTTACAGTATAAAACAGTACAAAATTCAGATTGAGTGGTGAGCACCCCAGTGGCTCAGTTAGTTAACCATCTGTCTTCAGCTCAGGTCATGATCCCGGGGTCCTGGGATTGAGCCCCACACTGGGCTCCCTGATCAGCGGGGAGTCTGCTTCTCCCTCTCTGCCACTCTGCCCTGCTTATGTGCGCGCTCTCTCTCTCTTGCTCTATCTCAAATAAATAAATAAAATCTTAAAAAAAAAAAAAGTTCAGATTGGGAACAGTTATTTTCAGCACATAACACTGAGAAAGATTAATATGCAGAATGTATCAAGAACTCCTATAAATTTCTGTGAAAATAAAGAAACGACTTCACATCCATCAAATTAGGAAAAATTGAAAATTCTGGTAACACTAAGTGTTGGAGAAGATTTGGTGAAATGGATAATCTTAGGTACTGCTAGTGTCTTGTCAAACAAAGAGGAAAAAAGGGAGAACAATTTATTTACCTTCTTCACCAGAAATGTCCCCAAATGTTTCATACCCCTTTTTAGTTTACAGGAGTTTTCAAATCAACTCATCTTTTTCCTCTAAAAACTGGTTTCATCTGAGTTAGTTTTTCTGCTCTCAACTGTTTGCTTGCAGAGGAGAGTATCAGTGAATTTAAAGATTGACAGTGTTGTTTTAAGAAATAAATGTGCTTTACTACACCAAGGGATACAAATGGGTAGAATATATGGTACTATGACAGCCATGGTGGAAAACATGCGTGGGGAACATGCGTGAATGACGGAGTTCAGATGCCTCGAACTGTCCTCTGGGATCACAGTGATCATTATTTTTTAAGCTCTTACAACTTATATTTTGTGATACTTACAGATTTCACAGGCAGTTGTAAAAAACAACAGAGCAAAAGCCTGTGAATCCTTGGGCTAATCTTGCAAAACTGTAATAGATTATCACAACCAAGATACTGGGAAGAAGAGAGTCAACACATAGGACGTTCTCATGACCACAAGCATCCTTTATATTGCTGTTTATAGCCACACCCATTTCCTTCTCACCCCCTGCCCTTAACATCTGGCAACCATTAATCTGTTTTCTATTTCTATGGTTTTGTCATTTTAAGAATGTGATATAATGAAATCATATAGCATGTAGCCTTTTGGAAGCAAGGAAAAGCAAGAGAGAGGGTAGGGGAGGAGAAGAGAAATAGGAAGCATCATTTTGGGATTTTGACTGAACTATTAAAAATGTATAGCCTATTTGGGGCAATTTGTTTTTTCTCCAGTCATCTCCTTCTCTTGTTTCAAACAGTTTCTACTTCTTCTCAAGCTTTTAGGTTTCCCCCTTTGTAAGTGCATCCCTGCCAGCTGTTCTGATAAATTTGGTGAAAGGAATAGTCTGATATTCTAAACTCATGTAGCAGAGTCCTTCCAGGTATACTCCTAAATCATGGTGGACTGGCCAATATTTCAGTGAATGTGGTGGTTACTATTTCTTTCACTCACCAGCTTATAATCTAGACTCCAACTGAGAACTTCTTTCTTGCTAAAACTCTGAACATGACTTTTACTGTTTCTTCCACGCTCATTCATCTCCACCGTATTGTTCTCACTGCTTCTCAAATACACAGGCATAAGGGCACCTCAGGACCTTTGTGCTTGCTGTCTCCTTTGTGGGACTCCTTCCCCAGGGCACCTATATGGCTAATTCGCTCATTTCAATCAGGTCTCTGCTTAAAGGTCACTTTTCAGAAAGGCCATTCCTAACCATTCTCTATAAAATATTTTTGTATATGAATTCATTTTTATGCCTGACCGTTTATATAATTTAACATATTGAGTATTTGTGTGTTTATTCTCCACTGGCATTTAAGGTCCATAAGAACAGATTCCTTCTGTTCACAGTTATATCCCAAAACTTAGACTACCTCCTGGCACATATGTGGCAAGCAAACATTTGTTGGGGCAAATGAACAAATAAATGATAAAAGGAATTTCCACCCCTTCAAATGCTTGTCTATCCCTAGTGATGTGACACAGGGAGATCTTAATGCTGCTCATTTTAAAGGCAGGAATTCAAATAAAAAGTATGGGGGGGAAAATCACAGAAATAATAGCAAAACAAAGAAGGGAACACAATCTTTTCAGGATCCAAAGCTTAAACCCAAGCTCTCCCATGAATTCTGACCATTCTCTACTTTAACATTATTATCTAAATGTTATTATCTGAAATTCTTGCCTCTGTTCAGCCCACTAGAAATTTCATAGACAGAACTTTTTTTTAAACATAAAATTTATAGCAGGGGTTGGTTTCCTCAAATCACGTCTTAATTACCCCAAGAACAAGCCTTTCCCCATAGTATTTTGGCATTTCCCCTCCTGGCTCCAGTCAGATCCCAGAAGCCAAAAGGTGTTCCAAAGTGAAAAGCAACAGGAAGGAAAAATTAACCAAACTCTTGAAGCTCCAAAACTATTGGTTTCAAATTGCATTTGCATTTTCGTATGGATCAATCACGAGAGGTGAAGGGGAAGGGTTATTATTCAGCCTGAGCATTCATGTTTGAGATAATTTCTTTTGTTAAGTTTTACTTGGAATTTCTTTGTTTAAATCTCCCCTGTTTCTTGCTGACAATTCATTTTTAACAAGGTTCTCCTTCATGTATATTTAGGTAATTTTCTTAACGGGAGCCAGAACACATTTAACATAATCAGGATGGACCTAATTAAATAGAGGACAGATGTCGATCTTTCCATAATACATAGAAAAGTTGTAAGATTTCTTTTTAATTGAGCATGAAATTTGCACCAGATTTGTTGCCCTGTATGTAGAGTTACAGATTCAGTAAGTGCATGTGATAGTGTCTACATACATATACAACAGTTTTCAAAGATACGAGAAAATAAAAAATAACCATTTGTAGAAAATATTTTACATGTAGTTATGCAGGTCAGGCTAAAACCAAAGTTAGGAAGTTTGAGAAAGAAGTACCTTTCATTCTTTCCAGTGGTATAAAAGTACATTCACTGTCCAGTGATGAAAATCATTATCATTTCTTGTCTCTTCCCATTCCTGACCCCCTCCATGCCCAAGGTAAAGTAACAACACACTTTCTCATACACTATTTAACTGGTTTACTAAAGAACAGGCCTGAAAAATCAGTGTAGTCGAGATAATATGGGTACTGGCGTCTGACATATCTGTATTCAAATTTTGGCTTAGTCATTTAGCTGACTTTAAAGGAAGTTTGCTTATGGTAAAATAGGGATTATAATTCTCTCCTCGAAGGTTATTATAAAGATCTGGAACAATGCATAAAAAGCTCCTAGCACAGCTTCTGGTTTACAGAAAATGCTCAATAAATGCAAAACCAACTGAATTCTTAAAGGTCCTTACTGATACTTGTTTCAAATAAAAAACTGACTTGACCCCTAAATTTTTCTTTTTTTTTTTTTAAAGATTTTATTTATTTATTTGACAGATAGAGATCACAAGTAGGCAGAGAGGCAGAAAGAGAGAGAGGAAAGGGGAAGCAGGCTCCCTGCCGAGCAGAGAGCCCGATGCAGGGCTCAATCCCAGAACCCTGAGATCATGACCTGAGCCGAAGGCAGAGGCTTTAACCCACTGAGCCACTCAGGCGCCCCTGACCCTTAAATTTTCCAAGCTTGGCTTCAGAGTAATGACAAAAATTCATGTAAAAAATAAAATTCACAATTCCATGACTGATCACTTTCATTTTTCTGAGGTTTTTCCTCTCACCTCTTTTCATATGGATATTTCTTAGAAGTCCTGTGTTGGAATTACAACTTAAATGTAATTTTATAGTTTTTTTTTTTTTTAAAGCCCAAGATTTAAGAAGTAGGAGAAGAAGAAATGAAGAAACCCAGGAAAAGAGTATTCCTTTTGGGGAATTACTATTGTTTGAGGGTCTCAAAGTCTGGTTGGCCAAGTATCTTCACATTTATATTCACACTCGATTGGAATTTTCTTTTTTTTTTCCTAAGTAAATGACTCCTGTAATCGTAAAACCATGGTCTTCAACCCAAGATAGTAGAGAGGAAAATCGTATGTGTGCATTGACTGTGAAAAAGTTTCTTTATGAATTCTTCATCTCCTCATCATACTGCCTTATCAATCAGTAGATTAATTTATAGGATCTCAAAAGTGGAACGTAAAAATTATCTGTGTGATGCATGAAAAACTGTTAGATATTTAAAATGAAAAAGTAAACAGAAGCTAAACATTCATAAAATCCAACAAACGTTCGGACACTGTAGACCTCTGTAGCCCTTTTGTCTGATGGCCATACTCACTCAAGGTGAGATGCCTTAAGGAAGGATCAAGGCAGTGAGACCCTCAAGACTTATTTGTTTTCAGCATGTTAGCATATAGTGGACTTTACATGTGGCCAGCTAAGCGGATTTAATAGGTTATATTAGCCAGCTGTAATTCAACTAGCCCTAATAAGATGAAATAAACAAAAGACCATAAAAGCTTTCCATAAACATGCAGAAAAAAGATAACCTTCCTGATAGACGCACAAGCAAACAATAATAGAAAGATTTCTATTCCAAGACCAAGCTTTAACTTCATCACAAGTTTCAAACAGTAACTATGCAACCCAATCTGACATGGAAAGATGGCACAGTTGTTGAAAATATGAACAGTCCATTTCTCCAAAGTAAAATTTTATCAGTAAACTTCAAAATAAGGCTTTGTTAAAAAGTACACTCCTTGGGTGGTGAGGGTACTTTGGAAACAGAGGCTTGGAAATGTTTCTACTGTTACATGATTTTATATTGAAATTTGATATATTTATTACTTTTAAAAACTCAAGTATCTGTGCCTGTGCATAGACATGAGCACACACGCAAACACACACACGGTGAATCTTTTCTCCTAATTCCATTTTCATAGCTTTGCCACTAAAACAATCCTCCTCTTTATATCTTGTTTAAAATTTGAAAATGCAGAGCAAAGTGTTCTCCCCTCTTACAACCTCATTATAAGGCTTTTATGGGTTTTATAATAAAGTGAATTTTGGTCTAAATATACAATTCCATAAAAAAGTACATTTGTACATATTCTAGGTGCTTTACTAAAGGCTGTGAGGTTGTAAACAATTAAGGACGTATAATCTCTGAGATGGTAGCAATCTAAAAGGAATCCTGGACAAGTAGATAATCTTTCACAAAATATAATGTGATAATATAGTAACATATTACACAAAAGACTGTGTAAATTCTGGATTATGGAGAAAATGTATCAAATTTGGCTTTTCAAAACAGGGTAAGGTTTAAGCAGGTGATCTTAGGTAAAGAGAAAGAGGAGAAGCAGAAAGCCAAATAAATCCTACCATCAAAGGGAGAAAAAGGATACTAAGGGAAGAGGGTGCTGAGATAACCAATGCCTGGTTCTTCATTAATAGTTTTATCACATATGGATGTACTCCTAAGCAACTTACTGTTTAGTTTAACTTACTTATGAACCTCATATGAAAAAACCAAACTATGTATTTTGTAAATTTTTCCCAAATGTGGGTTTGAGACTCATCCATGTTGAAAAATTGGCTGCAGTTAATTCATATTTATGTTTGCAGTTCTATAAAGATATCAGTAATTAATTGTTCTAGTATTAAAGAATCTAGCTTTTGTTTGCTTATTTTGTTTCGTAGTTTTGCTGGTACAACACATCATCTAGTACATGCACGCACAGGAGTAAAATTGATGGTATGTGTGCATTTATTACCTTACCAGGTATTATGAAATCGTTTTTCACAGTAACGGTAATCATTACAGTTGCACAATGTTCCCATTCCAATACATTCTCACCAACATGGTGTATTTTTAAAACTTTAAAAAAATATTTTAGTGACCTGGTGGTGTGAAATGGTAACTCACTATTACCATTAATACTCTTGAAAGTAAAAGTTAGTTAACAAAGATGAGTGTTTCATAGGTTTGTAGGTCATTCCTAGCATTAGATATGTCCTAGGCAGGGCACCTGGGTGGCTCAGTGGACTAAGCCACTGCCTTCGGCTCAGGTTGTGGTCTCAGGATCCTGGGATGGAGCCCCACATCTGCCTCAGCATCCCTGCTGAGCGGAGAGCCTGCTTCCCCCTCTCTCTCTGCCTAACTCTCTGCCTACTTGTGATTTCTCTCTCTCTGTCAAATAAATAAATAAAATGTTAAAAAAATAAAAAAAGATATGTCCTAGGTAACTGTTTCTTAAATTAATGAATAAAGAAAAATCAAACAGCATTATGTGAATTCTATCAAAATCATGAATAGTATTACAGCAAGACCCAATTGTTTTTCTGAGGGAACCAAGAATTTTGAAAACCAAACCCATGTTATTTGGCAAGTGTTGCTATATATCTTTGAGGGTTATAGCTGATTCCGTACAAACAAAGTAGAATGGTATGTTTCTTATTTAACTCCAATTTTTCTTATCATTTGAGCTGGATCTATAAGACTATTTGCTTCTAATTAGAGTAATGCTCCCAAAACATTAGCTTGCCCTTAAATTTCTCAAATTGTTTGACAGGCAATTTAAAATTAGACTTGCTAATCATTATTTAACAGATCTGTAGTTACAGATCACAGGAATATTTAAAAATCATGACCACAGATCAGTTGTAATTGCCTGCTCTACATCCACTCTAGAAGCACCCTTAATGCTCTTAAACATAGGGTCCAGCCATGATGACCTTATTTCAGGTTTCTGAATGTGCTATGACCTTTGTGCCTCCAGGTCTTTAAATATGCAGTTCTGTTATTAATTCCTCCACCAGTTTCTGGGCCCATGATTTCTTGGACTCTGCATATCAAAAAATCACCTTTTTTAATATTGACATTAACCCACTGTGGCAGATGGCTCACAATCATTTCCTCCTTCCCCTTTGCACACAATCATATTCTACTTATCATTCTTCCTCATTGTTCTTTGAACAGGTAAAAATCATGTAGAAAGCTATTATTTAAAAATAATATTTTTCAGATAATCTGTACATGTTTTAACAATATGCACAGAGTCCAAGAAGCCAATGGGTATTTTTCTTATTAAAGACATATGTTAAAATAAAATTAATGGTGCAGCCATCAGAATCTTTTGTTTGTTCTTTACACCTTTAACATTTGTGAACAGTTACATCTTTGCCAGTATAAATTTTATGTATCTATGACTATTTTCATAAATATATAGTAACTATTTGAGATAATCCCATTTGGGTTTTTCCACTTAATAAAATAGTTTAAATAAAGAAGAAAATGTTTAATTCACCATTCTTATAAGGGTAGTAAAAACTAAATAATTTCCAGAAAAGAAGTAAAAGAATCAAGTCAATAGAATCAAGCAGACAACGAAAATGGTTTTTTTTCTACTTATCCAAGTATGATGATATCATTCTATATAAGAAAATGAAGTTTCTTTCCTGAAGCCAAAACAACTTTCTTGGTGAGCCCTTTCCTTTCCCTTCCATAAAATGCAGAGTGTGAGATTATTTCTTAGAACTTCCCATTTTGTTTTGGTTTTCTATTTGCTTCCCCTTGAAAGAGTATGCCATTTTCCCAGGTTTCAGACATTCCTATGTTTGTAGTGTTTAATATTAGAAACATGATATTTTGGAAGGGTATGTATATAATATTTTCAACTTTATGCTCCAAACATTTTTCTTTTTTTTTCTTTTTAAGATTTTATTTATTTATTTATTTGACAGAGGGAGATCACAAGTGGGCAGAGAGGCAGGCAGAGAGAGAGAGAGGAGGAAGCAGGCTCCCTGCTGAGCAGAGAGCCTGATGCTGGACTCAATCCCAGGACTCTGGGATCATGACCTGAGCTGAAGGCAGGGGCTTAACCCACTGAGCCACCCAGGCGCCCTCTAAACTTTTTTCTAGACATAAAAGATCAGTTCTGCACACAAGAGTCAGAAATGTTTCAAATTCAATCCTCCTACTCCCAACATTCAAATTCTTCCCCTACACTGTAAGGAAGGATGGAAAACCTCTGGGTACTTCACCACCACCTGCCTCCTTTTGCAAGGAAAGTTTCCCATGACGTTGAGGAATTATTGGGGTTGCCTTCTCTGAGATACTGTCATTCTATACAAGGAGTTGAACAAGCATTTCAATTCTGTTCCAAGAATGTCAAGCTCTTCCCTCACCCTCTAGTGTTCCTTCCGTGATGAATAACTTAGGTATTTCAAAAACACAGTATGTTTCCCATGAGTAAAGGGATATTATAAAGACACAGAGACAAGGAGTCTAGCTTTCTTTCCTGGAGTACATAATGTGATGTGCTGAGTGCTGCACAGAAGGCTCTTCAGATTGGCCATCCCTATATCCTCCTCTCAAAACACTAACCCATTTGATATCTTCCTTACATTTAATTTAGTGAAACAATCTCTTTAAGTCTGATTCTCATCATTTTTCTCAGATGTTTGAATGTTTTGTATTTCATTCAGTATTACTGAAAACTACCAATTAGAGCTTGATTTAGAATTAGTTTTTATTTAACATTTGATAATATGAGTATAGATACTAAAGAAACAATATTCTTTGTACTCTCTTATATTAGGTCAGTACACCTTGTTAAAGAGATTGTTTTGTCACTCCACCCTGAATCTTCCTTTGTGTGTCAATTAAAGCAATTTACACACCCACACTTGCATAAGGAAGCAAATCCTATGAATTGGATGAAATCTAATCTTTTGCATGTTCTATAATAATTCCCACTGAATGAACTGAATTAATTTTAAATATTTCTTGGATTTTCTAAGATTTTATTTTACAATGCGGGTGTTTTGCAAATTCTGTAAGTAATTTTATTAATTTTATTACTTCAAGTTATCAAATAACTTTGGTGGTTAGCATATAACTTTGTGTTTTTGTGTCTGTACTGGAAAACACTCCTATGGATGAGTAGCCTATAAAATGAATGCAAAAGTCTAGCTATAAGCCATTCCAGCATAACTTGGGCCTGTGAATCCTAGGGGAAAACATAATTCAGCTTCGTCTCAATAGCTTGTAGAATAATTAGGACCCTTAGGTTTGGAATTACACCTAATCAATTCCATTCACTACTCAGAATTCAAAAATGTTATTTTTCTTGTAACTTCTCTCACACTGTGATATGAGGTGAATACAATACAGTCCATCTTTGACCAAAATTAAGACAACCCACTATTGTGGGGCAAATATCCCTTGAGTGCCTACTGTGGATCTGACAGTAAGTATTTTTGTCTGATGATCAACCATTTCTCTTTTAAGAGGTTCTCCAATCATTTCTATTTAGGAATATGCCTAAATAACTCACTTCCATTTCCCAAAATTGATCTAAGGGGCATTAAGAATGTTAGGACTGAGAGCAGCAAATTGAAAACCTGTGGTCTCATCCCAGCCACTAGTTTTTGTTTGGTTTTGATTTTTCAACATTTATTCCTAGCAAGGATAATACTATGAAGGAAGTATATAACAATTTTCTATTTTAATGGAACTAGTGGTCTTCTTGGGAATAAAAGAATTGGAGACAAAATCTAGAGCTGTGAAACAGAAATTTAAAAGTGAATCAGGTCTCAGCCCAGTGTTGGTACCCCTACTAGAATACACATGGCACGCCAACAGGGGCCTTGGCTATCTTACCCCACTCTATCCTCAGGGCCTGAAACGGTACCTGGTACACAGTAACAACCAACTCTGCGGTCTGGACTGTCACTGATTATCACCTCGACTGTGAATGTGGCAGCATGTGAAAAAAAAAAAAAGAAGAGAAAAGGAGAGTTCATTTGACCTGGAATGCTTGGAAAGCCTCCTTGGAACAAGCAGGATCTAAACAATCAAGTGCATCTTTGATACTTACAGAGCCATTAACTCAGAACTAATGAACATTTGTAGCGACCAATAAAGAATACTTCTCAACCATACTCCACTGACATCCGAATCCTATACCACAGTTCAAAACCATTTCTTCTTCTACCAGCACTACTACTACTATACTGCTACCAGTGATATTTAGGTAACTTTTAACATGCTTATTTTTGAAATACTTCCCCTTTGTGGGCTTCCTGTGCACAAAAATTCCATTATTTCCATTTAATATTTTTGCACTCCATCATCACTAAGTGTGATAAAGTGCTGAGAGTATAAAATGAATGAGACATGGCTCATTGCTCAAGGACCTCAAAATCCAGGATGGTTAAAATGTAACTCCCATACTGAGTAATAAATGCTATAGTGGGAAGCAGAAAAGCCAGATATTATTGGGAACCAACTGTGTTCCAAACTTAGGATCAAGCATTATTCTATGACTTTCCATGATCTTGCAAGTTAGGTTCTGTAATACCTAATGTTAAATCTGAGGATTCTCTGTGCACAGAAACAGAACATTTTCCCAAAACAGTTATCCCTGGATCCATCCTTCATTGTGTTGACTACCCTATACTACAAGTTGTACCTCACTCCCCAACTCCCATTACACTCCAGAATATTGATTACCCCATAGTATATTGTCTCTTCCATCTGTCTCTTTGCTACCCCTCCTTCTCTGATCCCCTGGCATGAGGTAAAAGAAATACATAATTATCCAAGCTTAGATAAGACAAGCTTAGGTAAGATGTTTTTAGAGTCTTAAAATTTCTTGTCATCTTCTCATCATTTTCATTATAAATGAAACCATGTAATTTGATACAATGACCTCATATTCTGTGTTTTAAGAAATGCAAAACTGCTGTTGGGTTATAGAAATCTAAGGCACCACTAAAGCTGATTCAAATACTGCTTAACTGAAGAGGCAATGAACTCAAAAGGAGTATGTTCCCATAGCTATTACAAGGCCTTGGGCAGTTAAGCAGCATCCCTCTTTGGCCACACAAGAGCCTTCAGTCCAAAGAAATAATTTCAAAGTGATAGTTTCCCTTAAATCTGCTAGGTGGTTCAAATACTTAAATTCATCTGTAAAAACCCATAAGGACTTACATATATTTCTTTTGGTTTTATCTGAATCGAGAGCACCAGATTGTGGGTTTTTAAAAAAAATGCTAGATCCCCAAGCTTAAACTGTGAGTTCAAAACAAGCTTGTAAAAACTAATAGATGCCATTTATGTGTCCTAACTCTTGCCTTCGATTTTATAAAATTAAGTTTTCCAATGGCATCATTCATATAAAAGAAATATGTTTGTTTCAAGTTTTTCCCTCTTTTCCACATTTGTGGTAACTATTCACTCCTAGTTATTAATATCATAATACAGAAAGTATACTTCTCCGAACAATGGTGTGGCTACAGAGGCTGGGAAAATAGGAGAATTTGCTTACAAAGAATTAGCCACCAAAGCAAATAAACTGGTTTTGAACTATAAAAGCTGCCCACAAAATGTTTCTGGGCTTTTTGACCCTCTTTTTCCTTTGGGTAAACAGAACTCAAGGACAAGAATACCAATAAATACCATAAAGTTCTTAGACTTCACTTACGGAATCCTCACTTTCACTTGTTTCTAAAATGATGCTACCCCTCCAGACAGTAACAACATATCTAATAGAAACGTTTAAGGCCAATCTCATTTTCTTCCAGCTCAAGTACATTTTAAAGTTATTTTGACAGAAGAGAACAGTAGGAGCTGACATATCCTTTTACCTTTCTGGCAACATTTCATATTTTAAATGTTTTTACATATTTATATTCTTAACTGAAACAAAGAAGTAGGAAATAAAATTGTGCATGACATTCATAGAACAATGATAGCCGCAGGCCATGTGAAGACAACTGTCTTTTATGTAGATTATTATTATTAACTTTACTAAATTAATGAGTGTCCAGTCATTAAACTCCACTTTAGAATTTTGTTCAATTTCAAATTCTTTATACTAGTACATAGCAATACAATTGATTTTTACATTTTCACATAGTTTCTCTGACCTTGCTACACTCAGTTTTTAAGCCTAATACCTTTTTTGTAGGTTCTGTGTACATTCTTCATAGACAATCATGCTAAGTAGAGTACGTTTTAATCCTTTCTCTCCATTCTGTATGGCATTTATTTATTTACCTATTTACTTCCCTTGTTGCACTGGTTAGGACTTCCAACATAATGTAAAATGGAAGTGAAATGAGACTGAGCATATTTTCTTCTCTCCTTTTTCACATTTTCACATTTTCACATCCTTCTCTCCCTCTTCTTTCCTACTTTCTCCCTTAAGGGGAAAGAATTTGGTCTTTCACAATGAAGTATTATGTTACTCTATTTGAGGGGTTGGGAGGAGGGAAGAAGATCTTTTTATTGGGTTGAGAAAGTAATCTTCAGTTTTTAGTTTGTCAAGAATTTTATCATGAATGGATGATGAATTTTGTCTAAAGTTTCTTCTGTATAAATATGATCATATGGATTTTCTTCTTTAATTATTGATATCCTAACTGCATTGATTTTGAGTGCTGAACCAGCCTTGCTTTTCCAGGATAAATTCCCCTCAATCTTGGTGTCATAACATTTTCTTAAAATTACTGATCCTAATTTCATTATATTTTACTAAGGATCTTTTTATCTGTTTTCATGAGAAATAGCAGCCTACGGTTTTCTTTTCCTGTAATGTCTTTGTCTGATTTTGTTAAAAGGCTGACTTGGGCATCTCGGTGTCTCAGTTGGTTAAGTATCTGTCTTCAGGTCATGATCCCAGGGATATCAGATTGAGTCCCACATTGGTCTTCCTGGTTGGTGGGAAGTCTGCTTCTCCCTCTCCCTCTGCTCCTTCCTTTTGCTCATGCATGCTCTTTTTGTCAAATAAATAAAATATTTGAAAAAATAATGAAAAAAAAATAAAACGTTTAAGGGACTTTAATTTCTCCTTGACTACAGAAGGATAATTTTGCTGGATATAGAATTCTAGGTTAGTGAGTTTTTCTTTCAAATTTTAAATAATTCAGTCTCCTTTCTCCTTGTTGGCATGATTTCTGATGAGAAGTCTGCTGTAATTCTTATCCTGTTTCTCTATAGGTAAGGGGTTTCATTCCCTCTGACTTTTTCATTACCTCAAAATTTTCTCTTAGCTTTGATTTTCTGCAGCTTGAAAAGAATATATCCTAGGAGTATATATCTATATACTTTTTTATTCTGCTTGGCTGTAATTATCTGGAATCATCAATCTCTCTACATTTGGAGACCGTGGTTTTTCCCCTATGACTTTAGTCTTTGGTAGGTACAACAAAAATCAATGATTTTTAGTTTGTTCTGATCTTTTCTTGTTAAAAGGACAGGAATTATGACTTCTAGGCTCCTTATATGTCAGAGCTGAAGCCAGAAGTCTTAGGGGGCTTTTAAAATCCAGTTGGATTAGGTTGTTGCCAGGAATTTGTTTTGGGTTTTTTGTTTTGTTTTCTTTTGTTTTTTTGCGGGGGGGGGGTTGTTTTTTGTTTTTTGGGTTTTGTTTTGTTTTTTTTTCTACTTCCCTGAATGGATATGATGTGTAGCCAGTATTAACAGCCACTTCCTTAGTTCTTTAGATCTTAAAACATTTCTAAATTATATCATAATTTAAGTCACTTAATAAGAAATAATGTGAAATAACCTATTTATAATGTTCTTCCTGACAAATGTTACATGGCATATTCATTTAATAGCATGTTTCTGTGATGATCATTGTACAATGTGAGAGCACAACTGTGGCACCTCTCGACTTAATCTTGCATTTCAGTACCAATCTTCCACTTTTACTTAGTACGATCATCTATCACTCCTTAAAAACACACTCACATCTAGGACAAATGACTCCTGATCAGTTACCTTTTACATACTGAGCCTTGCTATTATCCTAGAGAACTTCAAAATCCATACAAAAAAAAAAAAACCAAAACAAAACATAGTTTCTAGTCTTATAGATCCATGACTTCCTGAAGTCCTGAGAATTTATATTTCTCTTAAATAGCCAACTATGATTGCCTTCTTTACCTTACCTTACCTCAATAACACTTAGCAATGTTGCTCACTCTGTGCATGATAATACATTCCCCCCATTCCTGTCATAATACTTTTGGCAACTCTTCTCTTTGGCTATTGCTTCTTCTTCTCCTTCATGAGCTTTTCTTCTTTCATTCCCCCCCCCCTAATTTTGTGTGTCTTCCAGCATTGCTCTTTCTCTTTGTTTTCTAAACCCTTCCCATGGGTAATTTTATCAACATTTTTGGCTTCAATTATCATCCATCAATGAAACCAAAGAACTATGCCTCTACTTTCTCTAAGAAAACATATTTAAAAGTAGGTATCTATACTACTTTGGTTATATATAATTTATATATATCATATTTGAAGGTGCATAGTTGGAATCATTTTCATTTTTCAATTACATACAATAATTTAAAAACTATTCCTTTTGAAAAAAATAGTTTCAAATAGCCATCAAATTCAACAAGAGCATACCACTAAAAAAAAAAAAAATTAGTATTAGTAGTCTAGGCAAGGGATATGTCATTTCTAACTGATCAACCGAATTTTAATCATCAACATACTGCTCCAATGCAAATATAAGAAGTAATATTTGTCTTCTGAGGAGAATTATAATTGCCATCAATTACTTGCTTTTATTTTCTGTATAAAGGTCTAGTCTTCTGAACTATATAATAATCTCCTCTCCCTTTGCATAAAAACTTAGGTGTTTCACTTCTTTAGGATAATTCTTTCAGAATAATGAAACTGGGTTAGCAACATTTCTAGTGCCTATCACCACCTGCATTTATAAATTGACCAGATGATTCTGTTACAAACCACAGTAGCTCAGTCTGGTCCAATGTTGAAGACCTAGTGGTGACTAATACTTGTTAATTGATTGAGGTCTACCTAAAACTGCTAGAAATTTGACTCCACACTTATTATATAGAAAAAGATGACAGCTTTCTAATAGGTAAGACAGTTATTTTGTTGTTTGGCTTTGCTTTGGCTTTTATTTCTTCTTTAGCAATTTCACGTTGGATGCAAATAGGATAATTTTCTCGCATTAATGGGATTATTATCCCACAATTTTCTTTGAAATAAGAAGTTTAGCGTTATTATATGAACACATGATCTACAAACCCTCTAAAAATTCTCATTAGCTTGTAGAGTATTTTCCTTTTTATAAAATAATTATTTATTCATAGTTATTCAGCATACATCATGATTATTTGTCATCTATGACTTCTACTACTGTTTCTTTCCATTTTTTCTAAATAAACAGTCACATTTTCATCATTAAACATCATTTAAATCATGATTTTATCTAGATACTGTATCAAATATGGAAGAAAATAAAATCTAGATTCCTGCACCAATCATGAACCCTGCTTAACCAGAAGACACATAGTTTGAGAAGCGATATGTGACACAGCCTTAATTTTAGCCCCTAAGCACAGTAAGATGTTTAGTGGGTCATTATTTTCACAGTTCATCACAATGAGTAGCTTTGCCATATTTGCTTTACAGAGAACATTTTATTCACCCCATAAAAATCTTTTTCCCCTCCCCTATTTAAGCAAGGGTTGATAATCAGAAATTGAATTTTAATAAGTATAAGAATATCCCAGTTCACCAATATTAGAAGCTCCCATTTATAAGATTAATTCTGGCTTCAGGAAAACTTCTCTAACACTCTCTAGCATAATACATTGCTACTGCTTTGACTTTCATTCACCAAATAACTCCATTAATTACCAGCAACCAGACTTTACTTCCTTACGATGTTTTGTGCACCTGGTTTGCAGACGGGATGTAGTAACAGAAGCCGACACAGCAAACCCAGACCGCAGTACAGGCCAGAATGTTGGCTACTCTCAACTAATTTTATGTGTCTGTGGAAAACAGAGCTTTGGAATTTAACCAGCTGAAGTTACTGTTTTCTATTTCTCTATTCAACACCAACATTGTTCTGTACAAAGTCAGAACAAGGAAAGTGAATTTTCAAGATGGTGATCTAAGTTATCATCAACTTGCAGAACTATTCAAGTAACTATGGATTCACATATTGAAATAGAACCCAGTAATTTGGATCTTTGTCATTGACTTTGCATATTAAGAGCAAGATATCTTTCTAGTAATAATTTCCCAATAAAGGCTGAGGGCTCCTCTGGAAAAACAAACAAAAAATGTCATAATATACTGCCTTTTATTTACCATTTATGCCTGTATTAGTTCAGGAAGTTGAATGTCTACTTAAAATAAGTCTTAAAATGCCTTCTCTGCATGTGGCATGAGCTCCATGCCTGTAATGTGTTCAATAAATATTTGGGGGAAAGAACAATGCTTTGTTTTTATTGTGAAATCAGTCTCTCTTCCCTCCTATCTCTCACATTAACATGTCCAGCCATATCCAGTGATGGTTTTCTGATAAGAAACTAGCCATAGGGACTGTCTTCAGAACTTGCCTCCCTGCGATATTTCCAATAAAACCTCCAAACACTGTGTTGACAGTGTTCTAGGGAACTGTCCCAAGACCAGGCATGTAGGGAGTAAGGTGCACACTGTCTAGAAGGGTATGGAAGAGTTCATTCCCCACTTTGACTAGGGGTTTATACTGAACTAAAGATACAGATGGGGAAAAGACCACAGCATAATTCCTCAATGAACTCCAGCAGAGTTGAGTTAAAGCTGTTAACTACAGACCACTTTTAGGTATGTTACAAAAATCCTTACACTAACTTCAACACTCTAAAGTAAAATGCAAAAAGATGTACTCTGGGGATGTATATGCTCTCTCTGGACCCCAAGGACTTTGATTTAGGGAGGTCTGGGATCACAAAAACCAATGCAGGGCTGCCTTCAGGACCACTCTGTGACACCCCAAGAAAGAACCAGAATATTTCTAATAATTATAACACACTATTCGAACCAAATTTATTTTATTTCCCATAATGTTATCAAGAAAAATGGAATGAGGAAATTGATTTTGTGAGAAGACCAAGGGGAAAGGGCAAGCACGATAAAAATATTTAAAGCTATAGAAAACTGGAAATCTAAATTTTTTTCTCTCTTAAGTATATGGCTACTTCATTTTAAAATTAAATGGGACTTGGTTCCAAAGATTTAATATTCTAATTTTTTTTCTAAAGTAAGAACAAATATGAAGGTAGAAAAGTTGCTGGACTATATAACAAAATGAAATCTGCAACAGCATTTCCTCTAATAATGAGTTCATCATTGAAGAAATAATTGGAATTTTTCTACTAGAGTACAGACTTTGATAGAAATGTCAAAAGATTTTTGTTAACTTTATCTTTTAATCTTAGTCTTTGTGGCAATTATTCCCAGACCTTATTGTGGTTTCCTGCACAAAATTATACCCTTAAGCAAAGCAGCCTTACATTTACTACAGGCCCAGGACAATAAAAAGTCAACAGCAGGAGAAAATATGTTTTATATGTTCAGTTAACTTTACACAGAACTGGAAAATACTGGCAAGTGGCACTTAATTATGTTATTCTAGTTTCTTTAATATATATAAAAATTGCCAACCCAAGTGGAAATTATTAATTTCTGGTTATTTAGAGATAGAATAACTATTTCTATTATTAAAGCCTTCAAATAATAGCCTCTGTATTTAAAACTTTTCAATTTATAGCATTATATCCAATTTATAGCATTATCATTTATTTTTAACTTAAATTATCTTCAAATATAAAATGAAGGAAAAGTGATTTTATTTGAGACACAAAAATATAAACTAGATCTAATTTATTTAGCAAGTTGTTTCGGGACTTGTATTAATTTAATATCATTTGGGTCAGAGATCTTCTCATTGGCGGTGGAGTACATATTCAATAGTTATATATTGCTATATAATGAATTACTCCTAAATGTGACTGCTTTAAATAACAAACATTTATTTTTTTTACAGTTTTAGGGAGCCAGAAATTCAGGGGTGGCTTCACTGAGCAATTCTGGCTGAGGTTCCCTCATGAGATTACAGGGAAGATGACAGTCAGGGCTGCAGTCATCTGACTGTTTGGCTGGGGCTGGGGGATCAGTTTCCAAAATTGCTCACTCTTTCATGCTTACTGGCAAGAGGCCTCAGTTCCTCGATGGTTGTTGACAGAAAGCATCAGGTCCTTACACATAGGTTTTTCCACGGGGCTTCTTGAGTGTCCTTACAAAATGGCAGCTGGCTTCCCCCAGAGCAAGTCATATTAAGAAAGCAGGAAACCACAATGTCTTATGACCTAGTTTCAGAAGTCACATTCCACCATTTCCCCAGTATTCTATAGGTTACACAAGTTACCTCTGTTCCATGTGGTAGGAAACTATACCAGGATGTGATTACCAGGAGGTAGACATGGTTCAGATGAGCTATACCAATTGAGTCCAGAAAAGAAGAAGGAAGAAGAAGAAAAGGATAAGGAAAGAAGAAAAAAGAGAAAGGGAGGAAGGAAGAGGAAGAAAAAGAAGCACAACAGCAATAAGACAACAAAAAGAAAAATCCCCATAAACATGAAAGATGGACTGCAAAGTCATAAGCAATAAGAACTTCAAAGCATGACTAGTTGGCACATTTTTAGTATTGAAACATTTCTGGGGTCTGCCTGGGTGGCTCAGTTGATTAAGCGACTGCTTTCAGCTCAGGTCATGATCCCAGAGTCCTGGGATCAAGCCCCTGCTCAGTGGTGAGCCTGCCTCTCCCTCTCCATCTGTTGCTCTGTCTGCTTGTGCTCTCTTGCTCTGTCAAATAAATAAATAAAATCTTTAAAAACAAACAAACAAACAAGAATTTCTGGGAAATAGCTGCATAAAAGCTACTCACACTTTAAAATAAAATACAAATGCAAGTAACCAAAACTTTGTGGGATTCTCGACATGTACCTGCCTTTTATTCAATTATTTTAATTTCAATTCTCAAATCTTTCAGTAATTGATACTTATTATGATTGCTGCTTGGATTTACCACTCCCTCTAAGCACTAAGAAGACAGAGAATAACATGTATAACAAGGACACCATGAAATTTTGCCAACAGAAATTTAAATCAAATGATATAAATAATAATTTGTTACCATTTAACTTGTAAGCTGACACCATTGGTTGTTATCAGCCTGTGGCTATGTAACTAAAAAGTAAGATTTGTAAACTATAATCTGACTTTGTACATATATAAAGGAAATCTCTGCTGGAAATGCCATATGTGTATCTTATGTATAAAACTACATGTAATAGAGACCATACAGAGGTATAAACAAAAAGGATTTTTGCAGTTTCTCAAAGTCCTATTGGATGACTGACTCATTGGTCCTACTTTTTTGACAAGAAATCGTCAAAGGAAACATCATGTAACCTGGATTGGCTTTATTTCCTCATTACTGACTTCCCAGTTGCACTCAAGGACCTATATCCTCCAGACTGATGATGAACTCCTAATGGAGTTCAATAGTGTCCCCCACCATCCAGGAAATGACAGAGAGAAACTTATCAATAGTGAGGTCAAACACTTTATTTGCTCATGTCTGCCCATAGTAACAAATGGCCAGAAGATCTTAAATTAGAGATAGACATTAGCCAGAAGGAAAACACAAGTGTTTCCACACAAGTGGTAAGTGAGTACAGTAGGAAGAAGAAGAAGAAGAAGAAGAAGAAGAAGAAGAAGAAGAAGAAGAAGGAGGAGGAGGAGGAGTAGGAGGAGGAGGAGGAGGAGGAGGAGGAGGAGGAAAAGGAGGAGGAGGAGGGGAGGAGGAGGAAGAGGAGGATGAGGAGAAAGAAGAAGAGGAAGAGAAAGAAAAAAAAAAAAGAAATAGGAGCAGCAGCAAATGGGCTGAAGGAGAAGAGAAACAACAGAAAGGATAAGCTGGGTGTACATGGAGCAAGGATTGTATTATGCAACTTCAGGTGGGAAAAATAAAACAAAACAAAACAAAACAAAGAAAAAGCCAGAGAAAAGAAAGAGAAAAAGGAAAATCAAGGGAATGGGAGAAGAGACAAAGAAAAGCTTTATTAGAATTAACATCAAGCACAGGAGATGGCCAGAAGCATCAAGTACAAGCAGAGATACTCTGACCCGTGCAGACACAACAGAAGAAACTCTCCGGACTGCAGCTGGCTCTCTAGCCAGACATGAGGACTGCAGTTAGAGACAAATCTAGGTTTATATTTAGCGAATGCTCAGCCTCATAGAAAAAGGCATCGTATAGGTCTGTATTGAGGGTAAGGATAGGAGGAGGTTGGGAGGAGCTCGGGGTAAAAATGTGGCAAAAAGTCAGGAGATTCCAAATGGCATCAGGTGTCACAACGGAGCAAAGGAGGTTGGAGAACAGGACCCAGACAAGTTCTGGAGATTATACTCTTGGTAGTTTATTTTCCTAGACACAAATGACAGAGCACCAGTACTAAAATCACCTAATGGCACAGAGCAGCTTGTCACAAGAAGATGACCCACTAATCAAGAAACCATGAGTCAAACACTAATTATCCATGACACAAGAGACTGTAAGACTCATAATGCCAAGGTGGCTTTACTGAAATCCTTAATTTGCAAAATTCTGTATATGGAGTTACATTCATATATGCAGCAAATTACCAGACACTCCAAGGATACTAAATAGGCTATTCTTTCACTCGAATTTCTTACTTCCTTTGGACTTAAAAAATGTAAGAAAAAAGTAATGCTACCTTTGGGCATTTTTAGTAGGAGGCTAAACAAATGTGAGTGGGGTTTAACCATGTAGCAATCAAGGATGTGGCTCAAAATATAGAGGTGGAATAAATTGAAGAGCCAAGTAGCTCTACAAATCTGTGGTTCTATTGACCACATGAGAGTATCAATTTATATAAACAGGGCACTTTTAATCTTTTGAAGTACTTCCACATATTTTTCCATATTCCATCTTATATCCTAGCAACAGTCTTAGAGTAAGCTGGATAGGTATAATTATATCTGTTCCTTTAGCTGGAGAAGTAGACTCACAAGGAATAAATGGCCTGGATAAGCTGGTAAGGAACAGAGCTATGGCATGCAAGAACCCTGAATCCCAGTACGGCTGGTTTCACCCAGACCATGCTTCTGGAACTTGAAAACAAATCACTAGAAATCTGGCTGAATTATAGATTCTAATGTAGTAGTTCTAGGGTGGGACTTAGGATTCTGCATTTCTAACAAGCTCCCAGGTGATACCAATGCTAGTGGTCTGTAGTTCTAAATCAGACTGCCATCTAATTTAGTAATCTCTTAATTCATAGCTGTTCATCAAGTATTTTTTAAAATATGGATTCAAAAGCCTTAGCTCAGGACCTTCAGTAGGTCTGGTGCAGAACACTGACCTCTGCATTTTCTTTAAAGTTCCATGAAAGGTTCTGATTAATAAGAAGGGCTGAGAATATTTTCACACTTACAAAGTCATAGCACCTGTATTCTATATTTAAACATCTTCAAGCAAGTATTCTCATTGCAACTATTAGGAATTCTAGTTCCATGCTAACTCATCACAAGAGAACTTTTTCATACATTTGTAGAATACTGGACTCTTTCAGATTTGTATCTCTCATCTTTTTATCTTGAGATTTTCATTTCTCTAGTTTCCAAGGTACAAAATATCTCACAACTCTATAATGTCACAAGATGTCAGTTTCACTCATTTTTTTGTTTAAAATAACATCACTTACAAATTTCAATCCCTATTTTCTTGGACCTTTTAAGACATCTATGGTTCTTAGAGAGCTTATTGTCAGGTGTAATTTTCTTTATAAGGCACATTTTAGAGGTCTGTACGGACAGTTAAGGAGAAGTGTTCAAGATATAAAAATCATTTCAAGAATTACATTTTGCGGGGGAGGAGTCAAGATGGCAGAGAAGTAGCAGGCTGAGACTACATCAGGTAGCAGGAGATCAGCTAGATAATTGCAAACACCTAAAAATCCAACAGGAGATCAAAGACAAGAAGAACAGCAATTCTAGAAACAGAAAATCGACCACTTTCTGAAAGGTAGGAAAGGGAGAAGTGAATCCAAAGCAACGGGAAGATAGACCGTGGGGCGAGGGGCCAGATCCTGGCAAGTGGCGGAGCAATGGAGCACTAAATCAGGACTTTTAAGTCTGCTCCACTGAGGGACATCATCCAGAGGCTAAACTGGGGTGAAGCCCATGCAGGGTCAGCCGTGGCCCCAGGTCCTACAGGGTCACGGAAGGACCAGGGGTGTCTGAGTGTCTCAGAGTTCGCAGGAATTAGAGCAGGGAAGCTGGCTACAGAGACAGAGTGAGGAGTGAGCTCTTAGCTTGGGGTTACCTTGAGCTAGTCACAAGCTGGTTGAGCTCAGAGCATGGCCAGAGGCCAGGGAGACAGGAGTGATTCGGCTCTTTTCTCTGAGGACGCACAGAGGAGTGCGGCCCAAGCTCTCGGCTCCACCCGGCTGGAGACTTGGAGGCCGCCATTTTCATTTCTGTCCTCCGGAACTCTACGGAAGGCTTTCAGGGGACAAAAGCTCCTGAAAGAGAACCCGAGCAGATTACTTAGCCCAGCCCCTGGTAAGGGCGGTGCAATTCCACCTCAGGCAAAGACACTTGAGAATCACTACAACAGCCCCCTTACCCAGAAGATCAACAAGAAATCAAGCCAAGACCAAGTTCACCTACCAAGGAGAGCAGCAGAATTCCAGAGGAGGAGAAAGCAAAGCACGGAACTCATGGCTTTTTCCCCATAATTCTTTAATCTTGCGGTTAATTTAATTTTATTTTATTTTATTTTTTTTCTTCTGCTAATTTTTTTTAACTTTTACCCTTTTCTTTTTTAAGGTTTTTTAACTAGTTTATCATATATATACATATATATATATATATATATATATATATTTCTTTTTTATATTTTTCCTTTATTTGTTTTTTTTTTTTTAATTTTTTGTTTCTGAACTTCTTTTTATCCCCCTTTCCCCCCACAATTTGGGGTCTCTTCTGATTTGGTTAAAGCGCATTTTCCTGGGGTCTTTGCCACTCATTTAGTATTTTACTTGCTCCTTCATATACTCTTATCTGGACAAAATGACAAGGCGGAAAAACTCACCACAAAAAAAGAACAAGAGGCAGTACTAAAGGCTAGGGACCTAATCAATACAGACATTGATAATATGTCAGATCTAGAGTTCAGAATGACAATTCTCAAGATTCTAGTTGGGCTCGAAAAAGGCATAGAAGATATTAGAGAAACCCTCTCTGGAGAGATAAAAGCCCTTTTTGGAGAAATAAAAGAATTAAAATCTAACCAAGTTGAAATAAAAAAAAGCTATTAATGAGGTGCAATAAAAAATGGAGGCTCTCACTGCTAGGATAAATGAGGCAGAAGAAAGAATTAGCGAAATAGAAGACCAAATGACAGAGAATAAAGAAGCTGAGCAAAAGAGGGACAAACAGCTACTGAACCATGAGGGGAGAATTCAAGAGATAAGTGACACCATAAAATAAAACATTAGAATAATTGGGGTTCCAGAAGAAGAAGAAAGAAAGAGGGGAACAGAAGGTATATTGGAGAGAATTATTGGAGAGAATTTCCCTAATATGGTAAAGGGAACAAGCATCAAAATTCAGGAGGTGCAGAGAACGCCCCTTAAAATCAATAATAATAGGTCCACACCCTGTCACCTAATAGTAAAATTTACAAGTCTTAGTGACAAAGAGAAAATCCTGAAAGCAGCCCGGGAAAAGAAGTCCGTAATATACAAGGGTAAAAACACTAGATTGGCAGCAGACCTATCCACAGAGACCTGGCAGGCCAGAAAGAACTGGCATGATATATTCAGAGCACTAAACAAGAAAAACATGCAGCCAAGAATACTATATCCAGCTAGGCTATTATTGAAAATATAAGGAGAAATTAAAAACTTCCAGAACAAATAAAAACTGAAAGAATCTGCAAACACAAAACCAGCTCTACAGGAAATATTGAAAGGGGTCCTCTAAGCAAAGAGAGACCCTAAAAGTATTAGATCAGAAAGAAACAGAGAAAATATACAGTAACAGTCACCTTACAAGCAATACAATGGCATTGAATTCATATCTCTCAATAGTTACCCTGAATGTTAATGGGCTAAATGCCCCAATCAAAAGACATAGGGTTTCAGAATGGATAAAAACACAAAACCCATCAATATGCTGCCTACAAGAAATTCATTTTAGACCCGAAGACACCTCCAGATTTAAAGTGAGGGGGTGGAAAAGAATTTACCATGCTAATGGATATCAGAAGAAAGCTGGGGTGGCAATCCTTAAATCAGATCAATTACATTTTAAGCCAAAGACTATAATAAGAGATGAGGAAGGACAGTATATCATACTCAAAGGGTCTGTCCAACAAGAAGATCTAACAATTTTAAATATCTATGCCCCTAATGTGGGAGCAGCCAAGTATATAAACCAATTAATAACAAAATCAAATAAACACATTGACAATAACAGAATAATAGTAGGAGACTTTAACACTCCCCTCAATGAAAAGGACATATCATCCAAGCAAAAGATCAACAAGGAAATAAAGGCCTTAAATGACACACTGGACCAGATGGACATCACGGATATATTCAGAACATTCCATTCCAAAGCAACAGAATATACATTCTTCTCTAATGCACATGGAACATTCTCCAGAATAGACCACATTCTGGGTCATAAATCAGGTCTCAACCAATATCCAAAGATTGGGACCATTCCCTGCATATTTTGAGACCACAATGCTCTGAAGCTAGAACTCAATCACAAGAGGAAATTTGGAAAGAACGCAAATACATGGAGAATAAACAGCATCCTTCTAAAAAATGAATGGGACAAACAGGAAATTAAAGAAGAACTTAAAAAGCTCACGGAAACAAGTGATAATGAAAACACAATGGTTCAAAATATGTGGGACACAACAAAGGCAGTCCTGAGAGGAAAATATATAGCAATACAAGCCTTTATCAAGAAACAAGAAAGGTCTCAAACACAACCTAACTCTACACCTAAAGGAGCTGGAGAAAGAACAACAAAGAAAGTCTAAACCCAGCAGAAGAAGAGAAATCATAAAGATCAGAGCAGAAATCAATGAAATAGAAACTAAAAAAACAATAGAACAAATCAACAAAACTAGGAGCTGGTTCTTCGCAAGAATTAATAAGATTGATAAACCCCTGGCCAGACTTATCAAAAAGAAAAGAGAAAGGACCCAAATAAATAAAATCATGAATGAAAGAGGAGAGATCACAACTAACACCAAAGAAATACAAACAATTATAAGAACACACTATGAGCACCTCTACGCCAACAAATTTGACAATCTGGAAGAAATGGATGCATTCCTAGAGACACATAAACTACCACAACTGAACCAGGAAGAAATAGAAAACCTGAACAGACCCATAACCAGTAAGGAGATTGAAACAATCATCAAAAATCTCCAAACAAATAAAAGCCCAGGGCCAGACGGCTTCCCAGGGGAATTCTACTAAACATTTAAAAAAGAAATAATTCCTACTCTCCTGAAGCTGTTCCAAAAAATAGAAATGGAAGGCAAACTTCCAAACTCATTTTATGAGGCCAGCATCACCTTGATTCCAAAACCAGACAAGGATCCCATCCAAAAAAGAGAATTACAGATCAATATCCTTGATGAGCACAGATGTGAAAATTCTCACAAAATACTAGCCAATAGGATTCAACAGTACATTAAAAGGATTATTCACCACGACCAAGTGGGATTTATTCCAGGGCTGCAAGGTTGGTTCAACATCCACAAATCAATCAATGTGATACAACACATTAATAAAAGAAAGAACAAGAACCATATGATTCTCTCAATAGATGCCTAAAAAGCATTTGACAAAGTACAGCATCCCTTCCTGATCAAAACTCTTCAAAGTATAGGGATAGAGGGCACAACCTCAATATTATCAAAGCCATCTATGAAAAACCCACCGAAATATTATTCTCAATGGAGAAAAACTGAAAGCTTTTCCGCTAAGGTCAGGAACATGGCAGGGATGTCCGTTATCACCACTGCTATTCAACACAGTACTAGAAGTCCTAGCCTCAGCAATAAGACAACAAAAAGAAATTAAAGGCATCCAAATTGGCAAAGAAGAAGTCAAACTATCACTCTTTGCCGATGATATGATACTATATGTGGAAAACCCAAAAGACTCCACTCGAAAACTGCTAGAACTTGTACAGGAATTCAGTAAAGTGTCATGATATAAAGTCAATGCACAGAAATCAGTTGCATTTCTTTACACTAACAACAAGACAGAAGAAAGAGAAATTAAGGAGTCAGTCCCATTTACAATTGCACCCAAAACCATAAGATACCTAGGAATAAACCTAACCAAGAGGCAAAGAATCTATACTCAGAAAACTATAAAGTACTCATGAAAGAAATTGAGGAAGACACAAAGAAATGGAAAAATGTTCCATGCTCATGGATTGGAAGAACAAACTTTGTAAAACTATCTATGCTACCTAAAGAAATCTACACATGTAATGCAATCCCTATCAAAATCCCATCCATTTTTTTCAAAGAAATAGAACAAACAATCCTAAAATTTATATGGAACCAGAAAAGACCTCGGATAGCCAAAGGAATATTGAAAAAAAAAAAAAAAAAAGCCAAAGTTGGTGGCATCACAATTCCAAACTTCAAGCTCTATTACAAAGCTGTCATCATGAAGACAGTATGGTACTGGCACAAAAACAGACACAAGGATCAATGGAACAGAATAGAGAGCCCAGAAATAGACCCTTAACTCTATGGTCAACTAATCTTCGACAAAGCAGGAAGAAATGTCCAATGGAGAAAAGACAGCCTCTTCAACAAATGGTGCTGGGAACATTGGACAGCCACATGCAGAAAAATGAAATTGGACTATTCCTTACACCACACATGAAAATAGACTCAAAATGGATGAAGGATCTCAATGTGAGAAAGGAATCCATCAAAATCCTTGAGGAGAACTCAGACAGAAGCCTCTTTGACCTCAACCACAGCAACTTCTTCCTAGAAATATCGCCAAAGACAACAGAAGCAAGAGCAAAAATGAATTACTGGGATTTCATCAAGATCAAAAGCTTTTGCACAGCAAAGGAAACAGTGAACAAAACCAAAAGACAATGACAAAATGAGAGAAGGTATTGCAAATGACATATCAGATAAAGGGCTAGTGTCCAAAATCTATAAAGAGCTTAGCAAACTCAACACCCAAAGAACAAATAATCCAATCAAGAAATGGGCAGGGGCACCTGAGTGACTCAGTGGGTTAATCCTCTGCCTTCGGCTCAGGTCATGATCTCGGGTCCTGGGATCGAGTCCCGCATCGGGTTCTCTGCTCAGCGGGGAGCCTGCTTTCTCCTCTCTCTGCCTGCCATGTGATATCTGTCTGTCAAATAAATAAATCAAATCTTAAAAAAAAAAAAAAAAAAGAAATGGGCAGAAAACATGAATAGACATTTTTGCAAAGAAGACATCCAGATGGCCAACAGACACATGAAAAAGTGCGCCACGTCACTCGGCATCAGGGAAATACAAATCAAAACCACAATGAAATGTCACCTCACACCAGTCAGAATGGTTAAAATGAACAAGTCAGGAAATGACAGATGCTGGTGAGGATGTGGAGAAAGGGGAACCCTCCTACACTGTTGGTGGGAATGCAAGCTGGTGCAACCACTCTGGAAAACAACATGGAGGATCCTCAAAAAGTTGAAAATAGAACTACCCTATGACCCAGCAATTGCACTACTGGGTATTTACCCTAAAGATACAAACGTAGTGACCCTAAGGGGCGCGTGCACCCAAATGTTTATAGCAGCAATGTCCACAATAGCCAAACTATGGAAAGAACCTAGATGTCCATCAACAGATGAATGGATAAAGAAGAGGTGGTATATATACACAATGGAATACTATGCAACCATCAAAAGAAATGAAATCTTGCCATTTGTGATGACATGGATGGAACTAGAGGGTATCATGCTTAGTGAAATAAGTCAATCAGAGAAAGACAATTATCACATGATCTCCCTGATATGAGGAAGTGGAGATGCAACATGGGAGGGTTAGGGGAGTAGGAGAAGAATAAATGAAACAAGATGAGATCGGGAGGGAGACAAACCATAAGTGACTCTTAATCTCACAAAACAAACTAAGGGTTGCTGGGGGGACGGGGGTCGGGAGAAGGGGGTGGGGTTATGGACACTGGGGAGGGTATGTGCTATGGTGAGTGCTGTGAAGTGTGTAAACCTGGTGATTTACAGACCTGTACCCCTGGGGATAAAAATACATTATATGTTTATAAATAAATAAATAAATAAAAATATTTACATTTTGGAAGGTAAAGAAAAAACTAATATCTGAGGGACAATTAAAGAGATGGCCCCCTTATTGTGCAGTTAAGCTTTCCAAGTGTGCACACAGCAAAGAATGGTTGAGATAAGAGCAAACACTGATAAGAAGGCGTTGGAAGGGACCTGCCATACTGGCCCTGCATGCGGTCTTTGAGAGTCTGATAAGCTAGCAAGTTATCTTCCAGAATTTCCACTCACTGATTTGAGGAACAAGTTAAGAGGTAAGGAGGCACATAGTTTCTCTTTTCTTAATAAGGATAGCTTTGGCTTTCAATTGCCAAACTCCACTGTAGCCCATGTCACTCTTCATATAATAGCAAACAGAGGTGGGGGTCATAGGCTAGAGATTCTGAAAGAACCGTCCAGACAATTAAGAGTTCTCCCACCCACAATCTCAACTTATTAATGTTACTGCTTTGGGGTATTTATGGGGTAATGTCAACAGAGCAGAGATGCCTTCTTCATTTACATGTTCTTAATATCACAGTAATTTTTTTACAGCACCCCTACGCTACAAGCAATACCTAACGGTTCTATTTATTCAGTAGTTAGGGTCTAACAATTTGTAAGGACTTATATCCTAATAACTCAGTGCCTGTGGCGCACAACACATCTCAAACTGGAATCAGAGAGAGCACTGCTACGCTCTTTATTGTCCCAAAATGATTTCACACAGTCCTTGCTTTTTATCATAGAAAACTCAGCCTCACAAAGATACGACATGAACAAATGGAACATGGCAATCTAACATTTAAACAACATGTTAGAGGAGCTCATGTGGAGTTTGAAAGAGGTTACTGCATTTCCCTTGAATTTTTGAAATACTTAGTTATGTCACTCTACAACGGAATGCCGTTGTACAGAACTTAGAAATGGTGGCTCTAGCAAATTTGAAGCCCAAGACTCAGATTTCTGGTCTGGGCTGCTGAGTCTTCTAGCCATGTCTTATGGGGGAGATCTATTCATAACTCTGAGCTTCAATTTCTTCATTTTAAAATATAAACAATTTCATCATTCTAAGAGCGAACACAACCAAAAGTACTTTGGTACATAGAAATGTTATCCTAGAGATATATTTTCTTAAAAGTGAGCTGCCCTAGTATAGCGAATTTTAAACTTCTGGGTTTTTTTAAATGTAGAATCCCTTCTTTAAGAATACATCCTTAAGATACAAAGCACACATGTGAGATTAGAAATAGAGATACTCCATTGGAAAAGTTACGCTGGTCATCAGACCCAGTCCTTGAACTCTTCATGCTCTGCTATGCTCCGAAGGGGATGGACTCCCACTCTCTTACAAACTGGCTTACCACTGAGCTTGTTTTGTAGGCTATAAGAAGCCTCTATTCCCCTCTACTCTGTCTCCCAGAAACATCTTCAGTAGTCCTGCTTTCTGTCCCCCATTAAAGCTTCCCTCCTACCTTAGCCTCTCCTCCTAACTCCCCTCCGGCCCTCTGGATAAGGGTAAATTTCTGCAGGTGTTTACCTTGGAGTTGCCTCAGCTTCCCAAGTTGCTAGTTCAAGCTCTTCTAACCCATAGCTAATGTTCTGTATTAAATTCCCTACAAGAAGCGTGTTACTGTTGGCTTTATTTATGACTGGTCCCTAACCAGTACTAAGATGTGAATGGCCCAGAGCCTGGCCTCTAGGCTCCAGGCTTCTGATATGGTTGTTCTTTAGGCACATCTGAAAAAACAAGGCTCATTCCTCACTCTATCACTAAAAAGCTGTGTAATCTTAGGCAAGTCACAGAATATCTCTGAGGCCCATTTTGCTCATTCTGCAGGGTTAATACCTACCTTGACCTCTCCTGATAAGTAGGAAGTATTTGGGATGAATTAGAACGATCAGATTGGCCTTCTATTACAACCCAGGACATTGTGTATTTGGAAAAAGGGTTTACATTTAAAAATAAAGATGTTGTTTTCCAAGAACCCCCCCCCCAAAAAAAAGACACCTGCTCCATATTCACCATCATAACCTAGGCCTAGCTTTCAAGATAAAAAATTATCAACTGTTCTTTCAAACAGTTAGATTAGATTAGAACTGATGGATGTCTATCAATCGTAACAAAGCTAAGACAGATCTTATTTACAGCTACTGATTCATGTTTCTATTCTGATTTTGGTGCTTATGCCTAACAACCCACCCTGGTATTGTGCGCATTCCTTCTTGTATTGTGGTTTCAGCACTTCCAGAGTGGTTTTAGGCACTCCTAATCCAAATTTCCGGTTCCTGTACTCAGAGATGATTACCTTTGGTGGCAAGGAGGACGCGTACATGACAGAAGATGGAATTAGACAATTATGGTTTGAAAACTGCGGCTCCAAATAGAAAAGTTGAAATATATATGTTTGTAAATAACTGTGGCCTAGTGTATCTTGTAGGTTTTGTTGTTGTTGTTGTTGTTTTTCTCAATAGAACTTTTTTTTTTTTTTTTTTTTAAGTTTCACTTTCTGATTTGCTGGAGCATCAGGTCTGTCTGTTGGAAAGAAGACATTTTGGGTCAATATTGCTACACACATATTTTATGATCCATGACTGAGTACTGACTAAACAGACTAGAGCAATATAAAATTTTTTTTTAAAGATTTTATTTATTTATCTGACAGAGAGAAATCACAAGTAGATGGAGAGGCAGGCAGAGAGGGGGGGGGGGGAAGCAGGCTCCCTGCTGAGCAGAGAGCCCGATGTGGGACTCGATCCCAGGACCCTGAGATCATGACCTGAGCCGAAGGCAGCGGCTTTAACCCACTGAGCCACCCAGGCGCCCAGACTAGAGCAATATAAATATATCTTTTTGTGACTCCTCTTATCAGCCTAACCCTTAGGATATAGTAAACTTGGAAAGAAGCAATGGTGAGTCTTTTCCAACATGTATTTCCAGTGCCAGCATAAATGCCTGGTTTTCTGAACACCTGAGATGAATTAATGAATAAATGCAAGCCTCCATTAAGACCAACTGATGCCCTCAGCACAGTCCCACAATGGTAACCATTCAGCCACAGCTCAAGACGAAGAGTTTAAGGATCATATATACTAACTAGTTGGTAAGTTAATTCTAGCCAGACTCACTAGCTATGTTTACACTGGATAGAAGTGAAACTCTCAAGCCATGAGATAGAAACAAATGTGATATCTGACAATAGCTTCAACCCAAACGTTTAGTTGCTCATCATGACAAATAAAATGTTTAATAACAGATTAAAGTAAAATATGACAGATGAAGGTAATACAAAAAATGGACTAATGTTAAGAGAAGCAGTGAAAAAGCAAAGGGCACAAAAGCTGGAGTGGGAAGAAAATCTATTTCCCTTCCCTTGGTGCACCTGCTTATTTTGCTTAACAATCAATCCAGGGCTGAACGGATGGCAGAAAATGCAGAGTGAATATTAGAGAAAGTCTCCCTTAACAGTCTCCCTGTCTGATCTTCCTAAAATGCTTTAAGCCTCAGGTCACAGTTCTAGTTCATGACTCTTCTTTCTTCATATAGCTTTTCCCCTTCCCCCAATCCTATGGCTTCATGCCTGACTTAGTTTTCCTGTGGTAGCGCTCGTCACCCTCCCCACCCAAGTCTTTCACTAAAAGACTTAGAAAGTAATGAGTCACCAGGTCTAAGTTGATATGGTATATACAAATGGACACACTATAATTGGAGAGTTACTAAGTCATACAGTTACCCAAGAGTCACAGTTAAATGTCTTAGACAGACTTCCTAGAAGAGGATATAGTTCTGAATGATACTGGATAATTAAGATCTTAGGAATGAGAAGCCCTCAAGAAGTCTCACATCCCATCCCATTATCCAGATTTATTAAATCTTAATATTTTTTCATACTTTTCTCAAATCCTTTATTTTTAAGAAATGATGGTAAAACAATGGTGATTCTTATGATCTTGATCTTATTTTCCTTCCGCACTGGATAAATCAATGGAAATAATGGATAAATGAATTCAGATATACTTATACTGTGGAATCCTCTGCAATAGTTGCAAGAAATAAACAGCAACACAGATACATTTTTAAAACAATAAATGAGCAGTTAGGCTGATTCCAGTTGTTCACCAACACAAGCATCACTGCAATAAACATTCCTGTACACATTTTCTTAGACATAAGCCCAAGAGTTTCTCAAGAACATATGTTAAAAAGAGAAATGTGTGGATTTCAAAGGATATGTACATTTTCAGCAATACTATATATTGTCAAAATCTCTCCAAATAGTTTTTTTACCGATTAGTAGCATATGACAATGCTCATTTCTGCCATCCTAGGTGGTATTTAGTACAAACTTTGGTTTCAATTTTTGACAATCTAATAGAATGGTATCTCCTTTTGTTTTTATGTATATTCTTGTTATTCATGAAATAGTGCATTAGTTCTTAAGTTAATTGGTGGTCCTCTCCTATCAATTGCCTACTACATCCTTTGCATATTTATTCAGTTGTTTTGTTATTTTTGTGTTGATTTGGAGGAATTATTTACATATCCTAGGTAATAGCATCTTGCTAGCTTTATGCATCTAAAATAATGCATAATAATAACTTTGTGAGGTGTGTGGTTTTTTTTTTTTTTTTTTTTTAGAATTTGGTCACTTTGAAACAGTCAAATTTGGCATTTTACATGATGCTTTTGTCATCTTATGTCTCCTCTAGAATACTCTCCCCTGTATTTACTTGTGAAATCTTTAAGAAAATAATTAGATGTTTATTCTACCTATATCCTTTGTATGATGTGACACAGGAATCTAATTTATTTTTTCCTATACAAACAATGAGCTTTCACAACACTATTGTCACTGCTTTATAACTCTGCCTCTAATCTATTCCTAAAAGTAATCTTTTCAGAAGATTCCAGAATGCAGCACATTCTAAAAATTATAGTCTTTCTTTTAAGCTATTTCGGGACAGAAGTAGTTACAGAAAACTCAATGGATTTCTCTGTGTGTGTGCATGTGTGTATTCCAGAAGCAATGAACTACTGGAAATCTTGTTTTTAAAATACTTAATATGAGATAGTAGTGAGCTGGAAAGCAGAGGAAGAAAAGAATATCAATGATGTTGGGGACTCTTAGGTACGGCTCAGTGACAGAGGTCTTCCTGTCATATCCTGCAACCATTTGCATGACCAGAGTCTCAAAATCCTGCCATGGACAGACTTCAGGCTTCTTGTGAGTCTCTGAAATGTTATCTCTAGGACCACAACTTCAGCCTGTATTTATCTATAGCCCACAACCTGAGTCCATGACCATCTTTAGCTCAGTACTTCTCTGGAGCACAATAGGAAGAGACATTTTTAAGTTGTTTTTAACACACCACAATCCCAGAGTAACATGGTCCACTATTGGTGCTTCGCCCTCAGCATGGCAATTCACCATGGTGTTTCCCTGAGGGAAGGTGACCATGTTCTGAGTGAATTCTTTCTTCTGGGAGACACTGGGTCATCTATCAAGGAAAGAGAAATGACCCATACAAACTACCCAGAAAACCATCTCCAGCAAGTATCTCTGAGGAAGCCAGTGGACAAGGTACACGTGGACATTACTGAATTATCTCAGACAATAAAGGAAGGGCTGTTAATATAATCAGAGGGGGCTGCAGCTGTTCAAAACAAATTCTGAGCCCAGGTAGTAAAGAGACACATATGAAAGCAGTAATTTCTGGGGTGTTGTTTTTTTTTTTTCTCTCTTTAACACTCCCATAATTTGAAAAGAATTTAATGGATTTTCATTTTCAAGACGTGGAAAAACAAAAGTCCTCCTCAGCTGAGAGCAAATGCTTCCAATGTTTGCCTGAAGCCATTCTTTTTATTGGGGAAGTTAAAGGCCCTTGAGAAGAAGGGGTTTATAATGGAAAAAATGAGACAGCATCAACCATAATGAAGCTCAGAATATAAATAATAAAAACCCTGTTAATGCCTGACACTTTATGTTTCTAGAAAACCCCTGCCTTTTATCTAAAATAAGACAGTTGCTGAGGAGGTGGATAAAGACCAGGCCATCTTTCTCACAGTGGTTCAGTCCCGTTAGAATATGCCTTAGACAAAAGACCAAACCTTTTACGAGAATGACAAGCATATATTTAACATGATTCTTTTATTTTACCTTTATTATCAATCAGAGGAAATGGTCCCTCGATACATATTAGGTTTCCATTAATTTCAGTCTCCCATCTAATGCAGCGGAAACGCTTTCAACAAAGTCTCCCATGAGGAAAGGACCATGTTTTTCAGGTAAATCCTACAGTGTCTTAACCTCTGAGGAAGGACAGCAGAAATCCCAGGACCCAGTTCTTCCTGAAGTACAGATTTTGCACATAGAATTCTTCCATGAGGTGGGTGGGTGTGATTTCTTAGAATAACAGCACTTTTCCAAACAGCATATGCGGAAATATGAACTCAACTCATCATCTCATGGAGCTCGGTACCACAGACATGGCAGCATCCATGATACTGTCCCTATCCTCAAAGAACTCCTATTCCAGGCCTTTAACATAATTGTGGGCAGTTATTAAACACTTTACATACGTGTGCTTTCCACTAGGCTTAACGGTTTCCATTCATTATGTCCTACCATCTGCACATCAATCCCAGCAAGGCAGGGGCTATTATTAACATTATTACCACTTTTTGAGATGCTCAAACAGTTTTCAAAGGATTAATGAGCCTCCACACAGACACCAGGCAGCCTGAAATTTCTGACTAATAATTACATTTTAAATTTTTTAAAAATGACAGGAGAAAATTACTATGAGGATGGCCTTCTCAGCATGCATACGTGACAGATTGTGAAAAGTTTCTACTAGCTCACTGATAAATATCATAAGCATCATATTGGTCTTTTTTATATTACTCGAAATATGAGTCATTTTGGAATGTAATGTAGAGAAGAATTATTTTGATCTCAATGACAGAAATTCAACCCAAAGTGAACTAAGCTAAGTAAATAAATTAAAGAAAGTATTCAAAGCTCAACGGTCCAGGACTAGGTATCTCCAGGTATAATAAAATGCAGGTATTTCTATGATATTATCAGCAGTATTCCTCTACACATAGCTCTACTTTCCTCTGGGTTGCCCTCATTAGCAGGAAAATTTTTTCTCTTGCAAAAACATCTCCCTACAGCTTAGTAAGTCTGATGGAAAGAACTTTTTTTTTTTTTAAATCACTCTTTCTAACAGAAGTCCCAGAATTGAATATCATTAACCTGCTTTGATTATCATCACCATCAGAGGGGTAGAATGTTTTGGTGAATAAATCTGGCCCTATAGCCACCCATGGCTCTGAGTGTGGAGGAAGTAATCCCACCTAAACCACATGGACTGAGAGTAGGAGAAAGAGATTCCTCAAATGAAAATCAGAGAGTTGTTGCAAAAAAAAAAAAAAAAAAAAAGTGGCTAGATTCTGTACAAGGAGACACAACTCATGTCCTTCACAAAGAGGACAAAGAAGTAAAGAGGTGGTCATGCTCGGGACTGGCAAACCTGGAAGGACTGGCAGAATGATACAGAACCACTTTAAGTATTTGATGTTCCTGAAAAGAAAGTTGGGTGAAAAAAAGTAGAGGAAAAACAGCATCATGAAATTAACTCTATCGGTTAAACCACCAATCACCTCATGCTCCTGGCTCTTTTCTGAGGCACAGAAGTACCCACTGAACCACTAGTGGGTGAATGGAGCTAGAAGAATCCATCTCAATATAGGGCTGAGCTGAAGCAGTTACTAATTGAGCAAAACATTTTTCCTCTGTTTCTTAATTCCGAAAAGCATAGAGATGCTCACTGTTCATACTGAGGAAGAAGAAAAGTTAGAGTAAGGTATTGATTTTAAAAGATTCTATTTTTCTTAAAGGAGTGATCTCTTAGCTTATCCTCCAATGTTTCTCTCAAAATTCTCTACCTTAGAAATTGCTGGATGGACTCTGAAAAACAATCTGAGGGGTTTGAAGGGGCGGGGCGTGGGAGGTTGGGGTACCAGGTGGTGGGTATTATAGAGGGCACGGATTGCATGGAGCACTGGGTGTGGTGAAAAAATAATGAATACTGTAATGCTGAAAATAAATAAATTTAATTAAAAAAAAGAAATTGTTGGATGAGATACTAATCAAAGAGCTTTGAATTCTTCTCAGAAAGTCTCTAAATATGAAAATCTATGTTAAAATTATTAGAACTTGGAAATACAACACTATCTAGGTATTGTATACCACAACAAAAAGTTTTTCAGTCACATTTAACAGATTAGACTCATTGATTATTTTAAGATCAACAAGCCCTTCGTGATTGGCATTTTATCAAATTAAAATGTATTCTAGTTTACACACTCAGTTTTGTATACACTCTGAACATGAGAGTATAAATAATATACATACCAAATGTTGATGTTAGAGCTTTGTGTAGACAGAAAGTTTTTCCTCAAAAACAGATACAACTAACGAGGCACGTTTCAAAACCTTATATGAAACTATTGTTAGCTTCTGCCAAGAATTCCAGCAGAAATTTAGATTTTTTTTTGCAGTCTACCTTAAAACAGGAGATAGCCAAATAAACATCTTCTGAAGATTTGCTTTCTATAAATTTTATTCATGAACAACCCTTATGAATCATGTATTCTACAAACTTCTTGGACTCTCTTCAGCTTTTACCCTGATCAAGTATAAAAACCATAAAAACCAATCCCACCAAAGGTGGCCTCAAAGAGCAATTTTATTCACTGGAGTTGAATAATGGACACTTAATACTATTAATTCCTATCTTAGAACCCTTCAGAGCCTAGGTTAGCGTATCAGTTTACCTTTCCCAACTTTTCTTACTGCTTTGTGACTTCCTTATTCTTTAAACATGCTTACCACACAAAACATTGGTAGAATCTGAACTCTGTGCCAGATGAAAAGAGAAAAAAATATTTCCATATACGTCCAATGCATATAAGCTCCCATACACATGTCCTGCTGTATGTTCATCAATCTCACTTTCAACTCCAGAAACGCAGGGAGGTCAGAGTTCTAGTTCCTAGAATTGGCCTTTTATAGAACAAAAGCTACTCCTCCTTTGTACACCTTGAAATAATATTCTTTGGCAAGAGCCTGGAAGGATATTATGTGTATATTTCAGGGTGTTATACATACACACACACACACATATGTGAAAATGTATGTATATACATTTATGTATATTATGTATATATTATGTATATACATATGCATGTATATATTATATATACATATGTATGTATATAGATAAGATATGTAAATATGCATATATATATGAAAAACATAATAGATAATTATCTTTCTTCTTTTTTCTTTTTTTGGAATTTAGATCTCACACCACTCACAAAAAAAGTTTAGAAAGGAAAATACTTGTAACTCAACTTCTCCAAAGGAGACCCGTATAAGATTATTCATGATGAGAACTCATTCAGAAGAGTTTTAAATGTCAAAATAATGGCTCTTTTACTGCTTTCATCTAGGCTGCTGTCCCAAAATGTTTAGTGAAATGGATCTTTCCACTAGATATTTTCTCTAGATATTAAGTCTAAATATAGATTTTCCTTCATTGCCCCTCATCAACCTTTTTAGATCTACGCCCATCACATTCCTGGGCTTCCATGGACAATCACACTTGAGCCAACAGTGACTTTGTGTCTCACTCCATGAGACTTAGCTACTAAAGAAACCCACAGCCAAATTCTACCACAGATAGGTTCTTCTCACACTGGAGTCTAGGCTGGCAACAGGGGAAAAAAGCACAGGACCAGAGGGCCTTTCGTCTCTCTTCAGGAGATAATGGCTCCCGGCCTCTTGTTCTTTAGTTCCTCTCCTCCGAAACTCCTGGATTGTTTTCCACTTAAAGGCCAAGCTACTGCTCCCTTAGCTAATGTCAAAAGCAAGCCCACCATAGCTGCCGGAAAACAAACCAGAGAATGGTAAACTAGCCAATACTGAATTCTCAACAGTATCCATTAGCTTGCTGATTCACGTTACTTATTCCCACTCTAAAATACAAAAAGTTAGGCAAAGGGAAACTACACCACATTTAACCTGAAGCTTTGAAATGTGTACGGATGACAGCAATACATGAAGTCAACACAGGAAACATAAGTTTAGAGCTATAGCAAGCTTGGAGAGTTTCTGGAACCGAAGATCTTACTTTGATGTTCACAGCTATTTCAGTCGGCAAAAGCAGCAGTTGTAGGGGAGAGAAAGCAATCATAAAACTTTGACGAGCATTTCTCTAGAGGACTTTTCTTTCCTTTAAGGAATTCTTTTCAATTTATTAAGTTATCTATCTCCTTTTTAGCGAAGTGTTTTAGAATGTAAGAATTTACCAAAGTGATAAATAACTTACTGGGAATTAAACCAAAATGCACACTGAGCTGATGTCTTGAAACCACATGTCTTTAAATCCCTTGGTTGTTAACATTTATTCCAAAGAGAGGTCTTAATTTCATTGATTCTCACTAGATGATAACTGGACTATTTTGAATTGCATTCTCCCTACCTTGACAACTTAATTGACCTGTTAGAAGTGTAATTTACTATACAAAAATGATCGAAAAGCATTAAATAAATTTTATATAAAAATCCTGAAAGTCTATGTTCTAAAAGGATGATATGGAATAAAAATTAGATAAAAATGGTTTTAAGAAACCCAAATGCAAAAGTATGATGCTATAAGTTCTATTCAGAAACCCTTATTCCAAAGCCTTACCCCAACTGTCTACCTCAGATGTATCATGGCCGTCCACACAGTGACTCTCTTTGGAATTAAACTTTGGAATTACTTGTTTACACAAGAAAACTCATCTCAGATGTAGCATCTGTTTCTCACTAAGGCTTAGCTTTCACCTAATTCTCCAAATGGGTTGACTGAGGTTCAAGAATGTGAGGTGACTCACTCAAGATCATACAGTGAATCCAGGGCAAGCAGCCTCTCTCCCTTGAGTAGTAGATGTATATCTTGGTACAAAACTCAATTGATGCTGTTCTCAGGCCTGTGACACATACTGACATCCACTCGAAAACCTCAGTTATTGACTAAATCACCTGACATCTTTATATTTTTAAGTGTATCAGAAGGAAGGGGAAAACACCATGGAATTTGAATACATTCACCAGGTCTCCTTTATTAAATTACATGTCTTGACTCCAGAAGCAGCTTAACCTAAAATATTTGAGTATGAAACCCACAGGTAATATTATATACCTTGTATAATGCAGCAAGAATGTAGTAAAGGCAAAAGAATATGTGTGGAGTATATTAAAAGGTAAAAAAAAAATTAGCAAAAATCTGTTTACATAGCCCTATGTATTTATTTCATATGAAATATTTTACTGTCTTTATATACTATGAAAAACTACTTACACACACTAATTCTTGCTTGGATAATTTATTGTTTTACATTTATACTCATTGCAAGGAAGCCAAATAATACTTGAGTTTACACTAAATCCAAAATGATTATATTTCAAGGAAATTAATGGTGCCATAATAGAAGTATAAATCTACATATACTCAGCCAAACTAAAATAAATATTCTTACAAATTGCCACTGGGTGAATTTACAGATTTTCCTATCAATAAGCCCATGTATTTCAACATTTTTTTTTCATTTTAATCATGAACTTTAGTTAAATGTCTGTGTACATATAGATCTATATCTACATACAGATATAGAATTGCTTTTTTTCTAAAGTACAACAAATAGAATTACTCACATTACAGCACTTTCCAAAGAATAATATCTACTTGATCCATTACTATAAGAACAGCTTTGAATCAAGCAACATATCCACAGGGGTTACTTTCAGACTTATTATGTTTCTATAGACTTAAAGTTGTAAGTTCAGATGTTTCTACATATTATAACTAACTGTGATTGACTTGGTGATTCCTACGTCTGGCACTGTAACTAAAATGTTCTCTTCTAGGGGCACCTGGGTGGCTCAGTGGGTTGAAATGTTCTCTTCTATAACTTCCAATGGGCGTCATGTAATTCTTCAGACATTCCCACCAAAGAACTGCTCAAATTACCTTTTACTTCATTATAAATTTTTTTAAAAAGGGTGGATTATGTCAGATGCTAACACTAGAGAAGCATGATACAGGGTGAAGAATATATGAAACTCTTTGTATCATATCTTTGCAACTTTTCCGTAAACAAAATTTTCCATTAAAAAAGTTTAATTTTAGGGGCACCTGGGTGGCTCAGTGGGTTAAGGCCTCTGCCTTCGGCTCGGGTCATGATCCCAGGGTTCTGGGATCGAGCCCTGTGTTGGACTCTCTGCTCAGTGGGGAGCCTGCTTCTTCCTCTCGCTCTGCCTGCCTCTCTGCCTACTTGTGATCTCTGTCAAATAAATAAATAAAATCTTTTTTTTTTAAAAGTTTAATTTTTTAAAAAAAAGCATGTTCTGTATCATCTTGAAGAGGAATGGAGTGATGGTGAATATGAAAACAATCAGGTTCTGAGGGCAGAAAAAGGTAGGGAATTCTTTGGAGTAACCCCATGTTTTCTTTCATGATTTTGATGAAACATTTGTAGTCATATCAAAAGTATGCCCAAGTCTTTCCATAAAGATGACTTGTTATGAATGTTCTTCAATCAACTCAAAGTAATTCTGACAAATCATTCAGCTCACAAGTCTGGAGCACTTGCTATATCCCAGATATCATATTGGGCCCTGGAGCTATGAGGTGGTAAGCTAACACTACACCTGGGGAGCTAACACTGCAGAGGGGACTGGTATAGACAACATGCAATGAGAACCCCTCACCCAGTGATACTGTACTCTTGGTGAGCATTCAGGAAAGCTCCACAAAATAGTTTATCTTTTAACCCAAGGGTTACAAATCTTATTCTTGATAGCACTGTCTAGCTTACAAAATGGCCTCAGATAATTTTTCACCTCCCAGCCTCATTGGAGACAAATAATGCCAGATAGACAGCTTTTTTCATTCCCATGTTACTGAGAAGAGTTACAACCCAGTCACACCTGAGGCTCAGAGTTTCATTCATGTCCTGTGATCTCATTTGTCCTTGCTCTATGGCTTCATACCTTTCTAGGTGGGGATCTTGCCAGGTTCCTTCCATAAAGATCCCATTCTTTTTTCAAGTGAATGCCCAATGTATTTATTTTCCCTTGGTCTTTCTTCTCTTACCACCTATTTCCCAAAACAAGGTAAGTAATGAAAGTTACTCTAGTTTTTAAATCAAATCTCACTTCCCGAATAAGTGATAAGATAAGAGAATAAGTGATTCTCTTAGAATCAAAAAGTCCTCCAAGTAAATTAGACATATTTGGGGAGTTAACTTAATCTTTTCAAGTCATTCATTACTTTTTAGTGTGCTAAAGCTCCTCACATATGAAAAATATTCTGCATTATTGTGCTTCACACAACGTATGTTTACTTCTTTTATATGCCAGGTATTGTGCAGAACCCTAGTGATCCAAAGATAAATAAAAAATAGGATCTTCCCTAAAGGAGGGAGGTCCTGGTCTATTGCAGATAGGAAGATGGAAGATTGTAACATATCTGAGAATAATTATTACATATGTATGTCCAGGACCTTAAGAGGACTTCAAGGAGTTCCTAAAGCAGAGGGTTGGAGGGAAGCATTTTAAGCTAAATTGGAAGCAAAGGTTTGGAGGTGGGAGTGTGGCTGGTCAAGGAATCCGGAGTAATATAGAAAGTCTCACTATGGCATGGAGAGAGATAAGATTAAGGATAAGTGGCTTTGCATATCAGGCTAAGGATCACAGGCTTTATTCTGAAAATGAGGCACAGAAGGATTTTGAGCAAGAAAGCAGTGATCAGAGATAATGTGAAAGAAACAAAGATCACTCTAGCTGCAGCATAGAGAGCAGACAGGAGCAGAAAGAAAACTGGTATCAGAAATAAGTGAGAGTTCCACGGTTCATTAGTGGTGTATGACACCCAGTGCTCATCACAACACCTGTCCCCCTTAATACCTATCCCCCGGTGTCCCCATCCCCCATCCCCACTCTTATGCAACTGATGACTCTTGAACACTACATCAAAAACTAACAATGTACTCTATGTTGGCTAACTGAACATAATTTTTTTTTTTTTAAGTAGGAAAAAAGAAAGAAAAAAATAAGTAAGTGAGAAGAACAGAACAATAGCAAGGAACTCACTGATGAGAATGAACCTGGTTGACCAGGTCATGATAGCTAGCCTGGAAAAGGAGGAGTCGAGAGCTACCAAGGAGGCCAACATAATTTGGGAGACAATCGGATGTGAGTGGAAAGGAGAGGTATAGAGAAAAGAGGATCGAGGGGTCTCCCAGGCTGCCAGCTTAGGTAGACTGAGTGGGGGGCTGCTCTCAGAGATTGCCGGGAGATTAGACTCACTTTGGGGAGGGAGAGGGAGAGCCAGTACGAGCAGATGAGGCATTTAGCTCAGGACATGCTGAGGTAGATGCCTGCTCATCTGCTGTGAGTCTACAACTCAGAAAAAATGTCTGTGATCATAATATTTGGGACCATGAGCTTTGCTAATACTTGGGTTTCTGAAAACTGTGTGTACTCTGAAGTCAAGGGCCACAGTTTCAGAGGAGTAAGCCAGAGTCTGCATTAGGGATTTACCTCTAACTAACTATCAAAGCCTTGACTTTCCCATCTGTTATTACCTATCACATATCAATCACTGCTGCAAGGAAAAACAGCGTGTAATATAAAAAGCCTCGTATTTAGCATAGAAAGGGAACATCATAATTATACATTATCATGATCTTTCAAAAATGCTCAAAGCAAATCTAACACATTTTATAAGGGCTTTTCCTCTAAGAAAGAAGAGTAAGTACCTATCATTTCAATTATTTGATAATTTTGTATATTTATGCTGTTTCCTCAAGGTTTTTAAAAAGCAGATTTTACTGCTTTCTGGCTCAATATATCTTAAAATTACTTTTGAAATTTAATATACAATTAGAAATTTAATTCTAAGCAAATGAAATCCTCTCACTTTATAAAAAGTTAATATTTTGTGCTATTACAAACTATTCTGAGTTTTACCACTTGTATATATTACAAGATTAAGGTGACTGAGAAAAAATGTGGAGGTATCCCAGCTTTGAACTGCCTAATTTTAAGTTCCCATTTTAATTTCCCATTCTGAAAAGGACAGAGATGATAGTCCAAAAATTTCAGCTGGACTTAATAAGCTCACACTCTAAAATATAACAGAGTAGAATGCCCTCCCATCTTACTTGAGAGCTCATCCTTAAGACTTCTCTTCGGTCATTCTTCCTACTAAAGGTCATTGGAAGGAAACTGGAAGGTCTGGTGGCTTTTTTCTTTTTTTCACCAACTTTCTGTGCTACAATTTTAAAAGTCTGGATGCAGCACAATCAGAACTCCTCAACTACAGAACATAAATTTTTAGTACTTGTTGTTCTGGAATCCAACAGAAGAAATATTTGGCTTTTGCTTGGCCCCATCCCATTAGCATTAATAGGTTGTTTTCATTGGAGTTGTCTTCAAAAAAGATATGGATATGAGAAATGATATATTTAAACACTAGTTTTCAAACTAAGGTCATGAAATGCAGCTTTAAAAAAAAAAAAGAAATAGAATTAACTGGACTATAGTAAAGTAGAACAGAAAATATCAGACAGCACCCACTATAGAAAAGGTAAATACTATCTGGGGAGGTCTTTTATTCATACATTGTATAAGATATTGATAGATATACAGACATATAGAGGATCATATATAGCAATACAGATATATCTGCATGTCTTTACTGGGTCACAATATATGTTAATTGCAGTTAAATATTTGAAGGCCACAGTGTTGTGAATTACACACCATGAGACAAGGAAACTAGAAAAGATACAATACTGCCCCCAAAATTCTTTTCCTTGCAAAGTTATGCCAAACTTGCTTTCTAAATCTGTCTCAAACTTCATTTTTACAACAGAAATATTCTCTGCTTAAATATGCTAAACACTGTACATGAATGATCCTGACCACAAAAACAGTAACCCCGTTCTGTTCATACTATGCTCTGCAAAAGGATTTCAAATCACTAATTTTATTCCCTTTACTTTTCAGCAATACTGCAAAACCAAAAGGAGAAGCAGCAGCAGCTCTATTTGCACTGAAGCACAGAGAGGCCAAGTGATTTGACTCAGGTAACTCAGTAGCAAAACTACATGCATAAACCTGGTCACTTAAATCACGGTCCTGCTTCTCTGGATTGTGCAGCTTCGTGCTACACAGCTGCAATTAGTTTGCCACTGTTTATCTCATGGGTCTTTGTCATTTGTTTTGGGTTTAAAGCTCTGTCCACAAAAGAGTCCAAAATATTTGGGAAAAGGCAAGGAGAAGGAACACACTGAGATGACTTCATGATTTAGGAGTTTGTAAGCTGTCAACTGTATTTTCACCCAAAACTGAGGCTTCGACTGCAACTCGCCAGCAGCCAGTCTGCCTTGTAGAGGTCTTTTCATTCCAAAGACAATCCCAGGGCCCACAATCAATATACCACCCAATTAATATTGCTTAATTGAGAACTGCAACTTGCCAGGCCATTTTTATGTGGAAATTCATGGTTATAGGAGACACAAAATACAAATTAAAAGAGAGAGAGAGAGATGGAGTTGGGGGTGAAGGGAGACGCTGGGAGTCTTTGAGGAAGCATCTAGTATAATCACAAAAAATGAGCTGGAGAACTTCCCCTGTTTTTGCAGGTTCTGTAACAGAAACTGGGAACTATCTGGCCTACCTATGTCTAAAACTCCCTGGCAGGATATTTTATTTGATAAGAGATTTAAGAACTACTGATTTGAACATTTAAATAGATCTGTAGGTAAATTGCGTTTGTTACGTTATAACATTATATATATCTAGCAAATTGCCTTTTTTTGTAAATTTTCTGTAAGTTTTCCACAGAATTTACTGATTTGTTCAGTCTCTTTGGTCTTGAATTTTCCTTGTTTCATTCTTAACAATGTTTAAGGTTTGGGTTTGGATGGTGGTTTTTTTGTTTTTTTGTTTTTTCCCGTCACCATTTTTGGAGAACAAATATATTTTATCAATACATTTAAAGAATGACCTCTTGATTATTCCACTATTTTGAACTACTTTGTAATTCACTAAAATATATCTATGATTTTCTTCCTTCACTTTGATATACTTGGTTTAACTCTATTATTCTTACTTCTTAAATTTGAGAATAGCCATTACATTTTGAAATGTTTTCTTTTTTTTAAAGATTTTATTTATTTTTTGAGAGAGAGAAATTAAGAGAATGAATGGGAGGAGGGGCAGAGGGAGAAGCAAACTCCCCACCGAGCAGGGAGCCCAGTGCTGGATTTGATCCCAGGACTCTGGGATCATAACCTGAACCAAAGGCAGAGGCTTAACTGAGTCACCCAGGTGCCCGAAATGTTTTCTAGACAGATAAATAGATATGTATATATATAAATAAATTTATCTATAAACAGATATATAGGTTTGGTTATTAATTCCATTTTATATAGCATTGATAAAAGATATGGTCTGTATAATATTTTCTATTTGTATTTACTGAGCCCATTTTACAGACTACAAAGAATCAATTTTTGTAAAGATACCATATATTTGAAATAATGTAAATTCTCTAATTTGAAAGTTCAGACTTCTATAAATATCCCTTATACCTCTCCATTCAAGTTAACCAATTATGTAGTTCAAATCTGTATCTTTACTCATTCTTTTTCTCTCACAGACAAAAAGTGTGTACTTAATATTCCACTGTCACTGAGAAACTGAATATTTCTCCTTGTAATATTATGAGCTTGAACTTGAGAGTTATGTTTTCAGACACATATACCTTCAGAATTATTATGTATTCCTTGTGAAATCTGTCTTTTACCACTATATTATGGTCTGCCTTATCCCTGATAAGACTTTTTCCCATAAGGCTTATTTTATATAACAGAAATACTGCTACACCAGATTTATTTTGATTAGTATTTTCTCAGTAAATCTCTCCTCTACTTCACTACGTGTATTCTTTCATCATGTTTTCAACTTTTTTCCTGTAATACAGCATATGCCTGAAGTTTTATGCACTTCTTTTTTAAAAATATTTTAAAATTTTAACAGAAAACTGGAATTATAGTCAAAGAACATGTTTTTGTAATTCTAATATCTTCTTTTTAGTTTTAATTTTTTGTTATTAACATATAATGTATTATTAGTCCCAGAGATACAGGTCTGTGAATCGCCAGGTTTACACACTTCACAGCACTCACCATAGCACATACTCTCCCCAATGTCCATAACCCAACCACCCTCTCCCTACCCCTCTCCACCCTGGCAACCCTCAGTTTGTTTTGTGAGATTAAGAGTCTCTTATGGTTTGTAAAGAACATTTTTCTGAATGATTTGAGAGTAAGCTGGAAATATCATGTTCCATAACCCTGAAATCCTGTAGCGTGCAGTTCCTCCAAACAGAGCATTTTCCTACATAAACACAATACCTTCAAAATTAGGGAATTAGCACTGTTATGTTGCTAGGATGTAACCCGCAGACCCCATTACCATTTCAGCAGTTGCCCCAATAACATCCTCAATGGCAAAATGATCCAATCCAGGGCCACACAGCACATCTAGCAATGCCTGTTTTTCTCTTTTAATTGAAATACTCACTTGACTTTCCTTGATACTCATGACCTTGACATTTTCAAAAATTAAAACTAATCATTTTGCAGATGTCACAAAATTTAAGTTTGTCTGATGTTTTCAGGTTATACGTTTGGGGCAGTAATGTTACAGAAGTGATGTGGAGTGTTCCTGATTATACCCTACTAGATGGTACGCTGGTTTGATTTGTCCCTGGATAGAGGTAGTATCTCCCTGGTCTCTCCATACTCAAGCTTTTTTCCTTTGAAATAAACAAGTCTTTGAGACTAAGTCAGTATTGCATTCTTCATCAACTTTTCACCCACTAGTCCTAGCATCTGTTGCTATTTTGTGACTGAACTCTCAGTATGATGGTTGCCAAATGATGATTCTTAATTCCATCATCCCACGTGTATTTATTAGTTGATATTCTATTCCAACAAAGAGCTTTCTCTTCTCCCCATTTATGCATTTGTTTATTGATACTTATATAGACAAATGGCTTCCTATTTTAGTCAATGGATTATAACCCATTACCAGCATTACTTTGATGCTCAAGTCATTCGATATTTGGCTGATGGGGGCGTCTTCATGCTGCTTCTGCCTATATCACTTTCTGAGCATTTTCTCACTCTTTGATACAAGATTTTCCACACTCATCTTGTAGTTTGCTTGCTTCGGCCTTGAAACCAAGCATTTCTCCAAGATGCCTTAGTTCATTACGGGTGAGAATTATATTTAGAAATGAAGATCTGCGTGCTACACATGTATATAACTACTGGTGTTCCACCAACTGAGGAATATGTGTAAGAATATCCATCTACATTTGTATCTGTTTTTCATCCAACAGTATCTATCACATCACTACCTCCGGTCCAGCACCACAGGATAAATGCCAGCTTCTTTTTCTTTCCATATTTGTAACCCCATCATGAGAAATCTGACCTCCATTGTATTAGTCTGTCCAGGCTACCATAACACAGACTAGGTGGCTTAAACAGTGGAAATTTATTTCTTATAGTTATGATAGGCCAGAAGTTCAAGATCAAGGTGTGGGCCAATGAGGTTCTGCTGAGAGCCCTTTTCCTTGCTTGTAATAATTGTTACAGAGCAACAGGGAACTAATAAACCTCTCTAACACTTATCAGAGCCTTCATTTCAAACCAATTTCCATCTCCTCAGCTCTAATACACTTACGGCTTCTGGATGGACTCGCCTCTCATTTTCTGATAAGGTGCCTACATGAATTTCTTCAAATTCCTTCCCCTCCACAAACATTTCTTTAGTATTATTTTGTCTTCACTTGCTCACTTATTCCTTCTACCTGTCAGAGAACAAAATGTCTCTTCAATGCCAATTTTTTACACTTACTCTTTTATTCTCTTTTCCTTCTGTCTTCTCTGGACATTTTTCCCAGAAAGAAAAATCCCTGTATTTTCACTAATGTATTTTCAACACAGTCTCATCACTCATGTGTGCTCACACTGTCCTCTCTCCTCCTGGCTCAGCCTAAAAAATCCAAGTTCACGTCTGCTCCCTTTTAAAGCTATTATCAAATCTCTCCTCACTTTTATTTTCACTCTTAAACTTTTCCAAATACACTGTATTAGTAATACTTGGATACTTGTAATACTAAACTATTGTTAATCCCTTAAAATCTGGCTTCAGCCTTCATCACTCAGTGAAACGACTCTTTCCAAGATCACTGAAGGACAAATTGCCAGACCTCAAGTGTCTGTTTAGCTGCCACCTTTCTCGCCCCTCGGGGACATCAAGGATTGCTGACCAACTGCTTTTGGACTTTTTCTTCTATCCATGGGATTACTCTTTAAATCTCTATATGGCTCCTGCCATTCCCTAAACCTTGATTTTGCACAAAGATGTGTGTAGCTTTTGCTCTTCCCCCTGTGGATCAAAACAAAACGAAACAAAAAACTAACAATGGCTCCCATCACAACCAAAATTAAATCCAATGCTTAACTTGCTTTCCTAAACTGTCCATCTGCTGTGCCTCTCTTACCTTTCCATTACTGAAACCCAGTGAAAGCAAACTATTTCCCAATTCTTATATGTTTCCTGAACTTTTATTCTCTAAGCTCAGTTTTCAGCCCATAAACCTTATAAACAGTCTAACATTTCTGTCACACACATAAAATGTTTTCTATTACTGTAAATGTTCAGGACCTATATGTCTTTCAGTAATAATAATATAATGATTATAATCAATATTTAAAACATATTGGGTATTGTGCTAAGCACTGTGTGTTTATTAACTCATTTAATCTGCAGAACAGCACCATGACCCAGATCAAATGCTATCTCCCCAATGAAGTTGTTCGCATAAACACCATATACTCTGGAAGACTCTTTTCTCCATTTTGAAGTCTCAGATTCTTTAAGTATTACATCTTTTATAGTTCTAGATGGTTTGTCTCATAGTTACATGCCTTTATCTTATTTATACTTTATCCTCAGCAATAAGGCTTTGAGGGCAAGAGTCTTGCTAACCCTTATGGCACAATTAAATCACATCTTTCTTGCCGAAGTTCTGAAATCACCTGTTATAAGAAACGTCCTGATTCTAAAACTCTGTATTAGGTGTTGCTCATTGTGCCCTCACAGTTCTTTGCATGTTTTTATCATCTTTTCTCAATCTTATTACAATTGCCTACCTACCTCTATGTGTTTTCTTGAGGAAAGAACAAGGTCTTCTCCCTTTTCTTATTTACAGCATTTGTCACAATACACTACAGAGTAGGTGCTCCATAAATGTTTATGGGATGAATAAATGATTATCCCAAGCATGACTATCTGATCTCCCAAGTTACAAGAGATTGCAACCTATTACCAGAAAGGAAATAATAACTCTTGGGGAAAATAACAATGTTACTGAAGAAGAAAGAGACAATGAGATTTTTAGCTCATGATATAGTTCAAGATCATCAATTTTGAGCCATCAATTTTGAGTTCATAAACCAGTATGAACACATTAAACATAATGGGGGCCCTATGTCTCCATACAAAAAATTAATTCAAGATGGATCCTAAGCCCAAACATAAAAGCTAAAAACCATAAAGCTTTAAAAAAGAAACACAAGAGAATCTCCTGGGCACTGGGGCTTTGTCTACAAGTTTCTTAGGGCATAGGAAACAATAACCTTTAAAAAAAAAAAATATATATATATATATATATACAGGGTCTCAGTCAGGTAAGCATCTAACTCTTGATCTCAGCTCAGGTCTTGATCTCAGGATCATGAGTTCAAACCCTACACTGGGCTCCATGCTGGGCATGGAGCTTATTTTTAAAAAAAATTTTTAAAAATTTGACTTTATATTTTTAAATGGCAACTTATTAAAACATATTGTTAGGGAAATATGTAGGTGAGCCACAAATGAGGAGGAAAGTATCTGATAAAGCACTGATATACAGTATCAGTAAATAATTCTTTCAGCTCAAAAACAGACAAGTCAAAATAGCAAAAAAAAAAAAAAAATAGCCAACAAGCCCACAAAAATCTGCTCAACATTGCTATTTGTAAGGAATATGTCAATTAAAATTAAAATACCACACTACACACTTACCAGAGTGATTAAAATTAAAAGACCTACTGCCACCAGATATGCCATCACAGCATCTGGACTTTTCACATATTCTTTGATGTCATTAGAAAATAGCACAACTACTCTGGAAAAGGTACAACAGTTTCTCATAAAATCAAAAATATATGTACTCAACAACCCAGCAATTCCATTTCTAGCTATTTACCTAAAGGAGATAAAAACATAAGTTCACCCAAAAATTAAAATACAGCAGCTTTATTGATAATGGCCAAAAATGGTAAAAAGCTGTGTGTACACCAAAACAAAAATGGATGAGCAAACTGTGGTATGTTCAGCACTCTGAGCAATTAAAAAAATACTGACAGATTAAACTAAAATATATCATGCTGATGGAAACAGAAGCCATGCATGAAAGACAACATTCTGTTTGGTTCTATTTACATGGAAACTACAGAATGACAACATTAGAATGTCAGTGGTTGCCTCTAAGAAGGTAGGAGTGAAAATTGACTAAAAAGTGCCATGAGGAAATTTTCTGACTGACGATAATATTCTGTGACTGGAAATGGATTTGGATTATATATATATATGTATTTGTAAAAACCCAACAACATACTCTAATGATAGTGCATTTCACTGTATGTAAATTACTCGTCAAAAGTAAAAACTAGTGAAGTCTGATATTAATAAGTATCAAAATCCAGTTAATTTAGAAGGAAATATATGTGCAATTCACATTGAAATGCATCCAAAATCAGATGAAAAGGTACAGAGATGGATACATTTGTGTTTACAAAAGTATAGTAAAACGTTAATAGCAGACCAGGTGGTAAGTATGTAAGTGCTCACTGTTAAAGTCTTTCAATTTCTGTTGGTAAAATAAAATGGACAACCAAAGTACCATGTAGTAGGGAGACTCCTTTCATGATACATCTTTAAGGACTTTCTGAAACGTCTGCCATAGGCAAGAAAGGAAAATCTAAATATCAAGATAAAGCACTGTCATATTTATGTAACTAATTTATCTGTGAAGTTGAATTAATAGTCCCAAACATTATATTTAGAAAATTCAGAAGCATGGTTGACGAAGAAGATGTCTAATTATTCATTTAGAGAAAATCAGAAGGAATTATTCCAAACTAAACTTGGAATTATTCAATATTCGGGGATAGGGGCTCCAGGAAGAGAGGGAAAAGGTAGCTTTCATAAGTTCTTAACTTTTTTTTAAAACAGTTTTAATCCCTTACTAAATTTCTGGGGTGGTTCTACACACTGATACTTGAGTTTTTCTAAAATTTCACTTAACACTAGATAGCAAGTACATCCCTCAAACAGAAAGCCAGTCATTGATTTCTCAAAATTCTTTTCTTTTCCATCTGTGTCCACTCCTGCCACTTCCTTACGCTTTCTCGGTAGCCTACTCAATTTCATCCAGTTATCCCGTGTTTTTGAAACATTTTCTTTGTGTGAAGACTAAATCCCCATTTCCTCCTTTTTGATCTCCATTTAGTCTTGATTACAAACCTAACTGAATTATGGTCAGTATTACCAAGCTCCTTCCTCCACCCACTCACCTTATTAGACCAGTCACATCATCTCCTTTTAAAAAAGTTTTTACAATGGCCCACTTATCATGATGCCTTTAACACGATTAAAAAGAAAAGCCATCATATAATATCTATCTTCCCAGAGTAAACAAATGCTGAGAGAGGAAACCCAGGGATCTCTGAAAATGTTTGGTAGTTTGGGGCGTGGGTAAATACATGAAACATTCTAGAATAACACTCAAAGAGAGTTCTAAAATCAGTTAAAACTCTTGTTCTCTTCTTCCATAAGGAGACTGGCCAGTGGTTGGTCAAACAAGGTAATATTAAACCTTAATTCCTCTCTGATTCCAAAGTAATTCTCTAACTGGTAGTAATATTTTTAAAATCTTTACAGGAGAGCCACCTGGGTGGCTCAGTGGGTTAAGCCTCTGTCTTCAGCTCAGGTCATCATCTCAGGGTCCTGGGATCGAGCCCCACATCGGGCTCTCTGCTCAGTGGGGAGCCTGCTTTCCCAACTCTCTCTCTGCCTGCCTCTCTGCCTACTTGTGATCTCTGTCTGTCAAATAAATAAATAAAGTCTTTAAAAAATAAAAATAAAAAAATAAAATAAAATCTTTACAGGAAACACAAGTAGATAAATGGAAAGGATATCCGCTATTCCCATCTTGGTTAGTCAAAAGCACATTCTTGAAACCTTTCTTCCTATATCTGTTTAAAGAAGTTCTATAAATAGTTAAGGTGCCTAGACTAAAAAAATAAGAAATTTTTTACTTTAGCTATTACATAAAAATATGAAACCATAAATGTTAAAGCTATATAGAGTGAGCTTTTATCCAAGTATCTCCTAAATAGCTTGGTGCAGGTCTTTTATTCTATGGGATGTTATTCAGTGTAGTTCCCCAAGTAAGGTGTGAGGTGGTAGATTCAATCAGGTTCAAGTCCAGAATAAACTAGGTAAATTGTAGTGATCTCTTTGAGAGAGTAACTCATCTTTTCTGCTGTCATTTTATCTGCAAAGAGGTGAGGAGATTAGCCTAGATTATGAATCACAAATCTAGACACAGGTCTAAAACCAAGCACAAGGCTAGTTACAATAGATTTTAATACACCCCATTAATTTAATAATCTGGCATTAAATATAATATCCACAAATGTTTGTAGAGTATATCCTGCTAATACATATGACATTTCCTTTCATCTCTCTGTGAGAGAACAAATCAGGTATTTTGTCTTTTAGAGTATTCTGGTGCTTATCCACCAAAACATGGACATTGTCAGGAAAAAGTTAACACAAAGATTTTTATATTTCCCCATTTTCTGTTCTATCAAAAACCGAAACAAACCAAAGAAGCTCAAGTACAGCGTCTCAAAAAGTCCCTGCAAGTCCCTTTATAAAAGATATTTTAATTAGAATTAAGCCTTCAGAATTAAGACTGACTAAAAGGTAACAGTTGGTGCGATTTCTCCATTTCCATGTCATATGAAAAATAATCTAGCTCTTTTCTTAATAAGTAGCCAACAAAAAGATCACACTTCAGCAATGTTTCCAATGACAGTCTGAACAGGTAAATCCAAAAATAGTTGTCTGTGTCAAGCTGGCAGATCTCTTTCCTCAAAAGTTCAAGGTGACAAAGCCAAAACAGTGAGAGTAAAAGAAGGAAGTGATAAACGGGAGAAAAATTCCTTTAAAGGTTCTCTATTCCATGTCTTCTGATGGTGAAATGAATGGCATTTCTCAAATTATTTTATTTCCTTAGGAGACATTTTCATAATCTGGATCATTTTGACTCTTTGGCAAGTAAATTATTAGCAGAAAGATTACTCTCCCAAAGGTATCACTAGAATGAACTCCGATTTATTTATTCTGGTCCCCTTTTTCATCTCTGAAAGCCGCCTTCCAATATTTGCTCCATGCCCCAAGCATCAAGAGTATAAAGCATATCCATTTTTCAGGTAGATGACCCCTCACTAAGAGTAGACAGAACATGACTCAAATGAATTCAGATTCCTTTTGACTAGGAATATGATTCAATAACAGTCTCCATCATTTGGTCAAAAATGGATGCTGTATCATTGCAAGGCTAATTCAAAAAATGGGAAAGAAGATATAGGTGTTCCCCTCTCATTGTTATTCTCTTTTTTTAAAGAGTAACGCTCAAGTCCACCTCCTCTGGTATTACCCTCCAGGTAACCAACTAAAATTGGATTTTTGCTTAATCAACCAGCCTAATTAAGGCTTCTGTTCAGATCTTTGGATGACAAGGCAGAGTGTGGCTTCAATCAAATTGCTGGTTGACTCTTCCATGGGCCTAAATCATACCCGGTAATGTAATCAAACCAGTTTGGCTAAATTACACACCATATATCAGGAAATGGCTTTTCTAGGTCACTAGCCTACACACAATCTGGCATTAAAGTATAGCAGATAAAAAGAAATGTTTTTTAACATTTCCAAGAAACTCACATGCACTACTTAAGCTTTTAACTAATAAGAAACTATTAGAAGAAAAAAAGAGAGACATGAAAGCATAACAACATTGTGTCCATCCCAAATGTCATTAGCTACAATCTTTAATCAGGCACTCACTCCAGTTACTGGGCGGTATTGCCAACCTCCCAGAGGGAAGTCAGCCGCAGACCAAGAATGAGAAAACCAATTTGAAAAAAAAAAAAGAAGGAAAAAAAAAAAAAGAAAAAAAAGAACCTGAATGATAACTGAGCCCAGATGGGGAGAAGAAAGGTTAACTCTGGAACTGGTCTTATTTAAAGGCCACCAGTAAATTTAAGCCACAGAGAGACTTGCCTAAATAGGGAAAATGCTGTGTTTTCTTCCCTATAGTAAAAAGGGAAATGAACATATTCAATTTGACCCACCAGCAGCCTTTTCCCAAGTTTTAGTGTGGAACATAAGGTCCATGAGCAGGAGTTATAGGCTTACTACTGCAGCGGGGCAGTGTAGGAAAGAAGCAGCTGTTTCTTATTATTTGCGTGTATTTTTCTTATGGCTAAAAACGTGGGCAGGGTGCCATGGTGTACTGCTGTGCAGACCTCCCAAAATGGCAAGAGCAGAGCACTGGCTTTCCCCTGCTACCATCAAGCATGTGATCAACAAGATACCCATCCAAAGAAACTCCAGCAGAAAAGAGACCTGTGGCATAACCAGTGGCGTGCGGCTTTATAAAAGAATAAATGAATTGAGGGACGGCTTTTAAAAGGGATATTTTAAAGTTTCATTACAAATAATATCAAGAATTGGACCCTAATATAATCAAATATGAAACATTAAGTCTTTCAAGCCTATGTGCCTTACATTTTTAAAGGACATGAGCTATGACAAAATAGATACTACCAGAACCATGATTGGGCAGAGAGGGCCGAAGAGGTACATACCCAAACCGCTCTCTCATCCTCCCACAGATCTCCTACAAACATCTCCCTCTGCACACACCCATTTGGATGTGGAGGGCAAAGCAGCCCCAGGGATACAGGGCAGAGAAGACCGAACGGTGGATCTGCGGGGGGCAATGATGAATATTCCACATGTTCCACCAAGCTCTATTCTCAACATGGCATTGACACTGATCCCTTTTTAAACCTAGGTCAAAAGTGCCAACCACCTCTCTGCTTCCCACTCTCCGATGACCTCCCATGGCAACAAGACGGAAACTGGAAACTTCACCAGGTCTGCCCTCACCTCAACTCGGCCTTCACTCTAAGGTCCCTCTGCGGTGCGGCATACCCAGATTGCCCTACTTCGTACTTCAGCCCCCGCCCCTGAAGCAGCTGCCCATCCTCCAGGATTTATTTTTCCTCATTGCACTATCACCAGTAGCCTGACTACGTGTTTGACTTTTTTGTTATTGTCTATCTCTTCCTTACTAACCTGTAAGTTCCAGAAGCACACTTTGTTTTGTGCTGAGATACAGAACACCTAAAACAATGCCTGGCACCTGGGACTCATTTAATATTTGTTGACTGGATAAATGAAACAACACATTAATGAGCATTGAAGATATTTAATATTAGTATGCTTTTTGATCATTAAGTATTATTTATTTATGGACAACAATCAGTATCTCCTATTAATTGACGTGGCAAGATAAGTTCTTTCAAAGTTTAATTACAGGATTGTATTTAATGTAGGTTAAGGGACAAATTAACAATTCTCAACACTCTTCACCGAATCAAGCAGCCTTAAAACCAAACAAATTGCTTTAGACAAAGAAGAAATGACATCTCTTTGATTTTAGGAACAAACTTTCCCCCTTTTAATGTGGAGTTGTAAAGGTCACAATGATTGACCTAGTAATTACCAAAGCCCACAAACACTCCCCAGTATTTATCTTTCCTGACTTCTCTGAGTTACCTGACACTCTTGAGCATCTCATCCTTCGAAAAATTAGTGATTTGATTTACTATAGTTTACCAAATAGGTGGGAGACTGATTCTTTAGTAAAATTAAATCTACTTTGTTAAATCTTGTTAGTATTAAAGTAGTAAACAGTGCAACTTAAAATGTAAAGTGTCATTGTCTAATGACATAGGAAGTACATGTCATTGTAAAAACTAAATCAGGAAAAGAAAATTCAAATCCCACTAGAAATAAGCAATTCGAAAGCTTGATGTGTATTACAATAATATTTATAAAATAATTTTCACTTAAAAATATTATATTTATTTTTACTTTTATATACTATTTTGATACATTTTATCTCATTGGAGGAATGCATAAAATTTATTTAACCCATGCATCATTGTTACGCATTGAGATTATTTCCATTTTTTTCTAGTTTAGTATATCTAGATTAACTTCCTTGAATATATGTTTTTATATAATTAACCCACCATATCCTCAAGAATATTTCTTGGAAAGTGAATCACTGGGCTACAACATCTGTAAAAAGGAAGAATACTGACTGATTTTTCAAGATATATTGCTCTTTTGCTTATTTATGTTTTTACTTACTGCTTTGGTTTTTGAACATTGCTGTGGCTAGAATCCCCAGAATATTTGCATAGTGAGCAAACATCTTGCTTTATTCCTGACTTAATGAGAAATTCCTCTTGATACTAATTTTTAAATAGCTTTCTTGAACTCAGAAGCAGATAGTGAATATACTGAACACTCAACTATGGAATTTAATATTTTTCTGAACAGAAATTACAAACCGTTGACCTCTTTGATGAATACAGCCTACCACTTGGATTTGCTTGCCACAAATATTTTGGTTTTTAATTGAGCTAATAAGGAGATTTTCACATTTAAAATTAACTTAAATTTTCATTTCTTGGAAAATCAAAAGATCAAGCCATACTCAGTCTGCATCCTTGAGGGGAACAAAAATGGCTAGAACTGAGTAGCCACTCACACATTCTAGCTGACCCTGGTTCCATAATTCATATACTATATGCATATATACTTGCATTCAAATCATTTCACTCATATATATTTCTGGCCTCGTCAATATTGGCATTGGAATTTTGATCCCTATTCCAAACCATAAATCTTAAAGACTCCAGAGGATTCTATTAGATAAAGGTATCATAATTTCTTTAACCAACAACAATTTTTTAACATTTATTTTCTGTTGTTTTAACTTTAAATATATTCTTATGTATAACACTGATTACTTACAAGAAAAATCTCAGTTGTAGAATTATCAGTATGCCTATTTTGAAAGCTTTAGTAAGTGCTGCCTAGTATCTTATAAAAATTTGTAGGTAAAGGACCTTGACTGGGCTGGGTTAAGAAACATGCCCATCCATCACTGGTCCAGTTAACTGGATGTAATTCAAACACTTCTGGGAGAAAACTCTTAGGGGAGTTTTGAGGATGTGAATGAAGACAACCGAAACAGTTTCTTCCATGTGAAGTTGAACAGGTTTGTGTTATCATATGCCATTTGAATTTCTACTTTTTAGAATTGCCAGTTGGTATTATTCTTTGCCCATTTTACAAATGGTGTGTTCATTGAATTTTACAAATGGTGTGTTCATTTCTTACTAACTTGAAAGTGCTATTTATTAAATATATTATCTCCTTTCCACATATGTTACAAATTCCCTACTGGTTGTCATATATATTTTCATTTTACACTACTATTACTGCTACTTCTCCTCCCCTTCTGTGGGGTTCTTTTAGGGTTTGTTAGTTTGTTTGTTTTTGTTTGTTTGTTTTTGTTCAGTTAGCCACCATATAGTACACCATTAGTTTTTGGTGTAGGGGTCAGTGATTCATGAGCACATTCATGAGCATGTAGTGTTCAACGATTCATGTTCCTTAAAACACCCAGTGCTCATCACAACACATGCCCTCCTTAATACCCATCATCTGACTACCCCATCTCCCCAACCTCCTCCCTTTCCACAACCCTCAGTTTGTTTCCCAGAGTCCACAGTCTCTCTTGGTTTGTCTCCCTCTCTGATTTCTCCCTCTTCAGTTTTCCCTCCCTTCCCCTATGGTCCTTGGTCCTCTGTGCTATCCCCTATGATCCATATATGAGTAAAACCACACAATAATTGTCTTTCTCTGTTCAACTTATTTCACTTAGTATAATGCCCTCCACTTCTATCCATGTTGATGCAAATGGTGGGTATTCATCCTTTCTGATGGCTGAGTAATATTCCATTGTATATACACACAACATCTTTTTTATCCATTCATCTGTTGAAGGGCATCTCAATTCTTTCCACAGTTTGTCTATTGTGGACATGGTTGCTATAACCATTGGGTGCAGGTGACCCTTCTTTTCACTATGTCTGTATATTTGGGGTAAATACCTAGTAGTGCAACTGCTGGGTCATAGGGCAGCCCTATTTTTGACTTTTGGGGGAACCTACATACTACTTTCCAGAGTGGATGCACCAACTTGCATTCCCACCAACAGTGTAAGAGGGCTCCCCTTTCTCCATAGCCCCTCCAACATTTGTTATTTCTTGCCTTATCAATTTTGGCCATTCTAACTGGTGTAAAATGGTATCTCCATGTGATTTTGATTTGAATTTCCCTGACAGCTAGCAATGTTGAACATTTTTTCATGTTCTGCAGGGTTCTTCTGAAGATTATATAAATTTTTACATGTAGAAAACAATGCCTGGAGCAAAGAAATACATGGAGTGCAATAAACAATAGCTGTTATCTTTTGTTTTTATGCTAAAAAAAGGCCTTCTGTCTATTTTACAATTTCATTTGAATTATCTTCTCATTTTATTTTTTCATATTTTCTATTCCTTTAATTATTATCCAATTATTTCAGTAATTGTATGAGGGAGAGATTTCTTTTTATGGTTGTCCAAATGTCCCAACACTATTTATAGAGTAATTATTCCTGCTCCACTAATCTGGAACACCACCATTTTTGTTCCTCTTCATCTTTGTTTTTTTTTTTTTCTTATTTTTTAATTTAAATACAATTAATTAACATATGATGTATTACTGGTTTCAGAGGTAGAGGTCAGTGATTCATCATTCTTATGTAATACCCAGTGCTCATTACATCACATGCCCTCCTTAATATCGATCACCCAGTTACCTGATCCCCCCTCCCCCTCCCCTCCAGCAACCCTCAGTTTGTTTCCTATGATTTAGAGGCTTTTATTGTTTGTCTACCTCTCTGGTTTCATCTTGTCTTATTTTTTTCTCTTTCCCCCTATGATCTTATGTTTTGTTTCTTAAATTCCACATATCATTGAGATCATATGATAACTGTCTTTCTCTAATTGACTTATTTCATTTAGCATAATACCCTCTAGTTCCAGCCATGTCATTGCAAATGGCAAGATTTCATTTTTGACAGCTGAGTAGTATTCCATTGTGTGTGTGTGTGTGTGTATATATATATATATATATATATATATATATATATCACATCTTCTTTACCCATTCATCTGTTGATGGACATCTAGGCTCCTTCCACAGTTTGGGCACTGTGGACATTGCTACTATAACTATTGAGGTGCAGGTGCCCCTTCAGATCACTACATTTACATCTTTGGGGTAAATACCCAGTAGTACAATTGCTGGGTTGTAGAGTAGCTTTATTTTCAACTTTTTGGGGAACCTCCATGCTGTTTTCCAGAGTGGCTGCACCAGTTTGCATTCCCACCAAAAGCACAAGAGGGTTCCCCTTTCTCTGCATCCTCACCAACATCTGTCATTTCCTGACTTGTTAATTTTAGCCATTCTGACTGGTAAGAGATGGTATCTCATTGTGGTCTTGATTTGTATTTCTCTGATGCCAAGTGATGGTGAGCATTTTTCATGTGTCTGTTGAACATTTTTTTAGGTCTTCTTTGCAGAAATGTCTGTTCATGTCTTCTGCCCATATCTTGACTGGATTATATGTTCTTTGGGTGTTGAGTCTGATAAATTTTTTATAGATTTTGAATACTAGCCCTTTATCTGGTATGTCATTTGCAAATATCTTCTCCCACTCCGTTGGCTGTTTTTTGGTTTTGTCAACTGTTTCCTTTGCTATGCAAAAGCTTTTTATCTTGATGAAGTACTAGTAGTTCATTTTTGCCTTTGTGTCCCTTGCCTTTGGAGAGTGTCTAACAAGAAGTTACTGCAGCCAAGATTGAAGAGGTTACTGCCTATATTCCCCCTCTAGGATTTTGATGGATTCCTGTCTCACACTGAGGTCTTTCATCCATTTTGAGTCTATTTTTATATAAGGTGCAAGAAAATGGTCCAGTTTCATTCTTCTGCACATGGATGTCCAATTTTCTCAGCACCATGCATTGAAGAGAAGGTCTTTTTTCCATTGGATGGTCTCTCCTGCCTTGTTGAAGTTTAGTTGGCCATAGACTTCAGGGTCCATTTTTGGGTTCTCTATTCTGTTCCATTGATCTATGTATCTGTTTTTGTGCAAGTGCCATACTGTCTTGATGTATAATAGAGCTTATAATAGAGCTTGAAGTCTGGAATTGTGGATCCCACCAGTTTTGGTCTTCTTTTTCAACATGGAATATAAATTTAACATTATAATTTATGAAGTACACCTGAGTCTGTTTCGGGATGATTTGTTATACTACATTTTTTTATAACTACTACCATATTATAAGACAATATAGAGAAATACTTTCCTAAGTATTCTTTTTCCTCTCATACAGCAACTCTTCCCTCATTTTCCTTTTAATTCTTTGTTGACTATTCTTAATTTATTTTTTGACTATCATCACTTTATCACGTTATTTTTTTCTATCCCCAAATATAGCTACAGTAGCTACAGTATCTTATTGCATAAATTCTGAAGATTTTATGTCTTTATGATATTGTGTTTTCACTCAAAAACATATTCTACTTATTGAAATCTTCTTTTACCATGTTTATGACTGTAATTTCTTCTTGGGGAAAATTGTCTCTCCTTTTTCCCATCCTCCTAATCTCACCTGGGTGGTTCCCATTTGCAGATTCTCACCCAGATCCCTATGAAGAAATCTGGGATTTGTAGCTCCTGACTTCTTGGTAAACATAAAAGAAAGCTCAGAAGGGAGTTGGGTAGCTACTAAGTTATTTAAAAATTTAGCAACTGAGGCATTTTTCAGTGATTCTTGATTAAGAGGACTAACTCAATTATTTCCCCAAGTGTGAAGTCTGCTTACTGTCGATTTGATACAGAAATGATTAACTGGAGAAGCCTCTTTCTAAACTTCACTTCCAACTTTGCTAAGACACTTAAAAAAGAAAAGTCAGGGAATGAATGTGAATTTACCAAATGTGTCGCTTCTTAAACTCCTTCCCCCTTTGATTATTCTGACCCTATTCTCTATTTCTTATTTCTTAATTCATTCTTTCTCACTATACTTGCTTGCTTTTTATTTTCCACTTTTCTTCACATTATCAGCGCTACAATTTGCTCATCATTACTCCAATCCCGAGCCCAGATTTACTGAACTCTAAACATATTTCCAACCCTCTACTGAACTCTGGGTGAAAGAACACCAGTGCTTCGAAGTCTGTCACAAAATGAAGCCCTTATTTTTCTCTAAAAACCAGTTCCTCTTATGTTTCCTGACTCTGCTAACACCAAGAGTTCACCTTTTCTGTAGCTCAATTAAAAATAAAACTACCTACCCAATGGCTGGAAATGTCAGCATAATCTTCCTCCTCCTCCGTATCCAATAAATCAAATTTCACTTAGAAATGTGGTCTGAATATGCCTTTCCTAACATCTTTATGTTCCAAATCTCATCATCTCCACTTAAGGTAATATTGCAGTCATCTCCTAAGAGCTCTCTCTCCTTATCTTCCACGCACATCACTCTCACTTACTCACCACTTATCTCATGCCAGAGTTATCATTCCCACCTGCAAAATCGATCCTGGCTTTTCCTTATTCAAAAGCTTTCTTGGCTTGCTATCAGTATCAGGATAAAATGCAAGCTTATTCACTACATATAAAATGCCCTGAAGAATCTGAATCTTTCCTTAATTGACAGTAGCTCTCCTTGGTTCAGGTATAAAGCCACTGTCCCACACTCATTCACATTCCATTTCACCTTTCAATAATGTGTTTCTCCCTTTTTGCTCATATGGGAACCCCCCCGCATTGCTCCTCTAAGACTCTGCTCAAAAAATCAAACCCTCCCTGAAATCCTCCTGAACCCTAGGCTATAGTCTTACCAAAAGTCCTTTGCCCAATTACCTGATCTTATTATAATCATTTGTTTACACGCTTTAATTCTTCATTAGACTATGAGTGCCATTAGGCTGAGGCCATGTCTGATATTTCTCTATATTTCTGGGACATGGCAAAGTTTAAGTGTTCAATAAGTTTCCAGTGACTGAATATATTTGGTGAAGGTCTGAGACCTATTTCAAATAGTAAGTTTAGGCAATAAAATGGACAGAAGGAAAACTGATAAAAGATTCAGAAAGCATGCAATTTTTAGACTAAGGGCTATCACTTTTGGCCGCATGACTTTAGTCAAGTTGTGGAATAAATGAAATTGGAATTGGAATTGAAAGGCCCAGAGAATGATTTAGCCTATTCCATCCCTAAGCTCCCTGAACCTTACAGTTTTTATTTATATAACGAACATAATAACATTTTTCCTATAGGTAAAATTGTTCTGACAATAAAATGAGGCTGTGTATAGGAAACCCTCTTTAAATTTGGGAAAGCTATATAGATATAAAGAGTTTTTATTAATTCATACATCATATAAATCAATATTTTATGTCTAAAAATTCTTTAACTAAAGTAAGTCTTTCATATAAAGAATTACTAGCCCTTACCTATTAGCACTCTCTTAGCTCACAGCCTAGTAAATAAGAAATAATCACATATTCACATGAAATTTTCAAAGTGTTCTCAGTTTCAGTTTAATCAAATCATAATTCATTAGAAATGAAAATATCTGCATTCTAGACTCTCTCCACAAAACATAAACTTTCTGATGCCAAATCTTTCAAAAATTAAAAACAAAATAATTTGCTATTAGTCTGGGTTATATGGCCAAAGTAATAAGACACTGGACACATATAAGGTATAAATACTGAAGTAAAAGATAAGTTTCTACAATTATCTGAAATGGACATGTTTGTATGCCTAGAAAGGCCAAGAAAATCTGTTCAAAACCTGTAGCAGTTAATAAGAAAATTCAACAAAGTGGCTGGCTGTAAGATAAATTCTTGAAAAAGAATTCAATATTATTTATCAGTAATGAGAAAGATTAATATATGGGAAATGACTCACTTTATACTCAAAATCAGACTTATAAAATACTTAGAAATAAGAAAAAGCAAATAATTTCAAAGAACTTTTAACTGGAAAAATATCCAATGTTCCTAGATAGAGCAATGAGTAAGACAGGTTCCTTTTTTAGTAAACAAAATTATAACAATCTCTTCCAAACAAAATGTCAGCAGGATTTTTTCTGAGGTGTTGGGGAGAAGCAATGCTTGACAAAATAATTCAAAAATTCTTCTGAAGGAATACTGAACAAGACAAACCAAGAATCTTTTATTTTTAAAAGAAATTTTGGTGAAAGGAACATGCCAGAGTAGGTGTTGAAACATATTATAAAACTACAGTTAATAAAATGGTACTGCTTTAGAATGGACCTATTCTTAGTTGGGAGCAGTGGGGAAAAACATCACATAGGTAATTGGTTAAATACTATATTCTTTGTGAAACTTTCATCAACATCCACAAGCAAATTTTTCTCATCATTTTTCTGTATTGTAGAATTTTGTACCAGGCCGACTCATATAAATTTATCAATATTCAATCACATCACCAAAAAAAGGGCAAATTTATGGATCTCTTACAGTCCTTCATGCTTGGGTATTATAATTAGTATTTTATATATATATACATATATCTGTATATATATACATATAGATTAAATAACAGATTAATTTAATTTATTTAATTTATAAATAACAGATTAATTTAATTTATTTAATTTATAAATTTAATAGATTAAAAAAAGTTTTCTGATTTTAAGAAAATCAGTGTCTGAGATATATATATATGTATATGTATATATATAAATATATTTGTTTTTAATGTATTCACGTATCCTTAAGCAGAGACAATGCCTGCTATGTTAATGCCTAATGCCTTTCTCATTAAAAGAGCATTAAAAAACAATTAAGTAGGGGCGCCTGGGTGGCTCAGTGGGTTAAAGCCTCTGCTTTCAGCTAAGGTCATGATCCCAGGGTCGTGGGATCGAGCCCCGCATCAGGCTCTCTGCTTGGTGGGGAGCCTGCTTCCCCCTGTCTCTGTCTGCCTGCCTCTCTGCCTATTTGTGATCTCTGCCTGTCAAATAAATAAATAAAATCTTTTTAAAAAATTAAGTAAATACTTTTATAAATATTAAAAATTGTGTGGCTCTAGCATATGGGCACACCATTTTTTAATACACACACACATCTCCCAGAAATTGAGATTGACACTGACCCAAATCTCTCCTGAACATAGATTAAGTATCTGATAGAAATTAGATGTTGGTGAGAAATCAGGGAAACCAAACAAATAAGGAAGATCAGAGATAGCAAATAGGCTTTTCATCTATAACTAGATATCAACATATCTGGAAGTCAGGGCTCTTCTCATGTAGTCCATGGGGCATATATTTTACCTCTAAACCTCAGATATTCAACTAGACTATGGCTTTACTATTAAAGGAGTTACTAACAAAATCTAAAGTTAATTTAGATGTTTTTAAATACAGATCATCACTATTGCTCTATCTTTTATTTGGAAAAAAAATAAACCCCATAACCACTCCTATTAAAAAAAGGAATTTAAACCTCAAAAACCTAATTGTATTTAAGCAGTATTAAGGAAAGGAATTTAGACTTAACAAACATGAAGATAATAAAACCTAATTTTATAGTGCTATGTTTGGCCTTCAATCTTATTACGTCAAAGAAAACGAAAAACTAATAAGATATTTCAATAAAAACTACAGGATTTTAGACAAACATTTTGGCAAGAAACAATTGTGTATGTTTGGTTAGGCAATACCAACCAAATAACAAAATGGTATCCCTTTGGCTACCATTCCCAATTAAGTATTTTTTAAGCCTTTAAAAAAAAAAAAAAAGTTCTTTAATGTTTAATGGAATTCTCCTGACCAAATTCTCATTTGCCCTCATATATACAATCAAAGCAGTTAGCCTAATGTATTACAAAAACATGAGTGAAAGACTGTAAGGGAATTTATTATAATGCTGCAAATAAAACAAACAATCACTGATAGTGGTTACTTTTTCCTTTGATCACAGGAACCTAAAAAATTTCCTTGGCTTGTGAAGTTGATGATGATTTGATAATTATTGCTAAAATAGAAAATTACAAATTGTACCACATAAATTAGTTTGTTGGAGATACATCCAGAAAGGAAGTTGAAGTTTAGAGCCCAAACTTGGATCATAAATCCCCTTAAATATATATCTGGATACTGGTTTGATATATTACATAACAAAATGTAAACCTCTTCTTTATCCCTAATCTTGTTTTTTTAAAAAGAAAAGGTTCTTAAGAGAGCTATTTATGGATTCCCACCAAAATAAAGGATCTCTGTGAAGGTATCTATAAAGAATCTGTCAAAAAAATGAAATCCCAATATCCCCAATATAGGGAAGATGCTATACTACCTGAACTCCATCTTACTGGCCAGTCCCTCTATTTTGCCAAGTTAGTTACGGGCTCCAACTAATAAGAGAAAAAGACTGCAACACTAGGTTATAAAGCTTCACAAGGTCATAGCTACAACCCCAAATCCTTTGGTTAGAAATGGTTGTATTTCTTTATCTTTATACTGTGTCCAACCCTCAGTAGACATGAGGATGTTTGATGAGGTCTTCAGGATGATGATGAGCAAAATGAAGCTGTGAAATGGCTTTTCTTTTTCTTTCTCTTCTGTAGTTCAATTTTAATAAATAAATACTTTTTTTAAAGATTTTATTTATTTATTTGACAGAGAGAGATCACAAGTAGGCAGAGAGGCAGGCAGAGAGAGAGAGGAGGAAGCAGGCTCCCTGCTGAGCAGAGAGCCCGATGCGGGACTCGATCCCAGGACCCTGAGATCATGACCTGAGCCAAAGGCAGCGGCTCAACCCACTAAGCCACCCAGGTGCCCAATACTTTTTTTTTAAGATTTTATTTATTTATTTGACAGAGAGAAATCACAAGTAGATGGAGAGGCAGGCAGAGAGAGAGAGAGGGAAGCAGGCTCCCTGCTGAGCAGAGAGCCCGATGCGGGGCTCGATCCCAGGGCCCCGAGATCATGACCCGAGCCGAAGGCAGCGGCTTAATCCACTGAGCCACCCAGGCGCCCCTAAATAAATACTTTAAAAAGAAATTTTAAAGCAGCAGCCAGTATTATATCTCCATTTTACCTATTTTTTTTAAAATAATGTAGCTATGTAATGACCTTTGTGGTATAAATGATACACTCTATAATAACTGTCACATTTGCAGGTAAAAAGTTCCCTGTTCTTTCTGTGAGCCTCTGGAGACCTTGAATGAGACAGATTCTAAGCTTTAGCTTTACTAATTATGTTGCTGTTAAAAGTTCTTTTCAGAGTCAGAAGTCAACCTTATAATCTCAAACTCTCATATCCCTAGATCCTTGTATTTTAACTAATATTCTGATGTTTGCAGTACTTCTGTTTTCTGAAAGATGAAAGGGAGTTGTTGAAGAGGAAATTCTTAAAATTAAATTAAAATTAAAATTAACAACTCTCAATCTCTAGACCTTGAACATATATATACATACATATATATATAGAGAGAGAGAGAGGGAGAGAGAGAGAAACACTGTTGCCAAATTGGGACTAGTCACAAGAAACTTGGAAAATTAATTCAAAAAGAGTTTGCACATGTTGTCAAATCCCTGAATAATAATGCCCTGATCCAGGTGAGCCATTATGGAGGAAATAGAAATTTCCTATAACAAGAAAATGATTATGGGTGGAATGAGTGGAATTGACTAGAGCAGAAATCTGACATCTGGACATACTTCCTCATGCCTTCATACTATTTCCTGCAAATACCTTCCCTCAGCCGATTGACCATGGAGGGTGAGCAGCCCAAGACCATCTTTATCATGCATGGTACAAGGTAAAAGTCACACTGTAGAGACTCTCCATTGACACTCTAGACGTGTATGTCGAGTCACAGAGAAGGGCAATCTGAAGCTTAGAGGACAGTTATATCTGCTTCTTCACCATCTGGAAGATAATAGCAGTGATTTATACAGTAACCACCCATACATAAAACGCAGGTCTTTTTTTTTTTTTTTTTTTTTTTTTTTTAAAGCATCTATGGATTGAACACCCTCACTCATTTTCCTTCCCAACCTACTCCCAGAACATAGGCATGGAAGGGATTTCTGTCATCAGTCATTTGCTCAGTTTGTTTCTGCCAACAAACACACGGTTTTTCAGAAAGTTATCTCATCACTCCACTGAAAGGGGAGCAAAGTAATAAGTAAAGCCTTACTAAACTATCTGGCAAGCCTAGAATGGCCAACCTGCAGCCCTTGACTATGATCCTTGCCTGATCAGTGGAAAGCAATGCAGTCAATAAGACCAAGGAAAGGAAAACCATTCCCTGGCTTTGAAATTCAGATAAGGTGGTTTTATGGTTTTAATTACATTATAGTAACTACACAGAAGTAAATATACTCTTCCTGTTTTAAGTTAGGTGAACATCTGTCATAAATAACTCCAATGCTCTTCCTTTTGTAAACTAATTACACAATAGGCCCTATAAATTCATGGAGTGTTAAGATGCAGAATTTAATTATATAATTCACTTAACCAAAGTTCTGCTCTTCCTTCAGTGGAGTTCACAATTCTCCATTATCACAAGATACAGCAGGAATGTGTTACATAATGCTCATGTCAGTTTCAGGTTAGAAAAAATAATGAAGAAAATCTTTGTGACCATTTTCCACCTCTCTTTTTTTACATGAACAAAATTAACTAATGACACTTATTCCGAAGAGAAGCTGAAGTAATCACATGTAATTTAAAAATATGATACTTTTAAGTAGTTTAACCCAGAAGCTTTGTGCTTTTCTGAGTTCTTTGGGAAGGATAAACAAGAATTTGTTTATTTATTCATTCCTTATTCATAAATCAGTAATCACTGATCACCTGGTATATCCCAGAGTGTAGATTATGTGCTAGATCTATGAAGACAGAAATTTTCATTATGCTGGGGTAAATACAACTTATTGGACTATTCCATAAAAGATGTAGAAAATATTTTGGGATCCCAAAGAAGCTACTCTTAGGAAGAGTCAGGAAAACCTTCCAAAAGATAACATATGACGTATAGCTCTAAGTTGATTTCAAGAAACAGAGGATCAGCGTGCATTGCCCAAAAGATTTTGTATAGATACACATTAACTAGAATTAGAACTAGAAAATCCCACAGAACCAAAAATGCCCACACCAACTACCTTCACTTCTTTTTTAAGAGACTCATAGTCTTATGACTTTTCACTTTGTTTTCCTGCTCCATGGCCCTCTCCATACTGACAGTTCTTTTACTACAGACAAACCATGCACTACTTATGGTCAATCCTATCCAAATCCAAGTGAGATCTTAGAGGATAACCAGCACATTAGACAAACCCTCTGACACACATCCACTTCACAGCCATCAGCTAATCTTAAGATGGACTGTTCAGGGGGTTAATTCACTCCTGATGCAGTCACTACTATCTTCTACCCAAGAACTACGCATATTGTGTTCTTGAATAGGGCACTAAGAAGCAAGGTAATTTTCCCTAGAAGGGAAAACTGAAGGTGGTAGACTTTGAGACCCGTATAATTCTCAAGTATGAACAGGAGTTTGCCACGTATACAAGGTTTGAATGTCTTGTCTAAACAACACCGTATATATAGACAGAAAGCTACACTACCATTTATGTGAACTCTACTGTGCTCCAGTTACTGATACATATTTTAAGCCTACTGATACATATATCAAGCCTAATACTCAAAACAATAATGTTAGTACCAGCTATCATTCCCACTGCTGAACTGAGGATAAAACTCATGTTTAGGTAGTTAGGTAACCTGATCGAGGTCAAACAGTTCTTAACGATCAAATCCAGAATCCATAGCTAGGCTTACCTCATCCCTCAAATCTGTGTCTTGCTACTGCCCTACGCTGATTCTTTGGAGTCTCAAAAGAACCTGGCACAATTCTAGGATTGCAGACTTGACTTTGATGAGAGCAACAGAAAATTAAACGAAGTGGCCCAGTTTTTGCATACTTTCGGTGATTATACAAATAGTTTGCATTTGTTCATTAAAAGAAATCTCCCTGGAAAGTGACGAATGGCTGGATGGTCAGAGACACAATAAAGAGACTTAGGAGGCAGGTGAATTATAGTCCCAGTGGGCTACTTGAAGGTCTAAAGTGAAGTAGTTCCCATGAAACAACAGAGGAGGAAAAAGATTTGGGAGATTTTGGAAGTAAAGGAAAGCAAAGGGAAGTGAGAGGGGATACCAACATTGATGCAGGGGTAGGGAGAGGAAGAGAAGCAAAGGAAAGAACTTAAGAGAAATTAGTGAAACAGGAAAGAATATCATGGAACCCAGAAAAGGACAATGTTTCAAGACAGTGGGAGTGGTCAAGAGTATTAAAGGATGTAGAGTGGTCCATCGGAATAAGGACTTAAATGGAAAGCTGGTAACAAACAAATAATCCATTCCCAATATGATGGTTAGAAAATATTAAGTAAAGAAACCATTAAACACTTGCAATTACCTCTCCCATATACTGTTCAGGTAAATATCCCTTTCAAACTCAAGGTTATTTGTGTATTAACCACCAGTCTTACAGTGATGGAAATCTCCCTCCAGAGCAACAGAACCATAGGCTATGCTACTGAAGAGAAGCTCCATACGGGGAGTATATTAAGACACAACTCTAAGATATCAGCATATCTTAGTCCAGGCTGTTGATCACCCAGGTCCAGATTTCACTATGTTCTCTCCAAAGTGTTACTGTACATTAATCCCTCAAAAATTACTAGTCAAGGGAGCCTGAGTGGCTGAATCATTAAGTGTTTGACTCCTAATCTCAGCTCAGGTCTTGATCTCAGGGCTGAGAGGTCAGGCCCAGCATTGCAGTCCACCCTGGGCATAGAGCCTAGTGAAAGGACCTAGGAAAGAAGGAAGAAAGAAAGGAAGCAAGAAAAGAAAGAAAATTAAAAAAGCAAAACCAAAAACTACTAGTCAACAAATCTGCCTTTTAACTCCAAAAGGTTCCAGAATATTGTCCAAAAATGGAATACTTGAGATGATCTGAGAAACTGATATTGTTATTTTATTGATCAAAAAGACAACTATCTATTTCAGTGTATTATTTGTTATTCTCCGCACACAGAGTAAAGCCATAGGATATTTCAAACCCTTTATACATCCATATACCTCCATCTGGAGTACTGGTAGGATAAAGGGGGATTGAGGTAGTCATTAGTGCTTCTCATCAAATACCTATGGCTCTCCCTCCAGAAACATGGCAGGATTGAAATTTTCTGCTCCCCCTGAAGTTCTGTGTGACCGGATGACTTACCTGAGCAAATGAAGAGTGACAAAGGTCAATCTGCAAGTAGAGTTAAAAAACCACTCTGGAAAACAGCATGGAGGTTCCTCAAAATGTTGAAAATAGAACTACCCTATGACCCAGCAATTGCACTACTCGGTATTTACCCTAAAGATACAAACATAGTGATCTGAAGGAGCACATGCACCCGAATGTTTATAGTAGCAATGTCTACGATAGCCAAAGTATGGAAAGAACCTGGATGTCCATCAACAGATGAATGGATAAAGATGATGTGGTATATATACACAATGGAATACTATGCAGCCATCAAAAGAAATGAAATCTTGCCATTTGCGACAACATGGATGGAACTAGAGCGTATCATGCTTAGCGAAATAAGTCAAGCAGAGAAAGACAACTCTCATATGATCTCCCTGATATGAGGAAGTGGTGATGCAACATGGGGGCTTAAGGGGGTAGGAAAAGAATAAATGAAACAAGATGGGATTGGGAGGGAAACAAACCATAAGTGACTCTTAATCTCACGAAACAAACTGAGGGTTGCTGGGGGGAGGGGGGTTGGGAGAAGGGGGGTGGGGTTATGGACATTGGGGAGGGTATGTGCTTTGGTGAGTGCTGTGAAGTGTGTAAACCTGGTGATTCACAGACCTGTACCCCTGGGATAAACATATATTATATGTTTATAAAAAATTTAAAATTTAAAATTTAAAAAAAAAAGAAATAAAAAACAAAAACAAAAGCCAAGGTGGAAAAAAAAAAAAACCTACTACCTTACTCACCATGTCTGGCTTTCCTCTGCTACAGAAACTGGTGAGTTTCCAGATAGTGTTGCCCTCCTGGTCTGGAATCCAAGTGAGAGTAACATGGATCACAATCTCCAGCCAACGCATGATGGATCTGTAGCATGAGGAAAACAGAACAATCTCTGTTGTTTAAAGCTACTGAGATGTGGGTGTTGTTTGCTACTATAGAATAATCTAGTTTGCCTGAATGGATATAGTGTGTGTAGTTTGTGCAGTGGTGAGGAAGAGGTGGTAATGAAAAAGAAAGAAGATTTGGTAGAATTTTACCACCACAAATTGAACTCACAATTGGTGCTGACTTTATTCTGTTCATGAAAGGTAGATCCAGAATGAATAGCAAAAAGGGGGTGGGAGGGAAAACACACAGAGCAAGCCAGTATAAGAGGCCAAAGCAAGGCTACCTTTAAGCATTCACCTTAGGTAGCCACCATAACACCCAAATACTAACTGGATTGGAGGAGACACACAATATATATATTTTTATTTAAATTCAACCAGCCAACATATAGTACATTAGTTTCAGATGTAGCGTTCAATGATTCTTCAGTTGCTTATAACACCCAGTGTTATAATTTCTTATTCCACAAGGGAACAAAAAACAAATACTACATCTTGCTTAAAGATGACACATGGTAACACCATGGAGAAGTAGTAGCCCTCACATTTTTTATGGTGCAGATCTGGTAAAGCAGGGATTGCTTAGAGTCTGTAAATTTTCCAAGTTCAACTGATTTTATCAGTTAGTAAGAATAAATTTCACTCTGTGACCTCAAGATTGGCAAGAACAGTCTCACCTAAAGTCATCACTTTCTCACCACATGATGAAAATGTACATACTGGCTTGGCAATTCCTTAGGTACATACGGGTAAAATGCATTTAAAATTTCTTGTGAATTTTGAAGACTAGTTTCTTTTTTAAGCTTTCGAGGAAATTGTGGATTAAGGAAATTATGTGTTACTGTTGAAGTTAATATATTTAGTCTTAAAGGGTAATGGGAGTAATGTCCAATAAGAAATATTAATACATAGGATAAATGTACATATTACACAATATTTTAAATGACACAAATATTTTAAACATACAACAACTTAAACACAATACCTGCCACCAGCGGTGAGTGTACGATATTTTTTTTCTTTATCTATTTTCTGAACATAAACTGCCTTCGAAACAAACCAATTTCCTTAAAGAAGGAAAGAGTATAAATGGACTATCAAGAGTATTTTAACTAAAGGAAGCTATTTTCTCCTCCAGAATACTTGAATGTGAGATGTATTGCTGGTATAAAGGGAGAAAAATGTAACATATGAAACATTTATAAGCTAATTTGCAATTCATTCTAGAGCAACCACTAAGTGTTCTCAATTCACTTAGAAGAATCCTAACTGATCTTTGTCATGTCATCAACCACTTCTGTTAACCCTGTAGCATATTGCAGAAGCTGCATCATGTCTGAAGGGTGAAATATGTGGTTCATATTTGACAGAACTAGCCATAATTACCTTTAAACCCTATGTACCATATCAAGGAAATTTGCCTCAAGTGAAGCTGTTTCCTACAATGAACCCTGAGGCTAAAAATCCCCTGGAACAAAAATAGTCTCCCCCAGAATATACAGTCCTAATCCTTATAATCTTTTCTTCTCCTTTTGCCAGCCCATAACTTCCAACTTGAACCTGTACCTCTAATCGTGGCATTTTATTTGAAACGGTGATAAGAATAAAGTACTTTATAGTGCCAAAGGAATTAATGAGTCTTGAAGAGCCAAAAGTCCATTCTTCCACTGCTACAGAAATGTATATAAGTACCATCCCTATTAACTTATCCACATTTCATTAATATGTACTTAACTATTATTATTCAAATTGACATGTAAGACTAAAAAATACTGTACATTAAATACTATAGAACTTAATAAATATATAACATATTATGTTAATAGATACTTAATATTAAAATGTAATATTTAAGCATGTTAGATCACAACTAACCCAGAACAATGTTTGGTATATGGCAGGCATCCAATGAATATCTGTTGAATATGTAGCTGAGTTAAGAAACTTTGAATCCATGAACTAACTCATATCTATGAAAAACTAAGCGTTTAATTTCAAATATCTGAAGATGTGTAAAAGATAAAACTGTTACTGGCTTAGAGCCATTGTTAAAACAGTATGAAATGGGGCACCTGGCTGGCTCAGTGGGTTAAGCCTCTGCCTTCGCTCAGGTCACTATCTCAGGGTCCTGGAATCGAGCCCCGCACCAGGCTTTCAGCTCCGCGGGGAGCCTGCTTCTCCCTCTCTCTCTCTCTCTCTGTCAAATAAATAAAGAAAATCTTAAAAAAAATAAAAGAATATGAAAGGACTATATATATGTTACAGCAAACATGGGGAGTTTCATTCTAAAGGACTGTGGGGACAGACATTCAAAATAGAGATCTGGGGGAGAAAGTCTATGAGTTGACTAGATTCGAAGTATTTAAGGGGGCATAGGGTCAACTTACAAAAAGAAATCTTTCATTGTAATGAAAGGTGGGCTCTAAGCTAGTGCCCATTGAATATATTATTATTATAACATGTAGATGAATCCCACTGTAAGAATGAAATTTTGGAAGCAACATTTTTGGTACTGTTTACTTAATGAGTAATCATTTATGTAAGATTAGTAGAGTTTTACCTAATTGGGAGTTGTTCCCTGTCTGTACTGAGATTCATCATCTTTAAAATTAGAAGTTTCATTTAAACACCCATTATTGCAATGTACGCCTAAGACTTACACAATGTCATATATCAATTATATCTCAATGAGACAGCTTTAAAAGTAATTATCTAGTACTATCCAATTTAAAGAGTTTGATACTGAAGAACCTGGCAATGAGTAATTTAAAATAAAATAAATATATTAATATATTTGCCTGGGCAGGGGGAAACTTCAGATGTATCACTAATACAGGAAATCCCATGATTTGACAATGATTAATAAACTTCTCCATTGCGTAAGTCATGGTTCAAGATAGTAGACTAGCCATAAGATGATAAATCCTACAACAAATGAATGTTATCCCATTCAAAAACCTAAAAATGATCCTTGGTTCCTTTCCCTCCCCCTACATATCATAAACAACTGATAATTTTAACCCCCTAAATATCTATCATCTTCTCTTTTCCATCCACTTCCCTCTATCTCCATCAACATCATCAGTCTTTGCTGACACCCACCATGCTCTGCTGAAATAGACAACTGAATGATTTACATAAATCTACTCCTGCCCATCAAGAATGAAGTGCAAAAAAAAAAAAAAATGGTAATTTGATTGTCATCTATCCCATGCTCAACCTCCCTTATTATTTCAATTGCTTGGATTATTTTAATTGCTTCCCATGGCATTTATAAAGATAAACATTCCTAGCATAGCCTTTAAGCTTTAGGCTTAAAGCTTCATTATCTTCTCCTTCCTCTCTAGATTCTGGCCCCATGAGTACATTTTAGTTCTCATTTGCATGTCATATGGACTGTCACTTTAGGGACTTGGTGCATGCTGTTCTCCTTAGTGGAATTCTATTTGTACCTCTATTTATCTAAACAAAACAAAACCCTAGGGAGCTTTCATTTATCAACCCAATCATCACCTCCTTACCTTCCTCACCCTCCTAACTAGGTCAAAACCTTCCATAACAAGCTCTCAAAGCACATGCTTCTGTCATTAATGGTACTCTTCACAGTTGCAATTATATTTAATTTTATGATTATTCTAATAATGACAGACATTAGCCAGATAAATTCCATGTTTCACCACTGAGTCTTTTACTTTTTACATAATAGATATTCAATTAATACCTGTAGAAGAAATGAAGGAAAGTCTCCATCTTAACACAGATTCCAGGGATGCCTCAATTGCTCCAACATTTTCAAAACTCTTCATCATCATTTACAGAATGTACACATTCATATGATTTCCTTGTTCACTTACCTGCCCTACCCTCTAGAAAAAAAGTAATACATTATGCTACTATAAAATCAGAATGCACACACACACACACACACACGCATATACATGATATTATCAAAATTAAGATGTAATTTTTAAAATTATGGACGTTTTAATGTGAAAAAAACACTTCCTAGTGAGTCTAAACAAGATTTATTTTGCCAACAGCTTTTGTTTTACTTAAATGGAAGAAGTGGTCAACTTTATTGAGTGGATACAAAGTGCCAGACACTGTGCCAGATTTCAGATCTTTTCCTACATTTAATTGTGCCAAGTAGGTAGAATTTTCACAATTCTAGATGAATAAACGGAGTCTCAGAGAATTTAGATACCTTGTTCAAAGTCCTATGAACAGAAACTAACCAAGTTACTAACTAAAAATATATAATTCTGAAGTTCTTACTCTGAAAAAAAAAATTAGGATTTCCCCATAAAACATAATCAATACAACTCTGAAACAGTGAGGAATACAGGCCTAGCACTGTCACTTAGGTCTCAAAACATATATAGTACTTTTCTCTTGGATCATTTCATCTGAGAAAATAGATTAAGCAATTACAACACATCTGGAGTCATATGATCTATTTAGAAAACAGAAGAAGTAAGGATGGCCACCAAATTTTGGTTTGAGCAATATCCTCCCTGTGATCTATATTCCTATTCATTAACATCTGGTTTAAATTTTGCCTTTGCAGTGAGTTGTAGTCAAAGTACATACAAACACATTTTAAATGAAAATTAGTGTCTTCTCTATTCAAATGCTTCAACGTGGAAAGTGTTTTAATGAGATCCAACAGAAGCAAACTAATTGAATTTTCTGTTTTCATAAACTGCGATACTTTTATGTATGTATATGCTTAGGGCTAGGGTGGGTTTCAGGAAAACTGATATTTTCTTTCTGCTATTTTCCAAAATTTGTTTCTGGCAAAGACTAAAAATGGGTTATATTAAATATATATATATATATATATATATATATTAAATAAAAAATTATCTTGGACAGCTGAAAGCTCTATCATATTTATTACTAAATACATTTAATAATTCATGGGATGAGTCTTCAGAAAATAAGATGATAACAGATTTTATCAAAAGCAAAAGAATAAAGATTTATTTTCAAATATATGGCAAATCTAGTCTCACCTGATTTAAAACATATCTAGAAAAAATTTTCTTTTTCTGATACCTCTCAGTATCAAAGGCATGCCCACCAATAAAAGAAAATATTTATTGACCAGGTATCACAAAACTCTCAATATTCACCAATATTTTCACATTTTAAAGCACTGGTATTACAGATCAGACACTAAATAATGATTCTCAGTCAGTAGAGAATGTTAACTTTTGATTTAAAGAATAAATATTTTTTTTCATTATTTTAAAAACTAAATGCTAAAACATGGACCCTGAAAGATGTACAATATAGGCTGTACTTGTAAAGTGGTAATTGTAGGGATAAGCAGCAGATTTAGGCCTCTGTTATTTCAATAATTTTTTAGGGGACCACCAGTCAGAGGTGCTGTGGCATCCCTTCTAAAGTAAAGGACAAAACGGTTTCATCATGCACTTCCTATCATACAAGCAGCACAGGGCCTCGAAGACCTCTGTTCTGGAGGCGAAACATTCTACACTTAGAAATACTGCTCTAGCTGATATATGGTTGTTGTGGAAGGCCCCTGGCTTTGAGTAGGGCCTGTAGGAGTAAAGAGCTTTGCAGAAAGTCCAGACTATGATGAAAGCAGCCAATACTTGGATCAATACTATCCAACAGACCCTATGTTGCTGGAGACACGAGTGGTGGGGGTAAAAAAAAAGAAAAAAAAAATCAGTGTGGATTTCATGGCAAGCCCTAGTGAGAGAATCACAAAGCAAGCTCCTAGGGTTTTGGAGCAAGGCCATAACATCTGCAGTAGAGAGTTACACGCTAGTAGAAAAACAGCCTCTGGCATGCTATTGGGCCCTGGTAATGATGGAATGCTAGAACATATGGACACCAAGTGACCATGCATCTGGAATTGTCCTATTGGACCCACCCAGTGATAAAGTCAGGCGGGCCTAGCATAATCCGTTAGAACATGGGAATGGTACCTCCGGGACAAGTATGAGCAGGCCAACAGGACACAAGCAAGCTGCAGGAGCAATCAGTCCAGATTCCCCCATCACCCATCACAGTTGCACCAATGCCTCTGTCTGAGTTCACAACCATGAACCAGGAAGAACTACTACATAATCACCTAAAAGAGCACAAAGAAGACCAAACTGGATTACAAGTTGATATGCCTAATAAGTGAAAACCAAAACTTGTTAGAACTCCCTCACAGCCCCACTCAGGAGCAGTACTGAAAGACAGTGGCAAGGGAAAAATCCTCCTAATTGATAGGGTTTTGGATGGTGAACCTGGTTGTCTACTGGGTAGAATGGTATTATCCAATTAAAAAAATAATGTGAACTAGAAATGAAAGCTACTTATTTCTTTTTAAATTTTCTAGTAGCCATGTTTTAAAAATTTTTTAAAGATTTTATTTATTTATTTGACAGAGAGAGAGAGAGAGATCACAAGTAGGCAGAGAGAGGGGAGGAAGCCGACTCCCTGCTGAGCAGAGAGCCCAATGCGGGGGCTCAATCCCAGGACCCCGAAATCATGACCTGAGCCGAAGGCAGAGGTTTAACCCACTGAGCCACCCATGCATCCCTAAAAAGTATTTCCTTAACCCAATATATTGAAAATGTTAGCATTTAACACATATTTTAAAATAATTTGCTTTTTCACAATTTTTGTATTAATTTTTTTCTTTTTTCTTTTTTAAAGATTTTATTAATTTATTTGACAGACAGAGATCACAAGTAGGCAGAAAGGCAGGTAGAGAGAGAGGAGGAAGCAGGTTCCTTGCTGAGCAGAGAGCCCAATGCGGGGCTCGATCCCAGAACCCTGAGATCATGACCTGAGCCAAAGGCAGAGGCTTTAACCCACTGAGCCACCCAGGTGCCCCATATTAATTTTCTATATCTATATTTACTATATTTACAATACAGCTCAATTTGGACAGCTACATTTCAAGGGTTCAGCAATGATATGTGACTACTGGCTACCTTATTAAACAGCATATACAGAGTATGCTGTCAGAGAATATACAGAGATGTAAAGGCAGAGAATATACAGAGATGTAAAGGCAGCAGATGGTCAGGAGCCGAGAAAGAAAAAGATGGAAAAATGAGAAGAAAGTCTGAAGCAGAGGCATATGGATAAGCACATGGAAAATGGGCACAGAAGAAAAGGATCTTTGTATCACCCATTAATGCCAACCAGAAATGACCCACCACAGAAAAGGCATTAAATATTTAGGTAGACAAAATCTCGACCATTCAACCTAAGCCAGCCTTTATCTGCAACCACCAGTACTGATACAATGAACACATGAACCAGCTGTTCAGTGGCAAAAATGAAGGCTATGAATGTGCCTAATGACAGCAACTCCCTCTTATCAAGATTGATCTAGCTACTGACACTTCAGAACATCCAACTTCCTAGCAGCAGAAACCAATGTGAACCCCTGGTATGGCACTGTTCCTAGAAGAGTCCTATCACTTGGTAACAAATCAATTACATTTGATCCCTTCTGTTCTAAAACAGTCATCCATGCTCATTGGAATAATCACCTGTTACTAATACAGAATTGCCTTCCCTGCCCACATGGCCTCACTATACCACGCAATAGAGCACTAACCTCTCCTTCTAACTTGACCCTCAGGAAATAAGGCCTCCCAGAGCCCTGGAAAAGCTGCTTCCCACATGCATATGGATAAGTGGATCCATGCAGTGCAAAGTATGCACTACGGACAGAAATGCAGCACTTGGAACCTTCTTCAAGAAAACTGATCCATGAGAGACTATGGACTCTGAAAAACAATCTGAGGGTTTTGAAGGGGCGGGGGGTGGGAGGTCGGGGTACCAGGTGTGGGTATTAGAGAGGGCATGGATTGCATGGAGCACTGGGTGTGGTGCAAAAATAATTAATACTGTTATGCTGAAAATAAATAAAAAATAAATTTAAAAAAAAAAAAAAAGAAAAAGAAAGGATGCCCTGCCCAGCAATGAAGAGTGTGGTTAGCTGACAACCTCCAGCTGTTAACTTCTTTAGTAAACACCTCAATCTCTAACCCTGATTATACTAATTTCAGAGCAGTTCTTAATCAATGATTGAGCAAAGCAACAGTAAATGACAGCATACTCCTCTTGGGGTGGCCCCCAGCCAATGAACAAGTCATGAAATAAGGGATTCACTATTTCTACACATAGCAGACTCCTCTAATGGGCCATCCTTGCTCTAGATTCCTCATTGGGCTATCGGGTTGGCACTGTAATCTGATAGCTCTTCCATACTCCTTCCATTCTTCCTCCCACAGGTATTAGTCTCCAATAAAATTTTGCACTCCTAACTCCAATGTCAGAGTTGTCCTGGAGTACCTCAACAGTGACACCAATCAGTGAGAACCACAAACAGGTTCTGACAGGAAGGGCAAAAGTACCTTGATATTGGTATGGTAAGAGTGGGAAGCTGAAAGTTGGAGAGCTTCTATAGAAATAACTAACCAGGGTGCCTGGGTGGCTCAGTGGGTTAAGCCGCTGCCTTCAGCTCAGGTCATGATCTCAGGGTCCTGGGATCGAGCCCCGCATCAGGCTCTCTGCTCAGCAGGGAGCCTGCTTCCCTTCCTCTCTCTCTGCCTACTTGTGATCTCTGTCTGTCAAATAAATAAATAAAATCTTAAAAAAAAAAAGAAAGAAAGAACCATAGCTCACATTGGAACAAAGATTATATTTTTTATAACACATGAAACTTTGTTGATCAAATTTAAATTCTCATGCAGAATTGGGAGAATGAAATTTTGAACACCTAGATAAAAGCTCTAAGTTTAAGGAGTATATAATAAGCCAATTAGGTGTTTTCTAAAAGAGAAATTGTGAACTCTAATAATTTTCTTTGCTTCCTCCTAATCCAATTTTACAATTTTATGTGGATGTATATATGTAAACATATGCACTATACATACACACGATATATGTCTATGTGCGTGTATATATGTGTGTGGATAAAACTATATGCTAATTGAACTTTAATTTTAGGGGTAGTCATTTGTCCTATCAAGAATCCAAACTCCAAATCATTTTTATCATACTAAAAAGTCCAAAGTCCTTCTGCACATGCTTTTCCTTTTCTTATCTGGCTTGATAATACAACTTTGTCAGTTTGCATACCATATGTCAAAAATGTGTTTTCACTAAATTAATGGCTTCCTCATTAGGTGAATAAATTACATATTAGCTTTCCCTAGTTAAATCAAAAGCCATTCAGGTAGAGTGAATTGTGTAAAACTATTTTACAGCTGGTGTCCTCCTATGCTTTTTTTTTTTTTTTTTTTTTTTTTTATCTATTTGTCAGAGAGAGAAAGCACAAATAGGCAGAGTGGCATTCTGCAGAGGGAGAGGGAGAAGCAGGCTTCCTGCCAAACAAGGAGCCTGATGCGGGACTCAATCCCAGGGCGCTGGGATCATCACCTGAGCGGAAGGCAGCTGCTTAACCAACTGAGCCACCCAGGTATCTCATCCACCTACACTTTCATGAACAGGATATAAAAACCTTGCAATTTCTGTCCCATTTCACCTCCAGGATGAGGTGAAATCCCTAGATCACCTAGCTATTAATTTAGGAGGAATTTCATTGGCCTAATGCTTAAACTCAGGACAGCAGAGTTCTTCCTCTTAAAACGTTTTGTTTCCCTCAAGTGACCTTTCATGCAAAGTAGTAGGTAGAATTCTAAAAAGAATAGAAATCTGGAACTCCAGGTTTATGGAATGTGATGTGTTGTGTAAGTCACTTTTTGCTTGCTTCCCAATAACTGTTAGCTCAGGAACTGTATCTGTTCCAACTGCCTATAACATGCTTTCATCAAAACTTGGGGGAGAGTGGTGGGGAAGCAGCTAACATGTACTTATTTTAAAAATTTCAGCCTACCATTATATACTCCCCACAAAATGAAGAGTTGGACCAACAGAAATCTGCTGGTGCCTCTTTACACAAATCTAAGATGATTAGAAAAAGAAGAAACCCTTGATATGATTGATTACAATGATGTAACAAATCAAAGATCCAATAACTGCATGGAAAAACATTAATAGGCTTGGAGCTTTCTGAGTTTGGAGATTATTAAATACTTCACATAAAAAGATGGTGAAATCCATATGGACATAGGACTTCTGCAGTGAGATAATTTTAGAGAATACTGCCAATATAAATACATCATTTTTAACTAAATTGATCTAAAATGGGTTAATCTATTAGGGCAGTGTTTGCTGACTCTAAAAGTGAGTAGAGTCAAATCCTCAAATACTCACACAAATATATTTAAATGTATTTCTAAATAATTTTGATATTGAATTGTTAATATTAAAGCTGATCTTTAAAAATAACTAAATAAAATACCTTTTAACCCAGGAGAGAAATATTGCAAACCATGTTTGCAAACTATCACAGACTTATAACAAGATAAATTTCTATAATCTTCTCTAGTGTCTCAGAAATGGGACAGTCATCATAGTGGGTCATATATACTCCAATAGGAGGGGTTCATTCAATAGCCCTCTGGCGGATCCTGAATTACTGTAATCTGTGGTGGGAACAATGTACTGAAGAGGCCATCGGAAAAGCAATTACACCCTGGTTAGTATTTCTAAAGCTATGAACAATGATAGTATAAACAGACCTAGATAAAAGCTCTAAGTTTAAGGAGTATATAATAAGCTAATTAGGAGTTTTCTAAAAGATTTTGAACAGTTTTATTGCAAGTGCTGAAAACAACCAATAAAGTAGGCGTATTGATAAAATAACTCCGTACGTATTTTTTAATAATATCACATTTTGGTAACTGTCGTACATTTTAATGCGTTCAGACAATATGTAATTTGAAATTAGAATGTACTCACTTTTACTAAACCAAGGTCAAAGGTTGTTGTGAAGTGTATGTATATGAATATGTATGTTTAATTAAAACAATGTTCAAACATAAAGCAATTAATATGGTTTCTACAAAACAGATATTGAATATCCTAAAAGTCCTCAAAGTTGTGTTATTGATTACCTTTGAGCATGAAAATGTTTGCTAGAAGCAACAGAGCTCTCTTGGAATTCTTAAGCTTTTGCAGACTGTTGAAGGACAATTTAGTTTTCTGTCAATACAGTCTATCTCTGATGATATATATATAATATATGGCATGTATAACTTTTTTTGTATTTATATTATACATGCGTAATATACTTATGATGCATATTCTATTAATATAGTATATTTATAGTAAGGAATATAATGCTAAGCCATAAAGTAAGATGGTTATTCAAGGGGTTCAGAACCAGACACCCTGACCCCCATCTGGTATCTGCCCCTCACTGATACAGGTGACTTGAACAAGCAGATTAATTCCTCCAAAATCAGTTTTCTCAGAAATAACAGAGATAAGAATAGTACTAACATAGGATTATACAATGTAAATAAAGTAAATGCAATACAGAACAGTACTAACATCATAAGGTTCTTACGAAGATATAAAAAAGCACTTCGTAGATTGCTTTACAAAGTACTCATTTCTTAATGAATGTATTATTATTATTATTATCATCATCATGATTATGACTATTATCAACCAAGGACCTACTCCACACAGAGGGCCACATGAAGCAGAAAATTAGAAGTGGATTTGGCTGATGCCGTCAAAGTGTTTTAAAAAATCAAGTCAACAGGCCATGGCAGCACATTTATTAAAGTGGAACAATACAGGGGAGATCGGCATGAGTCGGCATAAAGATGCCACAAAACCTCATGAAGCATTTTACGTATGTCAGAACCCTGATCGACTCAACTGCAAAGATGAAACAGTAACTAGAAATTTTATTGTTTGTCTCAAAGATCAGAATATCAGACACACACAAGACTGAAAACAGAGGTAATGTGAGATGCATATACAACTGGACAAGTTCTTCGAAAAACATCTCCAAGATGTTAGCTTTTCCTTTGAGACCACAAATCAATACAATGCAACGGACTGGCTCCCCGGATTAGCTGTAAATTGTGAATACGGACACAGTACTGAAAAATAAAAATTCCTGGCATCTGAGAATACAAAAAAATGTTGACAATGCGGCTTAAAAAACAAATTTAAATGTAAATATTCCTGATTTTGAAGCTGGTTTAATGGTTTTGGCTAAACTTCAGTTTTGTTGCCCCGATGATTATGCAGAAATCCCTACTGCAATTTGCTTTTTACATTAGGAGTGTTTATATCAGATGCAGCTGATCGGTTTAGAAAAGCACAGTTAGATTTTGACACAGGAGAAGCATTTCTTCTATCATGGCATGAGGAACACAAAACACAAACAAAAATTAATGAAGCCATTACAGCTGTCCAGGCAATTATTGTTGATCCCAAGACAGACCACAGACTGGAAAAAGTTGGAAGATGAATATTTTAGGATTTCAACTTCTCACTTAGTATAGTCAGAGCCTACGCACAATGCTGGAATGTGTCAGGAAATTAGATGTTAGTTTTTCAGGAAATGAAACCTCATAACTTTGACCAGATATTTACCATTTGGTTTGGGTTTTTTTTTAATCTTCTAGTAAGTATAGGGACTAAGTGAGGAGTTAAATTAACAGACAAAATGCTATGTATACAAAGATGTTGATTTTATCTAGAGTAGCTCAAGTTGAGAGACCTTAAGAGTTAAATAATTTTTGATGTAACTATATTGTTATGTACTTATTTTTATTTGAGGATATTTGACACATTATGTACATTAGTTTCAGGTGTACAGCTTAGTGATTTGACAAGTTTACACCTTATGTTACATTCATCACAAGTGTTTCTCCCATCTGTCCCATTACATTACTGTTCTAGTGTCATTGTATTCCTTATGCTCTACTTTTTATTCCCATGACTTACTCATTCCATAACTGGAAGCCTGGCAGCCTTACTCATGGGACAATAACAGCTCACTGAACTGCTTATAAACCCATTCTGACCTCTTGTAAAATGGCAGTAATAAACAGAGAACCAGGGCAACTGGGTGGCTCAGTGGGTTAAGCCTCTGCCTTCGGCTCAGGTTGTGATCTCGGGGTCCTGGGATCAAGCCCGGCATCGGGTTCCCTGCTCAGCAGGGAGCCTGCTTTCCCGCCTCCCCCCGCCCCCACCTGCCTCTCTGCCTACTTGTGATCTCTGTCGTCAAATAAATAAATAAAATCTTAAAAAAAAAAAAAAAAAAACAGAAAACCATCTGCTGGACTATCTAATATTCCACTGCACCTCTAACCAGAATGTACTTTGTACTTCTATGTATTCTAATTGTCAGAATCCTCAGGACAAGTCTTTGGGACAGGGGCTAGACCCTCACTTTGACATATGAGGAAAGTGAGTTCAGAAAGACTTGGTGAGGTTGTACCACGCACTCAATGTCACGCAGATGGTCAAGTGACAATGCGGGAATTTCGGCCACATCTGCCAAGCCCAAACAATCCTCCTAGCACATTGCTAAACTACATATTCTCTCCCTAAACATTCTTATTCTTCAACTTCCTTTTTCTGTTACATAAACCATCATTTTAAAATTCTTGGTATCATTTCCTTCCTCCTACACATCAGTAACCTTTTAAAATAACTCTTGTATCCCTTCGCCCCTCTATCAGTCTCCGACTTCAGCTATCCTTATGACCTCTCGGCCAGGAAACTGCAATCATTCTATTTCTAGTCCTACTGACTCTGCACGCCTCCAGTCCATTCTGTCCATTCTATGACAACCCCCTCATTGCCCAACCAAACCCCTCCAGTAGCTCAGTTTCCTAAACCCCATCATGTAAAGGCTCGAGTCCCTTATTTGTTGTCCAAACCCCCACTTATTCTGTCTCCAACTATATCCTAGTTCCTCATTCTGGAATTCTTCCCCATTTTACCCAATTCCCAAACTTCTCCCAAATATCCTGTAAAGATTTAAAGGAACTAAAATAAGTCACAATGGGTATTTCCAGATGGTAGGTGAGATTATGTTTAATTTTCTCTTTTTTACACTCCAAATTGTCTACCATGAAGATTTCTTATTTTCATCACTTGAAAATGTTCATTTTTTAAAAAATCATACATGCAGGGGAAAATGTATTAGTTGCATACAGAGAGGCCCCAGGATATCTACTCATCTATGGGCATTTGAACATACAGTGCATGGAAGCAAATAATGGCATTCAGTATATAGTGAGCCAAGCGAAAGTGAAAAATGAAGGCTGACTGGAGCCACCTATATCTTTTTAAAAAGACCTCACTGAAAACTGAGGAACGTCTAAAAGCATATGTCAATTGAAAAAAGTTTATTCTGGATACCACAATGAGATCATCCTTTGAGAGGCTCTGGAATGTGAAAAGAGAAAAGTAATTGGTTTGTTTATAAGAATCCAGCATGGGATACCTATTCTGGTTACAGGGCAGGTCTCAGAAAGGAATTTATTTTGGGCATAGTGGTCTCATACACAGTCTTGAGAGCAATCTAAGGGGAACAGATTCGGTTGCTCAACTATAAGCACAGAAAATTATCCAATTCGGCTTATACTTTATGGAGTCAACAGAAAGGTGTTCGATGACTTCAGAGTGCAGATGAGGAGAAAGAGCAAACTGGACAATACGACAAGGCTATTCTTACTGCTCTGCCCTCCCAGACACAGGGAAATCTGCCCAACTAATCATAGGTTAAAATCACAACTGCAAACACAAAATGAGAAATACTACATCTGGCTATCAAGAACAATTACAAGCAGTTAGATGTCACAAATGAGCCAGAAAAACATATTCAAGTATAAATTTGAAACGAACCATCAGGAAATCCCACTTGAGCTCTCCTATCGAACTACAAAGCTCTAAGTAAAATCCATGAACAAGGACTGCCTTTCATTACCTGCCATGGAGAAGAGAAAGCCATGGCTGTGAGTATCATAGGTCTTTCTCTCTGGTTACTGTGTTACTGGAAAGAAATAGAAGAAAAAGAGGCTTCTCTGCCTAAGGGCATATACAGAATACTAGAGAGCAAATATATTACAATGTATTACATTTTCATGAGGTTATACCTAAAATTTTTCGTTTTGTTCTCTCCATTGGTCATGGGCTCGGAATAAAGTGGCAATATCTAATTCTCTTTAGATAGTGAGTCAAGAATTAAATGAAAAGCTAAAATTATAAAGTTTATAAAATAAAACATAAATATCTTCATGGCCTTGGAGTAGAGAAAAATATATGGGCTGGGACATAAATAACACTAACCGTAGAGTTAAAAAAAAAATATATTGAATTTTATCAAATTTTTAGAAACTACTCACCAAAAATTATTAATAAAATGAAATGGCGAGCTAGACACCAAGGAAAATATTTTAATAGATTTATCAAAGAACTCATCGATTAACAAAAAAGATAAACCCAATTTTTTTTTAAGTGGCAAAAAAGCTTGAACACACATTCACAGAGAAACATGAGAGAATGAATGGCCAATAAGCTTATGAAAAGGCACTCAACATCACCAGTCAGGAGGGAAATGCACATCAAAACCACACAATGAGATCTCATTACACACCAACCTGAATGTTCAAAATGCAAATGCATGATACCAAGTCTTGGCAAAAACACAGAGCAGCTGAAATACACAGATATCATTAGTAAACATGTAAAAGAGTACAGCCATATTTTAAAACTATAGCAGCATTTAAGAAAGTGAAACATCACCTACTCGAAGACTCAGTAAATTCTACTCCTAGGTATATCCCAAGATCAAGAAATGGCTATGTCAACAAAAGCCTTGTACAAAAACCTCCATCGCAGCTTTGTTCACAGTCACTCCAAGCCGAAAACACGGATGTGGATCTGAACAAGTTAAACAGGAGTATAATTCATATAAAAAATTATACAGAAATAAAAAGGAACACACTACGGATACGGCTATAATCTGAAGAATCTCAGAGCATTTTGCTAAGTAGATCCAGTCACAGAAGAGTACATGCTGTATGATTTCAGTTATGTAAAAATCAGAAACAAGCAAAAACAACCAAGGATAACAGAAATCAGCATAGTGGTTGCCTCTGGTAGGAGTAAGGGTACGGACCAACTGCAAGGAGGTCCAGGGGAACTTTCTGTGGCAATGCAGGTGCTCCACATGTTGATTTGGTTGGTGGATGCATGAGTGTATATGTTTTTTAAAGTTTCAGACTATACACTTAAGATCTGTGCATTCTACTGTATGAAAACTGTCCCTCGGCAAAAAATTTCATCAGAAAAACAGAGCTGAACGATGGACTTCAAGTGAACCAAGGCTTGTAGAAAATGCTTACAAACAGTAAAAAATGCTTTTCAAGCTATGTTCTGAGTGAGAATATTAAAGGAGCGATCTGCCTCTTTACTTGGCTTATTTCCACCTGCTCACCGTTTCTTTTGATTCCATCTACTTGGCAAAACTGAGTAACTTACACACAATGGAAGACTAGGAGGGGGTTGAATCCCAAAGGAATTGATGATTAAGCCCTGACTTTGCCACTAATTCTGTGATCCGAGGCAAGAAGCTTCACCCTTACCTGGATCCCTGCTTCCTCATCAGTAAGATGAAGGCCAGACTAGATCATTTCTAAGCCCCTTACCAGCTCTATCCTTCTGTGTGTAGTTCCAAATATGACTTCTGCAGCTTAATACAAAGAACAGCACCCAGAGTTGTATGGTGACCTAATGAAAATATTTGGCACCATCAATAGACCTGAAATCTGGCAGATATTTTAGAAAGCTGGGCTGCCAAGAAAAGCTTACCAAGGTCATAAGCCTATTCCACAATGATATATTGGCCATGCTAGTGCTGACAGCATCTCACATGGTCCCCTCCCAATTGCAAGGCTATGAATGGGATCCAGGGATACCTAATTCTTTGTATGCAACCCTGTTAAGGGATTCGAGAAAAGACTTGGAAGCTGATACTAAGATCTGTTCCCAGTACTTTGGAAAACCTTTTCAACTCATCAAACCAAGAACTCAAGAAGGAACAAACAACCAATGTTCTAAATAAAAGCATTCCTGTGGGCTTATAAAGTCGCAGTACCGTTAAACAAACTCCTTTTTCTAGGTTAGCCATGTTTAATTTCCAGAAATATTAATAGATTTGAGTGTTCTAAATGACTATAGAAGGATGCAGACTCTTATTTATCAGATACTAATATCTTCTATAGATTAAAGAAAGGATAGCTTGCCCATCTCCCAAAGCTATATGAAACTAATACAAAAGCACACTGAGTTCTATAAAAACACTAATTTATTCATTCCTCAAGGGCATTATTTCATACATTTCAATAATAACTGGCAGTCCTTGGGTGGCCTACATGATTTATCACTCATCTCTGAGAGCGCTTTTAGTCCAGAGAATAACAGGACCTTCTCCTTCCTAAGGCATTCATGGTTCATGACTAAAAAATAATGAACATTTTTAAAGCAAATCCAAAAGTGATTTCATAAAGGGCAAAGATCTGGATTTCATATTTTGTTGCTAATCACATATGTTCATCCCGGCAGCATCCTAAACATAATAAATAAGTACATATATCATTCTCTGCAAGATTTGTTGGTCTACTCATTTGTTTGCTTGCTTTTGTGGTGAAAATGCCTTTCATTTTCTGGAGTATACCCTGACTTCTCACTAATAAAAATGACTCCAAATGGATGAGAAAGAATTGGAGAGTGGAAAAACTTAAGACAAATATTTGATCATATTTCAATCTTGTAGTGTGGAAATGACAGAAAGGCACAAAATTAGATCAAAACATACCAAGAAAGTCTGCTGATTCTTGAAGCAGGGTAGACCCCCAATTAATTTATATTTAAGTATAGTTATTAGAAATAGAAATTCTTAATAAAAGAAGGTATCTGGGGGGTCTTTTCATAATTAGTCATAATCAAAAAAGAGTGAATTCTCACCAAATAAAATAGTCTCATTTCATATATCACAGTATGAAATCTATACCTGAAAGCCACCTTAGGAAGGTTGTTTTTGTATATCCTACTTTTGTGCTCTCTGTGCTATATAGAACTTTTCTTGGATAGCCAACTTCAGAGCCTTTTTTAAATACACGATGCTTTATTCAAAAAACATGTCTAAAACCCGACTCAAGCAGGAACTCATTCAAAGCAAATTTCTGTAAGGACTGTTTTGTTGTTCTTTTCCCCATTCTGAAGGCTGCAGGCAGTGGTTGGAAAATCTGTGCTACGTCAGCACTTAAGAGAGGTTCATAAGCATTCTTCACACTCTGTCTTCCAATTGTACGCATGTGTAGAAAGAAGCTTAGTGTCATTTCCAGGCTCCAATCACAAAGACCTGAATTTTGTTTTCAGAAAGTGTTAAGACTCTGCAGAGAGCCAGGGTCAGTAACAAAAGAGAAAATGAATTCTAGGGAAGCGAGCAGCACTCCAAGGACACCATGAACAGCATAGCCCATTAGAAGTCCTGGGCCAACTAAGACTAGACATCTACTCCAATTTATAATTTGTTTGCTGATGAGCCCCATTCTCTCTCCCAAAGTACCTGAAAAGCAGAATGTATCATGGAGTTCTCATAGTAGATTCTCATTATTCAGATTCTGTTATTTGAAAATTTACCAACTCGCTAAAATGTACGTGTAACCCCAATATCAATATTCACAGCACTTTCGCAGTCATTTTTGGACACGCACAGAGCAACGGAAAACTGGAGGCACCCTGCGTGCCCAAACGTTTCCAGCTGAGGTCCACGGGCAAGACTCTGCCTTTGTTTCAGCCTTCAGAACGTGCGCAGATAGCTTTCTCAGGCTGTTCAGTGGTATTTTCTTGTGTTTTTGTGCTTTTTGTTGATTTTGCTGCTCAAGATGCTTTATGAGCAGGTGCTGGAGGGCTGCCGACTATTGCTAAGCACAAAAAGACTCTTTTGTGCCTAACAGAGAAATTAAGTGTTGGATAATCTTCGCTCAGACGCAAGGAATAGTGCTTCTGGCAGTGAGTCCAATGTTAATTAATCAACAACATATATTAAATAAAATATCTTTAAGTGGAAACCTATATAAAACATGGATATGTACTAACATATGAAAGTTTTATAACCAGAAGCTCCCAGGAACCTAACCCTGTCTTTCCCCTAGAAGCAAAGATTTTGGTATTCACTAATTCAGTGTTTGTAAAGAATTTATAGAATATGTAACTACAGCAAATGAGGATCTATTGTAAATGTACCCATTACGATAAAAAGAAAAAAGTAGAGTTTAGTCTGAACTATTCTCATTCCTGGAAGGCTTATTCAACGATATTTTTAGGTTGTTATTCCTTTATTACAGTTACACCCGGGGGGGGGAATATATATATATATATATATATATATATATATATATATATAAAAATCAAACAACAAAATAAATGGAAAACTCTTTATAATGCTACCAGAAAAAACTACTGCTAACACTTTGATGTTTAGATTTACAGAAGAGTTTATATATGTGTGCACACACAGTGATAGAAACTGCTATTTTCATTTAATGTGCTATGTATATCTTTCCATCAATAAATACAGTTTAATAGTTACCTGGCATATCATTTTATAGATATTACATAGTTTATTTTACTGATCTTCATATTGTATATATTTAAGTGGTTTCACATACATACACACATTTTGTTTGTTGTAAATAATAAATAATAATAAGTAATAAATATACTTGTTTAAAAGTAATAAATAGATTTGTTTCTACAACACTGTAAACTTGTTCCTTGGAGGAAAAAGTAGAAGTGGATATGTCAGGTGTGGAGGTTTTGATACCTGTCAAAATATACTCAAAAAGTTGGGACAAATAACATTCTTATTTGATTGTATGAAAATGATTTCCTTACATTCTTACTAATGCTGAGCACTGGAACTCCTTTTAATGTTTTCTGATATGCTCTTGATAAAAAATTATTTACCATTATGGCTTTAACTTGAAGATTAATTCTAGTAATTTGAATATATTTTCATGTTTACTGGGAGATTGTATTCATTTGTAAAATACATATGTTTTTTCTATACGGCTATTTAAGAACTCATCTTTCACTCATTAACTGGTAAGAAATCATTTTATATTAAAGGATATGCTATCATATATGTTCCAAAAATTCTTCTCAGTGCAGTATTTTTTTACTTTGTTCATATATGTATTTTGCTTCTTTATATTTGGTGGTAAAGAATTTTTTAACTGTCACATAGTCAAATCATTCAAACTTCTTTTATAATTTCTGCTTTTGACATCATGGTTCTAAAATTCTATAGTTATATAACATTATATTCCAGTACTATATGGTTTAAATCTTCACATTTAATCACTTATAACTAACATTAGTTCATTGGTGGGTAACTACTAGTTGGAATGAGTAATTTTGAAAATCCAGAGTATCAGTGAAAGTCTATTTCCAATTTTCTAAGTTTTAATTAGGAATAGTTAAGGAGTAGTACTAAATAATACATTTTTAGCATCTTTCATTGAATCATAGGGTTTTCCCCTCTCGTTTCTTTATGTGATGAATTATTTCATCACATAAAGAATTCAAATACCATTCCCACATACTTGAAATAAAGCAGATAATTAACATATCTGTGAATTTAATTGCTAATACCTTTTTAGTATTTTGCCATCGTACGTGTGTTAGGCCTTTGGGATCTATGCTTGTAACATTCTTAAATTAGGGACTGCTGATTTTATAAAGTGAATTGGAAAATCTATTTTTTTGTACTGGAAACTTTTTCTATAGACAGAAATTGTCATTCTCTGAAGGACTGAAAATACTCATATTTCAAACCACCTGTACCAACACTCTTTGGAGACATTTTTGACCATATTTTCTACTTCAAACGTGTTTATTGTCACATTTAGATTTTCTCTTTCTCATTTTGATATTTAGTATTTTTGTTTAAAATCAACCATTTCAATTTGATTTTCCTACTATCCTAACATTTCACTATTTCCATCTCATCCATATTTATTTTGTCCCCATTCTTTTTCCTCATATTTGTATTGTGTTTCCTCTTATTTTCATTAAACTTGTTACTTTCTCTGAATTTTTCAATTGGAATTTTTTTCCTACATCGTCCTATTTTCTTCCTTTTATTTTCTGTGTTAATTTGTTTTTCTTTCACTAACTTCTTGATTTGTAGCCTTCTATCCTAAATATATTCTGAAATGTTCTTTTTGATGTTGCACTTAATCTTGGAAAAGATTCTATGTCATTCATTTGGCTGCACAGCACACTTGCCGAGAAACGAAATGATTATTCAGAATCCAATAATTTGGAACAGAGAGGCCCAGAGGGGCTATACCGCCAGGCACCAGCAAGAAGTGCAAGGCACCGAGGTGAAGCCTGGAGTCCAGGTAGACTCTCGGTTTTGTTATCCTATAGCAGAATGTACAGTATGCAAAAGCAAGAAGGGAAGAACAACTCAAGAAAGCAATTATGTGGGGCGGGGGAGGCAGCAGGGAACTGTGCACGTACTATTAGCAAGGCTCCTATGGAGGCATTAACTAGGGGGCTGCAGGGGATGGGAGAAGTGACCTCAGCAGGCATAGCTATCTTATTCACCATCATCACTTTTTTCAGCTTGTAGTGTTTCCAGACCGACGGAGGCATGTGGCTTTTGACACTTGCATAGAGCTGTTGCCATTTAAGCGGGTTCCTATCCTTATTGTCTCTTTTACCCACAGAGGGCTTGCCCTCCTACACATTTTGTTTTGCAAGATTTTTTCATATAACTCACATTAACTTTTTTTTCTCACTCATCTTTAAAGAAGACAAAATAAGAGAAGAGCAATGTTCATCCTCACACTCTACTGAATTGCCTTTTCCTATTCTCTGTACACCACAGTCTAGTTCACTGGAAAGCATGCTCAGCTTCCAACCCTTTCCTGATTTTCTCAGGTTCAAACCAAGACACCTTTCTGCATTAAGGTGGTGGCATTTCTGAACTGCTTATTGCCTATTGTTCTGATACCCCAAATGAATTGTAATACATAAAAGAACTATAGATTATACTAGACCAGCACCTCTCTCAGAGCTCCCTCCGAATACAGAACAAATTCTCAAGATGTGTGACCCACCACTAGTTTTTCCTCGTGTTTGAACACCTCTAATCTAGGACTTGAAATTATCTGTCTAGTTACTTAAAGACAATAAAAAGGGAAAGCGAACAAAATAGAGAGGAAGATAGATTTATGGCAAGGAGAAGTGTGGTCAATTCCTGCTTATAAATCAGAACAAGGAGTTGGAGAGTGTCAAAGTAAACAGCTATTTCCTCCAGTGAGCTCTGTTTTGAAAAGCAAACTCCAGAGACAACATGGAGGCGTAACTTAGGCACTGCTTAATTCCCTGCAAAGAACACAGACCTGGTGCAGGAAAACATAAGCCTGGGAAATCTTATGATGCCAGAAAGAAAGAAAGTCCTCACAAAATAAGAACATACAAAAAGGGCACAGAATCTGGATCCTAAAAGTCCCCAGTGGCCAAAGTTGAAAACAAGTTGAGCAACAAAATAAAGAACAATAGTTCTGAATTATAACGCCCCCCCAAATAAATATATTTGAGACAATAGTGAAATAAATAAATATGTAAATAAGTGGAAAGTAAGGACTATTCTTTAAGAAAAAATTTCAGTTAATAAATGGAGGAATGAGAAAAATAGGAAAGCACCAATAGAACATCACAATAACCATTGCTGCAGGCAAGATCATTGATACATGCCTAAGTTAATGAGTAGATTTTTAGTAGAAAAAGGGAAGTTGCAAAATCTCAAAGTATCTCCCCCCAAATATTTAGTAATTACAAAGAAAAAAAAGGAACAACTTCACAGTGGAAAATCCTAGCAAACACCAGCTTAGTCAAGTGGTCAGGTCAAAATCACTACCAATACACAGCGACATCATGTTTGCCCTGCCATGATGCATGGACAAGGGCTTATCACTGCCGTGGTATCCTTCCCAGGAACAAATAATCTTGACAACACATCAGACAAACCCAAAGAGATGTCCCAGAATATAGTGAGCTATTCTTCAAAGCTGAGCTATTCTTCTGTCAAGGCCATATAATAAATAGACTGAGAAATTGTCACAGATTGGAAGAAACCAAGAAACTACACATCTAAATGCAATGTGGGAGGCTGAATTGGATCTAGAGCCAGGAACAAATGAAAAAAAAAAAAAAAAAAAAAACAACCAAAACAAACTGGTGAAATGTGTAACTAAATTCTGTATTTTAGTTAATAGTATTGTTCCAAGGTTAATTTCAGCTCTGATGAGTCTTGTGGTTTTATAAGATGTTAACATAAAGGGAAGCTGGGTGAAAATAGATTCAGAAACTATTGTTTCGGCAACTCTCCTATAAATCCACCTCAAATTTAAAATTTAAAAATAAACTTAATTTGATAAAAATAATCACATAAATTTCATGTATCTCTGATAAATACCTAATAAAAGGTATATGCCTAATACCTAATATATTAGGTGTCTCTGATACCTAATAAAAGACTAATCTGTAAATAAAATCTGTATTCACTCTGCCCTCAGCATTCTAACCATTCAAGATTGTAGAATTTCTTTCAGCCATAAGAACATTTTCCTGCTCTGGAATTCATAAAAATAGAAAATAGAAAAAATCTGTACATAGGTCAGATTTTATTCACTATCACCCTGTAGGAATTTGGGCTCAAGGAACTGGTATAAGAAAATGTCGATGCTTTGGCGACTGCTATTAATAAAGTCCTTTGCCTCTGACCCAAGATTTTCACATGTTCTTCCAGCATCCACAAAACTGTAGCAAGTCTAGCTGGCTGGCTTGTAAGAAAAGGAAAAATCTCAAGACTCTTCAGAGTTCTTCACACTTTCAGTTCTACTTTCTTGTGCAACAGAAGAGCAACAGAGGTGTTGAAAAATCAAATGCCTAAGGTGCTTGGCAGGTAATTTGGATAAATAAGGCAAACCAGAAGAAGATGTTGACAAGGTGGAGAGTTTGCTCCTTGTTTAAAAGGTCTAATTCCCATTCCAACTGATTACTGTAGGCCCAGTGCTGCCAGATTGTCTGATTTTTCTTATGAGTAGCCAAAACTCTCATTAGTAATGCCAGAATTTTGAATATTAACAGATTAAAAAAATCCTAAAGCATGTTATGAGTTCAACAAAATACGGATCAGTGCTGTCATAGACGCTACCTTAATCTACTGTTAGTTGCCAAAAGACAGTGGTTCAGTGTCTTCTGCTTATAGACTGCATAAGATAATTCATTAATAAGCTTCTTAAGTTTTCCTTCATTTCGAATCAGTTCTGTGTTTATAAAATACATAGAGTAGGTGGCTTTGACAATTTGTTCTTCAAACTCACCCTAACATTTTTCTGGAAGAGAACATGGTACATATAGGGCAAGAGAGATACTTAGGAAAAATAAACTAAGCAATAAAATTCTCAGGATCTGACTTACTTTTTGCATCCATGATCTGTCTTTGGAGAAATGAGGGCAGCAGTTTCAGGGAAAATGAAACACTGTATTTTGTTTATTGGTTATTCAATCAGATATGCACTGCTGAGTCTTCAACATTGTGTTTTAGCTGTTCTACATTTGCTGGCTAACGATAAAGAAAAAGCATATTAAAATAAGATGCTGGTAAGAACATCAAAGATTGAATGAAAACTTGGGCCATTCCATTTCGCACTATAAAAACGCCTAAATCTAGAATTTTCTCACAATTTGAACATCCTATTTTTATTGATACTCTTTATATAATAACCTCCATAACAAAATAGAAATATTGTCTGAGAATTTCACAAAAACTATTCCAGACTCTTAAACCAAAGTATTTAAAGGAAGATATATCACTCTTAATTATTACTTATTTCAAAAGCCTTCAACCCAAGCATGATACTCACAAAACAATAACATGTGGAAAGACATGGGAAATAATAGAATTTAAAATAGATTTTATCTTAGCCAGACAATTTATAATAAGGGAAACCAAAGCTTTGGTTCTAAAAAGTATCCCATGATCTGAGTTGTTATGTAGTGGAATGGGCCAACCAGATGGTTTTTTTTTTTTTTTCTTTTTTTATTTTATCAACTGCACTGTGCTCCCTCTAACCAGAGAGAGGCTATTATTACATTCTATTCCATGAAATGCTCTTCCCACTCCACCCTCTCTGTGCCTGACTTTCCTTCAGATCTCAACTCCCTTGCTATTGTCCCAGGAAAACCTCATTCCCTCACTCTCTCCTAGTACCCCTTGTCTACTTTCTGTAGCACTCCCCACAGTTATGGTTAGTAGAATAATGTCCTTATTCCCACTAGATTGTAAGACCAAAGAAGACAGAACCCACTTCTGCTTTTATTTTCCACTCACTCCTCAATTCCAAGTAGATTTCTTTACATATGGTAGGCACTCAACTCAAACTTGTTAAATCCATGAATAAACAGAGACCAGATTCTAAGATGCTAGTCTTAAATCCACCACTGTCAACTGACTTCAGGAAAATCACTTACTTTCTTCATCTGAAAAATGAAGAGTAAAACAATAGGGCTGTTTCAACAAATCTAACAATTTTAAAGATTATAAATGATAGTTACTGTCTCTTTAGCCTCAGGCTGATATTTAAGTTTTTATTTTGTTCTGTCTCAATAGTTTCAATATTATCCCAATGTGCACAGAAGGATCATTTGCAACTAGTAAAAATGCAAACTATCCATTTGCTACGTATGCATTTCAATGGCTTTAGTATAGTCACTGAGTTACAGAACCATCGCCACAATTTTAGAACATTTTTATCACTCAATCCTTTTTTGTCTTATATTATAGAGCCACTCCAGCTTTCTTACAGTTGCAGGTGGCATGAAAAATCTTCCTGTATCCTATTATCTTCAATCTATTAGTATCTTTGAATACAAAATGTGTCTCCTGTAGACAGCATATAGTTGAATCTCAAGCCAATTAATTTTATCTTTCTTTACATGAATGGTTTTTTAATCCAGTATTTGAGATTTGCTCTGCTTCCTAGCTGTGTATGTTCCTGATTTTCCCTGGTAAACTCTGGTCCGTGGTTTGGCTGACATCTCTAATAAAGCTACCTGTCTCCTTACATGCTTCTCACTACAATCTCTGTTGTATGTGAGAATGCCTTTAGGCTTGAACTTTTTCTCATTCTGGTGCAAATAAAATCAATTCCTCTGAGAGCAGCTCAGGAGCTCCTTGTTTTATAGCTTGTGACACCCTCCCCCTCCGCCCCGGTGTACAAATACCTAAGCCGTAGCTTGGAGCTAGGGGCAGGGAAAATGGCACAGTTCTGAGTGAGTTTGAAGTCCTCAGATGAGAGGAGTTGAATAAGAGCATGGAAGCTATTTTCTGGGGAGAAAAAGAATTTAGGTGGTTACTATCCCTTAAATGCTCGATAGAATTCAAAGTGAAGTCAACATGGGATTGAAGGGTTTTTTTAAATGAGAAGCTTTTTAAATATAAAGTGAATTTCTCTTGCAAATATAGGGCTACTCAGATGACTTGAGTTACTGCTCTTATTTTATTCCTGATATTAATTTATATTTCTTTTCTATCTAGATCAGTCTAGTTAGAAGTTTCCTAGTGATTTATCGCTTGATCAATGAGTTTTCATTTTAATTCCAGACTAGTTAACATACAATGTCACATTCAATCCACGTAAACAATATAGTGATTCATTATTTCTGAATCTTGTTATTTGCATCCTGATCAGTAGTCCTTAATTGTTTGTACATGTCTGATACATTTTGAATAGTCACTGTATGTTGTGGATGCTACATTGTTCAGTGTCTGGATTTTTCCTGTTCCTTAATAGAGTGTGTTTTTTCCCTCCAGCTGCTTACTAATTTACTTGCACATCTGTTTGATGCTTTCAAGGCTCATATTTTAACTTTGTCAGGGAGAGCCTAGGGTGGACTTCAGTTTAAAACTATGTTTACTCTTTAGAGGTGTGGTTCTTCTGTGAACTCTACAGTATGCCAACTTTCATGAGAACTCTTTAGTCAGAGTGAAGACTGGTCTGAACTTGAACATCATCCAACCTTGTGTGAGCTCCATAAATTATTCATTTCACCACTGCCTGGTGGTTGTTTTTACCCAAGAGCTGGAGCTTTGCCTGGCCTCGTGGGGTCTCCCTCTGTGCATGCACAACTGAGGATCCAGCCAAAGACTCCGTGGGTTCCCCTATGCAGAGTTCTGGAGCTTCTTCTCCTTTACCCCCAGTACCCTACCCTGCAAATCCTCACTGCCTCTGTAGCCTGGAAACCTGAACTATCTCGCTGAGAGTACCATGCCCTATTTGACCCCTCACTCCTATGAAGTCCTTCCAAACAGAAAAATCAGAAGATCACAGTGCTCAGTTTGTTTCCCTTCTCTTGGGGATTTCAGTCCCTTATACCATTGCCCAACATCTTAAAAAGTTCTATCATGTATTTTCCCTAGTTTTCTAGTCATTTAGAACAAGGGCATTGGTGGGTACTGTTTCCTTCTGACGCCTAAAGCAGAAATGCTTTAAGTTGTGTTTTAAGAGAATGCAGGACACAGACCATGTAGGGCCTGGCAGACCAGATAAGGAGTCTGGATTTCACCTGAGGAGCCATAGAAGGGTCCAGGCAGGGTAGGGATAGAAGATGATCTACATTTGTTAAGTATAATTGTTAATGGAGAATGGACTGTAGACGAAGAAGAATGGGAGCAAGTAGACCAGATACAAGTCTCCTTCAATATTCCAATTTCTTCCAATATGGTGGTGGCTTAGACTTCTTAATAGCATGGTAATGAAGAGAAGTGATGACGGTGGAAAAATATTTGGTAATAGGATATTCGGAGTAAGGGAAAGGGAGAAATCAAGAATGGCTCTCAGGGTTTTGCTGTCCAGCTAAATATATATCATTTCTTTGTAAAGCAAGACCTGCTTCATCAACATCCACATATTAGTTTGCTGGGGCTGTGGTAATTAACTACCACAGACTGGGTGGCTTAAACACCGGAAACTGGCCTCAATTCTGGAAGCAAAAAGTACAAGAACAAGGTGTCAGCAGAGTTGGTTCCTTCTGAGGGTTGTGAGAGAAGGATGTGTTCCAGGCCTTTCTCCTTGGCTTATAGATGGTCCTCTTCTCCCCATGTCTCTTCACATCGTATTTCCTATGCCCAGTAAATTTCTCCTTTCTATAAGAATACCAGTCACGTTGGATTAGAGCCCACTCTTATAGCCTTATCTTAATTTGGTACTTCTGTAAAGAACTTATCTCCAAAAATGGTCACATGCTGAGAGGTTAAAGACTTCAACATATGGGGGCACCTGGGTGGCTCAGTGGGTTAAGCCTCTGCCTTCAGCTCAGCTCATGTTCTCAGGGTCCTGGGACTGAGCGCTCTGCTCAGCAGAAGAGCTGCTTCCCCTTCTCTCTCTCTCTCTGCCTGCCTCTCTGCCTACTTGTGATCTCTCTGTGTCAAATAAATAAATAAAATCTTTCCAAAACAACAACAACAAAAAAAAACCAAATAAATAAAAAAGACTTCAACATATGGATTTGGGGAGGAGAGGGACACAATTTGACCCATAACAGTAGAAAAGTCTGAAAGAAATGACTCTAACCTAGAACTTTTCTCTTTTTTTCTTTCTTTTTTTTTTTTTTTTAAGATTTTATTTATTTATATGACAGAGATCACAAGTAGGCAGAGAGGCAGGCAGAGAGGAGGCGGGGAAGCATGCTCCATGCTGAGCAGAGAGTCCGACTCGGGGCTCGATTCCAGGACCCTGGGATCATGACCTGAGCCGAAGGCAGAGGCTTTAAGCCACTGAGCCACCCAGGCGCCCTAACCTAAAACTTTCTTAACTAATGACACATATTTACAAGGTCTTCAAACATATGCACAGAGATAGCATTACAAGTTTTATTCCATGTTCTGCTGGATACTCAGCATAATACATACATTAATATTCACCAAGATGTTAAAATTTTATAGATGACTTGATACATGATTATGTGAGGTTTCTAAATTTTAATGTGTGGTTTACGTGTGTGTGTAATAGTAACTGATATGGGGTGCCTGGGTCATTCAGTAATTAAATGTCTGCCTTTGGCTTGGGTTGTGATCCCGGGGTCCTGAGATCGAGCCCCACATTGGGGTCCCAGCTCCGTGGGAGGCCTGTTTCTCCCTCTCCCACTCCCCCTGTTTGTGTTTCCTCTCTCGCTCTCTCTCTGTCAAATAAATAAACAAAATCTGTCTTAAAGAAAAGTAACTGACTCAAATATTACCTCTTGGTAACAGTGCTTCCTGGTAACACTAGATTTCCAAAAACATTTTAAAAACCATTTCAGGGGCACCTGGGTGGATTAAAGCCTCTGCCTTCGACTCAGGTCATGATCCCAGGGTCCTGGGATAGAGCCCTGCATCTCTGCTCAGCAGGGAGCCTGCTTCCCCTCTCTCTGTCTGCCTCTGCCTACTTGTGATCTCTCTCTCTCTCTAATAAATAAATAAAATCTTTATTTAAAAAATTTTCAGTAAAAGGTTTGTAGTGGGAAGTATAAAGAACTAAGAACTAAGACTTATAACTAAGTATAGAGAATTAAAAAACTAGTTGGGAAGGAGATAGGAAAAGAAGCTCTTGAATACAAAAAGAAAAAATAAAATTTTATATGATCGCAAACAAAGAATTAGTTTCATGAGCAGAATCTTGACATAAAAAGAGTTGTATATAGTCAAATAGGGGGAAAAAATTCATTGTGAGAATGAAGAACATTCAACAAAAGAGACCACACAAGTAAAAAAAGTCACTAATGTATCTCTAATATTCAATGAGGTGGTGGTAGGCCTTTGAACTAATAATAAAAAAGTGATGATTAGCCCTATAAATTTTCCTTATACATTGAGGTTATGAATATCTGCAAAGCAGAAAATATTCTAGTATGTTTTACACATGTTCTAATTTTTTAGTTATTGCAGATAATAACTGTATAGTTACAACCCCTCTAATCATCAGTTTATATTCATTGGGCCAAAAATCTCTTAAGATCTCCCACTTTAGAGATGAAGAAATCAGAATAGGATAACTTCATCCATTAAATCAAATACAGAATCAGGTCTCTAAAATCCCAAGACACCAGCCTTATGTTTGAGATTCTCATCCTGGGATGTAGGCCACCCAGACATTCTTTCCCAACACTATCTGTTTTCAAGCAATTTATATTAACTGTACTTTTTTGAAAATTTATTATGGCATGATATAGTGAGTTCTCTGTGCTTCCAAATCTATTTATTCTGAGGACACTAAAGTATTCCTGGTTCCTTACTCAAAGATCTAGCTCTTTTCAATAAGAGAGACAACCCAACTTGTGTCACACTTAATGTCTTGAGTTTAAAATATCTTTTCCAAAATTCTTTAACTTTATACTTGTTATTTCATTTGATTCTCATAACTACCTTTGAAATAAGTATTACTCTTATTTTATAGTTGAAAAAATTAGAAGTAACTTGCCAAATCAGATGTAACTAGAACTTAAATTAAACCAGTGTATTAGTTAGAATGAAGGCAATGCTGCTGAGATGAAGACCCACTTCCCCGTGTCTTCCTCCTAGTTCCCAAACAAAACAAAATTGCTTAAAGGTCAGATCTACTTCTCCCATATAATAATCCAGAATATATGGGTCAGGGCTAGCAGGATGGCTTGCATCCTCAAAATCTACCTTTCAACTATTGGTATAAGAGTCTAGTTATCTCAGGGCACTGGGGTGGCTCAGTTGGTTAAGCGTCCAACTCTTGGTTTGGGCTCAGGTCACAATCTCAGAGTCATGAGACTGAGCCCATCAGACTCTGCACTCAGTGCAGAGTCTGCTTGAGATTCTCTGCCTCTCTCCCTCTCTCCTTCTGTCCCTCCCCCAGCTCACACATGTTCTCTCTAATAAATAAATGAAATCTTAAAAAAAAAAAAAAAGAGAGAGAGAGAGAGTTTAGTTATCTCTATTTTCCACCCATCAGGAAGGGAAAAGAGGTGTTAGCAAGTGCTTTCTTTTAACAGACCCTCATTCCTGATCATATTCCAAGGACCAGAACTAAATCACATAGTCATATATAGGTACAAGAGAAGGCAGGATGGAAGGGAGGGAGAAAGAAGGGAGGAAGAGAGGGAGGGAGGAAGGGGGAGAAAGAAAGAATGAGAAAGAGAGCAAGAGAAAGGAAAGAAAAAAAGGAAGGGAGGGACAGAGTGAGAGAAAGAGAAAGCAAAAAAGGAAGGGAGAGAGAAAATGAGAGAGGAAGGAAGAAAGGACTCTAGTTGGGAGGTCATCCACAAAGTGTGGTGGGGAGAGTGATATTATCACTTGATAAATAGATGCAGAATGTGTTAAGAAAAACCCACATAGCTCCTATAGACAATGTGGGGAAAAAAGATACGGTGACCAGGAGACTAAATAGTACCTACTTCTTTCTTACAAAATGAGAGGGTCATAAACCAAGAAGTTAATTGAGAATCTATCAAGTAAAAAATCTGGTTAAGAATATCCTACAATGCACCATTCCCAATTACCTAGGTAACACATCCCATTTCTTATTATTATATTCATACCATTTTTATGTAAATAGATTAATCATAATCAGAAGAGGATTAAACAAAGTCTAGTTAACTCTGCCTGGGGGAAGATCTAGGGAGGGTTCTGAGAGTGGCTTTAGCATCTTGCAAAGGAGAAGACAGATAACAAGCGGCTTGAATTAGATAAAAGGGTCTATTCCAGAAGCTTTGGGACCCTGAAACTTTCCTGAGTTCTACACAACTCCTTCTGATTGGGTCAGGGTCAAGGTAGATATAGGGGCACCTGGGTGGCTCAGTGGGTTAAGCATCTGCTTTCAGCTCAGGTCATGATCTCAGGGTCCTGAGATCACGCCCCATATCGGGCTCTTTCCTCACCAGGGAGCCTGCTTCCCCCTTTCTCCCTCTACCTGCCTCTCTTCTACCTACTTGTGATCTCTGTCTGTCAAATAAATAAACAACAACAACAACAAAAATCTAAAAAAAAAAAAAGTAGATATAGATTTGCTTTGCCTTTGATAGTGCCACTGCTGCATGGCAGGAAATGCTCGAAGGAACATGTTTACTAGAGTCATCTAAGCGCTTTTATTCCAAAAATATTATTAAGTATTTGTGTACTTAGGAATTTTAGAAACAAAGAATGCATACAGGAGGTAACAACAGATGATCAAACACATTAACTTACATGTAGTCCAGGAGTATATTCTGAAGCAAAAAGGATATAGTTGAAATGGAGATTTTCCATTTAAGAATTTAAATACTAGGTATAGACTTGAGATTCAACAGATAATACTCTGAATAGGCTTTCATTGCCTGAAGCTGATGATTTTGGTAGCTGCACATACTATGGATTTAAATAAAACTAAATGTCTCATAACTAAAATTCATAATAAAAGTCTCCTGTCTGCCTATGTTAGGTCCCCAATGTTGGGTCCCCCAATAATGGGTCCATGGTCAAAGGAGCGAGGCTGATACAAAACGAAAGTCAAGCAAAGCTCTATTTCACGCCAAGCATCAAGAATCAAACCAAGCTGTCAAACAGACAAGTTGGGGCCGCCCCTTACAGAGAGGACGACCCCTCCCTGTCTCACAGACTAACTTTTATAGAGCAAAGGTCACATGGTTGGGCCTGGCCACACACAGGTGGCCAATGAGATTGCAATACACGGAGAAAGCTGCACAGTCATGCTAGGTCACACACAGGAGGCCAATTGAACTACAATTCACCCATAGTAGACATTTGCACTAGCCTATCACCTTGGTGAGAATTGCTCCCCCCAAAAGGCGGGGCCCACACTCCTTGGTAGCTAGGAAGACAGTATGCCCGCTCTACTGATAGGATGTCTCCACCTGACCCAACTCATCCCTGCATTTGGGCTATTATCTCTACCTGACCTGACCCACCCTTGTATTTGGGCTTTGTTACCTGGGACTGGTTTCCCGGACTTGCTTTCAAGTAAGTTCCCCTGGGAGGGGGCAGGGTCAATTTAAGTTTCACTGTATAAACAACAAAATGGCTGTTCAACCGAGGTGGGGCCGCTTTGGCTAAATAGGCCCTTACACCTTCATCTCAGTTTATGTTTCCTTAAAATTCTCCATTTTGATCTTCAAGATTCTTCAATGGTATTCACAGAAGTTCTTTCCTTGCCTTCCCCTATTACCCTATCATCTACTCTGCTGTTCAAACAGCAGATCTACTCATTACTCACTTTTTCTTCTGGATATACTTCTCTTATCTGGTTAAGTCAAACTTCACCTTGGAAAGATTCTAGAATCTCAAACTCTATTTCTTTACGTCAAGATCTCCTGAATAATCTTCCTCCCATGGAAGCAGGTAAGCACTGTCCACCCAGAGGAGGCATTACAAAGAGAAAGTTTTGCGAAGAGGTAAATGGTGGGGGTGGATAAAAACAAAGAAGTGGTGTTAGTGTGGTGGGGATCATCTGCCAGGGAACAACTACATGGAGAGTAGGTATCATGTGTTTGGAATTACATGTTCTTCTCTTCAAGAGTTTAGAATAGATCCATCAAGCAGTACTAATAGCTCATTGCCTACCTAATACCTATTCTTTACTTTTTCATAAGTGACAGAAATGAGGTATATCCAGAGTGGTAATAGTACTAGCCTCACTTGCAATGCAGAATAGTTTTTGTAACTGAGTTCTGGGCAATGAGAGCTTAGTTTTTACCTTGGTCTTCCTCAGGGGCTCCCTTAAAAGACAACCAAGAACTGAAACATGCCTATTTTTGCCCTGTCCAAAGTCTTCCCTCCGGCTGGCTGGAAAGCTCCTGTGACAGATGGGACTCAGCAGCCACCTTACACCATCAGGCAACCTCAGGCATAGAATCCAGGGAAAAGAAGGTGGAACTGAAAGATAAGAGGAGACTTTGGACCCTGATGAGTTATCCTGCCAATTCTCAACAATCTGCAGACTGCTCTCACTTGAGAGAGAACTAACTCTCTAGCTTGACTAAGTTCCTTTAAGGTTACTCTTAAATGCAGTGGAATTAAATCTTAATTGATAAAATCAAGCTAAATTCTTTTCACTAAATGACCCTGGAGAATGGGAAGTGGAGAGGCAATAATGTTAACAAAGATGTGACCATGTTAATGATAATAATTTAAGGACTGAACAAAACCAGTTTACTGTAACTTGTACTTTGTGTGGTATATTGTCAAGGTTACTCATACTTAAATTTATCTGAAGTCTCCTTAGAAGGTTAGTTGTCACTCTTCAAAGGCCATTATTATTCTATCTACTTTTGAGCACCATTATGCAAATAAAAGATGGACATAGGGAAGAAAAATGTTCAAAAATATTTTGCATTGAAAAAAATATTTCATTTTCCTTATTTGTTACCACTGTCGTGGAGAAGGGGTTACTTGCTATTTTGTTTGGGGAACAGTTGAGCAAACAACATTATCAGGCTCAAAAAATAACAGAATTGAAGCTTAACAGAAAATAATTTTGAAAGAGCTATACCATTTTCTTTACAAAAACATATCCAGAATGCAGTGATCCGAGTTTTAAGCAGCATTTTTTGACCAAAGAATCCAGCTGAATTCCCGTTGTCCAAATAGGACATTCACTTCTCAAACATCTTTTGGTCCTCAAACTAAAAACAGAAATAATGCAACGCTGTCATATCCAGAAACTTAAATACCTGTAACATTTGGGGGAGGAAGGGAGGCCTGTGGTCACCTTCTTCAAGCTGTAGCACGTGAATTAAATGTTTCCAAACAATTGTGAATAAGTAAGAGATAGCAGGCATAGAAACAATACAATATACCAAAACAAATCCTAAGGCTGAAGTTTCCTTTTTGGGACTGTAGCAGAGATATGTGTTGTAGGAGGTGGTTTTCTGACACTGGGCTTTTTTCCTTGCCGAATTCTCAGAAGTGGTCTATCTCTGGAGTGTGCGTCCTCTTCCGCACAAGGGTCACGATCACTGTATTTCAATACCTTGATGAAATTACCTTCTTTTCTGCATTCAATTCAAACTCTCTTCTTTCTTTCTTCCTCTTTCCCATCTAGAGACGTGTTTAAAAATCGCCAGCTGCTCATGAGGGATAAGCTTCTTGTCAGCCTTTGGTCTAAAAATAGTCACTGGAGTTTCAATAGTTCCCCACATCATCAGCCACAAGCATGCCCAGTTGTGTGCCCTCTGCCTCCCATCAGCAAGCTTCTCTCCTGAACTCCCCTTTTGTTCTATGTTCTGTCTTCAAAACATTTTTCTCAAGCTCCTTTCAAAAATACTTTTACAAACTACTTGATGCAAGTAAAAGAGTCTGGAAGTGCCAAGTTAAGATCTTCACAACATCCCTAACTCAACATATTGTAGAGATTGTATAAATTAAGCTTGAATCTTTACCATACAACCTGTGATGGAAAATACTCTATGAATCCAGCGTCAGGGGGCCATTTTATGACTTTCTAGAACATCCAATGTTTCCATTAAAATGTAGTGTGCTACTTCAATATTCAAATAAAAAACAAAATTCTAGGATTCACAGGATTAAAGTTAATCTTACAATTACTGACACTTTGTCCAACACAAAAAATGTAGACTAATTTTTTCTTCAAGTCTCATTCTAATGTTGTTCCTAAGTAATTGCTTAATTAAAAGTGGGTTTCTTGAGTCCCATAACTGAAAGGATCTTTCTTCCTCCTACCCCCATCTCTAAAATAAATTTTCAAAGACTCAGATTTTTATAGTGTTTTAGCATTTCATTTCAATCTTTTTAAAAATATATATTATTTGATCTATCTTCTTTAAGGAGCATAAAACATTTCAAAGCTCCAGCAAATGCACTCACTATAACAGGATAAAAAGACAGTAAAGTATGTGCTTTTCCCTCTCACATAAATAAAGCCATTTTTCAAACATCTTCCATCCCAAATTTATCTTTAATGAACATAAAAATATTTTGTTATGGAAAAAAATCCTAAAAAGTAATGGCTTACAGAAGAAAATATTATCTTATTTTTAAAATACTTAATGTCTGGCACTTAATAAAAACTTATAAATATGAAAATATACCTTTTTACCTATCAAATTGAAAAAGATTTTCAAAATATATAACTAGCCTCAGTCTATGACACAGTAGTAAATTTGATATTCTCAAACACTGCTGGTGGGAATAAAATTCTTCTAAATCTCTGGGAAGCATTCTCAAGAGCCTCAGGATTATTTACATGAATCAATCCAGAAATATGCACAAAAATCATAAATGCTATTTGTTGTACTTTTAGAATAAAGAGATATTAAAAGCTGCCTATATAAGAACTTCTCAAACTCAACACCCAAAAAACAAATAATCCAGTCAAGAAATAGGCAGAAGACAAGAACATACATTTCTCCAGAGAAGACATACAAATGGCCAACAGACACTTCCATAAAAAGATACTCAACATCACTCATCATCAGGGAAACGCAAATCAAAGCCACAATGAAATACCACCTCCCACCAGTCAGAATGGCTAAAATTAACAAGACAGGAAACAACAAATGTTTGTGAGGATGCAGAGAAAGGGGAACCCTCTTACACTGCTGGTGGGAATGCAAGCAGCTATAGCCACTCTGGAAAGCAGCATGTTAAAAATAGAGCTATCCTATGACCCAGCAGTTGACTACTAGGTATTTGCCCCAAAGATACAAATGTAGGGGATGCCTGGGTGGCTCAGTTGGTTGGACGACTGCCTTCGGCTCAGGTCATGATCCTGGAGTCCCGAGATGGAGTCCCGCATCGGGTTCCCAGCTCCACGGGGAGTCTGCTTCTCTCTCTGACCTTCTCCTCACTCATGCTCTCTCTCACTGTCTCTCAAATAAATAAATAAAATCTTAAAAAAAAAAAAGAAAAAGATACGAATGTAGTAATCTGAAGGGGCACCCATACCTCAATGTCCATAGCAACAATGTCCATAATAATCAAACTGTGGAAAGAGCCGAGATGTCCATTGACAGATGAATGTTTAAAGAAGATGTGGTAGTGTCTGCCTTTGGCTCAGGTCCTAATCCCAGGGTCCTGGCACAGAGTCTCCTGGCTGGCTCCCTGCTCAGTGGGGAGTGTGCTTCTCCCTCTGCCCCTACCCTTGCTCATGCTCACTCTCTCTCTCTCAAATAAATAATATCTTAAAAAAAAAAAAAAGATGTGGTATGCATGTGCACATGTGTGTGCGCGTGCCCCACACTGGAACCTTACTTAGCCATGAGAAAGGATGAATACTTACCATTTGCATCAACATTGATGGAACTAGAGGGTATCATGCTAAGCAAAATGAGTCGAACAAGGAAAGATAATCATCATATGGTTTCACTCATATGTGGAACATAAAAAACAGGGCAGAGGATCATAGTGGGAGAGAGGGAAAACAGAATGGGAAGTAATTACAAAGAGAGAAAAACCATCAGACGGGGGATGGGGTAACTGGGTGATGGTCATTAAGGAGGACACGGGATGTGATGAACACTGGGTGCTATATGCAACTTATAATTTACTGAACACTACCTCTGAAACTAATGATTACTATAAGTTTACTAAATGAATTTAAATTTTAAAAAAGCTGCCTAGATCTAATATGCAATTAGATAGGCAAATTACAGTATAACCACTTATTTTAGTATTATGCAGCCATTAAGAATCATATTTCTGAAGAATATGTAATAGGTAAGTTCTCATACTATAATTTTTCTAAATGAAAAATGCACAACAGAAGGCTGAACGTAATTTATGACCCACAAGGCTTGTTTTATGTTGTTTGTAAAAATGGCCACGATAAGTGGGTCTCCTGTGAACTGTTCTTGAGCAGCACCATTCCATCTGACTCAGTCTGGCCATAAAATTTTTTTTTGGCCAATTAGGCATCAGCTACTGTGAAGCAAGCAGAGGCTTAACAAGTGCTCCCATGTAGGAGTCTGCCTTCATGCTGTTTTCTGGAACCCTAAGACCACCACGTCAAGAAGCCCAGGATAACCGACAGGAAAATGGAAGGCCGTGTGAAATAGACAAGCCATTCCCACTTGAGGATCCCTAAAACTAACCAACTAGTCAGTCAAATGCCAGACATAGTGAAGTTACCCAAGATCGGCCACCATCAGCCAAACCACCAGGTGACCACTTCAGCTCGGAACAGAAATATGGCCAGCTAACCCACAGAACTGTGAACCAAATTACTATGCGTTTTTTGGGGTTTTTTTAGGCCATTAGATTTCAGATTTAGTTGATCTAAAAAAGCAAAAATTGATATAGATAGCAAGATGATCTTTTCCTTTAAAGCATTCTAAGTTTTCTAAATTCAGTAAAATTTTTGGGTCCATGGTCAAAGGAGCAAGACTGATAAAATGCAAAAGTCAAGCAAAGCTTTATTTCGTGCCAAGCGAATCAAGAATCAAACCGACCGTCAAACAGACCACTTGAGGCCTCCCCTTACAGAGAGGACAACCCCTCCCAGCCTCACAGACTAACTTTTATAGAGCAAAGGCCATGGGATTAGGCCTGGCCACACACAGGTGGCCAATGAGATGTAAAATACAGAGAAAGCTGCACAGTCATGCTAGGTCACACACGGGTGGCCAATTGAATTACAATTTACCCCATAGTAGCTATTTGAACTAGCCTATCACCTTGGTGAGAATTGGCCCCCCAAAAGGCGGCGCCCACGCTCCTTGGTAGCTAGGAAGACAGTATGCCGGCTCTACTGATTGGATGTCTCCACCTGACCTGACCCGCCCTTGTATTTGGGCTTTGTTACCTGGGACTGGTTTCCCAGACTTGCTTTTAAATAAGTTCCCTGGGGTCGGGTTGCGGGGGGGGGGGGGGGGGGGGGGGACAGGGTCAATTTAAGTTTTACTGCATAAACAACAAAATGGCTCTTCAACTGAGGTGGGGCTGCTCTGGCTAAATAGGCCCTTACAAAATCAGTGTGAATTGTATTTAAAATGAGAAGATAATCTTGTTTTATAATGAAAAACAAATATAAAAGAATAAAAATAGCTGAAGAGGGGCACCTGGTTGACTCAGTGGGGCATGTGACTCTTGCTCTCAGGGCTGGGAATTCAAGCACACGCTAGGTGTAGAGATGACTTAAAAACAAAATCCTTAAAAAAAAAAAAAATAGCTGAGGGGCTGCCTGGGTGGCTTGTCAGTTGAACACCTGCCTTCAGCTGAGGTCATGATCTCAGGCTCCTGGGATCGAGCCCAGGTCAGGCTCCCTGCTCAACAAGGAGTCTGCTTCTCCCTTTTCCTCAGTGCTCTCTCCCCTCTCTTAAATAAAGAAATGAAATCTTTTTCTAAAAAAGCTGAGGAAAATTTAGGAAAAATGAGTTGTATTGTTCACATGTACCCTTCAGTTATTAGCTTTCCCTATAGAAAGAGTTGAGCAGTATCATATCTGGAAATGTTTTTATCAAACTGTTCCCCATTTCTTTTTGCATTTCATGACTCTGGTTTTATCATAGCTCATCTCTGGTTTGGGTATCCTTCCCCAAAGCATATTGTTTTTTAGTAACTAGTTCCAAAGCATATGGTTAGTAACACATAAATTGGAAGTCACCTTTTAAAACTCTCATTATAATAATCACTAGTGAGGGATAGAGACTAACTTATTTCCTCCCTTAACACACATTTCTATATATAAGCATGTAACTATATTTTCAAGAAAACACCATCAGAGAATCAACTCTCATTTTTATCATTCATCACACAGTCAGTGTAGATTTTATAGTAGTTGAATTTAACCCATGATTATTCATCATCTGGGATACGTCCTGTGTGATACGTATATTAAAAGAAGACTCACTGTCTTTTTATAAGAGTAAGTGGTGGGAAAATGTTTTTAAAAAATCTTTACCTTCTGGAGAACTAAATATTTATCTGGTAGAAACAATTCAATAACTCACCAGTAAATTCAACACTTATTTGGTAGCTATAATTCAATAAAATATCAAGAGATGGTTGGTGAATAGCCATGTATAATACTAGAAGATTAATGTGTGAGAGAGAAGTTAAACAACGGGGAAAAATACATGAAAACAACAACAACAACATTGTGCTCATCATCTTAAATGGTTCAAATTTTATGTATCAATGTTAATGGGCCACAAGTGCCCATACTAAACACCAGCTCTGGGTGATATTAGCATTTCAATCAGCACACTGGATAGACTGTCCTCCTAGTGTGGTCACTAGAGCATCACCCAAGCCACGGAGGTCCTGAATAGAACAAAAGGTAGAAGAAAGAAATCCCTTTCCTTGCCAGACAGAGTAAGCTGGGACATCTCATCTTCCCCTGCCCTCGGAACTGGGATTTGTATCACGGACTCTGCTTCACAGGCCTTCAGTCTGAATTACACTACCTCTTCTGGGGCTCCAGGTGCAGAAGGCAGATCATGGGACTTAGCCTTTATAACCATGAGCCAATTCCTCATAATCAATCTCCTGGTATACACATGTCTCCACCTTACTGGTTCTGTTTCCCTGGAGGACCCTGACTAATACAGCGAAATCCTATTGCTCTGTGATCTCTTCCTGCAAACTATGCTCCAGATAGACACATGGCTCACCTCCACCACCTTGACCCCATATCCCCCACACTCATACATAAAACTTTGGTAAATGTCTCCTGAAACTTACCAGAAATTGGTATGAAAAGAATTTTCTTAACACAACTGGATAAAGTGGCTGCCTTTTGCACCAAGGTGATGTGGCAGATCCCGGTGCAGGAGCCAGATGAACAGGTCACCTCAGAACTGAACTCCACAGTGGACGATCCACTATATGCACGTGAGCTAACCAGAGGTGCGAGCACAGACCAGCCTAAAACCAGCCAAGTTCTCACTCTGGTCCCCTTTTTGCCTCAGGGACACAGTGGAGCTAGCAACGGGCTGTCCCTCCCTGGACTCATTAATCCAAACAGGGAAAAATTTAAAAACAATAGAACTGAGAAAAATATCTAGGGATGAGGGGACCAGAGGCAAAGTTCAGAAGTAAACACAATTTGCTTTTGTCACTTACTCTCCCTGAGCCTCACTTTGTGTGACACCTCCTGCACCCTATGCGCATGCCCTCAGGCACACCACACACACACACACACACACACACACACTCTCTCTCTCTCTCTCTCTCTCTCTCTCTGTCTCTTTCTCTCCCCCGCCCAGTCTACATCCTGTCACTAAGAGTGATTTCCTAGTCTACTCTCACCTCACCTCTCCATCCCCAACTCTCAAATACCTTGACTTGCCCAGGTTAGATTTTTGTGCTCTTCTGGAAAACGGATTTTTTTACCCTATTGTTACTGAATATCCTTGCTCATATTCCCTTTCCTTTAGGCTTGTTTCAGCTGCTTCCAGGTAGCAAAAAGCCTTCAGATAGCTGTTGGCTTGCTGCATGCAAAAATCAAAAGAAGCAGCACCCATATCCTTAGACTAAGAATGTTCCAAAAATTCTCTTCCCTGAAGAGTGATGAAGGCCCTCTCATTGTTTGACTCTTCTTAGAACCCAGATCCAGACCTCGTGTGCTGGGAACTGCAGCATTCACTCATCAGGGTTCCACTAGCATCGAACACTGGGAAAGGGCAATGGGGTACGGCTCATTTATGGGAGTCACTTTTTCTAAGCAGTTCACAGGCATGAATATCAACACAACGGCCCTATGAAGGAGGTGCTCCTTTGAAGGCTGCTTCTCTAGTTTTCTGTCTGTCCAATTTTTCAAGACTCCTACAAAGTTTAAGTGGCAGTAATGGAATTTGAAACCCAACTATTTCCCCTAAAGCCAATACTAAACTAATTCCCTCACTTACAGTTTAAAAATGGATGGCCTAAATATATAAAACTGTCTTAAAAGAAAAATGGCTACTTGAAATATGTGTTGAATAAATTCTCAAAAACTGGGAGTTATAATATCTGAATTGTCAATACATAAATAAATAAATAAATAAATAAAAGCTTACAAAAGTATAAGAGCCAAGGAGTCAAGACTAAAATCCAGTGCATTAAAGGTACATGCTACTTTCTAAATTAAAAATATGCCAATTACTTTCATTTTTTGTTATTGATGTACATTTGCTCATGGAAAGTGCTGGATGAAGATTTGTGAAGTAACTGGATGATTCATGTTTCAATAATTTGATTTCATGTCATTAAACAGCCATAGGAACTTTCAGTTGGCAAATATGATTCCACTGGAATCTCCTCTTTAAGGACATTCAGCCCGCATAATCTGGTCATCACACAACACGGCCATTTGGAAAGAACTTTAACAGTCCTTGGGAACGTGGCACCCACAAGCGCTCCTTGAGATATTGCAATCATGTGGCTATCGGGAATGGTGATAAATTAACTTCTTAGTCTTTGACAGAATGAGGGTGTGCAGTTCTACCCACTGGGGAAACACTGTTATTGTGTCTGTTCTTTTCTTAACATCATGGGAAGGCTCCTTGACGGCTCCCTGAGCACATGTGAGAGAGGGCACGAGTTCTGCTCTCCCAGACCGCAAGGAAGGAAGCCATCTTCACGTGTTGTTTACTGCCCAGCCTCCCCATAAGCCACGCTGGATTGTTCCTTCGGCACCCACAAGGACACGTTGCTCACGTGCAGCCCTTCCCTGCTCACATTTGCATTGCCTTGTAAAGTCCAATCCTCTCGAACTGTATCATGCCACGCACTATAAATCCCATTTGCATCCTATTTGAAACCTAAACCACAATAGACACTAAAGAACAAAAGGAACCACAAGCCCAGCTTTTTTGACAAAACTCCCACACACTGATAATTGGAAGCACAGAAATCTGTACACTGATGAGGTCTGAGACTCCTGCCATGCCTTCTGCTGCCTGGTCCCCAGCCTCACCCACTTTCAACGCTACCATCAAACCCCGTGGAAAAGTATGAAGGGCGAGAAGAGCCTAACAAAACCTTGCCGGGGACAGAAATGAAAACAAACAACGTGGATTGCCTGACAAATTGTGCTTCCGGAGTCTGCACTGAGCCACCACTGGGACCCGCCTGGTTGTTTGAAGGCATAGAAATCCCATTGTTAGAATACAGAATTGAAGTTGGTTCCAAAACAAGAGCTAGTTACTAAAAGGTTAAGGTACATCTTCGGGGAAATAAGGCTTATTGAAGAAGTCTAAATTATTTTCAGAACTATGAAAAAATGATTTTGCCCCTAGCTTATATAAACAACTTCCATGAACTGTGTGGGGTGTTCTGCATGTGTTTAATTATCCATCAAAATTCCATAGTTCTAAACTAGACCAAATTCCTTTACAATATGGTTCCTAAATTTAATTACCATTTAAGGTGCAAATCTAATGGAAAGTGAAAGGCCTTTTATTAGGATGCAAAGCAGCTGATTCAGATTTGCTGCTGGAAGCAACTTGCCTGTTCAGCATACATTGGTATATCCCACAGCCAATGGGCTCTCTACTTTAGGATGACAGAAATAGTCCCTTAATAACTGGAGAAAACTCCTATTATTCCCCTTAAAAAAAATCAATGAGAAAGTAGATCTGATCATTGCAGAACATCCTCCTCCTCCCAGGGACAACATGACTATTACCACAGACCAACTTCTGTGTCTATATTGTCAGAAACAGCTTAAATGGATAATGGTTTGATACTGGCTGAATGAGTATTTGGCTGAAAACAGTCTGGCAGCAAAAGCAGGATTTTAATTAGATTATCAGAGAGCTATTTGTTAAATTTTGGAATGCTGATAAATTTTTAAAAGCCCTTCTAATCTGGAGATAATTACCTTCAATCATTAAACTTGTTCTTGATTAAGAATCTGAAAATGAGCCTGTTAAGCCTTCAGCAAAATAGTAAGCCCAATAAAACACTGAAAATAACACTGCCAAGCTACCAGGAAACTCAGACTGCTACTCCTCCTAGAATCTCCACAACTGGTGGAAATTAAACTAATGCTCAAAAAGAGACCAATGCATCTTGAATGAATTGTAACCTTGGGCAAGTTTTTGAGTCCTGCTTCAGAAAAATCAAAAGAAAGATTTATATTTGGATAAATCTTTGAAAAAGTGCCTGTAGAACAGAACTTTTTAATGCTTCAAAGTGACAGAGGTGATTTTAAAAAAAGAAAAGAAAAAAAAAGGATATACTGATTTAACTCCTCTGTAAGGTTTTAGATATTTGAGAAACTGGTTACAAAGGGAAAAAAAATAAATAAGGGCCAAATACATGTGCAAGATTGATAACCATTGTTATACCTGATCAGTGATTTTAAGATTCTGCTTATAACTTTTCCTCTATGTGCTCTAATTTTAGCTAGCAGGGAACTCATTCAGCAGATAATTCAAAGTGAAGTTGATATCTCCATTGTTTTAAAGGCAAAAGATGGCACTATTAAACACTGTTACATAATAATGACCATTTAAGATTTTCTTCATTACATATACAATGCCTCTCTTCTGGTATCTTGGTAAGAATTATTACTGTTGGCCTAACAGTCATTATCATAGATAAAAGGCAAGTGTTACTAATTATCTTATTACATAGTAAGAGAAACCAGGTATAAAAAGAATCTGACTTTTCCAAGGTTTCCTACTAAGTTTAGTGGTAAAATTTAATGAAAGCCACATTCTGCCAATATCTAAACTAATCTGTGCTTGGAACTAGTGGATGTTGTTTTAACTCAGACCATCAACTGACTATTTAGTAAGTTGTCACTAAGATTATTTGCTGCCAAAAACAGTTTGCAAAGGCTCAATGGCCTGGGCACACATTTCTTCTATAAATTGAGCACCTTACACTGTGTCAGGCATTGTGCTAAAGCACTGAGAATACAATGAGTGAAATAGAAAAAACATGTACCTATGCTCTTGAAGATTCATTTTAGTGCAGGTGATGGACACAAAGCAACTAAGAAAGTAATTCCACATTGTTCTAAGTATTACGGAAGGAACTAAATCTCAACTGGGGCAGTAATATCTCCCTAGGAGGCATCGTGGTTGTCAAATAACCTGAGGGACTTAGGATGCCGATCAAGGCTATTACAGCAAGATTTGTATGGAGTGCAGAGGTGGAAGTCCTACAGAACAAAGATCTGTCCTTTCAAAAGAGCCATCAGTGCTGTCCTGAGAAATAACATTGCCCACCACACTTGACACCATATTTAAACATTCCTAATATGGGCAAATTATTGAAGCAGGTTAGAGAAAGGAAAAAAAGAAAAACAAAAATACTATCTGCTTCCAGCGAACTTGGTCTATGAGCTAAATTATATAAACATGTAATACCCAGAGAAGAAGACAGGTCAACAATCGCAGAGCTGTTCCCACATTAATAAAGCATGTGCTGGTGTCTAATAGCTTGGTGAGATCTTGAGAAAAAGGGAAAATCAAGCCAAAGTTTAAAAAGGGGCATGAATTGTTATATCTGGGGACAGAGGCACTTCCCTAAGCAAAGGAAGAGGCATGTAAAAACAGACATCAAGGCCAGCCCTTTGGTCGCTAACCTAATAGGAATGTGGTAACTACCTATAAATACAAATTAAATCCAACACGACACACAAGCACTGGGCTCTTTTGGATGTACATTTCCCTAATTTTGTTCCTTAAGTTTTCTGGTATACTAAGGTGACCTTTACTTCCAAAGTACCTGACATTACTTCTGTTGTTCTTACTATTCTGTTTCTCCTCATTTTCAAATGTTCTTCAGTTACCTTTGACTTTGCTAGTTCAAGGCCATGGAGGCTAGTTAACAGACTTCATTAACGTTCTTATATACATGGTCCTCAGGTCAGCTCATACACGCATCCTCCACAATGCATTTCATTTGCAAATAACAGTAGGAGGCAACTTATTTCAGTCATTAAAAATCTTGGGCAGTCTAAGAAACAAAAATTAAGATCTTTTTCTTCTTTTCCAAGGGCTGAGAGTAAAATAAGAAATCACTGATCCCGGAAGAACATTATCCAGAACAAAAAAGCATGTTTGTGAAATGTTACAAATCTCTCTCCCTTTCATGGTCAAATTCTCAGGGCTTTTACATTGAGTCTTTCCTGTGGTTAGCCAGTGAAATCCTCTACTGGCTAGGACAGGCCACATTTCAGTTCACACAATAGGACACAGAGCACTGGCCAAAAGAATGGGGTTTGGAAGTCCCCCATTATGTGGTCAATCAATGGTTTATGGAAGGAGAATTCAAAGGTATTTAAATTACATGTAACACAAATGCTTTAAACCACTAAGATTGCTTAGCAAGCCACACACACAAAAAAGATATGTTTGTTACAAACCAGTTTAGAAAGTGGATCTGAAAATAATGATACTATACTAAGATTCTTAAGTAAACATTGACTTAAGTTTTATAAGGAACTAAGCCAAAACACTTAGGCTTATATATTTAAGGGAGTTCAGGTTCTCTAGGATTTGCTGAGATTTGTTACATCTTCTACTTAATTTTTTGAATTTTTTTTTTTGAGGGGAACTTCGTATATAGAGTAATCGAAAAGTGAATGAACTTTAAAGAACGCATTAAATGTTGTCTGGGAGCAAACTGATGTGAAAAATAAGAAAATTTAAAGGAAGTGGAGGCAAGATGGGCTTTTAAAATGTAGCCATTCAGTCACTGGCTTACTGCCAATTCAAAACCTGGAAAGACATCTTGAAACCTTTAAATACCATAATTTTCAGCTGTAAGGAATTCTCTCCATGTTATCAATGTACAGGGGGGAAAAAGTATTCTTTCATAGATTTCCAGATCCAAGGTTAAAATGCATCTTAGGAGATGTTTATTTGAAAGTATTTTGCTGCTTTCCTCTACAGTCCATTTCAAGTAGGAGGAGGTCAAATGGAGTTCAGATGAGATTGTACCGTTAAATTTTAAGAATGGGGCAAACCCCAAACTTCTCCCTCAAGGTGACAAAATGCTTTTACAAAGAGCGATTTTTCACAAGTAGTTTATTAGTCTTATTTCACTTGTAACTGTTTAAATATGTCAACTGTCTACTAAACAAATTAAAAAACAATTGAATTTCAAAACGCTTCTGACTTAAAGAATTTTGACTCTGCATCTTTTCCACAGCCAAGGGGATTTTTGGTCCTACAGAAGAGAAAGAAGGTCATAAATATTGAAAATCTTCTTGAATATATTTATTCTACAAGGACAATTTATTCAGCTTAAAGTGATGCCAAGATAGGGTCTTCTTTAGACAGGGATTCATAGAATCAAAATTCTGTTCCCCCTTTAAAAAAAAAAAAAAACAACTGAGTAACTTGTGACCCATTCCCTTTGCTGTGGCTTAACTAACGAATTAATAATTGCAACTATAGTTAGCACTTGTACCCATAGGTAGTAGCTTGGAACATACTGCAGAAGTATCTCAAGACAAAATGTCTAAAAGATAAACAGGAATCAGGGCAAAGAACAGACGTGACAAAGGGGTAGATTCAGATAAGGGTGTAAGTGATGGAGCTGGACATCTGAAACCAGAGGAACAGTAGAGAGGAGAAGTGCATGAGCACTAACCAGACAAGCATGAGTCTTTGGAACCTGGAATGGCCAGAGACAAGGACTCATCAAACCAAAAAGGATGCCTGGAAGCCTCAATACCAAGAACAAATTTAGCAGTATAGAGTAAAAGAACTAGCTAGCAATGTGGAAACCAAGTCTCATACATCCTATGCAACAAACTGGCAAATGTCATCGGTTCTACCCTCAAAATATATTCAGAATCTGCCAATACTTACCACATTCACCTGGCCCAAGCCTCTATCCTATTTGCCTCAATTTTTAACCTTATCCCCTATAATGTGACCCCAATGCAAAAGTTAAAAACATCTTTTAAAAATGCAAATCAGCTTAAATCATTCCTCTGCTCAAAACTCTACACTGCCTCCCCATCTTACACAGCATAAAACCCCAAGTCCTGTTGTAGCTGTTAAGGCCCTGTATGATTGCGCCCCTTCCCTCTAGCTCTTGGAATGGCTCTTTTTCCCTGTCTTCTGATCACTTCATTCTAGGCACTAGCTTCCCAGCTGTTCCTAGCATGCTCCCACAGTAGGCTTTTCTCTAGCTGTTTCTTCTGCTTGCAATACTCTTTCCTTGGATAACCTCTTGACTAGCCCTTCATCTTTTCAAAGTCGTTGCTCAAAACTTAACTTTCCCAACAAGGGCTACTAAAAACTTCTCTCCCCCCGCCCCCCCCACCCCCCAGCTCCTAATCCCCTTAACCTCTAATTTTTCTTCAGTCCAAAGCACTTATCATCTAACACGCGTTACAACTGGTATATTACTCATCTTTCTTGTTCATTTTCTATCTGTCCTCACCAGAATGTAAGCACAAGGACAGGAATCTTTGTTTTTATTAACTGACATATCCCCACCTCTTAGAACAGAGTCTAGCATGAAAAGTTCAGTGATTATTTCTTCAGTAAAGACACCCCCAAACAAAATAATTTTTTTTAAAGATTTTTTCTTTATTTATCTGACAGAGATCACAAGTAGGTAGAGAGGCAGGCAGAGAGAGAGGAGGAAGCAGGCTCCCTGCAGCGCAGAGAGCCCGATGTGGGGCTCAATCCCAGGACCCTGGGATCATGACCTGAGCCGAAGGCAGAGGCTTAACCCACTGAGCCACCCAGGTGCCCCAAAATAATTTTTTGCATAGGAATTCTTAAGTCATTTATTACCTTAGCATTTTAACACGGTCTTCTAATTATCCATCATGAAAATCTCTTATCCCTAATTCCATATGGTATTTAAGATTCTAGATAAGAGTGTTCTTGTCAAGAAAATCCTTCTAGCTACTGACAGTACTTCTTTCTAAACTTTTTTTACTGAGTCATCCTCATTTTCTTTGGAAATCCTTACTAAACATTTGTAATGGTGACAACTAACACTAGTCTAGCAATTTATGGCTTTGTAACATTTTTATGCACATGAACTCATTTTATTCAATAGAGAGAGATCACTATTGCCAAAAGTTTTTTAGTTCTTTGGTTTAAACAAAATATATATTGTGTTTGAGTTACATTTTTAGAGATTATAAACATGCAAGTTTTATTATTCATCAATTCATGGTTACTTAGGGAATGTGACATGGTAACAATTGCCCATGCTTAACATTTGCTTCTATTTATATTATTTTGTAAAATATTCGTAGGATTAAATCACCAGGGAAAATAATACCATAGCTATAAGTAGGTTAATTTTCTTTGCTCACCTGAAAATATATTCAGTTTTAGCAGTCAGAGATTACTATTTCTACATCCTACTTATTTTACACTTGATTAAATATCATATGCATGTGGGTGTATATAGTCCTAAGTTATTTAAACATTTCATCACAAACATACCTAATTAAATTTCCACCTCAGAAAATATACATGAGTAACAGCTCTATCTGACAATGTATGTAAGCCATAAAGCAAATATTAGTTTCTAAATGAACTAGATGAAAAATAAATTCCTCCACTTCAGGGAGATATAAACCTTTATACTTTTAAGAAACTATATGGGCAGTAGCGAGAGTTGATGCAGTTACAAATGAAGCTACACATGCTCTTTGGTCTATCCTCGGTGAAATCTCTCTAGTAGGCAGCTGGCTAGCCTCAGCCATTTGCCCTCAATAGAATTAATAAGGTATAACTGTTCCAGACAAACACAAAGACATCCCAATTAAGATACTTTTTTTTTCCTATTTAAACAACACAAGGTAAAAGAAATCACAAACAATTTAAGGTTTTCTCAAACCTATTAAGCTCTGAAACCTTTTTGTTGTTGTTCATTTCAAATAAAAGCCTTAAAGGAAATACAGAGAGCTTAAAAAAAAAAAAAAAAGCATTTGAACAAACTTCCTATCTCACTCATAGTCAAAGAAATACAAATCAAACAGGAAACCAGTTTTCAATTAAGTTTAATTTTCAATTAATACCCAGGGTTAATCAGGTAGGCAAATTAGGTTGCTGGCAGAAATCTAAAATGGTATAACCTTTCTAGTAAGCCAGTTTGCAATATATACGAAGGGCTTCATAAATATGTGTATATTTCCAATTTAGAGAACTGATTCATAAATGTGTGTATATTTCCAATTTAGAGAACTGATTCATAAATACCTATATATTTCCAATTTAGAAGATTGATTCTGAAAAATAATCTGGATGCAAGGAAAAGATATCTTCTCAAAGATGTTTATTATAAAGTTACAGTGGCAAAATGATCAACAAACTATTGTTCAATATAGGGGATTACTTATGTATATTAAAGTATATGAGAATGTTATATGGCCATTTAGCTTAATGTTTATACAGAGTTTTACATAACTTGATAGAGACAGGACTTCTAGGAAACACAGCAAAAAACTAAGGCTTATAAAACCCCCTAAATAGAAGTTGACAATCTGAAACAAAATTTTAAGGAAAAGAAAAAAATATATATCAGAATAAATATGAAAAATTATGTCAAGTATATATTTTGCCCTTTGAAGTGATTTTTCTTCCATATCTAGCACAAACTAAACCAAATTGGCAATCTCAAGAATATTAACATAGTTTTTCAGAAAATACGTGAAAGAAAAATGTCTTGAATCTCATTAATATGCCCCAGTTTATAGAAAGCAAGCCTAGAGGAACAATAGCACATATTGAACAACATGAACATGACCAACAAAGCATATTTAGAAGAGAGATCAGAGTCAAAATGCCCTAGATTTCTTTGACTCAGCCCCTGAGTAACTACTTTGGCTCCTCCTATAGGAAACTCAGCCCCCAATCTGAAAATGTGTTGTTTAAGGCCAGGGAAGAGACAGAAGAGGGTGGGAAAAGTCTACTTGGATTCACCAACACATTTGATGTCAACAATGTCAAAAAGCTACACCAAGAGAAAAAGTACCTCTGTCTCATCACTCAAAACCACAACAGCAGTGGAATTTTCCCTAACCTGGGTTAATATTACCATGATAAACTCATCTCAGAAATGGAGAGCATCACAAATTTCTAACAAAGACATCACTATCTCCTTAAGCCACTGCTTTGTAAAATTCCTTGAATTTAGTGGTGTTTGTCCATACTGCAGTGGTTTCAACATCGCTCCTGTGATCCATACGTTCAGTCAGATAAATGACCATACTGATAGTTTTAAACTGGAATCACCATTGCTCTAGGTTTAGGTCTAAAGGGGAAGGATCTGAAGAATACCTACAAACAGGGCCAGGTACATAATTTGCAGAGCCAGGGCAAAAGGAAAATATGGGGCTATGTTCAAAAAACAGGGGGAAATTGCCATTAGAGGTACTAAAATATAAAACATTTTCTATTCTTCCATGCTCACTCCCTCTCAAACCGTATCACAGTGTTTTGGGGGTTTTATTTGGTATTTAGTATCATGCTCCCTGGAGCTCAAGAATATTATCTATGCTAGCTCAGATCCTCCCTGGCCCCTGGGGAACTCAGCCCCATAGCTCTGTAAGCACGGTCTATCTACTGCAGGACTTCCTTGCTCTGCCAGCTGCCCAATCCATGTTGTGCCCCAGTCTAGAGCAGGGAAGTCAATCTCCCTCTTTCAGGACTTGCCATCCTAACCCACTGCAGGCAGTGACTCAAAGTGTCTTTAATCTCCACATAGGGATGCAACCACGTATCTGATTAGAACTGGTCAAGAAGCTCACCCCACTGAGTGGCTCCCTAAACATGAAGCTGCCAGTTTGATCAGAGTCACCTAGGTACCCCCATTCCCGAGGCGCAGAGGCCATACATTATACACCACCTGACTCTGGATTAACCCTGACTTTCACAGGATGGGGAACAGATGACCAAGACAGGAAAGCCCAGAAGCCCAGCCACCTGAGCAAATAAAGTTTCATGGGTGCTCTAAAGTCCCACTGGACTTCACTTATAAAACACATATTCAGAGACAAAATTAAGAATATCAAGATGACAACTGTAGAACATTAAACCTACACTCCCCTGAACATAAGACTATGGCACTGGTCACAAACCCACAAAGTGAGTCCTACCCATAGAAATGGTCCAAGGAGCCAACAAAAAGCCAATACAAGATCCTGGGGAAAGTAACAAGCCTGGGAAAGCTTCCCTCAATGACAAAACAGGAAAAAAAAAAAAAAGGTAGAAACTATAAGAACAAAAGAGAGAAAGGGAGAAAAGGGGGAAGGGAGGGAGCAAGAAAAAAAAAAAGGAAAAAGAAGAATAAAGGAGGTAACATGCAAAAGTTACATTTGGTCCTATGTTGAAGCATCTTTTCCCCTAGAAAAAATGTTAGATCACAACTCCATTGAACTGTTAAAACTAAATCAGAGATGAGAAAGAACTTAACAACTATAATATCAAACATTTAAGTGAATGAGTAGTGCAAAAACAAAAATTTTTAAGTGTTTAGAAACTAACAGGAAAAAAACCCAGAAAAGTGAAATGATTATCATAGATTCAATGTCAAAGACTTGAGGAAAAGAGAATACAGAGGAAGGGAACACACAGATTAAATAAAAATAGATGTCCATATAGAAAATACTCAGTAGAGCTGAAACATGTAGCTAGTTTTTGTTGCTGAGGAGAATATACAGAAGAAATAAGATATTCAAGGATATAATAGAAGAGAGCATCATCTAACCTGAAGGAAAACCTAAAGGCACAGATTGAAAGGATTAATGGAATTTCTGATTCAGGATGGCTAATGGAGTTCACTTAAGAAGGATGCCACTAGCAAACAATAATATTACGATCTTTTTAGAGGATATACAGATGAAACAAGATTGATTAAATAACTGAAGACATTTGGGAAAATATGAATATTCTGAACAGAATCAAGGATGCCAAGATCAGTAAGATAAAGCTACAAAGTTTTGGCTTGACAGAACTTTTAACCAAAGGAGTATGGAACAGTCAAGCCCAGGTCCCTCAGAGTACTCCGGGCCCCTGGTTTTTCCATTGGGACAAAATCTTCCGAACAGATACCCAAATAAAAAATGACAAGAAACTCCATGTATTTTAGGATTGAGAAACAGGTAGTTTCTTGACATATCTTGCATTTATTCAATAAAAACATATTGAGCACTTAATATACACTAGATAAGATTTGATATCTGGGCATGTAATATACAAAAAAAATATGTTGATATTTGCACCAAAATATTGTTAAAGCAAATACATTAGAAACACATTGTATTCTACTTTAAAACACCTTTTTTCAAATGGTCATATTAAGTACCTAAAACCATTAAATCAAATTATTTTAATAACAAAATCAGTAGGTTTGATTTTTTAGTTTCTTTTGCATATTTTAAATATTTCCAATTTTTGTTAGGCAATTCCCAAATCTATTTTTTTCAATTTCAGGTAAAATAGCCCCCTTCATTCCCCTAACTCCAAAGTTAATTAGTGTTAACACATTGTTGTATATCCATCTACTCATTTTTTTTTTTTTTTAAGATTTTACTTATTTAAGAAATTGATGGAGAGACAAAGAGCACCAGCAGGGAGAGGGAGAAGCAGACTCCCTGCCAAGCAGAGAGCCTGAGTAGAGCTCCATCCCAAGACCCTGGGATCACGACCTGAACTGAAGGCAGACGCTTAACTGACTGAGCCACCCAGGTGCCCCCTCCACCCATACATTTCTCAACATTAACACATACGGGGGTACTTATTACACATACAAAGATTTTCCAAAAATGGATCATTAAAAGAGCAAGCATTGGGGAAATACAACAGGAATCACAATGATGTCTGAGTCTAAATGTTATCCATTTAATAGGAATTCCCAGGGAAGATAACAGAATGAAGGGGAAGACAAAATAAACAATTGAATAAAATGTCCTGTGGCTCTGATATGAGGAATTTGAGAGGCAAGGTGGGGGGCCATGGGGGTTACGGAGGGAAAAAAACGAAACAAGATGGGATCAGGAGGGAGACAAACCACAAGGACTCTTAATCTCATGAAACAAACTGAGGGTTGTGGGAGAGGATAGGGTGGTTGGGTTATGGACATTGGGGAGGGTATGTGCTATGGTGAATGCTGTGAAATGTGTAAGCCTGATGATTCACAGACCTGTACCCCTGGGGCAAATAATACATTATATGTTAATTTTTTTAAAAAAAAGTAACCTAGAGTCAAAGTTTTCATTCACATATGAAGGTATCAAGAGAATGTATTCCACTGAATAAATTTGTATCTTCTAAAAAAGAAAAAAAAAATGTCCTGTAGCTGAGCCTTTCTGTTATTAAGGTTGCCAAAAACCATGCAAAATAAATGTGTTTCACACTTAGTCAAGTACTAGAATGTTGAAATTGTAAAACACTAAGAGATAAGAGAAATTCCCTAAAAGGTACTATGATAACTCTTCATTAACCATGAGCAGAGAAAACGGTCAATGTTGCATGTTTCCTCTAGTAGGAGATGGAGAATTCAATTTATTTTAAGGTGTTTTTACCTTTTATATGTGCACTTTTTAATGTCACAACTAAAATAAAATGAATATTTTAACTGCCTAAATGTTTGGCTTTAATTTTTCCATTGGGAGACCATAAAGAGAATGAATGAAGCTTGTTTCAGAAAGAATGAACCAAGATACCAGTTACCTAAAAATACATGTCTACAAAAGATGAAAAGAAATTATGTTTAATTTATTGGGAAATTAAGACTATAGGTAGCTTTAAGGGCTACCAGAAACAATTAAAACATAGATTGGAGAAAAGTGTATGATCCCAGGAAGTCAGAGTATAAAATGGTCAGAGGGCTGTTATAGTGGCCAACCAATCTCCTTAGGAATGAATCAGCAATGGAGACTACAGCTGGAAGCTATGGGACCATGGTGGTTTAGGTAAAAAGGAACAGATGGCTCTGTAGTGTGAAGTTGCTAAAGAAGGAAAAGCTTATTTCATGATCATGTTGACCACGATGGAAGACACACAACTACCGGAAGGAGCTAGTATCATTAGACAAAGCATGCTGGCTTGACCATGAGTGAGAAACAGAGTGCTAAAACTTACCTTTTGTTTTATAAATATCACCCTAAAGAATCACCTTTAAATACAGAAGACATTCTTTCTTCAAGGAAGCCTTCTAAGATCCTGTTGTCTAGTATTTTCTCCAGACAGATGAACATCTATGGCATTCATAAGCAGAGGGTCTTTAAAAAAAAAAAAAAAAAAAAAACGTTCACAAAATAAGTATCTCAGGTCCCTTAACAATTTGTTTCAATTACTGACAACTGAATCATAAACTCACAATATCAGAGTTGGAAAGGGCCCTTGATATTTTCTAATTCAACCTCAAGTGGATGTAAGAATTTCCTCAGCAACATCTGCCCATGTGGCCAGCCACCATGAGTAAGGTGTCCACTCATTTCGGGCCATTCTCTCAAGAAAATCTTTTCCATTCTTTGACAATTCAAATCAATAGAAACATTCAAATCAAACTTTCTGTAATTGTCACCTCTTCATCCTACTTCTGTCCTCTTCTCAAGGGTCTTATAGTCTCCTCTCGATGAAAACCATTCAAATAAATAAAAGGAACAGCAAGTTGCTTCTATAGACCGATCAACCCTGTTCCCTCAACCATTCTCAAGAGAGAAGATGCCATGTTTGCTACCCATTCTTTTCACTATCCTCTATGCCCACTCCAACTTGGCATCCTTCTTAAGGAAAATACAATTTCCTTGGAGTTGTAAGAGGCAACCAGATCAGGATGATTACCTCCGTTATTCTAGGCTACAAGAGACAAAATAAAACCATAATAAGATACCATGATGACATTCTAGTAATTAAGAGCCACATCCCTTGGAAAAGGATTTTCCTTCAGTTTTGGAGTAGGGTAACCAAGCCATGACCATTATATGAACTATTCTTTCCCTGAGAGAAGTCAGATCTAGCTATGAGAGAAGTAGGAACAACAGGAGCATAAATCAGAGAAACCAATTCCCCCAAGAAAGGACTGACAAGTTTCTCGTTCAAGATTCAGCACCCTAGGGTTCTCCAGGTCTACCTAGGGAAGGAAATACACGATTTACAGCTGGTAGAGGAGGAATTATTTTTCAGTCTATCCTTACACAGGAAGTCTCAGTATCTTTGCAGTCTAAGACATAAGTTAAACACAAGTATACTATAGCTTTTATGATATATTACACTGTAGCTTTCACGATTCCCAATAGAGTTGTTTTGCCTTGAACACTTGTCCCATATTTCAAATATTTCTGCGAGGGCCAAAAAGGGAATATGCAATTGGCAAAATTCCATGAATATAACCACATGGAAATGTTCAAGAAAACTTGAATGAACAGAAGTGCAGAGTGTGCTAAAAATAAGATTAGATGGACTTTCTAATGTAATATTTAATGTTACATTGTTAAAAAAAAAAAAAAACTAAGAACGTCAACTAATTCCAGAGAATGATAAAACTGAAGAGGCTAGTTTAAATATGCAAATACAGGATAAAGAACCACACAAATATCCTTCCTCTGATAACAGGATTTAAGCATATTTTTACTGCCCACTGCTATGAAAATCGACCCTAAATAATCTCTCCCTGATGAGACTTTCACTGACAAAACTTCATTCCCACTGGTGAGCTTCTCACTGGATATGCAGAATATTGGTAAAGACAGACAATCCAAGCTCATCCGTTAGATATAGTCATCCCAGAAGTTTTCCTGGGGATCCCATTTCTGGGACAAGCTGCCTCAGCCGTCAATGCTCTCCCATGTCTGAGTAGGTGTTAGACCACAAGGCTGCCAATGCCCCTCCTAGCAGCATTATCTCTGAGATCCAGCCTCAGCAAGAGAGGTGGGAGTGGAAGGAACTTGCCCCAACAGGCCCATCAATCCAGCCGCAGTATTCCATAGATGGTTGAGATTTTGATACCAAAGAGTGGTGTGAGAGCTGAATTTGCTCTGAAGGTCAATCCTCCCTCTCTCGAGCCTCAATTTTAACAAGTTTCAATTAAGGCAGTCTTCATTGGGATAAATCTTGACCATCTCCAAAAATTTCCATTCTTAAAATGTTATGTTCATTTTCTCCCCTTCTCCTTCCCCAGTGTGTAGAAGAGAATTGCTGCAAATTGGGTTTAGGAAACCACATAAATCTGCAGAAAACAAGCACATAAACTTCTGTAACAATGTATTTAAAACAGTGTGTCCCTGGAACAAAAATCTCAACTCCAGTAAATATATTGAACACTATAAAAATCGGGAAAAAGACCTGAGCACCAGGATATGCTTTCCTCACAGATACATGACTAATGTGTTGCTAGAGGCAAGTAAACAAAAATAAAAATATTGAGTGTGTTCAGTTTGGGAAATCAAAAAGAAAAAAAATGTCCTAACCTTGTATAAAACCATAATGCAGACTCACCAGGATTACCATGTACATTTCTGGTCACCAAATATACCAAATATATCGGTAAGCCCTGCTTTCCACATAGACACCATTCCAAATGCCTTGGATAGATCTTCCTCTTTTAGTCTATAATCAAGAATATGGTTCTGCAAAAGTAAAGAGCAAGGAAGTATCATTCTCCTAAAATATTGTACTCTGTGGTTATCTCACTTTCTGGTTTCCCTTCCCATTTGTGGTGTCAACCAATGAATCAATCAGCAACCAATGGGAGCAATCCAGAACTTTCCCAACAGCCTGCTGTTCAGTCAAGAGCTAGCTTTATGCCCCCTCCTTGCTTACTAGCATGGAAGGAAGCACTGTATCACAGACTTGACTGACCCATGAATACAAGGCAAGAGGTCAGTTCTGTTTGCTGCCTTCTTATTTTATAAGACCTAAAACTAATCCCCTCAAATAAACTATTTAGGTAGTTGGAATCAGGCACCATTGATAAAAACATCAAATCAACATTATCTCAATGTCTAAATCCTTCTTCCTGGATATAATATAGAAATTTCACTATGGACTAATCAATAATAAGGAACCAAATGTCGCACTATGGATATCTAGGTAGGACGCAGAGAATGAAATCATCACAAACACCCAACTCTGTTAATTCAAAGTATTTTGGCTCTAGTAAGTATCCTTTAGAATATATGAGTTCCTCCTGTCTAAACTATAGGTGTTTGAGATTATTATTATTAACTCCCTGAAAATGAACTCACAGGTTTAGAAAAGTGTTTCATCAAATTCCGAGATTTGGCTCTGGTCCTCTATCACCCATGCCACAAATGCAGACACAACAGCATGTTAAAAAAACAAACAAGCAAACAAACAAACTAATAAGGCAGGAATATATTTCTAATTTGCCTAAAAAATTTAGGAATATAGGAACAATATTACATAAGGAGGAGCAAAAATGAAATCAGAGGCTAAATATTTGTTGAGGGCCATAGCACACATAATAAAAAAAATGAGCTTCACTGCTCTTCTCTTTGGAATAATAAAGACTATGAAGGAAGAATAAAAAAAAAATCCTTAAAGTCCCAAGTATATTGGTAGGTAGCACGTATTTGTTTAGCAGTTTCAAAATTTCAGAACTAAAGCAGAGGGAAGAGAAATGGAGGTTTAAAGAAGGCACCACAAATTTAAAGTAGAAAGTTTAAATTAATTGGGAACTTGTTACATTTAACACAGAGGTATCAGAAACCAAAATACATAAATTTACAAAATGAATGAGAGAAAAAAAAAAAAATTGTTTTGTTCACTGTTCTTTCCCAGTACCTTGAACAGTGCCTGGAACTTATGAGACACAGTGATTGTTTGTGAAATGAACAACAAATAATGAAGGACTAATCAAGTTCTTAAATAAATTTGGAAATGACAAAGCCCTGCTGGACGGAAGAAGGTAATTTGCATGTGGTTCAGCAACAGACAGTGAAGAGAACAGCGAAATGTTAATTATCTTTTAACTTGAAAATCATACAAACATCCATCCAACTTCAGAGCCTCAGACAGATCTCCCCCTGGAAGGGAAGCATTTCATTTTGAATGCCTATTAGTCACTGAGGGTTACTCACTAGAAGAATTATGACAAAGGGTAAGTTCTATCTTCTAGCTCTACTTTAGGATACACTAGATTTCCATTCAGCTGTTGTGTTTCTCTCTTTAGGGACAAGGAGATCTATGAGAAAGAGCTTTGCACATACAGGAGAATCAGAATTAAAATTCTAACTCTCACTTGCTATAAGATCTTGAGCAAATTAACGTCTCAAACTCTCAACTGCTCTGAATTTTAGTTCTCTTTTGTAAATGGATTGTGAGGATTAAATGAGTCTGAACACATATGTAAAAGCTCCTAATTTGGTCTTCCTCTCCCTTTCCCTTTTTCCCTCCCTTCCCTTCTCCCTGCTAAATATTATCATTCTGTGTCTCCCTCTTTCTGCATATCTTTTTTAAAAAATTTTTTATTTATTTATTTGAGAGAGAATGAGAGAGAGGGAGGGAGCATGAGAAGAGGGAGGGTCAGAGGGAGAAGAGGACTCCCTGGTGATCAGGGAACCGAATCCGATGCAGGACTCTATCCTGGGACTCCAAGATCATGACCCCAGTGAGCCAAAGGCAGTTGCTTCACCAACTGAGCCACCCAGGTTCCCCCACGTATCTTCTATCTCATGATGCTCATGATAACCCCAGAGACTACCATGTGGGTATATCTTTTCCAGTCGTGACCCAGGACTTGCTACCTCTTAATAATTCAATGAAGGTCAGTGTTAAGACTATAAATTAACTGGCATTAAAATGTTTATAACAGCAACAATATGTTGGCCTGCCTTCATCCTTCATATAAAATCACACCATACCCCTGTTGAAAGTTCTTCGGTGGTTTCCCATTTCCTTTAGGACAAATGGACTCCTGTACAAAACTCCTAAGAATCCATGTGTCCTGCTCCCTGCCTCTCTAGCCTCATCTCAAACTGCATGACCTCTTGACCTCTGTAATTCAGCAATACAGGATTCCTTTCAGTCCTTTCATTAATACCTACTCATGCTTCAGGTCTCAGTTTGGACATTTCTTTTTTAGGAAGCTTCCCTTGACTTCCCCACGCCAGAAGAGGTGAGATCTCTTTACTGCTCATTCCTGTAATATCTCATATGTTCTTTTTGTTTTGCTTCTAGTTTCTTAAGATCATATAATATCTGACTTCCGAAGAATAGGGCTTGGGTACCTTAATAAAAAAAATTATCTCCTGCCATAATTTTTAGACAACAGCAGGCTGATGTTAAAATATACTAGAAAAGAGGTTAGGTAGTCCGATGAAAAATTCATTTCTCACCCCACTTGAAAGCCACTTTCATGGCCAATCCATAGCATTTACCATCCTGTCCATGAAGTAAGGTGAATTCTCTTGAGTATCCAGTAAGGAAAATTTATTCAATAAATATTTTTGGACAACTACAACATATTTATACTCTACTATCGCCACTAAAAGTGGTATTTTCTTTTTTTACTTACTATAGGACCCATCCTGCTAAAGTTTTTATCTTAGAGAGAACACACTCTAAGTGAGAGTGTGCCTATCCTTTAGCCTTGTCTCCTCAGCCCATCACTTAAAGAGAAAATGGCAACCTAGATGCTTACTTGTCTCAAAAGAAGGGCTAGACCAGGGGTATAGCAACATAAAGAACATGACAATATGAAGCCACCAGAATTAGCCAAATGAAAACTCCAAGACCTGATCCATTTAATGTATTAAGGCAGGGAGCCCAAACCCAGGTAGTGAGCCTAGAAAACAAGAGAATACTTAATGATAAAATAGTATGAATATATCTGAGGGGAGAAAGGAAGATCCCTTACTTGCTACTTTTGCCTGGAATGAGATATATATAAACCAATAAATGTTCATAATCCTCAACAAGACTGCTGTCTCTGGGGAAGATGTCAACTCCCCCAGTGACTATAGTACAGATGGAGAAAGTGAAATTCACAGAGCAGGAAATAGAGGTTAACCCTGTAATCCTGGCTGGTGCTCACAAAATAAAATTGCATGTTCTGCTACATCTTGTATTCCTTAAACATTAATTTTGAAATCTTAAAAAAGAGTTTCTGAGACTTCCATGGAAACAGAAAAAAATAGACAGGAGATCTGGAAAATTTTAAAACACTAACTGTGTGACCACTTGGAGGTACGAAGTCAATCTTAAGTTGTTGACACCTGATGATCAAGAAGACGTCCAGTTAGGCTCATGGAGTTTTGACTTCTCCAGCTGTTTACAGCCAAAGAATCCTGGAAGTGAATATTAGAAAACTTCTTCCAACAAATGTACAACACATGCCAGAACGTAGATGCATAATAAACTTATAAGAAACTATGCTGACAGTTTCATTGCCTTTGGTAAGACCCTACAAATTCTTGGACATGTTATAGTAAACAACCCAGTTCTTTTTTTTCTCTTTTTTGATCCCAAGATTTTTGATTAGAGCAGGGAAGGGGTGGTGACAAATGAAGAGAAGGCATTTTGCACTTTTAAAATTAAATGATTCTTTAGGCAAAATTATGTAGACTCAAGAAAATTATTTGTGGACTATAGATGACTCCCATAAAATCCAAATTTTTTGTTCTTTGGTTGCTGTGATGTGTGTTACAGAGAGCTCCTTTCTCAAAAGTGTTAAAGTTGTTTATCAAACACATCTGCTGTCTCATTCTAAATCAACAATAATAGATTGTTTATAAACTGTTACACACAGCACACCCTGGAGATCTTGGACAAGTTAGGAAGATCTAATAAGTATATAATAAAAAAAAAAAACAGAAGGGTTTTTATAATTTAGCTCTTTATCAAAAATCTTTCATAACCACAAGAGGAAAATGATTGCATAAACCCAGAGAGCCACTTGATTGAATCCAAAAACATGTGACTCTCTCATCCATAACACTGCTTCAACATTCCAGTCTCGCCTAGCACAGGTAACAATTTAGAAAAGCTTGCATAAAATTTCTGGTTTTATGAACTAGCCCCTTTACCCCCTACAGCTGCCAAGCTATAGAAATGAAGTTGCAGAAATCTTTTTTTTCAAGTAGTGTATGCACTTTTTTTTTTTTTTTTAAAGATCCATGACTAATATATCCCAGGTCTGTTTAACCTACACTGATTACACTGAAACTCCTTTTGCCTCCATTATAAGAAATGTTACTTCTATAAGCTTTGCTGCTGTCAGGTTTCAGAGGCCCTTCCCTGTGTACTTGTCATTTGACCTTCCAGACATCAACCAACCTTTGTGGTTCTAGAGCCCTTGCTGGCAATCCAGGTGGTCCTGGAATCCAGCCTTCTCTCTGCTTTGTTAATTTATATGTCTACAACACCCCTGTAGGCCTTAAAAGGTTGACTTTGGCTGTGAGACAGGAAACATTGCATCCATGTGGAATCAGATGAAAAGGGAACCATCTAACAAAGTACTAAACATAAATCAAGGGGGAAAAAATGAATACTGTGGATTAGGGTCTCGGCTGAGTGCATTTTATATGTTACACCAAAACACTCAAGTCTGAGGTTGAAATGTTTAGTTATCACTTCACTCAAGTTAGAGAAAACTCATGCCCATTGGGTTTGATGGTTGGATTAAATGCCAGGTACAAGAAAATACAATTTGCTCCTCTACAAATGTGGAGAGGTGTCTCTTTCCAGAGCTCACTTCTGTTTGAAGTAAATAAGATGTCCATCGTACAACAGATGTGCACCAAATCATACCAAACATGCCTCCTGCCTCAGAGTGATTTTAGTGCAACTGGTTACCACTTAGAAATGAAAAAACACAGGAATAATGGTCTTATTTAACATACTATTTTCTCATTCAACAAGGGGCCCTGAAGTATCCTTTTAGTAAATACATTAGTGAACTCCTAAGCTATTTCTGCAAAAGTAACTCCTCATTTTGAAAGGATTTTATGAACAGAGAGAAATGGTATTGATCTTGTGGATTTCCTAGATCCTGACATATACAGGATCACCAGATCTCATAACATGGAGCCAAAGCAGTAACTGGTGGTTGCTAAAACAAACTGGCCCCAGAAATACATAAATTATTCCATATTGTGCCCATTCTACATGAGAAGAGTGAGATAATACTTTCGTTTAGACCAGTGGTTCTCAAAGTCTGTCCTCAGGTCGGTGGCATGGGCTTCACCCAGGAACCTGTTAGAAACATATATTCTCAGGCACTGGCCCAGACTTACAGAGTCAAAAACTTGTGTGGGCCTGGAACTCTGTATTTTAACAACCTTCGAACAAAGATTCTGAGACATGTTCAATATGAGAACCACTGGTGTGGAGTCAGTACCTAGATTTCTACCTCCCACTCCCACTTCCATTAAACATGGGGTTCCTCTGCCTAACCAAAACTCAAATCTGTTTGCAACAAATCCAAATTCAGCCCTCCCAAAAGTTCTACTTTTGAAATAAAGTCTGCAAAATCACAATCTCTAAAAGCAAACTAGACCCTTACTATTTGGAAATCCACATCAAATACTCTTAGAGCACACAACAGTGCAGCAAGAATGGTTTATAAACCATCACAGCAGTGCCTGGGTGGCTCAGTCAGTTAAGCGTCTGTCTTCAGCTCAGGTCATGATGCCGGTGTCCAGGGATTGAGCCCCACGCAGGGAGCCTACTCCCTTTCCTCCCTGCTTGTTTTCACTCTCACTATATCTGTCTCTCTCTCTCTCAAATAAATCAATAAAATATTAAATAAATAAACCATCACAAACCATTGCCATCAATTAACTTTTACTGCATAGTCAAATTCTTACCTTTGTACACAGTAATATGAGAAAAGAGCTCCCGTCCCTTCCAACAGTCACAGTATTTTATATTTTTAATGGTCATCTTCCAAAAATAGATACTGATCATTTCTCTATCCTTAGAATTTAACATAGAATCTGGCACAAAATAGTAGTGAATAATCTTTGTGAATAAATAATATAAAAGAGAAGTAGTAGGACTTAGTGGAAAAGTCCTGAGGTCTGTAACAAATAGAACTAGTCCATTTTCCAGTACGTCCATTCAGTATGTAAATTGGGATTTGAGAAGATACTCAACCCCTGAAGGTTTCATTCTTTTAATCCATAAAATGGAGATAGTAAAATGTGTGCCCATAGTTTTTAAATGAAAATTAAAAGAATCTGTGCAAGCATGTCACATAATAGTTCTTACTAATAAGTATTCAATGAATTATGGTTTCCTTTCTTCTCTTTTCCACAACATGCATATGTAAGGGCTTTGCCTCACAATAATGATGTAATACACATCATACAGAAAAGCCATATATGTTATCAAGAAAAACACACATCTGGGGCACCTGGTGGCTCAGTGGGTTAAAGCCTCTGCCTTCGGCTCAGGTCATGATCCTGGGGTCCTGGGATCAAGCCCCACATGGGGCCCTCTGCTCAGCGGGGGGTCTGCTTCCTCCTCTCTCTGCTTGCCTTTCTGCCTACTTGTGATCTCTGTTTGTCAAATAAATAAATAAAAATATTTAAAAAAGAAAAGAAAAGAAAAACACACATCTTGCACTGTCAGGAACGCTGGTTGAGTTCTCTGTGATGAATTCACATCTCTTTTCATCTGGGGTAGACGCCACAAGCAAAGAGGAACCGAGAACAGAAGTCGAATCACTGCCTTGTATAAAATCCAGTGAAGCTACATATACATATAATTGAACCCTTGTTGGATCATTTAGTTTCAAAACTGTCTTCAAGTTATTTTGAAGGACATTTTGTCCAACCCATTGCAGTGATTCTTTCCTTGTGGCAAAAGAATGCAGGCAGTTTTCTTTCTACAGCAATATAGAAAGGAATCCTTTTTGCAAACTGTCCCAGAAATATGTCGTGAACACTCAGACACTACATTATTTACCACACGACAGCCCCCAGAAAATTGTTCTCAATTTTACTCAAAATTCGAAATGAACGCACCATAGGTAAGCCAACAACCAATAAATTGAGAGGATAGATAGGAAAGCGAGGCTCAAACACTGCACACACACGCTTGGAGAGAAGCTATACACATAAAAATTTGCAAGCCTTTCTGATACCTGCCATTGGTATCAGAGCTCACACTTCCCCTCTGAACAGGACACATATTCAAGCAGGACACATATTCACATACATGACTCAGGATCCCTAGCCCAATGTTCTAGCCCAGCACTAAAGAAGGGCTCCAGGGATTATGTCAAGAACTCTAGAAGGTTTCACTGGATCAAGAAAATCCAAACAGTCCCTGGTTCTCCCAAGAACCTCAAGATCAAGAAGTGACAGCGCGTAGTTCTCCTTGAACTAACTGAAATTCTAACATGGGTTCATCAGCTGCTACCTCTTTGTTTTATCCTTTTGTTCAATTACTGGTCCTTTTAGCACTACCTGGATTTTCCTACTTGCAACCACTCTACTTGTTTCTATGCAAAAGGGGAAGACATTGTATGAGAGATCTGACCTCACCAAGCCTCAGTTTCATCATTCATAGAATGGGTCTATCATCTTCACTGGAGTATTAGGACAACATGACACATTATATGAAAAGCAATTTACCCAATTCCTAGCACATAGCAGAATCCATATATGCAGCTGGATTTACAGTCACTTCTACATCTTTCCCCTGTGTACCTTCCTTGAAACCATAAAGGTTAAATGTAGAAGTCAAAGAGAAAAACGCATATTCATATTAAACTAACCTCTTATCCTCATGCTGTATGTTTGGAAAAATATACCATGACTATGTGTTTATGTCATGCATCTCATTTCTCAATTTAGATTTTAGGCTCCTATATAACTCAATATGAGCTCACTTTTATATTAAAACAGCAAAAAACACATGCTCATGTACAACAATTATTCTGACCCAGATCCACCCAATTACATTCCTGCCTGGCCTCTTAAATATAAACCTATGTTTGTATAATCCACAAAATTCAGCTCTGTGTGAATTTCTAACAAATACTATAAAAGTGAAGGAGGTTGGGAATCAGAGTAATGTATAAATGACTGAAATGTTTCCCATTTAAATTGGAGTCTGTGTATATTATAGGACTTCTGGGAAATATTTTCCATTTTTCTCCAAATTAATAAATCACACTATTTAAAATGTTTATCCATATTCATAAAAGTTCAACTACTAACAATATGAAACACCTAACTGCAGAAGCAAGTTGACGTATTTAGGGAAGTAAGTTTTGATCCTTTATCAGACTATAAATTTAAACACTACTAACAACCCTAAAATTTATATTCAAAAAGAAATAGGTATTAGTTGAGCTTAAGTCAAATAGACACATCCAAGATTTAAAAAGTAAATCTCCGCAGGGACACGTGGGTAGCTCAATGGGTTAAGGCCTCTGCCTTTGGCTCAGGTTATGATCCCAGGGTCCTGGGATCAAGCCCTGCATCAGGCTCTCTGCTTAGCAGGGAGCCTGCTTCCTCCTCTCTCTCTCTCTGCCTGCCTCTCTGCCTACTTGTGATCACTCTCTGTCAAATAAATAAATAAAATCTTAAAAAAAAAAAGTAAATCTCCCCAGATTAGGTGTATTTGGGGGCATCTTTATAAATAAAGCATCCCTGGCCTTTCCCTTAAAAACAATATGAAACATACAGCATCAATATCACGAAACTGAGTGAACTGAAGTAACCTGTGAAAGATTTCTCTTACAACATTTAAATTGGTATTAGTCACATTTTCAGAGACTTATCCTTTCACTTCAGTTTTTTCAAAATTAAAAAAGGCAGGTTTTTCCCTCAATAAGACATAAAACAACTGCAAGATACAGAATGGTTATAAAATTACATTTGTGAAAATTTTATTTGTACTTTATCCAGAAAAGTCATTTCTGAATCCTACCGAAGTATACAACTGTCTAAAGTAGAAAATAAAAATCTTGAATAACCAAGCCTTAGTTTGTCCAAGTTCAAAACTCTTTCCCAGAACTTCTCCCTAACACTCAGTTTAGAAATCTAGAATAACTACTGTGTTCAGTTAAATCTGAATGCATAGCACCACTCAATCTGCTCAACCATCTAAGAGGAGGGTCCAAGGATGCAGACTGTTCTTATTTATTAAATGTGACGTAATAGAGACCACAGTCATAGTCAAGAATTTAAAGCCACCCCTTCCCACCACACAACACATGCAAAGCAGGTGCCTTTCTATTCATTAAAATCAGATTGAAAGGGGTCATTTTTATCTCCTGTTATTATGTATCTAAGAAACCAGACATAACAGGGGAAAGATATGCCAAGAGTAGAACAAACAATAGGGTACCACAGACTTAGATATTTTTCAGCCTGAGAACTATGTTGTACCAAATTTCCAAATGGACTTATTTTGGTACATGGTTTTCTCTCCACAGAGACATAATTCTCTTAATTTTTCTACAAACTCCCAGGAGGAACTGAGCTCTACACAGAAACCCAACTCCATAAGTCCAAATTTTCTGAGTTTCTCAGAGTTCAAAGGGACATTTCATAGAAAAGACAAAAGTGATTCTGATCCCATGACCTTGTTCTTGCACCTGCCTCCATAACTCTTCTACTGGTTTTCTAAACAAGAGCCACCTTGCCCAAATATCACTAATACGAAGCCATTAGCACATGTACATGGGTTTTGCTTTAACTTCTACAAGTTCAATTTGAGATTCACAATTTTAAAATGAGAAAACAAGTAGGCAAAGGAAACCGTTATTAACCAGGAGGAGAACAGCCATGCTTAAAACACGTGAGTGGAAACCATCTACCGCTTTCAACCAATGGGAGTAGACTTGGATGTATGGCTTCAGTCTTACCTCTAACAGCAATCATCCATTAACTGTGGCACTTGCAGGGATTCAATATTTAGAAAAGCCGGAAAGAAATCCTCTACAACAATCTGAGCAGCATTCATTAAAGACTAAATCCTGCTAAGCTAACATAAAAGCTTTACAAAAATTATATAATGTGTATATGGTCTGACATAACGCTTCTTTCATTTGAGGCAAAAAATAGAAAGGGGGTACTATTAACTGATCTTCTCTGGCAAATATTTTTTAAAGATTTTCTTTCTTTATTTAAGAGAGAGAAGGAGCAGGGAGAGGGAGGGGCAGAAGGAAAGGGAGAGGGAGAGGGAAAAAAGGACTCCCGGCTGAGCAGGGAGCCCGATGCAGGGGCTCGATCCCAGAACCCTGGGATCATGATCTGAGCCAAAGGCACTTAACCGACTGAGCCACCCAGGTCCCCCTCTGGAAAATACTGTTTTCCACATTTGTTCTCCTCGGGTGAAATTCCTCATGGAAGGCACTTCTCCTTCCCCTTTCCTTTCATCTTGCCTACCTTTACATCACTTCTGTTGTGAAGAGCAAAAAAATAATAATAATAATAAAAATTAAAATTAAAAATTAAATAATTGAAAGACACTGACCTTTGAATTTATAGACATCTTGGAGGACTGAGAGAAAAGAGTTCTAATTTTTCCCTTACATCAAATTTTGTTGTTACATATATGATTTGTCATTACACATGGAGAGTATTCAAATAATGTTTGAAAAATGTAAACTAAGATCATTCTAGTATATCATTTAAAAATTTAAAACTACCTTTAAGTAGTACTGTTTCTCACTATGGATGTTTCTACACTTGAGAAAAGTCAATAAGCTGGATGACCTGATAATTGCTATTTGCATCTTTAGTAGTTCACACAATGACTCAACCATGCTGGGAAATCTATAACAAATAGAAGAGTAAATGAATGAATAAATGAACATCTCAGACACAGAATTATCAAAACAAGGCTTGCTAGAGTCTCTGGCTCCCTCTGGTTCAAAACAAATGCTAAACACATGCATCCCACATATGGTTCTCTGTAGGCTCTTCCCACTCCCATCTCCTCCTTAATGACTTGCTTTTCCTGAAAAGAACATTTGTAGATAAATACCAGGTGAAAGATGGTGCCTAAATAAGGTTCTGGAAATGATTTTTGGAGGTGCTAGAAGCTCCCACACATCGAGAGACCTCCCACAAGCAATTTTCGTGGGGTAGACTCCAACTAAGAAGGATTGGTGAAGTCTGCTTCCTGTAATACCACCTAGTCATCCATCTTAATCTAGTGTTAGCTTAAGGACTTAGCTACAGCAGCTCCCTTTGTTATGACCCTGATGGGGAAACTGGGCAGTCAAAAGGTGCCACCCTTTCCTGGCAGGAAAACAGTACAGTTGCACCAACACCAGGTAGATAGTGCCTCAAGTCAATTAAAATTTAAGAGAACAATAAAAATGATGAAAAACAGAAATCAAAAGATGAATGTAGGAGAAATATTAGGCTTGCTGGGACACTGAAATCCATCAATTTAATAAAACAGACCAAAAATGCTCTGAGACCAACACTTTGTCTATTCCATTTATCTGTCCAAACACTGCATTTTCTAAGACTTGTTTGGCACATAAAATTCTAATCAACTTTCTCAAAAAGTGCCATAGGTGTCCAAGGTATGAAATCTGCTGTTTGATAAGAGTACAAAAATGTTAGTAGTCTAATATTTAATTTGGAAATTAACTGCTAAAAAAAATGGCTTTCTTCTACTTAGTTAGGGTAATATAGATTGAAATAATGAAGTGGTAAGGCATTGTTTGTCCAAAGGACTAGGACTGGGTGTTGTAGTTATCAAATTTCAAGGGTGCCTTTCCCCATTTTTCAACCTTCCCTTTCTCTCTCCTACTTCAAGGAAGAAGGTGAACCAATTAGAAAAATACTACTATAGTCCAGGGCGGGGTGGGGGGGGGGGCTTTCAGACAGGTTAGTGGTTCTGATCCCTAGCACCAAATGCCCTTCTAAATTTTGAAGACTTCTACATTTTATGAGTCATGGGATGAGGTAAGGACCTCCCTCATGCTATGGAAACCAAAGTATCAAATACTTCCATATGCCACCCCCGACCTAACATACAGCTGCCCTGGGTTCAGCCTGTCAAATATTTCCAGCTGGGGTTTGAATTTTGACTGAGTAGTGCTATCTTAGGTTGGATTCCCCCAGAAACAAGCTCTGAGAGCAGGATTCAAGAACCAATATTCTATTTGGAAAATGCAAGACCACCAGGAGGAAAGGGGAGGTGAAACAGTGCTGGCCTTCCATGCCAATGACTGCATCCAATGTCTAGCAGGGAAGCAACAGGAGAACAATACTGTTGGGACCAGGGTGTTCCTGCAACTATGGCATCATTTTGGTATCTGTGGCCTCATACCCGTTCTCTGAGCCTGATTCTCCTACCTTTCCCTTGATTCTATGTGAGTCCACCCAGGAACTTTCCAATAAATTTACTTTCTATTTAAATTAACCAGTGTTAGTTTCTCTGGCTTGCAACAAAGAGCCAAGGTGTCTTCTACAATGGTGCTCGAAGTGTGGTAAAGATCATGTGGCAAGCACCACTGGGAGCAAATCCTGAGCCAAAGCAAAGCCTCTAAGGTTTCTAAGCAAAGTCATGCTGCCCTCAGAATGCAATTATCGCAGCAACTATGCACTCTCCCTTTGAAATCATCTGACTTACCACTGAGCCCTGCTGGGCATGAAAGCCTCACTATGAGACACTAAGTATTCAGAGGATCAGAGCTGCCAAGAATAAGTTGGATATACCCAATACAACACAATTCAACTACTATAACAAAGACACCCAAGAGGTAGCGATTCATTTTCTCTCACAATTATCCAGTGGTGTTCAGAGGTATCTAGAAGTGATCCACATCCAAGAGGTAGCTCTGTTCTAGAAGGTTCTCTCTCTCATTTCTTCACTATCTCCTAAAGTAGAATACGCATCTTCATGGTAAAAAAAAAAAAAAAAAAAAAAAAAAAGGTTCAACAACATGCCCACAGGCCAGCCTATATAAAGTAGCTAGGAGAAAGTCCTGGATAATTTTTTAAGTAAAATAAAACATCACTTCTAATCATATTCCATTAGCAAAAGCTTAGACAAATAGCCATGTTAGCTGCAAAAATGACTGAAAAACATATTCTGTAGTTAAAGCAGCCATATGCCCAGATAAATAGCAGTTAATATGGAGAAAGGCAAGAATAAGTCTGGGGAGAAAACTAGCAGTCTTTTCTGAATCTAGCCATAAAATTGGGACTGTGTAACAACATTCCATTAAATAGCTGTACTAAATCAGATAGATGTAGGGTTTAGAGACAGATTAATTATGTTCTCTATGAGCCCAAACCTGCAACATTACCAGTCACCTCACGTGTAAGGCCTCATGGAGTGAGCTCCATGACCAGTTGACTGAGAAGGACACTCACAAGCCTCGTTTCCCGCTCTCTGCGGTGGCAGCTGAAAGCCACTTGCTGTGGAGATACAGGGCCACTGAACACTGGCTCTGAAACAGGAAGAACTTAGAGTGACAGTTTGAAGAGCAGATCTACATGGATTTCTGGCCAGTAGGTAAAGGTTTAACTGAACAGTCAAGTGTGTGAAAAACAATACTGGGAACCTACTGACACAAAGGGTTGGGGATGAGTTATGTGGGTAGTCTTCTTGGAATAAACATTTAAATATGTGTGCCAGGTGAATATCCACCAAAAAAAAAAAAAAATCCTTGAAGAAGTAGTGCTTACTAATGAGGCAGCTAAGATTCGGGTATGGTTCTAGCTTGAAAACAAGGCCTTGCAAGGCTAAAATCAGGCCTCATAAGAGGAGATATATATATATAACAAGCATGTTTGAGTCCAGAAAGCAAAGGATGGAAGAGAGAGGGGGGCTTTTCAGTAAAGGACACATCTGCAATTTATATTTCTCTCTCTTTGAGACTCTGGAGTCTACTAGCTTAAAAAAAAATGTTGGGGTGCCTAGATGGCTCAGTTGGTTAAGTTCAGGTCACAATCACTCAGCAGGGAGTCTTCTTGTCCCTCTGGCCCTTCCCCACTTGTGCTCATGATCTTTCTCTCTCCTTCTATCTCAAATAAATAAAATCATTTTTAAAATGTTCCCAAAAATGTTAGTACAAAGGAAGAAAGAACACTTCCAACAGGAAGCATGACAAAAGTTCTATTGAACAAGAAGCTGAGAGTGTCACCCGACCATTATTTGGCCCTTTATAGCACTGAACTGGCAAAAACTGAGCTACAGCATAGGTTGAGGAGACAGTCCCTGACCATTGGGGGAAACAAAACAGCTGTCTGTTCCCTTCTCTTGATACCATTTTTGCTAAGCTCACATTAAATTACTCACAATTGCCCAAACTGTTAACGTTCATGCCTTTGGGCCTTCGTACTTGCTAACCCTCAGACTTCAATGTTGTCTACCAATTCTCTTTTTCAAAGCCTAGCTCACACATCACCTTCTGAGTAGTCTTCCATGATACCCTCAGACAGAGGTAGTTACCATTTGCTTTATGCCTAAGTCCACAGACCAGTCCCAGCTCTTTTCACATCACATTGTAACTATTCGTTTACAAGTCTATGGACCTCTGTACACTAAAAACTTCTGAGCACATTATTTCAAGAATTGCAAAGCTTCCACAAACTTAAAGAACTGTCCATTTCCAACTGAGGAAATGGATTAATTTTAACAAGATATATTTAGTGCATCATTTGGCCAAAAATTTCAATATCTACTTTGATATTTGGCATAGAGAAGACTCTGAAAATATCTCATTTAAATTAATTAGTAAGCTTTTGCAAAATGTATACAGAAATTAGAAGTGTGAGAAAGTTTTAGGTCAGGAGTGATGTCAGAGTTGATCATGTAACAGGAATCAATTACAAAGTGGGGATTTTCTTGATCTTCTTGGTCAGAGTTTAGGCTCTCTGTGTTGTGTTCCTTACCACCTTCCTTTGAAAGGTATTTGGTGTCTTCAGAGCCCCGCCCTACACTGGAAACAGATACTCATTAAATGTTTATAAAGTTGATGAATGAATGAATATATAAACTATGGATTCTACCATGGGATAGTCTCTATCAGCTTTACAAATACTTGGATAATGCTTAAGAAAATATGTATTTCATACACTTGCACAGTAGAATTCTGCCTTAAAAAATCATAGTAACACTAAACTCTTAGAACACAATTAATTATTCACCCCTTTTATTATTTTTATAAGCAAAAGTGGTTATCTCTACAATAGAGCGCATAAGCATCATTAAGAGACTAAAACCACTGACTGAATTTAATTAACATTATGTAACAGATAATACCAAAAATAAATTCATATTTCAGCCTTTTTATACATTTCATTCATTAAACAGAAGGTAAGAACATGAATAACTATTTCCCAAGGCAAGATTTTTCAAGGTGTATTTTTCCTTTGTGTTGCCATATTTATTATTTTGGATTTTTCTTACAGAGGAAAAAACTATTTTCCTTTATCCAAGAAATTACTTACAATATGGAAATCATTAGTGCACTTAAATATGGCATTCAGAAATGGGAAAATGAAGTCATAAATGAAAGACTTTTTGACAATAAGATCAATAACCTGAAGCCTTGATTCTGTTCCTTATAAAGTCTCATATACTACTATGAACAGTATTTATTAATTCTCAAGGCTGCGCAGTATTTGGGGTTTATACGGCCACTCTCCAATTCTTTAGCAGAGGGATTTTCCGAAGTTCTGGTAACAAAGGAGTTAATGGAGTGGCACTGCTATTAAAAGATTTATGCTGACCAGGTGTTTGAGTTGCTTGAAAAGTCAACCATTTAACATACAACCTTTCTGTTGTAAATACTGTACCACTAGAAGACAGATTAAACAGCTTTGTATAAAACTATGGTTTAAAAAGAAATAGGGATAATGAAAAAAACATTGTGTCCAACTTTTCTTCAGTAAATTGCCAAACATGTGACCCTCAGAATCTGCAGCGTCCTTATACAGCAACTCAAGCTGTCGCATGCAGAGACAAAGGCAATGTTTGGGGCTTTAAAACATACAGATAAATATAGAATATATATACCAGAAACAGATGAGTGACTACTCTCATCACATATACAATGATCTAGGTCACCTGTGAAAACCCATTCAAAGAACCCCAAGGTTATCATGGCCCCAGAAATCAGACTTTGAGGAGACTCAGTTTCTCTGATTTATGAGGTTAACCTGTTAACCCTGTCCCCTTCACACTATTTCACTGGAAATCCCGCCTGTTTGGGAAAATTGTGGTTGTTCAGGCTTATAGTCTTAAGCTTGCCTTACACAAACTAACCACTAAAAATGGGGTGGGGGGGTGAGGGGGGAGAGGCTGCTTTCATGAAATGGGCATTAGAGAAACTAACCTCAGGGTTAAACACTACAATCATTCACAGGTGGGATTTCCCAAGGTTTTGTAACTTTCCATGAAGGGATTTATATATGCCCAAAAGAAGTCACTGCTGAAACAGGTTTTTTAAGCAGTAAAGTCACTGTATCTGTTCATAGTTACCAAGCTGTTGTGCTTTTTGTTTAGTAGGTCAACATACTGTCGTCTTAATTTGTGTCTGGGCCTATCACGCAAGGGCCACTGCCTCACAGAAGGTTTTAATCAAAGCAGCCAAACCAACAAAATAGGACATCCCGGTCAGAATTACTCTTTCAACCTCATTTTGAACCGCTGTTTTTTCAGAGGTTTGGCAAATTGCACGATAAGCCACTTACCAAAGTGTTCACATTTAATGAGAGGCAATTTTTACATAAAAAATAATCTTGTGTCACCCAGTCTTCTAAATGTCAAATACCCATGGTTAAATGAAGAACAGTGCTACATTCCCAACCAAGCTGCCATAAAAAACTTAAAGCACCAAGTCTAAAACTGCTGTTCTCTAAAAAGACTTCTCTACTCATATCCCTAGAACCTGGATCCCCATCTTAAAAAAAGATTCTTTACATATTTTTGAGTTTCCCACAAACAGAAGAACCATAGCACGGTGTAATATTAAGCTTTGTCTGTATCTGTCTTGCTGCTCTATGTTGCTTAGATCTCACAGACAATACGACGTGTAGGTTACTACTAGAGCGCAATGCAACAGAAAAACAACCCATTATCATCAAGAATTACTAGATTCCCAGGAAGCTTTCCAATGAGTCATGGATTTGAAGATAGAGCCACAATCCTAAGATTTCTAGATTGTTCACAAACAGCCCATAGGCCAAGCCTGATATATATTTAAGAGCATCTCAACTGCAGACCACCATCTCTGCATCCACACATTCATGACATCGTCGGGGTGGGGGGAGGCAATAATTTGTTGAGGTCAGAGTTTCTTTCTTTAAAACAAACCAAAAGTAAAGTTTCCTTTTTCTCAAAGATAGATAGGAGGAGGAGGTTAATTTTTAAAAACCCAATTTCCAGGCACATTCTAAGATTTATACAGAGACAACATATATGTACATGTGTGTGGAAGCAAGTGCAGCAGGTGCCACGTGCCAGAAGGAGGGATCAGGCCTCCCAGCCCTACCTCGTGGCACACGTGCCTAATACCTGAGACCTCAGTGTGCTTCTCAGACTAACTCGGGCATGGCTTCCTCCAGTTACCGTTAAGTGCTGCAACCACAGTGGCTGCATTGAGAGGGACCAGACCAGAGACCCCTCACAAGCCCCTCCCTCCCTCAATCTAAAAGCACAGACAAAAATATCAGAGTACAAAGCAGGTAGAGGTGGTGGATAGACAGCCTTCTGAAAGAAGTGTTCTGATCAGAGCAGCACAAAACATCTGAATCAGTCCAGGGATGCCTGGGTGGCTCAGTCAGTTAAGCATCTGCCTTAGGCTCAGGTCATGATCGCAGGGTCCTGGGATCAAGTCCTGATTCGAGCCCTTGCTCAGTGGAGAGCCTGCTTCTCCCTCTGCCTACCAAGGGCATGTACACTTGCACTCTCTCTTTCCCTTTTCTTCTTTTTCCTCATTTAAATCTGTTCGCAAGCATTCTACAATGTACTTAGTGTTTCACTCAACAGTTAGAATTACAATTTTTTTTTTGTTTGTTTAAAAGGGAGTGCAAATGCACACCCAGAGGGTAAGCAAGGCAGAGGGAGGGGGCAGAGAATTTTAAGTAGGCTCAGCAGTATAGAGCCCAACACGGTACTCAATCTCATGACCCTCACTCAGACAGAGACTAGAACTGCAATCAAGTGTTGGACGCTTAACCAACTGAAACACCCAGGAACCCCTAGAATTGCTCTTTAAAGGGTTAAAATTAGGGGCACCTGGGTGGCTCAGTGGGTTAAAGCCTCTGTCTTCGGCTCGGGTCATGGTCCCAACATCCTGGTATGGCGCCCTGCATCAGGCTCTCCGCTGGGTGGGGAACCTGCTTCCTCCTCTCCCTCTCTGCCTGCCTCTATGCCTGCTTCTGATCTCTGTCTGTCAAATAAATGAATAAAATCTTTAAAACAAAAAAATTTTTAAAAATAAATAAAAGATTAAAATTAGTCAAAACTTTAGACAATTAAAATTGGTCAGGAGAATTTTTTTTTAATTTTTTGTTTTTTATAAACATATATTTTTATCCCCAGGGGTACAGGTCTGTGAATCACCAGGTGGTCAGGAGAATTTTTAACAATGCCACAGAACAAACCATTTTTAAAAATCATTCTATGGCAGTTCACATTTTATAAGTTTCTCCATTCTTACATTTCCTTTGTGTATTTAAAAAATTTATTTATTTACTGAGAAAACATTTATTAAGTGCCTGCTAGGACTTTGTTAGGTCCTGAAACTGAACAGATAAAACAGGTGTTATTTCTGCCCCCCTGTACTTAGCTTTTGGATGGGGCAATAGATCTTTCAAAAACAGAACATTACAAAATTTTGTTTACAAAATGGTATCCAGGTATCTTGGAAAAAAGAAAAGAAAAGTAAGGAAAAGAAAGAAAAGTAAAGTAAACTTCTCAGCAAAGGCCTACAGTATCACTAACAATATTCTCAAATTTCTTCTATTACTGGTTGAATTGTGTTCTACCAAAACTCATATGAAGTCTTAACCCCCAGTGCTGCAGATTGTGTCATTATTTGAAAATAGCGTCTTGACAGAGATAATCAATTTCAAGTGAGGCTACCAAAGTGGCTCTAATCCAATATAACACCTGTCATACTGGGTGATGCTTCTGAAAGCCAAGGAAAGCCAAAGATCACTAGAAAATCAGCAGACATGAGGGAAGAGGCATGAAGCATTCCCTGACAGCCCTCAGGGAACAAACAACAACCCTGAGATACCTTAATTGTAGACTTCTAACTCCAAGAACAAACACTTTTTTTAAGCCACCCAGTTTGTGTTTTTATTAGAGAAAATTAATATGTTTTCTTAAAAAAAATATTTCTAGTCCTTTAAAATGTGAAAAAGCAAAAAAGTAAGGCTTTAGTGGTAGGGACAATTCTAACTGAAAAAAATTTTTAATTAACAATATTTTAGTTGCCTTGAAAACACAAAGATGCCTACTTAGTGGTGCCTCAATCCAAGTGCATTTTATAAAAAAAGAGAAAGAGAGGGGAACCTGCGTAGTGGTGAAATGTCCAACTCTTTATTACAGCTCCGGTCATGATATCCAGGTCATGAGATGAAGCCCAGTGTCAGCCTCTGTGCTCAGCACAGCGTCTGCGTAAGACTCTCTCTTCCTCTGTCTCTCCCTATCCTTCTCCACCACCATCTCTAAAATAAATAAATACTTAATTTTTTTTTAAGAGATACATGTATATCCCCAAATTAAAAAGGATTTATTTCTGTTTCTAATGTAAAATAAGCTCTTAAGAACACACTAGTGGGACATTTGGGAACTACAGTTCACAAATACGACCATTGTATTATACAAAGAAAATAAAAACAGTAGGGAAGTAGATAAAATAGCTTCATAGCCTAGTGAGGGCATAATCTTTAAACACACATCTAAACTCTAAATCAGAAGATAAATTCTGATTTTTGCCCCCCAAAATACATACTTCTGCAGTTTTATTGGAAGCATCCAATAAAGTGACAGAAGTTATGGGACTCAAACTTTTATTGTTTAAGTTGACAGAAGAAACACAACCTAAACGCATAGCAAAGTTTGGTTTGAATCGATAATCTCCTATAATACTGTAGGGGGAAAATACAGAAAGACAAGTAAATGTTATGCTGAAAGTTGTTTTGAGTCAATTAAAAGTTGAAAATTTAATATTTAATATTAAATTTAATATTCCTGACCCATCATTTTTGGTTGGCTCTTTTGTCCCCAACATCATTTTTTTGAATTTTGAAACTTTCCCATATTTATGCTTAATTATGAAGACAATGAAATAGAAAAATTTCATAGACACGGGCCTGAAGACTAAATGTTCTTTTATAGTTGTGGCTGAATTAGTATGTAACCTATCAGTTTTAGTTCTCCTGTGACATAAGCAAATGGCCGTAATCTTCCCTCATCTATCCACTATCAGACAAAAAAGAAAATGAGTTTTTATCCTAATTAGTTACATCCTCACAGATTCTCCTATGTATTAGCAATTACATAGTATCAGGTAGTTTAGATTGTTTTTCAATACTCATCCATGTAATTTGCTCATATAAATATATAATTTTACAACCAAAACCAAGGCACAAAGATAGTTAAATATTGCTAGGAACCGAATGTTTGTGTCCTCCCTGCAAAACCAAATTCATCTGGTAAAGCCCTAATCCTCAGTGTCCTGGTATTTGGAAGTGGGGCCTTCAGAAGTTAATTTGGTCATAAAGATGTAGCACTCAGGAATGAGATTAGTGCCCTTATAAGAAGAGATATGAGATAATATCTTCAGTTCACAACACAGAAAGAAGATGACTATCTACAAACCAGCCAAAGAATGCTCACTAGACAACTAAATCTGCCAGTTCAGATATTGAATGCTCAGCCTTTAAATGGACACAACAAATATTTGTTGTTTAAGCCACCCAGTCTATGATGTTTTTGTTCTAATACCCCAAACGGCCTAAGACGAGTATTTAAAAAACAAACCCTGTTCTGATAAAAGTGTAATTTGTAACATGGATTCCTAACTAATTTTTATTTTCTGTTAACATTACTCAAGGGTCACTTTGGGTATAACAGAAGAGATGGGAGCCTTAGGTGGGGTAGTTCCTATATAAGATATATTGGGTGATTAATACCAAAATGTCTAGCAGCTTGAGAACCAAGCAGGAACCAGAAATCCAGTGACTTAAATATAGCCAGGGGAAGCCAGTAGATTAACAAGGAAGAAGAGTAGGAAATAGTAGAAATAAAAGCTGGCAATGGTTAAAAGTTTAGAAGAACACAGGTATCGCATGGCAACTGAAGTTCTTTGTTAAGTGATCTCTCATACCTCCTACTTAGGACAAGTGTAGACTCAGAAGCTAAACCTACAGATGTAGGAAAAGCATTCACAGCTAGTCAAAAAATGACCGGAAGGAAAAGCTAAAATCACAATAGGTCCTCATAACGGAGGTGGTAGAAGAAACGGGTTTTGAAAGCAAAAGATGGTACAAAGAGAAATAAAAAGCAACATGGGCATGTTCTAGTTTCATCCAGAATGGAGTAGCTATTATTGGGCTTAACTTCTTGCTATAAACAAGTATAAAATCCAGACAAAACATATATAAAAACTATTTGCAGACATTGGACAGCAGCCAAAGCAGGGCTATGGTCCTTGAGAGAAAAGAGGCAAACAAAATAAACGTCACATAAACCCCAGATTTCTTCCTGGGGGCATTTTCCAAACCACAGCTCAGGGAAATAGAGCCTAAGTAAAGATGATAGTCTTGTTGGACAACAGAGACAGAGATCAGTGTTCTGGGCAGCCAAGAAAACTAACATGGAGTAGCTGAGTCCCTGAGAAGGAAAAACAAAAACAAAAACAAAAACAAAACAATAAAACACTACAAACAAGGAGTCCTAATAGTTCATGTAAAACTTACCCTCAGTTTTCAGTCAACTTCTAAGGTATACATATAAAGGGCAAAGATTTGGAAACCTAGCTAAGACAACCACTGGGATGCTGCTAAGTAGAGCAGAGATTTCCAAGGCCACAGAATTTGGGTCCAGGAGTTAGAGACTGGGACACCCATTTGAGATCCCAGAGATCCCACACTCCGAAGATGTAGAATAAAAATCTCACCTTTTATATAACGGCTACAAGCAAAACTAAAATCAACGTGCCTCACAAAGTTCAGCACACCTTGGTAAGATGAAGGTAATCCACAAATAATTTTAATCCCTTCTAGAACAAAATTAAGCATACTTCAGAACATAACTCAAAGCATGTACAACATGTATACAATGTTAGTTCTACAATCAAAAATTACTAAACATGTTAGAAATCAAAAAAAAAAAAGTCCAATAATTGAAATAAAATACAGTCAGAAACAAATGATTCAAGTAATGGAGTTAACAGAGGAACAGTCAAAATAACTATGGTGAATATATTTAAGAGGGAAAAATGGGCAGAATGGATTAAAATATATAAAAATATTATAATGAACATTCTGGAAACACAAAATACATTACCTGAATGTAAGAATACATTATAGAGACTTAGCAGACCACAAACAGTAAACTGGATTAGTGAATTTGAAGACAATAGAAAAATATCTCAATAAAAGTACAAGGAAAAAAATCACAGAAATAAATTCTTGGTTTAGATAGGGTCAAATTATAATTTAGCTAAAGGCCATTCTAGACAAATGTATTCTGGCAAATATTAAAAATGAGTCTTGAAAAGAGCTGAATGCTTCTAAGTAACTCAATATCCTACAACAAAGCCTAAAAATAGAAAAACACAAAAACCCAGCCCCAACAAAAGAACAGTTCATGTCCTTTGAATTCTGGGATCTCATGTGCTATATAAAGTACTACATCATTTAAAAGGTACTATGATAAGTTAAAAATGCATACCACAAATCCTCAAGCAAGCACTAAAAGTGAACCCTAACACAGCGACAATAAACCCTAATGTAATCTATGAACCCTGGGTGATAATGATGTGTCAGTGTACTTTCATGAATTTTAATAAATATGCCACACTGGTGAGGGGTATTGATAATGGGGGAGGCTATGCATGTGTGAGGGCAAAAGATATGGAGGAAATCTCTGTATACTCAGCTCAATTTTCTATGAACCTAAAACAGCTTTAAGAAATAAAGTCTATTAAATACATACAAGTGTACACACTTGCATGCTCACACACACTGACAAATACCTGAGAAATAGAAAGCAAATAACAAGAAGTAGATTTACACAAATAGACCTGTGGTAGCCAGAATTCTAAAAGTGGATCCTCAGAAATCCATACCCAAATCACTGGAATCCCTATGAATATGTCCAGATAGTAAATATGGCTTTGCAGGCCATAGGTTTCTATTTTTTTTAATTTTTAATTTTTTATTAACATATAATGTATTACTAGTCCCAGGGGTACAGGTCTGTGAATTGTCAGGTTTACACACTTCACAGCACTCACCACAGCACATACCTTCCTCAGTGTTCATAACCCAACCACCCTCTCCCTACATCCCTACCCCCTGCCACATTCAGTTTGTTTTGTGAGATCAAGAGTCTCTTATGGTTTGTCTCCCTCCAGATCCCATCTTATTTATTCTTTTCTTGCCCCCCAAACTCCCCACGTTGCCTCTCAACTTCCTCATATCAGGGAGATAATATGATAATTGTCTTCCTCTGATTGACTTATTTTGCTAAGCATTATACCTTCCAGTTCCCTACATGTCATCACAAATGGCAAGATTTCATTTCTTTTGATGGCTGCACAGTATTTCATTGTATTTATATACCACCTCTTCATCCATTCTTCTGTTGATGGACATCCAGGTTCTTTCCATATTTTGGCTATTGTGGACATTGCTACTATAAACATTCGGGTGCACGTGCCCCTTTGGATCACTAGTTTGTATCTTTAGAGTAAATACCCAGTAGTGCGATTGCTGGGTCATAAGGTAGTTCTATTTTCAACTCTTTGAGGAAGCTCCATGCTGTTTTCCAGAGTGGCTGCACCAGCTTGCATTCCCACCAACAGTGTGTAGGAGGGTTTCCCTTTCTCCGCATCCTCGCCAGCATCTGTCATTTCCTGACTTGTTAATTTTAGCCATTCTGACTAGTGTGAGGTGGTATCTCACTGTGGTTTTAATTTATATTTCCCTGATGCTGAGTGTTATGGAGCACTTTTTCATGTGTCTGTTGGCCATCTGGATGTCTTCTTTGAAGAAATGTCTGTTCATGTCTTCTGCCCATTTCTTGATTGGATTATTTGTTCTTTGGGTGTTGAGTTTGATAAGTTCTTTATAGATTTTGGATACTAGCCCTTTATCTGATATGCCGTTTGCAAATATCTTCTCCCATTCTGTCAGTTGTCTTTTGGTTCTGTTGACTGTTTCCTTTGCTGTGCAAAAGCTTTTGATCTTGATGAAGTTCTAATACTTCACTTTTGCCCTTGCTTTCCTTGCCTTTGGCGACGTTTCTAGGAAGAAGTTGCTGTGGCTAAGGTCCAAGTGGTTGCTGCCTGTATTCTCCTCAAGGGTTTTGATGGATTCCTTTCTCACATTGAGGTCTTTCATCCATTTGGAGTCTATTTTTGTGTGTGGTGTAAGGAAATGGTCCAGTTTCATTCTTCTGCATGTGGCTGTCCAATTTTCCCAACACCATTTGTTGAAGAGACTGTCTTTTTTCACTGGACATTCTTTCTTGCTTTGTCAAAGATTAGTTGGCCATAGAGTTGAGCCCTCTATTCTGGGCTCTCTATTCTGTTCCACTGATCTAGCCAGTACCATACTGTCTTGATGATGACAGCTTTGTAATAGAGCTTGAAGTCCGGAATTGTGATGCCACCAACCTCAGCTTTCTTTTTCAATACTCCTCTGGCTATCCAAGGTCTTTTCTGGTTCCATATAAATTTTAGGATTATTTGTTCCATTTCTTTGAAAAAAAATGGATGGGATTTTGATAGAGATTGCATTAAACATGTAGACTGCTTTAGGTAGCATGGACATTTTCACAATATTTATTCTTCCAATCCATGAGCATGGAACGTTTTTCCATTTCTTTGTATCTTCCTCAATCTCTTTCATGAGTACTTTATAGTTTTCTGAGTACAGATTCTTTGCCTCTTTGGTTAGGTTTATTCCTAGGTATCTTACGGTTTTGGATGCAATTGTAAATGGGATTGACTCCTTAATTTCTCTTTCTTCTGTCTTGTTGTTGGTGTATAAAATGCAACTGATTTCTGTGCACTGATTTTATTTCTGTGCACTGAATTCCTGTATGAGTTCTAGCAGATTTGGAGTGGAGTCTTTTGGGTTTTCCACACAAAGTATCAGATCATCTATAAGGAGTGATAGTTTGACTTCTTCTTTGTGTAGGCCATAGGTTTCTGTTGTGACCATTCAACACCATTACTATAGCCAGAACTCTAACATTCTAGACACTGTGTAAACAAATGGGCATGACTGTGTTCCAATAAAACTCTGCTTGACAAAATTAGATGGTGGGCTGGATTTGGCCCATAGGTTATTGTTTCCCAACACCTAACACAGAAACACATCGGAACCTACAAAAAAGATGTTAGAATAAATGTATTTATCAAGGCGACAGGAGAAAGGTCCAATCTACCAAAAAATAACCGTATTTGTAAATATCAGCAGCAAACAACTGAAATTTTTAAAATATTGCAAAAGCATTGAAAATATGATCTATTTAGTGATATATTTCAACATAGTGTGTATGTACAAGAGTTGTACAATAAAAACCATAAAATACTATTGACCTAGATTAAAGACGGCTTAAATAAACAGATATCATGTTTATGATCACTAATATTTCAGATCTCCCCTACTTGAGGAGAGATTTAAAGGCAATTCCAAACAAAATCTCAACAGGCCTTTCTGGAGAAAACTTCATGCTGAATCAAACACTATAAGGAAACACACATATACAAACACATAGAAGAGCGAAAATAATGTGGAAAAAGTGTAAGTTTGGAAGACTTAACTAAACTACTTGATTTAAATACTTTTAAAGCTGTGGTTATCAATGAAAATGTGATATTCACATAAAAACTGACATAAATTGGGGCACCTGGGTTCATAATCGTTTAACTGTCTGACTCTTGGTTTTGGCTCAGGTTGTGATTTCAGGGTCATGAGATCAAGCCAGATGAGGGCTCTGTACAGAATCTGCTCATGACTCTCTCTCCTCTGCCCCTCCTCCCCCACGTGCTCTCTCTCTCTCCCTCTCTCTCATTTTCTAAAATAAGTATTTTTTAAAACTGACATAAATTAATAAAACAGAACAGAGAGGAGAAATATACCCAAACAAACATGGGCAATTGATTTTGACAAAGCTACCAAAGCAGTCCAACTAAGAAAAGGTCATCTTTTCAAAGAAAAGTGCTGGTAGAATTTCGTATCTGGGGAAAAGAGGGAGAGGGATGAGAGAAGAGAAAATAAATTTACCTTGAACATACTAAAAAAAAAAAAAAAAAAATCAACTTAAAGTGGGTTTTTATACACTTAAAAGAGCCAAAAATATGAAACATCTGAAGAAAAATTGGAAACATCTAAAAAGAAAATATAAGACAAAACCTTAGTGACCTTATGGTTAGACTAAGATTTCTTACATAGAACAAAATAACACACACTGCTGCTGCCCCTCGGAACAATTTGTTACTTTACTGTAACCCCTGGAGGATTTTACTAGTTGCCAAGTATATTTAGATATGGCCTTAAAAAATACTGATACTGACAACAGGTCTTTGGGGAGAAGAACGATGTACGACCATGAAGCTGGGCAGCTGGGGATGCCCAGCTCGCTCAGGGCTGAATGCCGCCCCTTCACCGAAGCCGGGCAGCCTGGATGGCCCGGCCCACCCAGGGCGGAACGCCGCCTGCTTCAGGGAAGCCGAGCACCCGGGAATGCCTGGTCAGCTCAGGGTGGAACGAAAACCGCCTGCTTCCCTTTTTCGTGATCGCTCCTTTCTCTTCCCAGAAGTGCCCTTGTCAGTTAGATGAGTCCTTTGAATGTGCTTGGTTAGCTATAAACCTTACTCTCCTCCTTGCTTGTCTGCAAGACAGGATTAACGTGTGACCTTCATCAGTCCTTCTGTTGGCTATTGTTTTCTATCTAATAAAAGTGAGACTGTGGAGTTGCTCGAGGCAGCAGTCCTTTTCCACTGCTGTCCCCTGCTCCCAGTCTTTTGCTGCTGACTTGTTTGTGCCTAATTCTTCTCTCATCGGGGACTGGAAGCGGCAACAAACTATAAACAAAAGCTGATAAACTGAATTTCAAAATTAACTTATTCCCCAAAATATATATATATCTGACAATTGACTTGTCCCCACAGTATTGATTCTTTCAACTGAAAAAGACATACCAACTAATGTGAGCAAAAAAAATTTTGAAATTAGAATTCACCAGAAAGGGGCGCCAGGGTGGCTCAGTGGGTTAAAGCCTCTGCCTTCGGCTCAGGTCATGATCCCAGGGTCCTGGGATCGAGCCCCACATCGGGCTCTTCGCTCAGCACAGAGCCTGCTTCCCTTCCTCCCTCTGCCTGCCTCTCTGCCTACTTGTGATCTCTGTCAAATAAATAAATAAAATCTTAAAAAAAAAAAAAAGAATTCACCAAAAAAAAAAAAAAAAAAAAAAAAACTGATGACAAACTAGCACTGAGAAAGAAGGATCCTTAACAAGGTTAGTCATTAGGAAAGTGAAAATCAAAACCACAAGGAGATACTAGACTCCCAGTGGAAGAGCTAAAATTAACAGGACTGATAATGTCCAATGCTGTGGAGGAGGGGACAGTCACTGAAATTCCGATTCATTGTTGGTGTAATGCCAAATAGTATAACCACCAGGGAAAACAGTTGGGTAGTTTCTTAAAGTTAAACATACACTTTCCATATGACTGAACAATTTTAGATATTTACCCGAGAGAGATAAACGTAGGTCCACACAACTTCCATGGGAATGTCAAGAGCCCCTTTATTCATAATAATCAAATACTAAAAAAGGTCAACCCAAGTATCCCTGAACTGAAGAAATAACCAAATTGGGGGGCGCCTGGGTGGCTCAGTGGGTTAAGGCCTCTGCCTTCGGCTCAGGTCATGGTCCCGGGGTCCTGGGATCGAGCTCCGCATCGGGCTCTCTGCTCAGCAGGAAGCCTGCTTCCTCCTCTCTCTCTGCCTGCTTCTCTGCCTACTTGTGACCTCTATCAAATAAATAAATAAATAAAATCTTTAAAATAAAAAAAAGAAATAAACAAATTGTGGTCTGTCTGCTGCTGATACAAGCAACAAACCCGGTGAATCTCAAAAGCATTATGCTAAAAGAAACACAAAAGCCTGCATAATCACATAATAATTATATATAAATTTCTAGTAAAGGCAAAAATATAGACCAGTAATTTCAGGGGCCATGGGTACAATGGGACTGACTACTAAGGGGAATGAGGGAACTTCTGGGGATGACAGAAGTGTTTTGTATCATGATCATGGTCGTTACATGACTGTATACATTTGTCAAAGCTCATCAAAGTGCATACTTAAAATTGATTAGTTTTACTGTATGTTAATTATACACAACAAAGTTGACCACAAAAAGGTCATTATGGTTTGATCTGATTGTTACAATGAGTTCAGTTTGTGAAAATTCATTAAGCTTGGGGTTTTTTAAAGTTTATACTTATGACATGTTTGCTTTTCTGTATATCATAATTGAATTAAGCTTTAAAATGATTAAATATGAAAATATGAATAATATGGTAAAACATTTAATTGTACACTTAAAATGGAGAAATTTTATTGGCTGCAAGTTATACTTCGGTAATTTTTTAATTAATTGATTTTTAAATTATGGCAATGACAAGGAAAACATCAGACTCAGTATGAATTAGTTTATACCTACAGATCCAGAGCTAAAGAAATCGGCTGCCAGCAAAAAGTCATTCAGAGGGTATTAAAGTTAAATGAGTTTACTCGGATTCTGATTTTTCCCCCTTACTGATGCTTAACTTATTTGTCCCTCACTTTGTCTATAATGCAAATCAGTGTCTGTTGAACTAGTTGCTAAAATAGATAGTCTCTAAATACAGTAAGCAGCATAATGGCCCCCCCCAAAGATCTCTACATTCTAATACCCAAAAGCTGTGAATATATTACACTCTATAACAAAAAGGACCTTCCAGATGATGATAATTAAAGGACTTGTGATGAGATTATTTCATAGAATATCTGGGGCACCCCAAACTAATCCCATGACTCCTTAAAAGCAGAGAAACTTCTCTTGGCTGTGATGGGAGGGAAATGTGAGTACAGAATAGTCAGAAAGATGTAACATTGCTAAATCTGAAGATGGAAAAGAGGAAGAACCAAGGAAAGTGGGTGGCCTCTAGAAGCTAGAATGGTCAAGGAAATTGATTCTCACATGGAGCTTCCAGAAAGAAATGCAGCTATGATCTTAGCACAGTGAGACCCATGTTGGACTTCTACCATATTAAGTTTGTGTTCTTTAAAAAGAAACAAGTTGTTATTTTTCACAGATACTGTTATATTATATGTGCCAAATCCAAAAGAATCTACAGATAAATTGTTACAATTAATAAGAGTTAAACAGGATAATTTAAAAATCACTTTTAAGAAAATGGATATGTATTCCTATATTCTAGGAAAAAAGAATTATTTTTTTTCCTTTTATTTAAATTCAATTAGTTAACATATAATGTATTACTGGCTTCAGAGGTAAAGGTCAGTGATTCAACACTCGGATAGAATACCCAGTTCTCATTACATCACATGCCCTCCTTAATGTCTATCACCCAGTTCCCCATCCCCCCACCTCCCTCCCCTCCAGCAAATCTCAGTTCGTTTTCTATGGTTAAGATCTCTTATGGTTTGTCTCCCTCTCTGATTTTATCTTATTTATTTTTTCCTGTTTTCCCCTTTGATCCTCTTTTGTTTCCTAAATACCACATATCAGTGAGATCATAGGATAACTGTTTTTCTCTGACTTACTTCGGTTAGCATAAAAGTTTATTAAAATCACTAACTTTGTGGCACTTTCCCACAGTAGCAGTAGAGACTATTCATAGTCTATTGATACAGAAGTAAGTTTAAAACATCACAGAACTAGAAGAACGAATTTAACTTTCCGGAATCAGAAAGAATTTGATTTCCGACAATTCCACTTAGTAGTCCAGGCCACTTACCTGAGTTTCAGTTGTTTCTTCTTTAAAATGAGATGTTTATAGTAACTACTTTATAAGAATATTACAAGAATTAAGTTAAGTAATTGCTTAGACAATTAGCTTATATTACTTTTCCTAGAGAAGGTTCCAGAAAAACTTTCAGATCCAGGAAATTTTGAAAGATTACTTTGATTTTAATGTTGGAATTGATTTTATGGTGTTTAAGTTGAGAAGATCTAGTGTATTGATCTAACGGAAACACAGCCATTTTATTTTTTTAAAGATTTTATTTATTTAAAATAGAAAGAAAGCAGGAGGAGGGGCACAGAGAGAGGGAGACAATCTCAAGCAGACTCTACATTGAGCATGGAGCCAGACTTGGGGCTTGATCCTACAACCCTGAGATCATGACCTAAGCCAAAACCAAGAATTAGACATTCAACCAAGCCACAAAGGCACCCCTGAAACTCAGTCATTTTATTTTATTTTTCTTTTAAGATTTATTTATTTGACAAGAGAGAGATCACAAGTAGGCAGAGAGGCAGGCAGAGAGAGAGGAAGGGAAGCAGGCTCTCGGCTGAGCAGAGAGCCCAATGCGGGGCTTGATCCCAGGACCCTGAGACCATGACCTCAGCTGAAGGCAGAGGCTTAGCCCACTGAGCCACCCAGGCACCCCAACTCAGTTATTTTAAATAAATGGAATGGATATTGTTGGTGAGAATGCAAACTGGTACAGCCACTCTAGAGAACAACGGAGATTCCCCAAGAAGTTAAAAATAGAGCTAACCAAAGACCCAGGAACTGCACTACTAGGTATTTACCCCAAAGATACAGATGTAGTGATCTAAAGGGGCACCCGCACCCCAATGTTCATCACAGTGATGTCCACAATAGCCAAATTGCAGCTAAAGAGCCAAGATGTCTATCAACAGATGAATGACTAAAAAAGATGTGGTAGATGATATATATATATAATGGAATATTACTCAGCCATCAGAAAGAATGACTACCTCCCATTTGCATTGACATGGATGGAACTGGAGGGTATTATACTGAGTGAAATAAGTCAGTCAGAGAAAGACAATTATATGCTTTCAGTCATATGTGGAACATAAGAAAGTGCAGAGGATCATAGGAGAAGGGAGGCAAAACTGAAAAGTCATCAGAGTGGGAGACAAACAATGAGAGAGGGAAGCAAACTGAGGGTTGCTGCAGGGGAGTTGGGTGGGGAGCTGGGTTAATTGGGTGATAGGCATTCAGGAGGGCACGGGGGGTGATGAGCACTGGGTGTTACACACAACTGATAAATTACTGAACTCTACATCTGAAACTAATGATGTACTATATGTTGGTTAATTGAATCTTATTAAAAAACATTTTTTAAACAAATGAATACACAAGTAATTCCTTAGTGTTTTACCTGGAATTAATTCCTCACTAAGGGTTCCAACAACAGAAATAAAGTAGTCTAAGATGAAGTTCTACATAAAACCAAGAACATATTTTATTCCCATCACTGATCTCATAGAGAAAATAATCCCTCAAATGCTATTAGACAGATAGTAAAGAAATATTTATATTGGCTGATTATGACTATTGGTAAACATAGGAATTGTAAAATTAATAACAAGGCCACAGCATCAATTGCATGTTTTAAAACTTTTAAATCTATGGCATATATTTTAACTCTACAATCATGGTTATAGTAGTAACAATGAAACTCAAGAATTTCCTTGCCCAAATTCTCCAGACTTTTATAACTTTAGTCCACTAGCAAAGTTCAATATTGGGGAAATGTTTTTCTAAAAAAACAAGTTGAGTAAATTTTTGGAACAGATGAAACAGATCTTTTAAAGAGAAATTAAAAAAAAAAATCCAGAATAGAGGAAAGACCCCTTTTGTATTTAAAATCTTCAGTTTGACCTTTCTAAAGAACAACAACAAAAAATAATCACACATATAATGCTAGAAAACTGTGAAAATCAAAAAGGTCTAGATGTACCAAAGGATTATGTAATTTGAAAGAATAAAATTCCTCCCTTCAAAGAACACTCACTCACTTGCGTTCTCCTTAATCTCTATTAACGAGATTGTGCATGAATGAAAACAAGGAAATAATATGTTAAAGAATCTACTTTGTCTTTAGGTTGTTAAGAAAAAGCATAGGAAGAACTCTAAAATAGGAAGCTGTTAATCATTTTCATTCATGGATATAACCAATATTTACTGATTCTCTTTTGTGGCATGTGGAGGGGAAAAATGATAGAATTCCTGCCCACAAGAAATTAGCAATTCAAAAGTATACACTGACATTTACGATGAATTAGAATACAGGGTGAAATGGAATGCCATGCAAGTAATGCTAAGCCCTGTGTGTGTTCACAAAGAGCAAATGAGAAGAGCCAAGAAGGAAGCATCCATGGAGCACCAGAGACTTGGGGCAAGAAGGGGACCCCCACTGCCTTTATGTTAAACATGGAGGGCAATGCTGGACTTGGGAGTTTGATATATAGATGGGATCTGGATCAGTATAGATGACTGAAACGGCATCCCAAGAAGAGGAAAAAGTTTCTACAAACATAAGGCAGTGAAAGGATATTCAGGATTCGTTAATGAAAACAGTTAATAATTCAGGTTACGTGGGGATACAGAATTAATGAAAAATCCACTGGAAAGAAGGGTGGAAAATCAGGTCAAATCAGAAATTGTCCTGAAATAAGGCTACAAAGTTCACATTTTATTATCTATAGAAAACATTAAAATATTTTAAAGCAGAAATTGTTAATATATATTTATATATTATGTAATATAAAATATAAAGGATATTAAGTATATTTATGTATCTATTAGATATTATAAGAAGGTATGAATATGAGGACCACTAAAGGTTGGAGCATAGAGCTCTGAAATAATCCAGATAAAATGTACTGTGTACCCTACCTCAGGTGGCACCCACAGGATGCATCATCAAGAAGATGACAAAAGTAGTCATAACTGAGGAGCATTCTTGCCCTAAATTTAAGGGGATAAGAAAGAAAAGTTGGCTGAGTTTATGTCAACAAACTTTATTAAGGACTTTCTTAAGTCCTTAATTCTTAAGTTCTTTTTTTTTTTTAAGGTTTTACTTATTTATTTGACAGAGAGAGAGAGACAGAGATCACAAGCAGGCAGAGAGGCAGGCAGAGGCAGAGAGAGAAGCAGGCTCCCCGCTGAGCAAGGAGCCCGATGCAGGGCTCGATCCCAGGACCCTGATCATGACCCGAGCTGAAGGCAGTGGCTTAACCCACTGAGCCACCCAGGCGCCCCCTTAATTCTTAAGAAGTTATACCTTATATGAATTTAAACTTTGAGGAGACTCTGGCAACAAAATTATTATTACAGTGCAAAGTAGGGGAGCCATTACTACAAGTGATGCTGGAACACGAGAGAAATCCACAAAGCCTCGAGCGCAGGTACAGCGGACAGGCACCATTTCCCCAGATGGAGTGACGTAAGCCAGGGAGAAGGGCTTCCTGGGCAGAGAGAAAGGCAGGAACAAAGGATTTCAAGAATCAAGAAACACGTTTTGGTTTTGGTTTCTCCATATCCTAACACTTCCTACTCTGTGTTTTCATAATAGCTACCCCAATGGGTGTGAAGTAGTATCTCCTTGTGGCTGCAGATACACTCCTAAACCTGCAATATTTTCGGGAAAAATAAGTGACTCCTCCATGAAGTCCCTGGTGCACTATGGATGCTTTCTTCCTGGTTCTTCTCATTTGCTCTTTTCTGAGCATACAGGAGGGCTTTGCATTACTTGCACAGCATTTCATTTCCTCTTGTATCATGGTCCATCACAAATGTCAATGTATCGTTTTGAATTGCTAAAGTCTTGTAAGCAAGAATTAAATCATTTTTTTTCCACCACATGCCACAAAACTAATAAGATAGAGTAAGTCTAAACAGACAGATTATCATCAGAGAGATAGAGAACACCTCAGAGCTAATTTCCAATTATTTCATTGGGGTAATCTATGAATCCTTTAAAAAGCCAATAATTCCATAACCAATGTAAGCTTTTCAAGAGCATAAGAAAATTAAAAAAAAAAAGACACCCATGTATTACAATATGAACATAACTTTGATGTAAAAACCTAACAAAAGATGTACACACATAAACTATAGACAAATCTCACATATGAATATTAAGAAAAAATAAATTGAAAATAAGAAATGTATCTAGCATCACATTAAGTGAAACCACAAGCAAGGAAAACATGAGGATATTTCAATATTAGATACTAACGGAAAAAAAAAAAAACTTACCATCACAGATTCTGGAAAGGCATTTGATAATATTCAATGTTACTAAGTTTTAAAAATCTCAATAAAATATTAATGAAAAGGTTTCTTATCTCCACCTCAAAATAAGCACCACATCTAGTGGGGAAATAGCAGATGTCTTCCCCATTAAAGGCAGAAATAAGACCAAGATACTCATTCTCACCACTGCCCAAAAAATTAAGGAAGAGGGAAAAAATCAGATATAAGAATCAGGGGGAAAGAAAAAAAGTAAAAAGATTCCTATGTGTGGGTAATATGATTGGATAACTTGAGAACCTGATTCAGGTTTGAAAAAACTGACACTACACTAACTGAAGAACTATCACAAATGTTATAGGAAATTAGTAACGTTGTAGGATACAAAACTATTACACAAATAGTGCTTATAAGAACAAAGAAAACTCAATAAAAGTTAAGGTTGAGCATCATTTCCTATTTTAATGGTTACTTTTATTTCCTCTTCTGTGAACTCTAGGCTCACCCTTTTTCAACTGTTCTACTGTATTTTATCATTTTGTAGGAGCTCATATTTTAAGAAATATTTTTTAGCTCTACTACATTTTTAGCTCTTCTACAAGTTATATTATCTTCCAATTTAATATTTACCTTTTGACTTCGCATATAGCAATTTTCCCCATGGGGAATATTTTTTCCTATATGGTTGAACTTACTAGTCTTTTCTGTGGTTTCTTTTAGGACTCCTTTTTTTATATATTAATTTTGACCCAAATGGAATATACTCCTAGTATAAGGTATTATGTACAATCCAATTTTATTTTTTTAATCCAGCTTTCCAGTTTTCTCAACACCATTTACTGAATAATCTATCATTTCCTCACAGATCTGAGACATGATCTCAAATAGTTACTTTCAAACAGTGTGGATAGTAATGTAAATTTGTACAACAGGCAATATAAATCAGAATTATAATGCACAGACCCTTTAAACCAGAAATTTCTAAGAACTTATCTCACAGATTTACATACATAAAGACAATAAATGACATGCACAAAATTATTTGCTGCTATGCATTTTGAAAGAGTAAAATTTGGAAATAATCTGAATGTGCAGATATAAGGAACTGGCCAAGTAACAGGTTTATACAGTAGAATAAAAGGCAGTCATGGGTAATAAAGGTGCTTTTATATGGGAGGGTCTCCAAGACCTTTTAAGTTTAAAAATAGTATAGAATCCTGCCAATTTTATTTTAAAGTGAGGAAAAAGTGAGTATTTGCATTACATTACACACCAAATACTTCTGAAGGGAAATGTACTGGGTATCTGAGGGAAGTGGAGGAAGACCAGGAGTAAGAGGTAAGTGTTTCTCTCAACTCCCTTTATATTCTCTGAATATTGAATCATGTGAATATATTACCTACAGGAAAAAATGAAATAATTGGGTTAGGGAGAGGGAAAAGAAGGAAAACAAATAAAAACAGCAAAAGGCCATTTGAAATTCTAAATTCTAATTTAGTCAACATAATCTAGAGGTATTTCGCAGGGCTCTAAAGAATAACCATAATTTGAATATTTTTTTTAACTTCTCAACTTTAAATTGGCCCAGCAACATGTATGGAGCACCTGAGTTAATAAAAGCGACCACAGACCAAAAGCTTTCTAGTGAATTAAATTAAGTTGAATCTTAGATCAAAATTCCATGGTAGGTCCCTCCAACAGCAACTTTTTTTTAAAAAGAGATGCCAATTTTTCTAGTTTTCCAAAAACTTACTTAGAATCTGACTTGTATCTAGTACAGAATTAACCTAGTAAAAAATCAGCTAATGATAGTTTTTAAACCCTATTTTTCTACTCAGTTAGAGAAACTTCTATCACCCAAGTCACTATTCAGCACTACTTTATTACAGCATCCGAATCCTTTATTACAGCATCGGAATCCTCATTCCTCATTCTTTCCCAGTAATGGAGTTGGTATAAAATTAATAATTCTTTAAATTTAGAAGATAATTATTGGTTAGGGAAACTGGTTTTAATTCTAGTCTGTCTTTTTTAGTTAACTTCATGGCAAATACACATCTGCTCTCCATTTATCTTCAAAATTTAACATAATATTCTAAGAGCACCTGGGTGGCTCAGTCAGTTGGGCGTCCAACCCTTGATTTTGGCTGGAGTCATGATCTTGGGGTTGTGAGATCATTTCCCGATCAGCAGGGAGTCTGAGATTCTCTCTCTCCCTCTCATTCTGCCCCCTCACACTCACATTCACACCCCAAAAAAATAAATCCTTAAAAAAATAGAGAAAATAAAACTTAACATAATATTCTAAAATTTCAGACTATCATCACAACTAGGAATTTGATAACATACAAGTTGATATTAGCTAACTTAAATCTTTCAGTTTGAGGGTCTTCGAAATGCTGATAATTTAGGTGCATAAAAAGAATGAAATGAACCTGCAGATGTCAAGCAGTGTTCAGAGCCCAGTGAAGTAAACAGGAAATAAAGCAGGATATGAGGGGGGTTAGGAATAAAGAGAGGGTCACTCAAATAATGGCATGAAACTGGAGGTGTTGCAAATCTCCTAAAATAATTTAAAGCTTTAAGTTTATAGTTTATTTTTAAAGGGAAAAAAAGAAACTCATCTTCTTTGAATAGAACCAATATTGGAACAACACTCTAAATGGACTTTATCTAGTTAACAAAACAGACAAGATAGTTAAGTTTCAATGTGCCTATGATTCTCCCAGCATAGTTGAACACAGATACTTCTGAATTGTGGGGAAATATTTCTAACATATAAATGTAGAGCCAAAGATTAACCAAGATGAAATGAAATATAAGCTAATAGTCACTAAGGAAACTCTAACTTACCTACCAATAAGTAACTATTGTCATTTTTTTCCAACTATATTCCTATGTCAGGACATCCTACCAGACTGATTGCTTTAAATTATTGACATTCCATGGTCTTCTAACACTTCTCTGAAAATTACCCAGGAGTGTCTACCTGATTTTGAATTTTGTTTTCCACTGGATAAATAATGTTTAAACTTACACTTTATAGCCACTTAAACTTTCACCTCATTTGTCACTTTCAGACATTTGCAAAATTATCCTGAAAATGTTATCCTGAAGTTATATTCCCTGAAACCAAAGCTTAAGAAGAGAATCTCATCTTTGTAATGCAACCCTTGTTTTCTCATTTTTGCCTTCCCTAGTACCGATTTCCCCAGGAGCCTAATCCAGTTTGAGGGCCAATGTGAGAAGGACAGAAAAATAACATTACCTGCCAGAGCCCACAATACCAATCAGGATAGGAATTAGGCCTGTGACAGACTTGAACTGCCAGGCCATTCGAAGCTCTCCATCTACCCACCAGTTCCAGGAAGTACCATGACGAAGGCTCACCTTGGTATACGTTTAAGCCCAGAACCAGCTCTCCTCACTCCCTCACTGGCCCACTGAATTTTGGCCTTGAAACCCCTTCCATAGTGACTCCAGATAGCATGTTTGTTCCCCTGGTCACCTTATAAAACTGAACCCTGTGCACTGTTTTTAAGTCTCTAGAGCTAGACTACCGGGGCAGATTTTCTACCACATAATGATATCTCAAATTGGTCACCTTCCGATCCTACTTCTAGAAGGACTTTGTTTTTTAAGATTTTATTTATTTATCTGACAGAGATCACAGGTAGGCAGAGATTCAGGCAGAGAAAGAGAGAGGAAGGGAAGCAGGCTCCCAAGAAGGATTTTTATATTTTTCTGCTCAGCCTCCTAGTCCTAGACTTTCACAGACTTACTCAGTGAACTCCTTTGCTATACCTTGTTCTACCCAATTCCTCTTGATACAACTTTTCTCTAGAACTGGGTCTGCATTCTAGCCTTAATCCTTCTTGCTCTCCTACCATAGGGAACAATAAAGGGGGGGGGATTCATTCTCCATACAGAAAACCCCACGTATTTTGAGCTACTAATATAACTAGTCTCTAGTAAGATAAGATTCATGTAGATGTGAATATTCCTCCAAATCAATCACCTCAAGTTTTTACTCAGGGAAAGAAAAAGGCATTAAAATGAAAAAAGATATGTGCATCCTTTGTGAGTCCTGTATCATCTGCAACACCCCCTGACACACAGAGTTACTAACATTTTCCAGATCTTAATAAACCTTTGCAAACCTAAGTTTGGATAGCTATATGTAAACTAATTTGGCTTAGAAGGACTAATTTAAAAAAATCTGTGGCCATTTTAATAGACCCTACTTACTTAAAACTGATCTTGTGTATCTTGTAGAGCCCTGGTAAAAGCAGGATTTGACAGAGCACAAGATAAAAACTGAGAAGTTCTGGGAAGCAGTACTCAACTAGAAATAAAAATAATTACTTCAGAGAAAACTTCTAGACCTGAGGCAATACAAAACTAACACATCGGTTCAGCAGAGATATTGATGACCTTGATGTTTCCAAAAGGGAAGAGCATGTTGCAGTGTCATGTATAAGAAGACATTGGAGGTATCCAGTTAGGTAAGAATTGGGATCTCAGGGCATTGGTAGGGTGACTGAATGGCAATACAATTCCTCTGTCTTCAAGCATTGATGGGAGAAGCATGTCTCACAAGAGGCTAACAGTCAACACTCTCAGGAACTACAGGAACATTCTTGGAAGTGAGACAACATCAAGAGCATATAGGAAATTTGAGAGAGAGTGCCAAAGAGACTGCCGTGATTGATAAAACCCACCAAACGGAAACAAATTTGCAAGCACAACTGTCACACTAACTTAATAGATGTGTTCTGTCAATAACTGCTCACCATAAAGATGTGCTGTCACCGCTGCATTAAAATAGAGAACAACCCGGCACCCAGAATTACTTTGGAGGGAGGAAGAGGGAAGCCCTTGCCCCAGAAGAATAAAATGTCGCAACTTTCAATAGTGTTCTAAGCCAAATATTCACAAAAAGATCTCTTGCCAAGAAAAAAAATACTTTCCTAATTTGTTTCTTTTGTTGTGTTTTGCTTTGAATTTTAAAAGTTCTTTTTTGTTTTGTTTTAAAGGGCAAACTCATAAATATTTACAGAGATCTTACTAAGCAGAAAAAGAGATTAGAAAATGTTTTTGAATGAATGCAACATGTTTCATGTAAATTGAATTATACAATCAATTTTATATTAAGGAGAAAGAACTTATATACCTCATTTATGGAACAACATCCTAAAGGTTTTTCTTTTCTTATTTATTCATTTGATAGAGAGAGAGAAAGAAACAGCACAAGCAAGGGAAGAAGCAGACAGAGGGAGAAGCAGGCTCACCACCGATTAGGGAGCTCAATGCGGGGCTCAATCCAAGGACCCTGGGATCATGACCTGAGCTGAAGGCCGACGCTTAACTGACTGAGCCACCAGGCACCCCTGGGACAACATCTTAAATGATATGAGAAGTTAAGATAAATCCAAAGTGTTTTGTATTTATTATGGTTCAAGTTAGATTTAATAAACACACTGGCACCTAAAACAGTGAGCAAAAACTATGTAGTAGTATTAGGTGTCACTAAGTAAAATTATTAATAGTTAATAGTAAGTCTTTATTTCAAGATTTTAATTTAAACATATCACACATACTGCTAACCATTTAAAATCCTATTTATTACAGGGTCTTATAAAACCTACTTTTCTGTTTTCTTTTTTTTCTAAGATTGAGTAAAAGTTGATCAATTACCATTTCACAAATACATAAGATTGAATCATGCTTGTATTTTATTGGATAATGACAATTTGTGCAAAAGCCACATTTGTGTTTTACTGAAAAACAAAATGGTTTCTTAAAAAAAAAATACTTTCACTTTAGTCATTAAAAGCCTCCTTGCAATAGCATCACCACAGAGACATTTAAATTTGTTGTTTCTGATAGTCTTATTCATTAAAAAGTACTCAGTGGGGAGGAGATTTTTAAAAACATGATTCTTTGAAGATGGTTTACACTTCAATAGGTTTCACCCCCAAATTACAGAACTATTTAAATAAATACAGACTAAACTCCATTTGTTCCATTCTCTTCACATTGTGTCATTTCTCCTAGAAACTTAGTAGCCCCAGATAGAACTATCACACATATAATTAAGGAAGCCTTTAGCCCCCAAGGGTGAAAAGCTAGGAGCTTTGTGATTCATCAAAGTTCAGTTATAAATTGGGCATCAGAAATACTGTTCTAACACATTAAAATTTTAGACACAATCTCAAAAATGATATACATCTCCTTGGTTTTTGGTTTACTGACAAACTAACAACTTGTGAAGTTATACGATTAAAATACATTTTCAATACATCACATTAAGGAGTATTTTAAGGTTAGAGTTAAGGTAAGAATTAGAGTTAGAACTTATATAGCCTTGTGATTTTTATGTAAATTCTATATAGGTCAAAGAGAGGCTTTTATTAAACAAAAGTTAAATGCGTACTCTCTAGCAAGCCACCACTAGTTATTAACTCCCATCTTATACTTAAAATTACATTGAGTAGAGGTACCTGGGTGGCTCAGTTGATTAGGGAGCTGTCTCTGATTTAAGGTCAGGTCATGATCTCAGGGTCCCGAGATCAAACCCCATTTGGGGCTCCACACTCAGTGTGGAGTCTGCTTGTCCCTCTCTCCCTTCTGCTCTGCCCCTAACTACTCCCAGCCCCCAAGCCCCCCTCCTCCAGCACACACACTCTCTCTCAAATAAAATCTTTAAGCATAAAATTATATTAATTAAAAAAACAATTACAGTGGAAGTTGTTGAACAAGAATTAGAAAGGAAATAATGAAAATATAACAAGAGCTCTAAAACATGGTATGGTTATTTGAAAAAAAGAGACACTGGGGAATTACAATTATTAATCCTAATTTTTCTATAAATTCTTTGGTACAGTGCCTTAACCTGTCTTTTATTTTTCTTAGCGATGAGACAAGGAAACATATCACCTTTTTTAGTAGGGTTGTATAAAATATAACCAATTTTGTTTCCAATCATCTTAAAAGCAACTTAAAAGTGGGATGATAGGGGCGCCTGGGTGGCTCAGTGGGTTAAAGCCTCTGCCTTCAGCTCAGGTCATGATCCCAGGGTCCTGGGATCGAGCCCCACATTGGGCTCTCTGCTCAGCGAGGAGCCTGCTTCCTCCTCTCTCTCTGCCTGACACTCTGCCTACTTGTGATCTCTCTCTGTCAAATAAAAATATATTTTTAAAAAAGTGGAATAATAACTCCTGAAACAAATAATACATTTATGTTAATTTTTTAAAAAGTCATGTCAAAACAATTACTGTAATTGTTTTGACATACTGTAACTGTTTTGACATGAATATCAATCAAAAGGATATATGAGATGCACTGACAAAGTCCAATGCTATAATAAATCACCTCTGATAAGAAGTTCTCAATGCAGGTTCAGAGGCAGAAATGATCTCACACACACAGCATCACTCTATCCAGTTCTTTTAATATTTTCAATTCTCATTTCAAAATTCCTGCCCATATTTATGATGTTCAGCTTGGTATCAAAATCTAACCTTGGCTATAAAGTCACTACTTTTATTGTCTTGGAAAACATCCATGTGCAAAGAGAAAAAACAAAATGTTATAATTCATACTTATTCTAAGCACTGCCCAAATTCAGAATCATTCCCTATTTCCTTGTGCAGCACTTCCCTATTGACAAGGATATTTTTAATTCAAAGTTTCCAAAATCATAATATTTAATAAAACAAATCCCAAAATCAAAATGCTATATTTATTTTATTTTATTTTCAGTGTTCCAGAATTCACTGTTCATGCATCACACCCAGTGCTCCATGCAGTATGTGCCTTCCTTAATACCCACCACCGGGCTCACCCATCCCCCCACCCCATCTCCTCCAAAACCCTCAGTTCCTCTCTCAGAGTCCACAGTCTCTCATGGTTCTTTTAAATGTTTTCTTTCCCAGAAAAATTATAACTGTTTTAAAACTAGGTTAAAAAAAATGAAAGTACAAACCTTAACAGTCTATTAAAAAATAGCATCTTAAATATTAATTAGCATTAAATAGGCTCTTCATTAAAGGGGTGTGGAGAGAAAGCCAGGGAGGTGAAGTATTCAGGAATGTTCTCTGAAAGAATGATTCATTAGGAGACTTCCCCACAGGCTCCTAGTTGGAGTGAGAGGCAATTCCCATCTTCTACACTCTCCTCTGGAAAACCCCTGGTGAGCTACCATGGAACAGGATCAAAACCCCACAAGCATAACCTAGCAACTGTGATTTCCCTCCACAAAGTCAGAGAGAAGAAGAAAATACTATATAGAATCTAGAGAATTACTCTAATATTTAAGTAAGGGAGAGACAAAGCTAAGGAAAAAATACACCACTGTTAAACATCCACTTGGGGGGGAGGCAGTCTTCAGAAGTCATGAGTAAACGTAGGAATCTTGACAGTAAGTTCCAAAGTTGGGAGAGGAAGTCAGACTGTTTTATTTCAGGTATGAAATTTAAGTAGGAAATAGAAATTTCGTGTAGGTACAAAGTATATAGTTGTACCTAAACACTTACAGTTATTTAAATATTGCTAGGTTATGCTAATACTCATCAATAAGTATGTTTTTATATTACAAAACTGTTTTTACTGTCATTATAATTAGGAGAATTAATTGAATTAGTTTCTTAAACAAGATGAAAGTGTCCCATAGAAAACTAGACCACCAACACATCCTGCTGGAGACATGGAGATGTGCCATTCAGACTCCCTTTTAAGAAGGAACTCTTCATCCAGTGCCAACGGGTGCCGTTAACGCCGGGCCTAGGGGAGGTCAGCGCCTTCGTGTCTGCCTCAGTTTTTGCACCCAGGTCATGCCCTTCTCAAGATACCATCAGCCAAGGACAGAGCAAAGCCATGGTAAAGAGACTTGGCACAGAGTACCCAAAACAAGACTCTTTCAAAACCAGAATCTCTGCTTCAGGTTCCCACTGGGCTGAGAGACCTGTCAGATCTCCATCACAATTCTACCCACTGACTGCCTGCCTGATGCCATTTTCTCCCTTTTCCTTTCAAAGTCTTAACCCCCAGAAGACCTTCTGCATCCCAACTCAGGCTCGGAGTCTGCCCCTCAGAGAATCCAGGTCACGCAGTAGATGATTCATGGTCCAAGAAAGTAAGCAGTAGAGGTACTGTGGATGGATAACTTACTGGCCGGTGGACAATAAGGGCCCGTTCCAGTGGTGTGCATGGATAGGCAGTCCCTTCTCAAAACACGTGCCCAATGGCTAAACCTTGGAAATGTGTACATGTGGAAAAGAGCACTCTGGCCAGCATGATAGGATTCAGGAGTCTGAAAAGTCAAGAGGGAAAAAACATAGAAGGCCAGTGGAAGTAGCCAATAGTTATAAAATCACATTGACTCCAAAAGGGGTTAAGAAAGGTGAAGACAGTTAAACAACTGAAAACAAAATGGAAAGGCCATAAGGCCTCTTTGGCAGTTTCCCAAAAGGCCTTTATTTCCTCTTTTCCTGAAGTGGGAAAACCGGAAAAGCTAAAGACCAAACTCGGGATTTAGGAGTCAGAGTCTCCCAATTTCAAAAAAGACTGAATGCTCAGCTGAGCTCGATGATGCCAAGATTAGGACCCTGGTAGGAAAGCGTGAGGCTCCACGTGACTTGGGAGAGAGCACCTGGGTAGAAGCCCGTGAAGATTCTCTCTCCAGACTACTCTTAAACTGAGAACGTGCAAAAGGTGATCCAGACCTCCCTAGTAAGATTTAGCACTTTTCCCAGGGAAGAAGAAACTATGGAACTCTGTACCCTGCTAAGCAATGAGAGCCCCTACTCAGGATCTGTCCTCACCTCCTCTTACACCAGGTCACAAATAAATACAGGACACAGTTGCAACAATAATACAGCCAGAGCACGCTGGGTCTCAGAAACAGAGACCATATCCAAAAAGACATGCAAGAATCAGTCAGCATATATTAACAAGGATGCATAATATCTATTGACTCATTTTTTTTTTCCTACTAACTCAGTTCTGAGGATGCTTAACCAAGGAGGCTGCACCATAGGCCTGGAGTTATTATTAACTGACATAGAGAGACAGTCTTAGGATATAGGATTAATGTTCTGGCAAGGGCCCTAGGAGATGGTATAAATTAGCAGTTAGGGGGACTCCTAATAGCCTGGAGAAACTGATGGCTCATGCCAAGCAAGGCTGAACAGCCTGAATTACCATAGCAGATGATATAGAAAATGAATAAAAGGCTTATGAGTCAGGTACATTGGCCCAGCTGTATTATGGAAGGCCTGACAATCCAGCCAAGCATTCTATACCATGAGAAGACCCAGAGGACACACCATTCATCAAAGCCACCCGGAATGGGCTAATGAGAACAACACCATCATTATTAAGAAGTTCATAATGGCTTTTCCCCTACAGACCAGAGCTGAGTGTAGAAGAGGCCATAATAGGATGTGGTTCATTAGGGCGCCTGGGTGGCTCAGTGGGTTAAAGCCTCTGCCTTCGGCTCAGGTCATGATCCCAGGGTCCTGGGATCAAGCCCCGCATCGGGCCCTCTGCTTAGCAGGGAGCTGCTTCCCTTCCTCTCTCTCTGCCTGCTTGTGATCTCTGTCTGTCAAATAAATAAATAAAATCTTTAAAAAGGGGAAAAAAAAAAAAAAAGCCTCTTCCTTCGGCTCAGGTCATGATCCCAGGGTTCTGGGATCAAGCGCTGCATTGGGCTCTCTGCTCAGCGGGAGCCTGCTAATCCCCCCAGCACCCACTGCCTGCCTCTCTGCCTACTTTTTATGATCTCTGTCAAATAAATAAATAAAATTTCTAAAAAAAAAAAAAAGAATGTGGTTCATGGATAGCAATGAAGTCAATGGGCCTCTGAGGCAGGGGAGAGGATGTCAGTGTGCTTAATCACAAAAGCCAGAGTTGCAATCAACATAATAAATAGCAAGGCCAAATGGCTACATATATGAATTTTTCAACAAATGACACCGAAACAATTAAATATCCATATGCAAAATAAAGAATCTTAACCCTTACCTCATACCATAAACAAAGGCTAACTCAAAATGGATCAAAGGCTAGATGCAAAAGCTACAGTTAAAATTGTAAAACTTCTAGAAGCACGTCACAAGGTTCTCAGGATGGCACACACCAATGACTGAGCAAGCCTCTGGTACAAGGGTCCAGCCACGCCTGTCCAACTGGGGACTCCTCTAGTGAGCAATCATTGCTCCCCCATTCCCATGGAGCTGGTAGAAACTGTCAGATCAGCCTCAGGCTGAGCGCTCCCATTGCCCAACCCCACTTTTGCCCCTTTCCTTTCATAGGTGTTACAGATAAATCTTTTGCTCTCCTAACTTCATCTCAGTATCTGCTTCCTATTTTCTTATTTTTTAAAAAAACAAGTTCCCTCTTTCAAAACATGCTACAAATGTTCCCAGTTCTGAAGAGCTTAGAAGTCACCACTCCACCTAACAACAGATAAAAAGCTAAAAAGACTGAAAAAGATCAACTTTTCTTGGATCCCTGAGAGGGGAAGACACAGAACAAACCAACTGCCCCCAAGGACTGGAGAGACAAATAGAGAGTCACAACTTACCAGAGCAGAAATCTCCAAGCAGAAACCTCCACAGGAACCAGTGCCAGAAAAGGAAAATCCTGTCTAACCAACAAATTGCTTGTGGCTCAGTATGGCCAACTCTTAAGAGTTAAACACTCCAGGGAGACCCACTTGTAGGGAGGCACCACAACATCATGATATTTACTTCCAAGAGCCTAACCACGTGCCCACAGCAGAGGAGTAGAAGGAACCATTTTGAAATACATGAGCACACTTCAGTCTTCTTAATAAGGCTGCTCACAGGAAAAACTGGTTAACCAGAGCCCAGATGAACCACAGTAGGGGGGCTATTATCAGAGCCTAACTGCCCTGGGGGAAGGAAAGTGCCCAACCCCAGCCCACTGGGCCATCCTGTCTCACCTAAGGGAGGAGAAAAAAACAACTGAGAAACCTTTGTAAAGTTCATAGTCCAGAGGCACAGGATAAAAGACTGAGACCTAATCATAGGACTAGAGAATGCTTTGCCTCCCCCAACACTTCACCACCACATTATTTAAGGCTTATTTGCAGTAGTTCCTTTTATCTGATACATCGTGTCTGACTATAAGGGGAAAAAAATCACAAGGCAAACTAAAAGGCAAAAACAGAATTTGAAAAGAGAAAGCAAGCATCAGAACCAGACATGGCAGGGATGCTGGTATTACAGACTGGGAATTTAAAACAACTATAATTAATATGCAAAGGGCTCCAATGGATAAAGCAATGCAAGAAAAGCATGCAGGGAAAAAAAATAAGCAAGTAAGCAGAGAAACGGGAATCCTAACAAAGAACCAAAAAGAAATGCTTGGGTTAAAAATCCCTAGAGCCAAACTGAAGAACGCCTTTGATGGGCTCATTGGTAGACTGGACACAGCTGATAAAAGAATGTCTGAGCTGGAGGACATGTCAATAGGATCCTTAAAAACTAAAAATCAAAAGAAAACAAAGACAAAAAAAAAAAAAAAACCACCAGAATAGGATATCCAAAGACTGTGTGGGATAACTACAGAATGTGGAACATACATATAATGGGAATACCAAGAAGAGAAGAGGAAAGGAACAGAAAAACTATTTGAAGCAATAGTTTCTGAGAATTTCCCCCAAATTAATGTCAGAAATCAAACCACAAACCCATGAAATTCAGAGAACACTAAGCAGGACAAATTCCAAAATTCCAAAGAAACCCCAAACAAACTTACAAAATACCCTATATCTAGACATACTAGACAAACTAAAAAAATACCCTATATCTAGACATATCACAAACTACAGAAAATCAAAGACAAAAAGTCCTTTAAAGAGGGGCACCTAGGTGGCTCAGTCATTAAGCATCTGCCTTCAGCTCAGGTCATGATCCCAGGGTGTTTGGATCCAGCCCCGCATGGGGCTCCCTGCTCTGCTGGAGGCCTGCTTCTCCCTCTCCCACGTCCCCTTCTTTTATTCCCTCTCTGGTTTCTCTCTGTCAAATAAATAAATAAAATCTTAACAAAAAAAAAAAAAATCCTGAAAGAAGTCAGAGGAAAGAAACACTTTTTCTGTAGAGAAACAAAGCTAAGAATCACATCTGATTTCTTCAAGCACGCAAGTACAAAGAGAGAGGAGTGAAATGCTTAAGGTGTTATGAGAAAAAAGCCACTAACTAGAATTCTGAACCCTGCAAAATTATCTTTCAGAAGAGAAGGAAAAATAAAGATTTCCTCACACAAACAAAATTGAGGGATTTGTTGCCAATAGACTTGACTTGCAAGAAACAAATTCTTTAGAGAATAAAGAACTTGTGTAAATCAAGTTCTACATAAAGGCAGAACATCAAAGAAGGACTAAGTCTAAGCAAAATAAAAATGTTCATTTTTCTTACTCTTAAAAATCTAACAATAAGAGTTTGTTCAAAGTAATAATACTAACAATGTATCTGATTATGCATACTTATAAATATATCTTATGTATGCTTATCTAGGTAGCTCACATATCAGAGAAATGAATGACAACAGTGATACAGGGATGATAGGGAGGAATTAGGTTTGTTTTGTTATTATAAGGTACTCACACTATCCATGAAGTGGTATAGTGTTATTTGAAAATGAACTAAAATTGGCTGTAAATATATATTGCAAACTCTAGGGCAACCACTTAAGAAGTAAAAATAAAATAAAATAAAATAACTGATAGATAAGAAAGGAGAGAAAACAGAATCATATAAATGCTTAGTTAAAACCACAAAAGGCAGAAAATGAGTGGAAAATAAAAATAATAAAATGGCAACAAATAAAAAACAGTAACAAATATGGTAACTATTAATCTAACTCTATCAATAGCAACCGCTTTACACATCAATGGTCTAAATGTATCAGTTGAAAGACAGAGATTGTCAGAGTTGACCAAAACCATACTATACTATATGATTCCAACTACATGCCATTCTTAGAAGGCAAATCTATGGAGGCAGTAAAAAGATCAGTGGTTGCCAGGGTCTGTGGGAGACGGTTGAATCAGTACATGGGGAATCTGAAACCAGTAAAGATATTCTGTATGATACCATAATGATGGGCACATGTCATTACGTATTTGTCCAAACCCACAGAATAAATAATAAGAGCTAACAGTAATGTAAACTATGGACTTTGAGTCAATGCAGATTCATCAGCTGTAAGCTTGTGCATTTTGGGGGGACAGGTAGTGCATGGGAAATCTCTGTATTTTTCTCCTCAATTTTCCTGTGAACCTAAAGCTGCTCTTTAAAAAAAAAAAAAAGGCTTAATTTTTTTTCAAGTGCTAGAAATTCTGCATCTTGAGTCCTATTCTTAAAATTATAAGGTAAATTAACATATTAAAGTTGCCGAGAATTCTCCCCCCACCAAACAAAAAAACCTGCTAAACTTATTTTACTCAGCACTTCCTAAAATAATTTGACTATGAACCCCTTTTCCTCCTAATAACCATAACACCCCACAGAAGTATGCTCTATGGAACACACTTTGGGAAATACAAACTAAGTGGCAGTTTACCGAATTCCAAATATGGCCTTCAAGAAAAAAATGAATGAACTCTTAAGTCTTATCCCGCAATTGCAAATCTATAAAATAAAAGCATCACATGAAAATGAATTAGAAATTTACATAGTTAACTAATTCTAATTTGTTGCATCCTTAAACATGTTTGAAAAAGTATCGAGATCAAAACTTTCCAATTTTTTACAAGGATTCACATCAGGAATTTTCAAAAATAGGACAGCTGACTATCTTGGACTCTCATATTTAGGTTAATTGGCTTTTGGGTTATTCAAATGGTGGAAAATACCTTTCAGGCAACTTTCCTTCCTCTCCAATCTCACTCTGCTCAAATTAAATCCCTCAGTCAAAGAAGGTTCTTCACAACCTGCCTTCACCTTATCAGCCTAATTTTACAGATCTTTCCTCTTAGTCCTTGGCCACCAAACATTCTGGATCTAAGGTCCTATAGCACATTTTCTCTGTACTTTGTGCCCATCGTCTATTAGACATTTTCTTTCTTTTTTTTTTTTTTTAAGATTTTATTTATTTGTCAGAGAGAGAGGAGTGAGAGTGAGTACAGGCAGACAGAGTGGCAGGCAGAGGCAGAGGGAGAAGCAGGCTCCCTGCCAAGCAAGGAGCCCGATGTGGGACTCGATCCCAGGACTCTGGGATCATGACCTTTTTCTGAAGTAGATTATCAGACCCTCAGTGACTGGAAGAAAGCCTACTCTATACAACTCTATAACCTCATCAGCTAAGATGATGCATGACAGGAGGACTTCCCTTTTCCTGAGTTACCAGTCTCAATTTGTCTGTTCTTATTCATATCAGAAATCTACTTGAGGGGTGCCTGGGTGGCTCAGTGGGTTAAGTCTCTGCCTTTGGCTCAGGTCATGATCTCAGGGTCCTGGGATGGAGTCCCACATCGGGCTCCTTGCTTGGCAGGGAGCCTGCTTCCCCCCCCCCTCTCTCTGACTGCCTCTCTGCCTACTTGTGATTGCTTTCTGTCAAATAAATAAATAAAATCTTTATAAAAATAAAAAAAAAATTTTTTAAAATCTACTTGAGATCATTGTTGTATGTAAGCTCACAAGTCAAACAATACACAATATCATTGCCTTTTTTTAAAATCCATCTTTTATCTTGGCTACACAGGATAAACCAATATTCTTTTCCCTCTACAGGCAATACAAGTGTCTTCCAGGTCACAGATAGACACAGTCCTATGTTCTAAGATATATCCAGCCAAAGCTCCATATCCAAATGCAACTGCAAAGGCAGTCTTTACATAAAAGATGTAAAGAAAGTTCAAAATATTAGATAACTAGAGTGACCATATAATTAATAATCCAAACTAGACACTGCTGGAAGTGAAGACTACTAATCATTAAACCAGAACAACACACAAATTAATTATGTCCCAGTAAATCCCCTCAATCCATTCTATCTACTCTCTATTTTATTTTTGTAACAAGTTTGCTAAGAAATTGCATGTCACTCACTTGACATTACTTAATGCCTGCTGTGTGCCAAGTACTTTGCTAGGCAGCGAGATTTTAAAAAAATAAATATGCAAGGCAAATATAATCCTTGCCTTTTGGAAGAAATAGAAATAGGGAAACAAACATACAACTAAAATAATTACAAATTGTGATTTTAAATACTTCAAAGGAAAAAAAAATAACTTTAGAAAAGAAAGGAACTACTAGAGAGAGGCTGTTCACAAAAGACCTGTCTGGAGTGGTGACATTTGAATGGTGACTCGAAAGCTGAGTCAGATTAGCTATAGAAGTGGCTGGGAGATGGAGAGTAGGGGAGACTTCCAAACTCAGAGAACAGCATGTGCAAAGGCCCTGAAAGGAGAAAGTTCAGTTTAAGTGAGAAAATGTAGAAGACTTGTCTTCTCATAGTTTAGCAAAGAAAAGAATACGTGTCTGGGGCAGACTGGAGAGGTCAGAAGTCTTGCATTCCTGATCTAAAATTCTCAGGGAAAAGTAAAGTAGAAACTTAACAGTCAATGCAGAGAGCAGAGTGAATATTAAGCATTTCCTCTACTGCCCCCTTTAGCATAAGTCACCCAAAGAGGTAAATTAAGTCAAAGAAGAAGAAAGGATAGTAAAATGAACTGTGTTAACACCAGGACATGACAAGGAAGGTGGAAAAAAAGAAGAGCCCTCCTACTGCACAATAAGCTTCCCCACTGGGTGTCATTACGTTTTCCTCTCCAAAGCTGGGAGCTGATGTCTCTTTCTTCTGCATCTTCAAAACTCCTTCAGCATCGTGACTTTTCCAAGTGGCCATGGCATACGGAAAGTTCTAGACAACTTACACAGTAATTTTAAGTTTGAATAAGATGTAAAATTAAGATTGCACAATTATACTCAGGGAAGCAGAATGCATTTCTTCTACCAAAATTTGGATACATACTTCTGAGTGTCAGGGGTTTTATCAAGAACAAAGGGAAGCACAAATCCAGGGAAGAAATTAGAGGTCAGAGTAAAGCCATTTTTAAATGTAAAAAAATAAACAATATTAAGCCTAAACATGAATTAATTTTAAAAGAAAAGAGACTCCAACATAATTTGGGGGTCCAGGAAAACTCTGAGCTTTATTCTAGTGTTTTGGGTTCAGCAAAATACGTTTTGCCAAACGCTTTCCCCCTTAATTCAGAAAAGGCATGCATATTTCAAAGGAAATTTAATCCATATGTTTCTGATTCATTTACACTTAATTCATCAAAATGTTGTTTTGTAAGAGTTATTTGGTGTCCAAGAAGTCTTATAAGACTCTTCTCTTTGAACCAGAAAGCCTTGCGTTGCCAGGACTAAATGGAACTTTATATGCAAAAAGCGTAGGGACCTGGTGTTCCACTAGGAAGTTTGGCCCATAAACTAGACTCTGCTCCTAGAGTCTTGAGGTCAAGAGTAACAGGTAATGCTGAGATTTAGCAGGGAAACTTGAGCTAGATAAAGAGAAACTGTCAAACAACACTCTCCACTGAAACAAACTCATCATTCTGTTATTGAGAAGCAAGGTTGTTTTTCTTTTTTTTTTTTTTTCACATTTTTTATTACAGAAAACCATTCCAATGTTTCAACAAGAAAATGAAGGACTTTGGTCCTTAGCATGGAATGTTATACTTAGTTATTAACCATGAATAAATATGTTATTTTATAAAACAATGGGCAAAGTGTATTTCCTCTGGTATTCCAAGCATTCTGTTATACAAATTGTGAGCTTCCTCAATGCCTTCATGTACTTCACTACTTGTTTTGGGCCTTGAGAATGCTCTCCTTAAATCTAACTGATGTTCACATTTTCTACTAACCAGTAGGCTTTGTTCTCTTTGAGCATGTACTTACAGAATTGGTTCTTCTGTCTTGGGGTGTGTGTGTGTGTGTGTGTGTGTGTGTGTGTGTGTTCTAATAAGCATGCAAAGTCTCTACATTTAAAGACATATTAGCCTGTGATGCATTAACTGTGCTTATTAACTTGATTGTGCATACATTATGGCAACAGTTCAAAACATCTTTTCCAATGATCCAAATAACATGATATAGTTACAGTGCTATCCCTTGATAGATGTGGGAAAGCCCACAGTCTCTTGAATGACAATGAGACACAGGGATCTAAAAATACAGACCTCAGACTTAAAATGACTATGAAGATTTCCTATGATCAAAGCCATAAAATAGTTCAGTGAAAATAACTCAAGTAAAATATTGAAAAGTAACAACAGCAGTTGCTATTAATGTTTTAACTACTCAATTTAAACTAAAAAAAAAAAAAGTGATCTGAAAAAAGCACACTATGGATTTGTATTCTTTGATAATACTGTCATGGGTCTTCATAATCAATATTATCAAGTGGTAGAATATTTTTTTTAAGATTTTATTTATTTATTTGACAGAGAGAAATCACAAGTAGACAGAGCAACAGGCAGAGAGAGAGAGGGAGAAGCAGACTCTCTGCTGAGCAGAGAGCCCGATGTGGGGCTCGATCCCAGGACCCTGGGATCATGACCTGAGCCACAGGCAGAGGCTTTAACCCACTGAGCCACCTAGGCGCCCCAGTGGTAGAATTTTTTTTAAGGAATCCAATGTGGGGCTCGAACTTTTGACCCCAAAATCAAGAGTCGCATGCTCCACCATGTGGGCCAGCCAGGTGATATAGTTTTAGGCATTTTTAAATGATATAATTTTTAAGACTTCTTTTAAATCTAAAATATTAGTGTTACATAACTTTAATAAATCTCAACTTTAAAAAATCCCAATTATCTGCACAAAAATTTTACTGAATGCAGACTACTTATTAAAGACAAAGACTGATGAATACTGAACTCTATTAAGAGCCTAGCATGCAAACAATAGTTTTTTCTAAAGGATTGAGCTGTATAGTGCAAAGCATAAGATTTGAAACTTATAGAATTATCTTATTTCTTACTGCTAATTATATTAAGAGAAAGAAGCAGCTATAAAGAGGACTTGGATCAGGTCCTAGCTCTACCATTTAGGAACCCTTCACTTAGGCATTGATTTTGTTTGTTTGTTTGTTTGTTTTTTGTGTTTTTTTTTAATTCTCTATCACCCAGGTTCCTTATCCTTAAAATGGGTAAAATAGTATTTTAATCTCAAAGAGCAGAGTAGTAAACACATGTGCATTAAAGTAATGCTAGCTGCTACAACAAATAAATAACCAAATTATAATAACTTGAACATGACCAAAATTTATTTCTCATACATATACAGTCCTACATGGGTTTTCTTGATTGTCATGGGGCTCTACTCCAATCAGGGACTTTGGAACCAAGGCTCTTTAAATCTGGTAACACCATCCTTTCCAATGCATCACTTCTAAGATTGCTTCCTCCTCAAGCCAGGAGAAAAGGAAAGGGTACAGAGCATCACGTGTGGGAAGATTTTATGGTCTAGACCTAGAAATGGTACACCTCACTACTATTCCGCTGGCAAAAACTAACTCACATGGCCACATCTAATTACAAATGAATATGGAAACCTACTAGTTAGGTTGCTAGGCAGAGAGGAAACAGGATGAGAAAAAAACTAGCCTGTCTCTGCCACATGTAAAGTGCACAGCACTCTTCCTTTCGTGTAATAAGTACTCAACAAATGTTGGCTATCTTTTTGCTATCACCATTATTAATGAAGTTTCTCTTAAGCATAGACATTTGGCTTAGAGGACACCAGCCTCATTGACAGGGCAGGTGAATACATATTTTTCATATGGCTCAGAGAAACTCATATATGTTCAAAATTAAAATACAATAGCAAAACGTTTTTGCTTTACACTTAATGGCTAGACACATCAAATAGGTTTCGAAACAAAAGACTATATATATTCTTAAATACGACTATGGTAATGAAAAGAATCAAGCAGGCTTTTCAGGCTTCAAATGTTCAAAGATCCCAGCTTAGTGGATTAGAACAAAATCCTTAGACAGGGGCATTTCACATACCACTATAGCAAACCCCAAGCTGCTGTCCAAATTCCTTTGCTGCATTATCTTCCTGTTGCAAAGCACACAGCTTTCATGGTGTACAAGCTGAAAATTTTTTTTTTTTTTTTGTCTGCGGAATTCCCACTGTATTAATGTTTTCTATCTGGAATAAAGCTTATGCAGTCCACCAATATCTCCCAGTAAAGATTTAGAACCACGCCAATTTTTCTTCAAGGAAAGACTTAAAACTATACCTGTCTCTCCAAGGCAATGTGGGAAACCTCCTAAAAGATCATTCCTTTCTTCTTAAGAGAAATGACTTTTTGAAAACTTTAAGTAAAGGAAAAGTTCAAGCTTTTTCAGGGTCTGTCTGGTTCTAATGGTAAAGCATTGCCAATCCAAGGGACAGATTTCAGCAGCTTTAAAAGGAGTTTGTTAATTAAAATCACCCTTCTCTTAACTTGCCTCTTTTTCTGTCTCTTTAGCTGGCTCAACTCGTCCATTAGTATAATATTAAACAAATGAAAACAAAAGGAAAAATGAAGCGAGTTTCTTTCTATGCATATTTCTAAGACAAGGCAGTGTGTGCTCCAAAACCATGTCCACAGAGCCAAAATTGTTGAGAAAATAAAGCAGCTTTTTAGCTGATTGAAAACTACTTGTATTTAATGCTTGTTTTATGTACCCAAAACGAACCATACCCTTGCAGTTTAAAAAGTAATAGCAAAACAGATACTACTAAGATAAAGTACTCCATTCCACATACAAGGCTTTGACAGGGCCTCCGAAACATACCCAAGAAAGCAAGCTGCCTCTTAATCCCATCAGAAAATGCCTAAGAAGGCCCCCACATTACTTTCCCCCAATAACTTGTTAACCTTGGAAAGAAAAGCTTTCCGAATGTCCCCAACAACCTTGGCTTTCTGATCATGTGATCAGAGAAAGAACCACACTCTGGCTTTCATTAGTCTGAGGACATCTGCAAGGAGAACTTACAACACAAAACAATCTCGGTCGCTGATCTTGTTCTCTCATCTGGACCAAACAGTGTTAGTGTCAACAACTGCAGTAAACAGCATGGGGAGAGTTAATGTAAACATTTCAGAAATCATAAGCTTAATATCAGTGTTCAGAAGTTGGACCAAGCTATGACTAAACTCTTCTGCACTCGAGACCGAGACCGCAGGCTAGAGACGGACTTTGATATATTTCCAGAAAGAAAGTGTATCCAAACCTGCACGCTGGGAGAAAAGTAAACAATCCCGGCATTGGAGGTAGACGTGGCAACAGGTATGGGGGCTGGAGGTGGGGAGTGATTCATGCAGAAGGCAGGACACGAGGTAGGAATGCCTGGATCAGGTGGGAAGCCTTCTGTGGGTCCCACTGTTGTTAAAGTCAAGTCATACAAGTAGATCTGTTTATTTCTGCAGTGGCAGTTCAGCTCGAGCTCCTCTGGCCACAGTTTTTAAAATAGCTCCATGCCATTCCTATTATGCTTGGGCTTTCTTTAGACCCAGGGCAAGACAATGGAAAAACCAACCTAAACGAAAACAAATGGAAACTAAATACTTTGGGTTTACATTATAAACATGTCAGCCACAAGGCAGGTAATTACCTTCAAATAAGGGGATAATTTCCTGGGTCACGATGCCCAAGTGAGAATTTTGATGTCATTTATATGATCGTAATGTTCTTTCTAGATGTTTCTGCATCCCTATTTCTATGCAGCCAAAGACACTTCTGAGCTTCATGTTTATTCCCTTTAACCCCATGATGAAAGACAGACTACACTGAATGGTACCTACTCTATAGCCTCTACAATAGAATGCTTACCATCACTGGACTGAATTGAAATGATTAAGCTCTAGCCCCCTCTACTTACAGACTTTCTAAGTTAGAAAATAGGAACACTCTCCCTTTTTATGAGGACATTTGGGCATCCCTTTATAATTTCTCATTGGCTTTGTCATTGGGATTTGAATCCAGGGCATTGGAAGCTGTACATTCTTTCTGCTAGACCATGTTATCTCTACATAAATGTAAGGATCTGAATTAGAACATCTCTCATTATAAAGCGGACTATGAAAATCACTAAGTACTTTATTCAAGGTCATGATGCTAGTGAATGGCAGAGGTTAAGATTTGACACCTGAGTGTTTCTGGGTCCAGAGCCCATGCTTTTGGTACCAGGCTGCACTGTGATCACTCCCAGGCAGCCAAAGACTGTAAAGTCTGAACTGAAAACAAGCTAAATAAGAAAAAAATCAGAATTTCTTATACCTTTTCAGCATCTTATTCAGCTCATGATCTCATTCCAGATCTTTTTGTCTGTGAGTCCTTAAATCTATAATAAGATTTCAGGATAGCTCTTTTTTTTTTTTTAATTGTTCTCAGCCTTAAGAAGGCCACATTCATTAATGGGTGCTGAGCTAGCTCTGTATCTTATATTATGTGTCCATTTATTTCTCTTCTTCCTTGGTCTGAAAAGTCATCTGAGAAGTATTTATTAAGTGCTTACTGTGGGCCAAGCACTATGCTACACATTGCAAGGTACCAAAAAAAAAAAAAAAAAAAAAAAAAAAAAATCAAAAGACATTAAATCACCTTCAAGGAGCTTATGGTCCAGCTAGAAATACATGATTCCAAATGATAGCAGGAACCATCTACATACTTAACTCAAAATCATTTAAAAAGTATAAAACACTCAAACAAGAGAAAGACGTTTGAAACCTCTAAGGTCATGACTAAGTAATAACAACATTGCAATAGTTCCTATAACATTTTTTCTGTCCTCCATCTGGACACGGATCTTTTGACTATAAGAGACAGAAGCAACTCCGATTAGGTAAGGCAAAAGGAATTTATTTGTTCATATTTATAAAAATTCTCTACAAATTCATAACTTGCAGTCCTGGTCCAAAAGCAAACCCTCAGTGAAAACAGTTATCTATGTCACTATTCACTTTTTGTGAAGAATAAATACAGACTTAATTTTAGTTTCACCAAAAGTTTTTATAATATGTAACTATGCAGTGGAATATACAGTGAAAAAAAAAAACGATTGTTGTCCTTTCTTTGTTTTCTCTTTTCTTTTTCTTTCTTTCCTCTTTCTTTTTTTTTTTTTTTTTTTTCCCCTGAATGGAGAATTTATCTTTGCCAACTGAAAGGCCCCACAACAGCTATAGTAACCTCTAGGACCTCTAGGTACTTCGGTTCTCAGCTGTGGTCCATGACACTAATCTAAGAATCTCTTAAACGGAAATCAATGCATCCTTCTCTCCCCTCAGCTCAAGACCAATCCGATCAGAAGCCAAGGAACTGGGGCTTAGGCAACAGTATTTTCTATGTGCAAGGAGAACTGAAAACCCATCTTTTGTCTCGTACTTACATTATGCCATCGACTCAGTCAAAACATTAGTGCTCCCAGTTAATGACAAAAGGATGGAAAGTTAATTTTGGCTCCTAGACAAGGGCAAAACAAGAAGAAAACGATTGGCAGAATAATTCAGGCACACTTATGTTTTCCCCAGATGTGGCAGTGACTGTTGGCCGTGATACCTAACAACCGTTCACAGTTTCCTTGCAAGGATCTCTTCCCAACCCTACTATTCTAGAGTCTTTATAGGTGCCCTCCGCTCTTTGTTGTTGTTTTTGTTGTTTTGTGTTCACAAAATCAGCCAGACAATGATATGCCATTATCCGCAGTCTTGATGGAAAATATGAATTCGACATTTAGACTACTGCGTCTGGGTAGAAAAAGACAGAACAGAGTGCATGGTATTCTGCTGTCCAACACCACAGCCAGTTGATAGACTGTCCCACACGCTGTTCTGAAGCAGAAGGCCAATCACTTGAGGTCATTAAAGGACAGTTATTTTAAGGGGCGTGTTAGTGAGCCATGTGAAGTGACAGGGGCCATAAAGCTGGCCATAAATGTCGCTTGAAATGAAAGATAATGCATCCATGGTGGTTCATTTAAGAAAACATAGGACTGCATAAGAAGGAGAACAGCAGCTTAGCTACTGTTTTATTCACAGCTTATTAGTAATAAAAAAAAATAAAAATAAAAATAGAGCACTTTGTGAAAGAAGGGAGTCATTTACATTGACTGCATTAGAGGAAAAAGCTTTAAAAGGTGGCAGCTCATTGTTTATGGGGTTTTTATTTTCTGCCAACTCAGAGGGATCATATGGCTGCAGTGCTGTCTTCTTCACTTATCTTGACTCCATAGCCATTGTGGACCCAGGAAGGAAATCCTCTGTCTTCAGAATCAACAACTTACTCTCAGTGGCCCAACTGGCAGAACACAAAAATAAACAAACGCAAAAACCTCTTATTTTGCAATATTAACAAAGAAAACACTGACCTTCCACCTTCTACCTAATCTACCCCCAATTGCTTCTTTGACACCATGCCTAGTCAAATGAAAAGAGGTTTTCGAAAGAAGGAAAGAAACATCTGCTTGGACTTCAAATTCCCCTCCAAAGCAGAAATCAAGCCTAGAAAGGTTACTTGTTTCAACGAGCGTGCAAGACAAAGGAGAAAGTTCAACTGCATATCCCACTTGACCTTGGCTTTAACGCAGGATCACGTTGATCCTGATGGAGAGATTAAAACGCCAAGTCCAGAACTGCTCACCAAGCAAATTCACAAGGGGAGTTCTAAGAGTTCTTTGGCACTCTTGTTTCATATGGAATTAGCAGGGACGATTCCAGGCCACAAATGTAGCAATATTTTAACTCAGTGTGCAAAATTTCAAAGATAAAGCCTGAGATTGGAAGCCGGACTGAACTTCTCAAACACTGCTTTCCTGGTAGGCTTTGTCAAAACAAACAAACAAACAACAACAAAATTAAAAAAAAAAACCACACTCGGGCATGTATGAGAGCTCCTGAAAGATTTCTTTACAGAGGGGGAAAATAGAGGTCATTAGGGCCATGACAGGTAAAGGATAAGGTAGGTGGTGACAAACCCAAAAACATTTTGTCTTACATATCCCTACTCTAGGGGCGCCTGGGTGGCTCAGTGGGTTAAAGCCTCTGCCTTCGGCTCAGGTCATGATCTCAGGGTCCTGGGATCGAGCCCCGCATCGGGATCTCTGCTCAGCGGGAAGCCTGCTTCTACCTCTCTCTCTGCCTGCCTCTCTGCCTACTTGTGATCTCTATCTGTCAAATGAATAAATAAGATCTTAAAAAAAAAAAAAAAAATATCCCTACTCTAAACTGCAAGTTCAGGCTACCTTCCATGCAAATTACATACATACAGCAAAACAGGTGTTGTCGAACACCAACCCCCAAGCTTGGGAGCCAAAATATAATGTGAAGACAGAATTTGGGATAAAGAGAAGCAACAGCTTCATTGCTTTGCAGGGCAAAGGATGGTGTATCAGGCTATGGCCTTCAAAAACTGTAAGCCTACCGGGAAGAAGGGGCTGGGGTAGGGGGGCAAGGGAGGGATGTTTCACTGGGAAATACATGCTCTAGCCGGTTTCGACATGAACTGTGTACCCGCTTCCAGCCTCACTGTTCATTTTCCGGGTGGTACGGGTATCTAAAACAAGGCTAAGAGAGGGGAAGGGAAGGTTTGCGGAAGAGAGGGAAAAGGTTACTTTAAAATAGAGCTTTGCTGAAGCATCAGTGCAGCCATTTTTATCTTTGTTCAACCTCATGCTTTCAAGCGGTTTCTGTGGCACATAAATGATCACATCTTTCCACAGTAAACACTGCAGCACTTGGGAGTCAGAAATCAGAAATATAAACTCCGAACTTAAAATTTTGAAAACCTGAGAGAAGGAGTAACAACAAAAGAAAGATTAACAGCAAACGTCTGAGCTGGTCCACCAGCCCATCTCGTAAATCACCAATAGAAAGCACCCTGGACCAGTGCTCTGGGAAAGTGGGTTCCAGCCCCACATTACCCACTGCTTGACTGTACGTCAGACAAGCTTCTTAGGTTTTTTGCGCCCCAATTACCTTGTCAGCAAAATAAAAGGGTCAGAGTAGAGGAATTCTAGAACCAACTATTCAGAGAGATTATGGAAGCTACGCAAAGCTGCTCATGAATTTCATGCCTCCATTTCCAACTTGTTTTTTTCTGACTAGCCCAACCCATAGCCGTTTCTTCCTCTTTCCTGTTGTCTACTCATTAACTCTCCCGCTGCTCTCTTAACTCAGTTCAGTATTATTCAATCTGGGTAGTCTTCTCTCTCCTTGAGACTGTAAACTCCCTGGAGGTACAACAACTTGTTTCTAACAACATCCCCCTCTGAAACTGAGAGTTTTAATTAAACACATGGTAGATGTTTATACACTTTTTTAAAATGTATGTGTGAATGAATGACTATTTGGCATTTAGTAAATATTGACTTGAATAGTCACTACTAATCACAAAAATAAACCAAGAGAAACCACACTGATCTCTAGAAAGCAAGATCTAGTCACTAAACCAAAAACTTGCCTAGGGTACACTTGTTAGGAAAAAAAAATTCATATCCCCGCTTTAAAATCCCTCTGTTATCCCAATTTTGACAAAATTACAAAGGTTATAAATTATATCTGAAAATGTTAAAGATCTATAAAAAACAAGCAAATCAATTGACACAAAAGTATTATTAAAATATCTTTTTTCATAGAAATAGGAAGAAATTCTACATCTTCCAAGTCCTTACTAACATACTGTACTAATTTTCTAGTGTTTCTTGAGCCTTTACTCTATTTTACTAATAAATACAGAAATACTTAACTCTGTACCCCATTTAGGATGATTTAAGCTGTCACACTTTTTCTGTTCCTATTAAAACTTACTTCAGTACAGCTAGTATAAATTTATTGGCCACCTTTGCTAAAAATATCTACTGTTTTCACTCATTCCCTACCACATACATACTAAAGAAAATCTCTTACAGGCATGGATATAAAAATTAGTGTGTTTATGGATTTTGCCAATATTGCTGACTCCTTTGGCTAAACGTTTTCAGTGTTTATCATCCCAGAAAAGTGCTATGTCTAAAAGTGGAGGATTAATTAGTTAACAACCATAGGCAAAAGGAGAAAATAAGAGGCTCTGACATTCTAAGAGTCTTGCAACACCACGGACAAGAGCTCTCCCCTGCTAGCATATGGAAAGTTTTCTTACTTGCTAATTAGACTCTACCATCTAAGCCTTCTCCTTAATGTGTAAACACCAATTTTATCCTACGCATAACCTCAATTAGTTTTTCCTATGCTAATAACTAAGGAGACATGGTACACATTTTTCTCTCCTCGATTTTAGTTATCAGCATGTATCTGAAAAGAAAGCACATAGAGAAAAATCACAGCCAGATAAAATTAATTCCTAAGAGAAATAAGTCACAAGACTATGAAGGACCGCAAATTAGGTAAGCAACACACATGACAACCTTTTTATATGCTACATATTCAGTCAGGGGTTGGAACTTAAAGAAATAACCATTTCTTTCATATGTGGTTTTCAGCTCCCTGTTGAAGTTTACTATCACAAACTTTAACTTTGGCTAAAGTATACCTTAAAATATTTGTTTATCACATCTGGTCACAACAAAATCATTAGGAAACCCCAAACCAGTTGAGTCCATTAGAAGTGGGTCGGAATTACAAACACACACATCCCCCAGTGACCACACTATTTTAAAAATCCCTTTAGTCATTAGCATTTTGTTTTAGAAAGAGTGTCCCCTTTCCCCTAGCTCTACCTTAAAAGGACGGTTTTAATTGCAAGTGTCCCAGATAAACAAGAACACTGATAAGGCAGTCAGACTGAAAACAAAGCCAGCAAGGATAAGGCATTGCCACACTTGCTCTTTCCATCCTGTGATGACTGAGTTCACATGAACCACCATTAGCATGTGGTGTTTGCCAACCCAGGCTCACAGTATTCACGTGGGAAGCCTGAACCCCGGCAAACAACAGGGAGAAGTGGCGGGAAGAGAGGAGTCACACCTGTGATGTATCTTCTTGTCTTGACTATGAGAAATGTGGGGTAGAGTAATTCAGAGTTACTGAAACAGCAGGGCTATTAGGCATGTGTATCAGATAGACCCAAGTTTGATGTGACAGAAACAGCATGTTCTGCTATTCAATGAACCCACTGGTGTAAATACCAGTCAGGCAGCCCATGAACTCCAGTGGAGTTCAGTTTATTTTGCATGTAACACAAGGAGATTTTTCTGACATTTTTGCTCTCAAGTACAGAGAAAAAAAATTTAACCACTGAATAGACCTGACACAAAAAAGAAAAGAAAGCAGTTGCTTAAAACCAAAAATACATCTCTGAAAAAATCTCTTATTCTAAATACGTTTCAGGGACCATCAAATGGAATCCATTATATGGGATTACATTTGGTTACGCTCCTAGAAAGTATACAGTTAACTGATTGTTCACTTAAAAGATACAGCTTAAAAACAATGTTAAGCAGCATGATAATTCAGAGTAATTAAACCTCATAGACTAAAAGATTCTCAGAAATATAAATTATTTCCAAAGAATAACCCTTCATTTTTCAAAAGAAATTAAGTAGCTTTCTTTTTCTCTGGAACTAAGTGAAATCCCTTAGCAAAAATGAAGTACACCACTGAGAGAAATGAGCACTTTTTCTTTATTCCAGTATAGTTAACAGTGTTGTATTAGTTTCAAGCATACAACACAGTGACTCAACAATTCTGTACATGACTCAGTGCCCATCATAAGTCACAGTAAGTGCACTCTTCATCCCCATCACCTGTTTCACCCATCCCCCCAACATCTCCTCTCGGATAACCATCAGTTTGCTCTCTAGAGGTGAGAAGCTAGGTTGTGTTTTTTGTTTGTTTGGTTTGGTTTATCTCTTTTTTTTCTTTGTTCATTTGTTTCTTAAATTCTACATATGAGTGAATCATATGGTATTTGTTGTTCTCTGACTTATTTCATTCAGCATACTCTTTAGATCCATCCACGTTGTTGCAAATGGCAAGATTTCAGTCTTTGTATAGTTGAGTAATACTCCGCTGTATATATACACCATTTCTTTATCCATTCATCAATTGATGGACACTTGGGCTACTTCCTAATTTAGTTATTGTAAATAATGCTGCCATAAACATAGGGGTGCATATATCCCTTCATATACCCCACTCATATTCTTTGAGTGAATATCCAATGATGTGATTACTGGACCATACGGTAGGTCTATTTATAATTTTTTGAGGAACATCCATATTGTTTCCCACAGCGGCTGCACCAGTTTACAATCCCGCCAACAGTGCACAAGGATTCCTTTTTCTCCACATCCTTGCCAACATCTGTTGTTTCTTATGTTTTGCTTTTAACCATTCTGACAGGTGTGAGGTGATATCTCATTGTGGTTTGATTTGCATTTCCCTGATGATGAGTGATACTGAGCATCTTTTCATGTATCTGTTAGCCATCTGTCTGTCTTCTTTGGAAAATACTTTTTCATGTCTCGTGCTCATTTTTTAATTGGGTTATTTTGTTTCTTGGTGTTGAATTGTGTAAGTTCTTTATACATTTTGGATACTAATCCTTTATCAGAAACAAGCACTCTTAAACATTGGTATTAGGAGTATAAAATGTACAGCTTTTCTGTAGGGCAATTTGGCAATAGTTACCAAAAGCCTTAATAATGTTAAAAACCTTTATAATAATTCTATTTCTAGGAACTTTTCCTAATAAGTAAACTGAGGTACAGATAAAGAGTTAAATACAATAGTGTTCACTGCATAATTAATACTGAAAATAACCTTGATGTTCAGGAATTTGGTTAACCAGCTGAGCCTCGGTGGCTCAGCTGGTTAAGCATCTGCTACAGTTAAGGTCATGATCCCATAGTCCTGGAATCGAGTGCCACATCGGGCTCCCTGTTCTGAAGGAAGCCTGGTTCTCCCACTACTCCTCCTCCCACTCGCTCTCTCAATCTCTCTCCCCGTCTCTCTCTCAAATAAAGAAATTTTTTTTTTAAATAAAGAATTTGTTAAATAAATATATTATATTCAACGTGATAGAATACTACTTAGTAGTTTAAAAGGATATGATAGAAAAACATTTAACAGCACTAGAAAATGCTCTTAAGTGAAAAAGCAGGTTATAAAACAGTGAGTATAATACAATAATTTTTATTTTATGTTAATGAGTAGGAAAAGGATTTGGCATATGTCCTATAAATTAGTGCTGTCCAACAGGAATATGGTACAAGCCACACATGTGATTTCTAGTTTTATAATATCCACATTAAAATAGTACAAAGAAACCGGTGAAATCAATTTTATAATAGATTTAAACCAAATATATTAAAAATATTACCATTTTGATATATAATCAATTTAAAAAATATTAATGAGATATTTTACATTGTTTTCATACAAAGTCCTTGAAATATGGAGTGTATTTTGCATTTATAGCACAACTCATTTCAGACTAGTCACATTTCAAGTGGTGGCTACCCTATTGAACAGTACACCTCACGAATGTCAGATACAGCAGATTTCTATCTTTATATTGATGCTTTTCTGTACATTCTACTTTTATAATCAGGGGAAAAGTCAGTATTTTTAAATAACTAAATAAAGACAGACCAACAGAGAAAAAATATATACCATATGGGTTATAGAGTTAGAGACCCAGGTGCAGAGATTTCTGATTTCGTTACTTTGTAGGTGCATTTCAAGTCTTCATCTGTAATTTGGGAATAATATCTATTTCATCAAAACACTGAGAGCAATGAGATAACATTGGTGAAAAGCACACAGCAGAATGCCTGGAAAACAGTGACCACTTTAAGAAAGTTAACTTTTTTTAACCAGTAATTTTTAACCAGTAATACCTAAAAAATATCCTACAGCTATACATAGAACAGCCCTTGAACCAATGGTAAAGTTTAGATATGCTGTGAGCCCTCTGAGGGAGGGAGTTTACAGTTTTGTTTTTCAAATGTGAATCTACAAAGTCTAGCACAGAGCACAGTGTCTGGCACATTAGTTATATAAATGAATAAATGAACGAATAAATGAATGACCTTTGGATAAACTATACTTTTTAAAAGCATACTTACCTAAAGAAGCTCTTCATATGTTCTTCCCTTTTACATATTAATAATCTGAAATCATGTGAAATTAAAAAAAAAAGTTTTCATCTATGACCACCCTAATTTTCCTATTCTTTCCTCTGTTGGCTTGTGCCACCCTCCATTAACCTCCTCTAAGGATTAACAGTTTGACATTCTTTCTTGCAACTTCCACAATATTTTTTTCCCTCTAATTCAGCATTTACTATGCTCTACTTGAATTATTTCTGTGCATGCCTGACACCCTCAACAGACTGAGTCCTTGAATACAGGCACGATGTTCCTTGCACAGTCGCTAGAACAGAGTAAGTGTTCGAAAAATGTCTACTCTATGCTTGAGGGAATGAGTGAATAACACTACTAGATTGTAAGCGCCTCAAAATTCATATCCACAAAGTTATTTCATTCATTTTGTAAACCTCATTAGGCCTCTCATATTTGTGTTTAGATATGTGTGGAGATGATAGTTCCAAGTACTAACTTGTTCCTACCAGCTCCCAACATACCCTGCCCTTCAGCTCACCAAATTCTAACCCTTCGTCCTCTGCTCCACCCGGCTTCAGAATAGAAGGGTCACCCACAGTGGAAAGAGAAAAGGACTGTAAAAAGTGAAAAGTTTAGATAGGAACTGCAGGTTGAGCTATTCTGTTCTTAAGAAAATCCAACTAGGAAAGAGAAGAGAAAGCAATATAGAGTCTATGTAAACTAGAGGGAAAGGAATCATAATACCTCAGTGTTTGGAGATGGGAAAGTCTGCTCAGTGACAGGCACAGCTGTCTAATTAGTGTAGTCTTCTCCTTTAAATAACTGTAGCCCAATAGAAAACTTGAAAGTTCTTTGTATAGACAATGAAAGACTTGCCTCCCATGAAGGATAATGGTTACATTAAAGGAAATTCCACCTCTGGCCAAAGTGGAATTAGGTAAACCAGCTTAGGGCTATCTAATTTATGCCCAATATATATATCCTGAATATTAAAATGAACAAGTACAGAAAGGTACTTTCTTCATCACTCTTAAACAGTTTTAAACTTGGCAACCATATCACACTATGTAAAATAAGCTGTATAAATTCTTGGCCAATACACAGACAACAAGTTTGATAAATACACCAGTATTATGCTTTGCTGATATCTAGAAATATATAGTCCTTACATTTGAGTCCAGCTTCACACCACTAAATTTATTTTTATACTTTGCCTTCAATTCTGTACTTAGTTTTGTCAGTGGGGAAGGATGCTGTTATGTTGGTTGGTTGGTATTTTAGAACTCAGCTGTAAAGAGTTGAGTCAATCGTGTCCTTCAGTTCATAACATATTATCCTTATCAGCCGTGCAAGGCTGTTCTCTTGTTTGTTTTATTTTTCTCCTTATCCATCTCCATTTTCACTTTCTTCCTTTGCACAGACATCAATTCTAGTATGTTTGAAGTATGTCCTCAAATATTCATATATGCTTATTAAATTTTTAGTGTTGCTTATATATTTCTTCTTTTATTTACATGAATGCTATGCCATAGATGTGGTTTTCTTTCAACTTTTTCAACACTGTCTTTTTAATATCTACACACAGTGATTCTATCTGCTATGTAGTATTCCACTGTATATATCTGCCATATTTCACTTATCTAGTCCAACAGTGATGGTACCTATACTGAGAATTTCCAATTGCTCTAAACCACATCAAAATAAACATCCTCAAAACTATCCTTCCTTTATATATACCTGGGCATGGCAAGGCTGATTCAAAGAACCAAAGCAGATTTAATTTCATTAAATAAAACTGATGGTGTCTGCAAAATTTCTGTACCCATTTATACTCTCTATAGTACCATATAAGAATTCCTACCCCTTTAGGTCATACAATGTCATACCACCTTATATTGACCAAAAGAGCTTGGTGGTTGTCAGCCTCATCCTTACAAGAGAAAAGCTGAGAAAGAAAGAACCTAAAAATCAACAACTTTTCCTAGACTTATTAGAAAACTGAGGTTGTAGGGCAAACTGCCAGCCCAAACTCTGGAGAGACAGGGAAATCCAGAGTCACAGTCAATATCTACTAATCAAGAACAGAAGCCACTGGAACCATAAACTGGTAGATACACTTAAATGGTGATTTTGAAATATTGCTGGAAGCCAAAGATGGACTAGCATGAGGGTGAGAAACTCCTGGAGGCCAGAGTCATAGGAAGGCTCCACATTTTCATGAATTTTACTTCCTGGAACACCATCAGGCTCCCACAGTGAAGAGCCAAGACAGATCCTCTCCTGGCCCTAATAGAGGCAGGGTAGGGTTATCCACTATAAACTCTGCCCAGAGCATTCTCCCTGACAAAAGCCCACATGACAAAGAGAAAGAATTTAAAAGATTTTATCAGAGCTTCCTCCTCCCTGAGGAAGAGAATTTCCCATAACAGATGCCCCTAGAGTTTCCTGTCCCACCTGAGGCTAGAAAGCAGATATAAAGTATTTGAGAGGGTCATAGGCCAGAGACACAGACCAGTTCAACAGAGGAGACTTATTCATAACAGAATAGGTCTCTTCCAGAACAGGTCTCTTCCTCCACACCTCACCTTCACACCACAGGACCCCAGTATACTAACAGCAAGGTAAAGCTGAGAAAGCAGAAAGATGCAGACTCCATCTAAGAAGGAGTTCCTAGGGAAGCCCAAAGACAACAGAGAATAGGAAAATAGGCTATTGGAAGAATGTGAAGCCTCTGGTACCTAAAGCTACAGCAAACATTAAATACACCCAATGCCTAGACAGATTTATATAAAACTTCACATTAAGGCCCATCTACCTCAGCTCCAACTACCCAATATATGATGCCCATTTTCAACAAAAATTATATGGCATGCTAAAAAGGAAAGAAAAATGCAGCCCAAAGGGATAAAGCAAGCATCAGAACCAAACCTAGATATGATACAGATTTTGGAATTATTATGCCATGAATTTAAAATAACTGTGTTACAAGACCTCAACATGAAACAGGAATCCATCAGAATCCTAGAGGAGAATATAGGCAATAACCTCTTCGATATCAGCCACAGCAACTTCTTTCAAGATATGTCTCCAAAGGAAAGGGAAACAAAAGCGAAAATGAACTTTTGGGGCTTCATCAAAATCAAAAGCTTCTGCACAGCAAAGGTAACAGTCAACAAAACAAAGAGGCAACCTATGGAATGGGAGAAGATATTTGCAAATGACAGTACAGACAAAAGGTTGATATCCAGGATCTATAAAGAACTCCTCAAACTCAACACACACAAAACAGACAATCATATAAAAAAAAATGGGCAGAACATATGAACAGACACTTCTCCAATGAAGACATACAAATAGCTATCAGATACATGAAAAAATGTTCATCATCACTAGCCATCAGGGAGATTCAAATTAAAACCACATTGCAATACCACCTTACACCAGTTAGAATGGCCAAAATTAGCAAGACAGGAAACAACATGTGTTGGAGGGGATGTGGAGAAAGGGGAACCCTCTTACACTGTTGGTGGGAATACAGGTTGGTGTTACCACTTTGGAGAACAGTGTGGAGATTCCTCAAGAAATTAAAAATAGAGCTTCCCTATGACCCTGCCATTGCACTACTGGGTATTTACCCCAAAGATACAGATGTAGTGAAAAGAAGGGCCATCTGTACCCCAATGTTTATAGCAGCAATGGCCACGGTCACCAAACTGTGGAAAGAACCAAGATGCCCTTTAATGGACAAATGGATAAGGAAGATGTGGGTCCATATACACTATGGAGTATTATGCCTCCATCAGAAAGGATGAATACCCAACTTTTGTAGCAACAGGGATGGGACTGGAAGAGATTATGCTGAGTGAAATAAGTCAAGCAGAGAGAGTCAATTATCATATGGTTTCACTTATTTGTGGAGCATAACAAATAGCATGGAAGACAAGGGGAGATGGAGAGGAGAAGGGAGTTGGGAGAAATTGGAAGGGGAGGTGAACCATGAGAAACTATAGACTCTGAAAAACAATCTGAGGGTTTTGAAGGGGTGGGGGGGGTGGGAGGTTGGGGGAACCAGGTAGAGGGTATTGGAGATGGCATGGATTGCATGGAGCACTGAGTGTGGTGCAAAAACAATGAATACTGTTATGCTGAAAATAAATTTAAAAATTTAATTAAAAAAAAAAACTGTGTAACATTGTTGTGCTGTGCTTGTATTATGTGCTTTGACTGGAAAAAAATAGGCAACATATAAGATCCAATGGGTAATGTAAGCAGAGAGACAGAAACTCTCAGAAAGAACCAAAGGAAATATGAGAAATCAAAAACAATGAATGTTAAATGAAGAACATCTCTTATGGGCTCATCAGTAGACTGGTTGTTGTCAAAGAAAGAATCAGTGATCTTGCAGGTAGATGAATAGAAACTTCCCAAATGAAATATAAAGAGAAAAAATAATTTAGAAAATAAAACAGACCATCTAAGATGTATTGGACAATTTTAAAAAGTGTAACTCTATACCTTTTGATAAGTATAAAGTGGTATCTCAGTATTTTCTAGGCCTTTTAAAACCTTGTCCTAAACTTCAACATGCTGGCACATATGGAACCTCCAGGAGCCTCTTTCTAGTTTACTGTCAAATGCTAACTAGACCTCCCCAATCCAATATAGTTTCTGTCCATGTTTTGGTTTATACCTGAGATAGTTGGGTCCCTCTGTCTCCTTCCAGCTTTATCTATACTCTATCTCCCCCACCCCAATACCAAGGTAACTTGAAGCTTAATATGCTCAACATGGTTTCATGGTTCAAGTTAAATTTGCCATCGGCACTCCACTCATGTCTGTATCTTCACTATTTACTGCTATTATTCTGTGTATACAAATACTTAAAGGTCCTCAAACAAATCTCAGGTCTGTTTCAGAGGCATGTAGTGAGTAGTATTTGACATTAAAATTTAGTTCAGGAAGGTACGGTATATTTCAAGAAGCCTGGACTGGAAAACAGAAAATAGGATTTGTCTCCACACACTGCCCTTGCTAACTGCATGAGATTCATGAGCTTCATTAATTGAGTTAATAGTTCCCATTTTTAAAATTTGATAATAAACTACATATGTTGTTATGAAGATTATACAAAATAAAATAATTTACCTAAGAGCAATTCTCAAAGTGCCTCGAATACAATAAAGGCTTTAAGAAATGTTTGCTTACGTCCTTAAAAAGCTACAAAAGCTAGAATAAGTAGAATGTTCAAATAAAAAAAAATTCATTTTTAGTATAAATTGGATGAAAATAAGGCATTTTGGCATTTTATTTTTTTATTTTAAATTTTGTAGTATTTAGCCATCCATTTTTAAGCCATCAAAGGGACAGACTTTCCCACATCCCTTTAACTTTTCCTGATATATTTATTCTCATTAAAGTTTATATTTTTATAAGATTTCAAAGTATTACAACTAAATTTTTCATTGTTTTGGCATTCTGTATAAACTCGGATTCATAAATGCATTTAGGCATATAATAAAAGCAACCTGAAGCAGCTGGACCTACTTTTAAACTGCTATAAGAAAATACTTCGGAAAGGAGTCTCTTGTAGGTCAAAAGAAATAATACTAGGACCCATATATCTACCCAGTAACTCCCTTAGAAAGCTGGAATTGAAAAGTCAAGCTAATACATTTCATGGAGTTGGAGAATAGTGAGAACATTTTCAATCATCAGGGTTTTTTCCAAACATGATCAGAATCTATTAACCAAAGTAGTAATGCTACAAAATAACAACAAAATGAAAAAGAAAGAAAAAACAGAATTGTCTTCCACTAATGCCTATGTTTAATCTAGAACAATTTGCCTCAAAGGGCTGCTATAAAATTTCCTCGATTGGTCTATGTGGCAAGCAGAAAATTTATCCTAGGAAACTGCCAAAAGAATGCAAAAATGGAATTCTAACACCTGTACTTAGCATTGCTTAATCTTCTGTGTCACTGGAACAGACCAACCAGCTCTCCATCACACCCATGGAGGGCCCGCTGTCGGAAGCCCAGGCTGATGGCAGAGTCCGCTCATCGTAACTGGTTCAGCCATAACTCACATCACCATGAAGTGGTCTCCTCTGATCACCTCAAATTCAGCCCTCTGCATCTCACAGCCCTGAGATCATGACCTGAGCTAAAATCAAAAGTCAGATGCTTAACCAACACTTAACTGACTAAGCCACCCAGGCACCCTGCAGCATGTACATTCTTCAAGTCTGCTGCACTGGGGATGCGCAGAACAGAAAACAGAAGAACCCTAATGCACTTGAGGCAAGACGCTACCACTACGATTTAAATTTGGAGCTTACACACAACTGTCTGCTATTGTCTGCTGTGCCACAAAGCAAAGGTGAGGCGAAAAAGAGGCATATCAGAAGTGTCTCATACAGGCACAAATCCGACAGCTGTGCTGAAAACTGAATTCTCATCTCATCATAGAATTCTGTTTTATCAAATGAAATACTAGCCTTAATGCTGTAATATAATAGCCCATCCTAAGCCTCTAAGATTTAACCTACAATGAACAAATCGCCTTAACAATTACATAGTCAGAGGGGCTGACATCATCAAGATAGCAGAATAGAAAGCCCTGAACCCTTCTTGCTCCTATAGAAATACTGCTTCAACAACAATATAAAGACCAATTATCTTTATGAGAAATACACAAACCAGCATGATATAAGCCAAGATGAAACCAACTGCATTAAAGTAGAAAAATTCTTGGTATTCTCTGACCATAATCCCTCCCCCAGCACGGAACCACATAATTGGAGCTCCCTCGGGAAGGAAAGAGAAGAATGGACCATACATACAATGTTCTGACCTTTTGAGAAGGCGACCTAAGGGAGTGGCTTCTGACCCACCTGTCTCAGAGTACTAACCAGCATACCCTAGATAACTTGGAGGCTGCTAAGAACAGGGGGGAAAAACTGAGTGTTATACTGCTTTCCAGAAAACCCATGGTACATCAGATAGACATCCAAGAGAACAAAACTGCAAGCACCTAAAAACAAACACACACAGACACAGACATGGACACATACTGGAAAAAGTCTCTAGGAATCTACATGCACAAATCCAGAGAAGCTGGGTCAGCAGAAAAGATTTGAGAGGCCCCAGAATGTATGGCCAGGCTGGTTCGTGATGGTATTTGCCTATAAGAAAACAGTTCATAATCACTCGGAGAGAGGTGGCTGTTTCTTGGTGGTTTTTTGGTTTTTGTTTTTTCGTCATAGATATACCAACACAAATTTATAAGCAACACAAAGAAACAGGAGAAATGACCCAAACAAAGGCACAAAATGAATCTCCAAAAACTGACCCAAAAGAAATGGAGGTATATGAATTATTTGACAAAGAATTGAAAATAACTGTCATAAAGCTGTTCAATATGCTCAAGAACTTGATACATGAACAAAATGAGAATCTCAACACAGAAAAAGAAAACATTAAAAACCACCAAACAGAAATCTTGGGACTGAAGAACATAATAAATTAAATGAAAATTTTACTAAAGGGTTTCAACAGAAGATCAAACACAAGAATCAGTTAATTCAAAGACAAATTATTGGAGCAAATGATAAAACGAATAAAAGAGAAACAAAAAAAAATGAAAAAAAAAATGTTTGAAAGCCTAAGAGGCTTTATGGGACATCAAAAGAATGAATATTATATGGGTTGGGGGAGTGGCTCCAGAAAGAGAGAAGAGAGAAAGGTGACAGAAGGTTTACCGAAGGAAATAGTAGTTGAAATTTTCACAAATCTAGGGAAGGAGATGAACATCCAAATTTAAGAAGCACAATAAACTCAAATATAGGAATTCAAAGAAGTCCACATTGACACACATTATAATCAAACTTTCAAAAGTCAAAAACAAAGAAAGAATTTTGAAAGCAGCAACAGGAAAGCAACTAACCATGAACAAGGGAAATCCCTTAAGGCTACTATTGGATTTCTTGGGAGAAATCTTGGAGGCCAGAAGGGAGAAGAATGATATATTCAAAGTACAGAAGGGGGAGGGGAAAAAATAAAAAGCTACTAACCAAGAATACTCTATCTGGCAAAACTTACCACCAAAAATGAGTAAGAGATAAAGACCTTCCCAGATAAACAAAAGCTGAGAGAGTTAATGAGCACTAGACCTGCCCTATAAGAACTGCTAAAGAAAGTCCTTCAAGTTGAAACAAAAAGATAGTAAAAAACAGGAAAGCATATGAAAGTATAAAGTTCGATGATAAAAGTAAATATATAGACAAATACAGAATACCATAATACTGTAATGATTATGCATAAGTCACTTTTAATATAGTGATATTAAGTATAGAAGTATAGAAGTCAAAAGACGAAAAAGTATAAAAAATAATTTTAACTACAAAAATGCTAGCAGACACACAATTTAAAAATATGTGATTTGTGACATCAATAACAAAGTGTGGGGGGGGGGAACATAGACATTTTGTAGATAACTGAACTTAAGCTGTTAGCAACTTAAAATGGATTATTATAACTATAAGGTGTTTTGTGTTAAGCTTCATGGGAAACAAAGAAAATACATGAAAGAAAAAGAATGGAATTGAAGTATATCACCCTCAAAAGTCAACAAAGGCAAAGGAAGACAGCTTGAAAGGAGAAGAGCAAAAGAGCTACAACAGACACAAAATAATTAACAAAATGTCAATATTCTCTACCAATAATTACTTTAAATGTAAATAATTAAACTTCCCAACCAGAGGATTGAAATAAGATCCAACTCTGTGCTGTATGCAAGAGATAAAGTGAGCGATGCAAACGGTAGCCAAAAGAAAGCAGGAGATGCAAACGGTAGCCAAAAGAAAGCAGGAGAGGCTGTACTTACATCAGACAAAATAGACTCTAAGTCAAAACCATCACAAGAAACAAAGTAGATATTATATAATGATAAAAGTGTCAATTCACCATAAAATATAATTATATACACACCCAAATTCAGACCACCCAAATATATGAAGCAGGGGCGCCTGGGGGGCTCAGCCAGTTAAGTGTCTGCCTTCATCTCAGATCACGATCCTCAGGTACTGGGATCAAGCCCCTGTCATTCTCCCCTCTCCCTTTGCCCCTCCTCCCCCACTCTGTGCTCTCTCTCTCTCTCATTCTGCTCTTTCTCAAATAAATAAACTCTTTAAAGATAAATAAATAAAGCAAATGATGATAGAGCTGAAGGAAGAAATAGACAACAACACAAAAACAGCAGAATATTCCAATATCCCACTTTCAATAATTAATAGAATATCCAGACAGAAGATCAATAAGGAAACATAGGACTTGAACAGACTTACAGACCAAATGGATCTAAAAGACATATATATAACATTCTATCCAGCATCACCAGAATATACATTCTTCTCAAGTACAGAGTACAATCTTCAAGATTGTACTCCCCCTGCTCTTTCACTCTCTCCCTCTCTCAAATAAATAAATAAATCAACAAATAAATAAATATTTTTGAAAAAATAATAAAATGCTTACGGAAAAAGTTGACCAAAGTGGTGAAGGACTTGTACACTGATAACTACAAAACATTCTTGAAAGAAATTAAAGAAGACATAAATAATTGGTAAGACATCCTGTGTTAATGGGTTGAAATATTTCATAACATTAAAACATCCATACTATCTAAAGTGATCTACAGATTCAGTGTAATCTCTACCCAAATCCCAGTGACATATTTTCCAGAAATAATTTTTTAAAAATCCTAAAATTCATATGGAAGCACAAGGGACCCTGAATAGCTAATACTATTGTATGTGAAAGAACAAAACTGAAAGTATCACACTTTCTTATTTCCAAACATATTACAAAGCTACAGTAATCAAAACAGTGTAAAGGCAGACATAGAGACCAATAGAACGCTAGGAGAGAGTCTGGAAATGTCGATGTATATTCAATCAAATGTCCTTCAACAAAGGTGTCAAGAAGTCACAATGGGGGAAAAATAATGTCTTAAATATGTTTTGGTAAAACTGGATATCCACATGCAAAAGAATATAAAAGAACCCTTATCTTATACCTTACACACAAATCAACTTACAACAACGTTAGATGTGAAACAATAAAACTCCTAAAAGGAAATATAGGGGGAAATCTTCACAGCATTGGTCTTGATAATGACTATTTTCTTAAAACCCCTTGCGTCAGAGAAAATCAAGGCATTCCTTGGAACTTCTTACTGATATGGGTGACTCGGTCTTTATTCTTTTTAAACAAAAATTCTTCTTTACTTATCTCTTAATGTTGTCAAATATTAAGAATCTTCCCCATAAATCTTCTCAACCTTGGTATTTCCTTGATTTTTTTTTTTAACACTATACAAACTACCATAAGAGTCCCCTTCTATCTGGATCTGGCATGCCATGTTGTCATTGAGCTCACTGCTTTAACAGTTGGAAAATCATTCTGATCAATCATTCATTTGAATGCCTTTGTGCCAGCTTGTAGTCTTTTGGTAGATCTTTCAAAGAACCACTTATTCTCATGGTGACTTACCACTCACAGTGTTATTTCAGGTCCCTTTGTCCATGTTTTTATCCTCCACGACATTCTCAAAATGTTTTCTCTATATCTTAGAGAGCTGCTCTTGATTCAGTCCTTCCCCCCCCATTTTTCTAAGAAGCTGGTATGTCAAGCAGTAGAGAATCTAATGTTCGGTGCCAAATATGAACTGCTTATCCTTATTCATTCTGAAATAGTAACACCCAATTTTTAAAAGACTCTACTTGGAAATCTTGAAGCAGCCATTTTCTTTCTCATGTTCAAGCCAAAGATGGTGTTAGTTGATTCAAATTGATGTTGGCACACTTTCTACACACAAAAAGACCACTGCCACTTTAGTCTGCAATTCTATGAATTCAGATGACTTTTCTCCACATTTCAGCATCACTGCTAGCATCTGAGATAAAATCCCCCATGATGATTAGCTTATCAGATGTTAGGAATGCTATAGTGGGTTCTCCAATTCCACTAGAATCTTTCTTTCCCATCAGAACTTGTTATGGTCATGTGGTAAAATTAAACCACAATAATGTCTGTGTCCCATTACCCAATTTATAAAGAACAGAGATTTCCACTCTGCCCATGCTCATGGAGTTAAGTACTTCTTTTCATGGAAACCCAGATGAAATTTCATGAGCAACTTACCATCACAGTCAGCTAAAACTGGATAAAATTCCTGCCTAAAGATTCAGTGCTCAGAAGAATAATCTTCCTCAAAATGGAACTGGCACTCCCTCCTCTGTACTTTAATCAGTGTATCTGCGTTTTCTGTTTTGCATCTCTAAATTAGAAAATACTTTCACAAAAATTAGGTAATGCTCAAAATCTCTTCCAGTATGTTCTTAAGATTTGGTATTAAGAAAAACTCACACCTCATAAATACCCATTCACTTATCCTCCCCTCTTTTTCTTAATCTCACATTCTTGGTATCTTTGTCATTACTATATCCATACCTTAAATTTGCTGCAATTTTTCATATTTGTTACCTTAATTACATAAGTCACATTTCCACAATTTCTTCAGTCATATATTCTGCTATCCAGCATTTCTTTAATGAAATAAATTTAATTTGTTAAGCACCTAAGAAATATTAGTATTTTGATAACTTGTACAGGGATACATTAAATAATAATATCTTCCTAGTATTTAGGCCAGCATCACTTTCAATAATGTACAGGAAGATAAAATTAAAACTTCACATTATAATTCTAGAAATTTACTGGAATTCTGCTATTTTTTAAAATACTTTATTTATTTATTTATTTGAGAAAGAGAGAGTGAGTGAGAGACAACACAAGAGAGGAGGAGAGGAGGAAGCCCAATGTGGGGCTCAGTCCCAGGACTCTGGCATCATGACCTGAGCCAAGGGCAAATACTTAATGGTATGAGCCACCCAGGTGCCACCTGGAATTTTGTTATTTTTAGTAGGGATCTGTCTTCTAACTTTATGCATTGGGAACCATTACTCTTAGATTCTTTCTTAATTTTAGGGGCAAATTTAAGACTTGCACTAACAGCAGATTGTCCATCAACGAACATCTCTATCAAAAAGTAAAGAAAATTACAAGTCATATTCTTAAAAAACACATGATATTGCATTTTCTAGATACAGAGACAAAGACTTTACAAAGGCAGTGAAGTTACTTCCACCACATTTCTAGCTTCATCTGCTCAGTTCATTCAACGGACAAATGGATAAGGCAGATGTGGTCCATATAGACTATGGAGTCTTATGCCTCCATCAGAAAGGATGAATACCCAACTTTTGTAGCAACAGGGATGGGACTGGAAGAGATTATGCTGAGTGAAATAAGTCAAGCAGAGAGAGTCAATTATCATATGGTTTCACTTATTTGTGGAGCATAACAAATAGCATGGAAGACAAGGGGAGATGGAGAGGAGAAGGGAGTTGGGAGAAATTGGAAGGGGAGGTGAACCATGAGAGACTATGGACTCTGAAAAACAATATGAGGGGTTTGAAGTGGCGGGGGGGGGGAGGTTGGGAGGTACCAGGTGGTGGGTATAAGAGAGGGCATGGATTGCATGGAGCACTGGGTGTGGTGCAAAAACAATGAAAACTGTTATGCTGAAAATTAATTAATTAATTGATTGATTTTTAAAAAATGAGGGTCATATTATAACCTCTTATTAAAGGAATGCATTAATATAAAAATTAGTTAGAATCAACAAAGATAAACTCTGCAAAAACTGAAGTACATAAAAGTCTTCATAGCAGAGGGAATTGGTGCCAACACAAGGGCACCAAACAGTCCAATCTTCTAAGTCCCTCAAGGAACACTGAAGCTATAAGGGAGTGGTTAGAAAAGGAGTAATCTCCACTTATGGTAAAGACTAAATATCTTTATCCAAAAAACCCAGAAAATTCAGCTAAGCCTTTTAAGATAAATAAACGGAGATTCCAGAGAAGAATTTAAGTTTTACAGTGGTCACAACAGTGATGGCTATAATCAGGGAGTAGGGTAGGAGTGAAAGGTGAAACAGTAACACTATTCCTAACTGAAAATTCTAACTGAAAAAAAAAGTCACAGTTAACTAGTCTGAGATTTGCCTTTCTTTAGAAGACAAGAGATAGAAAGCAGCAAGGTACAACCATATATGCTCCTAGAGTATCACCCAAATTCATAGACAAAGTTTCAGACTCAGTAGTCTAAGTCATCAGGCCCTTTTATCCTTTATCTTAGACTTTTAATTTGTTCTTGACCTTAACTGCCCCCCAATAAAAGAGATATAATTCTGGGTGGTCCTTCTAGCTGTCCTGCAATAAGCTGAGTTGATTTCAGGATGTCTCAACCTAACAGGACAGCCAAAATATCCTAGGGCCACTCTAAATACACAGAATCCTCCCAACTAAGGGTAAACTTATATAAGACACTAAAGTCAGGCTAATGACTGACTGGAGCTAGTGAATGGAACTAATGAAAATCGCACCAGTCATATTCCAGTCCCAATCTGCTTATCCATGCCATAAGCATTACATTTCTGTCCAGTGTATATATAGGACTGCACATCCTATAATGTCCTATACGGCACCTTGATACTGACTATTGAGTTCTTATCTTTCCAATGTCTTGCATCCCATGCTGCCACAGCATTCCACGTCCAGCATCCAACAACCCTGACTGAATCTCATCTTGAATACCACCCAGGGAATTTCAGTCACCAAATGCATTAATCAAAAGGCAAACACATCCATAAATAAAGTAACATCATCTCCAAGAACCCCAAAATAGCATTTCTCAAAGCCTAAAAGAATAACAGCTAAGAGAACAAAGTTTTCAGTTATCTCACTTTCTAGTTATGGATAATATTTATGTTACTAATAACTAGATTGCCAATGGCATTTCAAGGATTTTAAGGATGAAAGAGGAAGAATCTAAAATGATTCTGATTCATAATCCTGCCCATGTTCTCCTATTTCTAAAAATGTGGAAAGTAGAAAAAGTAAGGACGGATAAGAGAGGAGAGATATAGAAAAGTCAAACAAGGTGAAAATAAACCGAATATTTTTAAAGCATGGCTACTTTAGTTTTGAACCATCGCTATCTAAGCATTCAAAAAATATGATCTAGGACAAAATTATCTAACTGATTTACAACAAATGGATGGAATAGCGGAGACCTTGAATACACTAAGAAAATGGCTTTTGTATTCAAATTGCCAATCAACAAATTAAATGAGCTCTTTTAAGTGGGATTCACCCAAAAGTCATAAGCTATAAAGAATTTTTCTTTTTTTTTTTTTTAAGATTTATTTATTTATTTATTTGACAGACAGAGATCACAAGTAGGCAGAGAGGCAGGCAGAGAGAGAGGGGGAAACAGGCTCCCCGCCAAGCAGAGAGCCCAATGTGGTGCTCGATCCCAGGACCCTGGGATCATGACCTGAGTTGAAGGCAGAGGTCTTAACCTACTGAGCCACCTAGGTGCCCCAAGAATTTCTAAGATACACATTGTCTAATACATTGGCCACTATCCATGAGTGACTATTCAACACTTGAAATGTAACTACTCCAACTGAGGAAGCAAATTTTTTGTTATTTAACTTTAATTCATCTAAATTAAACTTAAAACTGATAGCCAGTTCAATAATACAAGTGTGTCTGAAACAACGTAGGCACATGAATCTACTTTATCAAGGATTAATTTTATGAAACATAAATTTATTTTAAGTACTTCTAATGAAAGTCTGGCATTCTGATTATGATGTGCTCTGAATATAAAACATATGCTAAAATTTGAAGACTTGGTATGAAAAAAGAATGTAAAATATATCATTAATAATTTTCATGTTAGTTACATGCCAAAATGGATAACATACTGGTTTAAACTCATCAGTAAATTAATTTCATTTGTTTCTCTTTATTTTTTGTGATTACTAGAAATTTTAAAATTATATCTGTGGTTCAATTATACACCCACTGAATGAATGGTGCAGATTTAGAGTATAATAACATTATTGCAACCCAGGGATTTCCCTTGGTATTTCACACAGAATCATGCACATAACTGACCCTCACTAAACACATGTTGTCTAAATAACGATTGTCCATATATTTGAGCAAATATCTCTTATTTTATTTTTCAAAAAATTAATTTGAAAAGGAATTCATTTCTCAACAGAAAGATGGCTTTGGAGGTCAGTCAGGAAAAAGAGAAAAGGGGACATTTTTGTCCTCCCCTTATTCAGAGAACCCACAATTAGTGGAGAGAGGTCAGATGAATTCATCACATTTTTACCAAGTCCCCACAACGCTCCCAAGCATCTGCTAAACACCCCTTCTCTCTGGGGTTTTTCCCACCCCTCTCATCATGGCTACATCCAAAAATTAGCAAAATTCCAAAGAACTCTCCAATAGTTCTGAGGAGCTATGGGAAAGACAATAGATAAATGAGGCTAGATGCAAGTTGCTGGCATCATAGAAAATTAGCTGAGTCCTGGTTTTGCCACTCATCAACAATGAAAAAGTTCCTAAGCCTCTATAATCCTCATTTCTTCATTCATAAATTGGGATTAATACTATCACTTAGGATTTATTTGTTAAAAAAAAAAAAAGTACTTAGTGCTTCAAACACAGTAGGAACTCAGTGTATGGTGGTTAGACCATTCTGAGGATTAATTATCATCACAGTAATTCCTACAACTATACCATCCTTTTCCAGCAACTCTAGGAAATCTTAAAGTCTTCTTTAGTAATCTTCATTTTGGTAGTTCCCAGATTTTTTTAGGAATAAAACTTTCTTTTAGCTTTAGTTTCTTACTTTCCCTGCTTGAAATTATCTATCAAGCTGCTGGCACTGTAGAACTAAGAACATAAAGAGAACCGAAAGAGGATTCCAAAATCTAATGAGTTCCAGAAATTTCAACTTTTTCCAAGAAATCAAAGAGACCCTCTCTAGGTATTTTTAGATACTCTGTACTGACAAAGATTTACTATAGCCAAATAGGATAATGCCATGTACATTTATTTTATTCACAATCAGAGAATCCAATGTCAAAGCATTACTATAACCAAGGATGTCACATGTGATTATTTTATATTCTAAAGCAAGAGGATAGCTCATAAGCCAGGGCTCCCTTATCGAATCGCCACCTGTGCATAGTGCCCAGGACCCACAATACTTCTAGGCCCCACAAAAATGTTCTAATTTCTTTTAAACTCAGAAGAAAAAGAACACTTAAGTTGAAGAAAATGTTTTACTATATAATATTAATATTTACCTTTTTAAAAAAATATATTTTATTTATTTTATTTGACAGAGAGAGCAACCATGCTCTCTCGGGGAGAGAGCTGGGGGAGTGGTGGGCAGAGGGAGAGAGAGAAGCAGACTCCCCACTGAGCAAGGAGCCCCACAAGGGGCTCGATCCCAGGACCTGGAGATCATGACCAGAGCCAAAGGCAAATGCTTAACCAACTGAGCCACCCAGGCACCCCCACCCCCACATTTACCTTTTTAGACCAACACAATCATAGATTTTTAATATTTTATGGAGGAAGGGGCCCACAAAGGCAAAGCCTAGTCATAGCACAGTTCTGCCAGGTAACAGAAGGACTGAACAATAAGAAACCAAGTGATGCAACACCACTCTGAACGTTAGGAATCACAGGTAGCCTGGTTGCAGAGATCCTCACTGCCAGCAGAGAAAGCATGAAGAAACAACATGTTTATCAAAGGGGCAGAGAGCTGCATCACTAGTCACAGAATGTATGCGGAGCTAATAACTCCAAAGGAATGCTCTGACAGTTCTGTATCAGGCTCTCTGCCATCCATAAATCTTCAGATTCACCAGTGACCATACACATGAGCACAGAGAAACTGGCTCTTAATATCCTGGCATTGTTTTCAGCCTCTCTACTGTCCTATTTTGCCCTTGGCATCTTGCCCTCACCTGATACTTCCTTCTTATACTTCCTTAGATTTTCTTTTTATATCTGCCTCTACTGTCAGCCTGTTGAATGATGATACTACTATGTCCTGAGCTATGACTTTTGCCCCTCTACTTCAGGAGGAATCTCCTCTCATGGTCCTGCCTCAGACCATCCTGGGGCCATTCTGCCCTATTCCACCCTGCTCTTCCAACACCTCGGCAGAACTTTCATGCCCTCCAAAGCCTACAAAAATAATATGAGAAATTTATACCATAAGCATAGCACCTACGACCAGACAAATGTGATTCCGAATTTCTGGTTCAGCTAAATGTCATTCAACTTAAATATCTCTGATACTCATTTTATTTGGCTTTAACATGGAGATAATGGGAAGCACTCCTCATTGATTACCCTGTCCCTTGTAAGTGGAAAGCAGTTAGGATATTTAATAAATAGTACTCTATTCACTTCTGTTTCATATATAAAGATCTTGAATTAATTTATTCAACAAACATTTATAGACTATCATTATGTGTAGATATTGTTCTAGATACCATAAAGATATAGGAGATCAAAATAGAGTTCCTGACCTCAGAGAACTTACATTAATGTATAGAAACAGACAACAAAAAGAACAGTAAACAACATGATAAACAGATGATGATAAATTATTATGGAGAAAGATAAAACAGAGTGAGGGAGATAATAACTGGGGTGTATATAGTTCTATTATGTAAGAGGGTTAAGGAAGGTGACATTTGAACAGAGTCCTATAAAATTAAGCAAGAAAGTCATATACATATCCACGGAAAGAACCTTCCAGAAAAGAGAAATGGTAAGTGGAGAAGCACTAAAGAAGGGATATGTATGGCATGGAAAAAGCTGGAGGAGAAGCTGGTAGTGGAGCTTCCTGTGTTTTTAGTCACCATTGCTCCATCCATGAACAAGGATACATAGTTAATTTCCCATTTGGAGGGAGGAGGAGGAGAGGGACCAAACAGGATGCAAGGTTGGGAAGCTCCATGGTCAGGTCTGGCAGTGCATTTTCAATTTCTATTCATCAAACATTTTTTTGAATATACGTTAAGACTCTATACCAGCCTCTAAAAGAAGATAAAGATACAGAGAAGGTCACTGATAACAAAGAACCCATTTTGTCTGAAAAGTTGCTTGTATTCAGAACTTTCTAAACTACAGAACTTTTGTGACTTTTGTAACTACAAAACCCCTTCAAAGAAAAATAAAATTATTTTTGGACTTTCTATACTTTTGGTTGATCTATTCCATGACACATCCCCCTAACTAGTGCAGATAACTGAAAGTTAACTTTATTTTCAAAGCAGAAAATAGCTAATTGGCCCACCAGCTGGGAAGTGGAGTGTTTCCAGATTGTAATTTTAATGGTAATTTTAAGACCAGAAGGAACTCAAAAGTGTCCTTTAATCCACTCTCCGCTTTGGCCTGGTAGCCGGCGCTCACTGCCTCCAGTCCATCTCAGTCAAAGTGCTTGGCCTAGTTTTACGCTAAGCTATACATGTCCATCTCTTAGCAAGGAGGATACACTGCATGGTGTTTTCACATATTTGAAATTTTTCATCTACTCACTTAAAAAACAGTATTACTCTCATATTAACATAGTAATTAAACATATAAACATCATAATAAACTTCAAAAAAACTATTCCAAGCAACAAGACTTACTATTTATTTTTTTATTTTTTTATTTTTTTTTTTTGAGTTGGTAGAAATTTTTTGTTGTCTTAGGCTTTATAGAACTGGCCATGAATTTTTGTTTTTGGAAGGAAAACTATAAGAAGGTGGTAAGTCCCTTTCCTGTTATTAAGACTAAGCAAAGCAAACATTATTTTAACCTTTGTTGTACTTCTGGCTCACATTTTCTCCACCATTTTACTGGACTTTCTCTTGCATTGCCCAATGTTGGGTGTTTGTACTTTTTTTTTTCTCTTACATCTGTTTTTCCTCAAACTCTCTTAAGTTTCTCCACTTTCTGCATAACTTTCATTTTCCTTCTGTGACTTTTTCTCCTGCTCCATTGTTTCTCTGGACATATACTGGTAAGTTACATCTTTACATTTTTTTTTACTCACTTTTTTCCTTTTCCTTTTTTCCCCACCACTTTTTAAAATCCTACTTTCTCTCCTGCCCTGCTAAATCCAAGTCTCATGCCAATACGAAATATAACCGTAGTCCTACCTCTCTTCCATAATGTGGTCAAGCCTTGGGCTCTCAGTCCATTTACTAAATTATCAAGTTGGTCTGAAGAAGCAGAAGAGACAACATTCAAGTCTGGGGTCTCCAGGGCAGCGAATTACACAAGGTTAAGAAATACTGACTTTATACCACTGCAAACTTTCATTTCACATCTTATCTACAATATCTAAGGAGAAAATAAGTTAGCACCAGTATCAATAAGGGACTTCTCAAAATGAGAGAAAATTGGGGCGCCGGGGTGGCTCAGAGGGTTAAGCCTCTGCCTTTGGCTCAGGTCATGATCTCAGGGTCCTGGGATCGAGTCCCACATCGGGCTCTCTGCTTGGCGGGGAGCCTGCTTCCCCCCCTCTCTCTGCCTGCCTCTCTGCCTACTTGTGATCTCTGTCTGTCAAATAAATAAATAAAATCTTTTTAAAAAATAAGAGAAAATTCTTCTTGATTTTTAAAACTACTATATGATTTTCAGGTAGAATTTTAAAGTTACTGAGTTGGAAACACTGTGAACTGGAATGGCACTCAGATCTACAGTATATAGGCAAGCATTAGTAGTAGCTCAATGGAACAAACAGATCATTTAGCCCCTAGAAGCACAAGCAGACTACTGCCCAGCTCATCTCTTCTACCTTATTAGTGTTTCTTATTTAACATGCCTCTACTCTCATAACTGACCCAACTGTATCCACAGATTTTCATTTTCTATTTTGCCTTCTCAGCTCCCTAAGTGAAATTTGTGGTGTCTCATGAACTAGAAACGTTAAATTGATAATAATCGGGGCGCCTGGGTGGCTCAGTGGGTTAAGCTGCTGCCTTGGCTCAGGTCATGATCCCAGGGTCCTGGGATCGAGTCCCGCATCGGGCTCTCTGCACAGCAGGGAGCCTGCTTCCCCCTCTCTCTCTCTGCCTGCCTCTCTGCCTGCTTGTGATCTCTCTCTCTGTCAAATAAATAAAAATAAATAAATAAATAAATAAATAAAATAAGTTGATAATAATCACGGTAGCCAGAATAATGACCATACACACAAACACAAACACACACACACACACACACACACACACACACACAGCTTTACATCCTAACACCTGGAACCTATAAATATGCTATCTTACATGGCAGAGGGAAACTAATAAGATTGGAGATGGAATTAAGGTTGTTAATTAGCTGACTTTAAAATAGAAAGATGATCCTAGATTACTCACATGGGCTCAATATAATTAGAAGGGTCCTGGAAGGAGGCAAGAAAAGAGAGAAAGAAGAGTCAGACTCACAGTGATTTGATACAAGAAAAACCAAACCTTTCATTGCTGGCTTTGAAGAGGAAGGAAGGGACCACAAGTCAAGAAGTGAGGGCAGCCTCTAGACACTGGACATGGCAAAGAAGCACAATTTCCCAGAGCCTCCAGAAGAAATGTGACCCTGCTAACACCTTCACTAGAAACCCATTTTCAACTTCTGATCTCCAGAGCTATAGAATAACGAATTTGTGTAACAACACTAAGTTTGTGGTAATTTGTTACAGCAGCAATATCAAAGTAGTACAATAACAGCCATAAATAATTTCATCATAAACATTTTTAAATGTGTAACATAGATTTCTCAATGTATAATTTAAATCTTTAAGCCTAAAATCTAAAGTGGGCTTTCCCCCCACAACAACTCCATTTCTGAATTTTGATGTGACTGTTTTCTTACAGCAAAATTGAATTTTAAAATATTACTTTTTTAAAAATTTAATACTATATAGATATGACATTGTCTAAATAATTTTCTCATATAAGGAAATGTTATCAGAAACATTAAACTTTCTAAATAATTATTATAAGATATATATTTCATTCTAAAATAGCCCTAATAGTCTCTTTTCTAATTTTGTCTCATATTCTTTTTCAAGGAACTGTTTCAATCCTACACAAGATATTTGAGTTTCTGAAATATCAGACTCATTTTCACACAACCAAACTTTTAAAGTTAAGTCAGTAATATCTGGATATATGCGAGTAAACTTTTAAAATTGTGTTAAGCAAAGTCTCTAACAGAACTATTATTTGAATGTTGAACTTTTGGGGAACTTTATGGCTATTTTTCTATTTTTTCTTCAAGTCAGAAACATTTATATTTTCTATGTGCATGATTTTGGACAAGTTAGTTAACCTTTTCACCCTACTGTGTCAGACAAGATTGTTTAAGATTCCTTGATACCATGACTTTAAAACATGCATAGACATCTAGTAAGAATGGTGAGTTCGAGAAAAGCATTACAAACACCTCCTATCCATGGATAATCTTAAAATGTTAAGCTTAAAGTCAAGCTTAATTACTGTTTCATGTCATCTGCAAATAGTGAAAGTTTGATTTCTTCCTTACCAGTTGGGAAGCCTTTTATTTCTATTTATTGTCTGATTGCTGAGACTAAGACTTCCAGCACTATGTTAAATAGTCACAGTTAAGAGTAGACATCCCTGTCTTGTTCCAGACATTAGGGGAAAGGCTCTCAGTTTTTCCCCATTGAGGATGATATTAGCTGTGTGTCTTTCATATATGGCCTAGATGATGTTGAGATTTATCCCTACTTTGTCGAGGATATTTATCAAGAATTGATGCTGTATTTTGTCAAAACCTTTTCCTGCATCTATCAACAGGATCATATCGTTCTTATCTTTTCTTTTATTAATGTGGTGTGTCACATTGATTAATTTGTGAATACTGAAACACTCCTACAGCCCAGGAATAAATCCCACCATGATGAATGGTGAATGATTCTTTTAATGTAATGTTAAATTCAATTTGCTAAGATTTTATTGAAAATTTTTGCATCCATGTTCATCAGGGACATTGGACTGTAATCCTCCCTTTTAGTGGGGTCTTTGGTTTTGGAATCAAAGTAATGCTGGCTTCATAGTAGGAGTTAAGTTTTCCTTCCATTTCTGCTTTTTGGAACAGTCAGAGAATGATAAGGACTTACATTTAAATGTCTGGTAGAATTCCCCTGGGATGCCATCTGGTCCAGGATTTCTGTTTGTTAGGAGATTTTTGATTACGGATTCAATTTCTTTGCTGGTTGTGGTTCTGTTCAAGTTTTCTATTTCTTCCTATTTCAGTTTTGGTAGTTTATAAATTTCTAGGAATTTATCCATGTCTTCCAAGTGCCCAGTTTGTTGGCATATAATTTTTCATAGAATTCTCTGATAATTGTATGTATTTCTTTGGTGTTAGTTGTGATCTCTTTCATTTGTGATTTTATCTATTTGCGTCCTTTCTCTTTCCTTTTTGATAAGTTTGGCTAGGGCTTCTCAATTTTATTAATTCCTTTAAAGAACCAGTTTAGTTTCATTAATCTGTCTACTGGGTTTTTGTTTTGCTTTGTTTTGTTTGCTTCTATATCAATTATTTCTGTTCTAAACTTTATTATTTCCCTTCTTCTGCTGGCTTTAGTCTTTATTTGCTATTCCTTTTCTAGCTCCTTTAGGTATAAGGTTGGGTTGTATATTTGAGATTTTACTTGCCTCTTCAGGTAGGCCTGTTTTGCAACATCCTTCCCTCTTAGGACTGCCTTTCCCATATCCCAAAGGCTTTGGACTGTTGTGTTTTCATTTTCATTTGCTTCCACATATTTTTTAATTTCTTCTTGAATTTCGTGGTTAACCCACTCATTCACTAACCCATTCATTCAGGATGTTCCTTAACCTCCATGTATTTGAGCTCTTTCAAATTTTCTCTTGTGGTTGACTTCAAGTTTCATAGTATCATGATCTGAAAATATGCATGGCATGATCTCAATCTTTTTGTACTTGTTGAGGGCTAATCTGTGGTCCAGTATGTGATCTATTCTGGAGAATGTTCCATGTGTATTTGAAAAGAATGTGTATTCTGCTGCTCTAAGATGAAATGCTCTGAATATATCTGTTAAGTCTGCCCAGTCCAATGCATCAGTCAAAGACTTTATTTCCTCATTTTCTGCTTAAATGATCTGTCCACTGTTGTAAGTGCGATGTTAAAGTTCCCTACTATTATTGTATTATTATCAGTGAGTTTCTTTACATTTATTATTAACTGATTTATAGATTTGGGTGCCCCCACCTTGGAAGCATAAGTATTTACAATTGTTAGATCTTCTTGATGGACAGACCACTGAATTATCTTATAATCCCCTTTATCTCTTGTTACAGTCTTTGTTTTAAAATTTAGTTTGTCTGATACAAATATAGCCACTCCAGCTTTCTTTTGATATCCATTAGCATGATAGGTGGTCTTCCATCTCCTCACTTTCAATCTGCAAGTATCATTAGGTCTAAAATGAATCCCATGTAGGCATACAGTTGGATCTTGGTTTTTCATTCATTCTGATATCTCTATCTTTTGATTGAAGGATTTACCCATTTACATTCAGAGTGATTACTGAAAGATATGAATTTACTGCCACTGTATTACCTGTAAAGTTTGTGTTGCTGGTGATGTTCTCTGGTCCTTTCTAGTCTTTGTTGCTTTTGGCCTTTTTGTCTCCACTCAGAATCCCTCTTAAAATTTCTTGCAGGGCTGGTTTCATGGTCATGAACTCCTCTAGTTTTTGTTTGGAAAATTCTCTATCTCTCCTTCTATTCTGAATGACAGTTTCGTTGGATAAAGAATTCTTGGCTGCATATTTTTCCCATTCAGCATAGTGAATATTTTCTGCCACTCTCTTCTAGCCTGTTTAGTTTCTGTGGATAGATTTGCTGCTAACTCTAGGTCTCTACCCTTGTAGATTAAAGACCTTTTGTCCCTAGCTCCTTAAGAGTACTCACTTTATCATTGTATTTTGCAAGTTTCACTATGATGTGTCTTGGTGTTGACCTGTTTTTATTGATTTTCAGAGGCATTTTCTGTGCCTCTTGGACTTGAATGCCAGTTTCCTTCTCCGGATTAGGGAAGTTCTCAGTTATAATCCTCTTCTTCATCTTCTGGGACTCCTATGACATGAATGTTACTACATTTTAATAAGTCGCTGAGTTTCCTAAGTCTACCTTTGTGATCCATTAGCTTTCTTTCCCTCTTCTTTCCAGCTTCATTATTTTCTGTAATTTTATCTTCTATATCTCTGATTTACTCCTCTGATTCATTCATCCTCATTTTTATAGCATCCATTTGGGTTTGTGTCTCAATTATAGCATTTTTAATTTCAGCCTGAGTAGATTTTAGTTCTTTTATCTCTGCAGTAAGTGATTCTCTAGTGTCTTCTATGCTTTTTTCAAGCCCAGCTACTATCCTCATAATTGCTGTTTTAAATTCTAGTTCAGACATATTACTTATATCTGTATTGATTAAATTGCTGGCTGTGAGTTCTACTTCCTGTTTCTTTCTTTTGGGGTGAACTTCCCTGTCTCATAATTTTGCCCAGAAAAGAAAGAAGAAAGAAAACAAAAAAACCAAACAAAAATAGGGATGCCTGGGTGGCTCAGTAAGTTAAGTATCTGCCTTCCGCTCAGGTCATGATCCCAGCGGCCTGGGATTGAGTCCTGCATCAGGCTCCTTGCTCAGCAGGGAGTGTGCTTCTTCCTCTTGCTCTGTCTACTGCTCACTCTGCTTGTGCTCTCTTGCCCTCTCTCTCTCTGGCAAATAAATAAATAAAACCTTTAAAAAACAAACAAAAACAAAAAAGCAAAACAAAATAAAATAAATAAAAATAAATGATAAAATAATACATAAAATATATTAATAAAAATTTTTAATAAAAATTTGAAAAAATAAGGAAAATAGATGAAAAACTAACAATAAAAAATAAAGAATAAAAGTACAAAAGGAAGCTAGATCCTATTTCCCCTAGAGCTGAAGATTTGTAGTACTCTATGATCAATAGACCTGGTGCTAGCAAGTTGTTTATGTTGGTCTCTAGGGGGAGGGGTCTCTCACACTGATTCTCAGGAGGACTTGCTCTAATGGAAATGTGCCTCCAGGGCACAGGAGGGACAGGGTTTGTTTTAAGTGACTCCTGCCTGAACTAGGTGGCACGGTTTTTTTCCCTGAAGACTTTCAGCACTGATGGGTGTGATGAATATGCAACGCCCCACTCTATAGTCTTGGAGCTGAAAGCTCACACCCTCTACTCTTCAGGGAGACCGCACAGAAGAGCAATCAATCACCCCTCTTATGCCCCTGGTTTCTCTCAGAACACTGTGTTCACTCTGCCTATATCTGAGTTTTTTTATCTCAGGTGCATGACTGAGTTTTAAAACTCCAAATTTTAGGGACTCGTGTGGGGCAGACATGCACTGTACTCTGGTGGTGCAGGGGTGGGGTCGTCTCACTCCACTTTTGCCATTCACCAGGCTGTCCCAGGAAAGCAATCACATGACTGCACAGTGGTTCACAGTTCGTGGCAAAACAGAGCAGCAGCACCAAGACTCACTGCTCTCAGCCACACCCCTCTATGCCTGGAGACAGGGCAGCACACTGGCACCACTTATTCTTTTGCAACCAGGAGATCCTCAGACCATCCTGTCACTCCTGAGACTCTGCTCATTTTGCCACCTGAGCACCTTTAAGGCACATCCCCCATAGTAGCAAACTTCTAAAAGTTCAGATTTTGCACTCTGCTGCTTATGATACTTTGCAGTAGCTTCCTCCATAAGCAGACCTCCCTCCCTGCCACCATACCCACAGCTGTATTTCTCCCAAGCTAATGCTCTACACCTACTACCTTCTAAGAGGCAGTCACTTTCCTATTTATAAATTTCTGGTTTTTGTTCTCTCATACTTCCAATTGATTTCTTGGGTGTTCTAGATGATTTGATAACTATCTAGTTGGGTTTGAGAGATGAGACAAGCTTAGTGTCCTCCTATTCCTCTGCCATCTTAACTCCTTCTATAATACTTCATGTTAATGATACTGGAATTAAAACTTCTAAAAAAAGAAAAAATTAATTACCAAAAATTAATTAGGCAGTCATTTTTACCTATATACCACAGATATGAGTGAATCCCCCCAAATACCACCCCGACTTCTTCCTAGTCTCTCAATAGCCACCACACGTGTTTCAGGTCTGTAATGCTACTGATAATATAGAAAGTGAAAAGTCTTATACATATTATTTAAAAAGCTAAGGATCCTAGGCAGAGAAAAAAAAGAATGAAATTTTTAGAGATTTGTATCAGAGAAAGTTCCAAAAGCAATTCATTCACAACCTTTCATTTCCCCATTCAACCTTTTAAAAGTCTCCAGCCCTGCCAGAATCTCAGCAATGTGCTATGAGGAAAGGCACTGTCTGTGGGTATGGCCAAAAAGTCTACTCTCTCTGTAACCAGAGATCAGATCTTCATCTTATGAGTTTTCATAAGTCCTATGCCACCTTTCTGGTTTCTCTTACAAACTGTTGACCTTAGCTGCAGACATACCAGCACTGACCATCACTTACCAACCTCCTGAAGACCTTCTAAACAGAAAAAAATTAGAATAGAGTCCCCTTTAAAATATACTGGACTTAACATTTTAATTTCTAATTCTCCTTTTAAATTTGTTCCATGTATTACAAGCTCATGTTATCTTAGAGTGGGATATGATTTCCTTTCCTGAAAAAAAGCAAAATATTGTCCTTTGGCAGAGAGTTATTGTGTAAACTTGCCACTGAGCTATTTTGCATCTCATTACACAGTCTAATTTGCCAATAGCTAATTACAGCAATCAGTTACTTCCTCCATTTCACAGCATCACAGCAATAAAATAAGGAGTGTGATGGTGTCACTTACATGGAATGCATTATGATAGAAGTGGATACCACATTTTGACACTCCTCTATTCACATGTATGCATTTATTCCTCCAGGCTTTCATGCCTGAAATAAATTTACTGGAATCCCAGCCTCCACTATATGTTAAGTCTACAACTCAAGAACATCCAGGCCAAGGACATAGTGTTCCATCTTTACAATCAAAGACAGATTTCCCATTAAAAAGAAAATTCTCTATTTCAAAAGATTTAATAGTATAGTCTTTTAAAAATAATTCCAGATGGCTAAATTTTATGACTGAAAATTCCCACTACAAGAAATATTTTTGCTTTATTGTAATTTGAACTAATTTTCAGACACTAGAGGTCTTCTTACTTCTTACTGTTTCCTTATAAGAGATAGGTTGGGTTTAGGAGTTCCATCATATTTTCTTATGCTATTTATTTCAGCTATTTTTGTACCTACTCATGATGACTTCACTCTTACACATTTTCAGTGATTGATTGTGCAAGACATGTTGATATTTTCCTACACTGTTTTGTTACTCTTTGTATCAACTTGGCCATCTTTTCTCACTCACTTGCAACCCCACCCTCTTTTCTTTGAAGTCTCTGTCTACTTAAATTAAAAATAAATTTCATTGAGCTGAATGGCTTATTACATCAAAAGGAAAAAAAAAACTCAAACATAACAGTGATTAAGTACATAACCTTTAACTGAAATGAATATTTCCAAAATAAACAACACTGAACAAATATTTCCCAATGGCCTATAGAGAGCTCATGTATAACACAATAGCAATGTCTTTACTGCCCCACATCATATTTCACAGTAAATGTCATCAGTGTTTAAACATGATATTAACATACAGGTTCCTGTGATATTCAAGTAATTTGAAAATCAAGTAAATTGAACACACTCCTTAGCCCATTTCTACTGACTGAAGTCACATGACGTTAAGTCAGGTCAGTTGCCACTAGATGGCTCTATTTTAAGTTGCTCTCTGAAACAATATGCCCTATAATTAAAGATCTACAGTGAAAGCATAGGCACTGATGGTTAAAACTCTGGGGGGAAGGGGACAGGACACAAACTATATAATGCAATAAATTTTTATATTTCATTCAAGATATTATTTTGGAATTATCATTCTGAAGTAGCTAACTGTAGCATATACATAGAAATGATGCAAGAAAAAAATATGAAAAAAACCTCTAAACACACTTTAACATGCTTTCTGTCATCTAAATATATAAATTCTTTATCTCATGTAAGTTAAACATTCTAGCGGCCACCTCATTTTAAAATTAATTTTAAAATTTGGCTAGCACCTTCCCTTTGATGGCTTGGCTGACCCTGGTTTGTGTCTCCATAAAGCCCCGTAGGCTTTTTAGTGTGTCTTCTATTACATAACTATGTGTCTTCCATAGGCCTATGGAGTCTGATTCACCAAAATCTAGTCTCCTTTATTTCTACTGTCATATAACTGTTACATTTTTCTGCTTAGGCTAGGAAAACAAGATTGTCAGTTAGTCTGGTTGCTTCTAAAAGCAACTGCCAGTTAAAAGGACTATAGATGTCTTTGAGTACTTTGAAACACTTACATTGAACATAATAAATGTCTTTGAAAACAAATAAAGGATCTTTAGAACCTACATACTGTGAACCATATGATTTTTTCCTCAGTTTTAATATAATCGCCATGTGCTGAAACCTCACTAAACACATATCTTTCACAATTACACAATCATTCAGAGCCATCCTGTCTCTTTGTGGATGCAGTAAGTACCTAACTAAACACATTTGCTAGATGAGTGAAAGAATAGATGTTGGAAGATTATTTTTGTTGTGCTCTTTCCTAATCTACCTGTGCTACTGCAAAGAGTGATACACAGATATTCCTCAATTCATGATGGGAAGGACACTATACAGCCATAATGGGAAAATCCAACAAGAAGACATAACAATTGTAAATACTTATGCACACCAATATGTGAACACCCAAATACATAAAAGAGTTAATAACAAACATAAAGGTAATAATCAATAGTAACAAATAATAGTAGGATACTTTAACACCCAACTTACATCAAAAGACAGGTCATATAAACAGAAAATCAACAAGAAAACCATGGCTTTGAATGACATACCAGACCAGATTTAACAGACATATTTAGAACATTCCATCCTAAAACAGAAAAATACACACTCTTTTCTTTTTAATTCTGTTTTTTTAATTAACATATAATGTATTATTTGCCCCAAAGGTACAGGTCTGTGAATCATCAGGCTTACATATTTCATAGCACTCACCATAGCACATACCCTCCCCAGTGTCCATAACCCAGCCACCCTATCCCTAATCCCCTACTCCCCAGCAACCCTCAGTCTGTTTTGTGAGATTAAGAGTCTCTTATGGTTTGTCTCCCTCCTGATCCCATCTTGTTTTATTTTTTTTACCTCCCTACCCTCCACCCTGCCTCTCAAATTCCTCATATTAGAGAGATCATACAATAATTATCTTTCCCTAATTGACTTGTTTCACTTAGCATAATACTGTCTAGCTCCATCTACATCATTGCAAATGGCAAGATTTCATTTCTCTTGATGGCTGCATAGATTCCTGTGTGTGTATGTGTGTGTACCACATCTTCTGTATCCATTCATCTTCTGATGGACATCTAGGTTTTTTCCATCGTTTGGCTATTGTGGACATTGCTGCTATAAACATTTGGGTGCTCATGCCCCTTCGGATCACTACATTTGTATCTTTAGGGTAAATACCCAGTAGAATAATTGCTGGGTTATAGGGTAGCTCTATTTTCAACTTTTTGAGGAACCTCCATGCTGTTTTCCAGAGTGGTTGCACCAGCTTGCATTCCCACCAACAGTGTAGGAGGGTTCCCCTTTCTCTGTATCCTTGCCAACATCTGTCATTTCCTGACCTGTTAATTTTAGCCATTCTGACTGGTGTGAGCTGATACCTCACTGTGGTTTTGATTTGTATTTCCCTGATGCCCAGTGATGCTGAGCACTTTTTCATGTGTCTGTTGGCCATCTGGATATCTTATTTGCAGAAATGTCTGTTCATGTCCTCTGTCCATTTCTTGATTGGATTATTTGTTCTTTGGGTGTTGAGTTTGATAAGTTCTTTATAGATTTTGGATACTAGCCCTTTATCTGGTATGTCATCTGCAAATATCTTCTCCCATTCTGTCAGTGTCTTTTGGTTTTGTTGACTGTTTCCTTTGCTATGCAAAGCTTGTGATCTTGTTGAAGTTCCAATAGTTCATTTTTGTCCTTGCTTCCCTTGGCTTTAGTGATGTTTCTAGAAGAAGTTACTGCAGCTGAGGTCAAAGAGATTGCTGCCTGTGTTCTCCTCAAGGATTTTGATAGATTCCTATCACACATTGAGGTCTTTCATCCATTTTGAGTCTATTTTTGTGTGTGGTATAAGGAAATGGTCCAGTTTCATTCTTCTGCATGTGGCTGTCCAATTTTCCCAACACCAAGAAAAATACACTTTCTTTTCAAGTGTACATGGAATATTTTCCAGAACATATCCCATATTAGACCACAAAACAAGTCTCAACAAATTCAAAAAGATCAAATTTATTTATTTATTTATTTATTTACCACGCATCTTATTTGATCACAACACTATGAAACTAGGAATCAACCACAAGAAAAAATCTGGAAAGAGAACAGATATATGGAGGATAAATAACATGCTATTAAACAATGAATGGGTCAACCAAGAAATCAAGAAGAAATCAAAAAATACACAGAGACAAATGAAAATAAAAACACAACAGTGCAAAATCTTTGTGAGGCAGCAAAAGCAGTTCTGAGAGGGAAGTTCATAGCAATACAGATCTACCTCAAGAACCAAGAAAAATCTCCAATACCCAACCTATCCTTACACCTCAAGGAACTAGAAAAAAAAGAATTTAAAAAACCCAAAGCCAGCAGAAGAAAGTAAATAATAAAGATTAGAGCAAAAATAAACAAAGAAACTTAAAAAATGTCAGAACAGCTCAATGAAACCAGAAGTTGGTTCTTTGAAAAGATCAACAAAATTGATAAACCTCTAGCCAGACTCATCCAAAAAATAAAAGAGAGGACTCAAATAAACAAAATCACAAATGAAAGAGGAGAAATAACAACTGACATCACAGAAATATGAAAGATTGTAAGAGAATATTATGAAGAATTATATGCCAACAAACTGGATAATCTAGAAGAAATGAATAAATTTCTAGAAACATACAACCTACCTAAACTGAAGTAGAAATAAATACAAAATTTGAACAGACCAACTACCAACAACAAAATCTAATCAGTAATTTAAAAACTCCCAACAAACGAAAAGTCCAGGATCAGACAGCTACACAAGTAAATTCTACTAAACATTTAAAGAGTTAATACCTATTCTTCTCAAACTTTCCCAAAAAAACAGAAGAGAAAAGAAGCTTCAAAATTCATTATACGAGGCCAGCATTACCCTGATTCCAAACCCTAACAGAGTCACCACAAAAAAGAGAGAATTACAGGCCATATCTCTAATAAACATACATGCAAAAATCCTCAATAACATACTAGCAAAATGAATCCAAAAATACATTTAAAAAAAATCACTCACCATGATCAACTGGGATTTATTCCTTGGATGCAAGTGTGGTTCACGATTCACAAATCAAACTATATGATACATCACATCAGTAAGAGAAAAAGAACCATATATCATTTCAATAGATGCAGGAAAAGCATACAAGAAAGTACAACATCAATTCATCATAAAGCCCTCTTTAAACAAAGTAGGTTTAGAGAGAACAGACCTCAACATAATAAAGGCCTTATATGAAAAAACCACAGCTAACATCATAACCCAATGGGAAAAAAACTGAGAACTCCTCAGGCCAGGAACAAGACAAGGATGTTCACTCTCGCCACTTTTATTCACCATTGTACTGGAAGTCCTAGTCACAGCAATCACATATGAGAAAGGAATAAAAGTCATCCAAGTTGATTAGAAGGAGGTAAAATTTTCACTATTTGCTGTATGTAGAAAACCTAAAGATTCCATCAAAAAAACAGTGGAACTGATAAATGAATTCAGTAAAGTCACAGGACACAATATTCATGTATAGAAATCCATTGCTTTTCTATATACTAATAATGAAGCAGCAGAAAGGGAAATTAAAAAATCAAGCCCTTTAAAATTGCACCAAAATTAATAAAATACACAGGAATGAACTTAAAAGAGGTGAAAGACCTGTACTCTGATAACTATAAAACACTGATGAAAGAAATTGAAGACAACACAAAGAAATGAAAAGACATTCCACGGTCATGGACTAGAAGAACAAATATTGTTAAAATGTCTGTATCACCCAAAGCAATGTACAAATTTAATACATATACCCACCGCATTTTTCACGGAACTAGAACAAACAATCCTAAAATTTGTAAGGAACCACAAAAGACCCTGAATAGCCAAAGCAATTTTCAAAGAGAAACACAAACTGGAGGTGTCACAAATCTAGACTTCAAGCTATATTACAAAGCTGTAGTAAATAAAATATATGACCCTGGTGCAAAAACAGACACACTGATCAACAGCACAGAATAGAAAGCTCAGAAATAAACCCATAATAATACGGTCAGTTGATCTTCAACAAAGGAGGTAAGAACATGCAACAGGGAAAAAAGACAATCTCTTCAACAAATGATGTTGGGGAAACTGGACAGCTACATGCAAAAGAAAAAAACTGGAACACTTTCTTACATCATACACAAAAATAAATTCAAAATGGATTAAAGAACTAAATGCAGGACTTGAATCCATAAAAATCCTAGAAGAGAGCAGAGGCAGTAATTTCTCTGACATCAGTTATAACAACATCTCTCTACATACGTCTCCTGAGGCAAGGAAAACTAAAGCAGAAATAAGCTATTGGGACCATATCAAAATACAGAGCTTCTGCACAGCAAAGGAAATAACCAACTAAAAGACAACTTACCCCAAAGATACAGATGTAGTGAAAAGAAGGGCCATCTGTACCCCAATGTTTATAGCAGCAATGGCCACGGTTGCCAAACTGTGGAAAGAACCAAGATGCCCTTCAACGGACGAATGGATAAGGAAGATGTGGTGCATATACACTATGGAGTATTATGCCTCCATCAGAAAGGATGAATACCCAACTTTTGTAGCAACATGGACGGGACTGGAAGAGATTATGCTGAGTGAAATAAGTCAAACAGAGAGAGGCAATTATCATATGGTTTCACTTATTTGTGGAGCATAACAAATAACATGGAGGACATGGGGAGTTAGAGAGGAGAAGAGAGTTGGGGGAAATTGAAGCGGAGGTGAACCATGAGAGACTATGGACTCTGAAAAACAATCTGAGGGTTTTGAAGGGGCGGGGGGTGGGAGGTCGGGGTACCAGGTGGTGGGTATTATAGAGGGCATGGATTTCATGGAGCACTGGGTGTGGTGCAAAAATAATGAATACTGTTATGCTGAAAATATAAATAAATAAATGAACAAATAAAAGATAACCTACTGAATGGAAGATATTTGCAAATGGCAGATCTGCTAAAGGGTTAGTATCCAAAATATATTAAAAATATATACAACTCAACACACACACAAAATAATTCTAATTTAAAAATGGGCAGAAGACATGAATAGACATTTCTCCAAAGAAGACACACAGATGGCCAACATATACATGAAAAGATGCTTAGCATCATTCATCATAAGGGAAACGCAAATCAGAACTATAATGAAGTATCACCTCACACCTGTCAGAACGGCTAAAATCAAGAACACAAGTAATAGCAAGTGCTGGCAAGGAAGCAGAGAAAAAGGAACCCTCAGGTGCTGCGGGTGGATTCAAACTAGTACAGCCACTGTGGAAAACAGTATAGAGTTTTCTCAAAAAATTACAAATAAGACTACCCTATGTTCCAATAATCATCCTACTGAGTATTTACCCAAAGAATACAAAAACACTAGTTCAAAGGGATATATGCACCCCTATGTTTACTGCAGCATTATTCACAGCAGCCAAATTATGGAAGCATCCTGTTTTCATCAATAGATGAATGGATAAAAAGATTACACACACACATGCACACATACACATACACACACACTGAAATACTATTCAACCGTAAAAAAAGAATGAAATCTTGGTATTTGCAACAGCATGAATGGATCTAGAGAGTACAATGCTAAGCAAAATAAGTCAGTCAGGGAAAGACAAAATATCATGTGATTTCACTCATATGGGGATTTTAAGAGACAAAACAAATGAACAAAGGAAAAAAGAGTCAGAAAGACAAGCCAAAAAACAGACTTGTAACCACAGAGAACAAACAAATGGCTACCAGAGGGGCAGTGGGATGGGTGGGGAAATAGGTGGTGGGGATGAAGGAGCGCACTTGTCACGATGAGCACTGGGTGATGTATGGAAGTGTTGAATCACTATATTGTACGCTTGAAACTAATATAACATCATATATTAACTACACTGGAATTAAAACACCACACACACACACACACACACACACACACACACACGTATATATAAAGGTAGGGGAGTGAACACAGGAAAAAGGATTGGCACGTGCTCTCCCCTGCTCAGATCTAGCTCTGGACTCCCCAATAATATCCAAAGAATGTATGAAACATTCTGAATGTGGTATCTAGTGAGCTCCACATGAGATAAATCATTTCCTTAAGAAGGGGTCAACATTTTTTCCATTCCACTGAAAAACATCTCTTTGATAAATGTTATTTCTAAATACTTCAAATTAACAAGCATTTCTGAATGCTTGCTACAAACCTAACATCATTCCAGGTTCTGGGTATGATAGAGAAGAAATAACATTATACACACTGGATTCATGAGAGTCTCATATATTTGTTCATATATATATGAAACCATTACAAGCACAACAAAGAAGTTTTTAATACATACACATAATAAATAACATTCTGGGTAATTCATAGCCACCCCGCCATTTCTCGTGACCAGCTCCCCTGATTCCACATCAAAAGATCTAGGGACCTTTTGGCACCTGGGTGGCACAGTCAGTGAAGCATCTGACTCTTGGTTTCGGCTCAGATCGTGATATCAAGGTCATGGGCTGAAGCCCTGCCTCGGGCTCCACGCTCAGTGCAAAATCTGCTTAATGTTCTGTCTCCCTCTCCCTCTGGCCCTCCCACTCATGTTCTCTCTGAGACTCTCTCTCAATCTCTCTCTCTAAAATAAGTAAATCAATATTTTAAGAAGTATAATAAAAAAAATCCAGGGACCTGACCAAGACAAAACCCTCCTAGATGGATAAAGAGGGAGGCCTGCAGGATAGGAGAGAATATCCATGTTACTGAACATTATTCCATTCCCCAGTGCATATTTGTGCGAGAAAAAGTGACCAAAGAGATATCAGTATCATGTAGTATACTGTGGCCATCTGAGCTTCAAGTTCTTATTGATATAATGCAATGCAGGAAAAAGTTTTAAGAATATAGGATAGAGGGGCACCTGGGTGGCTCAGTGGTTTAAGCCGCTGCCTTCGGCTCAGGTCATGATCTCAGGGTCCTGGGATCGAGTCCCGCATCGGGCTCTCTACTCAGCAAGGAGCCTGCTTCCCTCTCTCTCTCTCTCTCTGCCTGCCTCTCCATCTACTGTCAAATAAATAAATAAAATCTTTAAAAAAAAAAAAAGAATATAGGATAGAAAGGAAACTGGGAAGATCAAAGCAGATCTTTGAGTGAGTCGTTTTTAAAATGTCAGTTACTAGACAGTAACAGTCCTACTGACTGAGGAATGTGCACATACCAGATCTGTGAGGTGGGCTATACCTAATCCTTACACCAACTTTCAGAGTTTGCAGATTTTTCAGTTATATTTAACTGACAAGGAAACTAAAACCCCAAGGCTTTAAGTGATTTGTCCAAGGTTTCACAGCTAGGGAGAAGTAGATAAACTGGGATTCAAGTGATTCTTGCCTGACTCTTAAACCTACAGTTTTTGCACCCTGCCAAGTTTCTCCAAACTCCACATGGGCCTGGAACCCACGTGCTGCACACACATCTCAAGTGCAGCAGATGGCACAGTAAAAGATGCAGTGGAGCAAACGTCCAGCAAACACTGATTAGCTCCCTGTTAGGGTCGGGCGCTGGAGAGACACTGGCCATGCAAGAGTGAAGAGGCAGGTGCCAACCCTGCCTGTCTCGTGGAGAGTCAAACACAAGATCAGGAGCAGATGGGAAGGAAGAAGAGGGCCTCCACATCATCTCACACATCAGACACCTGCTTTCCTACCCACTGTCAAAAGTGGCACCAGAAGGTTAAGCTACACAACGTAAGGTAAGTTCACAGACCATGTCTAGTTCCAAGCCCCAAGAGCAAAAGGTGTGATAGCAGAAACAGGAAGTGGTAATAATGACCACAATCAAAATATGCTGAGTGTGTAGTAGGTGCCAAACACTCTTTTATACATTTAGCATATGTTAATTCACTTAGCATAAAAAGGATAAGAGCCATATATAGGCTAAGAGCAGGAAGCAGCATGGGACCAAAACTGGTTATCTCCTCAAACCTTCATGCCATTTTGAACCTCAGTAAACCTCAGGCCTTTGTCTCAATAGACTTCAATATCTATGTATCACCTTTGCCAGAATCATCATTTTGGCAGATAATTTTCATTACTGATACAAATAATTTGGAAGGAAGGAAGGGAAGAAAGAGAAGAAAGGGGGGGGAGAGAGGGAATAAATTCCACTCAACAGCCAGCGCATTTATTATCAGGAGCACATTTTGCAGCCAACTCAAGCTGTCCGGCCTTACGGGAAGTTTCCTTCCCAAGCCTCAAACTATTCTTATCGGAATGGAGTTGTTTTTATGAATAGTTACTTCTCCAGTCCAAGCTATACCTTGGTAACATGGACCCTCTACTAGGCCATAGTTTATATCAGCCTCATTGACACTAAAAATAAATATTAAGTTTTCTGCATTTAGGCCTGATATCTAAACTGCATGCCTTGCTTTGGAAGCAAAAATGTAGAACTCCTGTACTTGGGGGGTCTGTCAGTGCCCTGAACTCAAACTGTCTGCTAATAAAGAACAATATCTGGGGCATCTGGGTGGCTCAGTGGGTTAAAGCCTCTGCCTTCGGCCCAGGTCATGATCCCAGGGTCCCAGGATTGGGCCCCTTGTTGGGCTCTCTGCTGGGCGGGGAGCCTGCTTCCCCTCTCTCTCTCTGCCTGCCTCTCTGTCTACTTGTGACCTCTGTCCATCAAATACACAGAATCTTTAAAAACAAAACAAAACAAAACAGGACGATATCAGACGTATCAATAAGAAAATGGCACAAGGGGTGCCTGGTGTCTCAGTTAAGCATCTGCCTTCAGCTCAGGTCATGATCCCAGGATCCTGGGATCAAGCTTCTCTGCTTCTACCTCTCCTTCTGCTGCTCCCCCTGCTTGTGCTCCCTCTCTCATTCTCTCTCTCTCTCTCTGTCAAATAAATAAATAAAATCTTTAAAAAACAAAAAAGCAAAGAAAATGGCACAAGATTTGAACAGATACTCAACAAAAAATAATATCCAAATGGCTTAAAAACATAGGAAAGAATACTCAATGTCATTGGTCATAAGAGAAACAGAAACTAAAATCACTGTAAGGTGCAAAATGGCTAAATGAAAGACTATCAATGCCCAGTACTGGCAAGGATGGGAAGCAGATGGAACTCACAGACACTGTCTAAAGAGTGTAAAATGAAAAACTACTTTTCAGTATTTATTACAACTGAGTGTATATACACACTCTAATGGAGCAATTCTACTCTTAGATATATACGCAACAAAAATGTGTATGTACATCACAGATAGACATCTGCAGCACTCTTTATAATGGCAACATTATTCATAATTGCCAAAAACTGGAAATTATCCCATAAGGCCATCTACAGCAGAATGTACATATAAACTGTATTTTATTCATATAATGAAAAACCACACAGTAATGAAAATTGGTGATCCACAACTACACTCACATACACCACTAAAGCTCACAAACAAAACGTTGAGAGAAAGAAGCTAGACACAGAAGGTTACCTACTGCCTCACTCCTTTAATATAAAGGAGTAAGCACACAAGCAAAACTAATGCATACTGTTAGAATTCATATTTTCCCAATTTTGGGGGGAATAATTTTCCCAATTATTTGGGGAAAGAGGACTGTGATGGCAAGAAAGCACACTTGAGGCTTTGGGGGCTACTCATCAATATTCTATTTTCTGATAATCTGGAAGCTGGTAACATGGGTGTGTTCACTTTAAGAAAATTCATTGAGCTTTATACATATCATTTGTGTGTGTGTGTGTGTGTTCCTTTTTCTGGATATAGGTTGCATTCCATTAAATTTTACCAAACAAGGAGGAGGTGGGAAGACATGCATGGATATTATGTGTCAATATGATGAATATTTCTCTGTCTTGGACAAAATCGCTGCTAATATCAATGCCTCTAAATAATTCCATGTAGTAAATTCCTCTTAGCATATGTCCTAAGAAAAATTTTTGTCTCTCTTGAATACCTATTTATGCTTCATTTATTAAGAAGCTTGGAGTTGACCTGAACACATTAATGCAGTAATTATTTTTAATGAAAAGTTTTTGGCATTTTTAAATCTCCAATATTTATGTTCTTTAAACCATTCTGAATGATTCTATCACATTTATGTTTATTCAAGCAACTAACATCCTCAAAACCTTTCTGGAATTTATTAAAATGCCTGCTTGAAAGTAGTAGAATAAATCAGGTGTCAGATATAACCTCTGAAACTATATGATAAATTTAGAGGTAGATATTTTATTTAAGTTAGAGTATACTCTATATAAATGTCCCTATAATGTAACTACTAACTTTTAAGCAAAAATCTACCAATCATCCATCCAAGCAAACGATTTCAATGTATTAAATACAAATATTAAATCCAAGTAGACTGTAACCAGCCATCCAGTCAGTACACTGGGCTATCTCAGACTAAGCCTATCTCTTATTTGGTAGAGAAGAGAAGTTTACACCAACTTCATAATGAAAGCTTAACATTATAAAACCCACAAAGACATCCTCCAGACAAGAGGAAACTTACTTTAACAAATAAATTTGAGTGTGTGGTCAAAAACTCTCATTTAATGAAAAATAAAACCAAATGTAACAATACAAGTGGTGGCAAACTAATAAAGATGTTATTTGATGAGTTTACTATAAACTCCAAATAAAGGAAAATCGGAAAGAACTGATGTGGGACAGAGATAAGTATAAAATGAATAGTACTTGTTTTGCTATTGTTTGTAAAAAGCAAATAAATGTCAAATTGTGTAACTAATGGAAATAAGTGAACATCAAATATTTGTAAAGGGGTTTTTTCAAAAAGAAAATCCAAACTGACTTTCAACTATTAATAACTTGAGCTTCCCAAAGGGATTATTTGATTTTAGATTGCTATTGTTGTTGTTGTTACTGTTGTTTAAAAAGTATTGTGACAGACTTTCTCCATTAAGCAAAACAATCATACATTTTTTTCCTGCCTTACTGGTAAATATCCCACAAAATTCCTTTATTGATTCCTTTTATTCTCTTAACGAGGTATGTTAGACTTCCTTTTATTCTATTTTCTCTTTCTTTCTCACCAAATAATATTTCTAAAATAATAATAGGTGGATAATAACAGTTAACAAATGTTGAGTGGTAATTATAAGTTAGGCACTCTTTCAAACACATTCCATCTAATAACTGATTTAATCCCCAAAACTACCTGATGGGGTAGGTGTACCTCTACCAATGGTGTATACCACCATTGTAGAAGTGAAAAAACTAAGGCAGGGAGGATTTAAGTTATAACCCAAGGTTACCTAGCTAATGTGTTAAAATCCAAACCCAGGAACACAAAATACCATGCAGGTTAATTATTTACCATAAGATGAAATGGATATGTAAAATACAAATATTCAAAGGTTGGGTCTATAGGAAAAACAACTTTCCAACAATGTTGAACTATTTAACAGTATTATCTTCTTCCAAATTACCACTATTCACCTAACAACAATGCACCCTGAAGTTAAAATAGTAAAAGTCTCTATGTTGATACTTTGTAAGTGAATAGGGACATTTGAAGACTATATCATCTAAAAGGTTTTCCTGGATCAGTAGTGAATATTGTAAAACTAATATTGTAGAGTGTCACGTCCAACATCAGAAGGGTTTGAGAAACCTCTTCAATGTTCCTCAGGGATCAATTAACCAAAAAAAAAAAAAACCAGCCCACTGTTCAAGTGTCTCCCCATCAGTAGCAGCTTTGCTGGTAATCAAATAAACAAATAATATAAAAATGGGTAGGTACACCCTTCTCAAAGGACGTAAATACAATAACATACCTCTTCTTCACAGTCTGAGCCGATGATCTTTGAAATAAACTTGCTAAAGAAGATGGTCAAGTTAACATCTGCAGCACTTCAAGAAGAGATTAAAGTCTGATAGGAATGATGGTGACTCATCCTGAAAAATACAGAGACACATAGTAAGAGGTGATTGCGTATATAGGAAACACATCCAAAGACAAATAGTGAAAGAAAAGCAAAACATTGCAAGACTGAGCAGTTCATTTTATTTTATTTTTTTTTTAAAGATTTTATTTATTTGACAGAGAGAAATCACAAGTAGATGGAGAGGCAGGCAGAGAGAGAGAGAGGGAAGCAGGCTCCCTGCTGAGCAGAGAGCCCGATGCAGGACTCGATCCCAGGACCTTGAGATCATGACCTGAGCCGAAGGCAGCGGCTTAACCCACTGAGCCACCCAGGCGCCCCTGAGCAGTTCATGTTAAAAAGAGAATTAACTTTAATGCTTTTAATTAAAATAATAAAAAATATTTAAAGAAATAACTGTGAAAAAGATGCCCAAGAAGTAGGAAAATACTATCTGGAAAACTGTGAAAACTTAAAAATGCATACTATAAACTCTAGATTAACCACTAAGTTAATAGAACAAAGTGGTATAGCTAAATAAGGCAACAGGGGAGATAAAATGGAACACTGAAAGTACACTTAATCTTTGAGAAGACAATAAAGGAGAAAAAAAGAGACAAAAGAACGGAGAGCATATAGAACACAAGAAAAAATAAGAAACAGTATATTTTAACCCAACAATATAAAAATCAGATTAAAAGACAATGGTCTGAATATTTGCTTTTAATAGTTAATAAGAGGGGCGTCTGGGTGGCTCTGTGGGTTAAGCCTCTGCCTTTGACTCAGGTCATGGTCTGAGGGTCCTGGGATCGAGCCCCACATCAGGGTCTCCGCTCAGCAGAGAGTTTACCTCCCCCTCCCTCTCTCTGCCTGCCTCTCTGACTATTTGTGATCTCTTGTCTGTCAAATAAATAAATAAATAAAATCTTTAAAAACAATAGTTAATAAGAACTTTCTATTCAGAGACAATATGAACATATACATTAAAAATTGCAAGGAATTCACAAAAGAGCTGTTGGCACTAATAAGTTAGCAAATTGGCAGAATACATGGTCAATCTAGAAAACAAACAATTACATTTTCATATACCAACAAAGAAAGATGAAAGAAAATGTGAATATAGACATATTCAATATATGTTCTTTTTTACATGTATGATATAATATCTTCATATATTATGCATATTTATAAATAAATTATGAAAGTACCTAAATACCTGAAATACTTAGGAATAAATCTAAGAAAAGATGTACAAGACCTACACGCTGAAAACTACAAAACACTGCTGAGAGAACTTAGGACCTAAATACATGGAGAGGTATACCATGCTCATGAAATAATGAAGACTATTAAGATAATATATTTACAAACTGATCTATAAATAAAACAATCACATTCAAAATTCCACTAAGGTTTGGGTTTCCTGAAGCTTGTTTTTTTATGTTTGTTTTGGTTTTAAAGTTCATTCTGAAATTTATATAGAAATAAAATGTACCTACATTAACCAAAGCATTAAAAAAAAAAAAAGTTAAGGGTTTACTTTACCTGATTTCAAGACTTACTGTAAAGCTAAAGTAATCAGAGCAATGTAATTTGGGCCTACAGATAGACATACAGATCATTACACAGAATCAAGAGTTCAGAAATAGACCCACAAACACATGACTAATGGATTTTCAAAAAAGATCTTTTCAACAACTAATACTGGAACAACTGAATATGTATTCTGAAAAGAAAAGAATAGTGACTCTTACCTCATACCATACACAAAAATTATGTTAAAAAATGGATCATAGACCTAAGCATGAAAGTCCAAACTATAAAACTTCTAAAACAAAATATAAATGAAAATATTCTTGAATCTTAATCAAAAGATCTTGTAAATGAAACAAAACACAACACAAAAACACTATGAATCAGAGGACTCATGAGATTGAAAACTAATATTCTTTTCTTCAAAGTATGCCATTTAGAAAATGAAAAGACAAGCCATTGACTGGGAAAAAAATATGTCCAGTATTTCTGACAAAGAACATGTACCCAGAAAACAAAAAGCTCTTAAAGCTCAATAATAAGCAAACAGTGTAATATTTTTAATTTGTCAAAAGGACTTAAGCAAACTCTTTATTAGAGAAGATATAAAAACAGCCAATATCCTGAGGAAAAGACACCTCATTATCACTGGTCACCAGGAAAATGCACATTAAAACAACAATGAGCTAACATCACATACTCATTAGAAAGTTAAAATTAAAAAGAGTTGTAAGTGTTGGCAAAGAAGTAGAGTACCTAGACCTTTCATACAATGATGATGAAATTTAGAATGGTACATTCACTTTGGAGAACATTTTGGCAGTTTCTTAGAAAGTTAAACATTTACCATGTAAATGAAACATTCTACTCCTAGATATTTACCAAGAGAAATTAAAGCATAAGTCTACCAAGAGACTTGAGCACAAATAGTTCAAGTTTGGAAACAATCCAAATGTCTAACAACACGTGAATATATAGATAAAAGGTGGTCTATTCAAACAATGGAATATTATTCAGTCATAAAGAAAACAACTACTGATTAACATAATGGATTACTCTCAGAAACAAATTCTTAGTAAAAGAAGAGAGAAAAGGGTATATACTGTATGACTCTACTTTAATAAACCTGTAAAGGAAGAAAACCTAATATATAATGCTATAAAGCACATCAGTAATCATCTAGGTCAAGTGTAGTAGTGAATGGCTGCTATGAAGAGTTTGAGAAAAAATTTTGGAATAATGGAAACATGTATTTTCAGTGGAGTGGTGGTTACATGGGTCTATACATTGATAAAACACATCTAAATACATATATAAAATTAGTTCATTTTACTGTATGTCTCCAAAAAAAAGTTGATTTCAAAGGAAAATATGTATTCCATAAAAAAAGGATAAAATTAAAAAGGCTGAATCATAAGGAGATCTGGATATCAACTCAGCCCAAATAATCTAACTTAACACTGAGGTCATTCATTCAACACAGTGGTTTAGAATATATGTCATTTTTAAGCCAGAAAATTTTAACCATATTGTACTGAGAACTGACTAAAAGAAGAAAATACGTAAGACCTGGAAGTCAGAAGTAAAGCAGCAGCCGTACTTTCTGAAGGTTATGGTGGTTAAATACAGTAATGGACTGAGAGGTACTCATGGGATGCAAACTGCCCTGTTCTCTTCCACTCCAGATGTAGCTCCACTTACCAAGCACGGACACTGTTGACAACTAATGGCTCAGATACACACCAGATACTTGGTGTGATACCACAGACATGGGATCTACATAGAAGCACTGTTCCCTCCTCCCCACATACATTGGCCATCCTTTTGCAATATGATTTTGTATCTGAACATGTTTGATTTTCTCAGATTAACTAATAATTCTTCTCTGATTATCCAGCTTCCCTCCTGGACTTTAACTTTCCCAATCCTTTCTAAAATTATATAAGGATTAATTCCTATAGTAGATCTATTATGAACGAGATTAGCAACCTTTTCTGTAAAGGGCTACAGAGCAAATATTTTAGGCTTTGCAGGCCAAAGGTAAAACCAGATATATTACACAGGTACACGTGCCAAAAGAGAAACAAATTTCCAAGCATTTTTGTTGATGAAATTCAAAATAGAAGAATCATAATTGATTCTTTATAATACATATGTCCTAGTTACAAAATGAAAATTTTTGGTGGAGGTAACACCACTTTTAATTGGGATTCAAAGTTAGGGATCTTATCCCCTGAACATGCAATATTATTTGAGCATATTCTTCACTTACTAGGCATTGTGAGAAGTCTATTAGATTCTTCTTGATATTTGTCCTTTAGCATGTCACTAAATTGCAGACCAATTATTTCCAACTGAAGAACAAGGTGGAAGCTCCTCAAGTTCTAACTTAAATGATTTTGACATGTGGAGTTTTTTTGGGATTTGCATCAAGATCTAAAAAATGTTCGCTAGGAATGGGAAAGCATATTTGCAATGCATATATCTGATAAGGGAATATTTGGTGCATATAAAGAACTCCTACAACTCAGCAAAAGAAAAATATAATCCCAACTCAAAAATGAGCAAAGGACTCGAATGGATGTTTCTCCCAAAAAGATATACAAATGGACAGCAAGTACATGAAAAGATCTTGGGCATCACTAACCATTAGGGAAATTCAAGTCAAAACCACCCTAAGATATTACTTCACACCTGTTAGAATGTAGATACACACATATATACACACACATATTGGCAAGGATGGAGAATGGAACCCTTGTATATTGCTGCAGGTGAGAATATTAAATGGTGCAGCCACTGTGGAAAACAGTTTGCTAGTTCCTCAAAAAATTACCATATGGTCCAGCAAATCCACTTCTAGGTATCTACCCAAAAGAAGTGAAAGCAGGGACTCAAACATATACTTGTAAACCAATGTTCATAGCAGCAATATTCATAATAACCAAAACACAGAAACAACCTGCATGTCCATCGACAGACGAATGGACAAACAAAATGTGGTGTATACCTACAATGGGATGTTAGCTTTTAAAGGGAATGAAATTCTGATACATGCTACGACATGGATGAACCTTGAAAACATTATGCTAAGTGAAAAGAGCCAGATAATAAAGGACAAATGTTGCATGCGTCCATTTATATGAAGTACCTACAACAGGCAAATTCTTAGAGACAAAGTAGGTTAGAGGCTTTCAGAGGCTGGGAAGAAAGGTAAATGCGGAGCTACTTAATGGGAATTAATTGTCTGGAATGATGAAAAGTTCTGGAAATGGATAATGATGATGGTTTTACAACACTGTGAATGTCCTTAAACACCACTGAATATCCCCTAAATTGGACATTTAAGTATGGTTAAGATGAGAAATTTTATATTACATATATTTTAACACAGTAAAATAACAACAACAACAAACCCCTAAAAGCTGCTAGAACTATCATTCGAGCTTGGAAAATGTGTGCTGAGAATTTATGTAAGAATGAATATCTCACTTCTTTAACTTTTGGTGGCACCTTCATATATAAAGCAGTTTAACATCAGTCATGACTAAAACAATTAGTTGTCATTCAAATGACTTAACCATACTATAAGTTTATCATAGAAGTGCTCTTTGGCCTTTGTAATTTTAGGTTGAATTTATTCAGAAATATCAAGGCTTCAGCAAAAGTAATTTCCAACATCATGCAGTATGCAAAACTACTGGATGAGGGCAGTTCTTCTGAAAATTTTCACTCTTTTCCATAAACTCAAAAAAATCACAGTAAAAGTTTGACATTGCTAACCCATTACATTGTTTTTGGTAAGGCAAGTGAAAATATTCCACTTTTATTTCTGACAAAATGTTATGGAACTGAAAACAGTTAAGTCTAAAGAGCTAATGAAGTTTATCATTGGTGACATTGGTTCAAGACACAAGATAAATTCAAGTAATTCCTCTGGTAAATAGAATGAATAGCTACAGAGTTTAAACACCTTACATTTTCATTAGCTTTGTGCACTTGTCCACCTATGTCTTTTTCTGCTCCACACATATTTGACCACCATCAGAAATAACACATCTTAGCAGAGTCCACTTCAGGTTGTACCAAATTAGTGTTTTCTCAACTTCTTTGAAAATATTCTCACCTGCAGCTGTTCCACACAAAGTAGTCATATGGGCTAATTTTTCAGTCAATTTAAACTGGGTATTGACTTCAAATAAACAACAACAGAGCAGTATCAATGCCATCTACTGATTCATTAAGAGCCAAGGAAAACCACTTAAAATCATTCGCTTTGTTTTTTGACTGTTGATGTTGCTCCTACTGTCTTAAGCTCTCCAAGCAATTGTTCTTGCCAAAAGGTTAATAGTCTTAAACAAGTTTATTTCCTCTGAATGCATTTCTTTGTTGCTGCAGTCAAGCACAATAACTCACTATTGTTAACAGCTTTCCTTGCTTTGCCAACAAATGAGACACCCAGAAACTCACTCTGATTGCAATCTCACTTTCTTTTTTTAATTTTGTGAACAAATTCTTCTCTGATGAGATATTCCATTTTTAAATTATTTATTTTTTCTGTCCTTCACATTGTTATGAGCTGGAAATATTTTAAGTACTTAGTCTGGTAAAGCTGACATAATACTGTGTTCTTTTAGCAAAGGTATAGTGTTACTGCACTAAAAAACACAATGCTTTGCCATCTACTTCAGTAAGAAAATAATTCACACTCTACTGTGCCTTGAAAGAGCAATATTCCAAGTCTACTTTTCTTCTTTTGACACAATAGGTATGCACTGGTAATAAAAACACACAAAAGTTACAATTTGCCAACATGTGTGGCACTTGAAATATGGTCGAGTTGTAATTGCATCACTAGCATTTCCAGTGTGCCAAGCAACAGGGCAAAGTGATGAGAGTAACACATAGGGTCTCTGTTGCTGCTACAACCCTGCCTTTTTAACAGGGACACACTCACTGACAACACACACATGAGGAGTGTGGCTGTGTGCCAAGAAGACTTTGAGAACACTAAAATTTGAACCTCATACAATTTCCATATCATAAAATATTTTTCTTTTTATTTTTCTCTACCATTTAAAAACATGAAAAGCACTCTTAACTCAAAAGCTGTATTAAAAATAGACAGTGGGTTAGATTTGACTAGTGGGTTATCATTTGCTGACTTATTCCATAAGTTGTGGTGGTTCTGTCACACTGACTGCACTTTCATTAACACAATATATATTCAATGTCAACTATGTGTCAGACCCCTGCCAGACAAAGAAGATGGAAAGAAGAAGATGACATGGTCTCTCCTTGAAAGGTCTATATATGTTCAATAGTGTCTATTGAATCTATGATAAAGATTTAACAAAGATTTGCCAGTCACCTACCATATACTCGGCAAGGTATTGCTAAGAATACCAACAACTTTAGTCTTTACAGCCTTTCCAACCTTGTTTGGGAAATAAAACAGCCCTGCATTAATTATTTATTGCTGTGTAACAAATTACTACAAACCAGGCAACTTAAAACAACATGCATTTATTATCTCTCAGTTTCTGTGGGCCAGGAGTCCAGTACAGCTTAACAGGGTACTCTGCTAAGGGTCACCCAACTGTAATCGAGGTGTGGGTGAGGCTGCCTTCTCATCTGGAAGCTCAAATGGGGAAGAATCTGTTCCCAGACTCACTCAGACTGTTGGCAGAATTAATTTCCTTATGGATCTTGAAGGAAGGATACTGGAGGCTTCCCTCAGCTCTTAAAGGCTACTCTAAACCCTGTGCCTCCCAACATGACCACTTAACTTCCTCAAACCCAGCTAAGGAGAGAGAGTCTCCAGAATGAGTCAGCAAGACAGATAGAGCTTAATACAACCATAACATAGTCAAAGGACTGATCTCCCATCAACTTTGTCATATTCCATCAGTTAACAGCAAGACATAGTTTCTGCCCACACTCAACAAGAGGAAATTATACAAAAGTATGAACATCAGGAGGTATATACTACGGAGGATGGGGGCACACTCCAGAGATAAACTGCTATAGGCCCAAAGAGGAATACAATAAAATATAGGATCAAAAGGGAAATGATATGATAGAGACCACTGGGTTTCTAAGTACCTAAAGAATAAAGAATACAGTACAGTGTGGTGATGAGCACTGGGTGTTATACACAACTAATTAATCACTGAACACTACATCAAAAACTTATTATGTACTACTATATGTGGACTAACTGAACATAATAAAAAAAACAGTATAGACAAGAATTACTAGGTAATTCTTAGTAAGACCTCATGAAGAAAGGAAGGTCTCAGCTTGTCTTTGAAATTATATAGACCAAAACATTCATAAAATTCACTGGGAAATGGCACCCTTCATGAAAACGCAGTAATAGCAACATAACTGGAGATTTTCACTAAAATGCTGAGAATCTCCAGAATTTTTTAATCCTTTTCAGGACAACTTTCATCGTTACCAGTTTTTTTTTTTTTTCAAATGTCAAAATGTGAAACACTACCAGTATATAAATCCACAAAAACCTCAGCGTACGCGTATAAAAGCCCTATACAAAACTCATTACCAACTAAAAGAAGAAAATAATAATTGTATTCATTCCGGTCCTACTTTATTTTATTTAAGTAATTAGATAAGTCATGTTACTAGCATTCACCATTTCATTTAGTAGAGACAAATGGAGAGAGAGAAAGGAACGAGAGGAGAAAGGGAAAGGATTTCTATTTCTCCAACAGTCTTACAGAACAATTACACTGCTGCAGAAATGAGTCTAAATATGGAGACTCTGATAAACTATTAGCACAGACTACACAATGCAATTGATGATGATGATGCATGTTTACTATTCCTTACAGGCAACAGAACTAGTTTCATAACTAAAGGAAGTGGGGATTTCTGACTTCTCATATTCAAATGTTATTTTTGATTCAATTCTAGCTTCCTTATTTAAACATTCTTTTCTCCCAAATTAGCCAAGAGATTCTTTCTCAGTGAGCACAAACCACATGGAAAGTTCCAGTTTTTAAGTTGTTCCCATTTCTTAGTTCTCAGTGAGCCAGACAGATTACATTGCTTCAGATTCAGAAATCTAACTTAAAAATTCATATTTGGGTTAAGAAATAGCATGGAAATTTCCTTCCCCAAAAGATAACTTTAAGAGATCCAGTGAATTCTTTTTTTTTTTTAAGATTTTATTTATTTATTAGACAGAGAGAGAGGTCACAAGTAGGCAGAGAGGAAGACAGAGAGAGAGAAGGAGGCAGGCTCCCCGCTGAGCAGAGAGCCTGATGCGGGGCTCGATCCCAGGACCCTGAGACCATGACCTGAACTGAAGGCAGAGGCTTTAACCCACTGAGCTACCCACGTGCCTGAGATCCAGTGAATTCTTAAATGCCAAGAATTGGCACAAACACGAATCAAATGATCCAAAATGCTAGACACATCCATGTATGGACTTACTGCCACCAATAAGTTTATTAAGTGAAAAACAATTGTAATGAAACAGATATATTAGGTAAAGATAGAGATATAACTTGTTCTATAAAACACTGGAAATTTCTATAATTACAGGTAAGCTAATACCATGTAACCTTACAGATGTGGTTATCTAGGTAAAGATGTGACTCAGTCTCTAAGAGAAAGTTGTTAAGGCAAAAAATGGCTTGCTCGGAGTCAAAGTTCCGAACTAGCTGGGTTAGATGCAAAGACTAAGTCTCAAGTAACACACGCTTTGACCACTATCTACATCACTAATCAAAATGAAACAGAGGGAAAGAGAGAGAGAGGAGGGAAGGAAGGAACGAAAAGAAGGAAGGGAGGGAGGAAGGACGGGAAAAAAGACACAAAACTTGAGTGCTGGCATATCCTAAAGATTATTTGACTAACACCATCACTCATCATATGCTGTCACTCCAAACTCATGCCTTGATTTCCTTATTATTAGTCACTGTAGAACAATTCCCCTTGCTTTATTTTTTAAAACTGTTTGTTTGTTTGTTTGTCTATCAAAGGTGGGGAGAGAGAGAGAAAAAGAGAGCACAAGCCGGGAAGCAGCAGGCAGAGGGAGAAGCAGGCTCCCCACCAAACAAGGAATCCGATGTGGGACTCAATCCCAGGACCTGGGATCATGACCTGAGCCAAAGGCAGACACTTAACTGACTGAGCCATCCAGGTGTCCCAATTTTCCTTGTTTTGGAAGTTTAATTCATAGGCTCTTCTTGAACCCACCATTTCCTCATTTATCTATTCAGACATCAAATCCTTCACTACTTCCCTTCTTTTCAAGCCCACCTCCTCTACACTTGGTTTAAGGACTTCCTACCTGCACTATTACAATTGTCTCTCAATAGCTTACCCTGCCTGAATTTTCTCTGTCGTGCCCCATCCTCCACATTACTAATGGGATTGATCAATCCCTGACAGAATAGGCAGAAGAGCTTCCTTCCATCTAAAAGGTACAGGCTTCCGGACTTTACTTCAGTAGCCTCAGAACTGTCCCTCAGGATCCCTCTATGCCTACCCAATTTGAGAATACGCTTCACGAAACTCATCTTTCTCCTTAGGCCTACTGCACTTTTATTTATGTTGTTCTTTTCTCCTGGGAATCCTACTCTAAATCCCTTAACTTAATAGCATGTCTTCCATTCAAATTTCCACAGACATGCCATCATCCTTTTTCTGAATGCAAATGCAAATTTCAGCTTTTTATCAAGTAACAGTATTGTAACTAGTCTTGAATAAGTTTTCACTCTCGCTATAGTGCAGACATACATGGCTTATTTATATTTTGCTCACAAAGAGTTTGAACAAAAAAAATTCTTAAAACTACTTTGGAATGAATGCAATAATCTCCAAAAGCCAAATACCATATGTTACTATATGTGACTTCTCTAAAGGAAATATGTGACTACTCTAAAAGGAAAGTATTTAACCAACATGTAACTAACAGACTTACAGACTCTAGATGGAAGATTATTTTTCATTTCCATTCTGTAAGTTTACATAGGATTAGCATTAATGACGGCCATGAATTAATTAACTTGCAGCTACATTAACAATACAAACCTGAAATAAATGCAGATGGTCCAAGAGGCACTCCGTTTCATCTTTTTTATGAAACATTTAATGCACAGACTGCAAACTTCAGTCAATCTAAGCTTCACATTTCATGGAGTGATGATTTATAATATGACTTCAGAAGTTTTCAACCTAATAATTATCATGGCCTCCAATTATTTAGTACCTACTGTGTGTTGGATTCTGTGCTAAGAGCTTTACATATATTCTTCTTTAATCCTCACAACATTGTGAGAAGGATATTGTTATCCTTATTTTGTAGATGAAGAAACTGAGAATCAGGGAGGTGAAATAACTTTCTTGAGACTTCATAGCGAGAAAAAGGAAGCCAGAATTAAAACCTGTATTTGTCTGACATCAAAGTTTATGCTCTTATCCACCTCACTTTAATAAAGATCCGTCCTGAATACAAACACAAAAATGTCATTTTAAATCTCATTTTTACCTATTACAGAATTTTGAGGATATTGGCGTGTCATTTTGTCTTTTATGGACAACAGTAAACAAAACATTTTCTCATTCTTTCAGCCAGTGACAATATTTACAGAGCTTATATTAAAGTATTTAGCCTGGTTTATTTTTATTTTGTTTAAAATTCAATTAACTTTTCATGACAATTTTAAGGCAGGTCTAGAAGATGAATTTTGCATCAGCCTCTTGTGAAAAATACTAAGATGACACAAAACTTAAGGGGCATGCAAATGAAATTTAGAATGATTGAATGTAAGTTGATACAAATGCTGAAAATACAATTATGTTATGCCAGTCAGATTCCATGAAAATAAAATAATTGTGTAAGGAATGTTTCACAAGTATTGCCACTTATGTCATCTTAGAAGAATGATATATATTGGAAAAATACTAATCTAATTTCAGAAATTAACCACTTTATAGTAGTACTAAAACATATTTAGAAATATGTTTTTCTATTTTAATGAAACGGGAATTCATTGCTATTATCAAAGGACTTAATAAAACCAGGGCTAAAACAAAGCAATCAAAAAAAATAGGGATTTTTTTTTTAATCAACTCAAGGTAACCTACAGATTTAAAATACAATGCTACTTTCCAAATGCTCTATTTCTTTGTGTACCCCGGTTAGGGACTATGGAATTTTTGTTGGTGGTAGAGAAAATGGTATTTTTACAGGCTTGCTAAATCAAGGAAAGATACTATTCACTCAATCACTCATTCAATAACTAAGCTACTTATTGAGCACCAACTGCACATCAACCATTCTTCCATGTACCACAAATAGAGCAGTGAACAAGACAAGACTCCTACTCTCCAGAACTTATCCTTCCACAGAGATCAATACCTAAGTATACAAGTCAGTCCATAATGTAATTTTAGATAGTGTCAAGTACTATGAGGGCACTTAAAGAGGCTAATATAAGAAAGAACATCTAAAGAGCAACATTAAATTGGGTGGTCAGGGAAGGTTATTTTGAGATGATGGCCTCTTAACTAAGAGTTGTATAGAAGTCAGGAGTAGCCCATGAAGAACTGAGCAAAGAGAGTTCCAGGTGTAAGGACTGAAACAGGCAAAGGCTCTAAGATGCAAAGAAGCTTAACCAGTTCAAGAGAAAATAAAGATGCCCAGTGTGACTGAGTGTTGCAAGCAGTGGGAGACAGGAGAGGAGACAGTGTCGAAGATGTAAGAAGGCCAACTCACTTTGTTGACCTCGTGAAGACCTTTGTATTTTATGTGAATACAATATTATGCAATAGGAAACAAGAGTATAAGCAGGCAGGTGAATGATGTAACAGGATTTATACTACAAAGGAAAGTAGGTCCCATCATGTTGTTCAAAAAAACCAACACTATATCCTTGGGTAAAAACATAGAATTACAATGAATCTAATCCTTGGCTTGGATTTATAAGGTAGCTTTCCCCCCACAGGAACTCAATATGCTCTAGAAATCACCATCTATTTGATTCTCCCAGTATAGGTTTTGTTCTTCATTTTAGAGCTAGGGATTGGGATAGGGTGTGATTAACTCACTCTCATCCCCTCTAAGTAATAATGACCATTGCCATGGAAAATGCACCCCAGTAGCAAGTTTGTGACTGCTGTCTAATCAGGGCAAGTATCTTGTCTTGCTGATTTCATTGAACACTTTTCCTCATCCTTCACTTTGACAGAAGAATTCTTCTGAGTGCTTCTGGAAGACAAAGTCATGCTTGCTAAATTACAAGCAGACAGGCGGTACTGCTTTAATTGATGAATGGTATGAGTGTTATGAGTCACTAAGCTCCAAACCAACTCGATTTAGCCACTTGAACTATTCAGTCATATCCTAAAAACGCATGGTAGGGAATGAGTGTCTTATTGCTTTTAGGAAATGGAATCCATAAATAAAAATAAGATGGTATTTGGGGTGCTTTGCTGACTCACAGTACAGACAAGTCAAATAAACATTATCTTCCAGTTTTTCAGCCCAGAGATCAGAAGCTTAAAAGAAGTCAATCTTGAAAGTCAACCCATTAACCTCTGCCTCTCCATTATCATGTGTTAGACTTTTAGAAAAACTTCTGTATAGCTGTAGCTCCTTAAACCTCGTAATCTCAAGAAGAGCTCAGAAGACTTGACATCAAGTCTTAGAAGCTGTTAAAGTGGGGTTAGGAGATTTAATGAAAATTTAAAAGATCACAGAAACTTTTTTTTGCAAGCAAATGAATGTGTTTCCTTAATCTTTCTGCAAGGCTTTTGTTGTATAATAATAAAATTTCTGCAAGAAAGTTGCCACAATCATCACTCAGAAGTATTATTTCTTTGAATATTTTCTTTGAAATATTTAAGGACAAGAAAGTGTTGATGGAAGAGCCCCTAAGCTGTTCAAGTGTCACTTCATGGCAAAGGATTCTGCGGGCAAGTCCCATTGTGGAAGATCCTTTCTTCTAATAAACTGAAAGGGTAATAATTTCCTACTATAGCTGGTCTTTGGGTACATTACCATTCCTTGTTGGTTTCCTTAACCTTGTCCACACCTCTATTCATAGTCCCTTCATTAAATCCTTTCTAAGTAAACCATTTTGACAGTGCCATTTGTTTTCTGCTGAGATCCTGACTGATTCTCTACCTGACCTCTGATCAAAGACAGACCAGAATCCTTTGACAGAGTAATCACTTAAGATCTCTCTGAGCCATCAGAACCAACTTGTCCTTTGCCCTTCGTTGTCCTTGTTGTAATTATTATGTTGTCATACTGATACTGGGCACCTAGAACTAGTTTTAAAAATACATACACACACACACACACACAGTGCACAGCTCATACCAACCAGTATTTCTTGAGCATCTACTATATGCCACACCTGTGTTTTAAACTGGAAAATATATACATGTAAAAAATATGGTTCCTGTTACCAAGGAACTCACATTCTATTGAGTGAATATACCTTCTCTAAGCTAAAATCTCTTAAGAAACTTCTTATAGATGTTTCTCCCACATAAAACCAACTCCTGTATAAAGAAAGGAAGTGCAGAAGGCTGGATCTACAATAATTATCATCCAGAAGCTGCAAATTACTGATGTTTAGAGAGGTTGGCAGGAATTCAGGTACATGAGGACAAGCAGTAGATGGGACTGGGGATTTAGTTAAAACCAGGTAACAGGGAGTACTGAATGCCATACTAAGTGATCTTATCTGGGCATAATCTAATAGGAAATAATAGATCTTTAAAAACTCCTAAACAGGAGAGTGAATGATCAAATCTAAATTGTAAAGTACTCATCTGGCACAATAAACCAATGAACTAAAGGATCCTGAAAGTAGAGGGAAGGAGACCAGGTACAAAATCACAACAGCCCCAGCAAAAGGCTGAAATAGAGGGCACAAAAAGGAAGAAAAAAGGCTGCAGACACTAAAAAACAAATGGAGACAGCGCATTAATTTTAGCAGTAATACTGACGGACAAAAGATCTTTGGTAAGTTGTTGTAAGTTACGAAGCGTTAACTCAGACATCATTAGTCTCAGCTCAAATTTACTGAACTTTCACCTAACCCATATCACTGCTCTGTGTCAATTACAGGCATATTTTCTACTGAAAAATAATTAACCAAAACGTTCATCTGATTCACTATTGCTCCATTTTAGTGAAGTTTCTGAAATGCATCTGTTTCTTCCTTTTTTAAGATCTTATTTGTTTATTTGACACACAGAGAGAGAGAGAGAGAGAGCATGTGTGGCAGGAGACAGAGAAGCAGACCCCCTGCTGAGCAGCCAGCCCAATGCAGGACTCGATCCCAGGACCCCATGGATCATGACCTGAGCCAAAGGCAGAAGCTTAACCTACTGAATCACTCTGAAATACATCTGTTTCAATGAAATAGCATGGTGGTCATCATTCTGTTAGAAAGAATGTGGTGTGGTTTTTCTGTCTTACATCAGACAATAAGGAAAACACTGGAACCTTTGTAATGAAGATCTGAAGCTATAATCATGGCTCAAACATGAAGATTCCATCACATTTCACTTTCTCCATAAACTCTCTTTGAAATGAATGAGAAAAAGTAGGAAATATTCCATCATCTTTTTCAACAAGGGAAGAGAGAGTCACAAAGTTATACAAATACAAAATGAACAGATATCACATGGAGGGGTTATTTATGATGTATTGATCACTGCTAAAAACAAAAGTATGAAAAGACTGAATAGCAAACATGTGTCAACCTAAACAGAAGATCACCTAATGCAATGAAGCAATTCTTAAAATTCCTCCTCCACGCTTTATTTCTCCATATTCAATCTTCAGAGAAACACTCTGAGACAAAAATCAAAGTCATTTTCGGCACCTCTTAAGGCTCAGTTCTTAGTCCTTGACTCTTCCCTCTCCATGTGCACTCCATTTAGAGCTCATCTATCCCCACAGTTTCCAATACCTTCTCAAGACTCTGTTGCTCCAGGCCTGTCATCTCTCCTAAACCGAAACCCCCTTTTCTCTGTCTACTGGACATTTCCACATGATGTCTTGCAGTTACCTCAAATTCAACCTAAACATTAAAGAAATAATTAAAAAAAAAAAAAACTAAACTAAAAACTCTAAAAATCTAAAGCAGAATCCATCATCTTCTCTCTTCCATCTTCTGCATCAATTTATGCCATCAACATCACTGCATTCCACGGACCACATTCCCCCCGGGGTCCTCCAACCTTGAAATCTTGACATCATCTTTTTCCCCACTCCTCTATGTCATTCACTCCTATAAATGTTTTCTACCAAATGTGCATTATTCTTCATCTCTAGTACCTTCCCATCTGGATTAATAACCATTTTAGTTATACGTATAATCTTAAATACTTCTCCAAAGCAAAATGTTAAAAAACACTGTCCTGAATTCCAGGACTGGCTCCGCCCAAAATGTGTAGCCTTAAGCAAGTTCAGCTTCTTTTTGTTTTTAGAAAGCAAGAGAATGAGCAGGGGGAGGGGCAGAAGGAGAGGGAGAAGCAGACTCCCCACCACGCAGGGGGCTCAACTCGAGACTCAATTTCTGGGACCCTGGGGTCATGACCCAAGCCGAAGGCAGACACTTAATCAACTGAGCCACCCAGGCACCCCAGCAATTTCAACTTCTTAATCTCCAATTTTCTCATCTATAAAATGAGGATAATAATGGTAATGGCATCACAGGGTTGTCAAGAGGATGAGATGGCATAATGCATACAAAGACGTCGCACCACTCTTAGTAGCTAGTAAGAATCAGTAAATTTTAGCTGCTGGTATGATCATTACCTCACTCAAATCCAAAGCATCATCTATTATAGTCAAGCCAATTTTAATTAAACTTATGACACTGCCTTGCTCAATTTCCATTTATCAGCCATCTACATCATCAGAATTGACTTATCAAATTTTTCTCTCCTGGAACTTGTTTTATTTGCATTCAAAGTTTTTCTTACTTACGATGGTGCTAAAAACACCATACAAGACGCCTCCCCACTTTGTCACCAATAACTCCAAGTATCTAGGGCCTTGGAAGTTCTCCATTTTTGGTCCTTTTCTAATTCAAAACCAAAAAAGGAAACATCAGCCATTAACACATTTTTGTTTTTAAACTGAAGCCTAAAAAAAAAAAAAAAAAAAAGTCATTCACTTTTGACTTCGAAAAACGAGTTCAGTATCAGTGCAAGTATAATTTCTTTAGGAAAATGCGATGTCTATGGCCCGGTCAAGTGGATCATGGGATATGAATAACTGATTTAATTATGAAGTTTTCACAGACAGGTGGGGTTCTGCAGGGACCTTTGTCAATATGCTCTAATAAGTAAACACCACAGCACTCTGAGGCTGGGAAATGTTTCAAACCCTTTTACAAAAGTTGAGGATTTGGCATTATTTTTTCTCCCCATCATTTTTAAACCCTATTGTGTTTCAAAGGAAATTCAATCCATCTGTTTCTGCTTCTTCAAAATGCTGTTGTTTTGTAAGAGCTATTTGATGTCACAAAGCCCAATGAGTCTCAACAAAGCCATTTGCTTCCCAATAGAAGGCTATAGATCTCTCCAAGGGATTAATGAAACTAGAACCTCAGGCATCTTAGACCTCACAGACCTCTATCACATTTCTAGAGTTTCTCTAACTTCAGTCTCCTTTTTGAAGAGCATCTCAATAGGAAATTGCTACCCCCCCCCCCGCCCAGTGTCATTAGTCACACACTTCAAAATGTAGTCTCTGGCTTATATTTTATCTTTTCAGAAATTTTAATTCTGACTATTGTGTCACAAATAGGGAACATGTTATCTGGGGAAGCAAAACCCTTGTGATAAGTATTGAAATTTTTTATTTTAATCCTGTAATAATGACAACTTTCTAAGAAAAAGAAATAGTTGCCTCATGCAGCAGGTCTAAAGATAGACTTTTGAGAAAAATATCTTACATGGAATTAAAAGGGTAACAATAATGGGAGGGCTTCCTTTGCCTAAGTTTCCATTCTGGAAATTTCTAAGAAATAAACATAAACTAGTAGACACAGATCATTTCATAAGAATAAGCTGAACACTATAGCTTTTCTTCTTAGAGTAAGTTACAATTGTATATAGAGTCCTGGGGCTCTGAATTGAAGCAATGAGGGAAATTAAATTTCAAAGTAATTAAGAAAGATGCAATTGAAACAAATTATAATTTTGCTTTCCTAATGTCACCAGGCTTTTTTTTTTTTTTGTTACTGCTTTCTCAAATAATTCAGTGAATTAAGAAAAAGGAAATAACTCAAATTAATGTGTTTTTGAACTCCATCAATCTGGTGGTAGTAAGCTTTTCTATGGAAGATGAATCTAATCAAAAGAGGAAAGAGAATTGTTCAGGCTAATTTAGTAACATATTGTAGTCGGAAAACACCAAGATTCCTAAATACCTATGTGACGGACATGTGAGAATGCCACTGCATTTCTTTTTATAAAACTTTCCCTCTAAATAGATTTACAGTGATGAGCCGAGACTGATACGAAGTTTCAGAGGATATCAACTAAATCTCAGTGGTCAGTTACTGGCTGATTGGGCAACAGGAGATAAAAATCTCCTAACAGGTTACCAGAAATCTATCAACATGTATGAGTGGGTTTCTACCTTTGGCTAATCTTTCTCACTTCACATAGTAATTCTTTGTTGATGGGCCTGGGAGTCCTCCACGAGATAAAATTCTGCAAGTTATTTTTCCTTTTGAGCAAAATACTAGAGGCAATCAAATAATGTTAGAGCTAGTCACCATGGGAAACATGTGCCTAACTTGAGATACAGCAAGAGAAAGAGCAGTCTCAGGTGAGATGGCCAAGAAACAGAACAGATTCCCTTTGATTCAGATCACGCAATGTTCTGATACCCCAGGATGGGCGGGTATGGGCGCCCAAGACATTGACATCTTGCACACGTCCCTTTCCCTTTGATATAGACATAATCTTGTTAAAATGGAAATGTATTAGGAAAGTCAAACAATTAATTGATGCAAGAAAGGTTGTTTCATGTTTTGTGTAAATCAAAGCTGAAAATTCATTTGAGGAACAGTGCCGTATTGTAGACTAAACACAATTTGGCCTGAGTATAGGGTATGGTGTGGGTGTTAAAGTTGTTCTGGGCTACACATGGTCGGTAATCCTCAACAGAAATGTTAACTCAATTTGTCAGTATTATCTTTATGTCAACAGTAATGCTTAAATATTTACAATAGGCATAGTATGCTGAGAGTTAGTAACGCAAGATAAATTGGAAAAATGCTAACAAAATGGATGGTACTAATAGAAAGCCCTGGCACTACAGTCTCTGATTTTATATACAAGAGGCTTGCCCAAAGGTAAGATTTTATTAGGTTCTATCATTGATATGCTTCTCCAAAAGTTTCCTTAAAAAATGAAGAAAAAAGATTAAAAGTCTTTTAAAAGAAGCAAAACAATGAGTTTGCTAAATTTATTCTATATAATAAGTCAACAGTTGAGTCTAAAATACATGTTCACTACCATGCTTCTTGAGTCATAAATAATATTGCACAACTTGAACTTGCATGCATTCTCCAAATATACTGCATTTCTAAACTCTCTACAGAATTAAACAGCTAGCATGTTAAAATACAGAACAGAGATAGGAAATGTGAGAAAATGCCCTCTCTCTTCTTTCATTTCTCCAGTCCTGCTTCTGTTGCTACTGTTTGTTGTGTTAAAGGACTGCTACATGTTTAAATTCTTGAACTGAAAAAACAGAGAGATAAAACTAATAAATCCATCTCCTACGGTAAAACACTGCCACCACACCAAGCCACCTAACAAAAAATTTAATCCTTAAAAATATAAATCCCAGGATACCAAAAGCAAATGTCAAAAATTCTTATCTCAAAAGAAGAAAAAGAGGAAATTGAAAGAAACAAATGAAAGACACGTTAGAAGTGGAAAAGATAAAACTATGAATTTGTAGAATTGTGTTTCAAGTAAGGGAACAAAAATGGAGTGAAATTCCAAAATTAGCTGCTTCCCATAAAGACTTTATCAAAAAGGAGGAGAAAAGTGAATTGAAGAAAGCAAAAGGTATTTCCACTTTAAAGTCACTTTTAGTTTTCAACCCTCCTTTAGAATTAATTCATTTAATTGAGCTCTGTTCAAAGGGGAAAACGGCCACTTCCTTGAAATATGAACAGCCTGCATCATTATGCTTTGCTCCCTCCTACCATTTAAGCTGTCCTCTGATAATCTGGTTGTAACTGTTTCAGAAGAATTGATGGGAGATGTTCTAGCACTGGGAAATGTGCAACAAATGTGTCTGTGACACACGCTTCAGGACCTAATATTCCTGAAGGATCTTGCACTTCATTGCAGAAAAAGCAGATGAGTTCTCTACTCAAAAGAACCTTTACTTTCCTTTCCTATGAGAGACTTTTCAATCCCAGCTGGTGGGGTAGAAATCAAGCAGAGGTGGTCCTCAAGAGCAGCAGTGTCCATCACCCCCACCATGTAACCCTCTGGTTTTCATGCATTTCTTCCTCTTAGGTCACATGGACTTGGGCACAATTACTAAGCTTCTGAAAACTTTCAAACAGAGCATTAAATAATCCTTAGGATAGATTGTTAAATCAGATAAATAATGAGAAGAGAGAAGAACAGACATCAAAACCAGTGACGTTTTAAGAATCCTCAACTCACTAGGCCTGTTGCTATTCATGTCCATTTTAATAATACTAATCTTAGCTCCTTTATAAGAAATAATTTAAGATCAAGAGCGCTTGGGTGGCTCAATCAGTTAGGCATCCTACTCTTGATTTCTGTTCAGGTCATGATCTCAGGGATGTGAGATCAAGCCCCACATCATGCTCTGTGCTCAGCGCAGAGTCTGCTTGAGATTCTCTCCTCCCTCTATCCCTCCCCCTGCTCGCATTCTCTCTAAAATAAATAAATAAACAAATAAATAAGTAAATGAAAGCTTTAAAAAAATAACAAGGAAATATTCATCAAAAAAGGAAATAATTTGGGGCATCTAGGTGGCTCAGTGGGTTAAAGCCGCTGCCTTCGGCTCAGGTCATGACTCCCAGAGTTCTGGGATCGAGCCCCATATTGGACTCTTTGCTCGGCAGGAAGTCTGCTTCCTTCTGTCTCTCTACCTGCTTGTGATCTCTGTCTGTCAAATACATAAATAAAATCTTTAAAAAAAAAAAAAAAAAAGAAAGAATTTAAGATCACCATACATACTGGCTAACAAAGATTCATATAAGTTAACAGATGCAGTAGATGAAGAAAGGATAACCTAGTAGATATTGAAAAGAGAAAGATGAAGAGAAGATGACCTCCCAGAAAGCTAGAGTCATGCCTTTTAAAAAATAGTAGTTAACAGACATTTCAGAGATTTTTAAGAAATCATTGTCCCTCATGGATATTATAAACTGAGGAGGGGGGTATTTGTAAGCATTTAGTGCATAACACTACTACCCAGAGAAGTCCATCTCTCTTTTCTTCACATATAAATCTATAACCTTAATACTATTGATTTGAGTTATAATTACTGTTTGTATAACCAGCTATTACTACCAATAATGATGGTAGCAGCAGCATCCATCACCCCTGCCATATAACCCTCTTCTTTTCACTCATTTCTTCTTCTTATGTCACATGGACTTGCACACAATCATCTGCTTCTTCTGTCCCTTCTACAAAGAAGGGACAAATTGATCACAGTTTACTGTGATCACAGTTTACTCAAGGAAATGTATAGGGACAATTTATGAACAATTACAAACAAAAGTGTATCCTGGATATTCCAATAGTGAACTGCATACCAAAAGTACCCAAGACCCATCCCATGTGGACCCAACCAACCTCTCCTGCCCCATCTCCTAAAATTTCTTGTTTTTTCCTTTGATATACTTCCCTCCCTTTGAACATACTCTTCCCTCTATCTCAAGTGTTCTTCCCTCTTCTCCATAAAGGGAATCGTTCCCCATTCCTCACAAACCTGGTTAAATATCACCTCCTTTCCCATATTCTCACAGGTGGCTGGGTGCCCCTCCTCCTCATTCCCACAGTACTATTATTACTATTATTATTACAGCAGCGATCCCATTGTTGCTGGCTCCCTCACCAGAAAATTAACATCTTGTAGGTAGAGCTATTTACTATTTATATTTTTATTCCCAGCACATATCACAATACCAGGCATGTAGCAGGCTGTCTACTACCACAAGAAGACTTTATTACAAATCACCCCAAAACTTAGTGGCTTAAAAAAAAAATAGTGATTGGGCGCCTGGGTGGCTCAGTGGGTTAAGCCGCTGCCTTCAGCTCAGGTCATGATCTCAGGGTCCTGGGATCGAGGCCCGAATCGGGCTCTCTGCTCAGCAGGGAGCCTGCTTCCCTCTCTCTCTCTCTGCCTGCCTCTCCATCTACTTGTGATTTCTCTCTGTCAAATAAATAAATAAAATCTTTAAAAAAAAAAAAATAGTGATTTATTACTGCTCACAAGTCAGCAGGTCAACTAAGTGGTTCTTCAGGTCACAAGTGTATTTGCTCCCCCATCTACAGTAAGCAGTGGATTGGGTAGGCTCTGCTGATTCCTAGCTATTCTATTAAATCTTCAGGGTCACTTAGCCTCAGCTCTCCTCTGTATGTATCTCACATCCCTCCAGCAAGCTAGTTTAGGCACCAACTCATGACTGGGCAGAGAAACAAGAACAAGCAAGCTCAGTCACACAAAGGATAAATGAAAATGCACAAGTGCTCCTTAAGCCTGTCTGTGTCACTCACGCTATTGTCTCCTGGCCAAAGCAACTTGAATGGCCATCCCCAGAATCAGAGTGAGAGGGTACGATCAATGGATATGGATACTGGGAGGTAAGAAAAACACAGTCACTTGTGAAAGTGATGTACTGCAGGATTTAAAAAATGGATCTTGTTAAAGAGGAAAGGGCAATAAGAGACAGATTTATTTAGGGAAAAACTAGGTAAATTTATAAATCAGGCAGAGCTAGTCTTTATAACTCCCTTATGGCTACATAATCTAACAAGCAAAGAAAAGTCTAACATAGCACTTGGCATATTACAAGCACTCAGTAAATATCAGTTCTCTTCCTCTTCCCCCTTCTCTGCTTTGTTTTCTTCCCCTTTCTATGTAGGCTCCTATTTCAGCACTATCTTCCTCAATCCCCCATTGGTCTCACACTCAGAATAATGGAAACTCCTCTCTGAGACAATATCCTCACTTTGCTTCAAAATACATCTTTCCTTTATCTCAAGAGGTTGTTAAGAATTAATGATCAATTCTAGTCAGCTAATTTTCCAAGTTTTAATGACTATAAGTGCATTTTAAATATCTTGAATTAAAGAGTAATTTCAGAAACCATAAATGTATGTGTTGTCTTGGACACTCCTACAACCTCACCAACTTACTGAGTTCCCGTATTCCAATTGTATGTTAGATCTGCTCTGGATTCTGCTATAAATCTTGAAGACCCAAGGCAGATGAACCACAGTCATCATAAACCAATAGCCTTTGTTCCTAAAAGTGTATCATTAAATAGATTATATTGTGCAATTATTTTTTAATGTAAGGTATTATGAAAATTAAAAGGGCCACAATCATTTTTCAAAACAACTGATAATCATATGGCCATAAACTTTCAGTGCCTTAAACCTTCTGTGACTTATTTTCCAGAGACTGAGCTGCTGCATCATTATTAAAGAATCTCCTAAAATTAAAGAGAAATGAGCAATAGTCAAGATGGGGGGAGGGGAGAGCAAGTAAGAAAGACAAGTATGACTTAAATAGCTATGTATCACTATGACCCAGAAAATTAGTGATCTCAAAATATGGAGCTACCAGTGGGCATTTGGACACCATCAGGAAAAGCCTGGTTCTTCTTACAGATAATAAAGGGAAGGAACCACAAATGTTTATTGAGTGCTACCGTAAGCAATGCACTCAGTAATGGGACTACAGTTTGTGGAGGACACAGATAAGATATTACACCTTCCCTAAATAATTAAACTTACAACCTAGAGCAATATACAGACTTTCAATCTAACCACTGCATAATCTAACAGATGTGTTTCCAAAACTCTGGGTTTTCTTTTTCAGGCACCTGAGCCACCAAAGAAGTAGTAATTAATTTCAGGTGAAGGGAAAAGGAGAGTCTTGAGAAAAGAATAAATATTTCTTTCAAACCTTAAAAGATTAATTTGATTTTGACAGTGGTAATTGGAAGGGCATTGCAGGCTTCGTGAATAACACAAAGCAAAGGTGGAATTAAAAAGTTCCTAGTGTTCACAGGGAAAGAGTGACAGAGTGGCGAGGTATATGTAGTGTGTACGTGTGAGGGATCATCTCAGAGATAATGTGCCTGGAATGATGTGATCTGAAATCAGACTGAGTGCATACATTCAACATATAACCTAGACATTGTCCACAGCTTCCCCTCCTTCATACCTAGCCCATTCATATGGTAGAAGCTGGTTCCTGAAACGACTCATCAGTTTAAGTGAAGGTCCTTAAAATGCAAATATTATAGTCACTAACGCTTGGAAATTAACTAGAATTGATAACCAAGTCTTGACAACGTCTTGAAGAAATACAACACAGGAAAGATAAATAAATAAAGGATTATCACAGTTTCTGTCTGGGGAATGGGCTGGAGATGAGCAAGAGGAAAGTGACGAAGTTAGATAGGAGGCTAGCGCTTTAATTGGGCGAGAGGTGATGGTAGCTTCAGTTCCACAGCAGTGACTGGGGATGAAGAGAAAAGTAACAGATGTGGCAGGTATTGAAAAGGAAGTTATAACACAAAACGCCTTGAATAAATATTTGTCCAATAAATGGATTTATCCCTAAGCCACTGGGAAACCAAATATTTTTGAGGATGGAAATCATGAGATTTGTATTTTGTAATTCTGACAGTGTGACAGTGTGGCAGTGGAGGACAGTTAAAAGATGGGAATTCTGAAGGTGAAAAAATTGGTTAAGAAACTGATAAAAATGCAGGGGAAAAGAGGACTGAGGTATAAAAATAAGACAAGGAAGAATAAAGGGAACTGAAAAGAGAATTTTAAAAGAAGAGCTAGATGAAGTTAGAAGCCACTTGAGTAGTGAGTTTAGAGAACAATGAAGAGCTGAAGGCTTCTTACAAGGTGAGATATAATACCACTAACAGAAATAGGGCTCAAAGGAGAAAAGTCTGAGGAAGGAGAAGTTAGTAACTGTCTTTTAAACATACTGATCTTGAGGGGCACCTGGGTGGCTCAGTGGGTTAAGCCTCTGCCTTCGGCTCAGGTCATGATCCCAGGGTCCTGGAATCCAGCCCTGCATCGGGCTCTCTGCTCAGCAGGGAGCCTGCTTCCCCCTCTCTCTCTGCCTGCCTCTCTGCCTACTTATGATCTCTGTCTGTCAAATAAATAAATGAAATTTAAAAAAAAAAAAATACTGATCTTGAACAGAGACATAACCACATATAAAAGGACCATCACCATGCCTGTTGGCCCATTATCAGAACCAAATCTGGGGACCAGGTTCACAGAGCCTACCCACCAGGCAGAGTAGGTGGGTCGTGAGGTGTGCTGCTCTGCAGTTGTAACAAAAGTATTTAAGTTTGAAAATGTGAGGTAGGCTAGTCTGTTTGGGCACAAATATACAGCATGAGAAAAGAAAAGAGCATGTGAGGAGATATGGCTCCAAATTTGCCCTGGAAAGGCAATATGCATGAGATAAGGGACTTCAGGCTGACAGAAGCTCAGACAGCTCTCTTGCCGACACTCCCAGTTTGAGACTCTGTACAGGGAGCCCCAGAGCAAGAGGGAAGCCCTGCAAAGTCAAGAAACTGCTGCATTCTCATCACACAGAGGGAAGTCTGGCAGTGTGGTTTTCCCCTGCTCTCTTTCCATGTAGGACAACAGGATAAGATCCCAGACAGCTGAATCTGAGGGAGGAATTTGCAGAGATCAGGTTTGGGGGAGGCGGGGGGACTGGAAGTCTCTGAATTAATGCCTGCAAAGTACACCACCCCGAAGGGCCCAAAGAGGATAAAATGGATGTGACCGAATCCACCCAACAGTACCAAGGAACACCAGCTGCGAACTTCAGCTGTAAATGCGAGCAGAATAGGTACCATCTAAGGAAGGGACACAGATACAGAGAAGCAAGAGATGCCTTGCCCAAAACCCCTAATTTTCTGCTTGGACCTTCCCCCAACCCCCTGACCATCCACCACCACCATACATAACAGATACCATCTTAGGAGCTGGGGAAAACAGTAGAAGATTAATAAGAGACTGGTCATTCGATCCTGGACAGATTGAACTTTACCCAAGTGAAGTATTTACTGAAGCTGAAGCTCTCAGGTTTAAACACAACTGAACATGTCGTATAGTTGTTTTGGGGGCGGGGATCTCAGGAATAGGGTTCCCCACTACCTAGAGGGTAAAATCGAGTAGGAAGACTAGATTAAGTATGGATAAAATTAATAAATTAAATTTTTAAGCACATGCAAGTTATGAGTTAAATTTATGACCCCGCCATAATAAATAAGAAGGGTAATGGTGACAGTGTTGTAATATTAGCTGGATACGTTTCTTAATTGCCCACATTAGTAAGTACAGTCACCTGTCACAGCATTCTCAACACCAGGCAACATTTGACCTAATAAAAGAGGCAGGAAAAACATAGTTCATTGGACAGGCAGTGAGTAGGTAATCCCACTGGTACTGGAGTAGAGTGTTGATTGATATAAATGTATAGAAATGACCTTGAAAACTTAGAAAAAACATTTTGGAAAATCTTAAACATCCAACTAAGGAAATACTTCTTTAAGTATAAAAAGTAAATTCATGTTTTTAAGAATAAGTATGGCATTGGGGAAATCTGTGTTTTAGGAAGATTAACCTGACGCTTGTGCATGGGATAGTCTGGAGATGAGGGGTCAGCAAATACAGGTATCGCAGATGGGGCAGACTTGGAAGTTATGAGTCCTAAGACATATTTTAACTATGATCCTTCTGTAGTTCCCCACTCCAAAAACATCTGGAGCATTTTTTGAGATGAACTGAAGTTAAAATGAACACTGGAAGCCGTCCTAACATGGAAAATGCCGAAAACATGTCATCTACACCACTGGAAGCAAGAATGTAGGAATGGGAAGACAGACTGTGTTACAGATGGATGGACGGAAAGAGATGCCAGGAGGCTGTCTATCTTCATCCTCCTACCTCACTGCCAACTCGCTGGGTGTAGCCAGAGCACAGCAAGGCAGGCCTCCAAATTCTGAAACACACACCAGTAGCCACAGACCACATGAGAGATGGTGAAAACAGGGGCAGAGTGATGGTCCATGAAGGCAAGGGTGCAGGTAGATGTGAGTGATGCTCTGAAGGAACAACAACCTCCGCGGGCAGTAAGAGGAACCAAGGAACGATACAGCTCTGCCAATAACTAGCTACAGGACCACAAGGAAATTGTTCTCTGAACAAAAGGAGGCATTGTAAATGTGTATCAAGGTACCTCTCACGGCCAATGACTCCAAGATCTCAAAGTTCCTTCTTTTGGCTCTGGAAATTCACAAATGTGTACGTTCCTAAAGTCACGTCTTGCAAAATCCAGAGCAGTATTAGCCTTTTTGTGGTAAACCCATAGGTTGCAGGGAAAGCCTAGGATTTTCTAGTATGTCACAGAACTGTTCTGTTGAGGTTGTTTTCACTTTAGTACAAATTAAAGGAAAACCCAAAAGGCTCTTTACATAAATATTTTAAGGATAACACCTCTGAATATATTAATTTTCTTTATTATTTTCTCTACTAAAATTTTGTGGTAAACTATACAAGCCACATTTTCTCATAGTCTAGTTATTCACCAAAATACAAAAATAAAACTTGCCAATTGACTACCCCTCTTCAAATGATTTTTAACTAATGACAAATTAATTTAAAATGGCTTCAACTAAGGAAGCATATAAAAAATACACCACAGCATAAATAGATTGATATTCTCATTATTAATACTACAACATAAAATTCCTATTTTAAAACTGATCTTAGCTCCAAAATCCTATGCCACCTTCTACCCCAAACCTATGTTATCTCATTTTACTTATCCATATCATGTTAGTTTAATACGTCACTCCTACAAAAGAATTTAAAAGTCATAATTACTTCAGATTGGACCTTTCAGATTTCTTTCAAACGTGTCGTCTTGTGCCCTATCTCACACCATTTTTACCTTATTTACCCAGTTATTTTGCTTCTTGATAATGGATATTTATCTTTCATTCAGAATACTACATACTATGTGGATTTGTTTTTGAAATATCCAGTAATTTTCTTTCTGCTAGTAATATCGCAAGGATGCTCCAGGTCTCTAAATTACCCAATTAATATTATTTAGGTGATTACAGATGAGTCTTCTAGAAGAGCATCACTATAAAATAAAAGCATAAAATATTCCTATGAGTATTTTCAAAATTACACAGCTAGAATTACCTAAATGCATGAGCATATTAACAGGTGTTTGGATTCCTTGACCTTAGCTTTTAGAGGTAGATTAATTATTTTTTATGATATATGACTATAATATTTCCTCTCTATTTCACGATCCTACTATTTTCAATAAGGAAAAATAAAATCATATTTATATCATATACATGTGAAGAACTGATCTATAAAATACACCTGAGAATGTGAATCTTGCAAAAAGATCTAGTTGTTAAATGAAATCCAATAAAATACAAATACATCTACCACCCTTGAGTAACTGGAAGCTCATATATATGCTTGAGTATTGAATATTTACTATCATATGAGCTGAAGAAAAGCAGCGGTGCTTTCAAGTTGAGCACAAAAGTAATGTTTTGAAAGTGGATGAAATCCCATCTTGTCTTTGAGCTGTCATTTAAGCCCTTAGACTTTGCCCATATATTCTATCCACTATCCTTGCTCTTAGCCTGTGTTACCTGATTCCCACTACGGTTATTTCCACCTTTTGTTCACAGGCATTTCCTCTTAACAATACACCATTCAGAAAAAGGTATGTCTTTGAATTGTCAAATAGTACTTCGTCTGACAAAAGATATCACCCTAGTGTTTCAAGACTGTATGTTAGAAATCTTGAAATCAATACCATTTGTTGACTATTAGAAATGAGTTTATTTGACAAGTGGTATGTTAGAAAGTACAATCAATAACACTGAAAAACAAAATCCTACATTCCAAAATGTATAATTATTTAGCATAGGTTAATATGATACCACTTTAAGGAACCTAAAAGGATTATTCTCGGGTCTGATTTGAACATGCGTTTGTTATGACATATTTATTATATAGTAAGGTCTCTGCTCCTCAGACAAGAAGAGGCAAAAGATTGGAGCAAAGTTGAGTAATTGAAGGAGAAACTAAATGATCATAATTTCCTTGTGCTGGTGTAGATCAAATATACAAAACAAAATCTAAATTGTCTAGAATCTGAAAGAAATGTAACTAAGCAAGAAAAAGAGAATTAGAAGAATTGCACTGCATTTTCTTCAAGCACCAAGATAGCCTATTTCTGATGCAATACAATAATAATGAAAAACATATATACCTATAAAAAAATTGAAATCTAGGAAAATTTTTGGAATATTAAAATTGTTTAATACGCTAAGTCCAGTGCATTTAATATTTTATTAACTTATATTTAAAATAATATATTTGAATATAGTATTGAATATAATTTTAGAAATAACAAATTAGATTAATATGCAATTTGTTAGAGCATTTTAAAGCACATACCATACATTATAAAAAATTATAATTTATTATATTTTACTTGAAATTTAAAAATGACAATCTTCTTACTATTGCTTAAAACAACTGAAATAGATTGTTTTGATTCGTTAATTAAACATGTATTTTCACTTCTTGATATTTTAGATTTAAATTGGTAAGCTGTCTATAATTAAAATGTTTATCTACTGGTTGATCAAAAGTATTAAAGTCATAAACATGTTTACTATCTTTTTAATTCTCATACTTTTTTGCTTTTACAAAAATAAACCTCATCATGAAGAGAGATTATCATATCATATTAACAATGAACTAGGAGAGTATATGTCAGGTAATATTATTTAAAATATTTTCTAGATCTTTCCATGGGTATTTAGACATATGCAAATACATATATGAATCATACCTGTATTTTTTCAGAAATGGTAGCAAACTATACACACTGTTTTGTAGCTCCCTTTGTTACTTAACAGTACTTCTCAGAGATTTTGTTTATATCAACAGATAAGGGGCTTCTTCATTCCTGTTCTACAGCTGTACCCAATTCCATGATATGGGGACACCCCAGTGCACATCCCATCACTTCACATCAGAACACTACTGCTGAGTACTTGTTTTCATCACCTTTTCCTACTAACGAAGCGCTACAGTAAATATTCTGAAATGTCTCCTCCTACAATGCTCATTGTATCTACAGAATAAGTTAACAGTGGAATTTCCAATACAAAGGATATTGTGCATTTGTAAATGTGATAAAGAATTGTCGAATTTCCCTCCAAATAGGCCACCCAATTACACTCCCATTCACCATGTATGAGAATAATTTCTCCACATTCTGCCAATGTAGGGTGCTATCAAAGTGTTTTTAATCTTGGCCCCACTGACAGATAAAAAGTGGTACCTCGCTGGGCTTCATTTTCCATATCTGTTACGCTAAGGGAGAATGAGGGTCTTCTGATATGTTGAAGGATGCATTCTTATTTTACTTTTTTTTAGTAAAAATTTTATTTATTTATTTGACAGACAGAGATCACAAGTAGGTAGAGAGAGGGGGAAGCAGGCTCCCCGCCAAGCAGAGAGCCCAATGAGGGGCTCAATCCCAGGTCCCTGAGATCATGACCTGAGCTGAAGGCAGAGGCTTAACCCACTGAGCTACCCAGGCACCCCTGAAGTATGCATTTTTAAAGAACCAATCTGAGGTACAATTTGGTAAATTAGTTATGAAGAATCTGATACTACCATTTATTATACTCTAATACCATTATACATTACATCTTATACATCATACTCTAATACCATTCCACTACTACAGCTGTTTCTGCCAAAAGCCAACTCCACTGGTGCACCACACCCACCCCCTCCCGAGTGCTCAGTGATGCCGCTCCTTCAGTGCTCCCCTCTCCTGCTCCACAGTGAGCCATCACCATTTGCACACAGGCACCCTACATTCCCTCTTCAAAGCAAAACAAAATAAAAATCTTCTCTGACCCCTTATCTCCTAGATTTCATCTCATTCTTCTGCTTTTACAGCAAAACACCTCAAAAAAGCACCTAGGGTGCCTGAGTGGCTCAGTCGGTTAAGTATTTGCATTCGGCTCAGGTCATGATCCCGGGGGAGGGGGTGTCCTGGCATCAAACCCCACATCAGAATCACTGCTCAGCAGGAAGCCTGTTTCTCCTTCTCCCTCTGCCTGCTGCTCCCCCTGCTTATACTTTCTCTCCCTCCCTCTCTCTCTGTCAATTAAATAAATAAAATCTTAAAAAAAAAAGAAAGAAAGAAAATCACCTACACTCACTATCTTCCTTACCTCCCTTCTGAATTTCTTCCCCAACACTCCCAAGAAATAACTCTTGTCAAAGTCACTAGTGACTTCCAGGTTGCTAAAGCAAATGGGTATTTCCCAAGTCATCTCATCTGACCTAACAGCAATATCTGAATCTGAAATTCTTGATCACACTCTCCTCCTTAAAACACTTTTCACGGGTCTCCCAAGACACCACATTTGGGGGATTTCCTCCTACCTCACTGGCAACACCTTTTGTCTCTTCGCTGATTTCTCATCTCCCCAACCTGCACATACTAGATGTTAGAGCATGCCAGGAATCAAACCTCAGATTTTTTTTCTGCCTGTGCTCATGTCCTAACGATCTAATCCAGTTTCTTTTTTATACACCAGCTGTATTACTAATGCCACCAAAATTATATTTCCAGCCTAAATATGTGCCCCGAACTGCAGACTTAAATAGTCTGCTGTCTGCCTGACATATTGCCACAGGTGCCTAACAGGAATCTTTAAAGACGCCAGACAACTCCTGATTTTTTACCTCCCCCCAAATCTGTTCTGAACATATTCTTACCTATTTCATCAGTAAATTGCAAATTCATTTTTCCAGTTGTTCAAGCCAAAAATCTTAAAGTCTTCCTAGACTCCTTTCTTTCTCTTATAACCCATGTTCAATACATCAGAAAATCCCGTCGGTTTTAATTTTCGGAATGCAAACACTTATCACCTCTACCTCGATCATGCTGGTCCTAGCCAGCATCATCTCTCTCCTGGATTACTGCTATATCCTTCTAACTGGCTTTCATCTCTGTCCCATAAAATCAAATCTCAAATACTAGCCAGAGTGCTCTTTTTAAAATATGAGTCGGATTAAGTCCATTTTCTATTAAAATTCCTCTAATACTAGGGCACTTGGGTGGCTCAGTTGGTTAAGCGTCTACCTTGAGCTCAGGTCATGATTTCAGAGGTCTGAGATCAAGCCCCATAGGAAGTCTGCTTCTCCCTCTCCCTCTTCCCCTGCTCCCTGCTCATGCTCTTTCTCTCTCTTTCAAATAAATAAATAAAATCTATTAAAAAATCCTTCAATATCTTTTCATCTCACTCAAAGCAAAATCCAACATTATAAAAAGGTTCAAGATGCTGCATGGTCTGGCATTCCTGCAATCCGAGCTTTTTTCCCCACATGGCTCTTGCCCAGTCAATCTTGGACTGAGTCTTTTTGCTGTTCCTGGAGCACATCAAGCAGGCTGCTACTTTATGCTCATATACCTGATGTTCTTCTTGTCTGGAGCACTCTCCTTCCAGAAAGCCGTAAGCCTTGTTCTCTCCTTTCCTTCAGGTATCTACTCAACTCTCACTTTATTAGAGAAGGTTTCTCTCATCAATCGTGTAAAATAACAACCTCCACCTCCTGGTATTCCAAAAAGAGAAAAGGATATTCACTAGTGGCACAACCAAATGGATTTCCAAAACCTCTATGATTCATCAAGATGTTCCTCTCATCAAGATGCTTAACTTGGGGGCACCCCGGTGGCCCAGTTCGTTAAGCATCTGCCTTTGGCTCAGGTCATGATTCCAGGGTCCTGGGATCAAGCCCCACATCAGGCTCCCTGCTCAACAGGGAGACTGCTACTCCCTCTCCCACTCCCCCTACTTGTGTTCCCTCTCTCGCTGTTTCTCTGTCAAATAAATAAATAAAATATTAAAAAAAAAAAAAGATGCTTAACTTCACTTTTTCAGTTTCCCCATCTATAAAATGGGGACAATAATACCTACTCAGAGAAGCATTGAGAGCTACATAACGCATGTAAAAATATTTAACACAATTCTTGACACAAGATTCAATTAATAAATATTATCTATTACTATTTTCATTATTATTATTGGTTTTATTTCTAATACAACCACCAACTGAAATAAGGCATTCCTATACCATGAATATTATCATAGTAGTATCATAACTGATCGCTTCTCCCATATTTCTCCATTCAAGTAAAACAAAATTGACCTCCATAAAATATCCTCTTTTCTCAAAAACTTCCAGTTACTCTCTAATTGCCCATAGAATAAGATCCAAGTTCCTTAGCCTGACATTCAGCACCCTGCACAATAGGCCTTATCAGGATTTATCTCTATAACTGAATTCCCCACCATTTTGAATCAAGTCCATGGTCATACTTTGCTCTCAGACTACCTCACACACACTCCCACCTGAGCCCTTTGCAAATATCACTCCCTCCATCTAAAATGTTGTTTCTCCTTTAAGTACCTGAAAGTTCTAGTTATGTTCTGATAATCCCCCATGCTTTTATTGAATTTTTTTTCACTTTAAAATACTGTACCATGTATTGCCTATTCCAAATCTATCTAATAATAATATAATGTGAGCCACATGGGTAATTTTAAATTTACCAGTAATGACATTACAAACCTTTAAAAGAAACAGATGAAATTAAATAAAATAATATATTCAATATATGTAAAATATTATCCTTTCAATGTAAAAGAATTACTGAGATATTCTTTTTATATTGTTCCAAAATCCATGCATATTTTACATATATAACACATCTCAAGTCAGACACTACATTTTCATAGGAAATAATTACTCTATATTTAGACTCTATAGAACATACAATTAAAAAGTAAATCGACAGCCTTTTCAGGCAGCCAGGAAGACGGCGGACTTTCAGACTGAGTGTGCTACCAAAAGTAGCCAACCATCTTTCAAAATAAAAAGAGGGTCCTGCTTGGAGAAACTGGCAAGGAAAAGCTCCCATGATACTACAAAAACAGCAGACTGGGCTTCAAGATGCCCAAGGAGGCCATTGAGGGCACCTATATTGACAGGGAATGTCAATATACTTACTACTGATGTCTCCATCAAAAGATGGATTTTGTCTGGTGTGGTGACCAAGATGAAGATGCAGGGGGCCACTGTCATCCTCTCAGACTACCTCCACTACCTCCAAAAGTACAACCACTTTGAGAAACACAAGAACATGTCTGTGCATGTCCCCATGCTTCAGGGATGTCTTAGATGGGCAACGCTGTCACAGTGGGCAAGTGCCTGCCTGTGAGCAAGACTGTGCATTTCAACATGCTCGTGAAGACATGAAGGCCACTGGCACCAAGAAACAATTCCTTAAGTTCTGAGACTAGACATCTGCCCACACCCCTGAAGAAAACAAAGTTACTCTCCCAGTTTAAAAAAAAAAAGAAAAAAGTAAATGACATACCCAAGTTGTTACAAACATCCATAAAAATGTTTAATGTAATGACATATCAGTTTCCAAATTTAAATTTAAAATAATTAAAACTAAATAAAATCTAAAATTCAGTTCCTCATTTGCACTTACACGTATCAATTTCTCAGTAGCCACCTCCGGCTAGTCACTATGTCTTGGACATTAGATTATTAATTAACTACAGTATCTTGTGTCACTATCTTGTGTATGATTCACCATGACAATGAAAATTATCTCACACAGATCACCAAACAATCTTCTGCCCCTATAGAGTACTTGCCATTAGTGATAACTAATTCAGATGAATGTTTTAGATGTGAAGTCCTGTATGGTCCATTATTGTCATCTTTGAGTCACTGAAATTCCAAATTTATATGTAAATACACATTTGTGTGAATGTGTATGTAAAAGGGAGAGTTTATTTCCCCTCATAACAGTCCTTGATCTCTTGGTGCATCTCCATTGGTCTGGATAACCAAAAAAGTAATTAGAAAAATTCAAAAATAATCTGGTATTCCGTCTGATCTTGCCACAGACATCAATCAAGCAAAAGCTGACTTGAGCAGATGGGTTTACTACTAATGCTTTCTGACCACCAACAATAGGTGGTCAGAAATTGCCTCATTTCCTAAAGATACAAGCTCTTGTCTCTAGAACAACAAGGATGGGAGTTCCAGAGACACAAGAATTCTATAGAAACTAGTTCTATTCCATATCCCACAAAATTTGGTTTAGGAACAGCTGACTTTAGATATAACTTTATAGAGGGTAAGGAACCCTAGACTTATGAAAATTACTGAGGACCAATATTAACAGACATATCACCTAAACTAATATGTAAGGCCAAAAAAGAATCCTGTCACAGATTTTACTATCCTAAACACTAAAAGAAAAAGACATATTTATGAAATTTTCCCAATCTGGGCATAGCATTTTAACTTCCAGGAGGTTTTCAAGCATGCATGTGTAGTCCAAAGATCCAAGACCCAGCTGAATATCAGAGCACACTATGGGGGGAGGGGGACATTCCAGGAGATCCATGAAAGCTGAAGATCCATGAAACCCTCACAAATTCGGATATGAGTTGCATTATGAACAATAAACACAGAACAGCTGCTGTGTGCAACACACTCTGCTTACCCTTGTGATTAAATTAAATCCCCTCTACTTAAGCATCAGAGACCACCCTACTCGTTCTCCAGAAGCTCAAGTCCTTCTATCTGTCAGGCCATGGCATCCTTTCTCATAATAATAGGTGACCCCTTTCAACCTGATCCTCAACTCAGAAAAGTGCTGGAAAAGCCCAGTGATCACACTCATAGAATAACTAACCATATCTATTCTCCTTTTCAATTTTCCCCCAATTACTTCTGTCTGAAAGACTTTGAAAGTCTATTTCTAACCAATGGGAAAAAATTTAGAACAAGTTTTTGTCTATAATTCATCACATTTCCTCTACCCTAGCCAATACCACCTTCCTTAAACATCCTTATAAACTTGCAAAAAGGGTCCCACTATTTTTCTGATCAGAAAACCTATATTTCAAAATAAGCAAATTTATTTCATATAGTTATAAAGATAGATTTCATTCCTATCTGAAATATATAGTTCACCTCTTAAAATTCAGAAACCACATCTTTTACTTCTCCCCTGCTTTCCAGTCCACAGCTGGGTGTGGATTTATATCAAACTTGCATGGGCATCACATCACACTGGAATCCTGCTTTCAAAAGTGCAAGCCTAAGATGATTTTGGTAGACAAGATTTTATTTTCAGAATAGGAATAAAGGAATAGAATAATCCCCATAGATCCCTCTCTAGACCTCCCCAGCCGGCTGTGTGACTCCTCACCTGGCCCCTCTTGGGAAACACAGGAAAAAGAAAAATGAGAGATCAGGGCAGAGCCTGGACACAGCCCTAGGCTAGGATTTGCTAGTAAGTAAACAGCTTGTGACCTGGACTTGCTAGCATTCTCTCTCTCTCTCTGAGACAGCAAAAGAGACAGGAGGTGCACAATGGGACTCCTAATTTTCAGGAGGCCTTCAAGTCGGATCACCTTACACCCATACATTTTATCACTCGAGCGCACTGCTTTTCCCAAAAGGATGCCCTCTCAAGCTGGATATTCAGAGTCAAAAACAAGTCATTGGAATCAAAGCCCACCAGCCACAAAGAACTGCACTTAGGAAAACTATATCCCTCAGTTGTCTATTTGGCCACAGGGATCGCTATCACTCTGTTTTCTGGTAATGGTTTTACTTGGGGCTAAAGAGATTTTACTCCTATCTTTATAATGTTTCTTGAAAAGGTCCAAAATATAAAGTTTCTCTTATCTATGAAATATAAGAGAAAAGAGAACAATTTCCTTCCACTCAAACAACAATTCTGTATTTAAAGCTGTATCATAATATTAAAATATTAATTATAATGCTTTACACTTAAATGGTGTTGGTTCTTAGAACAGGCACTAAGACCTTCAGGTATATTAATTCATTTAATCATATTTTATCAACTGTAAGAAACTCTTTCCAATGCCATACTCAAGTCCCACAGAACCAAAGCAATCGAACATCAGAACGGTTTCTTCCCGTAAGCTTGCCTTTGCCTTTTCCCAAAAGGGAAATGTCAGGAGGACTAGTAGAATGTGTAAGATGACATAACACTTCCTTGTCCCAACATTCCTTATTCACTCCTCATATGGAGACATATCTTTATCCTAAGCCCGCACGACTCTTAACCCTTCAGGAAAACTGCCTTGGCAAACTGCCCTTCCCAGCAGCCAGCAGATGCCAAAACAGAGGAAGTGGATTTGCTCCTCGCACCGGCTACTCCCTGGCAGATTCCAGAGCTGTTAACCGGCTGTGGCTTCAGGCTTATCTAGGGACGTGTCACATGTTTGTGCTGTTATGTGATCCACCCTGGCTGCCTCGTGCTCCTAAAAGCTTTTTCCATCCAATGACTTTTACACATTTCTAACAATTGTGAATGAGGTGTCACGGGACTCCCAATCACAGGGACAGGCTTTTGTGGGGAGGGGAAGGCGACCTCTCACCACCTGAACGCAGCCCAGCTGCGAAAGCAGAGCTCTCCCCTCAGTACCCTGCACTCCGGCTTCCTGCCGCCAGCCCCCACCCCAACAACTCAACAACCGTCCCCTGCCACCACCTCGGGCACCCAAGTCTCTTCATGGAGACTTTTCCCTAGCCAACAATTCTTGAATTGCTACATCCAGAGAGACACCTCTCGGGCCTCCTTACTTGACTTGGTTGGGGCTGTGACACTGTTGACCCTCCTGCCCTGGGAACAGTCTTCTGTGGGCAGGACCACGCCGCCCTACCCCTCCCACCATCACGGCTGCAGCCCCTCGGCTCCCTTCCTCACTTACTTCCCTCGGGGTTCCCCTTCCCTGCTGCCATTACCCAGGTGTCCTAGTCAGTTCGGGCAGCTAGCTAACAGTGTACCACAGACTGCATGGCTTATAACAAGAGAAATCTATTTCTTACGGTTCGAGAAGCTAGAAGTCCAAGGAGATCAAGGGGTTCCAGCGACCAGCTGGTTGGATCCTCCCACGGCAGAAAGAGGACATGAGAGCTCTCTAGGGTCTCTCTTATATCCCAATCACGAAGGCTCCAGCTCGTGACCCAATCACCTCCCAAAGGCCTCACCTCTTAACACCATCGTGTTAGTCGTTAGGCAAACAGCATGTCAACGTGACGGGGGACATGATCAGTCCGTAACATCATGTCTATGTCCCAGCTTCTCTCCTCCCTTCTCTATCAGTTTGCCCTAGAGAATGACATTTGTGCTTGCAGCATCAACCTACAAGATGTCAACCCTAACCCTTATTTTCAACTCCCACTTCTCTCCTGGGCTCCAGATACACTCTCGTAACTGCCCAGGAACATCCCGACCAGGATGCTCACATCACCTCACACTCAAACCCATTCTTTTACCGCACCCTCCTACACAACAAACTCTTTCCTCCTGAACCCCTTACCTCAATTAGTGGCAACACTATCCTCACAGCTGCTGTGCCACTGTGAAGCATGGCTATAGATTCTTTGACATAGCTGAGATTTCTGAGGTTGGGTCATAAAAAAAACTGACAGTTCTGCCTTGGTTTCTGGAAGCACGTGCTCTTGGAGCCCGGGGCCATGAGGCCAAAAGTTCGATGATGCTCCAATGGCCATGCTTGAGGTCACATGTAGAGTGCTCTGGCCACTCTTGTGAGTGAAGAGGCCATTTATGAACTGGGTCTTCCAGCCCTGACCTTCCACCAGCCCCCAGCCGTTTTAGGAACCCCCTGCCGTTTGGATCATCCCACCAAGTTCCCAGACATTGTGAAGCAAAGGGGAGTTTTCATCATCATGCTCTTTCTGAATTCCAAATCCACAAAAACCATGAATATTAAAATTTTAAAAAATTTTTTCTTTAATGCCACTGAATTTTGGGTGGTTTGTAATGCAACAATAACTATTAGTTTCCCAAACTTCAAACAAGGGAGTCATTACCTTCTTCTCTCCCATGTTTTTATTAACAAATAATTTCATTAAGGACCTACTATGTGCCAAGCACTATAGCAAGGATTGACAATACCAATAAATTATGGTCCAGTAGAGAGTCTGTGCAAAGAAAATAAATCACAACCAAATAAAACAGCATTTCGCAACCCTGTTCCAGAGAAATAAGACAGATGTTTTTCAAAAGAGATGTTTCATGGTCAATCAATTCTGGAACCCTTCAGTAAAAACAAGTTTCTTTTCTTTTTTTTTTTTTTTTTTTTTGGAAAGGTAACAAGACAGTTTATTTTTTAAATAAAAAAGAAAAATCAAATTAAAAGTTTCTTTCCTGAAATACCTCTTGGGATCATTAGTATTCAAATGTATATAATAAATATATGAAAGAAGTCTAGAGTACAGAGTTTCCCAAAATTATTATACCATAAGACAGATTTGGGATTTTTGTTTATTTGTTTGCTTTGTTTTGAAGAGAAACTCAAGGAAATAGAGTCCTGCAAAACACTGTGAAAAGAATTCATTCAATAATTAGATGTAGAACATGAACTGGGAGTCTAGGAGAAGGGCAACAGAGCATCTCCTCAGGTATCAGGGGACAACTCAAGGAGGAAGTATTATCTGAAGTGAGACACAAAGAGGAAAAGGAAGGTGCCAGGTGGGCAAGCTGTGGGAAGGCAGACCACCGACTTATGAAGAGGTCCTGGGCAGACCTGGCTATTTAGGTAAACTCTAAGGAAATGCTACAGAACTCTAATATTTTTGCCTCTTTCTGAGAGACAGATGCTAGAATTTCAAGTTCAGGTCAGAAGCTGTTTACTTACTAGCAAATCCTAGCCTAGGGCTGTGTCCAGGCTCTGCCCTGATCTCTCATTTTTCTTTTTCCTGTGTTTCCCAAGAGGGCCCAGGTGAAGAGCCACGGTAGCTGCCTGGAGTGTTCTCATCCCTTTATTTCTGTATTTACAGTAAATGTTTTCTTAATTTAAAATCTGCTTCTTATGTCCGCACTTCAAAAGTAAGAAATCAACTTGAACTAATGTCCCCAAACTCTTGGACTACTGCACATGAGATGCGGTGGTCTAGAGAATCCCGACCACATCTAAGATGTGATTCCCTCGTTTACTAGCATTGTATTTTTCGGGTAAGAAAAATGACTCCTGACACCACATGAGGAACGTTTATTAAAATGCTGGTATTTTATAAAATAAATGCTGAAAATTTTTACAGAAATTCACGAGGCTATTTTTTTTTAAGATTTTTATGTATTTATTTGACAGAGAGAGATCACAAGTAAGCAGAGAGGCAGGCAGAGAGAGAGGAAGGGAAGCAGGCTCCCTGCCAAGCAGAGAGCCCGATGCGGGACTCGATCCCAGGACCCTGAGATCATGACCTGAGCCGAAGGCAGCAGCGTAACCCACTGAGCCACCCAGGCGCCCCCACGAGGCTATTTTAAGATGATGGGACAGATTACAACAAAATAAAGGTGATGACTGAAGGCTGTAGATAAAGTATCTCTCTATCTATATACACAGAGAGAAAGAGAGACTATATATATAACGTATATGTAGAGAGACTATATTTAGTGTCTCTCTGTCCTCTCTGTGTCTGTCTTATCCCTCCCTTGTCTCTCTTTGTCCCTGTCTATCTCTCCCTTCTTCCCCTACCCCATATATATATATATATACACACGCGCGCACACAGACACACACACACAGACACACACATATATCTACGCATATAATCCAGACTTTAAAGTCATTTTGTATAAGAAGGACTACCTCTCTCCCCTGTCTCTCTCTCCTCCTTTCAAGAGATGGAGCATCCATGAGGGAATTCTAGCAATTAAGGTCTAATGAGACATAATCAAAGACCAGGAGTAATGTTCCTAACTGGCTTTGATTTGGGGAGGTATAAACCGAGTTGATTTTATTCTGGAGCAGATAAACTCTGAGCTCCCCAGTTAAAGAACATTACTCTAGAATTTCTCATAGAACCACCACTCTTAGAGGCTAGAACGGTCTGAGTAACAATGTGGGGTGTGACAGACCACATCTCTGCAAACTGAGACTGCGCTGAGGACACCCCCTTCAGCTGCTCTTGTAAGGCATCTCTAATCTGGCATAGGCAAGCATCAGAAAGGAGCAACCACAAAGATGGCCCCATAGGAGTCCCCACCCCTATGACCCCCAGAGATCAACCATTAGACAGCTATCAGTGAACAAGAACAGCTTCAGAAGAGCTCTGGAATCCACTTAAGAAACTTCAGCAACAGAGTAGAACAAAAAGCCTGAGACTCCCCACGCAGAAAGGGAAGGAAGAATAGCTTCATTTTGCCTGCACCATCCCATCCCTTGGGCCAGCCCTGCTTAGTGCAAAAGGAAACTCTCCAGCTGGAAAGCGTTCTCCTGGCTGGGGAACGGAAAGAGGAGTAAATGACCAGCTATCCAGCCTTTCGGGACACCTTACAAAGGACCCACTTCAGTTTTACCCTACCCAGCGGCCAGCAAAGCCGAGAAGAATGGAGACATCCAGGATCAAGGAAGAAGAGCAGGGCCACCGGTATGAGGCCTGCAGCAGGAACAGCCGTGATTCCCAGCGTCCTTCTCTGCAGAGGATCCCAGCAGATGTGGCCACTACATTAACGTTCACCCCGTGGCATTCACATTCGCAGACACCAGCCACCTGAGTCCCTTCACGCTCATGCTCTCCTCCCCGTGCTGGAGCCTGGAACGCACACCAGCACCAGCCCAGGCCTCTGCAGCTGCGTGAGTGCAAAAAGCCAGACTGGAGCCTTGAGGCTGACCTCCCACTGCCATGTGTGCACTTGGGGCTAGCCCCTCCGCTGAGTACTAACACACCACTGGCCTAATCTCCCTCACCAGCTTCCACTGCGTGTGCCCACGGTGAGACTCTACAGCCACAGAAGGGCACACTCACAGCCAAGGCCCTTACAGCCCTGTCTCCTGTCACCAGCCTGCACCACCGAGCTTGTTTGCAATTAGTCCCCGCAGCTGTGCACAGCACCTCACCAGCCCAACTCCCATCATCAGCCTCCCCTGCCATTCATGTGCCCTAGGGGAGATCTGCAGCCACAAGAATGCATGACAATAGCCAGGACATCCACTACAACGGCTAACATGCCTCAGTTGGCCTTGGTCCTCACTGCTGGTCCTGAACCACCCCTCACCCCCCGCATTATGTATGTGTCTGCAGCCAGCCCTTGCCACTACACAGGAACCTGCGCTGGTACCTGCAGCCAACCAGGTGTACACCATCGCTCTGACCATCACCAGTACCTGCCCTTGTATCTAGCCCCTGAACCTAGAAGTGCTACTGAGGATCTCAACAGACTTTGCAACCACTGAAGACCTCAGTACTCACCAAGAAACATACCATTGTTGATGCTAAGGACCTCAGCAGCCTGGGCAATAAGACACCACACCCTCTCACGCTAGAACCATCCCACACTCCTGCACTTCATGCCCTGCACCACTAGACCCGTAATCACAGCACACTTCACTGTGCTCCCCAACAGGTGCAAGTCTCTCCTTACTGAAGTCAGTTCATAAAGTCTGGGAGAGATCACTGCTTCTTCAAATGCACAGACATCTACACAGGGCCATAAGAATCACAAAGTATTGGGGAAACATGACAACAACAAAAGAACACAGTAAACTTCTAATAACTGAACCCAAAGAAATGGAGATAGGTGAACTGTCTAACAAAAATTACAAAAGAATTGTTCTAAAGATGTTCAGAGAGCCATAAAAGAACATAGATAAGCAAGACTTAATGCAACACCATTAAGAGAAGCAATCTCTGTTTTTCTGAAAATAAATAAATTGAAAAAATTAAAAAAAAATACATATCCTTAAAAGAGAGAGAGAGAGAGAGAGAAGCAATCTACAGATCATTTAAGTCCCAGAAAAGAAAGACCAGGAGAAAGGAGTGAAAAGGTTATTTAAAGAAATAATAGCTGAGACCTTCCCAAATCTGGGGAGGGATTTAGACATCCAAGTTCAGTAAACTAACAGTAATCCCACAATTTCAATCCAAAATGATCTTCTTGGGGTGCCTGGGTGGCTCAGTCATTAAGCATCTACCTTCAGCTCAGGTCATAATCCCAGGGTCCTAGGATCTAGCCCTGCATCAGGCTCCCTGCTCAGCAGGAAGCCTGCTTCTCCATTTCCCACTCCCCCTGCTTGTGTTCCCTCTCTCACTGTGTCTCTATCAAATAAATAAATAAAATCACACCCAAAAAATGACCTTCTCTAAGACACATTATTTTAAAAGTGTCTAATATCAATAACAAGAAGAGAATTTTAAAAGAAACAAGAGGAAAACAATCCTTTCATACAAGGGAGCCCCCGAAAGATCATTGGTGGATTTCTCAGCAGATATCTTGCAGGCCAGGAAAATATAGAAGTATATATTCAAGATGTTGAAAGAAAATACTGCCAGCCAAGAATACTTTACCCAACAAAGCTGTTGTTCAGAAATGAAAGCAAGATAAAGACTTACTCAAACAAACAAAAGCTGATGGAGTTCATCACCACTAGACCTGCCTCAAAAGAAATGCTAAAAGGACTTTGTTCTTCAAGCTGAAACAAAAGAACACTAGAAGTAACATGAAAATATGAAAATATACAACATACTCATTAAGCTAAGTATACCATCAAATTCAGAATACACTAATACTGTGATACAGTGCTGTACTGACCCCTTAACTCTAGTATGAAGGCTGAAGGACAGCTGTATTAAAAATAACTACAGCAAGAGGTAAAAGATCTGTACTCTGAAAACTACTGAACACTCATGAAAGAAGTTGAAGAAGACACAAAGAAATGGAAAAGCATTCCATGCTCATGGACTGGAAGAACAAATGTTGTTAAAATTTGGTACTATGCTGTGGTACCCAAAGCAACCTATACCTTCAAGGCAAAGCTTATCGAAATACCATCAACATTTTTCACAGAGCTGGAACAAATAATCCTAAAACATGTATGGGACCAAAAAAGACCCTGAACAGCCAGAAGAATATTGAAAAAGAAAATCAAAGCTGGTAGCATCCCATTTCCAAACTTGAAGCTCTATTACAAAGCTATAATCATCAAGACAGTATGGCACTAGCACAAAAAGACACATAGCTCAATGGAACAGAATAGAGAACCCAGAAATGGACCCTCAACTCTGCCAACTAACCTTCGACAAAGCAGGACAGAACGTCCAATAAAAATAGGAGAGCCTTGGGGCACCTGGGTGGCTCAGTGAGTTAAGCCTCTGCCTTTGGCTCAGGTCATGATCCCAGGGTCCTGGGATCAAGCCCCACATCGGGATCTCTGCTCAGCAGGAAACCTGCTTCCCCCCTCTCTCTCTGCCTGCCTCTCTGCCTACTTGCGATCTCTCTCTCTCTCTGTTCAATAAATAAATAAAATCTTAAAAAAAAAAAAAGGAGTGTCTCTTCAATAAATGGTGTTGGGAAAATTGGACAGCCACATGCAGAAGAATGAAACTGGACCATTTCTTTACTCTACACACAAAAATAAACTCAAAATGGATGAAAGACATAAATGTGAGACAGCAAACCATCAAAGTCCTTAAGGAGAACACAGGCAACAACCTCTGTGACCTCATCCACAGCAACTTCTTGCTAGACACATCTCCAAAGGCAAGGGAAACAGAAGCAAAAATGAACTACTGGGACTTCATCAAGATCAAAAGCTTCTGCACAGAAAAGGAAACAGTCAACAAAACCAAAAGACAACCTACAGAATGGGAGAAGGCATCTGCAAACGTCTTATCAGATAATGGGCTAGTATCCAAAATCTATAAAGAACTTATCAAATTCAACACCAAAAAACAAATATTCCAGTCAAAATATGGGCAGAAGACATGAACAGACATTTCTCAAAAAAAGACAAATGGCCAAGAAATACATGAAAAAATGTTCCACATCACAAGGCATTAGGGAACTACAGGTCAAAACCACCATGAGATACCACCCCATATCAGTCAGAACAGCTAAAATTAATAAGCCAGAAAATGGAAATATTGGCAAGGATGTGGATAAAGGGGAAGCCTCTTAAACTCTTGGCAGGAATACAAGCTGATGCAGCCACTCTGGAAAGCAGTATGGAGGTTCCTCAAAAAGTTAAAAATAGAGCTACCTTATGACCCCAAAATTGCACTACTAGGTATAATCTAAAGGATACAAAAATGTAGCAATCCAAAGGAGCACCTGCACCCTAATGTTCATAGCATCAATGTCCACAATAGCCAAACTGTGGAAAGAGTCCAGATGTCCATCAATAGATGGATGGATAAAGAAGATATGGTATGTATATACAATGGAATATCACTCGGCCATCAAAAAATGAAATCTTACCATTTGCAATGATGTGGATGGAACTAGATGGTATTATGCTAAGAAAAATAAGTCAACCAGGGAAAAACAATTATTATATGATTTCACTTATTAATGGAATTTAAGAAACAAAGCAGAGGATCATAGAGGAAAGGAGAGAAAAATAAAGTAAGATGAAATCATAGAGGGAGACACAGCGTAAGAGACTCTTGGCTACAGAAACAAAGTGAAGGCTGCTGAAGGGAAGGTGGAGGTGGGGTGGGATAACTGGGTGGCAGACATTAAGGAGGGCATGTGACGGAATGAGCACTGAGTGTTATGTGCAACTGATGAATCACTGAACTCTACCTCTGAAACTAATAAACTCTGTATCTTAATTAACTGAATTGAAATAAAATTTTTTAAAAAATTAAGTAAAAATAACTATAGCTATAATAATTTGTTAATAAATACATGGAATAAAATGAGGTAAACTGGGCATCAAAAACTATAAAAGGCAGGATTAAAAAAGTAGGGTTTTGGGTTTGGTGGGGTTGGAATATACTTGACACAGAAAGCTATATTAGTTTCAGGTGTACAAAATAGCTATTTGAAAACTCTGTGTGTTATGCTATGCTCACCATAAGCGAAGCTACCATCTGTCACCATACAACACTATTACAATATCATTAACTATATTCCTTATGCTGTACCTTTCATCCTTGTGACTTATTCATTCCATAATTAAAAGCCTGTATCTCCCACACCCATTCACCCAAAAAGGTGGAGTTTTTGCATGTGATCAAACTGAAGTTGTTATCAGTTTAAAACTGACAGTCATATCAACAAGATATTTCAAGTGAGCCTGAGGGTACCACAAAATAAAACCTATAGTAGATATGCATGAGGTAAAAAGAAGGAAATCTAAGCATAATAATATAGAAAATCTTCAATTCCTAAAGAACAGTAGGAGAAAAAAATAAAAAAAAAGAAACTATAAAATGGCCGGGAAACAGTTAATAAAATGGCAATGTAAATCCTCGCCTATCAATAATTACTTTAAATGTAAATGGAATATAGTCTCCAATTAAAAGGCATGAAATAGCTGATTGGATTAAAAAAAAAAAAAGACCTAACTATATGCTACCTACAAGAGACTAAAAATAGGCAAGATATGGAAGGAACCTAAGTGTCCATTTATGGATGAATTAATAAAGAAAATGTGATATATACACATATGTGTGTGTGTATATACAATGAAATATTACTCAGCCACGAAAAAAAGGAAATCTTGCCATTTGCAACAATATGGATGGACCCTGTGGACATTATGCTAGGTGAAAAAAGTCAAAGAAAGACAAATACCATACAATTCATATATATGTATATACATATATATACACACACACATATATACATATATAAACACAACACTTAGAAACAAAGAATAGAATGGTGCTTGCCAGGGGCTGTGTGGTAAGAGAAATGAGACATAGGTCAAAGGGTACAAACTTTCACTTACGAAATGAGTAACTTCCCGGGATTTAAAGCACAGTATAGTGACTATAGTTAACAGCACTGTACTGTATACTTTAAAGTCATTGTGGAAGTAGAGCTTTAATGTTCTCACTATAACAATAAAACAAAATGGTAATTATGCAAGACGAAGGATGTTAACTAACTTTGTGGCAGTTAACATTTCATGATACATGCATATATCAAGTGATCACACTGTGCACCTTAAGCTTACACAATGATATATGTCAAACATACCTCGGTGAAGCTGGGGGGAAAAAAGAATCAGAAAAACAACAGATAACCCACAGTGGCATATTTATATGACATTAAAACAGCACCTACTTCTCCACTCACACTGCAAAGAAGAAAAAGATTCTGTCAAAAGTGTAGTTGCTAATTCAGTAAAAACCACTTTCTACATCAAACATGTCTCAGGAAGTAAATGTGTCAAAACACGATCTTAAACTTATAAGAGAAATTTCAACTAAAAATTTTTCATTTTGATCCCCCATATATATTCTTACTTCAGGATTAATTTAAATTTAACTTAAGTCTCCAGGTCACCAAGAAATCTAGCAAAACCTTTACCACACTGGCAGTATTTTCAAGCTGGAATCCATCAAGTTTCCTTAAGAAACTTCACTGTGAAAAGCATCAGCTTATAAATGAATAAGAAATCTTCGGAAGCAATCTTATTTTGGAAAGTAATCCTTTAAAGGAAGCAAAGAGTGGAGGTGCCTGGGTGGTTCAGTCAGTTAAATGTCTGCCTTTGGCTCAAGTGATCAAGCCCCACGTTGAGCTTCCTGCTCAGTGCGGGTGGGGGGGGGGTCTGCTTCTCCTTCTCCCTCTGACCTTCTCCCAACTCATTCTCTCTCTCTCTCAAATAAATAAAATCTTTTTAAAAAATAAAAATAAAAAATAAAGAAAGCAAAAAGTGTTGTTCATGAAGGAGACAGGGAAAGATAAAAAGAAGCTTAACTTTAACCATAATTAGAGAATCAGAGAACTGAATATTTAAACCACTAGGATTTATTATTTCACCCACAGACTATCACAACAGTGTAAACTGGTAGTACTACTTTGGAAAACAATTTGGTGTTAACTGTTGAAGTTGAGAACCTAAAAATAAAATAAGACAAAATAAAGTTAAGAACCTGTCTGTGTCCCACTCATCTTACTCCTTATCATGTTTCAAAATTTAGGGTTATGACTCCCAATAAAAATATTTTTATGTCACAATTCAACACATGGATATATAACACACACATATACTCATACACACTGAAGTAAAAGTTTTATGAAACAATCCTCAGCCCTTAGATGTAGAATGCACTCTGACATTTTCCGATCTAGTCTAGTTTAGTGTAAGAATTTTTTTTTAATGCTAATCACAAGTCACTGAATTGATCTCAGATTCCAATGATGGATCACAAACCATAGTTTAAAAGACACCATCCTAGTGAAACTAATACATATCACAAGATATATACAAGAATACTCATATCTACATGATTTTCAAGAGTGAAAAGAAGGAAATAATTTTATATTTTAGATAAATCTAAATGTTCACAGAAATACTGTATGTTCACAGAATCCAATACTACATCGCAGTAAAAATGAATAAACTATGGTTACATACGTCATCATGAATGAATCTCAGAAACATAGTTTGAGTGACAAAAACAAATTATAAAAGTGTAACTCCATTTAAACAAAATCCAAAATCATGCAAAAGTAAATATGGTGAACTATATGATTCTTAAGGAAATGGGAAACACAAAATTCAGGATAACAATACCCTCTGAGAGACAGCAGAAAAGAAAGGGGATGGAGTGTCAAAAGGGCATAAATGGATTGTGTATCACCCGTGGCTGCACCATCACTGCCCTACCCCCGCCCCCACGGGGCAGCCACTTATGGTCAAATGACTTCCCACCTCAAAGCCCTCTCAAAATACAGTTGTCCTCCTATTGGTTTCCACAGCCCTATGCTCACTGACAAAATTGTTCAGAAATAGTTGTTAACCTTCACAGGCACAATATTTGTAATGTAAAGACATCAAAATGAGCTGATAATGATACTGACACTTAAAGGACCTACTGGCAGAGGTTTAGTGAATGTCAGCAGGAAAGACATACTGAAAGTGGCAGAACTGCAACAGTCAGCAAATTTCATCACCTAAGAATCGCCTATTTCACAAGGACCCAGAATAAATTCATCAGATTAGATTTTTACTAAGCAGAAAATTAAATAGAACTACTTGCTCAAAGACAAATAAGAAACAAAGTTTTTGGATACAACCCCGTTTAACTGAATTTGCACCATGTAAAAAGGAGAAATAAAAGATTTGACTGTGATGTGATTCAGACACCAGAGATAAAGCAAGTATCAGTGATATCTAACATTATACAGTGACAACAAGGACAGCGATTTACAGAGTACAATGTAAACAACCTAAAATTTAAGAGCATTTAGTTGTGTTTGTTTATATGATCATCTTAGCAAAAATTCCAAATAATCTATCTTTCTGGGTGTCAATGTCAACAAACTGGAAATAGATTATAAGTTTAGAGTTCAAATAACATCCTCATTTTTTCTGTGAATTTATCTGATAATGGTCAAAAACCTTAACAGTTAGATGGTAGACACTGAATCTTTTTAAGATTTTCTAAGCAATCATAAAGAAGTTCTTTTCCAAAAAGACAAATAATAAAACAATCATTTATTTTTGTGTCATGTTTCTAACTCTTTAGTTGACCAGAACACACCTATGAACTTGGAAGACGTCAAACAGGAAAAACATACCAAAAACCCATTCATTTTATTCTTCAAGAAAGGCAGAATTATTCTCAGGTTCTTTCAGAAAAACACAAACAAACAAAAACAAACAAAAATCCCTGCAGTTTATAAGTAGTACTATACCATGACAATAGTGAGAAATCACATTGATAAGAAAGACAAGAGGGAAAAAAAAAAAAAGAACCATAAATTCTAATTTTTCTAGAAGGGATTTTTTTTAATACCACCTACTATAGTCCCAACAGTTTATTTTTGCTTTTATTTCCCTTGCCTCACAAGACATATCTAGAAAAAAGTTGCTGTGGCTGATGTCAAAGAGGTTACTGCCTGTATTCTCTTCTAAGATTTTTATGGTTTCAGGTATCACGTTTAAATCTTCAACCCATTTTGAATTTACTTTTGTGTATGGTGTAAAAAAGTGGTCTTGCATGTTGCTGTCCCATTTTCCAACACCGTTTATTGATAAAACTGTCCTTTTCCCATTGGATAGTCTTTCTACATTGTTAAAGATTAACTGACCATACAGTTGTGGGGGTTTTTCTGTTTTTTTCTATTCTGTTTCATTGACCTATGTGTCAATTTTTGTGTCAGTACCAAACTGTTTTGATTACTAGAGCTTTGTAATAAAGAACTCCTCACACTCAACACACACAAAACAGATAATCACATCAAAAAATGGGCAGAAGGGGTGCCTGGATGGCTCAGTCATTAAGTGTCTGCCTTTGTCCCAGGTCATGATCCCAGGGTCCTGGGATCGAGCCCCACATTGGGCTCCCTGTGCAGTGGAGAGTCTGCTTGTCCTTCTCCCACTCTTCTTGCTTGTGCTCTCTCTCTCTCTTTCTCTCGCTGTGTGTCTCTCTCTGTGTATCAAATAAATAAATAAAATCTTTAAAAAAAAAAATTGGGAGAAGACATGTACAGATATTTCTCCAAAGAAGATAGACAAATGGCTGACAGACACATGAAAAATGTTCATCATCATAAGCCATCAGGGAGATTCAAATCAAAACCACACTGAGATACCACCTCTTACCAGGCAGAATGGCCAAAATCAACAAGACAGTAAACAACAAATGTTGGAGAGGATGTGGAGAAAGCAGAACCCTCTTAAACTGTTGGTGGGAATGCAAATTGGTGTACCCGCTTTGAAAAACAGTGTGGAGATTCCTTAAGAAATTAAAAATAGAGCTTTTTTATGACCCTGCAATTTCACTACTGGGTATTTCCCCCAAAGATACAGATGTAGTGAAAAGAAGGGCCATCTTTAACCCAACGTTCATAGCAGCAATGGCCACAGTCTCCAAAATGTGGAAAGAACCAAGATGCCCTTCAAAAGACAATGGATAAAGCTTTGTAATATAACTTGAAGTCTGGAATTGTGATAACTCCAGTTTTGCTTTTCTTTTTCAAGATTGTTTTGGCTATTTTGGGTCTTTTGTGGTTCCATACAAAGGATGTAATCAATAAAACTAAACGGCAATCTACCATACAGGAAAAGGTATTAACAAATGGTATATAAAATAAAGGGTTAGTATCCAAAATACATAAAAAACTTCTAAAACTTGGGGTGCCTGGCTGGCTCAGTCACTAAAGCACGTGACTCTTGATCTCAGGGTCATGAATTTGAGCCCCTTTTGGGGGGTAGAGTTTGTTTGTTTTTTTTAATCTTAAAAAAAAAAAAGAACTTAACAAATCTCAACACCCTACAAATGATCCAATTAAAAAATGGTCAGGAGAGGGGCACCTGGGTGGCTCAGTGGTTAAAGCCTCTGCCTTCAGCTCGGGTCATGATCTCAGGGTCCTGGGATCGAGCCCTGAATCAGACTCTCTGCTTCCCCCTCTTTCTCTGCCTGCCTCTCTGCCTACTTGTAATTTCTGTCTATCAAATAAATAAATAAATATTTTTTTTTTTTTTAAAAAAAGGTCAGGAGACATGAACAGACATAAATCCAAAGAAAACATCCAGATGGCCAGCAGACCCATGAAAAGATGCTTAACATCACTCATCATCAGGGAAATGAAAATCAAAACTACAATGAGATATTACCTTACACCTGTCAGAATGGTTAAAATCAACACCACAAGAAACAACAGATGTTGGTAACGATGTGGAGAAAAAAGAACTCCTGTATACCGTTGGGAATGCAAACTGGTGCAGGCTCTCTGCAAAGCATATGGAGGTCCCTCAGAAAGTTAAAATTAGAACTACCCTACAATCCAGCAATTGCACTATTCAGTATTTACCCAAAGAATACATAAAACACTAATTCAAACAGATACATGCACCCCAGTGTTTACAGGACCATTATTTACAATAGCCAAATTATGGAAGCAGCCTAAGTGCCCACTGACTGAAGAATGGATAAAGAAGATATGATATATACACACACACACACACATATATATGTATGCATACATGTACGTATATACACATATGCACACACACATGCATAATGAAATACTATTCAATCTTAAAAGAATGAAATCTTGCCATATACAATGATATGGATGGAGCTAAAGAGTATTCTGCTAAGTGAAATAAGACAGAGAATGACAAATACCATACGATTTCACTCATATGTGGATTTTAAGAAACAAATGAGCAAAAGTAAAATAGGAAAGAAAGAGAGACAAACCAAGAAAGAGACTTTTAATTACAGAGAACAATCTGATGGTTACCAAAGTGGAGGTGGGGGGAGGGGATGGGTGAAACAGGTGATGGCGGGACGAAGGCGTGCCTTTGTCGCCATGAGCACCAGCTGATGTATGGAAGTGTTGAATCACTATATTGTACACCTGAAACTAATATAACACTGTATGTTAACTAGAATTAAAATGAAAAAACTTTTTACATTAAAAAATTTTTAAAAACCTACTTCAGTAGTTTCTCACTGTATTGCTTCTATACTAAAGTAATTCCTGCTATTGACATTTGTGACTCCAAGTGATCAAAAAGAACTAAATCATCCTTCAAATGTTTTGTATTTAAAATCCCCAGTTAGGGGATGACTGGATGGCTCAGTTGGTCAAGCGGCTGCCTTCGGCTCAGGTCATGATCCCAGCTTCCTGGGATCGAGTCCCACATCGGGCTCCTTGCTTGGCAGGGAGCCTGCTTCTCTCTCTGCCTCTGTCTGCCACTCTGTCCGCCTGTGCTCACTCACTCTCTCTCCCTCTCTCTCTGACAAATAAATAAATAAAATCTTTAATAAAATAAAATCCCCAGTTAGGTATGCGATGCATAATAATAAAAATGCCCAAAATTTAGGGGCCCTGGGTGGCTCAGTCAGTTGAGTGTCCAACTGTTGATTCTGGCTCTGGTCATGATCTCGGGGTCCGGGGCCTGGGCCTCTCATCAGGCTCTGCACTCAGCATGAAGTCTGCTTGAGATTCTCTCCCTCTGCCTCTGCCCCTGCCCCCCTTGCTCTTCTCTCTCTCAAATAAATACACAATTTTTTTTCCTTCCTATTCCTGAAGTTTAAAGCATTAATATGTTAAAATTAACTTATATGGGGCCCTGACTTAATTCTACATATTCGTTCCATATAAAATAAGTTATTCACATACCGGATGTCAACTGGTCAGAAAATGAACATTTTATCTAAAATATCTTACTTACCCTCTGCAAACTTTTATCTTGAAGGCAACTTTGAAAACTGCCCATTAGAGCTCTTTGTAGGCATCTCATCTTGAATCATTTTGGCACTCCTAAAAGTCATCATTTCTTCAGTGTTTGGAAGTGGTTTAATTTAGATTTCAAGTTCTCAAGGCAATGCTTTTATTCAGAACTCATGTAGTGTCAGTAATAATAAATGTTACACATTGATGATATTCCATATATGCTTGGCAGCCACCAAGAAGTTTTACCAAGAACAGGGCTTTGATGATGTCCATGTTTTGTGGAAGAACCGCCTCATCTTTTCCCAACAAATTACTCCTCTGCATCCATGTAATTTTCTCTTTAGATAGCTATAAGGCAGTATTTTTTCTGTGGTTTACATTTAAAAAAAAAAAACTCTCAATGAAGCAAATGAAAAATGTTAAAATTCATTATATTTTACCTAATCAAATAATATATTATATCCAAAACAAACTCCCCTCAAATTTCTTGCCTCACAGAATCAATAACCCTTAGAGCATTAACAGTAAAACTCAACAAGCTATCTCTCAGTGTTTCTGCCTGGCAAGTGTTTTCTTCCCAAATGGAACAATAAAACCTCTATTTGAGACTCTTCACAAATATGCTAACCCACCGGTAAAGAGACTTAGTCAACATAGAAAAAAATAGGCATTACCTCAAGGAACCGACCAGAATGATCTGTGCCCTAATCTCATGGAGACCCTTGTCACATGATTGCTTGTCAGACAGCATGGGCTTCCTAGATCAATAGACACCATGTCTTAGTTAATCAGTTTATCACTTGATAGAATTCTCTGAGGACATTACAATTCTGGTGACATTTAGTTCACTGTTACCAAAACTGTTCTACAATTTATGTAGGCCCTCTTTATTCTGGATTATAAACAATTTTAATCTATTAACTCCATAAACAATCTAATTCCATAATGTAACCATAAGTCATTCTTAATATTCTCCAAAGTTACCCATATGTATGCACATCTGTGTGAATGAAATTCCTGTATAAACTCTCAGTATTCAAATGTCTGATACTATTTTGAAGTCCAAATCTATCAACAAAAATTTAATTAAGATGTGTGTGCATGTGTATCTGTATGCAAATACAAGTGTATATGTGTTCACTTTTCTCTAGAAAGAAAAAAGACCTATGGAAAAATACTACTTCTGTTTTAACCTCTTCTTTCATGTTATCTGACTTTTTTCCATTTTTCCACCTAGTGTTATTACCTTTGTCATATAAAATACAAGTTTTTTCCTTTTAAAAAAAGCTAAAGGGGCTCCTTTAGCTTTAAAGGTTAAAGCCTCTGCCTTCAGCTCAGGTCATGATCCCAGAGTCCTGGGATCAAGGCCCACATCGGGCTCTCTGCTAAGCGAGAAGCCTGCTTTCCCATCTCTCTCTCTCTGACTGCCTCTCTGCATACTTGTGATCTCTGTCTGACAAATAAATAAATAAAATCTTTAAAAAAAAAAAGCTAAAAACTCAGTTGTGCCTATTATAGAGCTAAGCAATATACAAGCAGAATACAATAACTGGATCATATATAAAAAGGCAATAAAATATTTTCCACATCTTTAACTTCGTATGTTTAGAAGGGAAGAGGGACAACTTATCTCCCACAGGTGACCTCCCAGAATGAAGTCTGGCCTCCCAGAAAACTGTGTTGGAAACTAACTATAGCCAAGCATTTAAAACAATTAAAATTGGCCAAGAGCAAGATCTGGGCTCCAGCTCACCATCAGGTCAGGAAAAGGGCTGGTGCTTCCCTCAGTGATGATGATGATAATCTGGCTTACAGCTGACCCCTTCACACAGCTGCAACTTCACTGCAGGGACCCCAGAACCCAGATCACCCAGGAGAGGCCGGCGCCCTGCCCCAACAGCCCCCAACGAGAGCGGGCAGCAGAGAGCTGGAGATAGGTCCTGCAAAATCACACCGCTACAGCTCCCCAGCTCCTACTCACGGGGAGGGTATCTGTGCTTCCCCAACCACAAAGGGCAATAATCCTATAGCACCAGGGTCCCCCTCCCAGAAGAAGTTTATAATAGGAATGTTTGAGGAAAAGAAGGAAATAAAATGTCGGTAATTTATGTTTACCATGCATCCAGGTTGGGGGTGAAAACTGGAACATGAAGGCAGCCTTACAAATACATTTCTCTAGCTTAACCCTCACCTGTTTCACAAAAATTCTAATCTCCTTCCAAATCCTCCCAAAGCGATCTGGGAATCCACAGATCATGTCTAGTGGGCTCTCTGTTAGTCCTCTTGTCTACACTTTACATAAGTTTTTTTCTTCTGCTTTATTACAATAACAAAAGAGCAGCCTGCAACCCCCACGATATAGTTGCTTCTGGTGTGGGTTCTTACCCCTGAGGTCAGAGGAGTGATGTCCAGGCTAGTGCTCAGTAGACCAACAATGCTGTCAGTACACTCAGAACAGAGAAGAGGAAGTAGATCCCCAAAGTTCAACATCTGGATTGCATGAGCTTGAATGTTTCCAAACTGTAATGGATTCACTGGAGATGAATATGAACCAAACACATGTCATATTCGTTCTTGGACAATTTGCTATCAGAGATCAACAGATGAGTAAGACAAACTCTTGCCTGCAATACATGATATTCCATAAACATAAGAAAATCTATGGGTGAAGCCTTATTAAGGGAGGTGCACAGAGCTGTGGGAGTTCACAACAGGCAGAGGGCATTTCCCAAACATGAAATCAAGGAAAGTGGAAAGGAGAACAGAGACGTGGGAGATGGATGAAAGAGGACCTTCCTCAAAGAGCAACAGCCCATGGTTGACAGCAGAGGGACCCTGGAGCACGTACTGATAAATGACAGAAATCCATTCCAGGAAAGTATGTTGGGCCAGACCCTTGAATCTTTTATCGGATTATTCGTATGTGCCCTCATCATTCGATCCTCTCTCTTCCCCGTGGCTTACCACCGATCAGCCCCTGCTTCCAACCTCTCCCTACACCTCACACTCTATATTCCAGCCCGACCGTCCGGTTCCCTGAATGTGTCCTGCTCCCCGACCGGCAGAGCTGTACCCATGCTATCCTCTACTCCTGTCTCACATGCCATTCTTGTCCTTCTCCCAGCCCCCTCCACTTCTATTCTGGCCAACGCACACTGGTTTCTCAGGCCCAGCTTGGTCTGGTGTTTCTCAGGAAGACTTGTCTGATCACCAGTTCTTATCACACTGTTCCTTACGTACCTACTTGTGTTCTGCCAGTCTGCAAGCCCCCTGAGAGCAATGAGTGCACCTTTCTCATGCACCATTTTATCCTCAGTATCTAAAACAACATCTGACATACAGTAACTGCTCAATGAATAATTCTTAATGGAATGAGTAAATGGATAATAAATGACAAAATAATATTTTGACCAATCAAGCTATTTTAAAAATACACAGAAACTGGTAATTGGTAGCAACAAATATTTCAGAGCTTATTCAATAATATCTCAACAACATGAAACATTTTCTTGATGATGTGTGTTTCGTGAGTAGACGGTTATGTAACAAATACAAGTTGCTAGAGGCAAAATTCCGTGCAGTTGCCAAGTTACTTAACTCCATGCATCCTATCTCAGGGCTTTAGTAAGCTTTCCATCTCTGACAATGTGGTAGTGACTGTGAAAGATAAAATTCTGCCTGTGATTTCATATTTCAGAAATCCTCAGTGAGGTGTCATGGTTAAAGCTCCTTTCCTCCAACTCCCAAGGAGGATCAAAAATCTACCATCTCCCAGGGCTAATACAATTATATTGTAAAGTGGGCTTAAAATTTATGTAATGTTTATACTGAGCAAAATGTCGGAAAACTATGCTATGATTTAAAGGAGAAATTGTAATGATAAGATAAAATATAGGCTTTTTAGAGAGAAATAAATTTGAAAAACATGAAGAACTTGAAGAATAAATGAATTTGACATGGTGCATAGAGAAATCTGGATACAAATGATACTTTTAAAACTGATATCATGATACTTTGTCATGACACCTTGTAAACTGGGAAACAAAATGAAATTTGAAGAGAAAAAAAAAACTCAGAATGATTTCTGCCAAGAGAGAAAGAATGTACAGCTATTCAACTATCAAAGAATAGATTATAATTCAGAAAAAGAAGCTTGCTGCTTCAGAAAGGAAGGCGGGATTTATATAAGGTTGAAATGGCTACATAGAAAGCTATTTCCAGGGGTACCTGAGTGGCTCAGGGGGTTAAAGCCTCTGCCTTCAGCTCAGGTCATGATCCCAGGGTCCTGGGATCGAGCCCCACATTGGGCTCTCTGTTCAGCACGGAGCCTGCTTCCCCCCTCTCTCTGCCTGCCTCTCTGCCTACTTGTGATCTCTGTCTGTCAAATAAATAAATAAAAATCTTTAAAAAAAAAAAAAAAAGAAGAAGAAGAAGAAGAAAGCTATTTCCACCTGGAATCAAATGGTACATCTGAGGCCCAGAAAGAAGAACTACGTGACCAGAGACTTAAGTATATCATACTCATACTCCAAAACAAACCAAGAGCCACAGACTGCCACAGAAAAGTCTGTGTCAGTGAAGCTGTATACTTGAACGAGGCTGTGGACTGGATTGGGCATGTATTGGATCAGGCTGTGGACTGGATGAGGCTGTGGACTGGATGAGGCTGTGGATTAGACAAGCTGTGGATTTGAAACTCACACAGGTTGCACACAGTTTATATCTTTTTTTTTAAAGATTTTATTTTTTTTATTTGACAGAGAGAGAGAGATCACAAGTAGGCAGAGCAGCAGGCAGAGAGAGAGGAGAAAGAAGTCTTCCCGCTGAGCAGGGAACCTAAGGGGATGATACCAATAATTAAACTGGCGCTTAATTAAATTGAAACTGTTGCAGTCAAACTGAAATGTAGAGTCAAACAAATTATATATAAAACCCCTGGATTATGCCAGAGAAACATTTTGAAGCAAAAACACCAAAAGTGAAATCTTCAGAGGAAAAATCCAACTTCTTTTTTTTTTATTAACATATAATGTATTATTTGCCGCAGGGGTACAGGTCTGTGAATCATCAGGCTTACACATTTCACAGCACTCACCATAGCACATACCCTCCCCAATGTCCATCACCAAGACACCCCACCCCTCTCACTCTCTTCCCCTCAGGCAACCCTCAGTTTATTTCATGAGATTAAGAGTCTTTATGGTTTGTCTCCCTCCTGAGCCCATCCTGTTTCATTTTTTCCCTCAACGCCCCCCCGCCCTTCCTCTCAAATTCTTCATATCAGAGAGATCATATGATAATTGTTTTTCTCTAACTGACTTAAAAAAATCCAACTTCTTTAAGGAGGTGGATTAAAGTTACCCAAGCACCCAAGCAGGAGATAATCAGAGAGCCTTCTGTTTAGGGGATGACCTGGATGAAATGTGGGTGCATGCATTATATCTTCTGTTACTGAGCACACACAGTATTTGTTCAACTTACAAATAATTTGCATCTTAAATGTCTTCATGTTTATATGCCCTTTCACTGGTTCTTCTAAGCTAATGATGTCTATAAAATTTTAAGACCCTAATTGTCCGGAACTTTGTTCAGCTTCCTATAGACAGGCTTAGCCTGTGTTGCTACTGTATAATGTCTACAAGGGGAATATGAAGATCACATCCATCTCTGAAAAAAATCTCTTGTTACAGCTCATGGCTTAACCACTATCATCTCCTTAAGTGTGGTATATTATGCATGGTGATGCAGCACAGATGTTCTTGGAATATGCAGAGGTCAGAGTGCCGCAGGACTCAAGGCACACTCAAAAGCAGTGAATGATCTGAGTGTAAGGGCCACTTTCAAGGACAGGCAAGGTGAAAGGCAACCACAGAGCTGATAAAACACCCTAAGACCATGAAATAAATCAAACAGAGAATGACAACTAGAGTGTGATTTCACTTCTAGGTAGATCCTAAAAAATAGACAAAACAAAACAGAAAACAGACTCATAAATTCAGAGAACAAATTGGTGGCTGCCAGAGGGAAGGGGAGGTTGGGGGATGGCCAAAATAGGTGAAAGGAATTAAGAGGTACAAACTTCCAGTTATAAACTAGGTAAGTCACAAGGACATAAAGTACAGCAAAGGGAATATACTCAATAATACCATAATGACCTTGTATGCTAATAGATGGTAACTAGATATATCATGGTGATCATTTTGTAATGTATATAAATGTCTAATCATTATGCTGTACATCTAAAACTAATGTAATATTTTATGTCAACTATACGTCAATTAAAAAAAAAAAAAACAAAAACCTGAGACCACTTCCACCCCTAGGTTCAAAAGGATAAAGAGAAAGAGACATTATAGGAACCTGGAGAACACTGTAACTATAGGAGCCATGGCCTTTGGTAGAGGAATAAAGCCTCTGCTGACACCCAATGCTATAGGGAAGAAGGTGTGGAATAAACACCCCAAATTCTCCTTCCTCCAGCCATCCAGTCCCTTGTTGGTACTTCTCTTAGGCACAAGCCATAGGTCAAGGGTGCCCAGGCGATAAAAATCCATAGAGATTAGCCCCCTGGGTAACAGAAGAGTGGAAAAGATGGAAGAATGGATGTAGAGAGACAAATGGGGACTATCCAGTGGAATTTAACTGGATACTATAAAAGACTGTATTTCTGAAGTCTAGATAAGTCACATACATCCTTTAAGTTTGTAAGCAAAAACTAAGAACATTTTGATCTCCACAGCAATACCAGAATAGAGCAGGTATTATTAGTATTATACTTATTTTACAGATAAAGAAATCCTAGGCAGAGAGGAGAAATTACTTGCCTAAATCATCCATAAAATATTTAGTGAATGCCACTGTGTCCATGAACTTGTCAGAGAACCTATTATTTCCTAAGTTAAGCTTCTAACTCTAAACCCAGAGAGCTTTCCATTTGGCCCTAACATAATCTTGTATATTCCCCATCGTACCACAAAAAGAGACTAAAAATGAATTATACAAGCACATACCAAAAGAGATTTACAAAATGAAGGCACTGCCTTTGCCTTCCGGGGGCTCCTAGCTTATGGACAGGAAAAGAACATCACTCAGAAAAATGTGGGAAAACTGTCAATCAGTCAATGAGCGTTTCTCCAGCATCAACTGGCAGTATGTACTCCAATACCTACATACTCAATGCCAAGTACATAAAACTTGTGCGGATGTAATTAGCCACTTTCTTTTTGTAGCCATTTTCTATTATGGTTTATGGTTCATGATCCTCAAAACTAATGGCAGGTTGTCAACACTCTGACTCACAACAAAATAATGGCTGACATTATATTTCATATTTCATTATGAGTGGGTCAATGTAACGTTAGAAAGCCCATCCTAAGAGAGCATCCACCCCAGGTCCCTTAATCTAGAGAACCCTGTTGTCAGTCTCAAGACCTGGTGGTGGCAACACTAGTAGAATCAGCACAAAATCAAGTAATGATATATGTGGCTTTCTACCTGAAGCACAGACGCAGAAATCCAATGGCCCCTTAAAAACAGAGTAAAGCATGCAAATGAGTACACATATTACCCAGGATCTCACATGAGAAAGACACTGCTCTGCGCTTACCAAAATCCATTTCCCTTTTCTCCTGGGCATACAAACACTTAGTACTCTTCCTACGATGAGATGAGGTCATAGAACTGAGTTCTGGTCAATGTGGCTGAAGTGATTTGCTTCACTTTTAGCCTGGCCCAGAAAACCCCTAGAGATCTTCTACTCTCCTTCTGTTCCCATCTGCAAGTTCATTATCAATGTCCAGGGGACAATGAAAACCCCAACTGAATATGGTCAAAATAATGTCACCCTGAGTCTTTGACTGACTCTATGGAATAACCACACCCCCACCCTGTACACCCCCACAGAGCAACTGAGTCCGCAAAATTAATGAGGTCACTAAAATAACCTCAGAAATACACCATCCCTCAAGTATAAGCACTCTTAACATTTTTAAGTGCAAATATGGATACGTATTTCCAAAAAGTATACCCTATTTTACACATTGTAGTCTTTCTACTTGATTCTATATTGTGAACAATTCCCCATATTCAAAATTCTTCAATATTACAATTTCTAATGACTACAGTATTTCAAGTTGTAGCTATATCATGTTTTCAATTTTTTGTTTTATATGTAACTTCTGTTTTTCAATTTTTTTTTTTTTTATTTGACAGAGAGAGAGATCACAAGAAGGCAGAGAGGCAGGCAGAGAGAGAGGAGGAAGCAGGCTCCCTGCTGAGCAGAAAGTCTGATGCGGGGCTTGCTCCCAGGACCCTGAGATCATGACCTGAGCCGAAGGCAGCGGCTTAACCCACTGAGCCACCCAGGCGCCCCTGTTTTTCAATTTTTTTAAAATATTATTTATTTATTTGACAGACAGAGATCACAGAAGATCACAGGTAGGCAAAGAGCAGGCAGAGAGAGAATGGAAGCAGGCTTCCCGCTGAGCAGAGAGCCCGATGTGGGGCTTGATCCCAGGACCCTGAGATCATGACCTGAGCCGATGGCAGAAGCTTAACCCACTGAGCCACCCAGGCACCCCTGTTTTCAATTTTGATAGCACTGATAGACCCTTGTGATCCTATTATGAAAAAAATAATTTCTTCACCTTAGTTATTTGCTGACCTACAGCTACCATTCAGGGTAATGGACCACTGATTTTGTGCTGCTCAACCCCATAAAGTTAATATCTTTCTTTGAGTTTGTTCCATGTGATAAACCTTTCTCACAGCCCAAAGGAAGATATCTTGTGAAAGTTAATAAATGTCCTTTAAAAGGTTACAAAATAAAAGGACTGGTGTGAATCATCAGACATTGGTATCCAGTCACTGGCTGCTCTGTGACGTCTATTATCATAAAAAATTACTAATTTTTTGCCATAAATTGATGATGACAAAGTCATAAATAACACACAAATCGATCCATCAGGAGGCTTATCTAATTTTCCCCTTCCAAAAGGGAACATGTCCTTATAATTAAATGAGTTAAATGAACGTTATCTACCTTTTCACTTTCTCTATTAAAAAGGATAAACATAATTTCCTTTAAGAAGCTTGTGAGGGTAGGAGTTAGGAAATGTCTCCAGGGGCACAGGAATAAATTCTAAAGAAAGTGAATATTGTTGTACTGTATTTTATACAGTGCAGAGTTGGAACAGGACAGAAAATAGAGGCGCTCTCAAAATGGATAAGGTGATACAACCTTTGAAAATGATTTAAGTCAAGAAGATAAAACTTTTTCTACAACTTTCAAAAAGCACTGCCAAGTTATAGTTAATAATTCAGTATAATTTTGCTTGATAACAACAGTATAATCTTGAGATGGTTTTCCCAAAAAGAATTCCTAAAATAAAAAATAATTATGACACTTAAATCTGCTCATTACTTTTTATAAATGCTGTCCAGATCTTGTTCTGTGTGATTCTTTTAAGGTACAAATATTTTTAAGAAACTCTGGTGGAGGGGATCTAAATTCAATGATATCCCTCAGAGGAAGCTGGGGCACGAATAACCCATCTCACTGTCTTCTGGCATTTCCCTGCCTCTTTGTGAGACGCAGGATTAACATAGAAAGCTTAGACCTTGAATCAGTATTAGCTCTGAACTCTGTCTCTTCTACTTACTAACCGTGTGAGCTTCAGCTATTCATTTTACTCCTCTCAATTACTGTTTTTGTAAAATAACTGAATAGTTATGTCACAAGAATTACTATTAATACTTAATTTGATACTTTATATAAAGAAAATAGTGTAGTCCCTGGAACTGAGTAAATGGTCAACATTGACTCAATATTACCCACAGTACATAGCTCCTTAATACTGTCACAGCGAGCTTTTTCTTAAACTAGATGTCTTTCTATCACTGAATAATTTGTGTGATATCCAGTTACAATTTTCTTATTCATTTATCCACTTAGTATTTATCTGTCGTATAACTACTATGTTCCTGGCACACTATGTTCTAGTGCTAAGAATACGGCACACAAACAAAATCTGACCTTTATGAAATGTGTCTGTTCAAGGGAATATAGATTTTTTTTTTGAAGTAAAACATACAGTATAACATCTGGGTTTACGTGGGATGGAGAAGAGCACAGCAAGGGCGGATGACAATGAATTTGGGGACTCATTGAGGCTGCAGTTTGAAATAAGATGGCCAGAGTAGGCTTCACGGAGAAGGACGGAGTTCTACAAATGCTTGAATAGAATGAGGAGAGAACTGAAATATCTGTAAGAATATTCCAGGTAGAGGAAAGAGCAAGTATAAAGGCCATAAGACAGGAACAGGTCAGGCATGTGGGAAAAACAGCAAGACCAGACATGGTGTGTAATGAGTGGGTGGAAGACTGATAGGTCAGAACAAGGGCTACATCATCTACAGCCTTCTAGACCACTTTAAGAGCTCTGGATTTTACTCTACGTTAAATGGGAGTATCTGAAACTGACGAGATTGTGTCAGGAGTAGAAGAAAGGTGACAGACACACCTTAGACTTAAACTGGACCAGGTCAAGAGTAAGGCCTCCAGTAAATGAAATTTTGTTTTAAGTCTGAACAAGCAGATTAACTTTACCAAAGAAAATCTTGAATTACGGTAGCCACAAGGGAGAACCTCTCAACTAGATAATTTATCCATTGACAAGGTTCCCAGATCAAAAGGTGTCTCAGCCAAGCACTCACCAACAAAGGCAAAAGGGAGAATTATTTTTCCTGCTTTACAGTTCCTGGTGACCAGGAAGAGATCTGCTGAGACACCCCATTCACTCCAGAGCCTGGACACAGGATCCCAGGAAAATAGGCAAAAAGCTGGCAAATGGTGAGAATTCCTACCAAACTCAGCTCTCCCAGATGGTATCTATGCTGACTGGCTGAGAGAGGAAGGTGAAATATTACATTGTGCCTTCCTTTCCAAATTCAGGTTGGCGGGCAAAAAAAAAAAAAAAAAAAAAAATAAAGAATTGGATCTTTGAAATATGACTCACGAACTTGCTTTCAGGTACCCATTGGTTGTTGATCTTTTCTCTTCCAGGGACAGCTTTTACCTTCTCATTTGTCTTGTCTATCCTAATAATTTGAGTTGGCAACTCTCAGTTTGGGGGCCTCAAAAATACCATCAGACAGTGTGGGGTTCATGTCATTTGTAGCAAGAGTTCTGCTGACTGTTGCCAGCTCTCAGGCGAATTGTCTGAGTCTTTCTTTTGCTTATCTTTGGAAATGGCTCTGGATCTTGGGAGGGAAATATTTTTTGCACCCTCTTTGAGAATGCCTCTTGTGTCCAAGGGATTATTCAATACCTCCAGGAATATTTTACTGTTCATTCAGGCTGAGACCTGACAAGATATTTGAAAGGATTTTCTGAGTATCTCTGTTAGAAGTTACCTGGACACATAGACAGCCAGGACCTGGGTCCCCAACAAGAAAACAGGGAGCAGGACAGCTAGGACAAAACCGCACTAACATCATATTTTACAGCTTAGACAAGACCACGAGAGCCTCCTGTCCAGCAGTCTCTGCAGAAGTGACTTTTGCAAAACATCCCGAAACAAAACAATTAACAATGAAACATGGTCACTAGCACAAGTTGAGGCGGTTAGTCTCCAGCTGTTAGCCCAAAACACCACCAACACATGACCAACGTGATAGGTAGACAGATGCAGGAGCAAAGCCCTGCCTGGCACACCTTAAGGGCCAATCCACAGGAGGCCCACACTCAGGATGCTCAAGGTAGTTCCACAGAAGAGCTTCCAAAAACCCCTACATTTGAATACCAAAACAGCCACCCTCCTGGGTCCCCTCTCTCTCTGGGAGCTCTGACCTATGGCTCAATACACTTTGCTTTGCTGGGGTGCCTGGGTGGCTCAGTGGGTTAAGCCTCTGCCTTTGGCTCAGGTCATGATCTCAGAGTCCTGGGATCAAGCCCCCATCGGGCTCTCTCCTCAGCAGGGAGCCTGCTTCCCCCTCTCTTTCTGCCTCTCTACCTACTTGTGATCTCTGTCTGATAAATAAATAAATAAAATCTTTTTAAAAATCATACCCTTTGCTTTGCTGCCCACCCATCTTCATCTGGTCTACCTCTCCTTTCTTCACGGGGGTGCGACCAAGAACTGCAGGCACTAAAAGAACAAAAATCCTGTGACAGCTCTATGGTCAGAAGCTGAACAATTTGGAAACAGATATTCAGAGCCTGATGCGGACTTTCATTTTTAAAGATTTTATTTATTTGACAGAGAGAAACACAGCGAGAAAGGGAGCACAAGCAGGGGGAGTGGGAGAGGGAGAAGCAGGCTTCAAATAGGGAGCCCAAGGCAGGGCTCGATCCCAGGAACAGAAGGCAGATGCTTAACAACTGAGCCACCCAGGCGACCCTTGATGGGAACTTTTTTTGAGGCCTTCTCCCCAGCTCCAATGAACTATATATGAAGAAGGAAAGAAAAACATTCTGAAGCCTGTGGAAGGATTTACTGAAACATTCCAAAGACAGCTCTATCTAGAACATAGTTATCTTCTGATTTTCATCTTGGTTGAAGATGTTCTCCCTGATATAAAAACATAAACTGAGCATAATCTAGTTGGATGCATGCAGCAGCTTCTTGATATTGTTCAGGTCGCAACCCAGCTCTCTGAGGAATTAAAAACACCTGTACTTACCACACTAATCTAGTTTTCACAAGACCAGAAATGAGGCTCTACAAACAATTCAAAGTCAACATACCTGTTTTCCCAATCCCATAACCTCCCTATTCGTCTCAAAAGGCTGGCAGATATTGTTCAAAACAAAACACAAAAAACCTGGATTTAGGGATTAAAAAGCCTTCTTGGTAGAATGTGCATTCTTTCTCTGTGTCTCTTGAGATGCAAATATTCTACCTGCTCTTCTCCAGGAACCAAGGTAATTCTTATCAGAATGAGAAGGAGGGGGAAAAAAGTCTCATTTGAAAACTATGAAAAATCTTAAAATATCTTCTACAAATATTAGTAAAAATCTTTAGCCATCTAGACAGGTAACTTATTCCATCTGCCAGATGCACGATTTGGATCCAACTCTTCTTTTATAAACTAGGGAATTTTGTATTACTGTACTTGTCTCATAGCTAAAATTTTAAAAAACAGAAACTACAAAATCTGTTTAGATCTACCTATACGTTTATGTGTGTCTATGTATGTATGTTATAGATCTGTGATTTTTTTTCTACCTCCAGATGGTATTACCAAAATTAATTTGTAAAGAGCTCTATTTACGGGCGCCTGGGTGGCTCAGTGGGTTAAGCCACTGCCTTCGGCTCAGGTCATGATCTCAGGGACCTGGGATGGAGTCCCACACCGGGATCTGTGCTCAGCAGGGTGCCTGCTTCCCTTCCTCTCTCTCTGCCTGCCTCTCTGCCTACTTGTGATCTCTCTCTGTCAAATAAATAAATAAATAATCTTTAAAAAAAAGAGCTCTATTTAATTGGCTAAAAGACAAGCATTTATACAAATCATGTATTCTCTCAGAAATGTAGGCAATCTAGGATAACCTTTAGTAAATAAAAGCTAGTTTAAATTTGTTGGTTTCATTAAAACAGGCATGTCTTTATCAGCATTAAAAATAATACTTTTACTGTGCCTAGTTTACTAAAAGCCAATAAGTTTATCTCCATCAGAGAATTTGTCAGCAAGACATAACTTAAAATGATGGTTAGCTATTTACTATCTCATAAAATTTCCATGACTAATCCAAACATAACTGTTAAGAATAAGAAAATTTAATAGATGTAAATAAGATGAAAGTTTATAAATGAAATTTTTGATAACGACTATGCTTTATAGTGTGTGTACTTAAAAATAGTTTCCAGCGATGCCTGGGTGGCTCAGTGGGTTAAGTGTCTGCCTTTAGCTCAGGTCATGATCCCAGAGTCCTGGGATCAACTCACATCCGGGCTCCTTGCTCAGGGAGTCTGCTTCTCCCTCTGCCTCTGCCCGCCACTCCCCCTGCTTATACCCAAGTTTTCTCTCTGTCTCTCTCTGACAAACAAATAAATACATAATCTTTAAGAAAATAGTTCCAAAATCTTTTTGATAATTTGAAACCTTGAAGTTATACTGAGACTAACTAAATGATGAATATTTATTGAATAGCTAGATCACTTCCAAATAAGACAAAATACTGAAACACTAATTACCAAACATAAGTCTATCCACTTTTGACATCCTTTGACAGAGGACCTAAAGATATTTGAGTCTATAAGTAAATATATTTTGTGCCACACTGAAAAAAATACTTATGAGGAAGAACATACTTCTAGAAATTCTGAGATGTATTTATAAATTTGGCCAGGATCAAAGGCCATTATCCCATACCCACGTCAGTTTCCATTTGTATTAACACAATCAAGATACTGTTGGGTCAGGATGCAGGCACTTTCCCAATGCTAGGTTCTAGCATTATCCAACATTATTGTTGAGTCTGCCTGATCTGCTGTGCTATCTTCCACGCTGACTTCCATCCTTTGCCTTCCTCCTAAAGAGAACTCCCTCTCATCTTCCTAGTTCTAGCTAATAAATCCTTTTCCTCTGAATGCTGCCCCTAATTAAAAGTCAATTTAGTTTGTCCCAAGATATCTAGACTGGCTCCTGTTTCCATGGAAGCCCTTTTCTGTCTTAGGGGCCAGTGCCGCTTAATTCACCATGCACATTGTTGCCATTAGGTACAAATGGCCTGAGTGCAGTTAGTCTGCATGTTTTGCACCCAAAAATGTCTGGGCCCTGCCAGAGTCAGATGAGTGGTAGTCACACCTACAGGCCATTTAGTTTGAGTGCCATGAGGCCCCTTACAACCTTCGTCATCTCAATGTGGGGCCGTTGCCCAGAAGAATAGGCTCTACGGGTGATGCTCATCATTTAATCCCATCAGGAACCTATAGTCTATCCCTCATTGGCTTAATAGCTTTCCATCCAGAGAACAACTGTGAGTTGCAAGCATGGGGAGCATGCTGCCGTTACATTTCGTCCATTATAACCGGAGACCTTTCTAGTATCTTATCACATCAATTTTACAGTTTCACAGTGATCAACCTACTGGCTGCCATATACCACATGTTCTGAAATGCCAGTAGGAAGTAGTTCTCAGAAATTCCTTCTCAAATGATATCATCTGTATTAGATATAACCCAAAAAATGGAAATAAGAAGATTAACATCTCTGCCATGAGAAGGGACCTTAAATTTAGCTATGCTGTTCCAGCTTGCTAGCAAAAATACTAATGCAGCCAATGTTTTCCTCTCCGTTCACTCCCATTCACACCAGTGGGCTGCCTCACATTCAACTGTCAGCCCCAACTTTGCCAGGTGGCATGAAGACACAATCTCCGCCCCCAAACCCACCGCCATCAGGGCTTTAGGAATTCTGGCATAAAGGTTCAAAGGCATAGTTACAAGTTCCTTGCTTAGGAATCATCCTTACTTCTGTTACCCATAGTTCCATCCCTGGTTCTGAGACCACTGACCAGGTGGGAAAAAGAAAAAGTTGAGGTGATTTAGGAAAGAAATGCACAGAATCTATCCAGTGGGTGAGACGTTACCCTCTCCAATGGGGGTAGAAGCACACATTCATGTAAACCAAGCTTTTATACCTATATCTCCCCCCATTTAGATAGGAAATTTTTAACTGCCCCCTCCAATTCTTTATTAGAACATTACTCTGAGGATGATATGAAACATGGTTATATCCATTTGATATGACAGCTCTTTACCCATTCTTGGATACTTGTGTTGCTTAGTCTGAAGAAATATAACTTGGCAGCCCAAATCAGTACAATATTTTCTGTTCCAAACCTTCAATAGTACTTTGAGCTTTTCCATCTAACACCAAGTATGAAAATCCTATATGGGGTAAGTGTCCATACATTTCGGGACCCACTTATAGCCCCTAGGGAACCTGCACTGCACTTGCTAGCTATGTGTGGTGCCTTTCCCCCCCCAGGAATCGTCCTCACAGCAATCTGCAATCTCTCTGTCTCTTGTTGACATAACAGTTCTTTTTTCTTTTTTAAGATTTTATTTATTTATCTTATAGAGAGAGAGATCACAAGTAGGCAGAGAGGCAGGCGGGGGGTGGGGGGGAAGCAGGCTCCTGCTGAGCAGAGAGCCCGATGTGGGGGCTCAATCCCAGGACCCTGAGATCATGACCTGAGCTGAAGGCAAAGGCTTAAGCTACTGAGCCACCCAGGTGCCCCAATATAACAGTTCTTGCTCACATTTTCTGTCTCAGAGGGTACAAGAAGACTCTATCTAGGTTCGACCTATCTCTGCACTGCTGCAGTCCACACTAGGTCTACTCAATTCATGGATCCAGATGGCCACTCCAAGGCAGTGCACCAAGAAGTCCACTTGGTGGTTCCAATCACTTTCTGAATGTGGAAGGGGGTTCTTCTAATGGGCATAGATATGTCTTACTTTATAGCAGCCCTCAAATTTCCATAGTGATTTCCATAGAGCTGTGCCCCATATGGGCATCCTTAGGCCAAGTTTCCACTTTCCTCTTGCATGATCACATGGCCAAGTCATCAGCCATCACCCATGAGTCAATAAAAAGCCAAAATATCTGAGCTCTTATTGTTCAGTTCTTCCATAGCTGCCAGGAAAAGAACATGCAATTCAGCCCACTGAGCTAATTTTTTTTTACCTTTTTTAATCAGAGTGGTGGCATTCCAAAAAGAATCCAATCCATTTACCTTGGAACTGCCATCCATAAGCCAAATGCCTCTCTGTTGGTCAGTCCAGAACTGTTTATAGGGCACTGTCCAAGTGATAATAGAATCTGGCACCTCTGTAAGCAATTCCAAATTTAGCCCTAGGGAAGGGAGCTCCCTGCTCATGAATATCTCCTCCTTACATCCTTTAGTAGTATGATCTAATATAAACCATTGCCATTTCCGTATGGAACTCTGTGGGCACTGTCCTTCCCATTGGAGTATTGTTTCAACATCATCCAAAACATCATGGGTATTCCAGATTTTAAGATTATTTTATATCCCTCAGGCAGAAGGGTAGTTTCAATTAGTATTTGACAGCAAGCTAGTAATTGCCCTTCAACTGATATAATGAACTAAATATTTGTTTCCCCCAACATTCTTATGTTGAAACCCTACTCGTCAATGTAATATTTAGGAGGTGGTGACTTTGGGAAATAATTATAATTAGATGAGGTCATCTCATCAAAGGGATCAGTGCCCTTAAAAGAGGCAGTAGGAAACTTACTTCCCCTCTCTGTTCCTTGCCATGTTCAAATACGGCCAGAAGTTGGCAGTCTGCAACCTGGAAGAGGGTCCTCACCAGAATTTGACCTTGCTGGCTCCCTGATTGCAGACTCATCACCTCCTGAAATAGGAGGAAAAAATTCTGTTGTTGATTAGCCACCAAGTCTATGGTACTGTGTTACAGCACCCAAACAGACTAAGACAAATGGAAATTCTCTGGTCCAAAGTCCTAGTCATCAATGCTGAGAAACACTGAGGAGCTTATGCCTTAAGCCGCAGTCTACACTCCACACAAAGAATCTGTCTGTCTGTGCTAGCACTCCAGCTTCTGTTCCACACTGCGTGGGCTCAGATAATTTTATTGGCTCCCATGTAACATGTCCAATTAATATTTCCTGAGCGGCAGATTCACATGCTTTCTATTTTAAAGGACCAGCTCTCCAGTCAGACACAAAGTCCATCCACAAAATACACTTACGTAAAAGAGACACAACAACTTCAAACATATTCATGTTCCTTCTATACCCAATTTGTTGAGGGTTTCATCATGAAAGGATGTTGCATTTTGTTAATCGCTTTCTCTGCATCTATTGAGATGATCATATGATTTTTATCTTTCATTCTGTTAATGTCATGTATCACATTTATTGGTTTGCCTATGTTGATGCCTTGTTGCTTTTAAGATTTCTACAAACCAAGGTTAATACAGGGGCTAGTTTAGGGCACTTTAATGTTGGATGATCAGCAGGGGATCCCTTTGATCCACCCACAGGATGTGCTATATTAAGACCTTTGTTTTCACCCTATCAATATCTATTTTATTCAACCCATTTCTTAATAACCATCCAAAGAGTTTCACTCTGCAGGGATGATTTTCTCGAATATTGCCTTCTTTACCTCTTTGTTGTGCTCCTATCAATATTTGCTTTGTTCACCCCATTTCTTAATAACCATTTAAAACTTCCCACCCTGCTAAGACAAGTGCCTTGACTCTACCCTGTGCCTCTGAGTTCTCTTGTTAATTTATCTAATGTTTCTATCAGCATGTTTAATGGAGGAGGGGAGGGGAGGGGAGAGTGGGGGAGGGTGGGGGAAGGTGGAGAGGGTGGGGAAGGTGAGACAGCAAATTCAATTCAGACTTTCTACGCTGTTGCTCAATTTTGCAGCAGCAAGGTTCCAGAGGACATTTGTGCAAAAGGGACCAGGACTTGGGTAACAGGCATATTCAGTGAGTGAATATCCTGATTATCTATCATGAAGTCAGTCCCATGTGGCTTGCACATGAAGCATATCATCTGCTTCATCTGGGTTGTTCCACTTGGCATTTATAAAGTTGTTCAGCGTCTGTTCTCAGAGTTAACCATTGCTACGTGACTGTTCCCTTCAGAATAACCTAACAAGTGTCTGGATCATGTAAAGCTGTCGAGGACTGTTCTGTAGTGAGCTGTGGGTTCTGCATCAATCCAAACGTGCTGTTCCACTGCACAGCATCAAACGCTAAAGAAACTCCACTGCTCTTAATTAGTCACCCTCACAATCCACTCTTCAGGAAGCTGCTGATACCAATCCATAAAAATGAGACAACTCTTTTATACCATACCCCCTGGTTTCAATAATTTCTTGATTTTGCCCACCCCCTACACGGATTACCTTCTTAGTGTCAGAGGTCTTAAAAGTATTCTTTGTTGTCCTATATATTTTTCCCCTTTGGGAGCTAGCTTTGAGGCTAGTGATCAAAACTCAGACTAACCAAACTCTGCCCTCAGTCTAGCATCAAGATCAGACCCAGCACTCTTTTGATTTCATTTCAGCTATCAACAATAATCATAGGACTGTACATTTTGGTTTTTTCCTATGTGTCTGTTTTTCCTTATGCAACTTCCTGGGAGTTGGATCCATCTCTAAATTCCACCAGTAAACTTTACCTTTAGTAATGATTTTGAAAATGATTGCCACACAGTTGCTGATCCATAGCATAGCTCACCACGTGTCCACCCAAGAATCCGAGGTTCCTTATCCTGTGCCCAATCATCCTTTCTCTTCCCAAACCACATTTCCCTGAGCCAGAACTAGTCTAGTGAGTCCCACTCCTGACACCAAATGAGTGACTTCTCCTCACATCAACCAATTCTCCAACTCTCCAACCCCAACTAGGTGTCCCACAATTTAATTTATTTGTGACACTACCTGCCCAGAGCTGGAGTCAGACTCTCTACATTCGAGGGCTCATCCCACAAGGCTCCCTCACTTCAGACACGAGTGGCCAGTATCAGGCCCCTAGATCACCACACTGTACATTACCAAGTTGTCTGACTCAGCTACAAAGTCAGGATTTCCCATAAGCACCCTGCCCCGAGTTTAATAATTTTCTAGAATGACTCACAGAACTCAGAAAGATGTCGTATATACTATTACTGCTTATTGTAAAGGATACAAATGAACAGCCAGATGAAGAGGTACATACAGCTAGGTCCAGAAGGGTCCTGAGTACAGGGGCTTCTGTCTCCATGGAGTTGGATGCACCACCCTCCAAACACATGGACATGTTTGCCAATTCAGAAGCTCCTTAAGTCCCATCATTTTACAGGTTTTTATGGAGGTTTCATTACATAGCCTTGATCATGGTCATTTGTGACTAACTCAATCTCAAGCCCCTCTCCAGGGGCTAAGGGATGAGGCTGAAATTTCCAAACTTTTAATCATGACTCGATAATTTTGGTGGCTAGCCCCCATCCTGAAGTTATCTATGGGTCCACCAAGAGTCACCTAATTAGAAAAAAGATAGTCCTATCATTCTTTTCACTGAGGAAATTCCTAGATTTTTAAGAGCTCTACACCAGGAACCCAGGGATAAAAGCCAAATATCCTCCAAACCACACAGAGAGACCAAGAAAGGAAACTGAGAGGAGATACACAAAAAGGAGGAAGAGGGGCGCCTGGGTGGCTCAGTGGGTTGGGCCTCTGCCTTCGGCTCAGGTCATGATCCCAGGGTCCTGGGATCAAGCCCCACGTTGGGCTCTCTGCCCAGCGGGGAGCCTGCTTCCTCCTCTCTCTCTGCCTGCCTCTCTGCCTACTTGTGATCTCTCTGTCCAATAAATAAATAAAATCTTAAAAAAAAAAAAGGAGGAAGAAAACTAGGAGAGTGTGGTCCTGCAACCAGGTGAAGAACGGTTTTCAAGAAAGAGGGAGTAAGGGGCACCTGCGTGGCTCAGTGGGTTAAGCTTCTGCCTTCAGCTCAGGTCATGATCTCAGGGTCCTGGGATCGAGTCCTGCATAGGGCTCTCTGCTCAGCAGGAAGCCTGCTTCTTCCTCTCTCTCTCTCTCTCTGCTTGCCTCTCTGCCCACTTGTGATCTCTCTCTGTCAAATAAATAAAATCTTTAAAAAAAAAAAAAAGAACGAAAGAGGGAGTGACTATGTAAAAGTCTCTGATGACAAAAGGAAGTTGAAGAAGAATAATTGGTCACTGGATCAAACAGTGGACACGTGACTAGCAACATTTATGAGAACAGTTTCTCTGGGGTGGAGGGGATGAAAGTCTGTTTTGAGCAGGTTCGAGAGAAAAATCAGGGATCATGCTGCCCCTAAAGGGAGATGTGAAATCAAGAGAGATCTGAGGGTTTGTTTGTTTTCATTTGTAAGATAGGAGATAGTATCAGCATGTTGCTTTGCTGATGGGAATAATCAAGGGGGTAAATTGGTAATTCAAGAGAGAAAATGGAAACTGGCTCTCTGTTCCTGAGTAGAGAAGGGGGCATGGGAGCCAGTACACAGGTAAATGGGTTGGCCTCAGAGAGGGGCATCCATAGTAACAGAAGGGATGCTGGTTAGAGCTAAAGCAAGTGTGTTCAAATTGGTTTTTTTTTTTTAAGATTTTATTTATTTATTTGACAGACAGAGATCACAAGTAGGCAGAGAGGCAGGCAGAGAGAGAGGAGGAAGCAGGCTCCCCGCTGAGCAGAGAGCCCGATGTGGGGCTCGATCCCAGGACCCTGAGATCATGACCTGAGACAAAGGCAGAGACTTTAACCCACTGAGCCACCCAAGCACCCCTCAAATTGTTTTTATTTTCTCAGATGAAAAAGATCATTAGCTGAAAGCACAGGACAGAGAGAATGTTGAAAGTTTAAAAAAGAAAAGATACAAAATGCTCAATTGGCCTACAAACATTTTAGGCAGGATAATTCTTTGTAGGGTCATTTGTACATTATAGAATGTTTAGCAGAATCCCTGATCTCTACGCACTAGATGCCAGTAGCAAGCACTCCCTCCTCCAAGCTATGACAGCCAAAAGCATCTCCAGACTTAGCCAATGCCCTCTGGTGGGGGAGGGGGGTTGCACAAATCACCTCTGGTTGAGAAGCACTGCGTCCACTAGGAGACAGAGTGATCAAGTGGATTAGAGAAATGTAAACAGATTGTGGTCATCTTGAGGCTCACTTGAGGCTAGTGGTCACGGATTGAAAATGAGGCCACTCAGCTCGCTTGTGTGTGTTTTTCCATCTGTGTTGGGCTGCCCAGGATCAGAGCAGACAACAGTTAGTACAACAAAGTCAGAAAGGGGCAAGGAGTTGAAGGCATATGTAAGTAAGTGATTATAATGATAAACTGTTAGATAAGGAGGAAAGTAGGGATATGAGAGTGGGAGGGACAATGAGAGATGATGGAACACGAGACTGTAGACAGATAAATGCAGGGGTCTAGGTGCCAGAGGGTGTGAACTGGGAAAGTAGAAGGCAATGGCCACGGAGAGAGATGCTTAAAACTCACCTATCCATAACTACTTAAAGTTATTACCAATCATATATAGACCTTATTATATACTTATTATATAAATGTAAGTATCATAGTCACCCTATAATTCAGAGAAATTTTTAGCCCCATGAGGAGTCAGGAATTGTGTTGCAAGTGTCCCATTACTGAAACTAGCAAAGTGTAAAACTCAAATCTCCTACGGAGTTTACCTGTAGCAATCACAGCCTAATACATGTGAGCTTTTCATTTTATTTGCTAATAATTCTCTGTATCTCACAAAGTGAAGGCAGCAGGATTCCAACTGGCTAGAAGTCCAAAGACTGGCATGATATTTAGCTTGCTTACTTGTGAGAAAACTTGAAGCAAAGGTATTTTTTTTTTCTTCTCAGAAAAGGAGCTAGGAAGCTTGTGGAAATCAAAGCAGCTAAACAAACCTCTTATTATTAGAATAATGACCATGACATTCAATATCCTTCAGGGCCCGGTCTTTGATTTTTGGCACTTTTAGCTACTTTGAAATTAAATCAAACAATATGGAAGAAAAAAGAATATAGAACAAAAGACAAAATAAAGTCGTATATCAATTTTACTTTTCAAGGCTGGTTGGGAGAAAAGTAAGATCAAAGCAAGCTTTCCTTAAGCTCTAACTAATGTTCCATCCTTCTGCTTCTGAAGAAAAAATGGGTTTTTCTGTGGTTTTATAATAAATCTAAAACACTATCATTTTTAGCATGAAACACTAAGTAATTGCTTTGCCAAAAATAGTCACCCTATGCAACAACCATCTAAGTTTGTTTTAATAATCCACAGACACCAACTACCACTATGTCAGCGTCCTCAGTACACCAGTACAATTATCTGTTGTTTAAAATAGATGTCCTAAGTACGTTATCTAAGTGAACAAAAGCATAAACATTTCAACTATCAAATCATCAGAACTGCTTAGGCAAGCATAAATATCTCCTGGCTCCAATGTATCCCTTATGGATTTTTTTTTCCCCTCTTACTCGCTCTGCTGTTGCAATGATAGCAGACCATGCTGAGATCATGAATTTATGGATCTTCTTTTTATAGCTTAAGTGCTTTTCATTTCTTAAGAAGTAAAGGTTTATTTCCAGGTAGTGATACGTTTTAAATACCGTTCAAATACAGGGAAAACAAGCTGTTCAGCAAATCAGGATTATAGTAAGTCAGTCATACCATAAAGGGAAAATAAATTGAATTTAGTGAAGGATTCAGCCTCTCCAGTTGGATTGAATTAGAAAAGATTATTATTCTTTTATACACTTGATGTTATTGATATTTTTCTCACTTTGACCAGGAAACTGACTTCTCCAAGCCCTGTGATCATCTTCCAAACAGTCCTTTGGTTTTGCAGTGTGAAGAACCCCTCCAGGGTTATGTTCAATTCAGTGACTAACTAGCTGGTCTAGAAATTTCCCCTATTTTAGGTTCCATCTTCATGTCACACAAGACCACTGACTCTGTCTGGACTAACAAAGGTGACATGCCATAGAGGATTACAGAAAAATACAAGAGAAACCAAGTCCTACACTAGCTTCCTTTGGTGAGATCATTTCTCTCAGATTGGTATCAGATTCCATTTAATACTGTCCATTTTGAGATCTTTCTTTTTCCCTCCACAGCAGGCCTCTCAACTGTCATTCTGACAAGTCGGCCTTTTTCTGATGTCCCTAAGTGCCTGCACTACCAACGACTCAGATAAGAACTGGAGATGAGTGACTAGGTTAACTGATAAACTTGCTAATTAAAGCCCTGTTTTCAACACTCCTGAAAGATTAACCAACTGCACCAAAATTCAGAACACAGAGGAAGTTTTACTTTTAACAGTGAACACTGCTTGGTAAACAAAAGGCTTTAACAATTTCAAAGAAAGTAATGTCAAGACATTTCCAAAGACATTTTTCCCTCCCAAGAGGTACACAAATAAGACAAGTTAGTCAAAGCTTCGTAAGGGTTTTCTTCCCCGTGAACACTGCCGCTTGGCAGAGAAGCACGAGGTGGAAAACTAAACATTTATACATCGTTGCAATGACACAGTGAGAGCAACACAAATATAGACTCGTGTTTTTCTTTAACAAAAATAAATTAATAATTTCTATTTTAAAACTGGTAAGAAATGAAAAAATTGTATTTCTGACTTTCCCAGGCAGATACTGTCAGAGACACAGTATAATGTGGTGATTCAGGGCATGGACTCGGCAGCCAAAAGCCTGGCTTTGGAACCTATTTCTACCGCTTCCTAGCTGGGTCACCGGGAGCTAGTTATCTGACTTCTCTATGCCTCAGGTGTCCCACTTGGAAAATTGGAATGATAGTAATAGTACCGACCTCATGGGGTTGTAATGAGGATTAAATGAATTATGAAATCTATCAAGTGCTTAGAAGAGGAAGAGACACATAATCACAGAGGGTGTCTTATTATTCTTATGAGTCTATAAACAAAATTGGTCTTTAATATGTAACTCCCCTAAGTGTGTTTGTATTACAATGAAAGAGAGTGAGCTTCTCAGAGCCTTTTTCCCCCTATTTTTTAATTTATGTTCAATTAATTAACATATAGTGTATTATTGGTTTCCAAGGTAGAGGTCAGTGATTCATCAGTCTTAAAGAATACCCAGTGCTGGGGTGCCTGGGTGGCTCAGTGGGTTAAAGCCTCTGCCTTCAGGCTCAGGTCATGATCCCAGAGTCCTGGGATGGAGCCCCACATCAGGCTCTCTGCTCAGCAGGGAGCCTGCTTCCCACCCCCCCACCCTGCCCCCGCCTGCCTCTCTGCCTGCTTGTGATCTCGGTCTGTCAGATAAATAAATTTTAAAAATCTTAAAAAAAAAAAAAAAAAAAGAATACCCAGTGCTCTCAGAGCCTTTCAACACCGTTCCACACTTGAAATAATCTGGGATCACTGAATCTTTTTCCATAAAGGGCCTTGACTTGATTTCACACCAAGAATATCCTCATCTATAAAATGAAACTCTTATAGTATGACTGTTAAACATTCTTACTACTCGAATGATCATCAGCCTTAAGCCTGGAACTCCTGACTTCCTTGACCCACTAGCTGATGATCTTCCTCTTGTGACTATGAACCTACCAAATATGAACATCACCCACTCTGCGGGGGAAAGGCCATGCACAACTATCTCTTATGGAGTAATTTTTTTTTTATTTGTAAAAATTAATGGGTTCATTTCCACTGAGGCCTCTATCCTTCCCCAGAACCAGTCAATCCTTCCAGAGACAGACACGTAGTGTGCTGGGACAGTAGAGGGAGAGAGATGGAGTGTGGATGGGTGTGAGACACATAAAACAGAGAAGAAACATGGCCTCCCCAGGATTTCCCCTTGCCTGTTGCCTTGCCCTTCCTCTGTGAGAGGAAGCCCTTTAAAATGGGACTGTTTTTGCTATCACTTCTAATATGGCTGGAAGCAGGACTCTTACAGTTCAAACGTGGGGTGTTTAGACTGTATTAAAACATGAGGCTCAGTAACATCAAAGGCTACTCGTGGGTGGTTTGGGCCAGGATGAGGTCACCGCTGCCCTCAACCGTAAGAGGTGTGGAGACACTGTGTACCTGTGAGGTGGTGGTGTTTGCTTTTTTTCTGCTGATAAATGTGGCGCTGGGAGAAGAGATGCCTTTGTGTGCCTGAGGAATGATCTACTGTAAAAGGTTTAACGGCAGACAGGTATCAGGTTAGGGTTACAGGGGCAACTTTTTAAACGGGGATGTCCTTTGTTCTCAGAGAATAGGCTTCTTAAATCTAGGTGGTGCGAGGAGAGACGTTGATAAGCAAGGCTTCCTGCGTGACCACCGAATTTTTAAAAAGGCAATCCAATTCTGGCACTAGGTCATCTGGATGACATCAAGGAAGGACAGAAAACCTAAAGGTAGGTTAACCTCTTTTGGCTTGTTTGTACGTAATTATCTTTATCTTATATTTGTTGCACAAATTCATCTTAAATATTTTTTTTATTGCAATAGCATAAAATTAAGGTAAGAAAACTCTGCATAGTTTCCACAGCAGGTTCTAAGAAATAACCTATTTATTATTTGTTTCTATTAGATCTATCATAATGGCTTCAAAATATTTTAGTACAATTGTAAAAGGCCTTAAGATTAGTAATATATTCTGTGGAAGAGCCCTCATCAAGACAGTTCTAAGCCCTTTTGAGACATAAAGCCATTATTGTACTCATGGATAATGGGTTAATAAATAAATATTTAGCCTCCAGTATCGAGCTCAGGCAACAAGAAAAAAAGCCAAGCAGAAGCCAATGAAAACAGAGGAAACAAAGACTGATGGCAGAGAACTGGTTCGGTGGGGAGGTCCTTCCACACCTAACGCTGTTCCAGGAGTGTGGCATTAGGAGCCCCACTTGTAGGAAGTCATTTCCTCACTCAGGCTCTGTTGAACCCTGTGGGTACTCGGACCCACTACCAAGTCTTATGAATTGCCCTGAAATTGTTCACTATCTATTTTAACTCCCCTCATAATTTGCAAATTCTAAAAAGTACTCTGCTTTCTACTTTCTTTTCATTCCACACGCATCTAGGGAAACACTATTTATGAAAGAGACACTTAATCATTATCCATTGAAGTAGCAATGAGGTCTCCACGTGGTGGGAAGGACGCAGAGAATATAAAGAAAATACGGGAGTCCTCCCCTGGTACTAAGCCATGCTGCACCTTCTCAATGGGCTAAAGGCAAAAACAGATATTTCATTTCTGCCATGGTATACATTTGGTGGGGTAGGGGGGAATCATTTTCTGCTAGACTCAGGTCCAATTTCCATTGTGATTTTTGCCCTCCAGAAATAAACATCGTGGTCAGGATGTCTGCCCAGCATCCTTCTGGCCCAGCAAAGCAGTGGTTTCCAATGAAATACAAGTTCTCTTGTGAGACTGTGCGGGCCCTGGTGGCTGCAAACTCATGAACCACAGGTTTTTTAACCACTGGCAGTGTTTCAAACCGCCTAATTGAATGACAAGTCCCTCAAACAGCTGTCACTTAAGATTCCTGGGTTTTGATGAAAGGCCAGAGTACTTGTAATTACTCCCCTCTAGCACCCTTTTCCTAAACACAGCACACAGCTTTGGCAACAATTTTCAATAAAATGACCAGCCTGAGCATGGGAGAATAAAGCAGAATCTAACAATCGACAGAAAAAAGACAGAGGTTTTTGTTTCCTTTTTTTTTTTTTTTTTTAGTTCACGGAAAATCCCCAAGATCAAAAAACAATTGCAATTCTTAAGGTCCCACTAATTTTAATTGTCTTCTATCTTTCATTGGATTCTAGGATTCGATTCCCTGTGGCACCTTTTTGAACCCCATTTCACTAAGCGTAGTTCACCTGAGAAGAAAATGCTGCTTTGCTCGGTAGAGGAAGTCATTCCTTGGGATCCGTATCATTCCACTGGGAACTCTGGGGCTGGTAAATTCTTTAAGAAAAAATGACTCTAATTGTTGAATTTAAATAATTTAGTTCACCGAACAATTTAACTTAAATAAGATTCCTCCCTCTAAAAATATATTTATATATTTAATATGATCTTATTTAATATAACTCTCAAGACAACTCATGAGAAATGTCTGTCCAGTGTCATGATTCCCCATTTTACAAATTAAGAAGTAGACTCAAACACTTTAATTTCCCAGCCCCGAAGCTCTATCAGCTGATAGAGTTGGTCCTGAAATCCGACCACTGATATCAAACCCAGTGAAGAGTCCCACGTGAACATACAGTCACAACTTCTTCCACATTTGCTTCTCCCTTTTCTTCCTACATCCCTCTCAGCTCTCTCTTATTCTGATCCTGTTGTTCACCCTCAGCATCCTCAGGGCAAGCCTCCACCCTTCCCAATTTCTGCCATGCTTTTTTTTTTTTCCTATTCCACGTGGTCCTAACACCTACTCCGCCCAATCTGACCATCTGTCCTTTGGCTCTTTAGAGGTCCTGTTTAATCAGGAACAAAATCCTAGCATCTCTGTAGGCTCAGATTTTTATTTGATTGGTCCTTCCACCTCCTGCTCTTAAATGCAACCAGGTGATGACTTGAAAACCCCCCTTCTGGGGCTCCCTATAAAAGTTCTCCTTTCCTCCCAAACATGATTCCCATCCACCTTCCTACAATTCCCACTCAATTCCCTTTCTGCTTCTCAAAGGAAACCTGCCACATAGGCCTCCTTTTCCTCACCCTCTTTTTCATCAAATACCAGTTTCTAAAATATTCTCCTCTCTCTTCATTGTATCTACCTCTTGCTCAGCCCTCCTTTCCACGTAACTGTCAGTCATCATGCTCAGTGACATCAACATTCAGACTGATGATGAATGTCTACTTTCTCATCTTCTCAACGTATCAATTCTAAAGTCCTTTCTTTCAACTTAGTGACACACAACAACATGCTGAGCCAGAAGCACTGGCAAGATTTGGATATGCAGAGATTAAGGGAAGAAGCTGTTTTCTAAAAAGTGTGTGAAAAAGACAAGGAGGTTCAAGTGTGTTTAGTATTCTGTGGGAGTGGGAATAATACCGCTTGCCTAAATGACAGAGAAAACAAAACAAAACAAAACAAAAAAAAAAAGAGGGAGATAAAAATCAGAGAATAATCAGTTCTCGATATTTGGATATCCTGTCTTCGAGGTCACTGCAAGCTTATTTTTAATCCTCTACATTACTTGGTAGTCAATAAGTGTCTTCTAGCAACCCAATCATCTATTATCTAGCAACAAGTACTGTAAATCAGAGACCCTCTACAAGACTTACTTTTGTAATTATCCCCAGCTTACATGATTAACATTCCATGTTATGGAATGTTAATTAGATAAGACACACTCTACAAAACTTATTTTTAAGATCAGAGTATACACCCACTAGTCTACTCTTTAGTTAGAAATTATTAAACTCGCAAAGACTTTTTCTGTTCATAACTTATGGTCTTCACTTTGTATATTACCTACATTCAAAACTACCCCTTACTCTTCAAAGAGCTACCCCTTACTCTTTACAATATAGTCTGCGCCTATCTGAATTTCTCACCAGTCAAGATTTTTGGCTTAAAACTGCATTATACTGTGTTCTTGAATCATTATTGAACTTTGGAATTCCCCATGGCCAAATAATTAATGGCTGCATCTTGAAATTTAATTTTTTTTAAGACAAAATAGCTCCTAAGCAGTAAATCATGGATGGCACTCTCACCCTGAAGGCTAAGTAGGTTAGTATCATGCCAAGACATTTTTCTCTTTCTGGTATACACATCTCAATCCTATTTCTAATATCTTTCTCATTCACTGCCAAAATGTTCCAATGTTTTAGTTAGGAAGATAAAATGCTTCCCCTTATTCTTCCACACAAAACCAATGGCTTGTTTTTCCCATAATATTTATTACTGCAGTTGAAAAAAAAAAAAAAGGCCTTTCTGGACACCACAGCTTAGTCGTATTACAGAAGTTTCCATCTCAGATAGGTTGCCCAGTGCCACCCATAATTTAAGGGTGAGTCATCTCCCAAATGGTTGAGAAGAATTTCACTTCCCTGTTGGATATCAATTGGGTAAACTTCTTATGGAATAATACGCATCAAAGTTAAAGGATCCGATGGACTCCTTCTGGGAGACAATGAAACACAGTGAAAAGAGTGCTGGACCAGGACCCAAAATACATGGCTTCTAGTGAGTTCAGACACATGGTTTCACAAATAAAAATGTTCTGTGGGTTCCACTGAGCAGAGCTCTGAAATCATGACTCTGCTGGAAAATTAGGAACACATGACGTCTGTAGCTCTTGCTCTAGTTCTCATATTTATTGTCTCTGAGATTTTGTATGTGTTATGTCACCCTGCTCCCATCTCATCTGTGCAGCCGAAAACACACCTACCTTACTGAACTCAGAGCACCTGTTACCGTAACACAGGAAATGGCGAGTGTCCTTCCTTCCTCTCTCTGTTACTGCCCAGGCTTACACTGGCAAAGAAGATTAGTCCATTACTCAACTTCCCGCCCTGTGAGGTGACATGCAAAGACCACTTTAGACTAGTTCCACATCCCCTCAGGTCCCTAACCCTCAGCTCTTCACTGATCCCTCCTCTCTCTTCCCTTCCCACTTTTTCTTCATTTGCTCCCTTGCCAGTCCTTACCTGAAGCTTGAGCTGAGGATCAGCTGGTCTTTCTGATTCATGCGCCTATAAAATAAAAAACATCGCCAATTGTTCTGACTACTTTTCTTGCTGAAGAGACTCAACTTTTCACCAAAAACAGGCTGCTCAAAGAAAAGCAGTATATTGACTCATGTTTTTTTGTCCACAGTGTTCCCATAAAATTCACAGGCTGCATGTTTCTTTTAAAACATTCAAAACTTTCCCATTCTGAAAAAATATCATGTAGTCATCCGCTTTGTGTAAGTGCCCAAGCTAAAATTGGAGTGAGTTTCCGTGGACAATAACCGTTAAAGGTTTAAGAATCGGGTCATCCTCCCTAAGGCAAGTGTTGTTCCTACTTAGTCTATACAGGTCTTGAAAGTCTGTTTTAGTAAGTGAACTATAGGAAGTGAGTCTTTATTGACTGAGCTCAAGACCTTTTGTCATTATAAGTGCCTCAAAAACAATGTTCAAACATTTGATACAGTAAAATGGGACTTATCTTCACACATGATCCTAAGTTCTGATTTTCTCTTCCTGTACTCACTGCTTTGGGAAATTAATATGGTCATATCTCTTCAACCACTAGTACGAATACAAAATGGCTTCCAAATATTAGTTTAAAGATCAGCCTTCAATTAAAATTATTAGACAATAATATTTATGCTTCACTATCCCTCTTTAACTTAATATCTTTAATATGAAGTCATTTCTTTCTCCACAGGCCATCAGTTCTTAAATTCTCTATGACCTGAATGTCACTATCACCTTAATCCCTGTAGCTCAAATACTATAGTTCCTATTACTTCAGTCGTTAATCATCTAACTCAAGCAGGGAACAATTTCTTGAACCGAGATCAGATTACATAAAACCTACTGCATCACCCTCAGAATAAAATTTCTGACCATGGCCTACAAATCCAAGACCCTATGTGACCTGGATTCTGCCAACTCCTCTGGTCTCATCAACAACTCATCACCCTAACTCTCGTGACACAAGTCTCCTTGCCATTCCTGTCACTGTGGATAGTTACCCCCTCCTTGCCGTGCAAGTCTTGGCCACAATGTCACCTTCTCAAAGAGATCTTCCCTGACCACCTGGCCCCTTGCCAGGTTACTATCTCATCACCTGATTTTATTTTCTTCAGAGCACCACTCTAACAAATAATTAATTTGTTGATTATCTCCCCACACACACACACATACCACATTTGAATGTAATCTACAAGAATGAGGGCTTGTCTGTCTTCTTTCCTCAGCTGTTTCTTCGCCCACCAAATCAAATGACAACTCCCAGGTCCCATTATTCTCTCCCAGGATACTCTGCACTCTTCCTTTCCATTCACTCTTCATACTTACAGTTCCTCGTTCAGGTTCTGTCTATCACCAGACACTGTAATTTCAGAAAGAATATGAAATGCATCTGTCCCATTCACCACTACTTCTCTACTACCCATGTCTCTCCACTACCCAGAGCAGAGGTTGATGTAGTAGGCATTCAATACATATCTGTGGAAGGAAGGGAGGCACGGAGGAAGAAAAGGAGGGAGGGAGCAAAAGGAGAGAAAAGGGGAAGCATAAGGCTTTAAAGAGACCATCCTTCCCAATTTGCCTGGGAATGAGGAATTTCCCAAGATGAACCACTTTCAGTACTCAATCCCAGAAATATCCAGGACAAGTTGGTCACATCTGCTTTGAAGGAATCCCTTCCAAGGGTTCTACAGACGTACAGATGTCTGCAGACAAAGTATATATGTTTATCCTGCACGCTTAACAAAACAGTCAGATGTAATTTGTTCTGTCTAGTCCAGCAAGGCCCTTTATAGCTACTCTGACACTGGAAGAAGTTGCTGAGTCCTTCCATGCCGCATCCTCACACCTAAGGTATCCAGATCCCTGCACAGAGTCTGGACCAGGAATGAGCTGCTGATCCGGAGGCAGTCACTGAGAGGCAATCTCATGAGAGAACACAGCTCAGTGTGATGAACCATAGCACCCTCTTGGGGGGAGGTCTGAACTGGCATTTACAAAGCAGGGGTGAGGAAGAAGCATCAGGGGCAGGAGATGCAAAAAGAGCAAATAATATCAGCCTAGTGGAGACACACAGAACAAGGAGAAATGAGTTCCCAGATTTCTGAGTCCCAGAGTGTGGGAGTCCTTAAGAACTGTATCCTAAAGTACGTTACAGTCTCCTTGAGGCTTGAATATTTGGCATCTGAAACCATTTCTTGCTTCCTTATTTCCCAGGGTATCGTTACAATAAACCCCACTAAGTAAGGTAATCTGAGCACGTCTCTGTCTCTTACAAGTTAAAAGAACCTAAAAGATCATTATTTCCTCAGTCAACAGGATTAATGGGATAAAAAATGAGAATCAAGACCAAAAAGTCAGAAAAAATAACAGTATGTTGAGATATAAACCAAATCCCATGGCTATCAGACTCTCACAAATCCCTAGTGAGAAGAGATTGGTGACCAACTAACCCACAGTCTTAGCGGTCACTGAGAACTTTCCCTATGAGTTATAGTTCTTGGTGTGGTTGTCTTTAATAATCACTTGTAGTTTCAATTTATTCTTTAAAGAGTGCTTTAAAATCTTGTGTGGACTGGAAATACCTGAATCTGAGTGGGTAAACCATAATAACCTCCTGATAGATAATGTGGTATGTAAGCAGAATTAAAGTACTTTGACTGAGAGTGTATCCATCTATAATTGAAGGGAAGAGAGGAGGATGGGGTTATAGAGTTATAAAGAATTCCAACAGAAATACAAACTATTTTCTGTGTTATTACAAAAAGATAGAAAACACACAAATAGGAAATAAGAATATAAAGTATTCGTTTTTTTCTTGATCACAGAACTGGGTGACTCAGAACCTTATTAACATTTCAAAATGCTACCAAAAATTTCAGGAAGTTTTCTCAGCCAACCCAAAATATTGAAAGGACAATTGGGAAATAGTCTGTAAGAGCAGCTTTCCACTAAGAGTTTAATAGAACTCTTATAGTTAGATGAATAGCCTACTATCAGCTTCCAATTGCTCATTTTACTTAGGTTCTGGAGGAATGTATCTGGAGGATACGTTTTTTAAAATCCATTTATAAATATTTTATTTAGTTCTTGGATTCTTAAAGCACATAAAATAAATGAGGGGGAACAGTAACCCAAGCAAGAAGGTATATGGGCTACCATGGAAAACTGTCCAGAACTTAATAATATTTTTATAAAATATTGAGTTAATTGCACATATATTGCATATATATATAAATTTTGAGCTAATTGCATTTATTTTTTTCCTTAAATTCCTCCATTCATATTTAATCATTCATTTCCATGATATTCACCATTTTATTTCCACAAATGGAAGACACTGACTTCCCCAAATCAGACTGTCAGAATCCAATGCTGAAGAGCATATGAGGACACAGTGACCCCTATGCTTGGCTGGCAGAATGTACCTGGACAGCCATTCTACTGAGTAACTCAGCAACACATTACAAAACTATGTCTGTGCATACTCTGTATTCAATAAATCCACTCCCAGGCATACACTGCAGAGAAATTCCTATACCAAGTACAAAAGACACATACAATAGCCCTTATTACAGCATCATTTATGATATCAAAAGCTTGAAAACAACCTAAATTTCCACCTTATGAAAACAGAGATAAATGTCTCTCGTGCACAAAATAGACCGGAATAAAGCAAGAAAGAAACAAACTAGGTCTACATGGATAGAGTTAAAATATGTAGTGTTGAGTGGTAGGGTAAAAGAATGAAAAAAAAAAAAAAAACAGAAGGGTATGTCTAGCACGATAGCATTTACATGATTTTTTTTAAAGAAAAATCAAAATCATATACATTTTTCATAAATAAACATATTGGTAACTAAAAATACAAAAGTTGAAATGAATGGGGCAAATCAAATTTACAAGAATGGGGCCAATGAGAGAAAAGAGCAGTGAGTTTGAGACAAGGGATCAAAAGTACACAAATAAAATAAACTAAATAAAAGTGAGGCCATGACCTAAAGATAAAATATCGATCCAATCTGCTCCTAAAGTGCCAACTTGCTGTCTCTCTTTCCTCCCCTTCAGTGCACTTCTCAGTCCTTTCATGCATCCAAATGACTCTTCCTTATTTTTTTAAAGATTTTTATTTTTTTATTTGAGAGTGGGAGAGAGAACGAGAGAATGCACAAACAGGGGAAGAGGCAAAGGGGAACCCGATGCGGGACTCAACCCCAGGACCCCAGGACCATGACCTGAGCCAAAGGCAGATGCCTAACCAACTGAGCCACCCAGGCACTCCAAAATGACTCTTTCTAATGTCACTAACAATTCTTTTTGCTAAAATGAAAGGATATTTTTGGTTCTTTTTTTAAATAAAGACTGTATATATTTAAGGTGTACAACACGATGATTTGATATACACAAGCATAGTATAAAATGACTACACTCAAACTAATCAACCTATCATCTCCTCATGCAGTTACCATTTACCACTTTTTGTGTGATGAACACAGCTGAAATCTACTCTCTTAGCATATTTCCAGTGTTCAATATGCTATTAATAAGTATACTCTTCGTGTGTGCATTAGATGTCTAGACTTAAGCATCCCACATAACTACAAATTTGTACCCTTTGACCACCATCTTCCCATTCTCCTCTTGCCCCACCCCAGACACATACCCCAGCACCTGGTAACCATCTTTCTACTCTTTGCTTCTCTAAGTTCAACTTGTTTTTAGATTCCACATATAAGTGAGGTCACGAAGTTTTTGTCTTTTTCTGTCTGGCTTATTTCACTTAGTATAATGTCTATTTCCAACTCTTGCTTTATTTGATTTCTCATGAGCAATTAACAATTCCTTCTCACGTGCTCTTACTTGGTCTTCCTCATCACCCCAGGCTTCTACTTTGCCCATTAACTCTCTACTCACCTTCTGTTCCAGTTTCACAGTTCCAGTTTCACAGTTTCATCCACTTCCTAATCAGTCTGTAGAAGTTCTAGTTCCCCCAGGCCTTCCCTAGACATTCCTCTTTCTCTGGACCACACAAAGCATAGTTTCAATTGCCTCTCATTTTTTTAGCCTCTCATGTTTTTAGTGTTGCCCAAATATATTTGTATTTCCAACTAGACCACTCTCTGAATATCTATCCATATAAACAACTGCCTTCTTAACATCTCTGAATATTTCAAAGGCCCTCAATCTCAACATATCCAACTCGTGTTCTTTTCCTTAAAACCTAGTTCGTTTCCAATGACCCCACGCAGTAAATGGCACCATCACGCATCCAACTGCTTAATGTAGAAACCAAAAAGTCTTCTCTGACTCATACTTTCCAATGTCCTCTATATCCAATATCTCACTAGATGTGTCAACTTTTTTAATGTCTTAAATATCTCTTACTTACATCCACGTCCCACAGTCACACAGCTAGTGCTTAATTCCAAGCTACTATCATATCTAACTTGGATCCCTCCAATAACCTCCTAATTGATCTTTCTACAACTACTGAAATCTATTCTCCCCCAGGCCACCAATGTGAGCTTTTCCAAATGAAAATCTGATCATGTCAACCCTGGCTAAAAACATTTCAGTAATAGCACATTGCTCTTAGGATATAGATCAACATCCTTATGATAGCCTCCACACCTCTGCCTAAAAAGCCTTTTCTACATCTATAGACTTACCACATACCCCACTTTGCTTCAGCTATCATGTTCCACCTTAAGTTCCTCAAACAAGCCATGTTCTTTTCCACCTCAGGGCCTCTGCACACACCATCTCTGCTGCCTGAGATGCTCTTCCCTCTATCTTTCTTATTCTTCAAAACTCAGCTCAAATTTTATCCAAGAAAGTCTTCACAAATTGCCCTGTTATATGATCTCATAGTTCTCAGTGTTATTCCCTTATATAACACTTAACCACCATTTGTAATAATATTTTAATATGATTATTTTATAGATTTCTCACCCCCACTACAAATATAAGCTTCATGAGAGTAAGAACATGTATGTTTTTCTTATCAATGTATCCCTAATACTTTCTAGCAGGGTCCCTGTCATACTCAGTAAATATTTGTTGAATGAGGAAATAAACCCAAGTGTATGATCCCACCCTAGAAATTATCTTCCAATCAAATTCCATGAAAATCCTAACCCCACTATATTAAGTATTAGCTTCTCTACTAATGCCACACAGACTGATGATTAACATCTCAATATCTAGTCTCCCTTTCTACTGAAATAGAATCTTAAATTTTTATCCAAAAGTAGGTACCATTATAGTCTGAATGTTTATAGTCCCCCCGAAATTTATGTTGAAGCCTTAACCCACAATGTGATAGGATTTAGAAGTGGGATCTTAGGTAAGTAATTAGGTTTAGACGAGATGATGAGGGTACAGCCCCCATGACAGGATTAATGTCTTTCTAAGTAGAGGAAGAGACCAGAGTTTTCTCTTTCTCTCTTCATACTATGTAAGGACACAGGAGAAGGTGGCCTTCTGCAAGCCAGGAAGAAAGTTCTCACCAGAAACAGAATCTACCAGCACCTTATCTTGGACTTCCCAGCCTCGAAAACTGGAAGAAATCAATGTCTGTTGTTTCAGCCCCCAGCCTATGGTATGTGGTCACAGCAGCCTGAGCTAAGACAGGCAGTCAGAGGAAAAGGAAGAAAGGAAAGAAGGGACAGAGAGAGCGAAGGCTGGGAAATGCCCGTCTCCTCTGCATCCCAGTGGAACCACATGAACAAGACTGAACTGACGGGATGCAAATGCAACTTCCACATCATGCCCTTAAAGGAAAAGGGAATGACCTCATTCTCCCCTTTCCTCCTTTCTCCTTCATGCTGGCCAAACAAGGCGGTGAGCAGATGAGAGCAACCCTCAAAATGGAATAAAAACATATGAAAAACCAGGCCCCTGATGGCTCTCTATGCAGAGTCACCATAGCTGCCCACACTCATAGGAGAAAGAGAAGGAAATTTTTATCTTGTTTAAAGCCTTGCTGTTTTCAACTCCATCACAAGCAACTAAACCAACATCTAATCAATACATTCTACTAATTAACATATTCACCATGTGAGTGTTCCTTGGCAGAGTGACACAAAAAATTAACACATAAATTCCTCCTAACCAGTAGGGCTGGAAATCTAGATTCAGGAAAAAAGACATACAGAGCAGCAAAAACAAAAAAACAAACAAACAAACAAACATCTACTGTAATTTTTTTCAGACCTACCTAGTCAACCATATGTCCAGCTTATGACTGAGCTTTGTCACCAAATATTTCGTCAAGCACACCACCATCCCAGTCTGCCCTCCAAGCTCTTTCAAAGCCCTCGAGGTCCTTAAGGAATCCATCCGTCTCCAGCTGTGATCAGTTCATTTTGCATCCACCCCGCTTCTCCCCTTCTTTGCCACCCTTGCAACTGACCAAACCTGAGATTCCAACTGCACACTCATTTTAGACAGGAGGCCCTGGAAGGAAGGAAGGAAGGAAGGAAGGAAGGAAGGAAGGAAGGGGAAAAGAGGAGGGAAGGAAAAAACTCTCTAATTTAACCCAAATGCAAGTCCTATAAATCCATGCCACCCCATCCCACCACCTGCCCCCCAGAGACCGTTTACACGTGCACTGGGGTAACTGCTGCCAGGGCTGTGATCCCTGCCATGACTAGACTTGCTGGTTTTCCCTGCATCCGCTCAAGCCAAGTGGAGAGTATCTGTGACTGGCTGTGACTTCATTTACCTGTTTGCTCGGCTTGCTTCTCTTTCTCTCAATACTTCTATTATCTCAACTCCAAGTCATTTGCTCCAAGATTAAGCAAAAGACAGAGTAAGAGTAAGAGTCCCGAGAAAACCAAGTTTTGGAAGTTAAATAATCATACAATGGAGTGAGGAAAAATGAGCATGTCTGGATGATAAATCAAATAAATCTTATATCCCTCACTGTTGCTACAGCATTTTATTAACTCTATATCACATTGTTCATATATGATTTAATATGGAAAGAAAGCACTGCCTGCCCAAACATAGCTTTCTCTACCATCACCAACTGGTTCTATTGGCATAGAACCCAATATTTCACAATAAGACATTAATTTATTTAGCTTTAAATGATTGAATTTTCAAGAGATCCCTATTAAAATTATCCCATTTGCATATCACTTTATGTGCATAAAGTAATTTTATTTCATCCTCACTGAAAACCAGTGAAGCAGACACCACTGACCTCATTTAAAAATAAAAAAATAGGGGCGCCTGGGTGGCTCAGTGGGTTAAGGCCTCTGCCTTTGGCTCAGGTCATGATCCCAGCATCCTGGGATCAAGCCCCACATGGGGCCCTCTGCTCAGCAGGGAGCCTGCTTCCTCTCTGCTCTCTGCCTGTCTCTCTCCTTACTTGTGATCTCTGTCTGTCAAATAAACAAATAAAACCTTTAAAAATAAATAAATGAATTAAAAAAATAAAAATAAAGTCATCTAGTTTGTGAAGGCTGAATGAGAATCCAGACTCCAGTACTGAGTTCCACGTTCCTCCTGCATTTCGCTCTGTCCACTCTGGAATACGTGCAGGCAGGCCAGGGCTTGGCCACCAAGTCCTCCTCTCACATACCAGAATCAGAAAAGCCAACTCGGGTTTTCTTGCAGAACAGAGAACATTGCAACTGTAACCCCATAACAGGGCCCACTTATGTATTTCCAGATGCCCCCTGCTCAAAAATCCCTTATCCTTATGTTTCTATATGAATGTTATCTTCTTATTTGCCAGAAAACATGATGATAACAATGACAGAGAGTTACAGGGCTTAACTGACACTTAATGAATTCTCCTTTTATAGGCGTCCAGCCAAGTATTCAACAAACCATGCAGCATTCAATATAACTGGTATTTCCTCCATTCTGAAATAAGCTCACCCCTAACGGGAAGGGCTGATCCTCTGTCCCCTTAAATGAATGGAAAGTGCCTACTTTTCCAAAGGTCAGAAAGCCACGGCTGGCAAGGCCCTCATGCAACATAAATCAATAACATTTCTTAATTATAGGAATTCAGACATATTTTAAATAGACAAATCAAAACTGAAACTATTTCTCCTTTATATCTTGCTGGTGAGGTCATTTTAAAATATAAGAAATAATCATTAAAACAATACGCATTTGTTACCATCTGTAGAAGATAATAGCCCCAAAAGTTTGATTCAACGCGGCAAAGGCAATGAGGAAACACACATAATTCTACCTCTGGGAAGCAACTCTTAATCTTTACCAAAAAAAAAAGAGGAGTCCTTCAGGCAAGAAAGAGCAAAAGTCATTTTGCAAAGGACAGAGAGCACATACAAAAACACAGAGGCGCCATTAAGGAACATGAAACAGGCTGGTTATCATTGACATCCAGGCAACCACTGGGGAAAATGCCCAGAACAAGAACAGAAAGGTAAGTATTTGACCCTTAACTGCAAGCGGCGGAGATAGGTGAGGGCCACTTCAAGCTGTTCAAACTCATATGTGTCATTCCTTAAACTGGAACAACCACCTGCAAATTATGAACCCAGAGCCTGACCCCTAATGCTGGGATCTGATTGGCCCACCCATGCTGCACGCCATCACTAGGCATCTTCCTCCTCTCCACCTGCTTGTGAGGGAAGTACTAGTGAGTGAACTGAGAGAAAGAAAAAAAAAAAAAAACCTAAACAACTACTCAAACTTTTACATTAGCGACAGAACCAAGAACTCAACCAGTAACTCTGCCTAACACCCAACTCCAGTGAAATTTCCATACATCACATAGAAATAATAGCTTCTGAGAACTGTAACTACATTGTTCTATTTATCCTACAAAATAATAATAATCCTACTGCATTATCTGGATCAATCGCCATTAAAAAAAACCCTATTAAGAAAATTTAAGGCTTAGAGAGTGATCCCAAGTGCTTAAGCGACTAAAGATATTCCATAATGTTAACCTTTTGGCTAAACCATTATTCTTCTAGTAAAATCTGGAAATAGTGCTTACGAAAGAACTGAAGTCATCGAGGGAAAACTGGGAATGAAGTTACTGAACAATAAGGAACTGCTGATTAAGGAAGAGACTCGCTGGTCTGGATTTTGCTCTAGACTTCCTCACTCAATCTACTCTTAGGGTCACCCTAAATTTTTGCTGCATAGAAGTTATGGGAGTGGGCGCGCTTCAAACCCCTTCTGGATTGGTGCTGGCTGATTCGGACTGCTTTTCGCTCAAATAAACTTTTCATGTTTTTATGCCTCGGCTGATCTTTTAACAGCTCTGGTGTCACCGGAAGGAAGGACAACCCCACAGCCCCCGGGACCTACAGCAACCAAGCCTGGGTACCTGCGGAGCCCCTGGAGCAGGCTGCTCTCCCGCTGCCTCTCGGGGTGATGGGTCAAGGACCTTCTGGACCCTGGATGGATCCTGGATCCTGGATCCAGTTCCACAACTCTTGGAGGGAGAATCTTCTGACTTTACGCTAGAGCCGTTCCTATCTCCCTCGAGTCCAGAACCAGTCTGAACGGGCTGGGTCTGACTTAAAAACCGGACTGGGTCCGAGTTCGGCTGAGCCCGGGATTGGACCGGGTCTGACCTAAAAACCGGACTGGTTTTCACTTAAGGTGAACTGGGTCTGACTTAATTTGAACCGGGTCCCGTGGGAGGTCTCAGGTGAATAAAATTTTGTTTTAAGGCCGAACAAGTAGGTTTACCTTACCAAAGGTACTCTTGAATTGCAGTGGCCAGTGTGGAGAACTTTTAACCGTCTTAGATAAGCTTACCCATTTTCGAGGTGCCCTAGAGAAAAAGAGGTCTCAGCCAGGCAGTTTGCTATGAAGGCTAGAGGGAAAATTATTTTCTCTCCTCTACAGTTTCTGGTGACCAGGGTGAGACCTGTGAGGCCAGCCCATCCGCTCTGGAGAGTGCAGACGGCCTCCTAGGAAAATTGGCAGAAGCCAGCTAAGGATAAGACTTCGCAGAATCAGCTCTCTCCCAGCTCTCTATCGGTGGTGCCTGGTCAAGAAAGGAAGGTAGACTTTCATGCTGTCCCTTCCTTTCCAAATTCAGATTGGCAGGAAAAAACATCAGTTATCAATCCTTTCTCTCCCAGGGACAGCTGTTGCCTTCTTCTTGGTCTCATTTGTGTCCTATGAACTTGGCTTAGCGATTGTCAGCTTGGGAGCCCCCAAAATACTGCCAGACAGAAATGCAGGTTGCACCTCATTTGCAGCCAGATGTGGTATTACCAAAATGAATTTTTAAAGAACTCTGGAGAATTGGACAGTGTTGACTCGCTCCTTCCTATAAATCTTTCTAGCACTGACTCCAGTAACATTCTTCTGAATTTTCTCTAACCCTTTCCTGCTAAGTCCTTAAAGTTTCCTCTTCTTTAAACTACCCATCGGTGTTGTCCCCCGGCTACAATCCGTTTCTCCTCTCTCCCTACTTTATGTGCTCTCCCTAGGTAACCTCATATACAACCAAGACTTCACCCGCTATTAATTTTACTGACTTTGAAATCCATCAGTCAAGACCTCTTATCTGGATATCCTGAATGCATATTTCCAAATATGCATGTTCAGAACTGAACCCATCATCTGGCCACCAAACTTATTTTCATGTATACCTGTGTTGATGGATACTAGGTGCCTAAGCCAGAAATTTTGGAAAGCTCAAGCCACTATTTCACTTACCCTCAACTCCATTTCCAATTATTCTCCCAAGTTCTACACACTCTTCCTCCTAGATAGTCCTGGGATTTGTCCCATTCTCTCTGTTTTTCCTGGCACCACCTCAAAATCTGGTTTTGTCCACTTAATGATGTCCAACTTAAATCCCTGAAGACAGTCTTACCCTTTCCAGTATATCTCCTACTCAAATCGTCCTCCACCTACAGCAGTCTGGTGACAGTCTGTAAACTGTTTGTCTCTTGCCCACAAGGGGATAAGGAGTTTGCAGCAGAAGCTCGCTAAAGTACACAACTTCGTTCGGCTGACATTTGTTCTGCTTTGGTTTTGGTACTCATTCATTTTCAGTGAAGGAAGCGAGGCATTGCTCTGAATGCTGTGGCATAAATTCATCTCTTTGGGGATTTATGACCAATAGTTCATAGACCAGCTACAGTGAGCAGGACGGCTAAAGCAGCACCATCTTCAGAGGAATCCCATGTTCCAGTCTGATCACGCGTGCCCAGGTCAAGCCACAATTCTCACCTCTCTTTGGAGTCGGCCCTGCCCTTCTTTCCCTGGGCTGAGCCAAGAAAACCCTTTGTACTATGTGCTTACAGCAATAGGAACGCCTATCATATTACTTTAAAAATGTTTGCTCGTCTGTTTCCCGCCATGTTCCATAAATTTTAGCTGAACACAAGATTGAACAAATGAATGAATGATTTATGCAAGAAAAAGTCCCAAAGAATCAGATGTGGTACATTCCTGGCCCACAGGCTTTTAATTAAAACATGTTAAGTAGGTGCATATTTTAAAACAAACAGTTCATTGGCTTATTCAAGATGACTTTAGTCATACGACACACCATATACCTGATACAGAAATGTTTTCTATAAGTTTATACAGGAAGAAATTCTGACCTACTACTACTCTTTTTGGCAGCAATTTCTGTAGACAATTTGCTGTCCAAATCAGATTTGGCACCCGAGATCCATTTCTACATCTACTTGGCCCAAAGCTTACTGTACATATCACTTGAAACCTAGTTTTTCAAGACATTATGCTGTTTTTAAAATTGTAGAGCATGCATTTTGCCCCATGATAGGCAAATATGTGTGTATGCTATATTCTTGAAGACGCAAGAAATGTGATTTATGTAAAAAACACATACACACACACAAAACAAAACAAATACATCCAACTGTCCTGTCCATTGAGAAATATGACTATTTTCCAGGCAAGAGCTTGGAGATATACTTGGAGCCATACTTCCCTGTCTATAGATGCAGCTGCTTACATAACCCGCCACCACCTTCAATTATTTACACCTGTGACCTGCAATTCTCTCTGATGTGTAAATAGTATACAAAAAAACAAAAACAAAAAACCCTGCTTGTTCTATCCTTTCCCCCCCCAAGACCTTAACTTTGGATTCTAAATGAAAACTCAAAAATGGCAGTTAAGCTTGACCTGTTCACCAACCTTTAGGTCTATCCAGTGGAGAATGTGTATGTGGGGTAAATAGCCATTTGACATGGGGAAGCTGCATTGCTTTCTAATTCCTCGCAAATGGGATCTTCACAAATAGTATTGTGATTTGTTTGAAAGGCTGCAGATGTCCTGCTGGTCAAATGCCTTTCTACAGTAATGTAAGTGGAGGAATGCATTATTTAATATTTCTGGTTTAGAATAATTAGCTATTTTTTTCACTAGCTGGGGCCCTGCTCATCTCCAAAACAAAAATAACTATTTTATTATTTGAATTATAAATCACATTTCCTTCATATTTTAAGAATTCAGAAACTCAGATGTACCTGAAAATCAGTGTGTATGTAAATGTGGCAGTTTTCTTCTTTCCCCCCATTAAGTAGTTTTTACTCTGGTGATGAGCCTAGGAACTGATCAAATCTTAAACTTGTTGAAAAGCCATCTTAAATTCATAAAGACGCAGCAATTAGTTATCGAAAAACAAATACACTGATGTCAAGGAACTTGTTTATTTTAATGTCCTTCATAAAAGCATCCAAGTTACTATTCAATGATACCATATCCATTTCCACTAATGCAATACATGAATTCACTTCATTGTAGTGAGTCTTTCAGGAGTAAGTATGAGGCTTCCTTCCTTGTAAATGCATACCCTAGTACATACTAGCTTATGGTAGGCTCCAAAAATATCTCTGCTGAATGAAGGAGTGAGTATAATTATTGTGCCCTGGAAAATCACAGTGGATGTCTACGCTCAGCCCCACCTCTAAGCAAGGATTCAACAGAATTACAAGACTCCCAAAATCTTACAGAATATTCCTTCCAGCTGTTAAAAATTCCCCACCCGGCACTTGGTCTTTAGAGTCCTTTACCAGGACCAGAGGTCGGGGGAAAAAAGAAAGAAATTAGGGGACTTCCCTTTTCTAAGTCCCAGATTTCTGTTGCACAGATCCAGGGAAAGTACAGTTTTGTTTTTATTTTTCTATTTTCTCTTTCCATACCCTTCATCTTAAAAAAAAAAAAAATGAGAAATTGTCTTATCTAACCAATATCTCTGAGGAGACTGAATCCCATAAGTAACACGAGTTGTCTAAATTCATGCAGCATCTAAGTAGCAGACCTGGATTCCATCCATGCCTGCTGACTCTAAGAACAGTATCGTCTCCACTGCCATTAGTTCTTCCAAAGGAAAGCATCACCTCTGTAGGCAAAGCAGTTGCAAATTCTTCCAGCTCAGTAGCGGGACAATCTTGATGTAATACTCTACCCAGAATGTCCCTAAAGTTCAAGTAATTCCTGGTCTTTATCCTACCCTAGGTAGAATAAATACTTGTCCGATCAAATCTAATAGTCGTATTTGCTGTCAACTCCATTTAAAAATTCTTTTCCTTTTTTCACGATGCACCCATACCTTCTACCCATGGGTTTTCCTTACCATCTATCTAGGGCTGGTTGCAGCCACCTCTGAGATTTTATGTCTCAGAATCGTGAAAAAAACTTCACTTTATTTATGTTAGCTTCTTGCGAGATATTTATTTTTGCCCATGTAGCTTTCATTATCATTTTATACTACTTTAGCTTCATTCTATAACTGTTCCTAGACTTCAACTGAATTTTCTAGTTTATTATTCTCACATTTTATTTTTTAATTTCCCTGTATTATAATATGGGTGTAGGCACTTTGAATTTTTAAAAAAACAAACCGAATGAGCACTTTTGGTGACCACGTCTTTTTACTTTCAATTCTGTCCTCCTGAGCCTTCTGCCTTGACTTTATATCTAAGTATCACCTTTCTTTTTAGCATTTTCCCTGCTTTAATTTGGCAATCATCAGCCTAAATTTTGCTTTTCTGGGTCTCACTTGATTCTCAATTACAATCTAACTGAATTATGATGGCTATCACTCCGTTAAGCAGTCCCTTATGTCTACATCGCCAACCATTTCCCCTGTGTTACTCAAAAGACAGACATAAATCATTTCCTTTCTTGTGTGTTCCTTTAAAGTCCATATTGGGTAACCAAGCAGTTCTCTACCATGTACACAAATGTGGAGTTAAACTGATTTTTTTTAACATCCTGTGGGCCAGTTATGTCCAAATGGGTGAACACTTCCATAAACCCTTATTTATTCTTTTCATATATAATTTCCTTGTTTTTCCATTCCCTCAGACAGCATTCGCTGCATTTCCCATATCAGTTTACCCTCTGACTAAATTTAATTTTGAGTTCCTTAACAATGATACTACAGTTCTTTAAAGGTCTTCTCACTTTCTCAATTACTCCTAAACTTCATTTAGTTAGAAATTTGTACCTCCAAATTGGGTGAAATAGTCACATCTCGTTACGTAGGAGCCGTGGGAGCTTACACACACAGTAAAGTGTAGATGAATCTGAAAAATTGTAAGCTTTCATCAAGTTGTGTATACAAATGGAATTTCTAAAACATCTAAAACGTCTGAAAACTGTTTCTTCTCCTAAATGGTCTGTGGATAGGAATCAGGAGTCCTGGGCTGTCATCCTGTCTCCATTATTAATTACTGTATGACTTTGAGACAATTTCTTAAATTCTCTGTCTTATTCTGGAAATACGACTCTCATTGTGGTGCAATTAAGGTTAATCATTTATTCAGCAACCACTCTCTCAGAGACTGTGCAATGTCAGCTTAAGTCAGTCTTAAACCACATCATCATGAATCCTGAATAAATTAAATCTGAATTAATGAGTCTGAACTATATTTTTTAATTTTGAGAACTGGTGACACAGCACTCATTTATTAAGCCAATTAAGAAGACCATTACTTTAAAGAAAATAGAAAGAGAGATCATGCACATCTCCAACAGCTAAATGAATAGGAAGGAGAAGGAATATGGATGATTCCAACCAATGGGCAATCCAAAAACTTGTTTTCTCTAGGATGAAGTACAGGACCTGAAAACAGAATATAAGTAAGGAAATAAAAATAATAGTTAATATCCTTTTATTCCAGATTTACTGAGGCATAATGGATAAATAAAATTGTATCTATTTAGAGTGTACAATGTGCTGATTTGATATACATACACACTGTGAAATGATTGCCAATATTGAGTTAATATATACATAACTTCACAGAGTTTTACTTTTTTTTTTTTTTTGGTGAGGATACTCAAGATCCACTCTCTTTGCAGATTTCAAATATACAAAACATTGTTGTTAACTATAGCAGCAGGCTGTACATTAGATCCCCAGAACTTATTCATCTTAGAAGCTGAAAGTTTGCACCCTTTAACCAAGATCTCCCCATTTCCCCCATACCTTAGCCCCTGATAACCAGCATTCTGTTCTATTTCTATGAGTTCAACTTTTCTTTTTATAAGATTGATTTTATTTATTTATTTATTTGTTTATTTGGCAGAGAATGAGAGTACAAGTGTGCAGAGCAACAGGCAGAGGGAGAAGGAGAAGCAGGCTCCCCACTGAGCAGAGAGCCCGATGATGATGATGATGATGATGATGTGGGGCTTGATCCCAGGACCCCAAGATCAGGACCTGAACTGAAGGCAGACACCCAACCAACTGAGCCACCCAGGTGCCCCTGAATTCAACTTCTTCAAAATCCATATGTAGGTGAGATCATACACTGTTGGTTATTGTGCCCTCACCACATCCTGGCACAAACATGTAAGTACATCACAAAAATTCTGTTATGTACTCTTGAATTAGAATGAATTCTGCTGATGAAACCAGGTAATTGAAGCTGTGTGGCTGGTAGGCTAATTTTGTGGTTAATATTTTGTTATGTCTCCACTGGATCTAGCTTTCTTAGTGTACAGAGGACAAGATCTCACCAAAGACTGAGAGGATTTCATTCCGTCAATTATTAGAATCTCACCAATACTGGACCCTAGAACTAGTAGATACTACCAACAGGAAATGGAACCATGAGAAAAGCTTAGAACTGCCTTTGGATCTCTTCCGCAAGAATATAAGATGACAAGCAGGTTATTCTTATGTGACTCGAGTCAGAACTTAAAGAGGGAGCAGCAAACAAAGGGGATCAACAGAAGTTGGCACCAGGGTTCAGAGTAAGAGAAATTTGAAGAGATGGTGAACGTGGGCTATATGGAAAGACTGGACTATTTGCTTTCATAAGGTTTAGGGAACAAGATAATCCTTCTAGTCTCTGATGAGAAGAGACTAGCTCTAATTTTAGATAAATACCATTAAAAAAATCACCATTAGAAAAAAAATTTTGATTAAAAAAACATGAGCTTCCAAATAATTTAACTAAATTTTTTAAATATCTGATTTTGAAGGACAGGAAACTTGAGATTCCAATTTGCCACCAACATTGTAAATTATATACGTGAAATGTCTGACCCACTCACTTGGTGATTATGTAGAAAGCTCATTGACTGATATATTATAGTGATCAAAACCACCTATAGAAAAGGCATTGTCCTAAAAAAAAAATTTGGTCACAGTCATAAAAACAATAAAAAAGTTTTTCAATATGGGATTATTTTAATTTCAATCCCCTACATATCAATGAACTGCTAGTTTAATGTTTATAAATAGATAAGAGGTAGATGGAGAGTGAGTGAACAGATGGATAGGTCAAAAGAGAAATAACCTCTGTGGTGAAAAAAAAACAAACAAAAATCATATGAGATCTATCTACTTAACAAAATTTTAAGTGTACATTATAATATTTTTAACCATAAATTTAATCTTGTACATGAGATCTTTAAAGAGAATTATCTTTTTTTTTTCTCTTTAACGTGGGTTTTATTTGAGTTGCAGTGAAACCTATAGAAGGTTATGATAATAATTCAACTACTGGATATTTGCCCAAAGAAAATGAAAACACTAATTTGAAAAGATATATGCATCCTGATTTTTATTGCAGCATTATTTATAGCAGCCAAAATATGGAAGCAACCTAGGTACTGAATATTAGACAAATGGATAAGGAAGATGTGAGACCGAGAGATAGATATACAGTTAGGTAGATAGAGATGATAGATAAATACACAGTCATGAAACAAGGGTGAATTCTTGCCATTTGGGACAACATGGATAGATCTAGAATATATTATGCTAAGTAAAATAAGTCAGACTGACAAAGACAGATGCCATATGGTTCAACTCATAAGGGGAATATAAAGAAAAATACTTGAATAAACAAGCAAAAAACAGGGCGCCTGGGTGGCTCAGTGGGTTAAAGCCTCTCTCCACCTGCCTCTGCCTACTTGTGATCTCTGTCTGTGAAATAAATAAATAAAAATCTTAAAAAAAAAACAAGCAAAAAACAGAATTCTGTAGACCTATAAATACAGAGAACAAAGTGATGCTTGCCAGAGGGGAGTGGGATGGAGATTGTATAAAAGCGGTGAAGGGAGGTATGCCTGGGTGGCTCAGTGGGTTAAAGCCTCTGCCTTCAGCTCAGGTCATGATCCCAGAGTCCTGGGATGGAGCCCAGCTTCGGGTCTAAAGAGAATTATCTTTAACATAGGTTGAACCCTTGTACAACCAAGTGTATACATTTAATAAGAAAATCTCTGGAAGTTAAGAAATTCAATTCTAAAGCAGAAGAGCTCTTTTTTTTAACCTTTTAACATGGCTGAAAATTCCCCAAAACTCTCTAACTAGAGGAGATTTTATATATATGTGTAAAAAATTGTATGGATAGTAAGCTAATTTTATATTTAACATTTTATTATATTATGTTTATATTTAATATATTTATATACATTATAAATATGTATCTATATTCTTTTTCCTTGGAGCAAAAATAAAATACATTATTAAAGACCAATCTGATACAGGGTAAAATTCGCACTCTGATTTCATATGATTCATTTGGAATTCTAAATAAGCACATGTGGGTTGAGGACATCTTGAAGAGTTGTGGTTTTTTTGTTTTTTTTTTTTTCTCCCAGTGGGATAACAATGCCTTATTAACAATACCCAGTTCATTGATTCCAAACGTTTCATCTTTTAATATACTTTGTTACAAACCTTTTTTTTTTTTTTAATCTCTAAAAGACAGTTCTTTGCTCTGAGAATGAAAACGTCTTTCTTAGGAAACAATGGCAAATGATGTGACTATTTCACAAGTTTAGTATCAGTATTTCTTGCTATCTTTCCAGATTTTTTCACTTTTAAAATAAGCGTTATTTTTTTTTTTTTAATTTTTTATTTTTTATAAACATATATTTTTATCCCCAGGGGTACAGGTCTGTGAATCACCAGGTTTACACACTTCACAGCACTCACCAAATCACATACCCTCCCCAATGTCCATAATCCCACCCCCTTCTCCAAAACCCCCTCCCCCCAGCAACCCTCAGTTTGTTGTGAGATTAAGAGTCACTTATGGTTTGTCTCCCTCCCAATCCCATCTTGTTTCATTTATTCTTCTACCCACTTAAGCCTCCATTTTGAAACATTTGTTTTCACTGACCTAAATCTACATTTTAGCTACATTTAGCTCACATTGTGGCATAAGAGTTGGTTTCAATTTTCATTAGCCTTTAAGTCATCAAGTAACTCCATTTTCCATGTCTCCTCATAAGACATCCCAAGATGAGAAGGTTCAAAGCTAATTTTGCCACCATTAACTCCAAATATTATGGATTCTTGTTTTCAGTTAGCTTCACATTAGAACACAGACTCTTCTGGGAATAAATTTCAATCTCAGAGAGAACCTATAATACTGATAAGCTGCTTTACCCATTCAATCCCTAATGACCATTTAATGCACTCAAGAGTCACATATTAAGAGATTCATCATCAAATAAAACTGTCCCAAAGTCCCTAAATGAATTTCAGACCTTGACTACTTCAGACTAATTAAATGGAAAGAAGGGAGGTAGCAATCTCAGAAATTGAGCTTGCCAGACAGTCTTAAATAGATATAAAATAATCTCATTATACATTTCCAACCATCCCTAGAGTCTATAGACTCTAGGGATTTCAAAACAATTTGAAGCATCCTATTATGAATCTGCTTTTGTAATAATAAAATTGCATTTTGACTCACTATTTATCTTACCCTATAAATCACACAGATTTGAAATTTTAGGGAATACTATCTACCTCACTGATTACCAATTAGCAATACCAATTACCAATTAGCAATAGCATTTTGTCTTTCTGCACATACTTCTTTCAAAGAAACAATTACACATTTGGGAATAAGAAATTGGTCCTTTATACTCACTTGACCTTCTCTAAGAGTTTCTAGCAAATAGCCAGTAAGAATTAAGTGGTAACCCACAATTTCTATCTGCAAATTTCTGAGTTCACTTAGCTTATTCTTGAATGAAATATTTAAAAAGCATAAAGTGCAAGGAAAATTAAAGCCAAGTCAAAGGCCAACTAGAATAGAAGAATGATTTTTTCCAGTATATTTAGGTATATCATTTAGTTATTCATCAAATATTTACTGAACTTACAAGGTATTTGTCCAGGTACTCACAATAAAGGGTATACAAGGCAATAATGTAATCCCACTCTAATTGAGCTTATATTCTAGTAGAGGACTGTAGGTAAACAAATAAATGAACAAGAGAACTCTAGATAAAACAGTTCTAATTTTTTACAGTATCAATGCAAATAGCTAATGATAGAATATCACATCTGCTTGAAATTCAACTAAATAGATTATTAACCTTATCCTCATTTGCTAACAACTAAAGGAACAACCCTGATGCAACTCAAGCAGATGAGTAAGTAAATGGCCAGATGCCATTTGAATGACAGTCTTTCATTCAGTGATATGTTGGAGCTGGCTTATACCCCACTCATGAAAGCCAATAATTAAAACTTCCCAAATTTGGTCACCTGGTTGACATCATGTCAGTAGTCTGAATCAGCTATAGAGGGTATGTTTACACCACAGAAATTGGCAAACACTAAAAGTCAGTGTTTTGGTTTTTGTTTTTTTACGATCTAGCACCAAAATATTTTCACTTCTTCCAGTTACGATAATAATAAATAATAATTATATTAAAAGCCACCATTTTTCAAACCTAACTTGAAATTCAGCATGTTGAAGATATGTCAAGTGATGTCCTAAATACACAACCTAATTTAACCCCAATAATCATTATCTCCATTTTACAATGAGAACACTGAAAACACAGGGACATTAAGTAAAATGGCTAGCGTCACACAGCTAGCTAATGATGGAGCCAAGTATCAAACCTTCAGTTTCTAGAGCCCCTACTCTAAACCCAAACAATAAACTGAAGGAGTCACCTGAATCTCTAGGGAGAAACAGCCACTAGCTCCTTTTCCTGTCCTTATTCCAGGGATGGATACTGGACCCTCAAAGACATCATTGACATTGTTGATTATTTATCCAAAATCCACCTCCCCACAAACACATAGTCTTCTTTGTTAGGTTATAGAATCCTACCCGATATCAACATTGTTGATGACAATATTCTCAGGGAAGAAGTTCAGAATATTTTTAGGTAATCTTGCTTTATAATGCAGCTCATTTCTCCTCTTCATAAACCTTCAGTAAAAACCTATTAACCTTCAGTACTTTTGGAGTCATATTTGATTGTGTGAGGTTTTCTTTAGCATGGTAACCTATGACATTGGCCAAATGGTTAATGCCAGATAAATCAGAGACTGCTGTAAAGGTCTGTAACATACAAAATTTACATTAGTCAAAAGTAATGACCTGGGCGCCTGGGTGGCTCAGTGGGTTAAGCCGCTGCCTTCGGCTCAGGTCAGGATCTCAGGGTCCTGGGATCGAGTCCCACATCGGGCTCTCTGCTCAGCAGGGAGCCTGCTTCCCTTACTCTCTCTCTGCCTGCCTCTCTGCCTACTTGTGATCTCTCTCTCTGTCAAATAAATAAATAAAATCTGTAAAAAAAAAAAAAAAAAAAAAAACGTAATGACCTTGTTTTTTGAAGCCAGTGTTAGGAATTGTTAATTCTGCTCATAGCAAATCTGTAAGAAGAAAAATAAACCCACAAGGTCTAGAAGAGAGAGAATAAGTCAAGAAAAAGGAATCTATCACTAATACCTGGCCCAAATGCCTTAGTGTGTTAACCAATAGAAAGATTTCCTACCTAGAAAAACATTCATTCATAATATTAATAGCTATTACTACATATCTCTCTGACCCAGTATGGCATTAGCCTCGTTCACACACTATCCCCTCTGTGATGCTTATTTCCCTCATGTCATACTAATTATCTGTATATTACTGTAGCAACATTTAACTATATTCTGAAGTACATGCTTTAACCTTTGAATCCTTGAACATACTGAAAACATTACCAGATGTCACATCTTGATGCTTCTATTTTAAAAATATTGGAAACTATGACCAAAAGAAGAAGTTTGTTAATTCAATCTCAAAAAAAAATTTTTTTAATTATGGTTAAGTCATTTGATACAGGAGCCTATATATAAAGTTGCACTTTAAGATCTTACCCATGTATAGTGACATGAATATTTTATTGATGATATATTAAGAGAAATCTGAGCCTTCTAATATAATAGTAATCTTCAGAATGATGACTAAATTTCATACATAGAGTTAAGAACCATATAGATGACATTGACTTAAAAAACAAAATCTAACTTCTTTCTTACAACCTTCAAATGAAAAACATTTGCTCACTGGTACCAAGTTGCATTTACTAAACTTCTAATAAGAAGTAAAATAGAGTCATATTAAGCTATTAAAAGTTAATTTGTTTGAAATTAGTTTATCAGATTAAATAATCAGAACTAATGGAACCGTACAATCAGAGAAGGAGGCAGGTATTTTTTTATGGAATAAGAAAATTTTAGCTACCTCATATCAGCCTTGTAAGTTGGATACCGTTAGAGACTCTCACAACCAGCACAATTATTTTGAAAAAGCATAAATGCCAAACTGATATTTCAATTACCTATATTTTTACATCAAGCTAAATTTCATAGTTTCTTCCTGTCATAAAAAAAGTTTTCTCTGACTAACATTTTTTCCTTATGAATAGGGTTTGTAATTATTTCCAATATTTTATGTTGGTTATCTGGTGTATCAAAGAAATCTTTCAAAAAGAGATGCCTAAAATACCTCTTTGAGAATTTTTTTTTTAATCTGGGTAATTTTTCTTCCTTCCACCTACTATTATATACTTTTCTAAAAATCTCCACAATTTCCAAGTTAAATTTTAAAATACCTTTTAAAACAATTTATTGGGGGGAAATAATGTCCTATTTGCATATATTTCTCTGTCTGTTTGGATACAGAAGAGTGCTGCAAGATTTCAAAATACAGATTCACTAGTAAAATGAAATTTCCAAAGCACTCCACTGAAATTTCCAAAGCACTCCACTTATGCATTCATTTATTTAGAACTGTTTAGTATACTTTCATTCGACAATTTATTCCTAAAACCTTGCTGCTGTATTCATGGCAACATTCTTTTTTTCCCTAAAGTTTATCTCTTTCATTTTGCAATGAGTTTCCCCACTTTTAACATACTAAATGTAAAAATGCAGTAAACCTGTCACTGCCTACTAACCCACACCCACCTCCATTCCACCCACTCCAAGCATGGGCCCCCCGAGACTGGTCTTAATCTTCCAAGTCCATCTTCATAATCTGTTCCCTCCCCAAGCCCATTCCTCTAAACTGATGTAATTTCTCCCTCTTCTTCCCCTCGTCATCTCCAACAACATGACAGACCTCCTGAGGCTCAGAATCGACCACAGAACCATTTGGATTTGGGACAGTGAGATAAGATTTTCTGTCTGTTTCCAAAATACTTTCAGCAAGTTATAAATTAAATTTTCCATGGGCTCTTAAATGTCAGTGGAGAGATATAGAATCAGTGGCCACAAAAAGACTGAAACAGGAGATTCATCCAGATACAGGTAATATCCTGGTGCTAACTTTATTTAGCATCTAAAGGCCATAAACACCAGTATCCCATAGTTAACATTCCATTAGCACATTCTATCACTAATCCATATTCTCCTATTCTTTCATTTTCTGTTGCAGTAACTCGTGGTCAACTGTGTGAATGCAGAGACACCTCCAATAACATATTCCATCGATCTTAGAATATGAATTTAAAAACAAGATAATTGTAAATAAGCTCTTTAGGACATAGACACAGAGACAGGTCTGCGAGCCCCTTGAGCAAAATTTATTTTTTGCCTTATTTATCTTGTGTCCATAGTACTCGGGCTAATTCTGGGATCATCATAGCTCTCAATACATATTGAATGTTGAATTTACTATTAGACATTCATACAATGTTATAACAAAAATAAGCCTCGGAAATATCTAATCTTACCTCTTATTCTACAGGTGAAGAAACTGCAACCTAGAGGCTTTATTTCAGCAGAGCCTTGGGAACTTAATAATAAATTTAATAGCTAGGTAGTTGACACAGTAATTAATCATTTTTCTATAACAGTTTGTCTTATCTTATGACTCTTCTAGAAATTGTTTGTTTTTAATACATTTTAAAGAGATAATTTTCCAAGGAACACATATTCACACTTCACATCCTAAAAAATAAGCTCAATTGATAGAACATATTATTTCAGTTAACTATTTACTAGTCTCTCTTTTTTTTAAGATTTTATTTATTTATTTGACAGAGAGAGATCACAAGTTAGGCAGAGAGGCAGGCAGAGAGAGAGAGGAGGAAGCAGGCTCCCTGCTGAGCAGAGAGCCTGATGTGGGACTCGATCCCAGGACCCTGGGATCATGACCTGAACCAAAGGCAGAGGCTTTAACCCACTGAGCCATCCAGGTGCCCCCCTAGTCTCAAACATATAATGGTTGGCATTAAATTTGGTTAGTCTTCTCCTCACCACACCTCCAACTCCTGGCCCTATACAGAGCCCTGAACCAGCTGTTCTGTTCAACCTGGCTCTGTTTATCGAGTCTAACGTTGTGCCCACTTACGTTATGCATTGCTGACTTTGTAATATGTTAATATTGACAAGGACATTGAAATATCATGATGTGAACTACAATAGAAAATCATAAATAGGGGCAGCCTGAGTGCCTCAGTTTGTTAAGGGTCAGACCCTTGATCTTGGCTCAGGTCATGATCTTAGGGTCATGAGATGGTGCCCTGTGTCATGCTCCACACTGAGTGTAGAGCCTGTTTAAGATTCTCTCCCTTCCTCCCCCTCTGCCCTTACCCACCTCACACTCTGTAAATAAATAAATAAGGTAATACAGTATCAACTCTGTATTTAAAAAAAAGAAAAAATTTCATAAATAGAATTTCTTTTTGAACCCATTGAACAAAAACCACTTATCTCTGTTTTGTGCAAATACTCCTACTTATTGCTGTGATGTAGGGTTTCCGCCCTTGAGAAGCAATTAATTCTTTGGAAACAAGGAGTTCAAACTGCTTGAAAACGTGAGGTTCTGAGGAGACTCATTCCAATGCCTTAAATGCGTGTGTGTGCCCCTTATCTACTCTCACTAGCCTCCTTGCCATTTGCTCCACACCCAACTTGTCTTATTTTTACATGTCTCAACAAGAGGTGCAGGAGAGTAAAGGAGATACAGAAATGCTCACAAAGAGAACTTGGATCCCTTGGCTTTTGCATACCGCTCCTGATTAGAGTATCTACAAACCACAACACCAACATCTGGGAAATAGAGTTAACAGCATTAAAAAAAGGTTCCAGGGCGCCTGGGTGCCTCAGTGGTTTAAGCCTCTGCCTTCAGCTCAGGTCATGATCTCAGGGTCCTGGGATCGAGCCCCACATCAGGCTCTCTGCTCAGCGGGGAGCCTGCTTCCCCCTCTCTCTCTCTTTGCCTGCCTCTCTGCCTACTTGTGATCTCTGTCTGTCAAATAAATAAATAAAATCTTTAAAAAAAAAAAAAAAAGGTTCCAGATGTCATGTAGCCCCATCTTTTCTACCAAAGTCAGATGGTCCCTAATGATAACAAACAGTTAAACATCTCCACAGACAAAGCTGCTATAACCTCCTTTGGTATCTCTCACACTAACTGTGAGAAACAGAGGGAGTGAGTGTGGTACACACCATGTTCTCATGAGCCAGATGTCTCTCTCTTACACAGCAGAATCCTCCCTGAGATGTCAACAGAACAAGAGCGCGGATGTCTTTTTCACATGCAAGAAAATGCGCAATCTGGTTTATGGAGAAGAGAAGAACAGGAATGGAGAAGGAGGCTTTACTCAATTCTACATTCCTTCTCCCAGGTCATCGATGTTTAAAGACCATGTGCCCTTGCCTTACAGGTATCACTATCAAAAGGCATCTGCGTAAAATGAAGACAAAAGTTGACTTTTTAGCACAGACATTGCATCTGATAGGTGAAGAGTCACCACCAAACCCCTCACATATAGGCTATTTGTTGATAAAATATCAGATGCAAAATGAATTCGATGTCTCAGTCTTCAGACCAATGGATCCTATCCACTTAATGTTTTGAGGGTTCAGCCAATATCTTAAAAATAAAGAAGAGCTGTCTAAGTTTTAGTCAGTGTGGTAATGACAGTAGCTCTCTCAATGGAAAATAGATAACTATATGTATAAATCAGGTAAATAAATAAATATGTTGCTATTTGTTTCCTTGACTATCAAAGGAGAAAACAAACATTTATTGACTGTCATTTATTTTTAAGCATGAGAGTCTATGAGGCAAGAACTAGTACCTCTACTTCTGCATAAAGGACAATTGCACAATTGGCAAGTAAGAAACAGTGTCCAGAGTCAAAATCTTGGAGTTTCTGCTTCCAAAACCAGATGGTGTTTGCATTTGGCCACACAGGGAAGGAAAACGTTGTTATCTTTGTATTTCTCCTGCAAACAAGAACAGATTTGTTTTCTAGTGAGAAATCATTCTTAGACATGCTGGTTACTGGAATCATCCTCTTTTAGAGGATTTATTAAATAAGAAAACCAGGATTTGGATTCACCGTTCATGATATTGAGGTCTGTTATCTTTGCAATTCACTATTTTATGCGTACGCTGCCTTGGTCAGGCCCTTATTCTTCAGAGCATCTCTACTGTCTCTTACCACCCCACCTCTCACAGGCACCTTTGGAGAGAGAACCAGGCCTAGAAGGAGAAGAAAATGGAGGTGGACATTTCCTTAGGTGAATCCCTACTGTATGAGAAGGAGGCAGTTAAGAGCACTTAGGGCTCTATCATATATGATAGCTATCCAGGTAAATGTCCTAGATCTCCCACTCTTCTAGGAGTCTTTAATAAGCAGGACCCATACCTTAATCACTTACAGATTCCCCTCTAGGCACAAATAATCTTTTGAATGAACTAATTTCGGTCAGACACCTTTACAAGGAAAGACTGGCTGAATATGGAAGGAAGACTTTTAAATCAAATATGTATCTGTCAAATCTAATCAAAGATCTTAATCAATAAGATGATGAAAGAGCTGCTGGTCCCCTGACATACAGAATGAAAAATACACATTTCTAGAATCAGCTATCTGAAACTTTTCTGGTAAAAGAGAAGGCAATAACCAACCATTGCAGAATGTCTGCATTTAATGAATCCTTAAAGATCATTGATCAGAACAGTGCATTTTATGAATGAGGACGTTTTTGTCTAAAGAGGTTGAATAGTTAGCCTAATTGTCACTTAAGACGGTGGCGAGCCGGTACCGAAACACAGGCCTCCCATTTAGGAATGAAGTGCCATTTCTCTGCTGTAACTTGCACCATCCTTCTTCTCACATTTCTGAGTGAATAAATAAACTGACAAGTCTTACCAAATATGGAAAGGGACTGGACTACTACCATGCTATGGGCTCACAATATCAGAGCCAGCCCTTATGGGATCTGATTCTTGCTTCCCCAAGAGACAGAATTTGACACACACTACATAAATGGACATTTATAACAATTCACAACAAAATTACACTGTATTCCCAGGTCACCTTTTTCTATTTTAGCTACCTCGGAGGTTCACGGGGGGCAGTCACCTCTTTCTTCTTGTAATTTGTTGTGCTCATGCTGAGATGTTCGAAGATGCTGTGACCATAAATCCAACTTCAGTGAAGGTCTTGGAATGCCTCAGAACCCAAGCCTCAAAAATGTGTTTTTCCTGCCTGCTCCTTCTTTCCTTCTCCTATTCTGCAGGTTCGTTTACAACAAAGGGGATTCATGAATCATGATTTTGGACAGAAAACATGCGATCTCAAGGCATTCTGAGTGTTTTGTGGCTGCTGGAGAGAGCACACAACAAATCCTGGGAGAGGGGAAGACAGGGAAAGAGAGGCTCCACTGATAGGCCTGTGGCTCTGTTTGTTTCTTAGCAAGAAACAAGGAGAAAACCACAAAAGCCATAATTTGCAGGTGGCCTTTGCCAGGGACACTCCTGAAGGCAGCACATCCCACTGCGGTCTCAATCTTGTGACTCTTGACTCAATTCTCTTGAAAGAATGATAATTCAGAGCACCATTATAAGTGCCCTGCTCCACCCAGATCTTCCGCTCTTGTCTTTTTTTTAAAGCATTTTTTGCTGTTTCTTTTTTCAATATTGGTTTTTCCTTTAGTTCTACTTCTTCTATGGTTTCCCTCATTATCATGTTCAGGAAAAAAATATTTTTGTTCATTCCTCTCGATGTCATAGTCTCTCTTTCCTATTTCTATTAAAGTAACTGAGATAGCAAGCATCAGGAGGGGTGCATGGCTGGCATAGGAGGTAGAGCCTGTGACTCTTGATCTTAGAGTTAGAAGTTCGAGCCCTACATTGGGTATAGAAATTACTTAAAATTTTAAAAAGAATTTTTTTTAAGAAGTATCCAGAGAAGCAACAGATATAAACAGAAATTACAGAACTGATGGGGTGCTTGTGTGGCTCCATCTTGTAAGCATCTGCCTGTGGCTCAAGTCATGATCCCAGGGTCCTAGGATCGAGCCCTGTGTCAGACTCCTTGCTGGGCATGGAGCCGGCTTCTCCCTCTGCCCCTCCTCCTGCTTGGGTGCTCTCTCTCTCTCTCTTTCTCTCAAAAAAATAAAATCCTTTAAAAAAATTATAGAACTGATGGAAAGAGGATTTATAGAAAACAATGATTAAAATATGACAAAATGAGGCCACCTAAGGAGTTGGAAAAATTAAAGTAATTTCTCTGAGAACAAAGAAAATCACTCTTAAATATGTCACTTCTATTCTAAGGCACAGAAGCTAATGATTCACTAAATTCCATATGCTTTTTCTTTTCCCTGGGCCCACAACTATACCATATTTCAGAACTTTTCCTGCATTAAGGTTGGGCAATATGTTGAGTTCTAGCCAATGGAATATGAATGGACCTAACCTATATAAACTTAAATATGTTCCTCTATGTTCTCTTTGCCTCTGGCTGTCAGAGATAGAGATCCTCACATAGAGATCCTGAGAAACATGTATCAAAAATGCCAGAGGGGGACACCTGGGTGGCTCAGTGGGTTAAGCCTCTGCCTTTGGCTCAGGTCATGATCCCAGGGTCCTGGGATTGAGCCTCTCATCAGGCTCTCTGCTCAGCAGGGAGCCTGCCTCCCCCTCCCCCCTTCTCTGCCTGTGTCTCTGACTACTTGTGATCTCTCTCTCTCTCAATTAAATAAATAAAATCTTTTTTTAAAAAATGCCAGAAGCTTGCTCAATCTGAGTCTCTGAGTAAAGGAGAACCACCATGAAACAAATAAATGTATATGATTTTTAAGTGACTCTACATTTTTTGAGTCTTTTATAGCAGCTAATGTCACCTTAACTAGGGACTGTAATCAGAGAACAGATATCAAGAGTCCTGCACATCTCCAACTCTGCAGTAAATACAATTTTTACTTTAGATGCATTCCTTCACTTTTGTGTCTCCTAAAAATGGGTAGAAATTAAAAAACAAAACAAAACAAAACAAAACAACGGAGGTTAATCAAAGAGTCTTAAAGCCTTACTGTTAAAAGAACCTCACCAGGCTTCATTGTGACACAAAAGAGAAACCTGCAGTGCAGACAGTTAGCCTCTAGAAACCAGATCTCACAACCAGTTGTAGACAAAGTTGGCATGAGACTCTAGGACTCTGATTTCCCATTCAGGGTCCTTTTTTCTAAAAGCTTATAGTGGAATGACCCCCCCCAAAAAATATTTCAATTAGTAAGAGACAAGAATTCACATGTATATTAATTGGTATTCTGTTTATTGTACTAGCACCAAAAAATGTCATTTGATTGTGTAAGATTCTAGGCCTTGACCATATTGTGCCCATAGTGAGCACACAAAACTACTAAAAAGAGAACCTCTGCTGTCCAGGAAAATGAGACATGTATCACTGATTAGCATTATTGACTCAAAAGAAAGTTTTTAAAAGTTTATATATATTGGACAATAATCACAGGTATATCAAACACCAGAACTTTTTTAAAAAGATTTTACTTATTTATTTGAGAGAGAGACACAGAGACAGCAAGAGAGAGCACAAGTGGGAAGGAGAGGAGAAGTAGGCTCCCCGCTGAGCAGGGAGCCTGGTGCGGACTCAATCCCACGACGCTGGGATCAGGACCTGAACGGAAGGCAGACGCTTAACTAACTGAGCCACCCAGGCGCCCTATACCAGGGCTTTTTTGCTATATCACTCTTTGCTAATCAAATCCAAGATATTGGTAAGTCTTTGACCCATCCACAATTTCTTGAAATCAAGAATCTGGTTGGTTGATGATTTATCCCCGAAGTTTAAAACTTGAATTAATATTTAATAAATGCATGAATGAACTTACTCTATTTGTCCTGAAGTGTTTTTATGCTGTAAATCATTACATCACTCGCATTAGCTACAGTATACTCTCCACTGGTTGTCCTTTGATATGTATGTAACAACCTGTACTGCAAGGTTTTTGCAGAAAGCCCAACATATACTTAAACCAAGAGGCAAAATAGTGTAGCGACTAACAGCCTAGGTTTTAATCACCATTCTACCAATGACTTTGGGCCCTTTACTTAATTTCCCTGTATCTTATAAGATAAATATGGGTGCTGATAATAACAGAATATACCTTGTTTAGTATGGGTAGTAGCAAAATAGCACCCTCAGTGTTTGAGGAGAGTTTCATGAGGGGACTATTTACAAAGTTGTGGGCAGGGAATCAGAGCATCCCTGAACTAACAATAGCTGAGAGATTTTACTACCCCTCAGCCTAATAGAGAAGAAGAGGAAGCCATTACCAGGACCCAGAGAGAGACTTTCTTTTTTTTTTTTTAAGATTTTATTTATTTATTTATTTGAGAGAGAGAGAGACAGTGACAGAGAGCATGAGAGGCAAGAAGGTCAGAGGGAGAAGCAGACTCCCCATGGAGCTGGCAGCCTGATGCGGGACTCGATGCTGGGACTCCGGGATCATGACCTGAGCTGAAGGCAGTTGCTTAACCAACTGAGCCACCCAGGCACCCCAGAGACAGACTATTTAAGAAGACCAAATAAACAGGAGCTATGGTCTTTGAGAAAAGGATACAGCCCACTCATGGTGACCCAAAAGGAAGGAAAATAAGGAAATAAATACCATGACCTCACTTTGCTTCTGCCTTCTGATCTCATCCTGGAAACTCTCATTGACCAAACACAAGAAGAAACCATAAAGCAAAATGTGCAGTACCAAAGGTCAGTTTCTCAAGGCACAGAGCAAGTAAGAAGAATAAAGAGTGTCTGAAGGAATAAATAAGAAATAGAAAAGAAATAAATAGAAAATAAATAGAAAAAAGAACTCACTGAGTTCTTGTGAAGATTAAAAGTGCTAATATACATAAAGAACATAGAGTAGTATCTGTGCACATGAAAATGCTGCCTATCATTAATTCCTTTTTTTTTTTTTTTTTTTTTTTTTTTTTTTTTTTTTACTATTCATTTATTTATTTGACACAGAGAGAGAGAGATCACAAATAAGCAGAGAGGCAGGCGGGGGTGGGGGTAAAGCAGGCTCCGCTGCCGAGCAGAGAGCCTGACACAGGTCTCCATCCTAGGACACTGAGATCATGACCTGAGCCGAAGGCAGAGGTTTAACCCATTGAACCACACAGGGACCCCTCATTAATTCTTTTTGAGGGAAGTAGCAGTTTAGCATAATAACCTGAAGCCACACTGCCTAGATACAAATCCCAATTTTGCCTCTTATATGACCTGGAACAAGTTTCTTCATTTCTCTGTCCCTGTTTCTGCTTCTGCAATACAGAATTATGTGATAATTAAGTGAATAATACATGTAAAAAATTATATTACTCTGTTTACTCAAGAACTATTGACCTAACCAAGATTTTGGTTAACTCTCATGTAATAAGACCTAGAAAACCATCCCCTTCTGGCTGAAGTATTGTCCTACTTATTTTAAGGAAATGTGTAGAAGCTATTGTCCTACTTATTTTAAGGAAATGTGTAGAAGGTTTATCAATATACCCGGTACAGCTAGACACTTGTTTAGAGCACCTTCAGGTAAGGATAGAGCACATATGAGAGGAGGAACAGTTAAGAGAGAAGAAAAGGGAAGTTCAACTTTCATGGCTTTGTCAGAAAATCTAGAAAGAAACCATCTTAATTTCAACATACCTCTAAATTCAGGTGACTTAGCATTGGTTTACTTAATAATATACTTGGGCTTGGACAGATGAAGAGGATAATACTTGGGGTCCCTTCAGGTATTCCTCTAGTGCTGGAACACCACCATTTGCTTTTAGCTCTTTGTGTGTGTGTATCTGCTTTAGAGATGATGCAATCTCTTTCTCAAGTTGCAGTGAGAAACAACAGGAGCCTATCTGGAAAATGGGATATAATAATTGGACACCTAGTATACAAAAGGCATTGTGTTGGGCTCTGTCCATTTAGAGACCTTTATCAGAATTGCTTTTATTTTTCACTTAGTAAAGCCGCTAAACAATAGAGACTCTCACACACAAATGCAAAAACATTTAGTGTATTTTGAATATTCAAAAATGGTGTCCCAAGAAAAATACTCTTTCATATTTCATACTCAAAACTCTTTCATATTTCAGGAATAATTTTTAGAAAATTGTGGAACAGTTTGCATCTATGACAGCTGAAAAACCTAAGTGTTTCAAAACCAAACTTTTCATGGGTTTTCCTACTGAAAGGGGAAGGGTAAACTTTTTTAAACTGGCCATTAGCACTCCTGGGTGCTATAGAATTTTAAGTGGGACTTAGAGTAGCCCTTTAATAGTGAATTCACCTCTCTGCCACTCTGATCAGCCATGCTCCTGCTCGACTGGACTGAGAAAGGATGGTGGGGTCAGCTGGGAGGAAATGGGAATTTAGAGGAGACCACACAGCCAAATGTGGCCCAACCAAACCAAATTCACCCTGCAGGTTCCCTATCCAGTTCACCTTGAGCCCTGTCTTCAGCCCAAACACAGAACCCACGATATTCCCACTTCCTCTCGCTTAGTCTTTGATACCATGAAGGAAGAGTCTCTGAGCATTTAAAACTCAACAGCCACATACCATTTCCAAAGGTGGAAAAGAAAAGAGGTCCCACCTCTCCTGGAGTTGAAAATTTTCGAAATACATATTTTTAGTTCTTCCAAAAAAAGTTTAGTTTTCAAAAATACTGTTTATAATAAATCATATGTCTCTGTTTTTAAATTGTAATCAACTATATGGTGAGAGCAGCTCTTTTATAAAAACTCTAAAATTAAAACAACCACTTAACACTCCAACCTAATGCCTGCAGTAAATCAAATGTCTTTGTTGTTTAGATTTTAGCTGAACAGGTCCAATATAAAAAAGGAGTTTTAGCACTATTTATAAGAAGAATTGTCTCTCCAAACCCATCCAACAATTTTTTCATTCTTTAGGTAAAAACTTCAGCAGGAACTTAAGTGGGGTATAGGCAGGCTACCAATAACTTTTTGTGCCAGACGTTATATAACAAGGTCAAATTTAATGTACACACAAATGTACAGCAGCTTAAAAGAAGTGGTTGTTCAAAAAAGTGTCCAATAAATCATTGCCAAGGAGCTGGAAGGGATTCAGGGCATTTGTGTTAAACAACAGCTCTGTCGCGAGAATACTGTGTGACCTTGGACATATCACTTAACCCCTCTGCTTCTCAGCTTCCTCTTATGTGATTTCTCTACTACTCATCCTATGTCTTTTCAGGTCTTACTTTCTAAAGAACAGTCCAATGACACAGGGAGCATTCCCCAAAAGACATTTGCCTCTTTCTGTAAGTCTCTCCTGAGAAGACCATAATCCCATGGCTGTTCCTCTCTAGACAAAGCAGGCTCTTCGTTGTAACTAGATTTTCCATTCTCACCAAAGGCAGTGGAAGAGAAAGATGAGAGCAGCACAGCACAGAGAAGGAAAAGAATCTTATTATAAGTCAGGAAAATCAGTTTCCAGCTGTGACTGGGCCACTACCTGATTTGGGAAAAGACACTTGACCTTCTACATCTCTGTTAACTTACCTGTAGAAGGTGAAGTTAGACTATGACCTACCTGGAAGTTAAACTGTATGGTGCTGGCACATAAACAGACACAAACCAATGGAATACAGAAGAAAGTCCAAAAACAGATGCAAACACCTATGGGAATTTAGTTGTAATGGTAAAGGGAACACCTCATATGACTAGGACAAGGTGGTCTTTTTAGAAGTAATACTGGGCCAACTGCATAGCTATTTGGAATAAAGATAAACTTAGATCTAATCCTAATAACATATATAAGAATAAACTCCAAATTAATCTGGAATCAGCCACAAAGGTGTCTTCTGTTTTGTTAATGAAGTTTCTTTGGGACTGCACTTAAGATTGGGGGCTGGTGGGCGCCTGGGTGGCTCAGTGGGTTAAGCCGCTGCCTTCGGCTCAGGTCATGATCTCAGGCTCCTGGGATCGATCCCGCATCGGGCTCTCTGCTGGGCAGGGAGCCTGCTTCCTTCTCTCTCTCTTTCTGCCTGCCTCTCCGTCTACTTGTGATTTCTCTCTGTCAAATAAATAAATAAAATCTTTAAAAAAAAAAAAAAAAAAGATTGGGGGCTGGTTGCCAGGGGGAACCAGCCACATGACTCAAGGTTGGAACTCACAGTCCACCCCTTTAACCTCTGGGGAGGAGAGAGGAGCTAGAGGTTGAATTTAGTCACCAGTGGCCAAGGTTTAATCAGTCATGCCCAGGTAATGAAGCCTCTGTAAAAACCCAAAGGACAAGGTTCAGAGAGCTTCTGGGTTGGTGAACATGTACAGGTTTAGGCAGAGCAGCTCTCCCGAAGAGGGCATGGCCACTCCACCGTGCCTTTCTTCATACCTTGCTCTATGCATGTCTTCCATCTGACTATTCCTGAGTTACACCCTTTTAGAATAAACCAGTAATCTAGTAAGTAATTATTTCTCTGAGTTCTGTGAGCTGCTCTAGAGAATTAATCAAACTCAAAGAGGGAGTCGTTGGAACCTCCAATCTGTAGTTGGTGGGTCAAAAGCCCAGATGGCAACTTGGACTTGAGACTGACATCGAGGGAGGCAGGGGTAATCTGAACCTTCAACCTGTAGGATCTGATGCTGCCTCTGGGTAGATAGTGGCAGAATTGAGTTGAACGACAGGATACCCAGCTGGTATAAGAGAATAGCTTGCTGGGTGGGGAAACTACACCCACACAGATGCATGCATGTACTTTGGAACTGGCTGTCAGAACTATAATGTGCAATAAATGAATGGTTAGTAAAAATAAATAAATAACAACAACAACAAAACTCATAAAACATTGAGAAAAACATTTGATAGAAAAATGGGCAAAAGACAGAGTATGGAGTCAAAAAAAGGTAATGTATAAAGTTCCTTAAATATATGAAAAGGCATTCAAGTTCACTCATAAAAAGAGAAATGCAAATTTAAAACCACATTGAGATATTGTTTTTCTCTCATCAGACTGATAATATTCAAAAGCTTAACAATGCATTTTTGTTGGCTGGGCTGTGAGGCAACAGAACTGAGAGGCAATAAGTAAATCCTAGTAATAGTGAGCAGCATAGCTGCTGCCCATCTCGTTTCCTAAATACCCTTCCTCACTTACAGGAAAACAAGCTCAGAGGGGAAATGGCCATTTCAAGGTATCATGGAAAGTACACAATGAGCATGATGAGCCTGAAATAGCTTTGGGGGCCAAAAAATAAGAGAGTACTCAAAATATTGATGACAGTATATCTAAAGGACACACATACCACTTCCTAAAGGCTCCAGTTAGCCAAATCTATAAGAATATGAACATCAAAAGAAGTGAAGCTAAATCGTAGATTATGAAATAGTGAATAAAATAGGAATTCATAAGTCAATAGTGACAATAAATAGGTAAATAAATAGGGAGAAGAAAGGGCTTTTCCTTACAGTAAAATCCCAACATGTAAGTGTAAAAGGAAGGAATGAGTTTGAAAATCAGTGCCAGTGATCATAGTAATAATTGGTACAGGTAAGAATCATCAATGGCTGCTAAGTTTTGATGAGAAGGAGGATAATTTGTATGGTCTCAAATTGTCTCCTCATTGGCGCGACTGAGTGGCTCAGTGGGTTAAAGCCTCTGCCTTCGGCTCAGGTCATGATCTCAGGGTCCTAGGATCCAGCCCCGCATCAGGCTCTCTGCTCTGCAGGGAGCCTGCTTCCCTTCCTCACTCTCTGCCTGCCTCTCTGCCTACTTGTGATCTCTGTCAAGTGAATACATAAAATCTTAAAAAAAAAAAAAAGTCTCTTCATTGACTGCGTGTTAGTTGCAAGAGAGAAAATACTCGCTATACAGTGGAGAAACCAGAGAACACCTTCACCAGGTTATCAAAATTTAACATCAACAATGAAAAGCAATCATGTTCTTCCAGACTTGAGAGCTTGAGGAAGATAAGACACGCTTGTGTAGTTTTCTGGTTGACAATGCGAATCCTGAATCTGATCATGAGGAAACACACAGACAGATCCAAATTAATAGACTTCATATGAAATACAGTATTTTGTTCAAGAACGTCAATTTTCCAAGAAAGACAAGGAAATGCTGAAATACTGTTACAAACTAAAGGAGATTCAAGGATCATAGCAGCTGAATGGAATACGTGCTCTTAGATGGGAACTTCTTTTGAAAGGGCAAGAAGGTTTAAGAGGACATTATTGGGCAGTGGGAAGAGTTGAAATATGAACTACAAATTAAAATATATCTCAATGTTAAATTTCCTAAATTTGATATCTATACCATGGTTATCTAAGAAAATATCCCTTTCTTTCAGATATACACAAGAAGGTTTGAGGAGATAAAGGGACATGGCGGGTGTAAACCAATCTCCAATAATTCTAATTAAAAATAAATTCTAATAAGATTTTTTTAAGACACAATCTTTCACATACTGGAAAGGATAGCATATGAGGTTTAGAGACAGACTTTGTTGCAAATCCTGTCTGCCCTCACCACTAACAATGACTTTGGCTTTTGACTTTTAACAAGTTTTAAACTTTCAGTCTTAGTAACCTCACTTAACAAAATGGAATAAAAGTACTGCCTTACAGTAAGTAATAGGATAATCTATTTCTTTTTTTTTTTTTTAGATTTTATTTATTTGAGAGAGAGAGTGAGAAGGATAATCTATTTTTTTAACAAAGTGCCTGGCAGTATAGAAAATACTGTGTAGGGGCACCTGAATGGCTCTGCTTTGGCAGGTCATGATCCAGGATCCAGGAATTGAGTCCCACATGGGGGCTGCTTCTCCCTCTGCCTGCCACTTCCCCTGCTTGTGCATGCTCTCTCTCTCCCTCTGAAAAGTAAATATATAAAATCTTTTTTAAAAATACTGAATAAATTACTAGCTTCCACTTTCTGCCACCTTCCCTTTCTAATTAAACGTTAGGGCATTTGGGAAACTCATTAAACTCTTTTAGCCTGCATGGATACAGTGAAATCTTTATGAGCATAGTTGTCATCAAATGAAGAGAAGCAGCCCCAAACAGTTAACACATCATGTGTCAATCCAAAGTTCGTATCTGTTCTGGGTAGAATGGTTTCATGGGGCAGTGTGGCAGTCTGTGATGAAGATGGGGTGTCCTGGACTTGAACACCAGCTGCAACACTTACTACCTGTTTACTCTCCAAACCCCAATTTTCTTTTTTTTCTTTTTTTTAAAGATTTTATTTATTTATTTGACAGACAGAGATCACAAGTAGGCAGAGAGGCAGGCGCAAGGGGAGGGGAGCAGGCTCCCTGCTGAGCAGAGAGCCTGATGCAGGGCTGGATCCCAGGACCCTGAGATCCTAGGACCCTGAGATCATGACCTGAGCTGAAGGCAGAGGCTTTAACCTATGAGCCACCCAGGCTCCCCAACCCCAATTTTCTTACCTTGCATGATTGTTATAAAGATGGAAGAAATATATGGAAAACAGTTTCCCGGCACAAAAAGGTACTTTAAGAAATGGTAACTATTACTAGTGTGGACATTCATGAATGTCTATTGATTCAATTTGACAATCTCTGACAAGAAGGTTTTTTTTTTTTTTAAGTATAAATGAATATATTTCTGTGAAGAAACCAGTGGATTGTGGAGCTTGGTAGGGTTTGGATGCTCAATCCTTCATACTCCCTCCTTAAGACTGCCAATCAAAGGCTTCATCGCTATCCGAGGAAATAAAAACCAAGTGGGAACTAGGTCTTGCTTTATCAGTTGTTGGGAGAGAGCCCAGTCATACACAATTCCAGAAACTATGCTGGGTATTTAGGTCATAAAAGTGGCTAGGGATGTAATTAAGAACTAAAGAAAGAGGAAGGAATAGGAACAGAAAGACTTTTGACTTCTTTCCTAATTTGGGAGGAAGTAGATAGTAAAAGGCCTAAGAATGGGAAAATAGCTATGGAAAAAAGTCACGGAAAATGAAGTGCCATTCAAATGGCTTGGGAGAGGGCCTGCGTTGGTGGTATAGTGGTGAGCATAGCTGCCTTCCAAATGGCTTGGGAGAGTATCCTCCAAAAAAGTTGAAATTGGGACCTCTGGAGAAGAGTCAGACATCACTAAGAACCTCAGGGTTTGGGAGACCAGAAAATTTCTTGGCCCCCTTTAATGATCTGAGTGGCCTCAGGCACTATTCCAAGATGGGGTCTCAGTTTCCATACATACTCCATAGAGTCACTTTGAGGAGTGGTAAACCAGATGAAATGATGTTCTGCTAGTTTCTAAAGCTCTGTTGATAAAGCCAAAGCCCTGAGCTTTCCTCTTGAGTGGATTTTTCCCAGATGTGCTGTGTGGGAACAGCCAATAATATGTGACTCCCCATCCATTAATCTATTATCACTCCTCAGTCCAAGGATAAAAGTGACTAAGAAAGCTTACAAATTAGAAGACCCATATTGAAGTCCATGGTACACTGAAATCCCACGAAGAAATACGGCAAAACCACAACCATGTAATTATAAGTTTAAAAAAAAACCAAAGGTATCAAATAATTGAAACTAGATCCCAGAATCTTTGAAAGATCACATCTGGAAATGTCACTCACATTGATGCAGACAGTGGCACCATAATGAAGCAAATCAGGGGTGAAATAGAATACAAACATTAACATTTTAAAAGTACATTCGTTTTCCAAATGTCAGTGAAAACATCCAGGATACTGAGTTCCTCTTCAAATCCATGCTTAGGTTAGGCCCAACCCACTAGGCCTCACAAACTACTCTGATTTCAGCCAATCCACAAGAGACTCCTGGCCTTTTACCTTTTCCTACTATAGTTTCTTCCAGGAAGTGATCCCAATTAGAAGAACAGGTAAGGCATGACATATATCCAGTAAATGACTAGTTACCTACTAAAACTGGAGAAGCCGGAGAAGCAACAGATGTCCAGTATCTCAGAATTTCCCAGCATGTAGACTTGGGTTTATATATTTCTATAAAACCACCTCATCGCCTCCTCTTTTACCTTTTTGACTAGATCCAGATTCCTTCCTTGTACTTCCTTTAGGAAAGTCATGCGGGATCACCCACCTTGAACATCACTGGGCCAGTTCTTCCAATTACTTCTTTATATCACCATTTTTAACATAAGAGTGGTTTGGAGTTCCATTTAGTAAGGCACATACATAGGTCTTCCTTGGTGGGAACACTCAGTAACCGGTGACCTTTTTGGTCCACATACACTCCTCCTCTTGTCAAAACTTTGTAAGAGCCAGATAACACGTGCATTGTATCTTGAGATTTCAATTGGTATTAAGCCGTTTTCCACTGTCTTGTGTTTTTGTTTTTGTTTCTTGGCAAAGATTTCTTTTCTTAAATTATGTTCTTATTCCTGTACACTTTTATCTAACACATAATGAGACTGGCTTTTATATTTGATTTTTACCCCCTATCACATGGGACTCTCCCATGTCTTTGTTCTACTAACACTGAGCCCTGGGTATACCAATATGTTGTCTATACTGGGCCAGTTAGAAAAACCAAAGAAGTTTAAAATCAGGGACAAGTTTCCATGAAAGATTCAAAAAGGTTGAAATAGGACACATGGACAGAGCATCACTGAGTGAGACCCTGAGTGAGATGCCTAGTGCTTCGTATACTTTAATTAGGCCTTAAGTAACACGGGACTATCTTTGCTTCTAACCAAGGCAACTGTATAACAAGAAACCCTAAATATACTAATTTTTTCTTGCCTTTCTGGACCAAGAGACCATCATTCAAATAAGGCTATACATACCAAAAACAAATGTAACGCTCATAACATTCACAGCCAGGAAAAAAGAAATTCACATTAGTGAGAAACAAACCACCTGAAGAAAGATATAAAGAAGACACCTTTAAAGATGTGTAATAGAGCTGCCAGCCCAGGAAAAGTATCGCATACAGAGAAGCCCATAGGAGAAAATAAAAGGAGCTTCTACGGCTCCAAAGGTTTAGCCAAGATCAGTAAGATAAATAAGACAGCTGTGGAATTTTAACCCTTCAACAGTTCAGCTAAATATCTTGTGATGGAAAGTTTAAGATTCTGGAACAGATAAACCTCGGGCCTCTAGGCCATTGAGTTTGCTTCCACATAGGAGCCAGGTAGTGTCCATTCCCTGTGAAACCTTTTATTCTAAATTGTCACTCTTTCTCATAGTTCTTTGAGAAGATCATCACTACCTCTGCTTTTGATGCTTTTCAAAAAATAAAACAGTTCTGAATTTATTCTTGGTTAAACATACTGGTTTCTAAAAGAGATCCTTTCCAGTCAAGACCTTCACCTTACCCTATTAGTCAACAGCTTCTCCTTATCTTTCTAGGACTTGCTGTTTATCATTGCAAAGCCTAGGGTAAACAAACTAAACATGAAAAAAATGAAAAGCGTAGACGACATTAGTTCCTAAAATACTTCCTAGGATGCTCACCACCAAAACAACCCCTACCCTTCATTCCATAACAACATACACACAAATCTATCCCTAGGATCCCTTATTCTTCAGCCATTTTTCCCCACCAAATGTATGCTATCACACCCAAGCCTTTATTTGATCCCTCCATCATTAATTATATTAAAAAACAGTATAAATATCCATTCTACGTAAGCTCGTAGGTTGAAAAAGATAAACAAGTTTCTGCAGACTAAGCCAAGCATTACTGTTGAGTAAAACACAGTTTTCTATGGGTTAAAAAGTATAACTGTCACTAGAAAACTCTAGACCTATCAAACTCTATACCTATATTACAGATCTTTCATGATTATTCAATATATGTGGTACCAAGGCTTACCAAGGTCCTTCAAGATTCAACCCATCTTCCATGCTTCCTTGTTTGAGTTCTGTTTTTTCAAGTAGGGTTATACCCCACCAATAGAGGATCATAGAAGAGAAAGCAGGAGTTGAGGAGCATCTCATTTCCTAGGCAAGATTCGGGACCAATATCAGAAGATGAGTCTTGGGTCCTATGTAATAAATCCATTCTTCTCCCAACACCCCTGAACCGCTCAAGTTTTCCATGGACAAATTGCAGCAACCCATACCCTTTATTCCTCTTTTTCTTTGTCTAGGAAAAAAGGAATTACTAAAACTGACAAGTCCCAACAGAGGATTCAGTTAAACTCACCCCCAAAAAACATTTTTTAAAACAATTTTAAAAAAAGATTATCACTGACCTGAGATTAAACTGATATTGTATAAACCTACCTAACTCTTCAAGGTTTGAGAACTTTGCCTCATCTCCTAGGTCCTGTCTCTTTTCTTGACGTCTGAATAATACCCCTCTGTACTAAACCTTACCTGGGATTCCTGAATGTACATTACTTTCTCCCCTCCGTGAGGTTGCTGCAGACATTGAGTTCTGCATTCTCTAGCCATGGATTTACCTCTAACCTCTACTCATTTTGCACCTGTACATGTCCACCCCAACCATTTTCTCAAATTCTGAGATGCCCAGCTTGGCTTGACTTCTGAGATTCTAACTTCCGATTTATTCCAAAGGCTCTCCTTAGTCACTCAACCTCAGCCCTGCCTTCTTCTGGCCCTGTCTCCTGACCTAATACTGCAGACGACTTTCCATGAAGTCCACGTCCAAGTCTAACTTAGAAAATATTATGGAGGTCTTCAGCCAACCCTTCAACTTAAGGAAAAAATAATGAAAGGCCTATTTAAGTAGCTTCCACCTATTCCCACATCAAGCAGAAGAAAAGGGGGGGATCTCAGCTCGTCATTTCAAATAAGAATTATGGTTAAAATTATTTGAGGAAAGCACTGACTGAGAACCACATTTTTTGGCAAACAAATCTATCAGTTTGTAAAATTGGGTTTGTTTTTTTTAATGATTGAAGGAAGTTTCCCCAACCTTATTTGTATGTACATGTTAGAGTCAGATTTTAATTATTACTGCATAATAAAGTGACACTTCCCCAAGAAAAAAAATATTCCTTCTTTTAGGGAACTGGCGTTACATAACCATCAGAGATTTCTCCCTCACCGATACTTTAAGAGAGTTTTTCAATACTGCTACACTCTTCCACACTTTTCTTCATTCTGATCCTAACATCAAAAGTGAAATTCCTGAATGTGTCATACTTAGGTTTTCACATCAAGTTTTAGTAGCCCCCTACACAACATCTCTAAATCACTTCTGCCTCAGGGTTCACCGCTGGTCATTTGCTGTGTGAACAGTGAAACATGCAGTGTTTTTCCAAATGGTACAATATTCCAGTAGAAGCCACAGCGCCTGGGCCCCCCATTCCGTCTGCCTCTGGTTTCTGTCAGGCTGACACTCTGTAGGTCAGTTCACTCATCCTTAATACATTGTTTAAATATACAGTAAAAGCAATATTCATAGAGTGGTATAAATATCAGACTCCCAAATTACAACACTTTTATTTAAATACTTCCATCTTCTACCAAACTCATGGAGAGTTCAACATTTCCACAACGAGATTTAAACAGACCCAAAGAAATGCCTGAAGTGGATGATCCAAAAGCAAAACACTGCAAGGAATATAGGGTTGTTGGGTTGGGTTTTGATTTGCCCTTTTTTTTTTCTTAATCTCTGCTTCAAGTGTCATTGTTTTGCAACTTTTAAGAAAAGTGCTACTGAACATATGGATTGTTCTAAGGGATAAAGATTTGTTCTTTAAAATACTTTGATTTGTATAAACCTTTTTCCATCCCTAGTGAGGGACTCGGGGTGATAAAAAGAACAGGTGCTGGTATCCGCAATTCCAGATTATATGCATTACTAAGGTGATAAGACTAAGAATCTATCTAGAATGAAACTAGTGAGAGTGTTCATCTGCTATACTTACCTTACACACAGGCAAATCAGTATAACACTTGACCAGAAAGTCATGTATATCACTTATCACCCATCTTACTGATGACGAGGATTCCCTGTCTTGACTTCCCTACAGTCTGACTTTGCTGGTATTTAAACAGTATGAAGTTTACATTGGGTCTAGAGAGTGCTCTGCAAGGGGGAAAAAAATCTTCCTTTTATCCCCAAATAATTGCTAAATAAATGTGTGGTTTAGCTCTGAAATTAGAGAGTAATGTAAGTCTCTTCTTTACAATGTATCAAAAATCACTCCCCAAAATCCAGAAAGAATAAAATAGTTTCTTACACCGTGAGAGTTCCTAAACCCAATATCTGTACTTATGTTTCAAAAATGGTTATAACATTTAAGAGTAGGCATAAGAAAAGAGTAGATTTCATTTGGGGAGAAAGATAAGAAAAATCAAATTGTCTATCCCGGTATTTCATATATACTACATATACTACCTCTCTCTTACAATGTATTCTAAAATGAATATAAATAAACAAGCTTGAATGGAGCAAGTCACATGAAAATAATTTTTCTTTTGAGAGGAATGCATGGCATATAGTAACTAATAGTTCCAGTCGATGAAGAACTTCCTGACATGAAAGATAGTAACAGATAGTCAATAACATAAGGTAATACTGAATCATAAACCAAAACTTTAGCTACAAGCTTCAAAGACCCAAAGAATTACTAGTGAATAACATTTAAATCCATTGATATGAGAAGAATTTTAAGTATTTTTCAAATGCAGATGTCTTTAGAATAATGAATTCAGGGAAAACTTGATTTTTATTGAGATCTTTTTCAAAAGAAAACCCATCTCCTGATGTTGGTTTAATAGCAAAACTTCCTGAAATTCAACTGTTGTCGAGTGGGGCCCCCTTCCTCTGCTTTTTGTAATTGTGGACAATCACTAGACACAACGTTTTCCTGAAGTGTAAGCCAAGCCCCAGATGCCTGCCCAGATTCTCTCCTTCCCAATTTACTTTGACGTCCTCAGTTCCTTTCATAGGAAATGAACATTACCCTCTTGCGTATCTCGCCTCCTCGGGTGATGTCCCGTCCAAAAAGACCATTGTCAGAAACCAGCCAGTTTTTACCTGACCCAGACACATAATTGAAATGCAATTCTACAGGTGTCTGGCAGATGAACTAAGAGAGAAGCCTCTGCAATTTCCATTTTCTTTCTATAACCCCAATCTCTGGTGCGTAAATCATTTTTCTCCCTTCTCTCTTCTTGAATGTAAGTGAATGCTAAAATAGTTAATAAAGTGAGACCACACTGTAATTTCTGCCATTTCCTGAAATCTGCCAACTTGGTGTACTGTTTTCATCATTTTGCAACCCATTCCACATTCGGGCAAGTGTCAGCTCCCAGTCTGACATGCTGAGCTGTGGCATCATTCATGGAAGGATGAAGAACTTGTCCAACGGTCAGTTTCCCGAGCGATGTAATACCAGCTAAGGTTGGACCCAGGCCTCAGCCTGTGGGGCTTCAGGAAGGGTGGTCAAAGGGGGAAAAATACACTTTTTTTCCTTAGACACAAGTTACCTCTGATACAATTTCCTTATGAACTTGCTGGCAATTCTCGAAGCAAACGGACTATTTGTTCCTCCATGGGAATTTTCAAAGCCACAGGATAATGGTTTCAAAGAAAGGAAGGGGGAATGATGAAATCAACAACAATGCTATTACCCTTTCAAGGAGAAAAACTACCAGCATATTTCAACTGGGTGGTCCAATTATTATGAATGAATATTTGTTTTTTATTTGTTTGTTGGTAGTGTGACTTATTCCAGAAAGGATTTAAGGCAGCTTCAAAAGAAACTTATAATAGAGCCAGATAAAATAACTTTAAAACACATATGGGGGGGAAAAAATCAAAGAAAAGCTAAAAGGATGGAAAATGAGAGGGAGAAAGGAAGTCAGTAAATAAAATTCATGTTATGTCCTTTGTCTTGCTAGAGGCATATCACAGATGATTACTATTATTATTAACTATAAATTAAGAATCCACAAGTAACAAAAGCACTCCTTGTAGAATGAGGCTATAAGTTTGGAGGGCACTGATAGCTGTTCTTAAAATGAAGACTACAGAGTTCTCTGTCGGGCAGCCTTCGGTCTCAACAACAGATGGGCTCCTTTCCCATTGGAGCAAACATACACATGCTATGAGCAAGGTGCTCGACCCATGAAAACGTTGCAGTCTTTGTCCCTAAGCTCCTATGTATTTAAGCTAACCTGAAAGAGTGACATGATTGGGAGTTCATATTTATCTGTTAGGGGCTCTGGCATGAAAAGTTCCCCCACACTGAAGTATTCAGGACTTGCACCCTGAAAGCTGATATCCTTGCATTTCATGACATTGACGGATGAGCAGCGGCACCATCAAATAACACCTATAATCTGGACCCAGCTCTCTGTTGGCTGGAGAGCAGTTTCTTGCACACCTATGGAAGGAAAATCACTGGATCAAATAGGGGTTTGGGGGAGGAAAGGGGAGAATTACTTCCTTTGCCAAAAGAACAGTCGATATTCATCCATAGCTTGGCTGATCTATTACTCTCCACCGTGAGATTAGCACCTAGGATTCACTATTCATGGAAGTATTCTCTTCAAGAACCTATGCCCGGGGGGCACCGGGGTGGCTCAGTTGGTTAAACGGTTAAGGGTCTGCCTCCCACTCAGGTCATGATCCTAGAGTCCTAGGATTGGGCTCCCTACTCAGCAAGGAACGGTTTCTCCCTCAGCACCTCCCTCCTGCTCATGCTTACTCTCTCTCTCTCTTTCTCAAATAAATAAATAAAATCTTAAAAAAAAAAAAAAAAGAAAGAAAGAAAAAAGAAAAAAGAACCCTATGCATGACATGTTGTGACACAGCAGGGTCATCAGGGTCTGTCTCTCACTCCTCCCCTAAGTGGCAAAGAGCTGAGAATCGCACAAGCTCTTCCCCAAGGGCTGTTCCCTGATGGCTGCTTTCTCTACTAACAAAACGGACATTTAGAAAATGGGACCTAAAGAGAAGTTCAGCTGCTTTAAAATTCCTCATGACATCTTCTATGCTACTTTATCTTTCAGTGACATCATGGACTTTTCTATACTGGCCAGAACACTGGCAACTATGCAGGCCACAGTGTTCGTCCTAAGGCATAGATGGTTCGCATTGGCCTTTTTCTTGGCACCAGTGCAGTACAGTGTGGTCAAGCTCCAGGGAACATCAGTGTGCTGAGTGGTGTCATTGGAAACATAATGCTTCATTTCACAGTGTGGAACTGAGATTTCCTAAACTTCCTCAAGATTGGTTCCAGCCCAAACCAATACATCACCGAAGACGGCCAAATTCCCCTTGCTATGAATAAAACAGTTTTTATTGGGAGGGTCAGAAGTGCTGAAGTGTGCCCGTGGAACCTCTCACTTCCATTTCCAGAGGCTGCTGGTGTATCAAGAACCAGAAGAACCACCGACCTATGTGCCCTTCACTGTTACTGAGATTCCGTCACCTATCCTTGCCTCCATGGCTGCAGAAATAACCGCTGTCATCCTAACCAGAGTGAATCCTGACACCAATGGTCACAGCCACAGTTCTTACTTCCAAAGGACCTGCTTATGTGCCTGGCACCATCCTAGACGTTTTACTATATTTCATTTGGTCTTCACAATAGGTTTATGAAATTGGTTTTATAAACCCACGATTTTATAGAGGGGGGAAACCAAAACTGAGGGAAGTAATTTGTCCAAGATTACGAAACAAGCAAGTGCCTATGTTTCAGAAGTGTGAGTTATTGAAAAATTTCTTCCACCCCCTTGAAGAAATACACTATATGAGTTATAAATTATTGGAAGCCTCTGAAAATTTTTTTCTTAGCCTACTTATAGGCCATGAAATTATTACAAAATAAAATCAGTGAGGTATAGAAGGCCAAATGGATAGCACGAGATCTCCAGTCCAGACAAGCTGAATAGCCTGGTACCATGTTTATGAGTCTGTTGCAAGTTGCTATTTGATAGGCTACACAAATTAAATAATGGCCAACAAAGTGTCAACAGGCTTTATGTCTATCCAGGAAGGTGGGACTCAAGGGGCATAGTCCATAGTTATTTTTTTTTACCCAAAATTCATCCAGGTATTAAAACCAGATCAAGCTCCATGAAAACATGTTTCAAGGAATCCAGCAAAATTCTATCCAACTGAGGACTTAGCAAAATGCCTACAACTAATCCATGGCCTGTGGGTTCACTGGGAGCTAGTTTGGGAGGTCAAAGCTTACACACAAGGGAAAACAAAACATGTACAAATGTAGCTGAATCTTTCCTCCCAAAGCATGCTGGAGAACTCATGTAAATATACAAATATGCTGAGCTGTATTGTGAAAGGAGCCATTTGTTTTACTAAAACAAGTTGGTATGGTGCAAGATTTTTCTTGGCAAATAAACAGAACACAATGGAAAAATTTGTAAACAATGGGGTTTTCTGGCACTTTTTTGAAAACTGAATGAACAGCCTTTCCAAAAGGTAAAAAAACAAAACAAAACAAACAAAAAACAAAACAAACAAAAATAAAAACAAAAAAAAAAAAACCTCTTCCTTCTCCTCAATCTCCCATGAGATACTACTCACATATAATCATTTTAAAAGTCAAAGCAGATGAGGAATTACAGCTCAGTGATCAGCAAAGCTTATTAAAAGGACCATTTTGTTACTAGTCAACTAACCTGCCAAATGTTCAACTTGGGGAGCCATGTAGGCCAAGCCATACTTGCCAGAATGAGAAGTCTATTCATGATGGTCACACACTCGAGTTCAGGAGGTGAAGAAATCACTCCTCTTCCCAGAATTCCTCTGAAGTGTAGTCATCGTCACAGTGACGGAGGTTTAAATAAAGGAATTGTTTTAATTACCGAATGTTACTACAGGGACCAAATGTTCTTGCCTAAACACAGGTTTCATTGGAAAAGTGTTGGCTGATGGTCAAAAATACAGAGGAGGAAAGTTCCCCAAAGATAAGGTATATGATGTTGGCTGAAGAAAACTCTACCTAGTATGGTCACCCCTCTCTCACGAGCAGATTCCTGATGAAGTGGATGAAGTCTGTCTTTAGCAACCTGTACATCTTTTTTCTACTTGGCCATTCAAGATGGTTGAACTCACACACGCACACACACGCACACACACACACATGCACACACACACATGCCATTGTGAAGTCATTGACTCATTTCATTCTTTAATGTGCTCAGAAGTACATTTACATCATGCATATACTAAAGATGCAAAGGACTGTGAATTCAATCTTTTCTTAGGTCAATTTATGTCCAAAAAACTTTTTAAATGAGAATTTTATATACTTTATTATGCATAATTGCATAAAATTCCACATAAAAGATGTACCTTGGACTTTGTTATCCAATTTCAATTCCTCCTCCGTAAGGAACTGGCAATAACCCTTCATTACTGTGACTAAGGGACTCATGCAGGCACAATTCTAGATCCTCTACTCTGTATCCCATGGTAGGCTTATTCCATCTGGTTTGTACTAGGCTATATCCTTATTTCAGGGTTTCTGCGATTAAAAGTCATAAATGTTGCTTAAGTACTTAAAGCCTATCCACTCTCAACCAAGTAACCACTGTTAACAAGCTGCATACATATTTTTATAATCTTCTGCATGCTCATATAGTCTTATATAAACACATATATAAAAGATATGTGTGTATATATACATAATTTGATATATATACTAATAAAGGTATTAGGAATTCTCTGATTTTCAAGAATGAGGCTACATGCATACATACATACATATATACATACATACATATGTTTGGAGGCTTTTTTCTCACTTATGAGTATATCATGGAAGGAACACCTTGGAGGTTCAGTCAGTTAAGCATCTGCCTTTGGTTCAGGTCACGATCTCAGGGTCCTGGGATTAAGCCCCAGGTTGGACTCTGCTCAGCAAGGAGTCTGCTTCTCCCTCTCCCTGTGTTCTCTCTCTCTTACTCTCACTCTCACACTCTTGCTATGTCTCAAATAAAGAAAATCTTTTTTATTTTTTTAAGAGTATATCATGCAAATCCCTCCAAATATCAATTCAGTTCATTCCTTTTAATGGTTGCATAATAGGTCATAGTAAGTGTTTGCCAGATTTCAATCAACCATTTCTCTATTGATGGGGATTCATTTTATTTTCTGTTTTTTTTTTCCCCACTTAAAACAGTACTACCCAATTAAAAAGAAAGTACAATGGAGATATTTTAAAACTTTATCCCTCCAACTATTAATTTAGCTCATTCCTTTTAAAGGTTGCTTAATAGTTTGTAGTAAGTGTTTGCCAGAGTTTAATCAACCATTTCTCTGTTGATGGGGATTTGTTTCATGTTCTGTCTTTGCCCAGTTAAAACAGTGCTATCCAGTTGGAAGGAAGGTACAATGGAGATATATATAAAAGCTTAATCTGTAGAGCTACAAGTACGCAAGGCCTACTCTAAATAGAACACCAGTGAGGGATTATCCACACATGCTTTCTATTCCTTTGTTCTTCTCCCGATCCGTATAACCGGCACCTATAACACTGCAGTGCCCCCCAGCTGGTCTCTGCTTCCACTCCTGGCCTTTCCATTCCACTTCTCACACAGCAGCCAATGAATTGTGAAAATAGTAAGCTACTTTGTTTCATTCCCTTGTTCAGAACCTTCCATCCGCTTCCATTCATACAAAGAACGAAGTCCATGGCCAACCAAGTTCTACGCAATCTGGCCCTTGGCCACCTTTCCAATCTCACTACCTGACATTCTCCGTACTCTCGCCCCACTAACTAAATTCTCTCTCTGGTTGTTCCTCTACTGCACCAAGAAGCCTCCAACTACTGACCTTTCCTTCTACTGCTCCTTATTCCTGAACCCTTCTCCAGAAGTCCTTGGTTCCCTCCTTTACTCTACTCAAGCCTCTGCTTAAACATCCTCTCAGTAGAGAAACCTTCCCTAATTATCATACTTAAAATAGCCACCTACCTTGCTATATTTATCTTCAAATCTCTGATCACTGCCTGACATTACATAATTATATACTTTCCTCCATTAGAATGTAAGCTTTGTGCTTCATCCTCCACAGTATCCCCAGGCCCTGGAAGAGTGCATAGCATGTAGTAAGTGCTCAATAAATATTTGTTGAATAAAGGAAAGGGGTTAGTAAGGGAATGCTATGAAATAGCTACAGTACATGCAGACTTCAAGTCTTTTAGGAGAGTCATAGCGGGAGACATTTTGCCTGGATTTGCTCCCGCATGCACTTCATCTCCTACCAGTACTTTATGTTACTAACTCCTCTCCACAAGCATAGACAGTTAGAATTTTCTGTGAAAGTAAACAATTGTGCACTGCCCCTAAGGATTCATTATACCATTGGTACTACCCCGCACAGTTGCCTGAGATCCCATTTGTGGTCTCCCGAGCTTGAACTACAGAACTGTTAGTGGAGACCAAGGACTAGAGAAAAACATGTCCCAATAAGTGAAGGGAGTTTTGTTTCTCTTTTGGGAGTTGTATGAAAAGGAATAATGGAAAATGGATGCTGAGTTGTATTATTCTCATTTTTCTTTGAGTCCAACATAATTCAAAAGACAGACACTCCCATTATCTCCTATTTCCAAGTATTCATAGTTTGCATATGGACTTGAGCTTCAGTAAAAAGAGCTAGTTAACTAGCACAACAAGCATTCTGTGAAATGGAAGTGATTGAGGATTCCATTAAGCAGAGTATCAGTAGACAGGGTTAACTCTATCAAGGAACATTCTATCACGGATGTGTCATGATTTCACTGTCATTTCTGCTCCCAAGGCTTTCCCTCAGAGGCAGCAAATGGAGCTGTCCACACAGCAAGCTCCACAGACTCCAATTTCATATTACTGGGCAGACTCAGAACACATCCCAGTGGATGGAAAGCAGTAAGTTCACCAGATGGTGGAAAGACCTGAGATTCATATGAGAAAAACCAGCCTATAAATCCCTCCACCATGACTACAGCAAGCAGAGTAGACTGTGCCCTTCCTAGCTTGGGCTCTCTTCCTCCATCCTGACCCCTGCCTGAAGACATCTTTTATGTTGATTTTGACTTAATATCACCTGAACCAAGATACTGAGAAAGACAGTAAAGTGGAGTACATAAACATTTTTAAAATTTATCAAAGAGTTATAGAGCTTACTATTTGCTAGACTTTGCTCTAAGCATTTAAAAGTTTTTTAATCTTTGTGTCAACCCTCTTACGTCAAAGCTGTGATTAATTGGCTTATTGAATTGTCCAAGTCACATAGCCAGAGACCAGCAGACTCAGGATCTGACCCAAGCAGTATCACTCCAAGCTCCATGCTTAAAATCGTAACCCTACCCACGACTTCCTCTGACAGTGTGGGGAGACCAAATCTTATTTGAAAGTTTTCCTTTTTAATTAAAAAAGCTATTTGTAGAAATTGTCAATTAAAAATGGAATAGCAATAAAAAGCCACCATTAGTTTCCATTTTCAAGCATATCTACTGCTTTTGCAAAACGAACTTAAGGAGGAAGCTTTGTATTTGCGGAAAAAATGGATAAAATATTAATGCTTCATGTCCTGGATTCAGGTTACACCACAACTATTTGCCAGGGATAATTTCACTTGCACTGATCATTTTAAAACCTGTTCCAGAAATGGTTCTGTTCCATGGGAACACCCATTTATAAACCTTGTAATCTGTGGTTAATTCCTATAGGATTTCATTTACCCCAATTTTCACAAGCAAAGTTAAGCTAGTTTTGTGCTTTTTATATACATTTGGTTGTATGTAATTAAGAATATATGGTCTCAGTTTTCCTTTTATATCTCATATTATTTTCTAGCAATTTTTCAGAATGTTCTGTACTGCAGGGAATTTGTCTCATGCAATGTAATATGAGACAAGAATTGAAAAAGAGATTATGTGCTTTGAGAGAGGAAAATGTTAAGGAGAAAGTGTTTATAAAATATATAAACTAACAATGAGGAGTTGAAGAATAGCATCCCACTAGCTTGCATTTTATAGTCCCTCTCATCCCTCAATCCAAAATCTCAAACAAAATCTGTTCTCTTTATTCCAAAAGGGAAAATTTGGTTACAGATTAATTTGGGGATAGTCTAGGGTCTTATGGCCAGTTTGCAATAGAGTAAGGACTCAGATTTTCCACTAATTAAAAAAAAAAAAACAGTAAGAAACATTTCTTGCCTTATCAAAATGGTAATAACCCAAGGCATACTTTTATTATTTTATTTTATTTTACTTTCTTTTCTTTTCTTTTTTAAAGGTTGGGAGATACTGATTTTCTTTAAACAAGGTTATAAAGAACAAAGAAAAAGAAGGTCCCAGACCCTGGACCATGTTAGCAGCACAGGGATAGGAAGCTTTAGGCGGCAAAGTAGAAGGGCTACTCATCACCTAAGACAGTCAAAGCAAAGATGGCCTGCAGGAGACAGCCCCCTCCTGCCCTTGGAAATGGTATGCCTGGGCAGCAGGGGAAGGCCACCGTGCTGTGATGAAGCTGACAGCAAGGGCAAAGATTGAGGATGCTGGCCTGTACTGTTTCTATGAACAGTGACATGGAAACCACACATGGAGAAGATAAGCTATGGGTCTAGAAGAGGCAACCAGGCACTCCACATACTCCAGGGACCAATTATGAAAATGGTTAAATTTGATTTTTAAAAACAACTCCTCAGGCTTTAGCTTGTGATTTCATACATGGGCTGTATTTTACCTGGATTGCTATGTGACAGGTGAGGGCCTAAGAGACCCCTGGAAGAGCCTGGCCTCAGCCCAGGGCAGGTGTTAGAGCTACCCTACATTCCAGCAATTACACTACTTGGTGTTTATCCAAAGAATACAAATACAATGCTTCAAAGGGGCACATGCACCCCAATATTTATAGCAGCAATGTCCACAAAAGCCAAACTATAATAATAATAATAATATAATAATATGGTATTATTATACACCCTAATATGAGACTTGGGTTCAAAATCCAGTCATGCTTTTTTCTGATATAATAATAATAATAATACAGTTGCTGTTACCAGAACAACAGAAAAGCATGACTGAATTTCTGAATTATCTGGGTTTGAGGGAAACTTTCTTAACTGTGACTCAGAACCCAGACACATTAAGGGAAAAGACTGACACATTTCACTACATTCTCTATAAATTTAAAAATAACAATTTTTTGGAAGGCAAGAGGTTCCATTAGCAAAGTAAAAACACACATGACAAACTGAGAAGAGTATTTGCAATATGTATCAGAAAGCATTAATAATAGCCTCAATATAAAAAGATCATATCCACAAAAATAGATTAGATTTTGCCATAGTAGGGGCACCTGGGTGGCTCAGTGGGTTAAGCCTAGGCCTTCGGCTCAGGTCATGATCCCAGGGTCCTGGGATCAAGCCCCGCATCTGGCTCTCTGCTCAGCAGGGAGCCTACTTCCCCTCTCTCTCTGCCTGCTTCTCTGCCTACTTATGATCTCTGTCTGTCAAATAAATAAATAAAATCCTAAAAAAAAAAAAAAAAAAAAAAGATTTTGCCATAGTAACAAGCAACCTGAAACATCCCAATGGCACTAAAACATTATTTCTCACTCACACTGCATGTCCATTATTGGTCAATGGGGAACGCTGTAATCATACTGCCTCAGAGACCCAGACTGATGGAGGCCATCTCTGCCCACACTTTTTCAATCACGGAGGCAAGAAAAAAGGGACGGGTCTCACCAGGGGCTGGTTCTTTAAAGCATCTACTGAGAATGCACTTCAGTTCCTGCTCTACTGACCAAAGCCAAGTCTCATGGGAATAAGTTCAATAGGTGGGAGTATCAGTCTTGGTGAACCATGACAACACACCCCACGATCTATTTCTAACAATGAGGAACGAACAAAAAATAAAATTTCATATGAGAAATAATCAATAGATATGTTGACAAGAGAGTTTTTCTACGTCGGCACTACTGACATTTTCAGGCAGCTAATCCTTTGTCGTGAGAGCCCCGCATCTGTGAGATACCAGTAGTGCTGCCCTCCAGTCGTGACAACACAAAATGTGTCTGGATATTGCCAGATGTCCCCAGGGATCAAAATCACCCGCAGTTTGAGAACCAATGCTTTATACAAAATGAAATGCAAATGATCCTGTTTAAATGGCTATCTGCTCAATCTCACCCGTAATAAGAGAAATGTAAATCAAAACTGCAACGTACCATTTGCCACTCACAATGTGGGATGAAATTTAGAAGTTGGTCAGTGTAATCCCTTCTCAAGGCTAGGGAAAAGTCCAAAATATATTAAATGGGAAAAACAAGGTACAAAAACTTTTAAAGTATGGTACCCTTGGCCCAGAATATGCAACTGTAGATTTGTATTTATTTGTATTTTTGAAAATAAATAAAACAAATGAAAAACAAATTAAAAAAAAGGGAGGGTCACACTTGTTGGTGAGAGGAACAAACAGAGAAGGAACAGGGAGGGAAGCCAGATTTACCTGAATATACTTCAGGGGTTTAATTTTGGACATGTAAATATTTCTCATAACCAAGAACAGAAATACTTTTTGAAAAGTAATTTCCAAATTTAAAAATAAGTAAGCCTAAAAATAATAAGCAAAATAAATAAATACCTAACCAAATATGAAGTTAATAGCATGACCATAGAGAGAAGTGTTGTTTCAATTATTTTAAAATATAGTATTTGTATTACACATCAATAGTGGAATATATCCTAAGGACACAAAGAAAAAAATCCTAAACTACATTTAAATGTCTTATTGTTAGTACTGATAATATCATTGTTATTTCGAAACTGTTATATATTAATCCAATATTATATTTATTTGGATAAAGTAAATAAGTAATATATGAATGTGTTTGGAAATCAAGCTTCAGTAGAAAAGAGGTGTTAGGGTGCCTGGGTGGCTTAGTTGGTTAAGTGTCTGACTCTCAGTTTTTTTTTGTTTTTTTTTTTTATTTTTTTTTTTTAAGATTTTATTTATTTATTTAACAGAGATCACAAGTAGGCAGAGAAACAGGCAGAGAGAGATGAGGAAGCAGGCTCCCTGCTGAGCAAAGAGCCCGATGCGGGGCTCGATCCCAGGACCCTGGGATCATGACCTGGGCTGAAGGCAGAGGCTTTAACCCACTGAGCCACCCAGGCGCCCCAAGTGTCTGACTCTCAGTTTTTGCTCTGGTCTTGATCTCAGGGTCATGAGTTCAAGCCCCACACTGAGCTCCATGCTGTGCATGGAGCTTACTTTTAAAATAGTAACAATAACGATAATAATAATACAAAAGTGATAAAATAAAAACCCTGTAATCTTACATTTGAGTATGAAATACCACAATGAATTAATAATTTACTTTCTCTTCATAAAAAAACAAACATTTATTAAGTATATCTGAAAGGGCCTGGGAAAAATGACAATTCAGCAGTAATGAGCACACCTAATGACCAGATCTCAAAACACCACTTTGTAGGTTGGGCAAGTAATATACAAAATGAGCCTGGGAACTTATCATGCCAGAGGTCAAGAAAGTTGTCAGATGGGGTGCCTAGGGGACTCAGTCGGTAAGTGTCTGCTTTTGGCTCAGGTCATGATCCCAGGGTCCTGGGATCGAGCCCCGCCTTGGGTTCCCTGCTCATCGGGGAGCCTGCTTCTCCCACCCTCTCCCTCTGCCCCTCCCCATGTGCTCTCTCTGCTCTCTAAATAAATAAATAAATAAAACCTTAGGAAGGAAGGATGGAAGGAAGGAAGGAAAAGAAAGGAAGAAAGCTGTAAGATAACACTGGAGACATGCCATAAAGACATAGAAATGAACTCGAATGAGCCCACTGGCTGAAGAGGGCTCTCACAAAGCAAAGAAATCTTAACATCAAAAAAACAAGGAGCACCTGGGTGGCTCAGTGGGTTAAGCCTCTGCCTTCGGCTCAGGTCATGATCTCAGGGTCCTGGGATGGAGCCCCGCATCGGGCTCTCTGCTCAGCGGGGAGCCTGCTTCTCCCTCTCTCTCTGCCTGCCTCTCTGCCTACTTGTGATCTCTCTCTCTGTCAAATAAATTTTAAAAATAAATAAATAAATAAGGAAAAACAAGTTGGCCAAGATGTGAAGAAAAAGGAATACTCGTGCACTGTTGGTGGGAATGCCAACTGGTACAGCCACTGTGAAAAACAGTATGGAGTTTCCTCAAAAAATTAAAAATAGAATGACCATATAATTCAGTAATTCTACCACTGGCTATGTTCCCAAAGAATACAAAAACAGTAATTAAAAAAGATATATGCACCCCTCTGTTTATTGTTTTTTAATTAACATATAATGTATTATTAGCCCCAGGGGTACAAGTCTGTGAATCACCAGGTTTACACACTTCACAGCACTCACCATAGCACATACCCTCCCCAATGTCCATAACCAACCACCCTCTCCCTACCCTTCTTCACCTGGCAACCCTCAGTTTGTTTTGTGAGATTAAGAGTCTCTTATGGTTTGTCTCCCTCCCAATCCCATCTTGTTTCATTTATTCTTTTCCTACCCCACAAACCTCATGTTGCATCTCCACTTCCTTATATCAGGGAGCTCATATGATAGTTGTCTTTCTCCAATTGACTTATTTCACTAAGTATAATACCCTCTAATTCCATCCACATCGTCGCAAATGGCAAGACTTCATTTCTTTTGATAGCTGCATAGTATTCCATTGTATATATATACCACCTCTTCTTTATCCATTCATCTGTTGGTGGACATCTAGGTTCTTTCCATAGTTTGGCTATTGTGGACATTGCTGCTATAAAAATTCGGGTGCACGTGCCCCTTCAGATTACTACATTTGTATCTTTAGGGTAAAGACCCAGTAGTGCGATTGCTGGGTTGTAGGGTAGCTCTATTTTCAACTTTTTGAGGAAACTCCATGCTTTTTTTCAGAGTGGTTGCACCAGCTTGCATTCCCACCAACAGTGTAGGAGGGTCCCCCCATTTATTATTGCAGCATTATTTACAACAGCCAAATTATAGAAGCAACTCAAGTGTCCATCAATAGATGGAAGGATAAAGAAGATATAGTATATATCTACAATGGACTATTACTCAGCCATAAAAAAGAATGAAGTCTTGTCATTGGACACAACATGGGTGAGCTAGAAGGCATAATGGTAAGTGAAACAAGTCTGTCAGAGAAAGATAAATACATAGGATTTCACTCATATGTGGAATTTAAGAAGTAAAACATAGAAAAAAGGAGGTAAACAAATAAACAAACAAAAAAAACAGACTCACATATAGAGTACAAACTTGTGATTACCAGAGGGGAAGTGGATGAAATAGGTGATGGGGATAAAGACTACATTTACCATGATGAGCACTGATGAGTATAGTTGTGCTTTTTCTTCTCTAAGAGCACACTATGTCTCTCAATAAAAATCAAGGGTTTTTTTCACAGAGAGAGTGGGAAAACGAGCAGGGGGAGTGGGAGAGGGAGAAGAAGGCTTCCTGATGAGCAGGGAGCCCAATGCTGGGCTTGATCCCAGGACCCCGGGATCATGACCTGAGCCGAAGGCAGACACTTAACAACTGAGCCACCCAGGTGCCCATTTACATAGATTCTTTACATTTGTTACTAGGTTTATTCCTAAACAAATTATATTTGTGTGTGTGTATGTGCATGTGTGTGTGTATATATAATACATATATAGAGAGAGTCATATTAGCTATGACAATAGTATTGTGATAATAGTTTTAAGCCCTATCTGTTAGTGATATACACTGAAGTATTTATAGATCAAATGATACAAAGTTTGGAATTTGCTCCCAGTCCTTGGTGGGAAGGGGAAGCAAGCCAAGGCATGGGGCAGAGTTAAAATAAAACTGGGAAATGGCTAACAATTGTCAAAGCTGAGTGATGGCTATATTGGAGTTCATTACTAATTATCTTTGCTTGTATGGATGTTTCAAAATTTCCTGAGTAAAAAGATTTTTTTTCAAATTCTTGGCAGGAGGCTCCCAAGTGGCTCAGTTAGTTAAAGGTTGACTCTTGGTTTTGGCTTAGATCATCATCTCAGGATTGTGGGACGGAGACCTACATGGGCTCTGCACTTAACACAGAGTCTACTTATCCCTCTCCCTCTTCTCTTCCCCCATCCACATGCATTCTCTCTCTTTCTCTCTTTCACATAAATAAATGAAATCTTAAATGTATAAGGAAGATGTGGTCCATATACACTATGGAGTATTATGCCTCCATCAGAAAGGATGAATACCCAACTTTTGTAGCAACATGGACGGGACTGGAAGAGATTATGCTGGAGTGAAATAAGTCAAGCAGAGAGAGTCAAGTATCATATGGTTTCACTTATTTGTGGAGCATAACAAATAACATGGAGGACATGGGGAGATGGAGAGGAGAAGGGAGTTGGGGGAAATTGGAAGGGGAGACAAACCATGAGAGATTATAGACTCTGAAAAACAATCTGAGGGTTTTGAAGGGGCGGTGGGTGGGAGGTTGGGGGAGCCAGGTGGTGGGTATTATGGAGGGCACGTATTACATGGAGCACTGGGTGTGGTGCATAAATAATGAATTCTGGTACACTGAAATTTTTTTAAATTAAAAATTAAAAAAAAATCTCTTGGTCAAGCTCAGGTGTGACATTGTCAATCAACAGCCCTACCCAGAACCTGTCTACCTGATCTTCCCTGATATGTCTAAGAAGTAAATACCCCCTGCACTTGACACACTCAGAGGATGCTCTGTTCATCTTCCATCCTTCTTACTCACTGAGTATCCCAATTCTACATTGCTTCCAGGCCGAGGAGATAAAGGATTGAATTCAGCCCTAAAAATTAATAGGCAATGTGTATCAGCTGGTTCCACAAGCTAGTGACATCATAAAAGCATTTGACTGAGGGCCAGCCTGGGTTAAAGGTCATACTGAGTTAACGTCTATCAGATTGAGGAGTGTGTTTGTCAGGACCCTTCATGTGGATGTTCCAGAACAATGACAATATGGAGATATCAGGGCTGAATGAAAATTGAGACATTCCCAAGATGCATAAACTGGATTTACAACCCCGCTCTGGCACCACCGCTTTCTCCATGGATCATATCACAGAAGGATCTGATTAGAAATAGAATACACAGACAGACTATGTGACGATTTTGCAATCCTCTGCTTCAGGGCTAGCAGGCTGGATGTGCAAACAACACAATCAAATGATCCCCAAACAACATCTTAAATCCCTTTATGAACTATTCGGTACTATGGAGAAAAGAGAATTATGACATGAACATCAGCAGGAAAGGTGCAGTTATGCCATGTTACCTGACAAGATCCAACCTCCTGAAAACTGCTTCTGAGTCCAGAATGCCTACAGATCTTGGAGTCAGGCCAACACGCATTCAAATCCTGCTTTCGTCCCTGCCCAGGTCCCTGTCCATCCCATGGCAGGCTGTTTAACTGTCTGGGTCTCACTTCCTTCATCTGTCACGTGGATATGAAAATGCCTCTTAGCAAAGCTATTGTAAGGATTAAAGAAAACTCTACACACACACATACATACACACACACACACACACAAGTGCTTCATAAAACACATAATGAGGACTAAATAAGTAACAGCTATTACAGTTATATGAGCCGGACTGATGAAATGTTCTAGCCATTTTAGACGGGAGGCTCTAAAATGACTTTGTTACAATGCTAGGAAAAGGGAATTCAACAAACCATTTTAAAGACTATTTCAGACACGTAACAAGACATGAACCCTTTATGGATCATTTATCAATGCTGAATACATGCCTCCTCTGATGTGGTAGAAAGAGATCTCGGCCTCGACTTACAAAAGCCAAAATTGCATTACTAAAAGTGCCTTGGGTGAAAAGAACAGTTGGTCAGTGGAAATTTCAGTTCTCTGTTTCCTACTACCGCTCTTGAAATTTCCATCAGTCCATTTGCCACATCACTCTGACTGCATCTCAATTCCTGCCCCAGCCTGTGCACAGTTCCCATGGCTACGCCCACCTTGTGTGCTCATCCATTATCTCACTCCTAAAATTTCTTTATGTTATGTAAATATTTGATTGTCCATTTTTTATAATAGAGCTTCATAAATTTATTAGTAATAATGCGTGATAATGTGAGTAGGCATATTGCTTTGCAAACCTACCATTTATCGTGCCTTCTTCTTAGGCATTTACAAACACTTTTTATACATCTGTAGTAATAATAACAATAATAGCTAATATTTATTTAGCACACATCATGTGCTAATAACACTACTAATTTCTAAAGATCATTAAATAGCATAATCTTAGTGACACCTGATGATAGGTACTATCATGCCCATTGTATAACATGGAAACTGAGATTTAGAAAAGTTTAATTACTTTCTGGTATCTATATAGCTACTATGCAGACGAACTGAAATTAGAGCTCGGTAAGTCAGATCTAGAACCTATGATTCCTATCACCTATTAATATTTAGGATTCTGTCTTATAGTTACTGTATAAACTCTTAATATTATTTTTCAAATATTTTAATATTATTTTTCAAGTAATTTATTTTTCAAACAAACCCCAAACCGGTAAAAGATCATGTCTCATTCATTTGTGTGTCCCCAGAGCTTTAATGAAGACCCTGACACATATACAGACAACCTTTGATGAATGAATAGATCAAGTGATTTCACACAAGACTGTACAATTTTAATTATATGGTATTTGTCTTTTTCTGACTGTCCTATATATACAATGGAATATTGCTCAGCCATAAAAAAAGAATAAAATCTTGTCATTTGCAGCAACACAGATAGAACTAGAGAGTATTATGTGTATATAATATTATATAGTATTATAGTATATAATATACATATTATATTATATATATTATAATATATATAGTATTATAGTATATAATATTATATAAATACTAGAGAGTATTTATTTTGTTTTTCAGTATCTGCCCTAACACTAACATGTTCATTTTTAAAAACATTCTGATCTATTAATTTAATACAAACCCCTTTGCTGGCTCAGTCTGAAGAGGATATGACTCTTGATCTCAGGTCATGAGTTCGAGCTCCACATTGGGTGCAGAGATTACTTAAATAAATAAAACTTTAAAAAAAAAATTTTTAAAGACCTGAGAACTATACATGAGCAATATTTAGTAGCCTAGTATTTTTTAGGTTCTTCAAAGTAAACTTCCTTGCCTCTCTCACGGATCTCTAGTTTACCCAAATCCAACTCTCTGCCTACTCTGTGCCTAGCCTCAGTAACCCAGTGTGGCTAGAGGAAAGCAAACCACCATACAACAGGTCTCACTTAGCACTCATTTCCAGTTACCTACAAAGGTCCCCTGACACTGCCTGGCAATCGTCATCTCCCTAGTCCATTCACTGTTCTACTGTCCTAGAAATTTATTTTGCGTGTCTCTGATTGAACCACAAATACCTCTTCTCCCTCCTCTCTCTCAGTTCTGGGCCTTAGTTCCAATGTCGCTGAGAAAATGGAAACCATCAGAGGAGTACCTTCCACGTGTTCTCCCCCATCAATTCTACTACTCTTGTCTCCCCTGCCTTCCTGCCTCTTGGAAATGGTGAACTGCCCATGGTCCCTTCGGGGTCCCTTTGGGGGCCAACTCCTCCACTGAAACATGCTTCCCATCTGCTCTCATTTAAATCAAGGTCATGGCTTCTACAGTTCTCCTACTCTCTTCTGAATCACCAGGTTTACTGTTTACTGGGTCAGCAGCATTGTTTTCTTCTTGAAACATTTTCTTCCCTCGGCTTATGAGAGATCACACCCTTTTGGTTCTTTTCCTACTTGAAGAGCTGTTCTTATTTGGTCTCTTTTGATGATTTTTTCTTATCTTCCAAAACTTTAAATGTTAGAGTACTAAGCCCTCTTCTGTTCTCTATCTCTACTCATACCTAGGTGAGCTCAAGACTATAAATTCCATATATACCTTCATGACCCCCAACCCCAATCTCTCCCCTTAACTCTTGTATCTTGAACATATTTCCACTTGAATGAGTAAAAACATCTCAGATTTAATATGTCCAAAACTAAACTCTTGATTTCTAATCCCAAACCTACTCTGCTCCAAGTAGTACCCATTCCAATGAATTGCAGCTCTCTCTCTTGTTCAGGAGAAAAACTTTGGAGAGATCCTTGATTCTTTTCACCCATATCCACTCATTCCCTCAACAAATCTTGTTGGCGCTCTCTCAACAACAAATATAGAATGTGATGACTGCTCCCTGCCACTGCTCACACACACTAAGTAGAACCTCTGACATACTACTTAGAGATCATTAGCTTCCCAACCGGTATCCCTGCTTCAACCCTTGCTCAACTTTGGTCTGCTCTCAGCAGAACAGCAGAGTGATCTTTTTAAAAATGTAAGTCATGCATGCCTTCCTCTTTCCTTTCCTTTTCATTCTTTATCTCTCCTTTCCTAAAAACTGAGTTCTAAGACCATTAGAAGCAGAGCAAGGTAGGCATCCTCCTGATTGGGGGAGTTGTGGTGGCCCAGAGTGGGGCATCATAGACCAGAGTGGAGTAAGTAGTGTCCCCCTTGGGAGGACTTCCTGTCAGAGCCTTGAAGGAAGGGAAAAGTGGGGTGAAGAAGGCATCCATAGAGAACAGTGGTCCAGGATAGAAAGTCACAACTCAAGCATAGTGCAAAGAAGACCAGCATGAAAGAAGAGTCCAGCAAGGGACATGAGAGCCCAAGCAGGGTAATAAGGACATCCATGCAATAGGGCAGTCCGCTGTAGGGTGTCCAACAGAGGGGTGTCCTGTGAAATATGAAGGAGTCCACATAGGTGTGGGGAACCAACAGGTATAAGGCAGTAGACTCAAGAGCTCAAACAGGGAGAAGAAGACCTTCACAAGGGGGTGTGGCCAAGGAGTATCAGAATCCAAGTGAGGTAAGGAGGATATCCGTTCTAGACACTGGAGTGTGTCTATACAGGTAAGGGACCAAGTTGCAGAAGTTAAGACCTAAGAAAGATGAAGAGCATGTCCACATCTGGGGCAGCTCAGCAGGGGGAAGTAAGAATCTGAGCTGAAGAGGTTTCCATGCAGAGAGACAGTTGCATGTGGGTGTCAAAGGCCAAGCCGAATGAGGGTCTATATAAGAGGAGCAGGTGGGTGTGAGCTACTGGAGCTCCAGGGCAGAAACAAGAGCATCCATCAGGGCAGGTGCAACAGCAGCATCAGGAATCTGGATACCAACTGGGGGGTTGGTCAAATAAGTAAATGTATTTAGGGTACTGAGAGCAAATTTCCTCACTTTTAAGTTACAAATGTGGAAAGAGAAAAAAAATAGAGTCGCATTGGAATTAATAGATACTGGTGTGAGCTCGTGGTTTCCAATATATACAGATAAAGAAATAGGTAGAGATACGTGTGTAGTTATGAATCAGTGTGTGTCTATGTAGCTGGATTTTTAAAAATTAAATTGAACATAAAACTACAAAGAACAGATCCAAAGCATAAGTGCATAGAAAAGTTGAATGTAAAACTATCAAAAAAGATATACCATGAAAACTAAACTAAAGAGGAACTCAAGAGCCAAATTTCAAAGAACTTTATGTGACCCACTAAGGACTCCGGACATAAACACCATCATGGGTTGGGTAGTACGAGATACAGTCTGGTTCACAAGCAAGATGGGTTTATGGGTGAGAAATTCAGTACAGTAGCAACTGGGTCACCCAAAGAATGCAAAAATTTCAGTAACTGGAACACTTTAACAAAAGGAGGAGAACTCATGCAACTGTGAGGTTAAGGTGTATTGTTCGTCTGAGGGAGGCCAGTGGACGGTTCATGCAATCTAGCACAAGGTGATATTTGCTTGGAAAATTCACCGGACCCGGACTCTGTCTCTCAGAAACACAATTCCAACATCCCAGAGTTTATCAGACTCAGGAAAAAATTACTCTGACAAAGCTCACAAGAGCCTGGTTTATAAAACCAACATGTATGATTCATTAACATTTAATGAGAAAAAAACAAAAATACTATGGGTCAGGCTGACCAGCCTATTATCTTCCTACACCTACATGTCAAGCCATACTAGAAGATGATCTAATGAACTTGGACCCCTATGTGGTTTTACTCGGCTCCTTCCCTTCCATCTTCCTTGTTGGCTCTTCTTTGCCTCACTTCTTATCTAGAGAGGTTAGCCCCAGGGTCCTGCAGGAACCCCCTACCCTCCTTGCCAGAGGCTTTGATTTGGCTTCGAGTACTGAGATGCACCAGCAGGAAATCAGAGGGTGGGAAAAAAGTAAAGTTGAGACGTTTCCTCCTGGTCTCTCCTTGCTGGGTTCCACTTCTCCTGGCAGAACCCTCATCCCTCAAGATCACTAGGAACCTCATCATTTAGGCTCCAGCATCACTGCCTGGGCCCTGAGCCTGCAAACCCCACTTCCTCCCCCTTGGGTCGTTAGCCTCCAGATAAGTGATTGTTTCCAGTTGTTGCTGGTCTCTGTGGACCACCTCAGTATCCAGTTTGTTCCCTCAACCTGCCCACACCTCTGTACGTCTCTTCATTAGAATTATCTGGGCTGACTTGCATTTCTTGCAGTCTGAATGAGTAATACAGTGTTTGTGGACCACCAAACACTTTTGTATTCTACTTAGGGTGAACAGCCATCTCCGTTTGCACAGGACTGAAGCAGGATTCAGAATGTTCTGTTTTCAAATCTAAAAAAAAAAAAAAAAAGAAAGAAAGAAAGAAAGCTGCTTAGGGGCGCCTGGGTGGCTCAGTGGATTAAGCCTCTGCTTTCGGCTCAGGTCATGATCTCAGGGTTCTGGGATCAAGCCCGGCATCAGGCTCTCTGCAGAGAGCCTGCTTCCCCCTCTCTCTCCGCCTGCCTCTCTGCCTACTTGTGATCTCTGTCCGTCAAATAAATGAATAAAATCTTAAAAAAAGAAAGAAAGAATGTTCTGTTTTCCTGTCACGATGAGTTGGTCATCCTAATCCCACCTGACTTTGACATAACTTCTTACCACAACTATCTGGCTTTTTATTTCACTTTTTCTTGAAATTGATTCATTCCCCATTCAGGTTTCCCTCCCTTCCCCTATGAGCCTCTGGAGTGTTTCTTGTGCTCCACATATGAGTGGAACCACATGATAATCGTCTTTCTCTGACTGACTTGTTTCACTTAGCATAGTCCCCTCCCGTTCCATCCATGTCGATATAAATTGAATTTAAATTTTAAAAAAAAAGAAATTGATTGATTTCATTAACTTGTTGCTTTTAAAAGAAACATTAAATCACTACTATAAATGGAAAACTAATATAACTTGCCTTTGATCGATTGAACTAAACATATTATAGAAAGAAGAATAAATGGAAACTACATGATAATATAAGTAGAAATTATTATTTGCAAAGGGACATGGGCACGAATCCTGCTCTCTCTATGCTTGGTATTAAAGGCATTCAAGACACACACTGGCCCCAAAATTAAACTTTTTGCTTCGTGTATCACAATGTGATCATATTTTTGCCATATGAGTCTATGTTATTTAAGGACGTGCATGTATTAGGTACATCATCTCGTCTCTGCCCTGTGGTATGGGCTCCATCCTTAGGGAAACAATGGTGTGGTGGAGGGTCAAACACCCAACAAAATCAGGCTCTACCACTCAGCTGTCCGACAGAAGACACTTTGCCCCTGGATGGTGCTGGGATGGATCATGACCAGGTGCTTCTGACTTTATTTCTATGAGCCCAAGCCCTATTCTAATGAACAAATCCTTTTCTTTGGATACAGCAATCCTTTTATCAGGAAATAACCAAGGCTTTTAAACCAGGGACAGCTTGGTCTCTTTTAAGTAACTCTATAAATCTCTAATCTGATAGAGTATGTTTATCACACATTTTAACTCTTAGAATACGATCTTATTTCTTTCCATTCTATGTTTTTAAAAGGTCATTCAAAATTACATCTGTGTTCTACCTGTAAATACAAAATATTCTGGCAACTTGTGGGAGTGGGAGTGGGTAGGTACATGTACAGTGACCAGGTTGGGTGTCATACAAGAGGTGACATTAGAACTCGGGCTACAAGATGAATTCGCTTTCTTTAGATGGAGAGAGGCAGCAAAGTTAATCTAGGCAGAAGGAACATGTGTGCAAAGGCAGAGAATAATGAAAAAATAAAATATATGCAAGAACTGAAAGGAGTTAACCATGATCTGGGAGTGGACTTTCAGAGGACATAGTTCCTGTGTAAGTAAAAGAACCCAAAATTCATATAATAGTAATCAGTATGGCATAGAGGTAAAGACGTCAGGATTTAAAGTCAGATTTGTGCTACTATCTCAGCTTCAGAATTCACTCTTTGTATGACCCTCAACAATTTCTTAACATTATAAGTCTCTGTTTCCTCACCTGGAAAATGGGAAATACTAATTCCGTTTCATAGAATTATTATGAGGATTAAATTTAACAATATCCTTAGACCAGTGGTTCTCAACTAGGGGCAATTTTGCCCCTCTAAAGACATTTAGTAGTGTCTGGAGATATTTTTTATTATCATGCCTAGGAAAGAAGGAGAAAGTGCTCTTGGCATGTAGTAGATAAAGATCAGATGCTGTTTCAACACGCAGGACAACCTCCCGCAACAAAGGCTTGTCCCAACTAGCATATTGAAGATGCTGAGGTTGAGAAACCCTGGCTAACCTAACACCTGGCTTACGGGATGCAGGAAATGTGGTCCAGAAAGAGAAGGAGGAGGAGGAGAAGGGGTGATACTGTACCATGCGGATGAGTTCAGCTGCCTATTTGGCAGATGAATGCCAAGCTCTTATGAGCCGCTGTCACCAAGTTCACCCCTCATCCCAGCCATCAGCTGAGTTTCTGCCAGACAGTTGATCGTAGGGTGACTAGATAAGAATTATAGACTGATGGGCCCGGGAAGAGGAGTCAAGCACCTAACCCACAGGGAAGTTTTCTAAAACAGGGAGAGTGACCACACCTCCCTATATCTCTGAACCATGGCCACTATCTCCTGTCCAATGAGCAAGTATCTCGGGGCTGAGAAAACAAATGGCAAGACTCAGTAACCAAGTTTGGCAGGTCATTCTGTCCATGAGTCTTGAAATAGTGAATCATCGTGACTCAGGTCTAATGGACCACACATGTACTTAAAAGGGACCTCGGAACACTGTTTAAACAGGTCTTGCCTATAAAACCCGGAAACCAAAAGACTTCTGATGATCCTTCCGTCCTGACTGACAATGGTGAGGCAATGCTAGGAGTGGCTAGGGACCAGAACAGACGAGGCCCTGGTGAGCATACAGGCTCGGTGATAGTGAAGCCTTTCTCAAACTAAGCTTCAGCTAACCACACTTTGGCAGAACAAAATACAGAAGCAAGGCTCTGCCGACAGAGGTTTGAGCCACAAACCAGCGAGCGATCTGCATGTATACATGATGCGGAAAGAACTGCTTGTCAGATGTTGGTTTTTCTGAGCCACAGCACACATGCGGCGGTATCGTCTTCAAATTAGGAAGGACAGTTGCATTCTTTGACTACTCAGGCATGCGAGGAATTAATGAGGGATAATGCCCTATGTTGACAAGCTAATGTCTCAGCAGGGAAGACCAATTAGGAAATGTGCCATTTAGGGTGCTGCCTATACTTCCAGAATCAATTCGAACAATGTCTTTGTTTGAACTGACATCTCAGGAAAATGGATAAAATACTGAGACTCTGGAGTCAGAATGGGGCTTGAATAGTAGCTCAGCCGCTCGCTCACTTGCAATCTAGGAAAAGCTATTGAATGCCTCCAAATACCCATTTCCTTAATGGGAAGAATGGTAATAATGGCAACTGGAGATAATAACATTGGCGACTTCGTGGAGGCGTAGTGAGCACTGAATGGGATAGCAGGGTAACCCCTTGGTGAATACCGGCTGTCTTGAGGCAGTCATGGTCCACCAAGGAAATCACTTACCTTTCCTCCGCAGATCATCTCCTAGTTTTCAGCACAAAGGACACAGGTCTGTCAGTCACATCACATGATGACAACTGTGGGTGGGGCGTAGGGATCCACGTACACTACACGTATAAGTGTAAACAGAAATGGTAACTGGTGATTTTGTTCCTGATTCTTCCTAGACGTGGACATAGCCTTTCTTCAGTTTAAAACGTATCCATTCAAATGTATGTCCTTTTCTTTTTCACATCCATATTGCCACCATTTGGGGAAGAATACATATTTCCTTGGAATAATTTCTTCCTCACACTCTTTTCTTTCTTAGCGGTGATACTTACCATCCCCTGTAGCATCCTTCAGGTTCTGAGAGCAACAGAAGCTTCCTGGGGAGAAGTTTGCTGTCGGTCACTGCACTCATTCAATCTCAGCAGCTACAATGAGAAAATGAAACCGTCTTTTCCTGAAGTTCAGAAGAAGCTAAGCTATCCCAAACACCGCACATTGGAACATAAATGCCTTATGCTCGCTTTGGCGGCGTGTGTACCAATATTGGAACAATATAGAGACAATTAGCGTGGTCCCAGAGCAAGAACATGAATGCCTCAACTGAGCTTGAAGGGACGGTCTGTCCCCTAAACAAACACTTGGTAAATATAAGTGAGTTTCATAGATAAAGACAGAGTGGTAATAGGTTAGGATACTAGAAGGAGAAAAAAAGGAAAGAAAGGCTAACTTAATTAAAGTGACTTTTTCCAAGATTGTTTTGTGACTCGGAATATATAAGTCTTCACTGGTAAGTGAAACACGATGAGAAATGTCAAGAATGTTAACATTTTTGGAGGGCTTACTGTGTGCCAGGCACCAGTTTAAGTCTTTTTTTTATATATATATTGTCACAACAATCCAATAAGGCGAAAACTATGGCACCCTCTTTTTCCAAGATGAGGGAAAGGAAGTCTAGAGAGGGAAATTCCCAAGACTACACAGCTAGGAAGGGGCAGATCTGGAGTAAAGTCAAGCAGTATGAATCCAGAACCTTCTCATTCAACTCCTACACTTGAAAGCCTCTAAATGAAAAGAAAGGAATATCCTATCACACCATTTAAAATCCAGACAATAACCCATTTCACAAGTAACACTATGAAATGGAAAGATTACTCTCCACATGTAACAATTTAAATGGTTTTGTTTCCAGCCAAAGATTAATGCTACATTTTAAGGAGAGGAAAGAGAATTTTTTAATTCACTAGGTTTGGACGGTTAGCCCACAATACATTCAAAATTTACTGATTATTCTTAATGAGAATTTTTTTTCTTTCAAAAGCTTAATATTTTTACCAAAAAGGAAGATGATATTTTCTCCAAGTACTCTAATAACTCTAAAGAGCTGTCTTAAAGTTTTCTAATTTTTCATAGCCTTATTCTATTTAATTCACAAATTTTCCCCTTGCTTCCCCTTCAGTGAATAAACCATAAACCCAATCTTTTTTTCTAATTAGCTCACAAGCACCATCTAGTGAAGAAGCAGAATAATTACAGAACAGTTCCTGTTGCTGATCATGATTTAATCTGTACTAATTAAGCCTAACCTCTGTTGTAAAACAGAATGAGATTTGTGAAATGCAAACATTATGACTAAGGTCAAAACTATGCATTTCAAGTTTTGTTGTTGTCTTGAATTTTTAGAAATTGAATTTTAGAAGTTGAATTTAGAAAATTTTTAAAAATTTGAATTTTAGAAATTCAGAGTTTTAAAAATTAGCATGCTTTCTATTTCCACTTCCAATTGGCCTTTCTACTACCAAATATTATGGGTCCTCAGACAGCATAAAGTGACACATTTCACTGTATGAATACCCCAGGGTAGTTTTGACATTTCATTTTCTATGTCAGTCCATGCACTACTTTCTTCCTCCTTCTTTTCATTATCACACTAACATGAATTTTTTTTTTTTTTAAAGAGAGGGAGCACACACACAAGTAGGGGGAGCAGCAGGCAGAGGGAGAAGCAGGCCTTCTGCTGAGCAGGGAGCCTGATGCGGGGCTCGATCCCAGGACCCTGGAATCATGACCCGAGCCGAAGGCAGACACTTAACAACTGAGCCACCCAGGCGCCCCCTAACATGAATTTTTTAATATATTCACCTAACCATTTGTCAAGGACTGTCTCTGCCCTCAAGCTCACTGTCCAGGAGATAGAGACTTTAGGGAAATAAAGTATTACAGGTATTATGATAGAGGTAATGTGCTCAGAGACTATGTTAATTACAGTGGTAGTATCCTAGAGAAGAGACATTTTCCATAGTGGCCAATCACTGGTGTCAAATGTGACAGAGGTGTCCAAGAAAATGGGTTCTGAGATTTTCACTGGGTGATAAGGAGATTGTTAGTGACTTTCAAGAGAGTGATTTTAGCTAAATAATTAGGATAGGAGCCAACAACAAAGGTTTCTAAGGAGTAAAGAGGGTGTCGGCAAAAGTAAACTACTCATCTGAGAGCTTGAATTGGTAAAGAAAGCTTCTTGGTTCTTTTTAAGATTTTATTTAGTTATTTGACAGAGATCACAACTAGGCAGAGAGGCAGGCAGAGAGCGGGGGAGGCAGGCTACCTACTGACCAGAAAGCCCGATGCAGGGCTCGATCCCAGGATCCTGAGACCATGACCTGAGCTGAAGGCAGAGGCTTAACCCACTGAGCCACCCAGGCACCCAGAAAATAGCTTCTAGGTAGAGAAGATAAACTAATGTCAGATTAATGTTTAAGTTCTCTTGTTTTAGAAAACCTTGATAACGTTTCACAATTTAGAGCAAAAAAACAAAACTATAATTAAAACCCAAGAGCATAGTGGTTTGTCTCCTTAGATTATTATAAAGCTTCAGCTATGCTCTGCCCCTAATAATCAATATTAATATTTAATATTTCATTTTAACTTTACATATACTAGATAAACAAGTACAGAAAGACAAGTTTGGGGGTAATATAGAGGAAGTAAAATGTGGCTTAGCATTCTTAGCAGAATTATTAGGCTAATAAAGAAGAAAAAAGAGTCTAAACTGTGAGGAACTGCCGAATGAAAGGAAATTTTCTGCAAAAATTCAATCAGCTCTGCTCTAACAAAGTAACCTCTATAGGGCACAGGGACCAGCAGAAGACAAGGAAGATCTCAGATGGCAGCAAAGAGCAGGACCAAAATTGGGGCAGGCTGGAGAGAGTGTGCTTATGGAGAGACACATCATTAAAAAAAAGGAAAAAGGAAGAAAGGGAAAGCCCAGGAGCAGCCTGTACTTAACAACTAGCTGTCCCTATCCTAGGAGCGAAGCACAGGATCCTTCTCATGGCACCACACCAGAACAACAGACTCTGTATTTCTAAAAGGTGAAGACATCTTCTGGAAAAATCGAGTGCCAAATACAGGAATGGAGGGAACAGATGTCAAAATGGTACATTAAACTGTACTTCTTGGCTTCTTTGTTCAGCATCCCTAAGAGTTCACAAATTGTATGTAGTTCCCATCTGACCAAGAGGTTGTTCTCTAAAAGTTAGCTGGTAAACCAGTTCTATGACTGCACAGTACTGTGATTCAGAGTAGAGCTGGACTGCCCGGGTTCCAGTCCTGACCCCACCACCTACTAAAGTCATTGGACTCTGAGCTTCTATAGCTGTTAAAATGGGATGCCTACTCAAAGGATTGTTCTGTTGTGCTTAATGAGTTATCACATTGACGTTCTTACAGTCACGTCTGGCACCTAGGATTCAACAAAGGTTAGCTATTATCATAAGTAGCATGCTGATAGGAATAGGAACCCAGTAGGTAGTTCCTAGAATAGGAGGGTCAGAGAGCTGTGGCTATGGAAAAGGCCAGGAGACCAATAAGTCACCAGGGCTTTGGTAAATGTATAGACAAACCTCTCTAAATAAAAACAGAAAACTTCTAACTGCATAAGAGAAGACTTCTAAGTGTTTAGCAGACATTTAAATTCCAAAGAGCCCACAAACCAAAACAATAAATTAAAATACTGAATTTCATTTTAAAATTCAGTGACCAGATGACAGTAGGAAATGCTGTCTATTATGTCCTTTCTTCTTGGAGCTTTACAATGAATGTTATCAGACTCTGCCATTAAAAAAAGAAAAATACCATTGCATTTTGTTTAATCCGGCTTTGCCTAAACTTTTTGACCATAGAAACCGTTTTCCTCTTACCTGTCATTAGCGACACATTTTGAGAAATGCTTCTCCAGGTCAGTTACTTCCCAGATACTCGAAATTAAAGAATAAACAGCAGTTATCCCTGAGGAAATAAATGGACAAGGTTTTGATTTGACAACCCTCAGAGGATTATAAAAACGCTATTCATAAATTGAATATTGGCTAAATCATGATTGCCAGTCTTGCTCAACCCATTCAAAGTCAGAATAGCAATGTTAAAATAAAACATAAAGCTCCAACATTTCCTTTTTTCTGCTCACATTAGTAAACCCACTATGAATGATTTGATTTTCTGCTTAATTATTACTTATTTTAATGAAGATAAATGTGAGAACTGCAAAGTGTATTAAAGCACTATAGTTCTGACTTAATATGGTGATCATTTAAAGTGGACACAAATATTAAATCCCTATGTTGTACACCTGAAAATAATACGTTATATTGTCAGTGGTACCTCAATTAAAATAAAGCATTACAGTTCTTTCTTAATAATCTGAAATTTAGTTATAAAAGAAAGGGAAGCTTTTAACTCTTATTGCATGAGAAAACAGGAATATTTATGGCAGCCCAGTGATGTTTTTACAAGGCGTGCTAGTACTCATGTGAACTCTTATTAGTTTTCTTGCTTCTGAGAAGGTCTTTATTCAGGGGTAAGAACTTAAGTGGATTAGGCATTGCAAGGGGTCCATCATGCTTCAGTAAGTCTTAGCTTAAGCATAGCACTCTTAACAGATTTCCCCCCTCGAAGCATCTCTTAGGGTTTTTAGAATGCCAGGGGCCTGCTTTCTTGCCCATAATAGGACTGAAACACCCAGTCCAGGCACAAAACTGTCTAAAGTAAGAAGGTAAAAGAGAAGTCAATTGTTCAGAATCTCGGTTCCTCCATCCATTCATTCATTTCTCTAACACACATATATTGAACACATTCCACAGCTCGCAGTATATTCTAAGTATTGAGAATACTCCAGTGGACAAAAATCAGCAAGATCTCTACCTCCTTGGAGCTTATGGCCTCAGGTGGTATAAATGTAATATAAGTACATATAAAAAAGGTTAAATGGATATTGCTCTGGAGGAGGCATGTGGCTCCATGAGCATGTTTCATAGGAGAATAGCCTTAATCAGGGCCTTCTGGGACACTTCCCTAAGAAAGTGGTAACAGAGCCAAGAACGGAAGGAAGAGAAGTAGTTAACTGGATGACAAAATAAGGGAAAGTCTTGCAGACTGACGTAAATGTGGGAGCAAGGCTCTCTGGCAAGGCAAGGCCAGCTCCTCTGAGCCACTTCCTGGGAGAGCAAAGTAACGAAGGAAGCCTGGCTCCAAGGTCAATGACAGGGAGCGATGTTGTATGTCCAAGGATAGTTGCGCATTCATCTTTGGAGATGGAAATTCTTAGCTTAGAAGGAAAAATATTGTTATTTAAGTACTGTTGAAGTGTCAAGGACCAGGACAGCCTAAGAAGAAAGATATTCTGGAGTAAACAAGGTTTCTACGTGTCTCCCAACTCTTGCCACCTGGAAAAATGACCACCCATGCTTGCACGAGGAAGGGGGAAGTGGAGACAATGAACCATAATAGAACCATAATAAGAAGGAATTTAAGGAAATGGGGAAACTAAGAACTAAGTCAATGCATGGGTTTGTTTTTTTTTTTTTTTCTAAAAGAAGAAGAGAGAAGGAGGAGGAGGAGAAGAAGGGGAAGAAGGAACAAAGTCTGTGATCAGCACTTTGTCATAGCTGTTTCAATCTTCCATTGCTGTATAACAAACCACTCCCAAACAACAAGCTGTTATTGTGCAGAATTCTGTTTATTAGGATTCTGGCAGGGTTCAGCTGGTGATTCTCCTGTTACAAGGATGTTGCTAATGCAGCTGCCTTCAGCTGCTACATCCAAGACAGCCCCTAATCCTCCAAGACTCTCTCCAGATTGCCTCTCATGATTCAGCCCAAGGTTCCTTATAGTCTGACCACAAGTTCACAAGAAGAAATTTTCCAAAAGGCTAGGTCCCGATCCACAAGCACTTGTCCAGCCTCCCTCTGCATATCACTTGTTAATGCCCGTTGGCCAAAGCGAGGCATGTGGGAAAGCCCAGAGTCAAAGGATTGATTCACACATGCAAAAACAAGAGTTCTTGGAATTTCTAAAAATGGTGTCAATTATTCTCTGTATGTGTGCATATTCTAGAACAAAAACATCATGGAAATTTTTAGTCTGCTCTTTTTTTTCATACCAGCAAACATTCTCTTCACACACCCCCCACTCTATGCCAAAAACAAGATAGCTTTCACAAATGTTTTAATCCCTATGACACTAGGTTGTGCTCTTTGGAAAAAGCATGGATCTATATGAAAGAATCATTCACTGAATTCATCTTTTAATCCATTGGCAAAGCTGGTGAGATGTGAGTCATCTAATTTTGATATTTACTAGGAGAAACGGTTGAAATTATTAAATAAGATGCTTGACCACCTGTAATTTCAATTACTTATGCCATCCCAATTCCTTATCACCATTAATGATCACAAATTAGGTACATTAGCATTCATGACGTGTCATGAGGGACCTCGACCAGTTAAGTTTCAATCAGGGAAGCAGAACCACTATGAGTGATAGGAAAGAAGAGATTTACTAGGAACACAACTTGACACAATTGTAGATGCTGGGAAGAAGTGAAAGTCTCCAGCCCAACATGAGCTGAGAGAGAGTGAGGACACACTGGACCCCTCATCTGTCACACATAGCAACACAGGTGACCTGCAGAAGCTGGTGCCCTTCCCAAATCCATGTATATGGGTTTTGCCCAGAAAGCTGAGAAGCTGAAGAAAGAGATCCAACACGAGTGAGAAGAGCTGGGGTCCCAACTGAAGTGCAAGGTCAGCAAATTGGCCTGGAGATAAGTCCCCATGGAGCTGCAGCAGTCCTTGGGGACCCGGAACAAGCCTTCAGAGTGGTATGGCTGCTGCTTTGCCTCATCTCCCAAACTTCACGCAGTTTCTCTCGGGGTTAATGTAGGCCCAGACAAGGAAAGAAATTCTAGGAATGGTACTTCCAGATTAGCTAAATTGACACAAAACCATACTGACTGTGGTCACCACCCATCAGAAACAGGCCTGATAGACTGATCTTCTGAGATCAACTCAGAAGTCAAAGAAGTCCCAGACTTTGGAAAAGGTAGAGAAACCGGTACTACTGAATAACCACTGTCAGTTTCAACCGACTCCACTATTTCTTGGTAACCTGAGGCTTCCATAACACAAATAGAGTTCCTCCTTCACTTGTGCTCTAAGATGGGGGAGAATAGACTGTGAAAAATGCTGGCAATGTTATTTTTTATTTTACTTGTGAGAGTAGCATGAGGAAAGAGAGATTCATCAGTACCAAAATTGACAAATGATTACTGAAAGGCAATAGAAAATTTTTTTAAAAAAACAATGACTATTCCAAGACTCATGACTCCAAGTGTCCTCCCCACAATAACTTGGAAAATGACAGTCCTCTGGCACCAGGGTTTTATTTAAAATATTACCAACTATGAATTAAAAATATGTGTTGTTACATATTTGAAGAGAATGATTTCCTGTGAAAAATTGTGATTCAGTAAATTTTCACATGCTATCTCTTCCATTTAAAATGTTTTTCTACAGGATGGGATCAGGAGAGACACAAACTATAAGAGACTCTTAATCTCACAAAACAAACTGAGGGTTGCAGGCGAGAGGTGGGTAGGGAGAGGGTGGTTGGTTATGGACATTGGAGAGGGTATGTGCTATGGTGAGTGCTGTGAAATGTGTAAGCCTGATGATTCACAGACCTGTACCCCTGGGGCAAATAATACATTATATGTTAATAAAAATAAAATAAAATAAAATGCTTGTTCTGGGACATCTGGGTGGCTCAATCGGTTAGGCATCTGCCTTCCACTCAGGTCATGGCCCCAGGGTCCTGGGATCGAGTCCCGCATCAGGCTCCCTGCTCAGTGGGGAGTCTGCGTCTCTCTCTGACTCTCCCCCCTTGGTTGTGCTCGCTCTCTCTCTCTCACTTATTCTCTTTCTCTCAAGTAAATAAAATCTTTTAAAAAATAAAATAAAATAAAATGTTTATCCTTCCAAAGGCACAAACCTTGTGCCTAACCACCTCTTATTTATCTTCTAAAACACTTCTCTGCACAAGGTCCCCAGAATTCCTTCCTCTTACCCAGGCAGTAAAATCACTCTCTTCTATGAGCTACCTCCATAATTTGCAAATCATTTCATTTCTGCACTTCCACTAAGTTACAATTTTGCATCCCATATTTCACTGCAAGAGAAGATGCCACATGTATCTACTCCCTGGCATAGCACATGTCAAACAGTAACTAACAGCTAGGCTTTCCATTGCCCTTGATCATATATTTTATAGATAGGAAACCCAATTGAGTCAGTGGTGGAGGGAATAGAATACAAAACATTGCAAGCACGTCATCTGGGTAGCTCAGTGGGTTAAAGCCTCTGCCTTTGGCTCAGGTCATGATCCCAGGGTCCTGGGACTGAGCCCCGCATCAGGCTCTCTGCTCAGCATGGAGCCTGCTTCCCCATCTCTCTCTCTCTCTCTCTCTCTGCCTGCCTCTCTGTCCACTTGTGATCTCTCTATGTCAAATAAATAAATAAAATCTTCAAAAAAAAATTGCAAGCATAAGCAATTTCCTACATCACCTTGTGGTCTAGAAAATGTCATCAGTGCTACCATTAACTCTTTTTATGGCTTCTTCCAGTTTAAACAAAAACTCCTTACTCCACATCTTTTCCAAAAATCTTGTGCCAAACATCTGTGATTCTTCTTTCCTTTGCCACCCCCTCTCTTCACCTGGAATCTAGAAGAACTAGCATAGTTTGGGTTTGCCCCACCTCCTGAATGCTCCCTCGGTCTCTCTTCTGTCCTTCCCCATTTCCCCCAGGCTGAGCAGTGGCCATTTCCCCCTCTAACCCTCTGATCCACCTGGACAAGACCTCTAACCCTCCAGACTCTGGTACATCAGGAACATCTTTTCTGCTAAGCTCTCTACATGGTTGCCCCCTGTTGTCCCTTGCAGTTTATTCTACTTTCATACTCCAGTGGTGCCATGAAAATATTAAATCATGGTACTTTCGAACATATTTATTACCTTCTTTGTTCTGTTTGTTCAACTTCCTTTATTCCAGTGGGCGGGGGAAGGAGAATATATTATTCCAGAGGACCAAAAAGTTTATGCATAAATTAGGAATAGTGATATTTACCAGGCATTGTAATTTAAGAAGACAAATATAATTAATTGGCAGAAGATACGGTTCTTGTTGCTCCTTCTGCCACAGGGTAATTAGGGGAATATTGTCATGTTTTGTGCTCCAATTTCCCCAGTGAAAATTACAATTAAGAACATACACAGAAATCATTATTTTTAAAAAAATATTTCATCAGTACAAAAAAATTAGATGGGCTATAAATTCTAACTGTGTTCTTAAAAAGACAATATTTATCAAAAGAACTTGGGGTTTGGTTTTTTTTTTACCTTTTTGTTTTTATTTCAGATGTGCTCCAACTCACAACAATGGTTCAACTTTGGCTATAGATTTAATACCAAAGTGCTGCTGATAAACTAATAGATGATAGAGCACTTTACATTCCTCATAGGGCAGAGGACCAAATGAAAAACCTTCCCCAAAACAGCTCAATGTCTAAAGTTTTAAAAAATAAAGGTCTCTGACCTGAAGCTCACTTTCAGTTGGTCTCAGGAAAATAATTAAATGGCTCCTCAGAATTTCTTTGGTTAAAGCATTCTAATCAATTCATTTTAAATTATATGAATAGAGTACTTAACTCCTTTCTTTGTAGAAATATTATTAATATTCTGTTCTCATAACAAAGGCTTTCACCCCAAATATAAATCGTAGGAGAAATTTGCCAAAATATGTTGAGAGGATGATATCCTCCACCTTGTTCATTTCTTCCTTCCCATTCTACATGGCTTTAAACAATCTTAGAACTTCTTTCATTCCATTAGACCAAAGAGGAAGTTAGAGAATGTCAATGGGTAAAGATATCAGTAACCACATCTCAGTAAGAGGAATAACAACGTCAGAGGATGCCAGACTAGACCGATGAAGACCCAGGACCCGCGCACTCCGCTCAGACATCTCTGTAACTCTCCCGGCTCTCCACCCTATTTTGCCTCCGAGTGAAGATGTGCCCCCAGGAGTAGGAGGAGACGTTTTCAACAACAGGAACAATGGGAGTTCAAGAAAGGAATTCAGTTCAGTTATGGAAAATAAAGTTGTATTTTGGTACATCAGAGTTTGTGGCCTGGGAGGTGGCAATTCACACCAAAACACTGTGGCCTGACTGTCGGGTGGGAGGCTGTGAGAGGTCGAAGCAGGCATGGCAGTGCAGTAGGTAGACTCCGGAAAGCAAAACCCAGAAAGGCTGCTCCAAAGGCTTCTTGTTTCTGCTCCTAGGGAAGAAGCAATCCCAGGACTTAAGCTTTTGTGCATGAGGCAAATAGCAGCAGGTGTTTGGAGAGAGAATGGGTGGAGAGGCAATCATGACAGAATAGGCAGCAACTTTTGTGGTGCCATATGTGAAAAATATACTTGAATCGTTTAGTATGACAAGGTTCCTCCCTTTCGTGAGTGCCCACTTTCCTTTAGCTACTTTTGCTTGACAAACATCAACAGAGTGATTGAGGAGACCTGCTGCCTGCCAGGTCGAGGGTGCCATTTTCTGTTGTAGGAGGCCCTGAAAACTCACAGGAGGTGAACAGGATGGTGCCCAGCATGAACTGAGCACTTGTTAACTAGTAGCTGCTGTTAATATTACCCACTGAGCTACTAAAATAAGTAAGAGAACAGAGTCTCTCTATCTGGAATTTAAAAAAAAAAAAGTTAAGATAATCTTCCAGATACTGAGTCCTAAACAGAAATCCATGTGGACCACACACAAAAATCATTGCCCTCCCTCCACATCCATGGGAACATACTTAGTAAAATGCCTTTATGTTTAATTAAGCAAAAGGTGAGACCCTCCATACATTAAACGTTATCCAATGTGGTTCATTATGTAGAACATAGTAACACTTTTCATAGTGATGCCATCATCCAACCACTTGTCCTATATTCAATCATCAAAGATCACCCATTCGTGATACTTACACAGACAGTGTTCTAGCTGAGACAGTATTCTGATCCATGACAAGAACCAAAGTAGTACAGATACGCTAAAATTCTTACGTGTAGAATAAGACTTTCATAAGATTTTGTCATAGTCTTTGAATGTTCTATTGGTCTCATTTACAATGATGATTTCTAATCCTTATCTGACCATGCATCCAAGTTACTATAATTATACCTAACACTAATGAAGCAGTTATCCCTAATCAGATACAAGGGTGTGGACCTAAAGGACATCTACATTTCCATGCTCACAGATACCCCAATGGGACAAAACCACAGAGCTGGCTATAATTTGCAAGAACAAAATTTTCCATGAATCAGTAAAGCCCTGAAAGCTTTACAAGGCCTCTTCTAGAAGGAATGATATCTGAAGCATAGTGTTCCAGTAAACTTAGAGAGCAGTGACAAAGCATTCTAAGATAAAGCCATGACATGCTGTTTCCTCCCTCTGGGGAAGAAGTTACTCCCTCTGACATAATACGAGGAACTTACCCACTCAGACTTTCTCCCATTTCTCTAGAGGTTCGAGGTGACCTTTCAGTTTGAACTCAGCATCTGTGTGTGTGTGTGTAGTGGAGGTCGAGAATCACAAGGTCTGGATGGAATTCACCAGGCACAGCCCCTACTACTCTGTGTAAGCACCAGACTTGTACAGAAAATGGACTTCCTTAGAAGGGGGAAAAAAGCAAGGCTGGCTGACAACTGTTCACTGGCTTTTGGAAAATTGGATCCAGAAAGGGCTGATTTAGATGAAAGTTTACTAGCTAAATCTAGGTCTACACCTTACTGGAGATGTTTCCAAATTTCCAAACAAAAGCAAAAAATTCTTTTTGCTTTTTTTTTTTTTTTCCTGTAGTAAGCCAAAAACAGAGTGTGTGGATGAGGGGGAATATGGCCTTCTTTTAATTTCTAAATGTTCCTTTTCCATGGGTTTTTCCTATTCACTATATATCAAATCACTGTGCTGCTGTGTTTTTCAATGTCCCAAATGCAGCAGGGAGGAGGAGGAGAGCTCTTAGATCTTCCTCTTCTGTCTTTATAACAAATAGGAACACCTCCAACCTCTTGCTCTAAGGTCTCATTTCCAATTCACGTCTCTCCATCACTGTGGGAAGTGTAGCTACCATCTTCCCACATGTCACCTGCATACCCCAAATCTACATCATTTCAATTCTTCTCAACATCTGTGACAACCACTTTTACTCCTCACCATTCTACTGCTGCCACATATACTTCTCCCAAACTCGGAGTCCCTGAGGTGAGCTGGATCCCTCCCGTGCCCCCATTCCAGTACCTTCAAATCTTTGTTATCCACAATGACCCACACAACACAGCCCAAGCACCTAGATCTCTGAAGGACTGGCTTGGTCTCTGAGCAAAATATGAAATATCTGGGGCAAACTGGACTCCATATCCTTTATGCTATCTTTTCATTAATTATTATTCTTCAGAAATGGGCTTTTGGAAGGAATTGGGAAATAGAGTTCAAAGTTATGATCTTTGGCAAGGGTATGAAGTACAAATATTTTATATAGAATCAAGTAGTCATCTGCTTTCACAATCAACATGACAGAGATGTAGTATTTCCCCACTACTTCAGTTCAAGCTTTTAAAGTTCTCCATAATCATAAACTGGCCTATCTCTACCTATCCAATGTAGTTTTCCACTCTTCCTCCCAAAAATTATGTACCAAGATCCAACTATCTTTTTCTACCACTATCTTAATTATATGCCAGAGTTTCAAATATTAACATTCTAATTACTGTCTCATCAGCTATATCACTGTAAACCATATCACTGGAAACTGTATCACTGGAAAGCTAGATCACTGGAAACCAAAAGGTTTCCATCCAGAATTACAGTATACACCACAGTAAATGTTCATATAACCACCTCAGTCGTGAACAGTTCAATCCCTTAGTCCAATATGGAACTTCAAAAAGTTTAAGAACTGCAATCTTAAGTGCTTTGACATTCAAAGGTTACCATTTCTGCTCCTTTACTAAACTAACACTTCAAAAGTTTCACTTAAAGGAGCGCCTGGGTGGCTCAGTGGGTTGGGCCTCTGCCTTCAGCTCAGGTCATGGTCTCAGGGTCCTGGGATGGAGCCCAATGTTGAGCTCTCTGCTCAGCGGGGAGCCTGCTTCCCCTCTCTCTCTCTCTGCCTGCCTGCCTACTTGTGATCTCTCCCTCTGTCAAATAAATAAATAAATAAAATCATTTTTTTAAAGTTTCACTTTAAAAGTTTTCCCCCTCCTTGTTAATTAAACTAATGCTTCCTTCCTTTGAAGATTTAGATTCTTTGAGAATCTAAAGAGGAGCCAGAATATACAAGTTGCTGCCACTGGAGTGTAGAGTTTTGGTTGTTTTTTGTTGTTTTTGTTTTCTCTTACCATTCTGACCCAATAATACTTATTGGCAAGGACTCTCAAAAACTGGCAAGAGCTATAAATTAGACATTTGAACTCTTCTCCCCCAGCTATTCAAAAGAACTGTCCAAATTTCCAGTACGAAAATGCTTTAACTCATAAGGCTTATGCCTTAAGGGACTTGAAAATTTGCCTCTCAGTCAGATGAACACATGGGTTATGAGTTATTAATTATACATAATAAGGCTCTAGGATAGCATAAATTGAACTAAACCATAAAGCTGACGGATACATAATATATCCCATATTTGTGTTGGATGATAAAACAGCAAAATCTAAAAGTTAGGGCCATGACTTGGATGGAATCAGAAAGGCGAGAGCCCACTATCCAGATTCATTACCAAATACCGAACTGTTTTCACTGAGTCCATCAATGCCTGAAACGCCCACTGCAGAAAAAGATTAGTCCTCTCTCTGTGTCCTTTCTATTCCAATCCCTAGAAAAAATGTGGAGAGAGAATGATAAGAAGATTTATATGCCAGAAAACTGTCCGCAGTTACACAGACAGAAACATACATCTAATGCATTAAAATGTATACATTTACTTTTACACATTATTTACTTAGATGCATAACTTTAAACACAAACTACCAATTTAGGACAAACAAGAGAAAATAAAGGATTGTTAGAAGGCCTAAAAGACATGTCAACACTAACCTTTCAATGCCTAGGTAGAATTAAAAAAAAATATATATATATATATATGTATATATATATATTTGGTAACAGACTCTGGGGTACAATGGATTGATTTTGAAAATTCTTTCTAGTTGAATAGCACTATACAATGTGAGCAATACAAGAATAAAAAGAAGTCGCATCTTCTAGTTACAGGACTTAGCAGAAAAAAATGGAATAAAAAAACAGGATAGATAAAGTTTTTTTTTAAGATTTTATTTATTTGACAGAGAGAGATCAACAAGTAGACAGAGAGAAAGAGAGAGAGAGGAGGAGGAAGCAGTCTTCCTGCCGAGCAGAGAGCCCGATGTGGGACTCGATCCCAGGACTTTGGGATCATCTCTATCCCAGGACCCTGGGATCATGACCTGAGCCGAAGGCAGAGGCTTTAACCCACTGAGCCACCCAGGCTCCCCAGATGAAGATTATTTTTGTTGATATTAGACTTTACCATAAGTAACCCACCAAATTTTAGGGAGTTGTACTTTAAGAAATTATATATTCAAATTCATTTAAATATCCTAACCAATAAAGTAAAATAAAACCAACTGGATATGGGTTCAATTCAGTTAACACAACTGGATGACAAAGGACTAATGAGTAGCAAAGAATGAGGTCCTAACTTAAAAACATGGAAAAATACTTACTACAAAAAATAAAAATAAATAAATTCAAGTATAATTATTTTTAGTTTAAGTTGAAGGCAGGAATTATCTCAACAACAACAACAAAACAATCCAAGTTGCTGCTTTCCAGATGTACCTACTACTTTGATATAGGGAAAAGGACATAAATAAAGATAATATTTACTTTTTTCTAGTAGAACTTTCATGATATAATCCAGACTTGAGGTTACTAATGACCTGAGATCCATTAGCAAATTGCATTTACCACTTAAAAATTAAAAAGGAGTCTTTCCTGCTTTAAAACATATGTACACACACACACACACACACACACAATCACACACAGATCTTGATCTCAGGCACAACAAAATGGAAGCTGCTTACCAAACCAGCAGATACCATGAGTTTTAAACTGAGTAAATACGAGCATGATAGTAAAAAATTTCACACCAGCTATTTCTTTTTCTGGTTTAGAAATAGCTTTTATGTGTTTATAATTGTTTTTGAGAAACATAGTACCAAATTAATTATGTAGAGAGGCAGATATCCCAAGTACTCCTCACACATTCACCTAGACATTTTGGCACAGTACCAAAGTCACAAAGAAAATCTACACTTTTGCTGCAAAAAGACATGATCTTTACTCGTGCTCAGATAAACAAAGAGGTAGTGCAGAAAAGGTGCCACCATTTTTCTCAGATGTCATCAATTACATAAGACCTCAAAACACACTCTGATTTGGAAAAGAAAAAAAAAGAATTCTTGCCAACAGTTAAGAGACTGATTAACTTCATCTCTTTCATAGTAGCAAGCCTTCCCCAGATGTTACTAACAGGCAGAACTATTCGCTTTAGCCCTTTGTTACCAGAGACAATTGCTACATCTCTATGCAAACATGATGAACTCATTTTATTAGTCAAATACTTGAATTCCATTCAAGTGCACTTAATACAGTAATACACATTATAAATTGATTGAAATTAAAAAAAGATCTTGGATTGGAAAATGGATTTTTAAAAATACTAATTTCAAATTACATGTTTCATTGATGTCCTGATGAAATACACAAAGCAAATTATTTGTTTCCAGCATCTCTGAAAGATTATCTAGTCCTTTAATATATTAAAATAGAAGTCAGAAAATACATCCCTGAAGCCTCAGAATTGGAAATACAGTTCAAAAAGTTGAAGCCAATTTGATAACATTAATTCAGATTATGGTTAAATGGTAAGAGGACAGCTCAGGAGTTGACAGAAGTTTCAAATAAGTAGCATTTGTTGTAAATAACATAAATGAAGGTAGCGGTAATGTTTACAGGGTCAGATTTTTCAGATCCACATATATAATGTAAGTACTAAGATCCTAAAGATTTAATTTCTTAAAACACTGCTGACTATTAAGGAAGAATAAAAAAAAAAATCCAAATGGATTACAACTAAAATAAGGCTGTTCTTTCTTTTAGAAAATACTTCTGGAATTCATGACACAAAAAATATGCACTGAAGACATGGCGAATCTTTTTTTTTTTTTTTTAAATCAAGGAATCACTGCTCCTGAGAAATCTCCCCACATGTTTCGCTTTCTTGTCTTCTTTTTCTTCCAAGAGCTTTGCTACAGATGTGTATCAGCTGTATATAGTGATACGGGATTTGTCTGTTCCCACAACGGAAGAGGTGGCTTTGTCAGACAACAGCTAGGTCTTTAAAATTTACTTCTGGTAGGATTCTCTCACTTTCGCCTGCAGTGCGTCACATGTCTTCTTGGCATCACCTAGAAGCATGGCCGTGTTAGGTTTGTAGAAGATGGGATTGTCGACTGCAGCATAGCCAACACCCAAGGACCTCTTCATAACTATGACCTAAGGAGCCAAGACAAAGGGAGAGAGTGAGTGTATGTTAACAGACACGACGGGGACGTGACAGGGCCAGCACCGCCCTGCCCTAGCTCTGAATGAAGTGCGTACCACAACCAAGTCCCCAGTGCACAGACTTCTGTGACACACAGGGAATGTTTTCTTAATATATGTTTACATTGTATTAACTCTCATTTTTAAAATGTGCCCATACTCCTATCCATGAGAGAAAAGTCGTATTAACAACATAGTTTCTTCTCATTGCTTTTCTCCATACAGACTGTGTAACATCTTCTAGTCAGAAAAATAAGTATCATTCTCTGACTGGGCTTCGGAGAACAAACTTGGCACATAAACTTCTGCTACAGATCCTAAGATAAATGTAGCTGAGTGGGAAAATGGGATGGTTCTTATTCCATCACTTTAAAGTGAGGCAGAAGGTTCCACGACGAAAGCCCGAAGAGCAATCTAGCCCATCACAAGACAGAGCGAATGACTAATATTATGCTCCTACAAAACAAAATGGAAGAAGTCAGTCTGTCTAATACTGATGTGTTAGAGTCACTTACAATTACATGAGTTATGGAGGGTGCTATTCAGTTAAATATCAAGTCAGTTCTTAAAGAAATGGAAAGATCTTCTGTGGTAGTCTGGGACATGTAATCTATCCAAAAATGAAAGCAATATAAATTTACTCCCACTTCACACAGCCTTAGTACAGTAACACATTCTGCAAACTCTCAAATACTGATGACCAGTGCAATAATTTTCCATCTACACATGAACAAGTGCGTATCTCACCCACCACAAATTTCAAGCTCACGTATTTATGATAAAAAGAAACAAAATGAAAGGGAAATGTACATCATATCATTACGACGGTTAAAATGCAGATCTGACCTGAGAGTGGTAAGGAGACCAGCCCTCCGCCAGGGCGGCAGAAATGGACAAGCCTGTGAGTTCTCCATAGCCCAGCAGTTAGCTTCCATGGAGGTAAGGTGCGTGCGCAGGCCTTGCCTCCTTATGCCATGTCACAGTTTGGATTTCTAAATCACCTTTCTTCTGGACACTCCATAACAACAACAGATGCCCTTTCAAAAAAACTAAATGAAAAAACGTGCTCGTCTTCGTATATGAAGGCAATGATACTGACTCACTGTCCCAGAGGGAAGCCATCTGCTTCCCTGGACGCTCTGTGGAAGTCAGCCAAACTCATTTCAAAAGCTCACAGCTCTTTTTTCAGCTGTGGTTACAGATTTTGTTAATCCACCCACATAACATCATCTAGTTCGAATGCTGACCGGCACATTTACTTGGGTTCTCTGGTGACCACCGAACAGACAGAAGCTGGATAGAGTCAGTGGGGCCCTACACCCACTCCAGCTCCTGGGGCTCCCAAAAGGCATCGGCACTCCTCACCAACGTGAACCAGGACAGCTCTGTGTGCGTGTTCTAGGAGACATCTGATGATTACAATGAAACACAAGTCTGAAGCCTTACCTGCTTTGACTTCCAGACCTCGAGGACCGGCATGCCTGCAATAATAGAGTTGGGGTCTTCTTGAGCGGCTGAATTCACTGTGTCATTGGCTCCAATCACAAGGACCAAATCGGTGTCTACATAATAAAGAAAAAAAAGAGAAATAAAAAATGCAAATGGGTCATTTTCTTTTTTCTCAAGCAAATCAGAGTGATCTGGACTTTAAAACAACAATAACAGAAGCTAATATTTATAGGACTCACACTTGTGCCAGGCACTGTACAAAGAGCTTCCTCAGAGAGGCTCAGTAACCTAGCCAATGTCACACAGCTAAAACAGTAGATCCTGCAGCTCAGCCTGAGTATCCTGACCAAACCTTGCATTGCTGTGCTTCCCCTCCCCCACAGTGGATCTACCCAATCTGACTTGACGGTTTTTATTATCTCACAATGATCTTGCCAGTTACATTATTTTATAAGATTTGCATCCCATTTTCATCTTTTAAAATGACCACATAAGATGCTATTTGATGTCTCAAAGAAAGTGGTCTAAAGGTCTGTACTGTATTAAAGCTGCGTCCATAATTTCTGGAACTGGCAGGTTTCACACATAATTTAGCAACAGTGAAATCTGAAAGGGGGCATAAAATGTCCCAAATTCCCTCTATAATATAAATTACCTTAGAACTTTGCCAAAAATGCCATGTGAATGTAGATATATATACAACTTCATTATTTTTCTCTAATAAACACTATTTTTTAAGTTTACAGTGGATACTTGCCAGAGGGAACTGGTTTAACTTTAACAAACATGATCTTGAGCCAAATGTCATTAACATTCAACATCTACCCAACAACAGCCATGAAGTACGGCACCTTATCTAGCAAAGTCCTGGCACTTGAAAAGAAAACCAAAAACTACTTTCTTGATCGTGAGTTGTTACAATTGGAAACCAGTAAAATCTCAGATGCTGAAAAGAACTGGACATGAAATTATCAACAGAAGCAATTTTATACGTGAGGAACCTGAGGCTGAGTATCCATTTCCAAAAGCGAGAGTCAGAACCTGGATCCGAAAGCCAAGGTCTCTTTAGAGTCCCTCTGCAATGACTTCCATTGCCCCCGCCCCACCCCGAGATTTTCACCACCTTCCCATCTCCTCCTAGGCCCAAAAGTACCCTTACCACTCACGAGCCTCTTGGACCTCATTCCGTACTGTCTTTCATTTATTTCATTTATTTATTTCATTTCAACTGTACACCTCCTAGGAGCAGGTTACTCTTCATCTGACTAGTAGGTCTTCAGTAACCCCACAATTTAGGTCCTAAGACTGGTATCACTTTATTCGGACTAAGAACAAGCTTTTCCATCACCCCCACGACTTACCTGGGAAATCATGGTTGATCTCATCCATTTCCAGCACAATATCGTATGGCACCCCGGCCTCAGCCAGCAGCACATTCAGCTGACCAGGCATCCGGCCTGCGACTGGGTGAATTCCAAACCTAGACATGAAACAAATCAACAGTTGGCTTTACATGATGGGCCAAAATGTACAGAGACCCCCACGTCACCCCCAGATCCGCACACTTTGTTCTTGGCACCTTCACTCTTCCTGGTACTATCTGATCTCTCCAAGAGGGGCTAGAACTGGTCCAGATATATGATCAATCTACAAATATTGAAGTTGGAGGTTTAATCTCTCCGTATACACAAATGAGAGCTCCTCTCGAGAAATAAATGTAACCTTAGAACCTGACTCTTCGTATGTTTCAAGTACAACAAATTCCCAACAACATGAATAAACAATATCACCTTACATTTAAGAAGCATGATGTTCTTTTATGATTCTTTCTGATAAATCTTGCATCTCTAAAAACTTATGTAAGTCAGCCTGGAATTAAACACTTGCCATGAAAAATCACCACGATTCCATCAAAAACTGACTCCACATTCAACTTTAACCTCTATGTTCAAAGCTCGAGAAATAAAAGATTGTCATTACAGGAGTTAAAGGCCTCCCATCTTTCCGAGCGTGGTAGGAAGCATGACTTCGCATCCCAGGAGAAATGTGATAGCAAGACACTGGAGCGTTTCAAAGAAAGAGTGAGACACAAATCAGAGCCCCACATTTTTATTAAGGCAAAAGAAGTTGAAGCATCAAGAAATTTCTTCCAACCACGACCATAATGGGATCTTTGGGGTCACTGAAAGCAGCCTCTTGCCCACAGTATTGATCTCTGCAGCCTCAGCACTGGGCACCACGCCTGACACACAGAAAAGCTTCAATCAGGAGGGAGTGAGTGGGTGAGCAAGTGAGAGTGAATAAATGCAGCGAAGAAATGCATTTGATTGTAGTTCTTGGCAGGGATCCATCCAACCTCAGCTTAAATACTTTGAGTAACCAGATACTCACTCCCTCCAGAGGTCAATTCCATTACTAGACAATCCCAATAATTACATCTCTCTCTCTCTCTCGCTCTCTCTCTTTCTCTCTCTCTCTCTCACACACACACACACACACACACTCATTTTCAGCCAAAGAGAACCCCCAACGCGTTGCTTTCCAAGGTCTGTAGTCTGGCCATCTATAGCCTCTACTCCCTCTTTCATGAGGACTCCTTTGAGCTCTCCTAGAATGCCTACTAAGCAAAACACCCTCAGTTCTATTCATGCCGACAGAGCCCACTGCTGTCCTAGTCACCTGTCTCTACACTGCCAATATCCAGCTCAAACCTTAGGCCCCCAAAGTGAATACAATATGCTGGATATCGTGATCTAGATGCACGAGGCGCAGCAAGAAAATTACATTCTGAGCTCTTCCGTTGACAGTGCCCAAGTCGGCCTCGGCGTTTACAGCCGCCATAACACACTGCTGGCTCATACAGAAGTTATGGCCATTTAAGATGCCCTTTTATTTTTCATGGGAACTGCAGCCAAGTCAGGCCTCCCCACTTTGAACACAAGTCCTGCGAGGAACAGATTAAAGCCACCAAGGAATTGACTCCTCCCCAAAAGTAGAATTGAAAAGAGTTTTAAAATGGCCTTTTAGATTGCCCCAATAGCTGATAAATAATTTTCTACATCTTTAAAAGTGTTAACGAAGAGCCTACCTGAGGGTCTTGTAATTGGGAGAGGGAAAAAGGACATCAAGTGACAGGTGTTCTTTTGTCAAGTTCACTTTTAAATCATCTTCCTTCTGGGATCACTAAATGTTCCTAGATTAACAATTTATGTTAAAAACAAAACAAAACGAACCAAACAGAAACAGAAACCCCGAGCTAAAAGGAAACAAAGCAGTTACCTCTAAGCAGTTATACAAGAGATAGTCATTGTACTACTCCTCTTTTCTAAATATAGTTTCCTAACTTTCTGTGAGAATGTATACGTTTGCGGGGAGGGAGTCAAACCATGTCCCTGAGGGGCTTCAGGGCTAGGAGCACAATAAGATCAATGACCTAGCTGGGATCTTCCCAGTTTCCCAGATGCCAAAAGGAGGAAAACATATACTTTTTATGGTGGAAAAAAAAAGTAACTTCATTTAAAATAAGTTACCACTTCATGCTCTTCTCTTGTAACACAATTTACAAAGGGTTTCTCGTGTGTTATTTCATTCTATCCCTAATTGTCTTTTAAAAATCTCCACCAAGAATTAGAATGTCCAGCAAGTGATTCAAGCCCCGTCCTCGGTCAAACAAGCCTGTGGAGCTGCATTCTTCTCTCCACCAAAAAGAAGCAAGAACGTAGATCTCTTTAGATAGGATGGCTAATGCTGGCCCTTTGTGAGGTGCTATGCAGTTTGTACAACCTTTTCAGTACGTAGTTAAGCTGGGATTCAGACCTAGGTCTTTCTGACTCCAGAGTCTGAACTTGTAGCTACTATACCATATAGTAGTGTGGTCAGGCAATTTGAGAGGTTATTTTGCTTGGTTAACAGCCCCGGTGTACTAGTTACGTTGATGTCAGGCAGGTTACTTAAGGCCTCTCGGTGTCACCGTTTTCCCACCAAGCAGTAACCTGCAGTTACTACAAGCTCACATTCTGCCAAGGGCTAGAGAAAACGCTGCATGAACAGGCTTGAGAAACACCTATTTCTCTCTGCCTGAAGGAGTTCCAACAATCCAATTCACAGTGTTCTTTGAGAATAACTGAGAGCCCAGAAAGTTTCAACAATGCTAAGAGCTATAAAACAAAATACATTAAATCTCTGCAGGAAAAATTAACACAGGAGAAAAATACGTTGCAGTATATAAAGTATCCAGCACAATGTAAAATATTCACCAGCACCTGCGGAATGCTGGGCAAGTCGATTCTGAAAAATTACCCAGGGTGGGAGTTAGAAATTACCTGGACAGAATGAACTATTTCACTTCTTTCAACTACTTCATCATCCTTCCCCTCAGTGGGCTAGCTGTACTTTTCTTCTAGTGAAAGTAAAACTCAGGGCAGTCATTAATTAGTTCACACCAGACCATGATCACCCAAACTCACCACCTCATAAGGTTTTAAGTTCTTCAACCACAAATTCTCCTTTCATTTTGGGGACTGTAATAGTCTGACACTTGAATGCAATTTTAAAATATTCTCTAAAGACAAGATTGCTTTCTTTTTAAACAGCAAATTGCTCTCCTAATGTCATAATCGATACCAAACCAGAGTTTTAATCACTCCTGAAAACAAAAGAAATAAGATGAACTACTGAGAATTTATGTTCCCACTCTTCGTGTGGTAATGCAGACTGGATTCAGGACTGTGGCTCTTTTGTGTCTCAGAGCAAGCATTTCTGCAATGTCAGATCGACTCCTTGGTTGGGGTACCTACTTTAAAATTTTAGTATTTTTTACAGTGGCAATAGCATAAAACATTTTTTTAAAAATTATTCAGGCACCCCAGCTTATCTCAATAAATGGGGCTTATTATTACTAAACTTCAAATATGAACATAAATAGCATTTTAATACTTTAATAATTAATATAGTATTTTAGGGGCATCAGGCTGGCTCAGTAAGAAGAGCATCCAACTCTTGATCTCAGGGAAGTGAGTTCGAGCCCCATGTTGGGTATGGAGCCTACTTTTAAAAAAAAAAGTAAGAAAGAAAGAAATAATAATAATACAGTACTTATAGCATGAATATAAAAAAACAGACCTAGAGAGAAAGTGCATTATACTGAAATAACTAAAATATATTCCTAAGCCTGTTGACTCCATGAATTTAGAAAAAGACAAGATATGATGAATGGAAGTTTCAAAGGTGTTTGATTTGGTGAACAACAGCAGGGTGGTTCTCTACATTCGTGAAAAGGTATGCTCACTTTCATCACTGACTAGACCCAATGAAAAAAGTAAACAACAGATTTAGTTCTAGGAGCTATGGTTGAAAAGGATCAGAGGGTACTTGGCTAAAGTTCAAGAGAAACACAAAACAATCTAATGACCTAGAAAAGAACCTCTAAGTGAAAAAAGATCAACTGGCTCAAAAAAAAAAAAAAAACGCAAAACGTGATTTTCAAGCACACCAAATAAAACAGAAGTTGACCAAATCATCCTCATTTGCATAAAGCAGAAGAAAAGAAATGGTCTTCAAATGCACAGGAAAGAACTAGAATTTAAAAAATTTTTCTGTGTGCTCAACATCACTCGGCATCAGGGAAATACAAATCAAAACCATGGTGAGATACCACCTCACACCAGTCAGAATGGCTAAAATTAACAAGTCAGGAAACAACAGATGCTGGTGAGGATGCAGAGAAAAGTGAACCCTCCTGCACTGTTGGTGGAAATGCAAGCTGGTGCAGTCACTGCAGAAAACAGTATGGAGTTGCCTCAAAAAGTTGAAAATAGAGCTTCCCTACAACCCAGCAATCACACTACTGGGTATTTACCCTAAAGATACAAAGGTAGTGATCCAAAGGGGCACATGCATCCAAATGTTTACAGCATCAATGTCCGCAATAGACAAACTATGGAAAGAACCTAGATGTCCATCAACAGATGAATGGATAAAGATGTGGTATATATGTGCAATGGAATACTATGCAGCCATCAAAAGAAATGAAATCTTGCCATTTGTGATGACATGGATGGAACTAGAGGCTGTTAAGTGAAATAAATCAATCAGAGAAAGACAATTATCATATCATCTCTCTGGTATGAGGAATTTGAGAGGCAGCATGGGGGGATGTGGGGGGGAAGGGAGGGGAAAAAATCAAACAAGAGGGTACTGGGGAGGGAGACAGACCACAAGGGATTCTTAATCTCAGGAAACAAACTGAGGCTTGCTGGAGGGGAAGTGGGGAGAGGAGAGGAGAGGGGAGAGAGATCGGGTGGCTGGGTTACGGACACGTAATCAACAAGACAGCTGCAGCAACAATCCTCCCTTTGAGAGGACTGGGGAGGATTAAAAGCAACTGTCTTGGGGCACCTGGGTGGCTCAATGGATTAAAGCCTCTGCCTTCCGCTCAGGTCATGATCCTAGGGTCCTGGGATGGAGCCCCACATCGGGGTCTCTGCTCAGCAGGGAGCCTGCTTCCTCCTCTCTCTCTGCCTGCCTTTCTGCCTACTTGTGATCTCTGTCTATCAATAAATAAATAAATAATCTTAAAAAAAATTTTTTTTAAAAAAGCAACTGTCTTAACCGCTAATAAGAGACAATGATGAAATTCAGGATTTCCAGAAATAAAGAACCGCTCTACTTCAAGTCAATGGTACTATAATTGCCACGAATTACTCATTTGTGCTCTTTTGAAATGCAAATAACAATTCTTGAACACCGAAAATTTCTCCTAATCTCCCAATCTTACCAATCAGTGTTTCCTCCCTCCCCCAGGTCCAAACATCTTCACAAAACCCAATTTACAAGACTTGAGGAAGACTTTAAGTCACGTACTATGTGACATCTAAGGTCTGTATTAGTGTCCTATGGCTGCTGTAACGAATGACACATATTTAGTAACTTAAAATGACACTATCAATTATCTTACAGTTCCGGAAGGAAGCAGAAAATCAGTTTCCCTGCACTGAAATCAAGGTGTTGGCACAGCTGCATGTCTTCCAGAGGCTCTACGGGAAAATCCATTCCTTGCCTTCTCTTGCTTCCAGAGGCGGCCCCCATTCCTTGACCTGTGAACGCATCCCTCCAACTTCTGCCTCCACTGCCATCTCTCTTCTTCTGACTCTCTCTTATGGCTTCTTCTAGGACTCTCTCTGACTCCTTCCTCTCTGAGAACCCTAGTGATGACATGGTCCTGCCCAAATAATCCAAGATAGTCTCCCCACCTCCAAATCCTCCCCTCAAATCTACAAAGCCCCCCTTTGCCATGTGAACTAACATGTCAACAGGTCTGGGAATTGTAGGTGGACACTTCAAGGCCATTATTCGGCCTAACGCAAACATCCTTTCCAGTCCTAAAATTCCATGAACTAGGGTTTCTATTTTAGCTGAATAATCCAATATATACTATATGAATTACTTTTGGATAACAATTCTGTATACCTCCTTTATTCCAGTAAGTTTTTCATCTTAATTAATTTGTTTGTTTTGAATACTGTCCTTGCTTATCTTTCAATTAATCCATTTGGCCATCATCTTTATGCTTAAACTGATAATGTCTTGGGCCAAATTAGAAATCAAAGAGCTCTAAATGTATTTGCTGTTATTGTAACATTTGATTAGCTACAGACTGCATAAAGACATTATATTTGTTGAGCTAGTTGTGAAGAGGAAATAATGGCAAAGCTAACCAATATCTCATGCTGAATATCCCAAAGGACAGATCATTTTCTATCTGTTGGCATAATAATTTATTATACTAAACCTTAAGACTCTAATGTTGGAGAAAAACACACGCAAGGCTCTTACAAGAAAATGCCAGTGTTTTGAGAGAAATAACAGAACACACTGAATTTGTAGAAATATATATGTGCACACTGATAAGTCAATGTGAGTTAATAACAATTCTGGCCCATGTAACTGGCTTATCTCCAAAGTATGTGTTACAGTTAATTATACCAGACATTGGTTTGGCCATGGCCAGTTATTTCCAGGAACTGATGGCCAAAGCTCATCAATGTTCCATCATCGTATGAAGAATATCCAGAATTTGAAAATGCAAAGCCTACTAGCCTTTTAGTTCTTCCCTTTGAGCCATGAAAATTATCTCTATTGTGCACATACTTAACAAAGCAGAATCAGCTGTCCCTGTCCACAACAAGATTCTGCAGAAGGAAAATAAATACAAAAATGAGATCACGGAAAGATCTTCCAGGTCTCAGAACTCTGTTAATGTATCTCCTCCTTAGGTTGCACTGCAACACAGTAACATCATAGTAACATAGTAATGTGGCTTACTTATCAGCTCCCACAGCACCTAGCATTCCTTCTAGGGACTCAATGGGAAGGAAGGAGAAAAAAGGTTTTAAGTAACACCATGTGCCCAGTAAGGTCCATTGACTCATAGATGTTCTACATCTCTTTTTAGAGAAAGAATTTAGGGAAGTAGTAAAGAATTGCAGTGAAAGTTCTGGAGAACCACTGCCCAGATTCCCAACATTTGGACAGCTCACTTCTGTATGCCTCCCTTTCCTCTGCACCCAGTGGGATTGAGAACAAACCTCTTCAGAGGACTATTGTGAGATTTAAGTGAGATAGTTCATATAAAGCAGTTTTCATACAAAATACTTTAGACTGATACCAAGCATAATAAGCCTTTAATAAATTAACCTTCAATGATAATATTCTATTCAAATATATCTGTGTAATATAAATGTTCATGGTATTTTTCAAATAAATGTATCTTTTAATGACCATTTATAGAAAAATACACATTTTTACATTAAAAAATATTGGTTTCATGTCAACATTTGAGTTGGTTTTCTAATTTTTACCTTAAAATTCCAGTAAATAGCAATATAGTCCAATAAAAGCAGTTCTTTGTATTCACAACTACATCAAAAGACTAAAAGAATGATACAGTCAATAAAGACTAAGGCTAGTAACTGTGAATATTGGACTCACTGGAAACGTGTTCATGACAATATGCAGAGACGCACTTCTTTGATAAAATCAGATTTCAAAAGGCCACATTTAATCATTCCACAGATACAATTAGGCAAAAGAATACGGTTTCCTCAACTGACAAATACAAGTGTCATCATTAAGTCAGGATAATTGTCTCACTTATCTTGAAGCAAGAAAAATTCCAAGAAAAAAGATGCCATGTAATTCCTTTTTTTGCTCTTTTCCTCTCTCAAATATGAAAATGATAGTTCTGTGTGAAACATTATATAATAAAATACTATAAAAATGTAATAAAATATAATAAACACTAAGGCCGCAGTCCCTAATTAAAAGTTCCCGATAGACCCAGGCACGGCTCAAAAAAGGGGAATAATCTACTCAGATAAATCAACATGATCTTCAGAGCCTTTTAAATTACTCAAGAAGGAGCAACAGCAAATAAGAGTGTATACAAGAGTGATTTGAAATTTCGTGTTAACAGGATAAAACATGGTAAAAACGCAAGTGAGGAAACACGTTTCCTAAGCTTCTTTTATAACACATGATGCTATAAACCCCATTTTTACACTTTTTCGCAACTTCCCATTAGATTTCAGACACCACATGTTCTAAAGGGGACACAACGATGTGAACTCCCATGATCGTGAGCCATGGAGACAATATGTCCTGACCAGGGTGTGCTACAGCAGTTATCCTAGGACATGTGGGACTAGTAAAGAGAGCATAAAACATTCACCACACGGATCCTACCACAACTGCTCAAATAAACTACATTTTCCTTCTTGCATTATGGAAATATCCAGATTTAGTTCAGCAATAAAACATGAAGAAGAGCCAAGTGACCCAACTCAACAATAAGACAAAGAAACTACAGAGACAATGGGGCCTCATTTACAGCATTTAGTGTTTTCTCCATTTTGCTGCCTCCTACTATTATAAATATTGCAAAGGATCTTCAGATCAAAAAAAAAAAAAATCCTTTTATAACCTTCAACTATTTGGTCATACGTTTTTGCCAGTCACTGCACAGAATGTGTTTTCATACTCAAGATGTTCAAAGAGTTCGTTTCGTTTCTCTTACTGTGTTTTATATTTTCAAATGTATGTTGACAACATTTGGGAATTCTGCCTCCCAGTATTATCATCCCACAATTCTCCTAAATATGTTACTCTAAGCTTCTAGGAAGCTGACAAATTAATGAGGAAAAAGACGTAACAAAGGGAAAATTTTTTGAAGTTTCGCTTGTTGGAAGCCTGTTTATTCTTCCTGCTTTTAAGCATAAATATTTATAAACCAATAAAACCTTAAGAGTCAAAACAAGAGGGCTGAGCAGCCGCTAGGCAGCTCAGGAACCAGGCCCCAGGGAGCTGCCGCTTCCTCTTGTGATTACAGGCAAGGAGAAGTCATGCTTCCACACTCAGAACAGGTTTTGGGGAGTGTGGGAACATTCCACTTCCTCACTCCCCAAAATGAAGTTACTTCACCGTTTCTCTCTTCATTCCCCTACCTCGGGATTCCTCAGATTTTTGTCACTTACTATCCAAAGCTCTCCAGTAAAAGAATGTTTTCAAGGGTGCTAATGATGATGTATTTCTCAGGGAGAATGCCATCCAATTCCTCGAACAGGAATGTCTTGGTCTGACTGGGCCGCTAGAACAGAATTCAATAAGCTGGGTAACTAAAACAACAAACATGTCCGCCTCCCAGTTCTGGAGGCTGGGAAATCCGAGATCAAGGCACTGAGAGACTTCTGCACTGGTCTGGAACTGAACCCAGGCAAGGGAAGCGAGAAGGCTGTGGAATAAAATCGGCAAAGACTGGACAGAAAAGAACTGTCACCATGGAGTTGTAAGGTATATAAAAAAAGATGAAGAAAACTAATTATTAATCTCTTGCTAAAGAACCTTTAAAAGATAGGTTTCATATGCCATTGGTCTTTCTCTGAGTTATTTTGCATGATACCCTCTAGATCCATCCATGTTGTTGTAAATGGCAAGATCTCATTCTTTCTGATGGCTGAGCAATATCCCATTGTGTATATATACCACATTTTCCTTATCCATCCATCAGTCAGTGGACATGTGGGCTCTTCCATAATTTGGCTGTTGTAGATAATGCCACTATGAACATCCGGGTGCATGTATCCCTTTGAATTAGTATCTTTGTGCTCTCTGGGTAACTGCCTAGTGATGCAATTACTGGGTCATAGCGTGGCTCTATTTTTAACTTCTTTTTTTTTTTTTTTTAAGATTTTATTTATTTATTTGACAGAGAGAGATCACAAGTAGTCAGAGAGGCAGGCAGAGAGAGAGAGAGAGAGGGAAGTAGGCTCCCTGCTGAGCAGAGAGCCCAATGCGGGACTCGATCTCAGGACCCTGAGATCATGACCTGAGCTGAAGGCAGTGGCTCAATCCACTGAGCCACCCAGGCGCCCCTATTTTTAACTTCTTGAGGAACTTCCATACTGTTTTCCAGAGTGGCTGCACCAGTTTGCATGCCCACCAACAGTGTAAGAGGGTTCCCCTTTCTCCACATTCTCACCAACACCTGTTGTTTCTTGAGTTATTCATTTTAGCCATCCTGAAAGGTGTGAAGTGATCTCTCGTTGTAGTCTGGGTTTGTGTTTCCCCGATAATCAGTGATGTTGAGCACCCTTCCATGTGTCCGTTGGCCATCTGTATGTCTTCTCTGAAAAATGTCTATTCATATCTTCTGCCCATTTCTTAACTGGATTATTTGTTTTTTGTGTATTGAATTTTATGAGTTCTTCATATGTTTTGGATACTAATGGAAACAGACTCTTCTCTGTAGAGAACTGGTAATTACCAGAGGGGAGGTGAGGGGGGCATGGGGGAAACAAGTGATGGGGATGAAGGAGGGCACTTGTGATGAGGACTGGGTCTTGTATGGAAGTGCTGAATCCCTAAATTGTATACATGAAACTAATATAACACTGTATGTTAACTGTAATTAAAATAAAAACCTAAAAAGTAAAAAAATAAGACTTAAAATAGACCTTAAAGATTCTCCCATTGACTACTTCCCAAGACAGGACTCCTTTATTTAGAATTACACCAAATATGTGTGCTGTATTCATCACAAAACAGGTTGGGAGCTCAACTGCAGAGGCAAGGAAGAGTCCCTGGTCTGGGCCACACACACCTTAAGGACTCGTATTCTTTATGTTTGCACGTGGCAATGCTCCATTCTGAGCAGGGCCCATGAAGTTAATAAAAAGATCTTGGCACCTGGGTGGCTCAGTTGGTTAAGGATCTGCCTTTGACTCAGGTTATGATCTCAGGGTCCTGGGATCGAGCCCCTACATCGGGCTCCCTGCTTAGCTGGGAACCTGCTTCTCCCTCTGCCTCTGCCGCTTCCCGTGCTTGCACTCTCTCTCTCTGCCAAATAAATTTTTTAAAAATCTTAAAAAAAAAATCTGTTACTATATTCAATTATTTTTGTAATCTAATTGTGCATTTCACCTGTGGAAAATATGGTGGGACCTGAAAAGGTAGGTTCCTTTGGTTTGTCACATTCTGATCACAACTTTTGATTGACAGCTACACGTCACTGATTAAAAGCACAAGGAAGTTTTTTTTTTGTTTGTTTGTTTTAATAAAGAACTGTAGTAAATGCAGTTTAGAATAAAAACTTGCAAAGCCTGAAGCAGGCCAAATGTTACACAAATCATCCTTACTGGTGAAAAGGCTGGGACCAGCTAGGTAAGGTTAGCTTATTCACCTGAAAAGAAACATTGTGATGAAGGAGAAAACCCTCCTGACAAGGCCACTGCTGTCCACAAAAACTGACCAATGAGAAAGGCTGTGGAATCAACTTCCTGGAGAAGCTTCTTAAGTAAAAGAACAGACACCCACCTCTCTAAAATTGTGAAAGACCTTAGAAATAGTGGTTTAGATAAACTCACTTATATGGTTCTGAGTGGGGGAAAAAAAATGTTCATTTAATTTTCTAGAACTTTCCAATAGCCATAATTAGAAAACATTATGTACCTTTCGTTCTTTTATGGAAGGCAAATCAGGGCTGATCTGAAATTTGATGTTTATCTACGGCCTCCCCTTCTTCAGGGAAAAAAAAAAAAGATTACGAATGTTAAAGAGCTTACAGAAATGTCTCAGGGGCACAGTTTTTCTAATACAGAATATAACCTTTTCAATGACTGTGAATGAGAAAATATTTGCCAAAGGGCTACAGTCCCATTTTCTATTTGTGCATGTGGCCTGGGACACGGAGGTCACCAGAAGAATGAGAAGTCATCTAAAGAGGGCCAGGCCAGAAAACAGTGCAAACATCAGTGCAGCCCTCTACAGAACCACACCACAACACCACCTGTTCCCTTCCAAAGATGCTTTTACAGACTGTGCCCAAATCTGGCTTTTCCATCTCTGAGCCAAATCCAGCAACCAAGCCCAGAACAGAAACTGTATGATGACTGACACGCTTTTTATTTCAAAACAACCAACAAGACTATGAAAAATGGTATCACAGGAAAAACAAATTCTATTTGCCACTCGTGTTCTAAAATATTATATTCTGGCATAGGGCAGAGACTTGGTAAAAAAAAAAAAATTATACATAATGTCATCTTCCTGTCTGAATAACCTTCAGGATACTGTTGGGAAGAAATGGCCGGTGAGCACCTTAAGCTGACACTGTCAGCAAAATATCAAGGAAGGGGAACATGAAATGAGAAACAGTCATTTATTTATTTATTTATACTCCACCATGTTTATGTGAACGTCACTGAAGAACCTCAGCTCAGAGTTTATCACGACTAATACTAGAACAAGAAGCCGAGAAACACCCTGGTGGTCAGAGGCACCAGTTTCATCGGGAGTAAAGTTTCTCCCTCAGAACACCAGAACTGCGAGAAGACAGACTGAGAAACACGCCCTAGAATGAACTGTAAGGCGGAGGCTATACCAACCATCACAGGCTTTCTTTCCGCTACACCAATACACCATATAAACAGAAAGCCAAAGGTAGTCTGGCCAAGAGTCGGAATCTGAGAGGGACAGGGTTGTTTTCTAAGAGCACAAGAGACACTATGAGTGGAGAATTTACTGGCAATTATATACAATAGGCTAAACACAGATGTGGGTGGATGCACACATACTTTCTTCGGTTTTACTCTCTCTGCATATTCACAGATAATATTCTCAGGACCTAGAACAGTGCCTGGCACAAAACACTATGTAATTAGTTGTTCAGTGAATGGTCATTAACATGAGTAGTCACGTCTAAAAAGAACATATTGCAAAGCTATCATAAAAATGCTAAGGGTGCCTGGGTGGCTCAGTCAGTTGGGCATCTGCCTTCAGCTCAGGTCATGATCCCAGGGTCCTGGGACCGCGTCACGCATCAGGCTCTCCAGGAGCCTATTTCTCCCTCTGCCTCTGCCTCCCCCCGAAGCATGAATAAAGAAAACCTTTTCTTAAAAAAAAAAAAAAAGAAAACCTTTTCTTAAAAAATGCTAAATAGGGCACCTGGGTGGCTCAGTTGGTTGAGCGACTGCCTTCAGCTCAGGTCATGATCCTGGAGTCCCCAGAACCAGTCCCGCATTAGTCTCCCCGCTCAGCGGGGGTCTGCCTCTCCCTCTGACCTTCCCCCTCTCATGCTTTCTCTCACTCTCTCAAATAAATAAATAAATAAATAAACTTTTTTAAAAATGCTAAATAATGTCTTATTTCTTTGCTCAAATATGAAATCTTTTACCTGGCCTAATATCTATTATGTGCTTTATCACTCTACAAATGTGAATGTCCTATCTCTTCTTGCACCTCAATAAATAACAAATCCAAGGTGGCTGAACTCTATTTACTTGAATTACATTTAACCTTCGAAAAAAGAAAATCCGGTTAGTCTGACAAAGTATTTCATCCTGAAATATTTTCAAAGAGTGGATTCCTAATCAAAACTAACCTATATTTAAACCAAAGCCATGTCACACAAGACTATAAAACACTATTAAACCACAAACGCCACTGGTGTCTAGATGTGTTTAGACAGAAAATGAAAAAAAGATTAAATGTTTTTAAAAACCTGCAAAGAAATTCATGTCACGAGTAGCATAAAAGGTTTAAAATGTCCCCGGGACAAATAACTACTCTCCTTTGCATTCTGACCCTCCTTTTACTCTACTTTTCCTGGCACACTATCATGTTAAATGGAATTCATTCACTGAGTCATCTGTTTATAGGCTTGTTTGCTTCATAACCATACACTTTTGAGAGTGGCAACTGGGCTTATGCACCCTTTTCTCTCAATACCTAATAACAAGAAATTTCTATCAGCAAATTATTAATAGAAAGATACAGCAATGTATAACATCAGTTAGCCAATCAAAGAAATTGAAGGGTGGTTTCATGAACTCAAAAGACTTCTGTGATAATCTAAGCAATAATGCTTTCTGAAAAGAAAATTGAACTGTGATTAATTGCAAAAGAAAAAATACACCTCTTTCTAAGAATTACTCAGTGGGAACACTATTTCTGCTCTATAGGGAAAAGCCCATCATATCAATCCAAAGATTGGGAAATCAAGAGAAAAAATGTCTGTACTCTCATAGCATAAGGTTTTTGTAATAAAATGCTTTTAGAGATCAAGCATAAGTTAGGTGAGTTACAGAGGTGCTCTGGGCAACTGGGAAGCAACTGTACACTGGCCACTGAAGAAAGCCTAGGTTAGTGAACACGCATGAGCTCCTGTCATGAAATGTCACGTGGTTCATTATGTCATCTCAGCTCCCGGTGAGCATGTTATGACTACAGCCAAAGCACAGGAAAACAGGAGTGTCTCTAAATCAATCATGGGCCGTGAAGCCAGACAGACTGTATGACAGAGGCAATTTTTCTTGGCACCACTTGGGCATAACTAATTGATGACAATCGTATGTCCACACTGGCATATTTCCACAGGGGATGTGTGTGAGTATGTCACCACATCTGGATGCTAGGCAGCGGGGTCCTGAGGCACAAAGATCTCCTAAAACCAGAGGCCCAGCAGCTGTGCTCAATGAACACCGTGGGAGCTCCACAGGGTGATGAAAGGACTAAATTACTGCTAACTGTAAATACAGATTTATTTCATTAAAATACGAGGTAACGCTGCAGCCATCTCTTATGCAAACAGACATTTGTTTTCTAAAAAAAAAAAAAAAAAGCTAGCATCTATGGATACACGTATTCCTAAGTCCATCAAGAAAATCTGCATTTCTCCTAGGAAAGGACGACAAAGCACATGAGACAAAAATTAACAATTTCCATGACTCCCTTTAAATTTAAAAAAAAAAAGTCCCTATTCAGAAACTAGAAGGGAAGAATAGGACAATCTACTATTACTGTGTCAGCAAGAATAGTTCTGGAATCTTCCATTTAATTCAAACACGAAATCTGCATAACTTGCTACAAAGCCCATATTGAAAATTCAACAGATCACAGTAAAAAAAACCTGATATACTAATAATTAATTTCACCTTTATTATGAAATTAATTGATCAATATAAGTGGCTAATTTTTCCTAACTCACAAATAGAGAAATTAGACTGAACAGTTTTACTCTGATCCTACATAATAAATTATTAGTAAGTTTATTATTAAATTATTCAAACAAACTACGACAATTATGTGAAATGACAGGAGCGCTCTCTCACATCAAGTCTGACATCCTGTTCACAAAATTACTTCAATAAAGCACAAATTATAACTGAGATACTTTCCGTATATGTTTAATATCTTCCGTATAGCTTAAGTCAAGCAACTATTTTTCCCACTCGGGGTGACAGAAATCATCCTAAAACAGCAGTTTATTTTATGTCTTCATGAATCAAAATCAAATTTTAGTCAGGTCAGAAACTGAAATTTCATTTATTTCATCCCTTTTCTTTCCAGATCATTTTCTCCATCCCTCCTATTCCTTTCCCCTCACATCCTGCTTCTGTCAAGTTACCCGACCGTCTTGAGGCCCTCCAATACTGCATCCACCTCACCCCGGACTGATTTTCCAAGATGTCTGGTTAACATGGGCTGGTCAATGGGTAATAGAGAGGGATGTCAGGTTAATCATTCCCTTCCCAAAGGAGAAATGGCTTTCCTGTCTTAGTTATCCTCTGGGAAGGGAATAATCTAAGACAGGAAAGCCATCTTTCTCTACTTCATGAGATTGCCACTCATGTCCTAAACATTTGTGGTGATAGAAGGCATTACCAATATATTAGGACTTCTCACATGTGGACTGAATAAAGAAAAACAATCGCTGTTTAAGAAAATCATAAAAGATTCTTTAACACATCCTTTCCTTATGTAGGTCTGCAAATGCTTTAAGCGGCAAGCGTATGATTAAAAGGGCAGCCCTGTACAATACCGGATAAGAAAATGGACAATGGTGACCAAAATGAGACTTCTTAGGTGAAAATCAAAAAACAAAGTCAGTGGGGCACCTGCCTTCAACTCGTGCTGTCTTCAGTCATGATCTTAGAGTCCTGGGCTCAAGCCCCACATCGGGCTTCCTGCTTAGTGGGGAACCTGCTTCTCCCTCTCCCTCCCTGCCCCGCTCGAGTTCTCATGCTCCTTCTTGCGCACTTGCTCTCTCTTATATAAGTAAGTAAAATCTTTTAAAAAAAAAAAAGTGATTTTTCGCATCGTCTATCTTCAATTTTCTAAGATTATACTAAACATGGAAACACTGACATCACAGAAAAGCTAGTCCTACCACAAAAGAATATTCTGACTATATATGAAAACACTAACTATGGATCACAGGAAGGCAGAGTGGGGAGTGAGGGAGGGAAGGAAGGAAGGAAGGAAGAGAGCAAATGCAGCTGATACTAAAATGACAGATCCACTTGGGGCGTCTGGGTGGCGCAGTTCGTTAAGTGCCAGACTCTTGGTTTTGCCTCAGGTCATCTCTGGGCCCTGATCTCAGGATTGTGAGATCAAGCCCCACCTCAGACTCTGCACTCAGCAGGGAATCTGCTTGACATTCTCTGTCCCTCTCCGTCTGTCCCTCCCACTCCTCCTCTAAAATAAATATGTAAATCTTTAAAGTAAAAAAAAAAAATGTCAGATCCACTTATTCCATCATGGAAGTCTCTTCACCACTATTAACAGCCAGGACATTCAGGATTCTGCACCCAGTCTTGCATAGACACTCTGACTAGTTCTGGGCACATGGCTGAGCTTATTTTCTTATCATCTGCCTCAGAAAAAGTGTAAGATAGACATCTAAAAGGATTTTCATTAATAGACATTAACAGTTTTGTCAACATACGTTAACATTCTGGTGAACGAACAAATTTTATTTTAATAATAGAGTTAGCCTGTCTCTCTGACTTATGGTACCATATCAATGAAGCTGTGAGAGAACCAGCTTCTCTAGCAAAGAGGGAGCAGGTATCGACTCCTAGGAACAACTTCAGATATTCCCTTCACAGACTCCTGACAGCAGAGTTCCAGAACAGGGATCCAAAGGTATACCGGACAGATGTGAAGTATTCCAAGGGTCTGTCCCCCACCGACCCCATTTTTACATCCCTCAAACCCTTTATCCAAGGGAATATTGGAAATGCAGCGTCCTCCACTTCTCTACTGTGCTCAAGATCCTCCCAAGGGCAGAGTCTAGTGCCCAAATGCCAAGAAGCGGCCACAACTACTGCCCTCACCCTTATTTCAAAAAGTGTACAGTGTTAGGAAAAGAACATTTGTACCGGTCTTGTCCACAGACGAATATGAGAGCGAACCCAGTCAGACATTAACCAGCCTAAAGGATCTCCACTGGGTCTCACTCACTCTTCATCAGGAACCTCTAATTTGACATACTTTCCATGAGTCAGTGCAAATGCTAGGAACCAGAAAGGGTCAACTTGATGTGGGTCTTTGACCTCCTTCCCCAAATCCAACCAGAAACCGGACTTCTGTTTTTCCCCCATTAATAAAAATCCTGGAATTCAGTATAAAGTTTCTTTTTCTAAAATGAGCCTATGTTTAGGTTCTGCGGTATGAGAGACAGCGAAACGGGGCACCCAGACTAAGGCAAGCACAGGGTTTTAACAACTGTTTCTTACTCCACTTTAAGAAAGTCATCTAAACATAAGTCATTGCTTTTCCTTTCCTTACACACACACACACACACACACACACACACGCAAGCCTCACACTACACCCACTGACCTGACTTTCTTGCCCTGTTCCAAGAGCATCTTCACCAGGTCGGCAATGGGGTACTGCGCTTTGGCTGCACAGAGACCATAGCCTGCAAAGAACATGAAGCACACAGAACAGGGTAATTTTTATTTCGAAATCTTATGAAGAATAATTTCTCCCTTGATCAAAACATATTTTTATGCCAAAAAAAGAAAAAAATAAGGCAATCCGTTAATAGGATGAGAAATGAAAGCAAACTTCTGGACTTTTTAAAAATATTGGCCTAAATGTCAAATTCAAAATCTAATGGTCCCTCATCCATGTTTTGCCTTGTCTGATACTGCTGGGCACCCCCTCCCCATACACCACACTGCACACACACTTGTATACGCACACACACTCTGGGTGTGTGTGCCTGTGGCCTGCGTAAACAGTCAAACTGACTTCAGACTCGGTTTTGAGAACACTGCAGTTCCCTGGTTCCTCTCCTCACTTCGTTACTACTCTCTGACATCCTTCACTAAATCTCCTTCAGTTCCCATTAAACAATGAAACTCCCCAGGGCCTTGGCTTTACCCCTCACACTCTCCTTGGAAAGTCTCAGCCCATCCCATGGCTTCAACAACCATCTGAGGACCCTCAATCTGTGCCCAGGCTCAGCCTGTCCTTTGAGCTCCAGGATGGCACGTCCATTGTCCAATCTCCACCTCAAACTTAATGTCTCCTAAGAAGAACAGAAAAATGTCCTCTTCTGCCAAAAAAAACCCAAAAGTGCTCCCTACGTCTGATGTTATTATCGGTATGACCACAAACTGCAGACCTCTTCCTTCTCCATTAACCCTTACACTCCGTCCACTCCCCCCATACAATCAACCACACCTATCCTCACTTTTCTACCCCAGTTTTCCAAATATCAAGTCTCTGCTCAGTCTGTTCCCTCTGCCTTCCCCCATCCCGAACACGGTGCATCCTCAAGGCCCCAAAAGACCCCTCACTTCCTGACACTCCTTTTTAGGCTCCTCATGATTAACAAGAAAGGGTGTCTACACAGTCCAATCTAGCCCTTATCGTAACCCCAATACGTTATTTATTGATCTGACCTCTTCCCTAGATAGAAAATGTCTAAAGGGAGAAGATTTTGTCCTTTACATCTTTCTACCTCTATACTCCAGGTGTTTCTCAGCAGGTAACACTAATGCCACTGTGGGTGGGACAATTCACAATGCAGGAATGTCCCTGGCAATACAACATATTTAGTGTCTGCTCCCACACACTAGGACAGTAGCAGCCCCATCTGCGAGACAAAAACCCAAATCTGCATATTTCAAATGCCTCTAGAAAATAATACTGCCTCAATTGAGAAGGCTTGCAGCTGAACATTCAACTCTGCTAGTGTTTGTTATTTACATCTTAGCATATAACCAACCAGCAAACCACCCACACGTCAAACCAATAATTTCCTTTATAGAAAACTCTTATGATAGCATGACAGAGTTAAAATCTTAATCTGAACCCAATGTATTAGCTGTAATACCACAGCAATCTGCAATCCAAATAGAGAAAAATGGAGCTAACCTTCAAAACATTAGGGAATTGAGGCCGGGAGATTAAATGACGTGGCCAATGTCACGTCAATTGTTAGAAGCAAAATTAAGAACAAAAGTGAGGTGTTGTCACTCCCAGACCAAGTTCTTTCTATTAGGTCATGTTACTTCATCTTATTGGAAACCATACGATTCTCAATGGTTTTTTTAAATATTTACTTATGAAAAGAGATTAACATTTACTAGCCTTCACTGAGTGAGTCTAAATACTTTCATGTACTACATCTAATTTAATATTGACAATAATTTCAAAAACTATCTATGAGGAATACATAACCAAAATTCAAAGATGACTAAATGTGTGAACAGAATCACAGAAAGACATGGCTAGAACTACCACACTGATCTGTAGAATCTCTGTTATCCCTGAAATATTAACTGAAGCCAAGGATTCTCAACATAGTTGAGAGTTTTTAGTTGATAATCATAGTGTTGCTTCTATGTTTCCATTAAATTTTCAAAAATGAATAAGTTCCAATTCAATTTTTCTATTATAAGAAACTGCACGAACATAATTCCAATAGCTATTATAGATTGTTTGCTTTTTTCTTTTTTTTCTTTTCTTTTTTTTTACCTGGAGTAATAATAATGCTATTAGCTTCTCGGATCATGTCAATTGCATTGTCAAGGTTGATTTCTGTATGTGTGCCAGAAATCTCCATGGGTTTTCCACCAGCTGTTGAAGTGGTACCATAGCCTCCGAGAATCACATTAGCCAAGGAGCGATTCATTGCCTGGAAAGCAAAATTATTAGCTGTGAGAGTTTAATCCACATAACTTTTTGAAAGTGGTATGAATCCTACGTATATGATATTCATAATCATTTTAAGAGATTTGATCTTCTAAAAAAAATCACATAGACCACATCTATAAAAGATGTATTTTGGGGCTCCCTGGGTAGCTCAGTGGGTTGAGCTTCTGCCTTCGGCTCGGGTCATGTTTTCAGGGTCCTGGGATCGAGTCCTGTATCGGGCTCTCTGCTAGGCGGGGAGCCTGCTCCTTCCTCTCTCTCTTTACATGTGATCTCTTTCGGTCAAATAAATAAAATCTTTTTTAAAAAAAAGATGTATTTTCAGTAAAAGTTAATTTTAAAAGAGAATTTAATGGAAAATTACCAATCACATTAAGAAATCAATGAAAAATTCAGACAAGGTTATTACTGTCCATGTACTGATTAAGCAAGTTCTATCTCCATATTCACATATATGTCACTAGTATAAAAGAGAGTGGTCTCTATGAGAAATTTTACAAGGTGACTACAGATGTCTTAGGTGAATCCTGCTACCAGCTGCAAGCTGTCAAGAGGCAACCAGGAGCTGTTAAAGGACAGCGAGCCACAGCATTTAGAAGTCTGCTGCCCTCTGTCGTCAAGAAAAAAAGAAATGCGGGAGCTGAGAGGGTCTTACTTTCCAGATCAGCTACATACAGCTCCACGAAGCTGTAGCAGAAATAACAGGATTCACCATTAGGCTCCTAAAATATTGACTTCAGAAAAAGCAAATGAGTAAGTTCATACCCTGTTTCATTGAAATTTATGCCTGCCGTTTTAACCGGAAAAATAAGCTCAAAAACAATCAGAGGAAGGCATGCTCATTTACAATTATCCAACAATATGCCACACAAAGGCAACAACTAAAACATGACAATGGCAGGGGTGGTTTCTAAAACAGATCTTCTGCAGACCTCTGGAGCTGGGGGTGTAAAAGACAAGACAAGCAGCTAGATAGTCTGGGTAACCCAATGCCCCCCCGCCAAATGCCTTTTAAGAATTCAAATCAGTACAGGAAGCAGTCATTTTATATAATCATAACTGGATGTCTCACTTCAGAAAAAATTCTATTTTAATAGAAATTATTAAACTCTATTTTAAGGGCTATAGTAAACATCTCATTGACCCATTGTTTATTCCATGTAAAAGCTATGTAAGTGTGGATCTATCACTTATTAAAAAAAAAAACAGGGGCGCCTGGGTGGCTCAGTGGGTTAAAGCCTCTGCCTTCGCCTCGGGTCATGATCTCAGGGTCCTGAGATCAAGACCCACATCGGTCTCTTTGCTCAGCAGGAAGCCTGCTTCTCTCTCTCTCTCTCTCTGCCTGTCTCTCTGACTACTTGTGATCTTTCTTTGTCAAATAAATAAATAAAATCTTTAAAAAAACAAAACTGGTTCAAAGGACTATTTCAGATATTGATGTATTTCTGTCATAGGTAACTTCTTTTAGAAAAGTCAAAACCACAAAGTGGCTTTATCACCAGCATCCCACTGTCCTGCAGAGGGACAAATGACAGAGGGACATGATGTAGAGGGACAGATGTACACGAATAGGACCACCTTATTCTAACTTGGCTTAAAAGGAACTATTCTATACAAAAAAATAAAGATTCGAAGGGACATATACAACCTCCAGTGTTTACAGCAAGATGTCTACAATAGCCAAACTAAGGAGAGATCCCAAATGCCCATCGGCTGAAGTTGTGGTATGATGTTTATTGCAGTAATGGCCACAGTCACCAAAGTGTGGAAAGAACCAAGATGCCCTTCAACGGACAAATGGATAAGGAAGATGTGGTCCATATACACTATGGAGTCTTGTGCCTCCATCAGAAAGGATGAATACCCAACTTTTGTAGCAACATGGACAGGACTGGAAGAGACTATGCTGAGTGAAATAAGTCAAGCAGAGAGAGTCAATTATCATATGGTTTCACTTATTTGTGGAGCATAACAAATAACATGGAGGACAAGGGGAGATGGAGAGGAGAAGGGAGTTGAGGGAAATTGGAAGGGGAGGTGAACCATGAGAGACTATGGACTCTGAAAAACAATATGAGGGTTTTGAAGGGGCGGGGGGTAGGAGGTTGGGGGAACCAGGTGGTGGGTATTGGAGAGGGCACGGAGTGCATGGAGCACTGCGTGTGGTGCAAAAACAATGAATTCAGTTACACTAAAAAGAAATTAAAAAAAAAAAAAGTTGTGGTATGTACATGTGATGGCGTATTACTCAGCCATCGGGAAGAAAGCCATCTTGCCATTTACAACAACATGAACGGATCTAGACAGCTAAGTCAGAGAAAGACAAATACCATACAGTTTTACTCATGTCGAATTTAAGGAAAACAGATGAACACAGGGAAAGGAGGAAAAGAAGAAAAAAAAGGAGAGAGGGAAACAAGCCATGAAAGACTCTTCATGAGCGAGAACAAACAGGGTCGATGGAGGGAGTGAGCAGGAGAGGAGCTAGCTGGGTGACAGGGACTAAGGACGGCACTTGTTATGGTGAGCCCTGGTTGCTACATGTAAGAGAAGAACCACTGAGCTCTACTCCTGAAACTAATATTGCACTGTGTTAACTACCTAGGGTTGAAATAAAAGCTTATAAATAAATAAATAAATAAATAAATGGAACCATTCTTCCTTCCCTATAAAACTGAATGAAGGAGAAGAAAACAATTTCTGAGGACATTTAATTACCCACTATTCTAATGGCATCTTCGGGAGAAAAAAAAAGGAACCACACAGTAGTTTAACAATCAAAGTCAACTTGTTGAACACATATCCACAATTATATCATCATTAAGCCGATTCCATGTGGTCTCTTAAAAACTGGATTATTTTTCATCTCTGAATTTACCATTGCAACATCGTATTTTCAACAAATGTTTAGGGTTTAGGACTTTGTTCTGTTCCTTTTTTTTTTCCCCTGCTTGCTTAAGTGATTAATGAGACTATCCTGTGAGCACTGATCCACAGATTGAGAAGTTCCCAGCTTCGAAGACAAAGTATTCGCAACACTGTCCAAGACTGTTCCTTTTAAGTCATTAAACCCTATAATGAAAATTGTATGCTACATTAAAGAGACCCCTAATTCACGTAATTCCAAGCAAACTCTAAGAAAACAGTCTGAAAACAAAGGGAAGGTCATAAAATAGACAAAACCAAAGAAATAATACCATATACTCTATTTACTATCATCTCTCAGTGTTTTGTGGGTGCTGAATAATTGACTGCAAAGCAAAAAAAAAAGTAAAAATAAAAATAAATATTATTGGTTTGGCTTTGACCCACTTTCCTTCTGTTCTATTTTCATTTGGAAACAAGTAACAAAGTGCAAAAATCAGAAAATTTGGTTTGAAAATGCTGTCCCATTGTTGTAAGCTCTCTATTTCCCAGGCACTTTGGACACTATCTCAAGTAAAGGAACTATAGAATCATGAAGAGGTTAATGTCTATGTGACATCTGGACATAAAACAAATCATTCATTTGAGTTGGTTGTCCGGACACTCGAGACATTTTTCAGTTTAATACTGGATATTGTATAACCATAGCGTGTGGCTTAGTAGACACCCAAAAGAATTCTTTGTCAGAACAAAAATTCAATTTTAGGGATTACTGATTAGCCATTCGGAGAGCATTCCATTCCCTCTCCTACAATAAAACTACTCTGTTCTGGTTTGGACTTGCATGTTTCTTCAGTAGATAATAAAATAACGAAACTAAGCATACTAGTATTATCAACAGATCCTGATATATGGCAGTACATCTGTTACCACGGCCTATCCATAGAAGATTCCAAAATATGAAATGAGCAAACAAATAAAACATTCATTTAATAATTATTTACTCATATGACTGTGCCAGGTGCATGGTCAGCCTCCATAAACACAAAGGCAAATCATCAATGGCATCTTAAAATACCTTCCTTGCAAAATGAGACTAGTATTCTCTACCTCCAGAATTAGCGTGGGGACTAAATGAGCTAATATTTGTAAAGCACCCAGCGTTAATGCCTACAGTATATTAATGCCTGCTACTATGCCCAATTACACGCGGCTATTTCATTTTCATTATTATCATAAACCACTCTGAGCTGCTAAAGCCATGAAGAAACAATTTCTTATAATAAAGAAGCACAAGCCAAGAATCAATGAAGATTAATGTGAAAAGTCGAAATCAGGGCAATTTAGAAGGAAGGAAAATTTCTATCTTCAAAACTGAAAAACACAGCAGGCTGGTTTTTGCTGTTGGCCTTGTTTGTTTTGTAATAAGATGGAGGAAGGGCGAGCATGCAGGAAAACGAGCACCCCACACATCGCTGGTGAGCGCTCAGGCTGGAGAGTCCTTTCTGGAAATCAACTCATCAATATCAATAGCCCACAAAAAGCCCTTACTCCATTCCCAAGGAAATAATCAAAATGCACAAGGAGGTACACTGAAGGGGGAAAAAAAACACTAATTATTAGTGATATAATTAAACAAAACACAGAATATATTTGAATATAGGCTTATGAACAAAGACTAGAATTAGAACATTAAATTTTAAGAGCTAAGTGATAATGGCGTTACAAATGACTTATTTATCCTCTTCTACTTTATTCTACATTTCCCACATTAAAGACCTTTTACTTTTGTAACTGGATAGTATTTTTTTAAAAATTAAAGCTTCAACTGTCTTTAAATCCAAATTAATGCAAGTTGCTATTATAAACTGAGTATCCGTCTGATCAGGGTGACACGTATTGTCACAGAGAGCTACAAGAACACTACAAGTACAGGAATAAAAAATAGCTATGCTATGTGGCCAGTAAATGGCATGCCTAAGGTGGTGGAATAGAAAGGAAAAGAAAAAGAAATATAGATAACAGATCAAGAAATATGAAAGGAAAGAATAAGAGAAAGAGGGTATAGTTACAGAAATACACGCAGGAGAAAGTCTTTTCAGCAAGTGCCTCTGACTACCTTATTCTAGTTACTGCCATAGAACTGCTACTGTAAGTGTCTGTAGTTACTATAACCAACAATAATAAAAGAAACTAGGTGAAGAAGAAGGGGTGAGGAAATAAAAAAGACAAATTTGGGAAATACTACAAATACCTAAGTAAAACCATTTAAGAAAAAAACACTAAAGGCAAGAAGGCACCTGTGATGACACTCCAAGAACTAGACACAGGTCCTCAGCTCTCTCCATATCAGTATGCCACGGGCTTTGTTAAAATTCAAATCCTCCCATTTAATTTTAAAATCAGAGTTTTGACCAACCACAAGTTAAAGTAATAATGAAAATCTGCTGCCCCCTGCTGGTCATTCTAATTCACCAAATGAAGCAAAGTCAAATGAAGTGTAAAAGTTCGTGTTTTTAAAATTTATTTTATTTTGGGCGCCTGGGTGGCTCAGTGGGTTAAGCCGCTGCCTTCGGCTCAGGTCATGATCTCAGGGTTCTGGGATCGAGTCCCGCATCGGGCTCTCTGCTCAGCAGGGAGCCTGCTTCCCTCTCTCTCTCTCTCTGCCTGCCTCTCTGCCTACTTGTGATCTCTCTCTGTCAAATAAATTAAAAAAATATATATATATGTATTTATTTTATTTTATTTTACTTTACTTTATTTTAAAGTGTTCCAAAATTTACCGTTTATGCACCACACCCAGTGCTCCATGCACTATGTGCCCTCCTCTATACCCACCACCAAAGACACAAACCAAGAAACAGACTACAGAGAACTGATGTTTACCAGAGTGGAAGTGGGTTGGGGGGAGGATGGGTGAAGTAGGTGATGGGGATTAAGGAGGGCACCTATCATCATGAGCACTGAGTGATGTATAGAATTGCTGAATCACTATATTATATACCCAACCCTAATAAAACACTGTATGTTAGCTATACTGGAATTAAAACAAAATGCTTTTTTTTAAAAAGTTCATTTTTAGAGAAAACTATGTCTAATACAACTGAATAAATTTTTCCTTCTTTATAACATTTGTTTTTTAGAACCCCAAAGCCTGAAACTTTTGAAATAGGAGACACAAATCCCCCTTTCCAAATTTCCTGAACAACTTGGGAGATTTATTTTAAAACCTCTTCCTTGGGGCTATCAAATCATTTGTTCTACAAAATGGCCAAAGAAAACTGATTTTTTATTATAAAAAGATAACTTCAGTATTCAATTTACAAAGAGATTTTCAATTAATATATATATGAGGAATTCTGAATTATAAAATAAGGGGCTGGGGTGCCTGGGTGGCTCAGTGGGTTAAGCCTCTGCCTTCAGCTCAGGTCATGATCTCAGGGTTCTGGGATCGAGTCCCACATCGGGCTCTCTGCTCGGCAGGGAGCCTGCTTCCTCCTCTCTCTCTCTGCTTGCCTCTCTGCCTACTTGTGATCTCTCTCTGTCAAATAAATAAAATCTTTAAAAAATTAAATTAAATTAAAAATTAAAAAAATAAAATAGGGGACTTTTTCGGGGTACCTGGGTGGCTTAGTTGGTTAAGCGGCTGCCCTCAGCTCAGGTCATGATCCCAGGGTCCTGGGATCAGGCCCCAAGTCAGGCTCCCTGCTCAGGTCCCCCCTCCCCCTGCTTGTGCTCCCTTTCTCTCCCTCTCAAATGAATAAATAAAATCTTTTTTTAAAAATATATATATAAAATAAAATAAGGGGCTTTTTAAATATTGTAATAAAAGGACAGAGGTGGAAGAAATATCCTTTCTCTGCTTGAACGATTAACCAGCACAGTCATGATCTGACGTCACTCCGTTGCATACTTGCCCTTCTGCAGTCATTCAGAACTATCATTTAGAGAACAGTTATCTACCATTTGAAAAAGTTTCCTAGTCAAACCTTTAATTATTTGCAGGTTATCTTCTTGCCATCCAGAAGAGAACTAGAAACAAAAAGGAAGCCAGGAATATTTATTTTCTTGATTTTTTTTCTTCTCTTTTTTAAAAAAATCATGCTGACCACAGAACTTTTAGACAGGCACCTTCACAGATGACCCGTGGGAGTGCAGATTGGAGCAAGCTCGCCCAAAACAACACGGTAATAAGCAGAAAGAGCCGAGAAAAATGAGCAAACCTCTTTCACTTCAAGGAATCAATCCGAAGACAAAAACCACAAGTGCCAAACATGTATTTATGGACAAAGAAAAATTAAACTCAAAAATAAAAGGTAGAGCATTAGGGAAATGTTAAATAAATTGTATATATCCAAATGATGGATTTGTATTAAGTGCCTTAAAATGGTATTTTAAAAGCATTTTAAATAAGAAAATGACAAGCCTATAGCAAAATGAAAAGAATAAAATGGAAAGGGGGTGTGGGGGAGGGTAGCTGGGTGATGGGCATTAAGGAGGGCACATGTGGTGAGCACTGGGGGTTACATGCAACTGATGAATCATTGAACACGGCATCAAAAACTTATGATGTGCTATATGTTGGCTAACTGAACATAAAAAAAAAAGAAAGAAAAAGAATAAAATCTAAAAACAGTATACAATATGATCAGACTAGTAAATACTCAGATATGTAATACAGAGAGAAGCAGAAGAGAAAGAAATAAACCAAAATCTTAAGTGCTTATCTCCAGATGGAGCCCGATTTTTTAGCTTGATATTTAATTTTCCTAATTATCTACACTTTGGGGACTTTAAAAGCAGTCTTACATATTTATTCAAATGAAACACTCGGACATCTCTACTGAAGAAAAATAAGAACCGACAGAGTGGTTTTTGACTGCAAGTAAAATAACAAACAGATCCCTATTTTCAGAACACCAGTTTCTTACCACACACATGATGTAGGACAGGATGGCCCCCGAGGAGCCGATGAGCGCCCCCACGATGGTCAGCAGGTTGTTGTTCAGCAGGAAGCCCTCTGCACACAGGGCCCAGCCTGAGTAGCTGTTCAGCACAGTGATGACCACGGGCATGTCCGCACCCCCAATAGCCGCTGTCAACGTCACGCCCTAGGATGAAATCCAACGTGGAAATCAAAATTAATAAAATAAAAATAAAACCTCTGACATTGGACATCTTGGTTTTTGATCATTCTGGTTTTCCAATTAATGTATTCACCTTGAAGTTCCATGGCTGGTAATGACTAAGTGCCTCCCATCTGATCACTTCTCCCACAGATATAACACAGGTAAGCACTAAACCACCTTCCTCTCCATCCCCCACCCCCGGGAATAACCCTAAATCCCTAACAGGCAGTGACGAAAAGCAGGCAGAAACTAGAGAGGGGTCTGCACTTGAAAAAAAGTAACAGCATCAAGTGAATTTCCCAGTTTTTCCGGTGTTAACGTAAGGGAAGGCCAAGTGGTGCCAAGAGAAACAGCTAAATCCAAAATATATGCTCATAGTCTTGCTAGTTTGAAGATCCAAGGATAGGACTTAGGGTGACTATGGCAGCTGGAAAGTGAGAAGGGAAATTGTGGAGGGGCAGGCAAAAGAAGAGGGAGCCCCAAATTTTATGTATGAACTCTGCCCAAAACTCTGGTTGACTCTAAGCAAACCTGTGAAGGATAAAGTAATCTCGGGTTTCAGCTGCCCCCACCATAAGGGAGCCAGATCTGAAATCTGAATGCAGCCAAGTTAGCTGCCTACAAAAACAGGTAAAAAGTAATGATCAATACTCTTTGGAGGAATATAACAGAATCCAAAGTCTCTCTAATGCAACTCCAAATCACCAAACCCTGGAAATGGGAAAGAATGATGGGGAGAAAGATTTTTGCTTTTTAGTCCATATACATCTACCTATGTATTTTGAGTTTCAGATGTGAATGCATTCATGTACCACTTAATGAAGTCAAAAGCCATTAAAATAGTCCACAAAACATTTTATCTTACTCATTCTCATACAAGCACAAAGTACCTCTTAAATATCAAATTCATCTCTTCTCAAAAATGGTAATTCTTAAAGTTTTGCTTTTCTATGCTGTTAGTTTATTCTGAGACATTATGCTTTACTGGATTAAAAAAATACCAAAACCATTTTTATTTTGTTTCAAATAAAACAAAAACCAGTGCTACATACACCGGAAAAAAATGGACTGTCAGCAGTCAATAGAAAGAATTTTAAGTTAATTTTCAGACTTCTTTTCTTTTCTTTTTTTTTTAAGTAGGCTGTATGCCTGGTGCGGAGCCCAGCATAGAGCTTAAACTCACAACCGTGAGATCAAGACCTGAGCTGAGATCAAGATCAGACACTTAACCGATGATCCACTCAGGAACCCCTACTTTTCAGATTTCTAAAAAGTTTCTCTGCCAAAATCAGGCCTCTCAGCATTACATAAAAATAAGTATCATTTTTAACACTGTAAATCTTGAGCCAAGCAGCCAGTATGTGTTTGATAAGCAATTACTGTATGTCTAATTTTGTGCTAAGCAATACAAATTATTTTAAAAACCTAAAACATGGGGCACCTTCGTGGCTCAGTTGGTTAAGCATCTGCCTCCGGCTCAGGGTGTGATCCCAGGGTCCTGAGGTCGAGCCCTGTACCAGTCTCCTTGCTCAGCGGGGAGCCTGCTTGTCTGGACCCTGCTCCCCCTGCCTATGTTCTCTCTCCCTCTCCTCATCTCTCTGTCAAATAAATAAACAAGACCTTTGAAAAAATAAAAACCTAAAACACATACCCTGTCTACAATGTGGACTCCAGGCTAGGCAAACATGAAGGAATCCATGGGTAACAGCTGTTTTGCAAAGCACTATACACTGATACAATACAATGTTTCACTGGGGGACACAGACAACTAGAGAACACTGTGTATCAATATACTAAACTCAAAAATGAGAGCGGGAGAGGAGGACCACACTGATCATTAAGGCTTCCCTGACCTCCCCCACTGAACACACAAGGTTTATTAATGTATCTCATTTATATAATTCTTTAACTTGGTACCACAGCTTCCAGTAAATGAGCATAACTAATGCTCAAGGAATATCTGATCCTTTTTGCATACAACCCAAAGCACTGTTTTGTGGGCCTTGTCACAGTAAGTAGGCACCTAATGAAAAGAATTGAAACACTTGGCTTTTTAAAATTCCCATCCATCCAGTGATCCACCCCAGAGCACTAAAGATGTCACCTGACAACTTTGAAAGGAACCATTCGGTGGAGAGAAAGAGTGGCTTCCTTCTTACACTTTCCTGTATTAGCCAGATTCTAAAAAGAAGAACGTGTAACATCACTCTGAGACATGTTTATTGCATCGAGGGTCTTGAAGAGCTAGAGACATGGTTAGACCACACTCAGCTCCTCACTGAGGGTGTTCCTTCTGCCCCAACTTCTTACCATGACAGCAGAGAGAGCCGACACAGAGCCCAGACAGGTAAGGCCGGTGGTAAAGCTAGGGTCCAACATGAATGGGATTAGCCCTCCCACACTAGCCGTCAGCAGGCCTGCATTAAGTAAGTGCCTTCCAGGAAGAAGGAGAGGGGCGGATTTCAGGATACCTAGGACCAAGTGCAAGTCCGTCAGAAGCCAGCACATGTCATGGAACACCAACCACCCCCCCCCACACACACACACATACACACTCTTAAGTGCACACCATTTAATCCTAAACTATCAAAATTAAGTATCGGGGGGAAAAAAAAGGTCCTGAAACATAAAAGCAAATTAGGGCTCTTACACGTAACAAATGTTAACAGAAGTAGGAAAAGTATGGCTCAACTTAACTGTTCTTTACTTTGATCATACAACAATTTCTTTACTCTTTGTCCTAGCATCTTAAAAAATTACATTTTTCCCGTATGACCAACACAGAAGTTGTTAAGTGTGGTTTCGTTTATTTAAAACTTCAAAACAGACTCCTAGCACATTCACATTTCTGATTCTATCAACTGAGCCCAAGGGAGCAGAGCCCTGGTTTGCTAGTTGTTTTTGAAAACAAAAGCAGGAGACAAGAGCACTGGAGGCTTGAAGTTCTTTTGTGACTTTTAAGTTTCATGGAAGTTCTCTATTTAATTTCAATGGCTTGATTACTCAGAGGCAAAGACCAGATCCTTATATCACAAACTAGTTTCTCTATAGACTCAATTATTCACGAAAACACTGAAAACAGCCTCTGTGAGATTTGGAGGGCTCCCCCCCACCACTTCTAATCTCATGGCTGACCTCAGCAGTTGCAGAAGATGGCAAGCCAGAGCCAAAATAAGTGTTCAAAATAAGTACTATACGGTGATCACACAAACCTATTCAACAAGCTTCTCTCTACTCTGGAAAATGTATCAAGTTCATTTCTGTGAACAGGCATCTCTAACTAAGGGTTGAGGAAGGCAGAGTTTTGTTCACATGTATTATCAATTGTCAGCTGGTCCCTCTACACAAATTTCTGTGCACTTATTTCCTCCACTGGCTGTCTGCAGAAGAACAGCTTCCACGTTTAGGAGATCTGTAAGGATCATTCAGGAAAGCAATCTTTTATATACTCATAATTTGTATGTTTATGTATTTATGTATTTCCGAGTGCTATACAAATTCTTCACCTAACGGTTCTACCGTGAAGCCATTTTCTGAAACTGAAACGGACCCTTGAGTCCCCTGAACAACAGCTGTTCCTTTGTTACGTGGAATCACTTACCCTGCAATTTTCCATAGGCAACAAGAGAGCCACTAAACGTGACACCGCCGATGTAAGTACCGAGGTAGGCCACAATCTTGGTGAGATTTGCTGCTGCATCCGTGGCAAAATGTGGATATTCGACAATGTACTCAGCTATGCAAGTGAGCACAGCTGCCAAGCCTACTAAGCTGTGAAAAGCAGCAACTAACTGAGGTAAATCGGAAATCTGGATGCGCTTGGCAATTGTCAGTCCTGTTGGGAAATGCAGGTCAAAGAGGAATTAAAACTCAACAGACCTCTGAGAAGGGACAACAATAAAGCCAACACCTGAAAATTATTCAGCCACAAAAAGACAGAAATCTTACCATGTGCAATAATATTGATGAACCTTGAGGGTATTATGCTTAGGGGAAATAAGCCAGACAGAAAAAGACAAACATTATATGATCTCACTTATGAAATCTAAAAATAAAAAAAAAAAAAACAAAAAACAGGGTACCGGGGTGGCTCAGTCAGTTAGGCGTCCAACTCTTGGTTTCAGCTCATGTCATGATCTCAGGGTCACAGGATTGAGCCCTGAATCAGGCTCTGCACTCAGTGGGGAGTCTGCTTGTCCCTCTCCCTCTGCTCCTCCCCCTGCTCTCTCTCTCTCTCTCTCCCTCTCAGATAAATAAATAAAATCTTTAAAAAACAAAAAACAACCAAGCTCATAGATACAGAGAACAGATTGGTGGTTGCCAGAGACAGGGGATGGGAGGTGGGCAAAACAGGTGAAGCTTCCAGTTATAAAAGAAGTCATACGTATATAATATAAAGCATGTTGACTGTAACTAATAATACTGTATCACATATCTGAAAGTTGCTAAGAGAGTAGATCTTAAAAGTCCTCATGATAAGAAAGAAAATTCTGCAACTATGTTATGGTGACAGATGCTTACTAGACTTATTGTGATCACTTTGCAATATATACAAATACAGAATTATTATTTTGGACATCTGAAACTAATATATTATGTCAACTTTACACCTCAATTTTATATTTTTTATTTTATTTTTGGAGAGAACACATGCATATGGGAAGAGGCAATGGGAGAAGGAGAGAGAGAATCCCAAGCAAGCTCCACACTGAGCATGGAGCCCAGTACAGGACTTGATCTCACCACCCTGAGATCATGATCTATTCTGAAATCAAAGAGTCAGATGTTTAACCGACAGAGCCACCCAGGTGCCCCAATTATACCTCAATTTTTTTCAAAAAAAAGGCCACATTTAAGGTTTTCCATCCTTGCCCCTAAAAAGTATTTATCTGCTTCCTAGTCTGGGGTAAATATTCTCTTACAGGGACTGTAGAGAAGGTAGAGACACTGATTATGTACCCTTTCAAAATAGCAGGTGTTCTCAACACACCTAACCAAGGTCCAACTCCAAAAACTCACACATACAACATTAACACATGCCTTTTCCATCACAACCTGCAAACACTCCCGAACACTTCTTCAGATCACCTGAAGCTCCAACCAAACCTTCCCATTCTCCCCACAGCATGAATAACCCAAGCGCTCTTCTCCATAAACCTACCCCTTGCTCCTGAGCACAGGAGAAACAGCTGGAATCAGAAAGCCTGAGCTTTCAGGTGGGTGAGTGGGAGCCCTGTCCAAAGGTAAAGAAATGCAAATCTCTGGGTAGTTAATATTCAAATGAGGAGCCTGTGAAAGAGCTACATGGCTCTAGGCAGGTGACAGAGAAGGGGTGCACCTCAGAATATCTGCTAAGATCTTGTCTAGAGGTCCTCCTGCCATGAGCTTACAGCGCATTGTCCTTGTTCCTCTCCAGGGACCATCAGGAAAGGACACAACGCTTGGGTGGGGAGGGGAGTATGAAAGGAGACCTAAAGCTACTTTACACTGGCAAATATACCACAAGCTTCTCTGGATAAAAACATGTGGTTACATAAATGTGTACCTGAGTTTTGAATGATATAAAGTAGCATAAAATTTTCAAATAATAAAATATATGATACTCTTTATGGTAAACTCCATATTGCCAACTGACTTTCACGGGGTGTTTTTGTTGACTTTTGCCAAACTCTTCAATCTGTTACCGATCTAGTGTTTGCAACTGCTGAAATGGGTGTAGTTCCCACGGGAACGCTGGCTGACATTTTTGTTTGCATTAACAAGACAAAAGTGAAACAAGATATAGGTGAGAACCTCACTCACTGTCAACAGTGTGAGCAACACCCCGACTCTGATAATAGTTTTCAAATATTGGAAGAATATTTGCTCATTTTTTGTTGATATTTACGAAGTAATGGCTACAGTCGCAGCACACTTTTACGTTTAAGCTGCACTATTAATATTTACTCCATCTCTTTCTAGATCTAGACAATCAATGAAACAATAAATGAAACCCAGATTTGTAACATTTGTTGAATTCCATGGTATAAATGTAACCACCATGGTCAATTTCAAGCTACCAATGTATATCATTAAAGATGGAGCTGGGAAGAGATGGAAAAAAGCCCACCTTCACACAACGTGTCTAAAAACAGCTATAATATGGGTAATCTCAAGAGCACAGAAAAAAAAAACTAACAAATTAGAAAGTTATGAATAATATAATTTGTGTATAATGTATTTATTTTGGTGAACAATCATAGTTGGTGTAATTCTCATTAAAATATAAACATTTGAAAGCATCAACATTGAGAAGGTAGATTAACTATGTCAAAAGGGTGAGCTAAAAAATGGGCATGTGTTCCCATAAAGGCAGAATTCCACCAAGTGCTTACCAATGGTACCGCCCAAAGCCATTGCTCCAGACATCTGAGCTAACAGTTCTGGGGATGGTTTCAGGCCTCCGAGGGTGGCTGCCAGGCCTCCGGCCACCCCAATCATGCCCAATGCATTGCCAAGACGAGCTGTTCCCTGGGTGGAAAGGCCGGCCAGGGCACCAACACAGCAGAGACCTGAGCCTAGATACATGATCTTTTTAAAAGAAAGAGAAGAGAAGAGAGAAAGAAAGACTATCAAAACATCCAGTCTATTACCACAGGGAGAACTTCTCTTGAGGAAACACGATTTCGTAAGAACAATTTTAAATTCAGACAATGAAGGGACCAGTAGGACTTCTTCTTCTTTGAATGTTTCAATACATGTTTCCATCCATTAGGAAAATTAACAAATTAAGTATCTTAATTTGTACTTGCAATTATACCATTTATGAAACGGGGGGGGGGGTGGATTGGATTGGTTAGCATGCATGAATGCATTAAAAAGTACCTGAATTTAAACAGAGTTATAATGGGAACCAGACCTGACCAAATGCTGTAAAGGAGCCAACCCCTGATGCTATAAATGCCAGGGACCATAACATCCACTTTACTCAAGTCAGTCCCATGAGATTCATGGAAGTTAAAAGAATTATCATCCTCATTTTACAAAAGAGAAAACCAAAACTTAAGGTTACATAATTCTTCCAAGGTCACATGATCAGAAAATAGCAATTGCAGGATTCAGAGGGTCTCTCTGACATACCACTCCAACTCTTCTCAAAAAAGATTTTGTTCACTCAACAAGTAAGAAATGTTGGAAACAGCAGAAACCAAGGGAGACATGTTCTTTCTGCTGTCAGTTGCAATCTCCCAGTAGTCATTAAAAAGTGATTAAAAAAAAATACTGTGTTCAGGACAAAATTGAGTCTCTATTATAATCACATTGAGACATGGAACTTTCAAAGTTCAACTTGATTATTTCTGTTTTTCTTTAACACTCATTTTTACACTATCTTTTTTAAATGCATTGACATAACATCTCCTGGTTACAAGAGATGATACACTGAGTTTGTAGGAGAAGAAAGTAGGAAAAAGACTAACAGTACTTAACAGAAAATTTTCAGATTCTCTTGCCAATTATTTCATTGTATCCCCACAACAATCCATACAGGTACAAAATAAACTTTTGACACTTTTTACAAGTGGAAAAATTGAGGGACAAACAGGTAAACCCACATTAGCACATCCAGGTAGCAGGCAAATCTGTTTCTAGAATCCAGGGTCTTGATTCTTAGGGGACAGGAATGCTCTAGTTGACCAAGATGTTTCTAGAGTTATTGTATTTGCTTGGTGGAGCCTGAATTTGGGTAATGATGATGTTGACTAGTGGGAAAGAAAACACGGTGGCAAAAATAAAAATTCTCAAGACAGTCTCTTACTTGTTCAATGTTATAACCACTAGAGAGGGCAGCCAGATATCCTCCAACAAAGGTAGCAGCAGGGAGCAGATACAGGTAATTGAATTCTGGGGGATCCGTGGGACGCTTGAACATGTCCAGCATTCTCTGGGTCACCAGAAATCCGCCTTATCAAAGTAAATATGAAACAGAAAGAGGTATTTTGAGCAACATGATTTTCAAACTGGCGCAATTTCTCCATTTTAAAGACATCTTGATCACCAAGGGATAAATATATTAATAACATTTTAGAACCTCAAAATTAAAATTCATTCTAACACTCAAGCCAGTTTCACTGAAGGCAGGAAACCTTATATTCAGGAAGAAAACTTCCAACTATTTCTGCATGACTACAAGTAAACAGGCATTCAGACAGCTTGGGAATGCAAAAGATCAAAGGCCAGTATTTTTTTCGAATAAGTTATTCTGTTTTGTTAAACCTATAATAAGTGATAAAAGAAAAAAAAATGCCACATCAACAGGCACCAGATTTCTTTGAGCCATCAATTAATTTTTCGGCTACAACATAGCATCAAATGAGTTTACCCAAGTAATGTGCTAGGCTTTCAGTTTTCAGAAACACAAGCTAAGATAAGGCAAAGGCTAAAATTTTATCTAACAGTATACTCATTTACAGATGTTATGGTGATAGCTACAAGTTAACTTAATTCAAAACTATGCATTCAATAACTTCCCAGTTAACTTGCAGCAAGACAATCATTTTGCTTATTTATTATTTTGGGGCACTGAGGGAGGGGGTGTTCTTTTATCAAACAGTTTCTAAAAATTACAAGTGGGCAAAATGATTTTCCTTCACAGAGCGCATTCATGGTCTGAGTAAAACAATGTTTAAAGGCACAATCAAATTCTTGAAATTCAAATGTCTAAAAAAAAATCCAGGGTGCCTGGGTGGCTCAGTGGGTTAAGCCGCTGCCTTCGGCTCAGGTCATGATCTCAGGCTCCTGGGATCGAGTCCCACATCGGGCTCTCTGCTCAGCAGGGAGCCTGCTTCCTCCTCTCTCTCTCTGCCTACTTGTAATCTCTCTCTGTCAAATAAATAAATAAAAATCTTTAAAAAATAAAATAATAAAAAAAATTAAAAAAAAAAAAAAAAAAAAATCCAAATGTCTATTCTGTATGGATTGATATTTGCTTCTCATGTCCCCATTAATAATAGCACTCAAGGGCAACCCGGTCAGGAACCCCTCACTCTCGAGAGCTTTCTCTGTGTCTTCATTTAATGAACTTCTAATGCTCTATTCACTCTCTGTTGTTGGCAAGATTCATTTGACTCTGTGAGACAAGAAACTAGTTCTCCCGCTTCCCTTCTGCCCTTCCCCTCCACTCATGCCTTCCCTCTCTCTCTCTCAAATAAATAAATAAAATCTTTAAAAGAAAAAAAAAAAATAGCACTCAAGCCGGGGCGGCACCTGGCTGGCTCAGGTGAAAGCGTATGTGACTCTTGATCTTGGGATTGTGAGTTCGAGCCCCACTCTGGGTCTAGAACTTGTGCAAATAAATAATTTTTTTTTTAATAGCACTCTGGACTCTCTCAGTACCGTACCTGCAATGTTGACTGAGGAAATAAATGTAGCAAGAGCGGCAAGGCCCTGAGAGGTTGTGGAAGGATACACATGGCCTCCCATTAGCGCCAGCCCACCAACTGCGGTCAACCCTAGGAAGAAAGAATCAAGATGGTGAATGGTTGTAGAGACAAGGACAAATGAAATGTCACAGGGTCTCACAAGGACAGGCACAACAGAGAAAGTCCTCATGCGCCACCATCACTGGAGTATGCTTGTGGGCCAAGAGTTAAAACTTCTTCTGCATAAAACTTTGGACTTCCTTTAACTTTCTAGCTCTGTGCGCCCGATAAAGATCTAAACCGATCATGTCATTGGACAAGAGATAAAAAGGCGGCGTGGGGAGATAAGCTTCTGAACTGGACGGAGCTATGCATGAACTATAAACAGAGGAGGGCAAAGCCAGGACTCTGAGCGCTCCAGAACACGCGCCCCTTGGAATTCGCCACGATCCCTGCAGAGCCCCCGGGCGGCTGTGTCTGGAGCACTGGCAGCACGAGGCCTCCACGCCAGGGCAGGCCCCACACCCGACTGTCCGAGGTGGGTCTCCCACCTCAGATCTGAGCATCTCTGGGGGCCAAAGAGAAGAGCTCCTGGGCAGCTGTGTGGACACGGACCCCTGCGAAGACTCACAGCACAGTGTGAGGCTCGGCGGATGCCTCCCTGGCTGGCCAGCTGGTTCCTGTTCCAAAGGCTTCACAGTAAGTCTGACGACAGCTGTGGCCTGCTTACCGCTGAATGTTTAGATGAATCTAAGACTAGTCCCTAAACGATGCTGCACGATTCTGTGATATCAGAGGAATCCTTTCTTTAAAGGAAATTACAATCGAAAGAACGAACAATGGCTCTGCACTGCTTGGAATGTGAGCAGCCCAAAGGCCTGACACACTCACTCTGCTGGACCCTCACTTCTAGCCCTGCCCTCCCCACTCTGGGAGCCCAAACCACCCACCTCAAGAGGCCAAGCCATACAACTTGTAAATAAAGACTTTGGAAACCTCATTGAAAGCAACTGGAAATTTGAATAAGCCCATGAAAACTTAAAATGAGAGAAAAATGAGAGAAGAGCAAACCTGAGATTGCATTAGTCACAGACATCAGCGGTGAGTGGAGAGCAGGGGTCACTCCCCAGACAGTGTGGTAGCCCACGATGCCCGCCAAGCCAAAAGTGGTCACCATCTGGGAAAAGGCTAAATTGGGCGCCACAATGCCCAAACCCAGAATCCCAGTGAGACCTACAGAAAGAGAAGAGTGTGAGCTGGGATCCAATTATCTCAGGATTAAAAGCACACACAAATGTGAAATAGTCAATGCTTGTACATTCTGTAGCCAGTAAGGAGTCTTCCAATAGTGAGATTTTTTTACACATTTCACAATGGGGGGCAGGGGAAGCTAAAGGGATTACGAACAAAACTCGGCTTCCTGAAATAAAATAAGCTGTAAAGACCTAGTGAAATTTATGAGTCACCTTAATAACAATTTCCCCATTGTCCTCTCCCCTGTTTTGACTTTCATTGACAGTGCCACATGTGTATACAAGTGCTTTTGTCCCAGAATTAGAGACCTACATGGGATCTACCCAAGCATTTTCTACTTGGGCAAGACATGACCTTTATAAGGCAGGAGTGTTTTGAAGCCAATGTCATGTCACTCAGCTTTGGCTGAGGAAGAGGGATTTTAAAAGAGTAGGAAGGATTTCATTCACTCCAGCACCTCCCCAAAACATATGGCCTCTCCTCCACCCCCTCCACCCCTGGGACAGGAGTTTTGCAATTGCTCCTGAAGCTGGACTGGACTGCTGGCCGGGGCACTCAGCTCCAGCCTTAACACCAAGTCAGCAAACAGGATTTTACAAAGAAAATGAAAAAAAAAAAAAAACAAATTAAATTAAGAATGTGCAGAATACAAGCAGTCAGCTCTGAACATACATCTTTAATTATTGCCTTTCCTAATAGCAACCATGTGGACCGCTGTTCTGCAACAGAAGGAAGGGTTACCTAGTGGTCAGTAAAAACAGAATGCAAAGGGGGCACCAGGGAGCTGGAATTCAACTTTCTTGAGTAAGGTACTTTTTTCCCCCTCGATACAAAGTATTTCTTTATAAGTGGCACAGCTAGAACATCTAAGAATTGACATTAATTTTACTTTAGATCATGTAGTAAGACTGCAGTTTTAATTTATATTCCTCTACCACATATAAAATGCCCAGGGTTCCAATACATGGCCTGTTGACCATCTGGAGGGAGAGGAGACAGAATATTGTTTTGTGCTCTAATTAAACATCAGAGAAGCTATATAGAGTTGTGGTTAAGAATATGTTTTCATAAGCCAGACTGCCTCGTTCAAACTGTTGGTCTGCTGCTTGCTAGCTGTGTGATCTCAGGCAAGTTACTTAACTTCTCTGTGCCATAGTAACTTCTCTGTGGCATAGTATCATCATCTGTAAAATTATCAACCCTCTCTGTCCTCTCCTGGAAAAAGAAAATAATAATATGCCCACCTCACTGAGGTTTTGTAGAGAGTAAATAGTATATGAAGTATTTAGTGTAATGCCTAGCATTCATTAAACTAGCACATTAATCAAGCAGCACTAAATTATCATAATCTGGAGTCCATTTTTTATTGGGCATCTAAGATAAAAATCACCTATGTAAAGGTTTTTTTAATCAACTCTTTAGTAAACTAGTATCTTTTCTATAGTATATTTAATAATAATAATGTATTTCTATAGTCTTTGTAACAGAGGAAAGAGAAAGGCAGAGAAAAAAAAGAAAGGGAAAAGAAAGCAAATCATATTCTTTGGAGAATGCTATTCAAATAGATTCCTAACACACACATAAAAGAAAAATACTTGTTTTTATTATAAAGGAAAAAGTTTAAGGTAAAGAAAAACAAGTATCAGGCCATTCTTTTATTCACTAAAATATGCTAATTTCAAATCTATTAAAATACAATAAACCTCAACAAACAAAAGTGCAACCTAGAAAAATAAAACATCATATGTGCCTCACTGTATTTCCTGACGAATCGCAAAGAGAAATGGAAATTTACAGTCTTCCCAAGAATCCTCTCCAGGTACAATATAATAATCTGGTTGGTTTCTTTCTTTCTTTCTTTCTTTCTTTCTTTCTTTCTTTCTTTTTTTAAACAAGCAAGTGCAAGTAGGGACATTGCCCCATTTATTCACCATGTCCACAACCAGAGGCTTTCAGTCATCTTGCTGAGAATTGCTCTTTCTTCAAGAAGAGTTATATTTTTCTCTTTCAAACATCTGGGCTCACAGGGGAATTTAGAGAATGCTGAGGCTACAAGAATTATGTGCCTGCTGATGGTCCTTAATTCTTTATAGCTTGCTTTTGTTTTGTTTTTGCTTTGGCTCCAAGTAGATCTAAATAATTTTAATTCATCTGATGAGAGAGAAACCAATTTAAAAACCAAATGTCCATACTTCAGACTCTAACACTTCATAACCAGAATGAATATTTACCACTATTTTACAGCAACTGCTTAATGTTTTCCTAAAGATGAAAAAGTCAAAGAATTTGTGTTAAATTTTAAAGAAATGAAAATTTCAAAACTGAAATTTGTTACTAGGTGAAGAACTTAGGATGTTCGACAAAGAACCAAGGGCCACACCTGTCTCCTACTGTTTATTCTTCACCACAAACATGTGGTTCCCCAGTCTTACCCAACATGCAGACAATCATAACTGATGTTTTATAACTCATAAAGATAAATAAATAACCACATATATAGGCACTTAGCACCAACACAATCTGACACACATCACTACCCAATATATTTGATGTAAGATGAAACTCTTAACAGCTGTATTTTAAGTGTTTTCTGTGAAAGAAAAGCATTAACAGCCCGTCTATGCTTTCACACACATTTATTCCAATATCTAGCAAGTGCCTGTGTCTCTGGGGTAGGCCATCAGCGTGGTCCCCAAGGCCTCGGAGGTGAGACTAGTAACCCGTTTACGTAAACTTGCTTCTAACAGGCCCACTTCCTCATGGAATCCAAAGGAGGACAACAGAATCTCATTCACTAATTTTGACACTTAATGCATTTCTTACAAATCCAAACCATCAGGACCCCATCCTCATAAATGGGGCTCTCACCAGCTGTATATGCAGAAGCCGTAGTCATCGTCTTCCTGAAGGGGGTGACTGTAGCTGCTTTCTCAGCTTCCAGCTCAGCCACTGTCTTTGGTTTTACTGGGGCACCTTGAGGAATATTTTTTGGGGTGGGAGCGGGGAAAATCACTTCACCGTCCTAAGAGAAATTAGAAAAACAGACATTTTTTTAACAGTCAGTCCTGCATGTCAAAAACACAGAAGATAGTGACTGTGCTGGGGGTGGGGGGGAGGCTTCTTTTAAACATATTTTTTTTAAAGATTTAGTTTTAAACAATCTCTACACCCAACATGGGCTTGAACTTACAACCCTGAGATCAAGAGTTGCAGTATGCTCTACTGATTGAGCCAGCCAGTCGCCTCTTTAATGTAATCTTAAATGGGGCGCCTGGGTGGCTCAGTGGGTTAAAGCCTCTGCCTTTGGCTCAGGTCATGATCGCAGGGTCCCGGGACCGAGCCCTACATTGGGCTCTCTGCTCAGCGGGGAGCCTACTTCCCCTCTCTCTCTGCCTGCTTCTCTGCCTACTTGTGATCTCTGTCTGCCAAATAAATAAATAAATAAAAGCTTTTAAAAAAAAAAGTAATCTTAAATAAATTCATGTCACTTTAACTTATTTTATAAAATATGTATGTGTATATAAATACAGTATGTTTGTACACATGCATGGATAGTTTCTATATGCACATATATGGAAAAAACATAGACCAATCCCCTAAAAGGAGATAGGTGGCAAGGGGAAAGTTTAACTTTTACCTTATTCAGTTCCGGTTTTTTGTTTTGTTTGTTTGTTTTTCAAAAGCAATGCATATTTTGGATGAGTTCACGTGTATGTAAGCCTTTGTGATGTTTTTCTTTAAATCATTCTGCATTTCTAAACACTTTTTATGGGTATAAACCCAACACATCAACCCTTTATTAGATTTTATCTCAGTTCCAGCATATGATCCTTCCATAAAACAGAAATCTTAAAACACAGTTTTAATGAAAACGCAGGAGGGAACAGGTGTCTTCCCTTACCTTCATCACTACAGTTCCTCTAATGACATGACCCATCGTACCAAAGTCGAAGTCATCTTTCACTTCAAAATAAAAATTATCTTTGTCAGGGCTGATGGCCTTCAGGAGCTTGGTGATGTTGTTGGAATATAAGGTACTGGCCTGCGTGGCCATTCGGCTGGGAAGGTCTGTGTAGCCGATGTGAGTAACTCCCTACATAAACAAAACTACAGTCAGAAAGGTCAATCTCTTCACAATCCTTCTAGAACACGTTTCCGCCATAGCCAAGGCTAAGTTGTGAAATTACATACCTTTATAAATATATACACATCTCACAAACAAATACAGATTTCAAAAGAGCTTTAAATATACCTGTTTTTAATTTTAAAAATGTTCAGGCCTCAGTTTCTCTGAATACTTAAAGGAATAAACATTCCCTTACAAATCACTAAATACATGGGAGTCGGTTCGTACACGGAAGAAGCTGTTTGCTATACCTTATGGACATAAAGTTCTCCTGGCTTAGTGGTCTCAAAGTTTCCGCCAGCCTCAGCAGCTAAATCCACAACAACTGAACCTTCCTTCATTGACTCAATCATCTCTTTACTAAATAAAACTGGAGCTTTTTTACCTGATAAAAATCAAAGAGAACAGCACAAATTATATTATGCTTTCTTCAAACTCTTATTTCCTAATTATTATAGTTGTCTCTGGACACTCAAAAATGTTAACATCTGAAATTTTAATTCTTTCAAGATACCCCAAAAGTCCATCACACCGGCGAAACTGGTCATCCTCCTAGGAAGAAACGTAGTAAGTAGGAACTGCAAAGTCAACATGCAGGAGGGATCTTGCCCTTTACTTCACGCAACCCTGTTCTTCCAAATGGGTTTACATCCAAGGGCACTCATGAAAACACAAACATTTGGCCCATCTCTTTTTAAATGCATATAGTAAGCTATTAAGGAAAATACGTGTATCTGAATTGGACAATTCATAAAGATCACAATTGTCAAGGGAATATTCAATAATAATTTATGAATTAAATTAAATTATTAATTTAATTAAATTAAATATTTTCAAACATCTTAACAAACTTCACCAGACTTTCCCACATGTTTTATTAATCTACCTTCATTTAACACCGGATAACTTCAAGGACGGACAGAAGAATGCCATGAAATGAAAACAATAGGAAATCCCAGTTTGGGATTAGAATTGAGAATCACGCATACACTTTTATTCCCTCTGCACACTGTTAATTCTGCTTCTGGTGAGTTGAGCCTTATACTAGTGCTCAGAATATACTGGTAGATAAACAGAAAAGAACTCTGTTCTCATAGAACACTCTAGCCATGAGATAGTTCACACTTAAAATTCATTCGCTGACAGAGCATCTGGGTGGCTCAGTGGGTTGAAGCCTCTTCCTTCAGCTCAGGTCATGATCTCAGGGTCCTGGGATCAAGCCCCGCATCGGGCTCTCTGCTCAGCAGGGAGCCTGCTTCCCCCTCACTCTCTGCCTGCCTCTCTGCCTACTTGTGATCTCTGTCAAATAAATAAAATATTTTTTAAAAAATTCACTCACTGATTCTTACATAGAAGATAAAGCACCAAACGTTAAGATTTTTCAACCTAACCTATATTAGTAACATTCAACAGGGCCCACACCATCAGTATATTACAATGCTCAAGTTCCACGGAACAATATATGGGTTAGCCAAAAGACAAAGGAAATAAACGTGTGAGACTGGTAGTAGAAAAGTAGAGAGTTAATAGCCTAAGTATCATTGTCTCCTCTTTCAGAAAGTTTTCAACTCTGTTTACAGAATTTTAGGAAGACCACTATTGATTTTATAAATGGAAATAAATATAAAATAAAATTTGCACTATAATTATCTGTTTTTCAATCCACTTGGCTGGAATACATGTGATTCAAAAAAAGAAAAATAAAGATTTGTAGCATATGTGGAAAAAAATGGTTGTAAAGGTACAAAGGGGTATTTATATAGTACCTCTCTCTTTCTCAACACCAACTGTATACCGCCAAGATAAAGTCCAAATCCCAGGCCTCCTCTTGATGAAGGCCTTCCTGACTGGGTATAAGCACTCTTTCTCTCATGACTGCCCCGCTGGACCCTCTGTTCCAGCCACGCAGGGCCAGCTGTCACATGGTTTGTTGGATAACCCTTTGACTCTCCATGAAAGAGCAATGAGGAGGTATTTCCCCCAGAGACAACACTCTGAAGTCCTGGTGGTTTCACCACCTCTCAAAATTTTCTGGAAATATCCCTTTCCTCTACTCTCCCCCACTACAGTCCAACAAAGCCATCCTGGATATTTAAACTTTACTCAAACATAAGAATTTGGGGCTGCAACGAACATACATCTGAGGACTCTTGCCCCCACCCCCACCCCCAGAGGTCAGGCTGCTGAGCTCTGAGATAATATAAAGCTATGGATCACATGGTCGCATCCACGTAAACTGTCAAACTTCAAGTGCCAATGTGTACTTTCTAGGTGTTTCCGATCGTCCTTCTTCCTCTTTTCTAGTCCACGACCTCCTCTCCGTGAACCGGCCTCTTGCTTGCAACAGCTTTTCCTCACACCTTACTTGTTCCCTCCAGTCTTAGGGGGATATGCCTGATGGGGCAATCTGGGTCCAAATGCACCCCCTTTGACTTCTAACTGCCCCCACTTTAAAGGCACAGGCTTCACAAATTCAATTTGGCATCGAATTCCTCCCACCCTAAAAATTCTGGAATCCTTCCTTCTTCTGACCCAGCGAGCGCTAAGGATCAGTTCTGGACTGTGTCACCCTAGTGACTTGAAGTGGCCAAAAACATTTAGGCTCCCTAGAAAACATCCGATATACCACCGATTTGTCTTTGCTTTTATTCACTCAACCTTCACAAAACAATTAGGCACTGGCTGACACAACTTTAAATGCACACACTTGTATCTTAAAAAAGACAGTAAGGGGACGCCTGGGTGGCTCAGTTGCTTGGACGACTGCCTTCGGCTCAGGTCATGATCCTGGAGTCCGGGGATCGAGTCCCGCATCAGGCGCCCAGCTCCATGGGGAGTCTGCTTCTCCCTCTGACCTTCTCCTCGCTCATGCTCTTTCTCACTATCTCTCTCTCAAATAAATAAATAAAATAAAATAAAATTTAAAAAGATTTAAAAAAAAAAGACAGTAAGTATTCTGTCTATACTGTCAGTCTGAAGTCCATTCACTTTTGAAAGGATAGGCTATTCCTTCACATAAAGTAATTTCCTTAGTCAAATAACTAGAGGGTGAGTTAAAATTTATTTAAATCATGGAGGAATATTTAGAATACATGAAACAGTAGGTATAACTGCTGCCTTAATGTAAAAATAATTTTTATATATACATATGAATTTTATATATATTTTATATATACATGAAACACTACACATACTATATAGTTTCTAGTAAATTCTATGTTGTATAATATTTAACCATAGCAGGACATCTTGAGTGGTTAAGAATATTTTCTTCTTCGTGCTTTTATCTCCTAAATTTTCTGTAAGAGCTAGTTTTAATTTTGTAATTTAAAAAAAAATCAATAAAGGCTACAGGGAATACAATGATGAATATAACAGTGCAGCTGGCTTTAAGTATTCACATGTGGATTAATTTTTTGAAAATTCTAAAAGTGTAGAAATGAAAATTGAAAACAGAAGGGAAAAAATAGAGCCAAAAGAGGAGCAGAGTACATAAATTTGGAACATAAAAGTTCCAAATGAGCAAATCCTCAAAGAATAGTTCAAGAGGAAGACTAAGAAGGCAATTTCAAAATACTGTCTTACCCTGATGGCCTACTAGGGTAAAAACGTAATATATGATAAATGTGACATCACAAAATGGAAGGAACAAAAGGTATAAGATGATCAGTGAGATATGGGGGGAGGGGAATCTACCCAAATCTAATATCAGACTTCAAACTAAATTCTAAATTCTATTGATTAGAATGAATTATAAAAGAGAATGAGCCTTTGTGGCACCTGTGACTCAATCAGGAGAGCATGCAACTCTTGATGTTGGGGTCGTGAGTTTAAGCCTCACATTGGGTGCAGAAATCACTTAAATAAAATTTTTCAAAAGAGAGAGAACTGGAGCACCTGGGTAGCTCAGTGAGTTAAGGCTCTACATTCAGCTCAGGTCATGATCTCAGGGTCCTGGGATCCAGCCCCCCATCGGGCTCTCTGCTCAGCGGGGAGCCTGCTTCCTCCTCTCTCTCTCTGCCTGCCTCTCTGCCTACTGTGATCTCTGTCAAATAAATAAATAAAATCTTAAAAAGAGAGAGAGAACCAACCCATAAAGAAAAAGAAAAAAGGAAACCTTGGTGAATCTCTCTCTAGTCTTTGAATTAAAAAGTATTTCTTAAATTAGAGCAATGGGGAAAATAAGGAAAACATCAATAGATTTAAATATGAAATGTGTATGTATTATACTCCTCAAAAATCAATATGACAAAAAGTTAATATAATAAAAATTTAATATGATTCAATATAATAAAAAATTTAATAAAGACAAAACACTAAGATCCTAATACATGAAAAACAGACACAAATGGTCAATGCTAAAAGAAATGGTAATGACCAAATTAAAAAAAAAAAGTTCACCCTTATATGAATCAAAGTTACAAAAAGTGAGATACTTTTTTTTGTCTCTCAAAATGAAAGAATCAAAAAATCCTAATAATGGGGGGATCCAGATGGCTCATTCAGTAGAGCATAAGACTCATCATCTTGGGGTTATAAATTCAAGCCCCACACTGGGTGTAGAAATTACTTAAAAATAAAATCTTTTAAAAATCATAACAATGTTGAAGTGAAACAATTAGCTGGATGATCCATTGATGAGATTATGAACTACGTAAAAGTTTCAGGAAAGCGTAATTTACCAACATGTATCAACCAGCCAAAAATGTTGATATCCACTCAACCAGTAATTCCACTTCTAAGATTTGATTAATCCCAGGGAAATAAATGAAGGCACACATGATGAAATAACACAGAAAAAATGTTAGCACATTATTTTTAATTGACCAAAAGTGGAATTAAATGAAAAGCCCAATTTTGTGTTAACCATTGAATAAAATGTGGTGTATTAAAATAAGAAAATCCGCCCAAAATTAAAATATATATACAAAAATTTCTTAATGACTCATCATGCTATATGAAGGAGAAAACTTATGATAAAGTACTAAATGGGAAAAATGAGGGGCGCCTGGGTGGTTCAGTTAATTAAGTGCCTGCTGTCGGCTCAGGTCATGTTCCCAGGGTCCTGGGATTGAGTCCCACATCAGGTTCCCTGCTCTGCGGAGAACCTGCTTCTCCCTCTCCCTCTGCCTGCTGCTCCCCCTGCTTGTGCTCTCTCTATCTCTCTCTCTGTCAAATAAATAAACAAAATCTTTAAAATAAAATAAATGTGAAAAATGAAAATGATATTATATCCTGATCCAACAGGATAAAAATGCATGGAGGGGCACCTGGGTGGCTCAGTGGGTTAAAGCCTCTGCCTTTGTCTCAGGTCATGGTGCTGGGATCAAGCCCCACATCGGGTTCTCTGCTCAGCGGGGAGCCTGCTTCCCCCCTCTCTCTTTGCCTGCCTCTCTGCCTACTTGTGATCTCTGTCTGTCAAATAAATAAATAAAATCTTTTTAAAAATGCATGGGAAAAAAAGCTAAAAGGAAACAGTAAAATGTTAATAGTACTTTGCACTGAGTAGAGAGATCACAGACGATCTTTATTTTCTACTTTGTACTTTACCGCATTTCCAAAAGTCACATACTATTTTTATAAAATAACAATAATAATAATAATAATAAAGTATTCCTAAATAAATAAAGTACTCCTGTATAATCACAACCAGTTTCTTCTCTAGGTTGAAGACATAAATTAAGAGTTGTATTGGAAGAGGGATACCTGGGTGGCTCAGCGGATTGAAGTATCTGATTCTTGGTTTTGGCTCAGGTCATGATCTCAGGGTTGTGGGACTGAGCCACAAGTTGGGCTCCACAGTCATCCTGGGGTTTGCCCGTCCCTCTCCCCCTGGTCCTCCCCCAACTTGTGCAGTCATGCTCTCTCTCTTTAAATAAGTAAATAATCAAATCTTTAAATAAGTAAATAAAATCTTTAAAAAAAGAGAGAGAGAGAATTGTACCAGAAGAGTTAAAACAACTTAAAAATGCCATTAGACCAATCTATTTACTTACCAGTTGAATATTGCTACAGCAAATGAAGCTACACAGTTAGGACAGCCTTTCAAAGTGCTTCTAAAACACTTACAGAGTGAGACAGAGACCTAAATAAGGATGGGTAGCAAACAGGAAGGTTTTTATAATATAAAACACAGAGAATACTATATCCAATTGTTTAATTCAAATCCTTCAAATATAAAGAGATGTCCCATATGCCCTAGAGACAGTCTGGTATAGATTCTGGATATAAGAATAAAAAATCAAATGATCATATCAAGTGTTTCAAGACATAACTGCAGAAGTCAGAAGAGTTAATTAAAGGGGAGCCTGGCATTTTTCAAAGTGCTAGAACAAGAAATCCTAAAATTTTTATAGAACCAGAAAAGACCCCAAATTGCTAAGGAAATGTTGAAAAAGTAAAACAAAACTGGGGCATCACATTGCCTGATTTCAAGCTTTACTACAAAGCTGTGATCACCAAGACAGCATGGTACTGGCACAAAAACAGACAGAGACCAGTGGAACAGAGTAGAGAGCCCAGATATAGACCTGCAACTCTGTGGTCAAATAATCTTCAACAAAGTGGAAAAAAGACAGTCTCTTCAATAAATGGTGCTGGGAAAATTGGACAGCTATGTGTAGAAGAATGAAACTCGACCATTCTCTTACACCACACACAAAGATAAACTCGAAATGTGAGACAGGAATTTATCAGAATCCTAGAGGAGAACACAGGCAATGAAGCTACACAGCAAATGAACCTATTCAACACTGGCCACAGCAACCTCTTTCAAGACACGTCTCCAAAGGCAAAGAAAACAAAAGTGAAAATGAACTTTTGGAACTTTATCAAGATCAAAAGTTTCTGCACAGAAAAGGAATCCGTCAACAAAACAAAGAGGCAACCCACGGAATGGGAGAAGATATTCACAAATGACACTACAGACAAAGAGCTGATATCCAAGATCTATAAAGAATTCCTCAAACTCAAAACTCAAAAAACAGATAATCACATCAAAAAATGGGCAGAAGACATGAACAGACATTCTCCAAAGAAGAAATGCAAATGGCTAACAAACACATGAAAAAATATTCATCATCATTAGCCATTAGGGAGATTCAAATCAAAACCTCATTGAGATACCACCTTATACCAGTTAGAATGACCAAAATTAACAAGATAGTAAATAACAAGTGTTGGAGAGGATGTGGAGAAAGGGGAACCCTCTTACACTGTTGGTGGGAATGCAAGTTGGTGCAGCCACTTTGGAAAACAGTGTGGAGATTCCTTAAGAAACTAAAAATAGAGCTTCCCTATGACCCTGCAATTGCACTACAGGTATTTATCCCAAAGATACAGATGTAGTGCAAAGAAAGGCCAACTGTACCCCAGTGTTCATAGCAGCAATGGCCACAGTCGCCAAACTGTGGAAAGAGCCAAGATGCCCTTCAACAGACAAATGGATAAAGAAGATATGGTCCATATATACAATGGAATATTATGCCTCCATCAGAAAGGATGAATATCCAACTTTTGTATCAACATGGATGGGAGTGGAAGAGATTATGCTGAGTGAAATAAGTCAAGCAGAGACAGTCAATTATCATATGTTTCACTTACTTGTGGAGCATAAAGAAGAACATGGAGGACATTAGGACAAGGAAAGGAAAAGTGAATTGGGGGAAATCAGAGGGGGAGATAAACCATGAGAGACTATGGACTCTGAGGAACAAACTGAGGGTTTTGCAGGGGATGTTGGGTGAGCCTGGTGGTGGGTAGTAAGGAAGGCACATATTGCACGGAGCACTGCGTGTGGTGCATAAACAATGAATCTTGGAACACTGAAAATTTTTAAAAAAAAAATTTTTTTTAACTAAAAATAAATAAAGGGAAGCCTGGATGGCTCAGTCAGTTAAGCATATGGCTTCATCTCAGATCATGATCCTGGGGTCCTGAGATCAAGCCCTGCATCAGCTCCCCACTCAGTGGGGAGGAGTCTGCTTCTCCTTCTGCCCTCCCTGCCACCATGCTCACGCTCTCCCTTGCTTGCTCTCTCTCTAAAGTAAATAAAATCCTACAAAAAAAAAGAAAAGAAGAGGAGTTAATCTTCTTAAAAGGCAGTAAGAGGTGTTTTGTTTTGTTTTGTTTTGTTTTGTTAAGCAGGCACCACTGGGCTTTCCCCTTTGTCATTTCTGTTAATTTTATAATTTTATCTGCAAAACAGCTACACAAATAGACCAAAATTGTTACATTTCCTCAAACCACCTCCACTGAAAACAACGACAACAGAAAATATGACAGAAAAAAATCAACAAAGAGAACTTTTTTTTTATGTACTTCCTGGCACAATGCAAACTGTGGCTAAGAGATCTGACCTGATGTCCAACTTCATGAAATATTTCTTGGTTCCTCCTGGTTCTTGGACATCACATTCATGGTAAGATTATTCTGTTCTCTCCCAGTGGGGGATGTTTGTCTCCATGTCTTAGCCAAGGCAACGGTAGGACATCGTGCCGTCACAGTCATCATTCAAATATTCATTTTTCCATTCACTCAACTACTATTTAGTGCCTACCACGTTCAGGCTGGATAGGGAAGGTAAATTTTCCCTGTAACTCTGAAGACTAATATTTTAGGACTGAAAGAAGCTACATTCAAAGCTTAGTGAACAGTTACATTATCTAAAACAGTTGAGGTATTTAAAGCAGTCATCTAAAAATTTTCATAGCTTCCTAATTGGTTGGCCATTATTCAGGGTGAGTGGGGATGGCACAGATATGGGTGAGTATCCTTGGATCTCTGTGTGCATCAGAATTGGCTCCAGGCTGAAAAAGTGCCTCACCTGTGCACCATTTCTAGCTGTGTGGATGTACGGCTGTGATCCACACACATACATTCCTAAACATGACTGAAGTCACAGTTTAAGAATTCATAGAATTCTTTTCACACTATGTATCTTCTCATTAAGTGAACGCTAAGATGAAGTTTTAAAAGTATTAAAGTTAGAAACTTCCAGAGGTGCCTGGCTGGCTGAGTCAGTTTCGCATCCAACTCTTGGTTTCAGTTTGGGTCATGATCTCAGCGTTGTGAGACTGAGCCCTGCATCCAGCTCCATGCCCAGAGATGAGCCTGCTTGAGATTTGCTCTCTCCCTCTTCCTCTTCCCTTCCCCTTCCTGCTCACTCTCTCTCTCCCCTGCTCCCCAAATAAATTTAAAAATCTTTGGAAAAAAAAAAAGAAATTTCTAGAAAAAATTACTCATTTCTGAAAACAGCTTTAGAGGCACCTGGTGGGCTTCGTTGGAAGAGCATGTGACTCTTAGTTCCATCTCAGGGTCATGAGTTCAAGCCCCACATGGGTATAGAGTTTACTTAAAAGGAAAAAGAAAGAAAGAAATAAAAATAGCTGTAACAACCAGGGCTATATAGCAAAAAAATATATCATTGCCCTCTCTGCAAGATGATATTCAGAAGAGGGATTTAGCTTAAACTGAATACCAATGAGTAAAGAGTTACCAGAAAGTTTCAATATATTATACCTCACTGAATAAACCAGGCTTAATATGATCATCTGAAATCAATAAATTCTCAGACTCTACCGGGAAAAGAATCAAGCCCTCACAGACAACTTTAATCACATCAAACAAACAAACAAACAAACAAATTAAGAGGAAACCACTAAAAATATTAAGGACAAGACACCAAGGGGAGCCTGGGTGGCTCAGTTGGTTCATCATCTGCCATCCGCTCTGGTCAGGAGCCCTGCTCAGGGAGCAGTCTGCTTCTCCCTCTGCCTCTGCCCCTCCCCCCCACCTATGCTCTCTCTTGCTCGCTCTCCCTCTCTCTCTCTCAAATAAATAAATAAAATCTAAAAAAAAAAAAAAAGACACCAAGATGAAATGGATTTACCACAAAATTCTGTAACGATTCTAATGAAGTTTTAGCATTATTTACTGAAATTATTCAATAGTATGTAATTGGATCGGGGAAATTCCTGACTTCCTGACCTATAAGGCATCCAATTAGACAAGCTCAAGAAACACTTTCTGCTTCAACAAGGCCATAGTATATTTAACGATATAGTAGCAAAGACATTAAAATTATAAATTACAGAATATATTTATCCAAACCAAAAGAAATATCTCATGAACAAGCACTACCAAGACCAGGAGAATTTTTAATGTAATGTAATACTATACATTGATTCAATGGCAAGTACAGCATGTAAAAACATTCTGAACTACAGCATCTATACATGAAGAAATGTCATTATTAATAGTACATAATTTTGCACTGAGTGCTGTTGTTTACCCAGCACCCACTTTGTTTGTCCTCTGGTCACTACTCTGATTTCCATTTTCTCCACACAGTGTAGGACCTTGACCCCAGAAACCACTCCAGATGCAGGCTGGTTGCCCTAAGGGTAATCTCATCACCTTATTAGTGACCAGTTCAGAAATCCAGATGTAAGCCAAGGGGTTTCTCATTGCCTTGTCTCCGTGAACTGGCTCAGAGATCAACACTAACGCAATGAAGGCCAATAAGAAGACGGGAAGGTTTGCTCAGGGCTTCTGAAAAAGAAGTTTCCTTCCTCTTCAAGAGGGAACCAGCGGAACTGACCTGTCTTGTCCTGTGGGCATTGTGTTGGGCACGCCAGAGGGCTCAACCCGCTGCTGCCTTCCAGCACTGAGGACAGGGCCAACTCACCGAGCAGGGCAAGACAAGAGAACACAGGAGCACAGTGAAAGACCCCTGATTTCAGCACACCTACCCACACTTCTGCCTGGACTTCCTCTGCATACCTAACCCAAGAAATATCCTTTCTGTTTAAGGCAGAATGTGCAGGAATTTCTGCTTCTGACAGCCAAAGTCATCATAATCAATACATAACAAAGGCTCTTCTGGAATTTCAAAATCACAAATGGGGGTGAAAGCTTTGGCTTTTAAGCTATAAAAATGCCTACAGAGAAGGACAAAAGGGTTTTTATACACTTAGGTATACCTATGAGAAAAACAGATAATTGATTATGTAATTGACCAGAAATGGCAAGAAACTGCAGAGTATGTGATCCATGGGTCTTTCATCTACTTGGGTGGATTTAGCCAGCCTCATGGTGCATGGAGCAACATACTGATTCAACCCCTCCTTCTATGTTATCACTGGCTAAGCTTTAGACAGCTGTGTTGGCAAACAGAGATTCTAACCCAAGCTTAAAGAGCCAAGCAGAGTATTTAACATGTGAGTTCTATTCATAAAAGTAGAGACCAGTTTTCTCTGCACAATTAATTATTTGTATAAGAAACAGAGAGAAAGCCAGGCCAGCTAAACCTTGGCTTTTACAAATTGAATGCCGTGAGATATTTCTAAATGTAATACTTACGAAATGTGATTAGTCAACAGCATATTTTAGCAAATTAGAGAAATCCCGAAAGATTTATTTAATGAAAAAAAGCTAAAAACAAGCTTTTTTACCTAATTATTAAAGGACACATTCATAAAAAATTTTTTAAGGATTATCTTAATAATCCACCTCTTATAGCTGCAAAATTCTGTACAAATAAAAATCAAAATTTGTCAAGATTTTACCATGGCTCCATAAGCAGTAGGAATTCTTAAAAAAACAGTCTACCATATTTAAATTGTAGCGTGAAAGTATAATGTTCTTTTTTTTTAAGATTGTATTTATTTATTTGTCAGAGAGAGAGAGCACAAGCAGGGGGAGCAGCAGGCAGACGGAGAAGCAGGCTCCCCACTGAGCAAGGAGCCTGATGGGGCACTCGATCCCAGGACCCCGGGATCATGACCTGAGCCGAAGGCAGATGCTCAACCAACTGCATCACCCAGGCACCCCAGAAACATATCAGGTATACATTCTTAAATGTGTAACATCTCTATTCTTGTATAAATTACAACATTCTTTGTGTTCCCTCCAACACATGCTTAGATGTACCTTTGCTACCAAAATGCCTTAAAAACTGAAGCAATGAATATATATGACACATTCTGATTTTACTAGTTTTATAAAATCATTAAAAAGATTTTTTTTTTAAATAGAAATAATACTGCTTATTTCCAATGTTATTCAACTTAGGTCAGGATGAGATTACCTGACAAAAGAGCCTTAATGAAATGCATATCTTTGGAAAATGCAGTTTTTCAGGGAATGTCTTAGGCATTCCACAGAGTCCTTGAGACTGTCTGGACTTCCTATTAAAAAAGTCAAGGGGTGCCTGGGTGGCTCAGCTGGTTAGGTATGAATCTTGATTATGGTTCAGGTCATGATCTCAGGGTCATGAGACAGAGCCTCAAGTTGGGCTCTGCACCCAGTGAGGAGTCTGCTTGATAGTCTCATTCCCTCTTCCTTTGCCCCGCCCCCAGCTTATGCAGGCGTGCACAGGCTCGTTCTCTCTCTCTCTCTCTCTCTCTCCCCCCTCTCAAATAAATAAATAAATAAAATCTCAAAAAAAGAAAAAAAGAGGTAAGTTTTCAGTCCTGAGTACCATTTGTAAAACCAGGCATCACCAATGGCAGAAAAGAGAACAATGCTAATGCTCTCTATGCCAGGCCCTACATGGGATTGTTTTCTTCATCTACTCATGAAAGAGTTCTACGGGATAAAAATTTTACCCCATTTTCAGAGATGAAGACTTGGAGGTTCAGAGAGACACATCAGCCAGCTATCAGGCAGTGGACCTAGCATCTGAATCTACTCTATTGGGCTCTAAATCCAAGATCTGATCCCCTGTGAATACATTAAACATGAGATAAAACTACAAAGTGAGAAAAAGGAAAAAGCTATTAGCTGCTCACCAAAATCCATGTTTGTTTTGGGCTGAATTGTGTCCCCAGAAAATTCCTATGTTGGAGCCCTAACCCCTAGTACCTTAAAATAGGACTGTATTTGGAGCAAAGGCCTTGAGAGAGATGATTAAGTTAAAATGAAGCAATTAGGCTGGGCCCTAGTCCAGTCTGATGGATATCCTTAAAATAAGAGAAAATGTGGATACAAAAAGAGGCCAAGACCATGTGAGGACACAGCAAGAACAGAACCATCTACAAGCCAGAGAGGACTCAGAAGAAACCAGACCTGCCTATGCCTTGACCTAGGACTGCCAACCTCCAGACTGTGAGAAAATAAACACCTTGTTAAAACTGGGACTTTCTTAGCAAAATTAGCTACTACTTAGCTAACTAATTAGCAGACTAATACAATGTTCTGTTATTCCTGCACATACAGCAAAGCAACAATTCCCAGCTTCTCTTAACAGTTAGGGTTGGCCGTATGACTAAGTCTTCCGAAGAAACGTGAGCAGGAGCCATAAGTGGCATTTCTAGGCATCCTATGCACATTCTTCTATGTCCCCATTCCTTCCAGATGACTGGAAGAGAAACCGTGCCTAGAGTGCCCTTCAGAGCCTCATAATGATGACGACAGCTACACTGTCCTACCTGAATCTCCAGACAACCACGTGAAGGAGAGTTGCCCACCAGTGTGTCAACCGCCCATTCCTGTTAACTGAGCAAGGAGTAAATTTCCATAATGTCTGAGCTTTTGCCTTGCTTTCTTAGAACAGCCAGATCACTCCAACACGGAGGCACAAGAAAGTATAGGGAGAGTGGAAAGAAGGAAAATACTGAAATGCATGTGGAGGGCCACACTAGCTGCTCGCAGTAACTCCATCCGGGGTTCTTCCCCAGAGATGGCCTCGGCCTCCCAATCCTTTTCAACTCAGGGACTGCCAGGGATGGGAACACAATGCTTCCAATCTTGCAACACACTTTTGGAGAAATAACAGACCAAACCAGAGTATAATTCTATGCCATAAATTTTCCTAGCAGACCATTTGTTAAATTTGGCCCAATAACTCACTAAGTGTGCTCAAACACACTCTCAGAAGTCACGACTGATAAATGGTAATGAACACTCCCCATCTTGGCATCTTCCTCCTGATGACAAGTTGCCCTGTTTGTGCTGAAAGCTACCAAGAGGTGTGTAGACAGCCTGTGGTTACCAACCCTTGATATTGCAACACTTAAGTCTTTCTCTCCGTCCTTCAAAACTCTCAAAACAAATGAAAATTCGTAGAAGTAATATTACAAAATTCCATACAGCCATATGATAAATTTAAGGGAGGGAAGGAAGACCCATGAATTAGATCAGTCAGTAAAACACAATAAATAATTAGAAAAGAAAGTTAGAAATGACTGATCTCTATAGTTTTGTACTGTGAGATCCTCTTGCTTACAGAGAAGGAAAAGACCAGTCTCTCTAAACAATAAACATGGACTTTGGGCCAAAACTCCGTAGAGGCATGAAAACAATATTATCTTGGTGGTTTTCACAAATGGGAGAGTATATCACTGTATCAATTATTCTCTTGCCTGAACATAACTTTGAACATTACTGTGAAAAACTATTCTTGTGTGCCGTATTTCTACTCATCGGGATAGATAGATTTCAAAAAGACAAGTAATGTCAGATGAAGAACTAATGCTGATTTTTGAGGCAATGGCAAAATATCTCCAGTTTGCTGTCCTACGCAAATAGCCTTTACATGTCGGGGAAAACAGCCCCTCCCATTTCTCCAGAGTCATGTAGAATGATCACAAGTATCCTGTATAGGGTATATTCTACAGACCTTACCTAGTATAGATAAAAAGCATCATAATCTATATTGTGCCTAAAAAGATGTCCCAGCTTATGTGACCTATGAAATTATAATTTATAATCACACAATGAATATCTTCCTTTCTGCCCAATAAACACTTTCTAACTCCTAGACAGACCTCCTACTACTTCCCAGTTCTAGCTCCTGAGAGACCTAGCTAACCACCTCAAATTACAAATGTGGCAAGTATTCTGGTTTTGGAAAATTTTAAAAAGCTAGGTTCCCAGTCTTAAGTTAGCCTTTGCAGCATTCTGATCCAAAAGTTGAGCCAAGAGAGTGTTCTTTCTCTCATTCCTTGGACAGCACCGAAAAATAAGAGATATAACAACGAAGACCTCAAGATGGCACCCACAACAAGACAGATGCTGAAAAATCTCGAGTCTCAAAAAGTTTAGCAAAAAAGATTATGAACACAACCTGAACATGGCCAGAGGGACTTATTTTTTAATAGTAGCCCCAAAGGACAAAGAGCCAGACAGGGAAGTTGGGTAGTCTTCCCGTGTGTGCAGAGCACCACAAAACGGGACTGTCAGCCCTGTCCTGAAGCTACCTACATTAAGTGACACTAGAGCCTTTAACCCTTCACCCACCCCAATCTAGGGAGTCCAGATGATGGCACAAGTATGTGGTACAAAATGGCAGCATAATAATTAGCAACCTCCAGAGATATTTCATTCCACATACAATCTACACAAAAACAATGTAATTGTTCTTTCAAGCCCGAAGACTGAGTGTACCTTGGAGGATCAAAAATTTGCCAGCTCCGTAAGGTTGCTACCCGAAGCTAGCTAACTGCCCATGCCCCCCTCTGAGTGTCCTTATCCAAATCCAGTCCTGTGTGCAGCCTTCCAAGCACCTGTGTCCAAGCAAGTGAGCTTGGCCAACTTCTGACGTTTGACTTAATCCCCTTTGGATCCACTCAAGGAAACTTGAGAATAGCTTGTGTTCCGAGAAGTCTTTCAGGACCTCGACACACATCAGGTGATCCATGCAGAGACCCAGGACATAAACCAGTCAAGGTACAATGCCAAGGACAGTTTTTCAAAGGGTATTTCTGCTTTTAAAAAGTCTTTTCATCTTTTCGTTGAAATGCTCACGCTTTCGGGTCTCAGGATAAGAAAGATCTTTAGAAAAATCATCTTCTTCCTCATAATATTCCCACCAACTTTTCTCTTTTATTTTGGCTTTCAAAAAAAAAAAAAATGTAGGGAGACTTGCGTGGCTCAGTGGGTTAAGCCTCTGCCTCTGCTCAGGTTATGATCTCAGGGTCCTGGGATCAAGCCCCGAATCAAGTTCTCTGCTCAGCAGGGGGCCTGTTTTCCCCCTCCCCCTCTGCCTGCCTCTCTGCCTGCTTGTGATCTCTCTCTCTCTGAGTCAAATAAATAAATAAAATCTTTTTAAAAAGGGAAAAAAAGGTAACAGAAGACTAGTCCTCTGGTCAGCCACTTCATCTAACTTGAACATGCTCTGAACAGATCACTGTTTCAGAAAGGACAGAAGACAGTAGAGGCTCAGTGGAACAGATTAACAAAATGTCTTTAACAAATCCTCTTTAAGACTATTACACAATTTGATCTTTTACTAAAGTATACTTACTATAAAGTCCTTATTTAAAAAATAAGTATTATTAGAGGGAGTAGGCCCTAAAAAGAGTATGTGTTTTATACAAGAAGTCTTGAGTTGTATTGCTTACTTTAGGCTTTATCCCCAATAATAATTCTATATACTATGTCCAAATTATCTGATGTCCAAAAAGAGCATGACTTGACTAAAACCAGCTTCCTGTCCGAAATCATGTACTCCAAGAGGAAATGTTTTAGCACCCTCTACTGGCCACTTGTTGTACCTATTCAGCTCATAACCTCTCCCGAACATGCAGCTAACTTCCAAAGGTCAGATGGGGACTACAGCAAAGACCACCCCAACCCTCCTTCAACATCCCTCCTGTGCAATAGCTGGGCCACAAGCCACTACCACAAAAGGAAAGGACAAAATCCTTCAGCACTCTCCTGCCACTGCTTGTTCATGAGTCAGCTGACTTCACCAATACTGCCATGAGCCCCTGGCTGGCCTGATCTGCATCCACCTCCAGTAACCAACCCACCTCATTTCTAGACTCACAGATTCTTCTATGGGTTAACCCTGTGTCACTAGCCCATGCCATCTGCTTCCCCTGGCCAGCTCGGGTGGGCTGTGGGTGTCTGGAGAGACCAGCTCGCCTATCTGATATCCTCTGGGTAAACAGAGGACAGAAAGAAGAGCTTGGGGGACACATTTTCCCCTAGAGGCTCACAGATGTGGTGTCACTCAAGTTCTTGCCCTTGCATACACATTATTCAGCTGGGGGGTTGTGGGAAGATGCCAGAAGAGAACTTCTCCTCTCCCATGACCTCATGACAAAGCAACTTCTAATTTTCCACTGTCCCCTACAGAAAGCAAGCCTCCTTTAGAAGATTCTAACACAAGTAACCATTAACCCTCTAAGCTCTCATTATCTGGCCCACTTCCTTTCAGAAAGGAAAATAGTAGAGTTAGCACGGTGGTCATAGCAAGGAAAGGGAGAAGAGGAGGGGTAGAGCATTTCTTCAAAGCTGAAATCTTGCTAGATCAAGCTACTGTTTCCTGATTAATAACTGCTTACTAAACCAGTAAGGTCTAATCAATCATCTACTGAGAGAAAAATATTCTTTAAAGAGGATGTGGTAAAGGATTGGAAAGTAATTCCTGCCATCAAAGAGCTTGCAATTTGGTTGCAAAGACCAAACATGCCAAAGGAAATGATTTTAAAAGTGATAAAGTGTCACATCCTTTAGTAAAAAACATATACCAGAATTCCCAAAAACATGCACACACACACCAAGTCCCCTTCTCTCTCTCTCTAGTGTATGGAGAAATGGTTAAAATATTAATAATGGTCATCTCTGCTGCAACTTCTGGTCTGTACTTTTTTCTTCATATTTTTCAGTACTGTCTGGATGTCCTACAATAAGAATGTAGTATCTTAACAAAGGGAACAGAAATAAATTAAAAAACCAATTCATCAAGGGTATCAACAAACGAAATCGCTTACAAATATAATACGATATATAGAATATGACTATGAACACAGTTACATAAAAATATATAGAAAATAAAATGGATGCCACTATTAATGATCCTCTTTATCCAGGCAATTTTCGTCCATTCTGGCTTTCATGTGCTTTCTCATTTTCTAGAAAGTAAATCAATCTTTACTTAAAGAAATTCCAATGTTAAACAGCTTTCACCGTCCTTTTGAAATACCACTAGTCAAAGTGCTCTGCTGATAAGCGTGAGCTTAAGGACGTACCTGGAATCAGCGCTGTGCTGATGAGAATGTCCACCTCCTTGCACTGTTGGGCAAAGAGTTTCATTTCAGCTTCGATGAACTCTTTGGACATCTCTTTCGCGTATCCTCCTTGTCCCTCCCCAGATTCCTTCAAGTCCACCTCCAAGGGCTCAGCACCAAGAGACTTGAACTGCTCCAAAGCTGCAGCTCTGGTGATTATTGAAGGGAAAGCGGTGGTTATTTCAAGCCCTTAACAGAAATCAAGATCAGCTTTGACCTACACATTTGGGGGGGGGGGGGGTTTGAGGTTTTTCTTTTAAGTTTTTACTTATTTAAATTCCAGTTAGTTAACATACAGTGTAATATTAGTTTCAGATGTACAATATAGTAAGGCAACACTTCCATACATCACCCAGTGCCCATCACAACAGGTGCACGCCTTAATCCCCACCACCTGTTTCACCCATTCCCCCACCTACCTCCCCTCCGGTAACCAGTTTGCTCTCTACAGTGAATAGTCTGTTACTTGGTTTGCCTCTTTTTTTTTTGCTTTTGTTTGTTTGTTTTGTTCCTTAAATTCCACATATGAGTGAAATCATTGTTTTTTGTCTTTCTCTGACTTATTTCACTTAGCATTAGGCTCTCTAGCTCTATCCATGTCACTGCAAATGGCAATACTTTATTGCTTTTTATGGCTGAACAAAATTCCATTGTGTGTGTGAGTGTGAGAGAGAGAGAGAGAGTGTATGTGTATACCACATCTTTCTTATCCATTCATTAGTCATTGGGCGCTTGGGCTGCTTTCATAATTTGGCTATTACTATGTTGCTATAAACATTGGGGTGCATGTATCACTTTGAATTAGTAATTTTGAAAAAAAAAACTAGTATTTTTGTATTCTCTGGCTAAATACTCAGTAGTGCAATTGCCAGATTGTAGGGTAGTTCTATTTTCAAACTTCTGAGGAACCTCCATACTGTTTTCCAGAGTGGCTGTACCCGTTTGCATTCCCACCAACAGTGAGGGGGGTTCCTCTTTCTCCACATCCTCACCAACACATGATGTTTCTTGTGTTGTTCATTTAAGCCATTCTGACACGTGTGAGGTGATCTCTCATTGCAGTTTTGCTTTGTATTTCCCTGATGATCAGTGATGTTGAGCATCCTCTCATGTGTCTACTGGCCATCTGTAGGTCTTCTTTGGGAAAATGTCTATTCATGTCTTCTGTCCATTTTCTAATTGGATTGTTTGTTTTTTGCGTGTTGAGTTTTAAGAAAAGCAAACTGTATATATGCAAAATTGGACATTTTCTTTTGATATCTCTGACTGGGCTATCTCAGTTATTTCCAAAAGTATGTGCCACTTCTACAAAAATTAATTTTTCCTGGAAAAATTAAAACTATAGGGAATTCCAACTTCTACTTACTTCAGTCACAAAAGGAATTTCACTACTGATAACTCCAACAATCACTTCTGATTCTTGGGGCCCCACTATCAATAATGATGTGAACTCTGACCTACATTAAGATTTGACTTCATTCAAATCACTCAAGTTGAGGTCTTCGTTTATAAATGTTCTGAATTAGGGTGACCTCTCTCTCATGAATGACTCTTAGAAGTATTTTAACAAAGTTATTTTTTGTCCCTAGTCCTCATTAAACTGTGCTTGAAAAAAACAACCTATAAGAGGTATAAAGAGCCAATACATTTAAACTACATAAAAATACATTCAGTTTAAAAATAAATAAACACTAGGGGCAGTGGGGTGGCTCAGGTCATGTCTCCAGGTCCTCAGATTGAGCCCCACATCAGGTTTCCTGCTCAGCCGAGCGTCTGTTTCTCCCTCTCCCTCTGCCCTCCCCCTACTTGTAGGCTCGCTCTCTCTCTCTCTCTCTCTCTCTCTCGCAAGTGAACAGGAGATCTTAAAAATAAAAATATAAATAAATAAATAAATAAACACTAGCCATGCACCATGTACTGGTTGGAAAACCAGAGCCAGCAAAGATCTCAGTCACGCCGGATGGTGTGTTTGACTTGTCAACACCCATCCCCCTATAGTGAGTCCCAAACATCCCTGATGACAATGATTATTTCAGGGGCTTGCTAAAACTTCAAATTCGTAGGCCCCTTCCCAGACCCACTGAATTACAATCTCCCTCAGAGAGGCCAGAAGCTTATTTTTAGCAAGAGCTGTGGGTAATTCTGGCCACCAGGGAACTTGGGGAAACTGTGGTCTGAGCCTCCCAGTCCCCAGCAACCACTGGGGTCAGAAAGAACAGACCCAGTGAGTAGGACATGATTGAGCAAGAGGTCTTCACCTTTCTGCTGGCTTGAACAAGGAAACTTCAAGCCCAGATTGCCTGCAAAAGCCAACCTGAGCCAAAGCTGAAGACAACAGAAAGGACAAAAAGAACTTGGTCCTGGAAGGCACCAATGCGCTGCTGACACGAGTGTGAAAAATGGAGCCCTTCCCATGAATTTTCATTTAGGAGAGCTAATACATTTTCTCAGAGTTTAAGCCAGTTTGAGTTGTTTTCTATTCCTTACAGCCGAGGGTATACTACTGTTTACCAAGTTTTAGAAATGTCTACTATTTTTAATGAAATAAGATAAATATAAAATGACATATATGTGTAAGTGATCACAATTTTGATCAAAAGGTATCTACATAAATATCTGTAAGAAATGATGCCCTAAAAATCATTAGCAATTATCTAGCTGGGAGAATTACAAAAGGCATTTTTCTTTTCTTCCTTATGGTTTCTCTGTATTTTTCAAAAATGTACATGCATAATCAGAACCATAAATGCTTTTTTATAATTTTTTAAGATTTTTTTATTTATTTGTCAGAGAAAGAGCGTTCACGTGAGGAGGGGGAGCAGCAGGCAGAGGGAAAAGCAAGACGCAGGACTCGATCCCAAGACCCAGGGAATAACTGACTGAGCCACCCAGGCATCTCCTATTTTGGAATCTCTGCCTTCAAAATAATTATCATTTAAAACTATTATAATATATCAAAATGTAAGACATGAATATTTTTGACCCCAAAATTCCTCTTCTAGGAATTTACCCTAAGGAAATAATGAAATCTCTCGAAATACATATGTTCTGACACAGAAAATACATGCAGTATTGTTTATACATAGTAAAAATGTCCATTTAAAGGGGACTAATTAAGTAGGTCACTGTAATTCCACACAGTGGAATCCTATGCAGCCATTAAATATATTTGTAGGTAAGTAAATATCTTCATGATCTACTGTTAAGCCAGTTAACTAGTACTATCAGTAAAATTATATTTTAAATTAACATGTAGAAAAGGGAACATATACAAAGATGTTAATAGTTCTTTGCAGGGAATAGGCTATTTTCACTTTTTGTATTATTTTATATTTTTCTGAATTGGGGAAATAAGCATGTATTATGTTTATGATACGAAATAAAACTGAATGTTATATAATTGATTATATCTCTTTATAATATGTAAAGCAGGGCTATTTATCTCTACATCATAGAGATCTGTAAAGAACAAAATAAAGCATATAGCACAACGCCTGAGAGAGTAAGCATTAGAACAGGTGTCCAAAAACTACAACTCCTGACCTGCCAATTGTTTTTTCTTTTTGTTTTTAAGATTTTATTTATTTATTTGAGAGAGAGAGATCACAAGTAGGCAGAGAGGTGGGTGGCGGGCGGCGGGGGGCGGGGGGGCAGGCTCCCTGCTAAGCAGAGAGCCCAATGTGGGGTTCGATCCCAGGACCCTGAGATCATGACCTGAGCCAAAGGCAGAGGCTTTAACCCCTGAGCCACCCAGGCGCCCCTGCCAATTGTTTTTGTAAATAAAACTTTACTGAAACACACACATATATACACACACACACACAAACAGAAATATAAAAAAGTAAAGCTATTGTTTTCTAAACTTCTCAATGTAGGCATTCAGTAGGATGCTCACTATAGTTACGAGGGGAATCTCCTAGTTATTGTTTGAAAAAAATTTTAAATCACACCCCTTTAATATCACTGAGCAATGAGTTGTCCTTAAGGTTTTAGGATGTTTATCTGAAAATATATATTATTCAGTCTTCCAACAAGAATTTGTAATCGTGTGTTTTCTAATACATTTGGATTTCACATTTATATATGATACCAATCTCCAGTCTCAAAATAGTGATTAATGAGCTATAATTCTTAGAAAAGCATTATATCAGTTTAGGCACATCTTTCTTCGTTGTGTACTTGAACTATCCTAATGAGCGGTAAATGGAGTTAAGCAACAGCCACCCTCAAGCTATCAGCTCTGAATACAATCTAAACCAATGACATCAAAATACCTAATAAATTCTCAGTAGCTGTCCCAACATCAAGTTTCAAAACCTCTCTAAGCCAAAAATACACATTTCCACTTTAATGCTGCTTACTGTCACTACAATGAAAATTTGCACAACCTCCTCCCTCTGGGTTTGGCTGTCTTCAAAGACTTCACATCAGCAAAATTAAAAATTAAAAGACATCACTAATGACAGGCTTGACTCTGGTTATCCTTGTCTTGCAACCTGGTTACTTCAAAAATGCCTTTTCTCATGTGAGCAGGATAGCTTTCCATCAGTATATCACTTCTCTAAACTCCAGGTAAGCCCTGACAACCATGTTCTATGGAACATTCCTTACTCCAGAAATGCACACTCTTTCCAACTTTGAATATTGCAAATTTTTTGGAAAATTTTGATCATTCTATTTTCAAGATTAGCCATGGTATTATTCCTTTACCAATCTCAACTGATAATCACCTTATGCTTCAACCTTGAAATAGTATTCATACACATAAATGAAAGCCACTCTCAATAAACATTTAATAAAATCCAGTATCTAGTATCTTCTAAAATGAAGAACAATTTTAATCAAAATTTTCTTTAAAGAATTATAGATAATGTTGATATACCTGCTTTAAAGTACACTGTGAACCTAACTGGCGACTCTCCCCTAGAGGCTCTACTATTGCCCAATCACCTCTATCTGCTTCCAACCATTCAAGGCAGAGTATACCCCTTACCTCTCTGCCACCTGTCTGTTCTCCAAAATGTCTCTAATGCTGACTTTTTTTAAACTAAACTCTATGCCCAACATGGAGCTCAAACTCATGAGGCCAAGATCAAGTCACATGCTCTACTGCTGAGCCAACCCAGTGCCCCCAAAATATCTCCTCTACTACTTTTTTTCTTCAAACTCACAGATGTGGTGGTCACGTCCTGCCTGATTTGTAAATGCATCCTGAACAGAAAGAGGACATGGTAGAGCAACATATCACAAACTCAGGATAGGATTAACTCTAGTCCCACTGCTAATCCACAGAAAGAAACAAAACTGAATGCAAGTCTTTTCTTTTCAAGTCCTCTGCTTTTTTTTTTTTTAAGACTTTTACTTACTTGACAGAGAAAGGCACAGCAAGAAAGGGAACACAAGCAGGGGGAGAGGGAGAGGAAGAAGCAGGGCTCCCATCAAGCAGTGAGCCTGATACCAGGCTCGATCCCAGGACTCTGGGACCATGACCCGAGCCAAAGGCAGACACTGAACGACTGAGCCATCCAGGCGCCCCCAATTCCTCTGCTTTTTAAATGATTTCTTCAGTACTAAGTCTGGGCCCTTCCATTTTTTTTTTTTTCCCACTAGATAATATTTTTCCACTTCGAGTTAACATTGAAGAAGCAAAAATAGTTTTAAGTGGAAAGAGCTTATAAAGCAGTTCTCAATGTGCAACTGCCATTTATAAATCCTAAGGAAAGCATAATACCCACCTGAAACAAAATGCTTTTGCCTTAGCAGCAATCACTAGGAAGGCACATACCTGGTGTCAAATCCTCGAACAATTGCACCCATCGACTTCGCCGCACCTGCAGAAGCCAGCCCAGCAACACCACCACCAACAATCAGAATCTATGGGAAAGGGCAGAATGGTATATTTTAAATAAAGTTCATTATCAACTGATTGTGAAAAACCACCAGCTAATAACTGTCAGCGGCTAGGGCACTACACAGTTAATTCAGTAACATACCAGGTGTGCTGGTGGTGAATAGCCCTCAGTTAATACACTGAGTGGACAGACAACTCTTTAAAGGAACCACCACTGTTTTCACAAATTCATCAAAGGACCACCTCACCTGCTGGCAAAGGCCCACAACCTTCACTGAAAATAGACAACCAGCCTCTCCAAGTGGAAGCCACGTACAGTCTGATGAACAGTACACACATTAAAGATTACTAAGTCTTTCCTAGTGTATAAAAGCTATGTGTACTGAAACAAATTCCCAGCGTAGCATTCTAGCTACCTCTCCCCTCTCAAATGTGAAGGTTTTTCTATGTTCATAAGATGTCAAAATAAGTTTCAAAGATGGGTACAACTTTGGTGAAATAGCTACTCTGCCCTGTATTTGGAGCTCAAATGCTTCTGAAAGAACAGCAAGTGACGAACTACGTAATTCTGAACCATTATGAATGAACCATACCACGGCAACACAATGACTCTCCCTAGCCATGGAAGGATCAGAGCCAAGAAAACCAAAGAATTCCTGAGAAACAAGAGTCGCCCCTGCCTTCTAAGAAACACAATAAGAGTAGTGTTGTCTCTAGTCTGGAATGGGCCTTCCAGAAAAAAAGTTCTATTATACTCCCCAGTCAACTGAGGCAACTCCTTGTGGTTGTGTTTAAAAAAAAAAAAAAAAAAAAGCCACCCACAGACACAGAAACAGTGCAGCTTTATAAATTCCCACCTACCCATCATGTCCCTATGTCCTTCTGCCTCTTTAAGAAGCCTAGTCAACCCATGCTCCAGGGCCCCCCTAAGCAAGTGTTTTAGAAATCCTGTGAATTCATCTTGATGGTGATGGTTTAGGGTTTGGGGGGTTACTCCACAGAAAAGGAGACAAAGAGAGACCAAGGAGGCTCTGGGCTCCAAGGCACCCACCCCACTTCACACTATGACAATGTGAACTAAGGGATGCTTCAGGTGAAGCACCTGCCTTCAGCTCAGGCCTGGGATCAAGGCCCAAGTCCGTTCCCTGCTCAGCAGGGAGTCTGCTTCTCCCTCTTCCTCTGCCTCTCTGGCCCTGCTCCTGTTCTCTCTCTTGCTCTCTTGCTCTCTCGCTCTCTCTCTCTCAAATAAATAAATAACATCCTTTTTTAAAAAAAAACTAACAAAAAAAGAATATGTGAAATAAAAATAAAATATCTAAAAATCACAGGACTAGACCAAGCTATCCTGAATCAAGAAATCACACACACACACACACACACACACACACACACAAAAACAAACAAACAAAAAAAACCCATAATTTAAAAGCCGTAATTGCACAATAATAAAGCTGTGTAGATCTCACAACAGGAATTTATTTTTTCTGCAGCACCAGGTGAAGAAAAAGACACAGAGATTAAGGGGCACACTCAAATCCTGACTCAACTACCAACTAGTCCTGGGTGACCCTGAGCAAGCCATTTGGTTTGTGCAACAGAGCAGTCAAAACACCCCTACCCAGATGGCAGTTATATTAAATGATGGAATCTAAAGCTTTGACTGCTGACTCACAGACCACAGACATATACTCGGGAAACAGGGAAGGCCATGGGAAAGAAATGACCTTTAGGAACATTCTTTATCTCCAGGGTGCCTGGGTGGCTCAGTCAGTTAAGTGTCCCAATTCTTGATTTTGGCTCCGGTCTTGATCTCAGCATCGTGAGATCATCAAGTCCTATGTCGGGCTCCACACTCAGCATGGAGTCTGCTTGAGACTCTCTCCCTCTGTCCTTCCCCTCACTCACATTCTAAATAAATAAATAAGATCTTTTAAAAAAGGGATATTCTTCATTTCCAATCACTTAACGTGTTCCTCCTCTCAGCCTGCCAGCTCAGTTAAGAGCGCTAATTGTGCGCACAACTGTTCAAGCCAAAACAGGAAGGTCATCTTGAGGCTTCCCTTTGCACGTTTCCACCTCCAGTCCACTAGAAAGTACTCTTGGTGTCAACTCCCAAAGATCTCCCAATCCATCCCCTTCTACACATTGCTCTTGCCACTGCCTCCCAGGGCACAACTTCCACCGTCAATTCCATACAGATCTTGCCTTCCCTCTCCCCCCTACTAACCATTCTCCCAAAGAACTTCCATACGATTATTTTTTAATTCTCATGAGATAATTATATATATATATATATATATATATATATATATGCCTCTGTCCCTAATTCCTGACACAGAACTCCTAGAACCCTTATAATTTCCAAAACCAGAAAAGCACTGGGAACATTTTTTGCTCTAATAACTCGTCTGTGACCCCAGTTCATGACACAGAGTTCCTAAATCCCTTGGAATTTCGAGGGTGATAGCAGGATCTTCTGTTCTAACAAGCTGACTCTTGGTGGGCTCCTGGATGGCCGCTGACAGCTGCTGAGAATTTTCAGCCCCACCTCCCATTCTCCAGAGAGAGGAGAAGGGTCCAAGGAGTTAATGATCAATTATGCCCACATGATGAAGTCTCCTTTAAAAATCCCAAAAGTACAGGGTTTGAAGAACTTCTGGGTGAATACAGGGAAGTGCAAGAGATAGGAGCGTCCACGGAGGGCACGGAAGCTCCACGCCCCTTCCCACCTCCCTTGCCTCAGGCATCTCTTCCATCTGGAAGTTCATCTGTACCCGTTATCATAACCTTCTATAAATTTCCTGAGTTCTGTGAGCCGTTCTAGCAAATTAACTAAACCCAGGGAAAGGATTGTGGAAACCTCTGAATGATTTACAGTCCGTCTGCCTGTAACAACCTGGACTTGGCGAATGGCATGGGAAGGGGGGTGAGGGCAGCCTTGGGGGACTGAGCCCTCTACCTGTGGATCGCACACTACCCCCAAGGAGATGGTATTAGAAATAAGTTGTGGGACACACTGCTGGTGTCACATAGTTGCTCAGTGTAGAGAAAGCCCCACACATTGGGTGACCAGAAGTGTCAGAAGTGAAGTGTTCTATGGGACAGTAGAGACACAGAAGCAAAAGTGAGTTTTTCCAAAATGACCCTGAATTAGACATTTCCATCAGCTGTAAGAGAATCTGAACAACCCTGACAAGAGAAGCCCAACATCATCCAGCTCCAACCTACCTTTCCACCAACTCACATCACTTCCCACCTTGTTCACTGCACTCAAAACCAATAGCCTTCTTTATCCTTCTCTGTTTCATCTCAGGGCTTCATAGGTGCTGTGCTGAACACCTGGTTCGTTTCTCACCATCCTTTAGGTCTCAGCTCAAGTGTCAAAGGAGCCTTCCCACAGTCCTAGTGAAAGCAGCTGGCCCCCACAACTTACTATCACACCGTCCTGGTCCTTTCATGTTTAAGATTATCTCATACACTTGTTTGATTTATCGCCTCACTGTGGCCCCTACTAGAGTGTAGGTTTCATGTGGCAGGGATCTCGTTTGCCTTGTTCATTCCGCAGCTTCCAGAATAGTGCCTGACCTATCATAAGCCATCAAACGAGGCTCGTGAGCTCATTCTAGACAAGGAAGAACCCTCCGTATTTATAGGAAACCCAAATAAAAAGTTATTCAATCTACCTTGATATCAATGCCCCCCTAGTGTCTAATTCTTCAATACCAAAAAACTATTTCTGACGGATGACCACAGTCCCTTAACCTGTGGTTTAAATTCTCAGTAAAGACAGTCTCTATTCTACCTTCTAAAAGCTGATTGATTCTCCTTCCTTTAAGCCTCTCGTCTTCTGTTTCACATTTTAATCTCTTATATATTCCCAGCTTTCCTCTTAGTTTCCACATTCCTCAGGAAAGAGTCTAACCAAAACTGAGTAACAGGTTTGTGCATCAAAGCATTCAGCCAGTTTAAAAACAACCTTGAACTGCTGGCTGCCATGAGTGCCAGACCTACTCTTAAGATCCTGACAAAGAAATCAAATGGAATCCCTTCAGGGGCACCTGGCTGGCTCAGTCAGAAGAACATGTGACTCTTGGTCTTGGGGTCATGAGTTCGAGCCCCACTGGGTGTAGAGATTATTTAAATAAATAAATAAATAAACTACCCCCCCCAATGTAAACCCATCATATGTCACATCCCTGTTATTTTTGCTAAATTTCCTTGCTGTGTATTCTGGCCTCCATTTAAACCACTTGCCATTTTCCTCACCTGGCCTTTTTTTAAGGCAATATACCACCAGATTCCTCAAAGCTGCCATATCTTTTTTTTTTCCCTTTCATTTTTTTTCTGGGAGATTTATCTCGTATGAGTTCTCAGTTTGTATAATAAAGTACTTAAGAGCAGGAAGCACCAAGGAAACCTGTGCCGACAGACATCCTCTTCAGTCCTATTTCCTCTACCCAGACAATGTGCTTCCACCGTCATTTCGTGGATGCAGGGCTGAAGGGTTTCGAAGCAATCTCTCTTCCACCCAGCCATCCCCACAGCTCATCAACGGCCCCTCTCGGCTTTCAATCTAGATTAAAGAAATCACACCCCTTCTCTCTGCCAAGGACCGGGATGACACCACCTCCCTTCCCTCCCCCCTCCTCTTAACCCATTTTTGAAGATAAGGGAAAAAACTAAGACAATCTTTTCTGTGAGTGAAATGTAACAGCTGGAAAATCGAGAATTTGCTGAACTAAGACAATCTTTCCTATGAACCAAGTGTCACAACATTGTGAAATCGAGAACTTACTGAATGGTATCCTGAAGCTTTTTTTAAAAAAATCAGTAATAAACTAATAAACATGCTACACAGAACGAGTTACCCAAAACACCTCCAAGAATTCAAGTTAGCAAGTCAAAAATGGAAAAACACTAGCATTTCCAGAAATGTCCGTAGGTGCCACAGGGTTATTAGTGTGAAGTCAACATGGAACAAAACTTTTAAAACAATTATAGTTTAGTACTATTTAGTACTACACCTACTCTCACTTTTCATCCATTCATATTATAAAGAAATATGCAAAGTTTTTCCTACCTTAGCTGGAGGAACTTTTCCAGCAGCTGTGATCTGACCAGTAAAAAACCGTCCGAAATGATTTGCTGCTAGTACAACAGCTTTATAACTGAAAAAAATAAATATTTCCATGAAATGAAAGATCTTAGACTCCTCTATTATCCTACCTTGCCAATTAAGCTTTCTTTAATCGTCAAAGAAAAGTCACTAACATTTTCGAGTACCTATTAGTACTAGTAACTACTAGTACACTAGTACACTAGTACTAGTACACAAATACACGTACACTAGTACACTCACATGTTCCCTGGGTCCTGGCTGGAGTGCTGTGTACAGAGGAGACTAAGGCACTTTCTGCTCGGAGGAATGTGGCTCAGACTGAGGAATCGTGGCTGCCCTGGGGAGGGATGGGAGTAGCTGTCTGAGGGTAGCCTGTTCCGGACTTTGCTAAAGAGTGGGGAAAATCTGGAAACAGATGATGCTTCTGAAATCACCTCCTCTAAGAGACTAGTTGAATTAGGTTTTAAGCATGAAACCTGTCAAAAACCATTCTCACTGTTGCATGGATACCTACTCCTTTAACCTCCACCACAATCCTGTAGAAAGGTACTGTTACTACCTTCATTTTATAGATGAGTAAACAGAGACACAGAGAGAGTCAGGGAATTTAAAACAAACAAACAAACAAACAAAACACTTCCCTTGATCAATAGTGGTTGAAAGCATGAGATGCTGAGACAGACTGCCCTCAGCTCAGGTCCCAATTCTACCACTAACCAGGCTTTGTGACCTTGGGTAAATTTTTTTAATTCTCTAATCCTTGGTTTCCTGGTCTATAGAGTGGGGGGAAAAAAGCATCTGTCTCTTAGTGTTTTTGCAAGGACTAAATGGAATAATGCAGGTGAAGCTCTTGGCACAAAGCCCGCCACAATAAATGCTTGGTAAATATTAGTGTTTCTGACTAAAGAAATACTCTGTGCAAGAAAAACTAGTAAGATATATCAATTTTCCTTACTAGGATATGTTTAACATATTAGAGTGAGTTCATTTTCAGATCATTTTATACCTTAAAGACACTTCTGCAGTCTCACTTGATAACATACACACAATTAATATCACAATGCAAGTGTGTAATAAGATTTACTTGCTAGCTGACAGTAAGACCTTTCCCTGATCCTATTTTTATAAAATAATACTTGATAAGATAATGGATGCAAAAGTGTAAAATAGTAACCACTATTACTTTGAGTATTATTATAGCAGGAAAATAGTATTTTAGAGATTACGTTATTTGTTAGTCTTACTTCTGAATCCAAGTCATAGAAATTTTCAAAAAGCAAACTTAATAAAGATTCACAGGCCACTGTAAGACACTGGAATATTTCAAAAGATTCAGTTGATATGCTGAAAAAATAACAAAAATGAGATGGAGCACACAGGAAATGTACAAGAAAATGTTGATGGGGGAAAAGTAGTAACAGTTTGTCCTTTTTTTGATGAGAACAAAATAGCCCAGAAGAACATCAGTGAACTGGAAGGAGTGTGTCCTCACTGTAACATGGCTATGTGTGTGAGTTTGACAGTGATTTATCACATACTGTGTGGATAAGTATACCAGAAGATTCACCTGCAACTATGCCCTTTGTATATATCAAATGAGGACATAAGATAGTGATTCTTTACACTGTACCCCGTAAATCCCCAAAGGTTCAAATTTCAGCCAGCTCTGGAGTCATTTGAGGAAGGGTAGAGAATAAATATGTTTCTGGACACCCCTTCATCCCTCAATTTAAGCAAGGCCACTCTGCTCTTCCTGGATTTGTTAATATCGCCTCATAATATTTCATTTGCTCAAAAGATTCATAGTTAAAAACCAGTGATCTAGATCCATTCTACAGAAAATATTTAGTCCCACAATACCTAATGTAACTTTTCTACAAACTAAGTAATATGGCAAAAATTCTGTCCTTTGGTATATACTTTGTATCACAAAAATCATCTTCCAAACCAACCATTTGCCATATTATAGTAAGAATAACAAAATGTGTTTTCAATTTGTCCATTCTGTCTTCCACTTTTCTATAAAAAACGGACAGTTGAAACCCAAAGTAGAATCTCTTTACTCTATTGGCCTATTTGACACACTACATCTAAGATATAAAACCTAAGAAAAACTTCAGCTCATGTGTCAGGCCATAAAAAGCTTTATTCAAGTTAGTCTCGCTTTCAAGCATTGTTTATTTAACCATTTTCATCTGTCGGTGCCTCATTTATATTAGCAAACTGTCACCACCAATGGTTTTCATGCTTAAAACCTAACTCAACTAGTCTCTTAGAGGAGGTGATTTCAGAAGCATCATCTATTTCCAGATTTTTCCCACTCTTTAGCAAAGTCAGGAACAGGCTACCCTCAGACAGCTACTCCCATCCCCCCCCACCCAGGGCAGGCACAATTCCTCAGTCTGAGCCACATTCCTCCGAGCAGAAAGTGCCTTAGTCTCCTCTGCACACAGCACTGCAGCCAGGACCTGGGGAACACGTGAGTGGCAGGCAAAGATAAGAGGACAGAGTTAGCCCTCAGTTAGCAATATGGGTTTTAACAGCAGATGAAACTTCTTCAAGTCCAGAGATTCTCCATATTCATTAAATAGTTTATGAATTTACCTAAGTAAAACCTATTTAAAATGGCAAATACTAACATGTACACATTAGGTTGAACCATATGAAACTGCCAATATCCAACCATTTTTACCTATAAAAACAGCCATTTATAACAACTAAACTTACTGTGGTAATCATTTCACAATATACTGATAAATCATTATGTTTATCCCTTAAACTTATACAAGGTTATAAGTCAATCATCTCTCAATAAAACTTGAAAAAAAATAGCCATCTCAAGATCACATATCACAACATATCACCAAAAATAGGCATTTCATGTAACCACACATATGTAGAAAAGAGTCTATTCCTCATACAAATAATTTCATAATCATTTGCTCAGGGCAAGGAAATAAGGCTTCTACCTATGAAGACTAAAAAAGAGTGCAGAGCAGACTATAACATGAAAAGTCATTTCCTATAACTGTGAAAAAATAAAATAAGCCTTAAAAATAAGCAAGCTTTCAAAAAGCTGCGATCTCCAACAAGTATTACAGGTAAGATCCCTGTAAGAGAGAAAAGCTAAAATGAGCATGTTTCTAGAGCACCAACGTACTTTTGTTCAACTAAAATGTAAAAGAATTGACATACCCAGCAATGTTGGCCATGGAGCTTAGCGCGTCATATCCCTGAGCAATTGTGACTCTTGGAACCTGGTCCATTGCCAAAACTGTAGTTTTTCTTTTAGAAAGTTTATTTAGCAAGTCTGGATTTTGGGCTGGGTAAATAAAGCTAATCAGTGTTCCCGATGTCTTTAAAAGGTCAGCTTCGTGAACACCTAACGTTGGGTTAACCATGGGGGCTCGTACCTGAGGGGAAAAAAGTCACGTCACTGATTAAAAATGTAAATATCTTTACCATATTTTTAAGTAACTAGGACAATGTAAATAATATGCCATAATTAAAATAACACTCCAGAAGTAATCTTTCGGCAATACATTTCTGATTAAATTCCTAAACGAGGTAAGGAACACAAAGATCTTTGCCATCTGTCCTCTGATTGATGACCTATGAACTGGTCTGAGTACAGAGCATACTATTATTCTGGTAAGATTAAGAGATACTAGAAAAAATGGACAGGGAATCTTTGTCGTGTGTTCTTTGATTCTTGCAAATTTTGGCAAGCACAAACATCTGGAGTGGCAAGGAGTTAAGAACAGTATAACCTAAACTCTCCACTGTCATACCTATAGATTTATGTCACCTTAAAATTCCAGGGGAATATTTATGGATGAACACTATTCAAACTAGTAGCCTTGCTGAATTGCACTTAAGCAAAAAGCAACTCTGTCCTGGGAAGAAGTATCAAATAAGTCAATGAACATACACACCATATGTTAGGAAGTTTCAAATGTCCATGTTCTGAAATCACATTTTTTTTAAATTCCACCTAAAAAGATTTTTTAAATGTGGCTTTTCTTTTTTTTTTTTTTTTTTTTAATTTCTTATAGCCATTTTCAGGGACCTTAAATGACTTCAATATCTTTAAGGCTGGTAACATGGTTTACTACCACCAGCTTTTCCTAAGTTCCTGCAGGCATTCAGGTAAGCCAATTCATTGGCTGGCTTTTAAAATGTGTTTTATATCCAAGTTTAAAAATCAGCCTCCAATTAACATGTATCCTTTCATTAGCTCTCATTTCGCAGCCATGTTCTTAGGCAAGTAAGCCCAGAAAACAATAGCTCAGGGACTTACATTTTAAAAGGAAACCGAAACACAGACACTGGGTCAAAACTTTCATTCCACAGCATTTCATCTCAATTTACCTATGAGACACCTTTATTGGTTACTCCCATGTCAGTTGCTGCTCTAGTGATGTATGTGATTTTAATTAATTAATTAAGGTTCTGTACTTAATTAAGACTCTCTGGCAAGGTCTATTTTTCCTCAGTGAGAATCTATAATATAGATTTAATAAAAATTAGAGGACAACTTTGCATTAATGCTCCTGGCCCCTATCAAATGCTCAGCTGAAACAACTGGCATCTGAGTGATTTAAGTCAATAGAATGCTTCCCTGAATGTGCTTTTTAGATCACTAGTTCCATAAGATAGTAAAGGCTTGATTAAAAAAAAAAAAAAAACAGGTCCCAAAGCCAAGTAGCTTATTAATGCAAGCATAGAGTTATATGTTTCAATATTATAGGGTTTCTCAATGCATTTAACATGCTCCTACACACGGAGTCTCTAATAAGAACACAAAGCATTTCCAAAACTTATGTGTACCCTACCCTACCAACCCTTTACTGTGGGACGTCTCAAAAGTTTTTGATCCCTAGAGCAGATATTGGAATGGATTATACTTATTTTTCTATCTAAGCTCTTTTAACATACTAAGTATATCACTAAGCATCTGCACATCTAAACATTCTAAAAGCTTTAGTTGAATTACAACTTACCTACATACCATTTATTTTACTATTAATGTCTACAGCAAAAAATTTTTTGTCTTCTGCAAAAATCACTAAGACTCTACCCAAGTTATTCAATAGAGATTATGAAAAAAATTATGTGACTGATTCATCTTAGAAATTAATACACACACACACGCACACACACACAGCTCGTGTTTCCTAAAAAAGTAAGGAGCTTCTTTCAGCCTAATGATCATGCTTCTATGATCCCTATTTTCCTCCTTGTCTTGGTTGCAGAAGGCTTAGGATTTAAGTTAATGCTCCCCTCTAGTAATTATCTCTGCTAGACTTGGGATGCAATCTCTTCCTTCCTCTATATGAATTTTTACTTTAGGTTTTACATCTAAAGTTCTTCAGCACAGAGATGCTATTGTATATTAAAACCTTTTATTAAAGTAGGTATGGCTACTCTCCACTCAGCCCCATGTTGCTTTATCCAGGGCAGCGCTGCCCTCTCTAGAAATAGCATTTATGTCAATTACCTCACTGATCCTTCTATGAAACAGAAGATCACTGTACATTCAGTCCCAGGAGGATTCCATGCCTTTTTTCTATTCCAGTAGCAGTTAAATACTCACCGGTAGGTATTTTAGATATATATGAACCAGGAAGTGCAAATTCTCCCCAGCGAAAAAAAAGGGAATTCCCACAGGACAAATGTAAAAAGGAAGATCACTTTCTCCTTTCGTGGTTAACCATGGATCACACTGCCTGATAAAAGTTCTACTGGAATATGAAGAATATTCACAACATGCAAGGATTTCTCTGAGAAAAGGCATTGTTTGAAAATATGAAGAGACACAGCAATAGAGTAATATAATTTTCTTATGAAAAGTTTTTTAAAAGTCAGCATGCCATAAATGAGGGGGGAAAAGAATAATTACTTTGACCACCAAATCAGAAGCCAGCACTTCCTTCACCCCTTGGATCTGGGCACCTGCTGCTCTGTAGTGATCATCAGAAAACTTAGAAGCTTCACCAGCACCTGATTCCACGACAACACTAAAGCCCTGCTTGACCAAGGCCTGAACACCAGCAGGAGACAAGGCCACCCGCTTCTCATTTTGGAAAATCTCTTTGGGGACACCAACAGTCAGTTGTTTATATGGAATTCCTACAAAGGTAAAAAAAAAAACAACATAAAAACAAAAATGGGCAGTTTGTTCAAAATATACTACACATACAAGTTACAGCTCAACATAATGTTCCCAATTCATAGTCATACTGAGTTTTTTTTATCAATGATGGAAAATATTTATGCCCGTTCCCCAGAAAATACCCAAATATTTCATTTAGCCAAATGGCTCTCTTCAAGGCACATGACTAGATTAGTTTAGCCTTAGGGGGGGAAATGGGTTGTGAAAATCAATCAACAGGCAAATTCCACTCTTCAAACGACCCCTCTGGGGTTTATGGTCTCCTTGTCCTTACCTTTAAGGAAGACGGAAGTAATTTGCTGTTTTGAAGAACTACGCTATACTAGACACTTTGGTGGCCTGCTGCACTCAAGAGTTTCCTTCCTGGCCATTTGACCACAAGAAATTCCTCATAGATTTCCAAGGTTATATCCTGAGACTCTACATTCTTGGCCACAGCTGATCAGACCAAGGATCCACAGCTGGGTCAAAGATAACAGTCTACAGGCCAGACACCTCTGATATGACTTACACAGGAACTGCCCAAGGACACTCTATGTTGGCCAGTGATGATTCAATCCAGTCAGGTTCTTTCTCAGGGAGTCTGAGTGCCACAGAAAAGGACAGAGGGAGTAAATGGTACAGAAGCTATTTGGAAGCAGTCTAGAGGTAATCAAAGGGAGGTATACAGCAACAGCAGTAGAAACATTAGGAGTAGCGATACAAAGATGAAAGATGAGCCATAGCTATGAAATCCAGAAGAACATTCTACTTTTCCAAGAAGTATATGAACAGTTTCCTGGGCTTCTGTACTTCCCAAGAACACGTACAATAAACCCTCATCACAAAATATATCCTAATGGGATCTTGTTCCTTGCAAACCAAAACAGCCTGTATGATATACGTAAAGTATTTATAGATGGTTCTGAACAGCTTTAGCCAAAGTAGATTAGTTTCTTCTGTTGTTTTACTCAACATGCAGGCATAAATAGATTTTTTTTTAAATAAAGATCTGCTTCTATATGTTTACTAAAGCTTAGGAAATCTATTCTAACAACTTACACTCTAAATATACATAATAAAAAAAATTATCTCCACAGAATAACAATAGTCATTAAGTGAGGCCTTAGAGAAATGAAGTCAACCTAAAAATACCTTCACTTGATCACAGTCTTAGACCCCATACTCCATAATCAGTAATAACTGATAGTAAGCCAAAGGCAAAAATACGATGAATCTTACTCTCTACTTAAAGAAGAGGGAGGAAAATAATAGAAAGCTGGAAAATATTTTGGATTGATGTGCAAAGTTAAATCACACTTGGAGTTTACTTATCTGACAACCTCAGATTACCTAGGCCCTATTATACCATAAGTCAAGGAAGCTACCAAAGATGAATGAAGATTCAGGAGCCAACCTGAAAGGGCATACGCTTGGCCAAATAAGAAGCAATCTGAGCAGGAAAGAGAATAATGAACTGCAATGTAATAAAACACATCCAAGTGAGCTAGTCATGATACTCAAAAAACAAGAATTTTTAAAAAGCTTCGCTAGCCAGCTTTAGCAGATGTGTAGAAAGCAGAGTAAGGGTCTCCCAAAGATAGCCACCATCTAATCCTCAGAACCTGTGGATATGTTAGGATACACACCAAAGGAGAATCAGGGTAGCAGATGGAATTAAGTTGCTAATCAAGTGGCCCTGAAACAAGGAGATTATCCTGGATTATCTGGGTGGGCCAGATGCACTCACCAGGGTCCTTAACTGTGGAAAAAGAAGGCAGAAGAGTCAGAGTCAAACAGTAATTTGAAGATGATATGGAAGTGGGGGCCACGAGCCAAAGAATGCAAGCAGCTTCCAAAAGCTGGAAAGGTAAGGAAAAAGACCTCCCTCTAAAGCCACCAGAAGGACAGCCCCACCAACACCCTGATATAAACCTAGTGAGAGCCATTCTAGACTTTGGCTTCCAGGAGTGCAAGACAATACATTTGTGTCATATGAAGAAAGTATATTTGTGATCACTTGTATAGCAGAAATAGACAACTAATACTTAGGGGTACCAAGACATTATTACCAAAACTAGTAAATAATGGGACAGAATCAACATTCATCCCACCTCACCATCGCAACCTCAGGGTAACTAAATAAGAGAGGGAAAGTTTTTCTTACAGAAAAATTCTAGCTCTAAATGGAGATAAAATGATAGCATATCACCATTTTAAAACCCCCCCCCATGAAACCATGGATTTAGTTACTGATCATTAAACAGCTGTATAGCCTTTGAATGAAACACTGATGAGAACTTGTTGTTGATGGATACCAACAACATCTAAACTCACTGATTAATCTTCTTGATGTAATGTAATAGATCGTACACAGCGTCATCCATGAAGCATTCCTGCCCAAAAAAAGACAACCTGAGTCTAATCAAACCTCTAGATCTAGCCAAATGGCACAGAAAATACAAGGGACAGAGGAACTGGATAAATAAGACCAAGGGAATTCCGTCAGCTAAATCTAGAATGTGAAATTCTGCAAGGCAACAATGATATTCTTCAACAAATAAATTAAAAGGAGAAAAAGGGAAGCACAGAAAACAAAAGAAGAGATGTAGCAAGCAAATACAACATACGGACCTTGTTTGGATCATTATTTGGGTAAGGCAACCGTTAAAAAAAAATGGAAAAAAAATATGAATACTAACTGGGTACTGTCCGTGCTTTTCAATGTGGTAATGAAATTGTGGTGTTATATATTTTAAATAGAATCTTTATCTTTTAGATATAAAAAGGAATTATCTAGGAAATAGTCAAGAGCCAGAAATTGAGGGGCGCCTGGGTGGCTCAGTGGGTTAAGCCGCTGCCTTCAGCTCAGGTCATGATCTCAAGGTCCTGGGATCAAGTCCTGCATCGGGCTCTGTGCTCAGCAGGGAGCCTGCTTCCTCCTCTCTCTCTCTCTGCCTGCCTCTCTGCCTACTTGTGATCTCTCTCTGTCGAATAAATAAATAAAATCCTTAAAAAAAAAAAAAAAGAAATTGAATAAACAAGTCTCCTGCATAGTTGCTATAGAGACCTAGATGTCCAGCCTTTATTCACAAGGACAACTCTCACATCCTCAATGCAGTTACTTACTTTTATCTTATACACAGTTTTATCACACTTGGATCACTTGGCTTTCTAGAACACCTAAAATAAAATAAAAATCTGAACATAAAATTGAGGAGTGTGCAGGTACCAGTGCAGATACATGGCTAAGAGTCACTTGCCATGTGAGAACAAGAAAAGAGGCTGTGAATTCTGTGATAGACAGACCTAAGAACTCAAAAAGCATAGCAATGTTGGGATCCCAAATGCAAAGAGTCCCACAAACTTAAAAAGAAGGGCATTATTCTATGTGGCAAAGCCTTTAGGTTACCCCTCCCCCCAAACATCCATCCTGTTCTTCCACCTTAGTTAAAAAAATGTCTATTTTAGTGGAATATGTCATCATCTAGAACAAAGGACCTCTTTTATGTCCAAGTCTCCCTTACAACCACATAATGGCCACCTGAGTTTTGGCCAATGAGGTATAAACAGAGTCCTAGGAGGGCCTTTGTGCAAAATGCATAAACGGATCTCACTCAGCTTAGACAGCCCTTATTTAGCTTCAGCTCCTTTTGGCCTGCACACTAGAAGAGCAGCATGGAGATCCTGGCAGGGAAGGCCTTGTAGGCCACTGAAAGACTTCAGCTCTTAACTCTGCATGGGCTAGGACACTGGCAAATTTTGAATAGAAAAGTACATGATCTTTCATTTTTAAAAGATGATGCTGTTGTGTAGAGAACAGACTGTAGCAGGAGCAGAGGCAGAAAGCATAGAGAGCATTTAGAAGCCTAGCACAGTAGTCCCAGTGACAGATGATGGTGCCATGGAACAGGACGATAACAGCAGTGATGGTGAGAACAGACTCCAGATATAAGGTAGAATGACCCATACCTACTATGAAGATCTAGGATGACCCCAAGGTTTCTGAACTGAGCAACTGAAATGAAGTTGCCATTCACTAAACTAAGAAGCACTACTTCAGATCAATTCATATACTTAGTTGCTAATTCTTGAGCAGAGATGAGCCATGTATATTACAATTCCTCAGTACTGACAAGGAAAGAGGAAGAGCTGCTGGGAGAAATGGTTTCGCTGAGCAATAGCTTCCCGGATACAACTCAACTGGTTTATTGTTCCTCTTTTTCTATTTTCTTTTCTTTTCTATTAGCACTGATGATCAGTAACTTCTACACATGGAAAATATAAAAAAGCACTCCTTGGGCTTTTTTTAAATGCAAAATAATGACTCACAAACACCAGGCTATCACATTCCATGTTTTTCCTTTTATCAATCATCAGAAGATCTATTAGCTTCTACAACTTGAAGGTTTGATTTACATAAATTGACATGAGACTTTACCTGGTTTTCCAGATTTACACCATAGGGCCTGATGAGTATGAAATGTTCGTAAAAAATCCTTCTTCCCATGTATAACCTTACAGGACCCCAAATTGCTAAGTAACGGACATGAACAGCCAGTCACCACGGTTTTCAGTAGACTCGCCATGTTCATATGAGCTCCCAACTTTCTGGATGCCAAATTTCCTTGACGGTAAAATACTGAAAGGAAAGAAAATAAAGCATTTATGTGCTAAGAAAAACATACTTTGTCATTTGAACATCAAAAACATTTTTTAAAATACTAATTCAAAGAGCTTGGAATATAAAAGTTGTGTGTGGGCACCTAAGATGAATTTATTTGCCGAGTCCTTTACTTACAGAAGATGCTTCAAAAGTTTGTTTCCAACTCAGATATTTAAAACTTGGAATTCATTTTCCCACTTAAATTGTGGTTCTAAACCTATTATTCAATTCTAAGCCTCAATCACCTAAGTCTAATTGATCCCTAATGTAGCTGGAAAGCTAAAGAAGAAAACTGCTAGAGTTCAGTCATATCTAACAGGCAAGTTACCTTCTAAGTCTGCATGTACAACAAAAATAACACAGGTACCCTTGAATTTCCCTTAAATGGTCTATAATACTGTATAATAGCAACCTACTTAGCCACCATGTTGAACAGAAAACACTGGCAACCTTGTCAGTACAGCAAGATGCTTATCCTGTAAGACCCCCTGAATTGAGATAAGTGAACATGAGATGCATGTTTGCCAAGTGCACATCTTAAGAAAATTAAACATGGGGCACCTCAGTGGGTTAAGCCTCTGCCTTTGGCCCAGTTCATGATCTCAGGGTCCTGGGATCAAGCCCCGCATCGGGCTCACTGCTCAGCGGGAGCTTGCTTCCCCCTCTCTCTGCCTGCCTCTGCCTACTCTCTCTCTCTCTCTCTCTCTCTCTCTGTCAAATAAATAAATAAAATCTCCCCCCCCCAAAAAAAGAAAATTAAACATGTGTGGGCTATGACTCCAATTTTTAAAAAGAAAGGAAAATGCCATTATCACATAAGTTTGTGCTTGTAGGTATGGGTGCCACTAGGAACTCTTCCATCAGTGGTTCTCACAAGTGGCCACTCTTCACCAGCTCTACGGGGCTGGATGACCTAAGCTTCAGGGGTTCCCTCCACTGCTCTCCATGGCAGAACCCCAGGGGTATGTGGAAGGTACCCCCACCATTCCTGGATTCCCAATGTTCCCCTAACCCCCAACCTTCTTTTCTTTCCTTCAAAATCAGGAAAAAGTAGAAGATCTGAAACCCTATCATTCAAGCTCAGCTAACTCCACCAACTACTTTAAAAGTTCTGCACCATCATGTGGGCCTCCAGTCCCAGAAGACCTCCATAAGCATTCTTCCAGCATCCAGCTCCCTCAGAACTGCTGCTACAACTCCCTGATGCAACTTCTTACAAATACCAGAAAGCCACACTGGGAATGGAAATCCTTAATCCAGATGGTGCTTATTCTTAAAATGCCCTTTAATTCAACAAACACGTGTAGAGAGCTTAGTCAGAGGCACAGCCGTTAGAAGCATCTGTAAAATCAAACTGGAATAGGTCACACATTTTGAGATAAGAAAAGTCAACAAGTAATAACACTACAAAGCAGAGTAAGGCAAGTCCAAAGTTCTTTGAGGCCTCGAAGGAGGAGATTATGCATTCTCAGAAAAAAAGAAAAGAAATAAACATTTAAGATGGAGAGAGTAATAAAAAAAAAAAAAGGTAAGGAAGGGGAAGCGTGCAAGATTGGTTCAGGCAATCAGAAATGTATATGAATAATGCTTTGCCCTTGAAGAAGTTTTATATTTTCAGTGTTTCCACATGTCATTTCATTTCAATCCCAAGCATTCCTGAGTCCCATAAATATTCTCCTTATTTATTCATGGGTCACTTGTAGGGCTAGTCATGGCTGAGGATGGAGAGCAAACCAGCCCTACATTCAAAACATTCAGTGAATCTATGTCAAGAACCAAGGGAGATACAAAGATGTATAAAAGATACAGATATAAAAAATTCTTGCCTTGAGGGAGATTCGTCCTACCATTACCAATGACCTAGTCTTATTCCAATCTCCCCACTTACCCTAGTTTCTCTTCTTGGATCATCCCATCTCCCCAACAACCACCGTTCTCGTGGGGCTGATGAAGTTTACCCAGACCCACTGCCACTCACTCCCTGCTTGACCTGAGTCTTTCTGCACCTCAGTCTGCTCATCTATAAAACATAAGAAAGCTCATTTGTAAGACCCCCCCCCATTCGGCTCTAAAAACTTTTATGATGAGATTTTACAGTGCCTTAAAGCTGAAGTCCTATTTCATAGAATCTGGAAAAAACTGCCCTGCCTACTTGGAAAATGGGAATTTGATGTTGAACAGATCCCTGGCATCAGACATCAGTTAAGGACAAGGCCCTCAGAGGCTGATCTCTCCAAAAAACTCCACATAATCAAGTTATGAACGTAACCAGACAGCAATCAGAAAGTAGTTTATTGACAGGAACGGTTCCTACCACTAAGCCTAAATCTCTACAAATGACCCTGAAAGATATTCAGAGAATATCTGAGACTGTGTTCTCACAGACAGGTACTTGTTTCCATCAAACATAGAATACTAGCTTAATTGTCACATTTACCCCTTTCTTTCCTTCACTTAAAAAGCTCTCTTCTGGGGATAAAAATATATTATATGTTTATAAAAAATAAAAAATTTAAAAAAAAACTTTTAATTAAAAAAAGAATTCTAAAATAAATAAATAAATAAAATCTTTTAAAAAATTTTTTTAAAAGCTCTCTTCTATTTTATTATCCACGTGCTTCTGTGACTTTGAAGAGATGGGGGAAATCTTTACAACTCAAAATTGAAAAAAAAAATTAGTATATCATCCGTGCAGCAGTGTAATGTTAAGTAATTTGAACAATTATCTTCCCTAAAATTCTTTTTTTTAAGATTTTATTTATTTATTTATTTGAAAGAGAGGTAATGAGAGAGAGCATGAGCGAGAAGGTCAGAGGGAGAAGCAGACTCCCCATGGAGCAGGGAGCCCGATGCTGGACTCGATCCTGGGACTCTGGGATCATGACCTGAGCCAAAGGCAGTTGTCCAACCAACTGAGCCATCCAGGCGTCCCATCCCTAAAATTCTTGAGGGCAGAGAGAGAGGGCAGCCTATAATCTAACAAGGTGACCTGTGGGTTTTAAGCCCCCATTCTGCACTTGATTAGCTGTGTCCTTGGCCAATCAGTCACTTAACTCCTCTGAACCTGATATCCTCACCTTTAACATGATAATGACAGCACTGCCCTTTTTGGGTTGTAAATATTAAAAAGACACAGTATCTTAATTACTATTATTATTCACTTTGGTATTTTAACTGGCCCAGAGCTTTGGTAGATAGGAAAACAGCAAGTGTTTTTTTGACTGAATGAATGAATAACTAGGGCTAGGTAACCTGAAACCTAGGTATCTAGGGAACACATTCTACAGAGTTTCAGGAAATTTCCTTTGAAAATGAAATGCTGTGTATCCTTGTGGAAAACTGATTCCATCAGCAAAGGTAAAGCCTGAGCACATTTGCTGATAAGAAAGTAATCCTAAACTGTACATTTAATAAAATTTAAAAAAAATAGCCAGGTTTGCAAATAAAGGGGGTGCGATGGAGAAGAGGGGACATTTTAAATAAAAGCATGCAAGCCCCCTCCAAACGGAGTCTGTCCCACAAGACTCCTTACAAGGCGATCTTTTTACGACTGCCCTGAAAAACAGGACGAATAAAGGACGCCGGCAACCGTAAACAAGTCACGCTTTTAAATCGAAGCATACCAACCAAGGACACTATATCCTACAGAAGCTTAGACTGGCAGGCAGTGTGACCTCGCCCAAACCCACCGGTACCGCCCCTCTCCTCCAGCCACTAAACTGCCGCGCAGCCGGCAACTGCACCGGACCGCTATTTATAACCTTCCCCCGGAGCCGATTGGCCGAGGCCGAATAATAGACATTCCGCCTCCAGGGTTCGAATCAGCTCGGCCCCCACCGTTGTCTCCTCCCGGTCGCCAAACCCCGAGCCCCCCTCTGCCCGGCTGAAGTTTGCCAGGACCACCATCAGCCCGCACAGACAGGCACACTCACAACTTTCGCTCGCCTAGGTCTCCAGCCGATCGCCGACCCCGAATTCCCTCAAGGTTCTAGCACAATTTCGGGGCGTCCAGCTGCCACTTCTCCAGGTGCACCCTCTATCCAAAGTCCTCTATGACCTCCCCTCCTCCTCCCATCTTGCGGGCAGAAATGACACCGCACGACTCCCGCTGCCCCCCCCCCAAAGCTCCAAGATCTGCACCTGCACAGCTGCCAGTCCCCTGACCCCTGCGAGTACCCAGTCTCCCAACCACCCGGCCACTCCTTTCCACGTCGCCCCAGCAAGAGACAGGAAAGAGGGCCCTCGAAGCGCGGTTCTCCTTCCGGACCCAAGCCTCTTGCCTGCGGGCGCCGCGGGGCACCCCGCACCCGGGTCACTGCCGACCCCGCCCCCTTCTGCTCCTTGACAGGTCTCCACGGCGGGGGCCCGAACCATCCCCGCGAGCCCCCGCGGCCCCTCCCCAGCTGCGCCCCAATCCCGCGCCTGGGCGGCCCGCGCCGCGCCGCTCACCTTGGCTGGGAGGCCAGGCGGCCGTGGGCGGCACGCGGCGGGGGACGCCGCGCTGGCAGACCCGGGTTCGGGCCCCACCGCTCTGCGCCTCCAACCCGGAAGAACAGCCCCAACCCCGCGGCGGCGGAGGCCACGTGACGGCGGCGCGCACCCCTCCACCCCCTCTTGCGCCCCCTCCTCCGCCCCGCGCCCCCTCCCCACCCCGCCCCGCAGCCCGCTCGGCCCGGGTGCCTGCCTCCCTCGCTCCCGACAAGAACACGACGTCGCCGAACGCCCCCTGGGAGCTCAAAGCTAGTTACCCCAAGGGGCCCTTCACTCCTCAATAGCAGCCAAAACCTCTTTGTCTCGGGCTCGACCCGCGGCCCCCTGCCCCGCCTCCGCGCTTTCTCTCGGCGCGTCCTTGTCAATCAAACCTGGAGCCCTGCGCGGGCGCTGAAGTTTGCAGCGCTACATGTGTAACTGGAGAACCAGCTGCAAGTGTGATTTCCTCTCCAGCGTCCCACCAGAGCAAATAAAGAGATAATATTACTCCACTTTTGGTACCTTCCCCCTAGCTGTCTAGGAAAAAATCAGAACTTCTGTAACAGAAGAGGACCAAAAGCCAAGTGGGAGGAGGTCACGGGGTAGTGAAGGGCGGGAAGGAAGGCGCTGTTTTTGCATTCTGCCCGGGGAGGTGGAGTTAGATTCCTCGGAAACGATGTCAAGGCCCCAAAATTAACACACATCTGCGTATTCTTCTTCCCACGGCGGGCCCAGAGAAAGCCGTGTGACGCTGGTAGTATTAATATCCAGCAGCTAGAGATGGACATGAACTGGCCGGACATGGCCGGAGTTGATGGCACCAAAACGATTAAAGGACCCCAAAACATAAGGACCTGCCTGTCCTCTCCACATAGTTCTGTTAGTCAGCAGGTGTCTTCTGATTAAAAGTGAGAAGAATCAAATACATAAAATGGTTCACTTAGCCAAAGCTCAATCATCATGAAATGTCCGCATGATCACTGCTTTTTACTTTAAGTGAAATATTTAAGATAGGCAAAACAGAGATATTCCTTTAAAAAGAATCTTCAGAGAAACCCTTTAATAACATCTCTTACACTTTAGTCTGCCTTCAGCCCTAGGTCATCAGCGGATCCCAGAGCGCCCAGATGGAGCGAGCTGAGCAGGGAGCCTGCTTCTCCCTCTGCCCGCAGCTCCCCCAGCTTGTGCTTGATCCCTCTCTCTCTCTCTCTCTTTCTCTGACAAATAAATAAATTTTAAAATAAAGGACGTCCATCTCGTGCTTTTAATCAGCATAAAAGGTCATTCAACTAACGAACTTCTACTGGCATCCAGAGGATGTCAAGGAAAAACACTGCCCTTCTCCTGAAAGAGTTCACAGACAGGAAAGGACACAAGCCCCGTATTTCAGAAAATATAAGGGCAGTGGACGGCTGCTGGGTTCAGTCAGTTAAGCATAGGACTCTTGATCTGGGCTCAAGTCATGATCTCATGGGTCCAGAAAATGAGTCTGGCATCTGCTCCAGGCTCAGCGGGGAGTCCCCTTGAGAATCTCTTCTGCTGCCCCTCCCCCACTCTTGTGTTCTCTCTCTCTCATCCTCTTGACAAATTTTTTTTTAAGATTTTATTGATTTAGTTGACAGAGGGAAACACAGCTAGAGAGGGAACACAAGCAAGGAGAGTGGGAGACAGAGAAGCAGGCTTCTCTCCCAGCAGGGAGCCTGATGCATAACTCCATTCCAGGCCGTGGGATCATGACCTGAGCCAAGGCAGATGCTTAAGGACTGAGCCACCCAGGTGTCCCTCTAATCCTCTTAATAAACTTTTTAAAAAGATTTTATTTGTTTGAAAAGAGGGGAATCACAAATAGGCAGAGAGGAAGGCAGAGAGAGGGGGAAGCAGGCTCCTCACTGAGCAGAGAGCCCCACATGGGGCTCCATCCCAGGACTCTCCAATCATGATCATGACCTGAACAGAAGGCAGAGGCTTAACCCACTGAGCCACCCAGTCACCCCCTCTTAATAAATTTTAAAAAATAAAATAAAAGCTTTGAGCACCTGGGTGGCTCAGTCAGTTAAGTCTGTGACTCTTGATTTCCCATCTGGTCATGATCTCAGGGTCCTGATATCAAGCCCTGAATGGCGTTCCATGCTCAATGCGGAGTCGGCTTGGGTTTCTCTCTACCCCTCCGTCTGCCCCTCCCCTCCACTTTCTCTCTCTCTCTCTTGAATAAATAAATTTTTAAAAATAATAAAAGATGGAGCCCCTGGGTGGCTCAGTGGGTTAAAGCCTCTGCCTTTGGCTCAGGTCATGATCCTAGGATAGAGCCCCGCATCAGGCTCTCTGCTCAGCAGGGAGTCTGCTTCCCCCCATCTCTCCATCTCTCTGCCTGCTACTCTGCCTTCTTGTGGTCTCTCTTCCTGTCAAATAAATAAATAAAATATTTTTTAAAAAATAAATAAAAATAATAAAAGATAAAAAGTGTAATGAACCATGATAAATGTAACCAAAGAAAAAGGGTCAAGATACGGCAGTTTCAATGAGGCAGAAGTAATTGGTAAGGATTAAGACTAAGCCTCTTTCATGATACACGTAAGTCAGATCATTGTGCTGTATGCCTCAAATGTATACAGTGCTACATGTTAGTTATATCTCAATCAAACTGGGGAAACAAATACTCGTTTTAAAACACTGGGGGCCAATATTTGTTGCTTTTCTCTTTCAAGGCTTAAAAATTAGTGGTTCCAAAAAAAAACCAAAAAACAAAAATCAGTGGTTCCCAGCTGGGGACACTTTTATCCCACTGTGTCCAGAGACATTTGTCCTCACGCTGCAGAGGGAAGACATCTAATGGGTAGAGACCAGGGATGCTGCTAACCAGTCAACATTACACACGACAGCTCCCTTCAACAAAGAATTATCCAGGTCCCAAACACCAACAGTTCTAAGACTGAGAAATTCTAGCTGAAATGAATGCTTAATGGGTTATTTAATTTCACCTTCTTATTTCACATCAGAACAGATTCAAAGATGACATACCACTTTTCACTTTTTCTCTTTTCACTTTTTCATGTAAGTATATGATAATTTTTAAAATTCATTCTTCTCATTTGTCGAACATAGCTTGGTGCCATTGCTCCAGATAAAAACATTTGTCATTTGGAAGGTTCTGTTTTAGGCCCTACTCTCCTACATAGTAATTACAAAATATTCATAGCAGTCTCCAAAGAAAATTGGATTAAGTTCCAAAAGTTTGTAAGTTAGTTGCTTCTGAATCTTAGAAAATATCTTGTATAAAATTTTTGCAAAAATGTTATATTCCCTCTTTGGTTTTGTGAGGACTTTGTCTGCTTTGATATCTGCTTCTTCTTCCCGGCTTTTCCCACCCCCAATCCCCACTTAGAAAAGTACCACCCCTCTCAGGATGCTGGGGTGGTTCAGTTGGTTAAGTGGCAGACTCGATTTTGGCTCAGGTATGATTTCAGAGTCTTGGGATTGAGCCCCATGTCAGGTTCCCTGCTCAGAGGAGAGTCTGCTTCTCTCCCTCCCCAGCTGCCCCTCCCCCACTTGTTTCTCTCTCTCTCTCTCTCTCTCTCTCTCAAATAAATAAATCTTTGAAAAAAAAGAAAGAAAAGTATCTCTCACATATATGTACATTTTCCTCACAGAATTACAGATTGGGCTATGATTTGGATAATTAATAATTAATTTAAACAAATAAATAAAAACTTAAATAATAAATATTTGATAATTTAAATTTGGACAATCCAATTTTTTTTTAAGATTTTATTTTTATGTAATCTCTACACCGAACATGGGGCTCAAACCTAATCCCAAGATCAAGAGTCCCACACACTGGGTGCCTGGGTGGCTCATACACCATTAGGTTCTGCTTGGAACTTCAACCCAGAGAGGTGCCCTACAGCCAAAAATCAAAATGTAGACAGAGCCTGAGAAGATATGAGATCAAACACTGAATGCTAGGGATGCCTGGATGACTCAGGTGGTTAAGTATCTGCTTTCGGCTCAGTTCCTGATCTCAGAGTCCTGGGGTGGCGCCCCACATGAGGCTCCCTGCTCAGTGGGGAGACTGCTTCTCCCTCTCCCTCTGCCAGCTATTCCCCCTGCTTATGCACACTCCCTCTCTCTCTCCCCCCCCTCTGTCAAGTAAATAAATAAATAAATAAAATCTTAAAATTAAAAAAAAAAAAAAACCCACCTGAATCCTAAAGAGAACATGTTATCAAAACCCTGCATCCAGTTAAAACCAAGCCAGAGACAGGTCAATTAAATGCGTTTTTATTATGATTTTTATGTTAAACGGTTATCAGTAGTTTATGGTTTCAAGCTTCCCTTGTACAAGTAAATATTAGTAAACTTCAGTGAGAAAGTATTCTTAGACTCTGTAGACTCCAGGGATCTTGAATAATGCAGACACTTGACTGGTTTTAAGGCAACCATTGCTAACCCCAATCTCAGCCCTTTTTTTCCCCAACAGACCAATCAAGACTGTATTGATTTTAGCAAGCAAATATTAACCAACTAAGTGAACTTACACTGTTCAACATTAATTGGAAGAGGATGGAGGAAAACTAACATTAAAAAGCCAGCACAAAGCTAAATAATTGCTAGTTTGTTTAAAGCCCCATGTTGGGCTCCCTGCTCAGTGTCAACTGTGCTATGACAACTTCCAAAGCTTAGTGTCAGCTCAGATCTCTCCCTTGAGCTCCAGACCCGTGTAGCCAGCTCCCTGCTGGTCATCTCCATTGAGTTAGCCACAGTATTTTAAACTCAACATAAGAAAATTATCTCCTGTTCCTCTCTTTTAGCTGTAATATACTTACTGCTTCCTAAATGTACAAAGCTGCTCTACACCCCCTAGCCCATTGACATGCTTTTTCTTCAGCACGAAAGCTCTCCCTGTTCTCCCTACTCTTTGTAGACTTGCACTCATGCTTGTCTCTTCCTCTGAAGCATTCCAGGCAGGCTCATTCCGCCTCTCAGTTCTCCAAACTGGCACAGTGCTTGGCACAGAACAGATGCTACATAATGATGTTGCACGTTGTTTCTAGGAGAAAAAACTACTGTAAAGAAGATAGCCCAGGTTCCGGCCCGTAATAGATTTTCAGAAGTGTGTCCAGTTTAATTTTTACAAAGATGCAAGAGCAATTTAGTGGAGGAAAAGTTGCCTTCTAAGAAATGGTGTGAAAATAACTGAACATCCATTGGCAACAATCACTCCACCTAAACTAAGTCTCACAGTTTATATAATAATTAAATCAGAATGGAATACAGACTTTAATGTAAAACTGTCACCAGCCTGACCCCAAAACCCCGCCTTTACTGCCCACCGGTTTGTGCCCACTAACTTTGGTCTTACATTTTCCCCTAAGCACTTCTTTCAGGCTTTCCTCTAGACTCAGGCACATGAAACCTAAAATCACCCCACAGGTGACCAACTGCACTGACAAAATCTCCCCGCTGGCCAGACCACCAAGATCATTTGAGCTAAATCTGGCTCACACCTCTGCAGATGGACCATGGTCTGACCTAGGGAATGACCTATAATGACCTCTACCTAATTATAATACCAGAGTCTCTGCTCCAGGAGAAGCCTCAGCAGCATTTCCATGACATACAATGTTTGCGTAGGCACGTTTCCTTAAGACACGGGCATGACCTTATGCCCTCTTCTCCACAGGATGACAAGTCTTCTCTATCTATACATTCATCCTAACACTAACCCAAAGGAACCCATTCACTCTCTCAGGGAGCCACAGCTTTGGAAGCCATTCCTTATGACCTCATTTGCTACCAAGTTTTCCTTGTGCAACAACTCAACCTGGTACAATTTCTGACTCACCAAAGAGCAAACTCATGTTGGTTCAGTGACAAACCCACAAAACCTCTTAAAAGAAATAAGAGGAAAACCTTCAGGATCCAGGGTGTGGCTTGATACCAACAGCTTGATTTATAAAAGGAAAAACTGATAAATTGAAACTCATCAAAATGAGTAAACATCTGAAAGACGAGGTTAAGAGAATGAAAAAACAAGCTACAGAATGGGAGAAAATAGGGGTGCCTGGGTGGCTCAGTGAGTTAAGCATCTGCCTTTGCTCAAGCCTGTTTCCACTCTCCCTCTGCTACTCCCCCTATCTGTGTTTTCCCTCACTCTCTACTACTCCCTGTCAAACGAATAAATAGAGGCGCCTGGGTGGCTCAGTGGGTTAAGCCTCTGCCTTCGGCCTAGGTCATGATCTCAGGGTCCTGGGGTTGAGCCCCACATCAGGATTTCTGCTCAGCAGGGAGCTTGCTTCCTCCTCTCTCTCTGCCTGCCTCTCTGCCTACTTGTGATCTCTCTCTTTCTCTCTCTCTGTCAAATAAATAAATAAAATCTTTAAAAAAAAAAAAGAAAGAAAAGAAAAGAATGGGAGAAAATATTTGCAAAACACTTATCTACAAAGGGTGCATATGTAGAATATATAAAGAACCCTTAAAACTCAACAGTTCTTAAAAAATCCAAATAGAAAATGGGCAGGGGTGCATGGCTGGCTTAGTTGAAGGAGGATGCAACTCTTCTTTCTTTCTTTCTTTCTTTTTTAAATTCCTGACAGAGAGAAAGAGAGAGAGAGGAAGAGAGAATGAACAGGAATGGGGGTGGGGTGGGGAGGGAGAAGCAGGCTCCTCACTGACCAGGGAGCCGGGACATGGGGAATCATCTCAGGACCCCCGGATTGGTTCGTGACCTGAGACACAAGCAGATGCTTACTGACGGAGCCACCCAGGCACCCAGGAGGTTACAACTCTTGATCTCGGGGTCATGAAGCTATGTGTCATTAGGCAGTCAACACATATTTGTTAAGAGGAAGAAAAACATTGTGAGTGCCCTGTAAGAGTTGAAACAGAAAGAAGATTCAGTTGACCCTTGAAAAATGTAGGGGTTAGGAACATTGACCCTCTCCCACCCCCCCATAATTGAAAATCTGCATATAACTTTGACTCCCCCAAAACTTAACTAAGAGCCTACTGTTGACCAGAAGCCTTACCAATAATATAAACAATTAACATATGCTTTGTATATTATATGTATTTTATGTTGTATTCTTATAATAAAGTAACCTAGAAAAAAGGAAATGATAAGGAAATATATGTACAGTACCATATTATATTTATTGAAAATTTATCTGCGTGTAAGTGGGCCTGCATAGTTCAAATCCATGTTATTCAAAGATCGACCATACTGGCCTTGCGCCAACAAAAAGAGCAGTACATAGACTGTGGCAGAGAGCTAGGAAAATAGAACACATCAGTACCAAAAGATCTCTTATTTGATATTTATACATTAAATATTGATGTTCCTAATTGTCTTTTGAATGCCATATTTGGAGCCTGAAAATAGCATTTCTAGCTATTACATTATCTCGTTGCTAGCCAGCAAGCACTTCGGTTCAATTCTTGGAACTGTGCAATTAGTAGAATGTTGCCCATTGTAATTATTCACCTAGAACTTCCTCTAAAAATTTCAACTTAGATCTCATGCTCTGACCACCACTTTCTTTCTTTCGGACTCCCTTCTTTCTGACTCTTGATTCCCTTTTCCTTCCAATCTATCATTCATCTTTCGTTTTCAATCCTTTCTCTATGTAGCTTAAGCCATGAGCAGCCCCTCAACCCCTTCTGACTTTACTCTCCTGCTTTAACCGCATAATGAAATTTCACTCCCAGGAACAGACTGCTTGATTCCTACATCAGGTCATCAAGAGCTGCTAGAGGAAAATCACAAAATTGTTCAGAACGTTGCCCCTGCAAATCCCTGGTCTCCAACCCCGGCTGGACTTTTTTGCGGCCCCCAGGAATTCTGTGAACTGGCCCTCTTCTGAAGCAGCTTCCTTTCCCAGAGCAGCATTTGCAACCGTCGCGCTTTCCTCAAACTCCCCCTTTTTATGTCTCCCACCTTCAAGGTAAAGACATCTCCTCCGTTTTTACTGAGAACGTGGAGATCATCTTAAGTTTCCAGCACCCTCCTTCTCCTGCAATTTCTCTGCATCTGCTTCCATTTCTTAGTGGAAAAAGCTTTCCTCCATCTGAAGTTATTTCTGCTACCTGTACTCTGAATTTGTGACGAGCCTCTTCCTCTTTTTTTTTTTAATTAAATTGATTTATTTATTTTCAGAAAAACAGTATTCATTATTTTTTCACCACACCCATGCAATCCGTGCCCTCTATAATACCCACCACCTGGTACCCCAACCTCCCACCCCCCCACCCCCCGCCACTTCAAACCCCTCAGATTGTTTTTCAGAGTCCGTAGTCTCTCATGATTCACCTCCCCTTCCAATTTGCCCCAACTCCCTTCTCCTCTCTAACACCCCTTATCCTCCATGATATTTGCTATGCTCCACAAATAAGTGAAACCATATGATAATTGACTCTCTCTGCTTGACTTATTTCACTCAGCATAATCTCTTCCAGTCCCGTCCATGTTGCTACAAAAGTTGGGTATTCATCCTTTCTGATGGAGGCATAATACTCCATAGTGTATATGGACCACATCTTCCTTATCCATTCATCTGTTGAAGGGCATCTTGGTTCTTTCCATAGTTTGGCGACCGTGGCCATTGCTGCTATGAACATTGGGGTACAGATGGCCCTTCTTTTCACGACATCTGTATCTTTGGGGTAAATACCCAGGAGTGCAATTGCAGGGTCATAGGGAAGCTCTATTTTTAATTTCTTGGGGCCTCTTCCTCTTGTCCTTTGTTCCCTCAGTCCCCTCCTTCCTCCTGATGTTTTCCTTTCTCCCCGCACTGTCGTTAGCTAACAAATCATCTTTCTCCCATCTTTAAAATAAAAAAGCAAATATAACGGTGACAGAACATCTGTAATATCCTTGCCTTACAAACTTCACATATCTCTCTCATTTATATCACTGGCAGATTTAGAGCTGTCAATGCTTCCTAATACTGACAACGGCTTGTAGCCAAATCACTCGCAAATCTATATTATTCCATTTGCAAATTTCGTGAGAATGCCTATTTATTAATTTACGGTGAGAAATAGAATTCAAATAGAATAGGATATTTGCATCTCTATGACCCACTTATTCTGGAGATAAAGTGTAGAATTGTTTCAGCTTGTGGACTCCGCACTTCACAGAACTGGGTTGCTCATTATTTCTGTGATCTTAGGCAAGTTAATTAAGCTCTCTCAGTCTCAGTGTTTTCATCTACAACACGAGGAAAGTGATAGTACCTGCCTCACAGCGTTGTTTGAAAAATGAAATGAGGTAATTAAAATGAGATAACTCATGTAAAGTGTTTTTACTTAGAATGCACTAAGTGCTAAATATTAACTATTATTGTTGTTATTGTTCTTCTCAAAAAGCAAATTTAGATAGATAATTGGAAGATCACAGGACGAAGGGGGCCTTGGTTCCCAGAGGCAGTTCTGTCCAGCGGGTCAGTAGCTATAGGCAGGATGGACCTGCCGAGGTGAATAGAGGGCTCAGGCTCAGAGAAGGGGCCTTCTTACAGAATCCTACTTAGGACTCCTTCAGAATCCTTTTATTTGGCTTCTCTGTAACGTATGACACTCTTGGGCCATCCCCTCCACCTTTTTTTTTTTTTTTAAAAAGATATTATTCATTTATTTGAGAGACACAGAGAGATAGAGAGAATGAGTAGTGAGGAGAGGCAGGGGCAGAGAGAAGCAGACCGGGAGTCTGAGATCATGACCAGAACCAAAGGCAGACACTTCACTGACTGAGCCACTCAGGTGCCCCAGGGCCCTCTCCTTTTTACATTCTGTTCTCGAGGCTTCTCTCAGGTTTAGCCCTATGTAAACAGAATACGCAGATCCCTCTTCTTCATATAATAGCCATTAAATGTGTGCTTCTCTTTCCTCTTCTGCCTCTGTTCACTTTCCCTGAGTTATCTTATTTCCTCTATGGCTTCAGCTCTCAGATATCTAATGCTAGGCAACATTCCTCTGACCCCTAACTCCATAATTTACCTATCCCCTGAACAATTCCACTTGGATGCACCAGGTGCCAAATGAAATGTCCGAAATGGAGCTAGTGAGTGTCTCCTTTTTCGCTGAACCTGCCCCCCTCTGGTATGCCCTCTTTTGGAAACTGAAGGATCAAAGCCAGAATCCTGGGAGTCATCCCTATTTCTGGCTTCTTAGTAAGCCTTGCATACATCTGTCAGCTTTTCAGAAACATTTCTTGAATTTGGCCCTTCTCTCCAGCCCCGCTATTACTAACTTAATCACCATCATCATCCCCTCTGGAATTTCTGCTACAACCATCACAGGTCTTCCCGCTTCTAGTCTCAGACACCTCGCAGCTACTAATCTCACACCCCTCCTTATCCTCAGCTCTAGAACAGTGTCCAGCACAGAGCAGACATGCAATAAATATTTACTGAGTGAGGGGCTCCTGGGTGGCTCAGTCAGTTAAGCATCTAACTCTTGATCTTAGCTCAGGTCTTGATTTCAGGGTCGTGAGCTCCAGCCCTGTGTTGGGCCCCCCATTAGGCATGAAGCCTACTTAAAGAAAAAAAAATTTTTTTTACTGGATGAATGAATAAGTGAGTGAATGAATTTCTGTCCTCATGGAATTCTAGTTCAGCTAAGAGATCAACATTAAACAAGTAAGCATACCAGATGTTGGGGAAATCCTAAGCAGCATTCCTTGCTATCTCAGACTCAAAGATAGACTGGAGCCTTGATCCAGATGGGAGTCAAGTCCTGACTGGCTGGGACTAAATTTCATATAGGAGTGGACTAGGAGTGGAAGATAATTTACACAAAAGAGACTCAAGATGTCAACTAATACAACAAACATGTCAGCTAATATTTCTCTCTCTTAATATCCCCCCACTAATTTATGATATATACATTGCAATGATAATTTGGATGGGGAGGAGTGAACTGAACTAGCTAGGAAAGTGTAGGAAGTATTGGGATGAGGTGGAACAAGGTTGGGGCACCTGGGTGACTCAGTCATTAAGCATTTGTCTTCAGTTGGGTCATGATCCCAGAGTCCTGGGATGGAGTCCCACATCGGGGTCCCTGCTCAGCGGGAACCCTGGTTCTCCCTCTTCCACTCCCCCTGCTTATGTTCCCTCTCTCACTGTCTCTCTCTGTCAAATAAATAAATAAAATCTTTAAAAAAACAAACTAACAGGTGGAACAAGGTTTATTTATATGTGTTCAGTTTTGTTTTTTTTTTTAAGATTTTATTTATTCGTTTGATAGACAGAGATCACAAGCAGGCAGAGAGGCAGGCAGAGAGAGGGTAAGGAAGCAGGCTCCCTGCTGAGCAGAGAGCCTGATGCGGGGCTCGATCCCAGGACCCTGAGATCATGACCTGAGCTGAAGGCAGAGGCTTAACCCACTGAGCCACCCAGGCGCCCCATTTGTGTTCAGTTTTTAAAACTTTTTATTTAGAGATAATTCAGATTTACAAACAGTTTTGAGAAATAATATGGAGAAGGCCACATGGCTGGTGTGGTTGGTTAAGTATCCGGCTCTTGGTTTCAGATCAGGGTTCGAGATGGAGACTTACATTGGGGTCTGTTTTTTTTTGTTTTTGTTTTTTTTTAAAGATTTTTATTTATTTATTTGATAGACAGATCACAAGTAGGCAGAGAGGCAGGTAGAGAGACAGAGAGGAGGAAGCAGGCTCCCCACTGAGCAGAGAGCCCAATGTGGGGCTCGATCCCAGGACCCTGGAATCATGACCTGAGCCGAAGGCAGAGGCTTTAACCCACTGAGCCACCCAGGCGCCCCTCACATTGGGGTCTGTACAGAGTCTGCTTACAAATCTCTCACCCTCTCCCTCTGCCCCACCCACTTGTATTCACTCTCTCTCTCAAATAAATAAACCTAAAAAAAAAAAAAAGAAAGAAAGAATATGGAGAGATCTTATTTACTTTTTACCCCGCTTCCTCCCATGGTAGTATCTTACATAATTTTCCATAAATACAATACAATATCATATTCAGGAAATTGACAGAATGCCTACCTCAGTTCTACATGCACTCATTTGTGCATGTGTCTGCACACATACATGTATTTCGTTCTATGCAATTTGGTCACATGACCCCCACCATAGTCAAGAACAAAATAATTCCATTACAAAGATTCTTCATAATATCTACCCTTTTAGTAGCCACACTACTTCCTTCTGAACCGCAGCCCCTCCTTAATCCCTGGCAACCACTAAGCTATTTTCTATCTTTATAATTTTGTCATTTCAAGGTTGTATAAATGGAATAACATAATAACTGTTTGAGACTGATTTTTTCCCCCACTCAGTATAATTCCTCGAGAACTGTCAAAGTTATGTGCCTCAGGAGTTGTCCTTCTTCTTGCTGAGTAGTATTCTATGCACCACAGTTTAACCATTCATCCATTAAAGAACATGTAGGTTGTTTCCAGTTTGGGAATAGTATGAATGAAGCTGTGATTAAAATTTGGGTACAGGGTTTTGTGTGAACATAAATCTTCATTTCTTTGGGAAAAATGCTTAGTTTGAGCTGCTTTAACAAAATACCACAGACTGGGTGGATTAAAGAACAAATTTATTTCTCACAGTTTTAGAGGCTGGGAAGTCCAAAATCAAGTGCCAGTATGGCCAGGTTTTGGTGAGAACCCTCTTCCTGGTTTGCAGATGACCATCTTTTTGCTGTGTTTTCACATGGTACAAAGACAGAGGTCTCCGGTCTCTTCCTTTTCTTATAAGTGCAAGAGGACCAAAGAGAAGGTTCTTTCATCATGACCTCGTCTAAACCTAATTACCTCCAAATATCATCATAATGGGAATTACAGTTTTCACATATGAATTTGGAGGAGACACAAACATTCATAGCATTCTGCCCTTCTTAAAAAATTCTGGGGGTGCCTGGGTGGCTCAGTGAGTTAAAGCCTCTGCTTTCCGCTCAGGTCATGATCCCAGGGTTCTGGGATCGAGCCCTGCATCAGGCTCTCTGCTCAGTGGGGAGCCTGCTTCCCCTCTCTCTCTGCCTGCCTCTCTGCTTACTTGTGATCTCTGTCTGTCAAATAAATAAATAAAATCTTAAAAAAAAATTCTGACATGCAAAATACAGTCATTCCATCCCAAGAGCCCCCAATATTTTAATTCATTCCAGCACCATGTCTAAAAACTAAAGTCTAAAATTTCATCTAAATATTATCTAGGGGCCTCTGGGTGACTCAACTTGTTGAACATCCAACTCTTGATCTCAGCTTACGTCTTGATCTCATGGTCATGAGTTCGAGCCCCACATTGGGTTCCATACGGGGTGTAGAACCTACTAAATATTAAATAAATAAATAAATAAATAAATAAATAAGATTGAATCAGATATGGATGAGATTCAAGTTATCATTCATCCTGAGGCAAAATTCCTTTCCAGCTGTGAAGCTATGAAACCAGTTAAGTTATGTGTTTCCAAAACATAATGGTGGGACAAGCATAAGACAAACATTCCCATTCTAAAAGGAAAATAGAAAGGAAACCTACTCGCAGGCAAATTCCATGACACTGTAATACTCAAAACCAATCCTCAAATTTGTCTCACATGATCGTGAGGGCTGAAACGACCCATGATTTCTGTTTGCAAGCTGGGGATCTAGGGAAGCTAGTGGTATAGTTCCAGTCCATGTCTGAAGGCCTGGAAACAAGAGCACCAATGGTGTAAGTCTCAGTCCAAGGCCAAAAGACCAGTGTCCTAGCCCAAGCAATCAGACAGGGAGATGGAATTCTCCCTTCCTTCTCCTTTTGCTCTCTTTAGGCCCTCAATGGATAAAATGACACATTGGGGAGAACCATCTTGTTTACTCAAGTCTACTGGTTTGAATGCTAATCTTTCAGGAGCGCCCTTATGCACAATCCCAGAAAAAAATGTTCAACCAGATATCTGGACATCCCATGGACCAGTCAAATTGACACATAAAGTTAACTATCACAAATATCCTGGAGTGCAATTTCTGGGTTGTATAATAGTTATATGTATGATTTTTAAGGAAACTGTCAGAAACTAGTTTCAAGAATGATTATACCAATTTTATATTCCCACCAGTAAAGTATGAGTGACTGAGTGTCTAGTTTCTCTACATTCTTGCAAGCATTTGGTATTGTCAGTATTTTCTACTTTAACCATTGTGATAAGTAGGCAATGAAATCTCATTGAGGTTTTAATTTTCATTTACCTGATACCCAATGAAGCTGAACATTTTTCCCTCTATTCTTAAATGCCATCTGTATATTCTCATCAGTGAAATATCTATTCATGTATTTTGCCCATTTCTTAACTGGATTATTCTTTCACAGCTGGGTTTTGAGAGTTCTTCATATATTCTAGATACAAGTCTTTTTTTTTTTTTGAAGACTTTATTTATTTATTTGAGAGAGAGAGCATCAGTGCGGGTGGGGGGAGGGGCAGAGGGAGAGGTAGGCTCCCTGCTGAGGTTGTATCCCAGGACCCTGAGGTCATGACCTGAGCTGAAGGTAGACGCCCAACCAACCAAGCCACCCAGGCACCTCTAGATATAAATCTTTTGTCAACATATGGCTTGCAAATATTTTCTCCCCTATATTTATGAAAACTTTCTCCTATTAGCTGGATTTGAAAGGCTGCACTGTCTACTCCTATATTGTCCAATGATGACCTTGAAGCCATTAAGTTCCGCTTTGTTTATGAAAACCAATCTTCTTTTTTTTTTTTAAGAATTGATTTATTTATTTGACAGACAGAGATCACAAGTAGTCAGAGAGGCAGGCAGAGAGAGAGAAGGGAAGCAGGTTCCCCGCTGAGCAGAGAGCCCAATGTGGGGCTCCATCCCAGGACCCTGAGATCATGACCTGAGCCAAAGAGAGAGGCTTTAACTCACTGAGCCACCCAGGCGCCCCACCAATCTTCTTTTTAAAAAAATATTTAATTTAAATCTTTCAAAAACTATAAAAGAAAACCAGCCTTTTTTAAAAAAGATCTTATTTATTTATTTGACAGAGATCACAAGTATACAGAGAAGTGGGGGGGGGGAGTGCGAGGAGGCGGGTGAGGGGGGAAGCAGGCTCCCCACTGAGCAGGGATGCAGGCCTCCATCCCAGGACCTGGAGATCATGATCTGAGCCAAAGGCAGAGGCTTAACCCACTGAGCCACACAGGCGCCCCCCCCCTTTTTTTATCATCACTATACTAGTGACCCAAGGAAAAGAAGTATTGCATGTGATTCCTATTACGATTAAAAGCCTATTGTGTACCAAGTACTCAGCTAAGATCTAAGGGTTTAGAGATGAAAAGATGTCCTCTGGTTGGGGTGCCTGGCAGGCTCAGTCAATGGAGCATGCAACTCTTGATATCGGGGTTGTGAGTTCAAGGTCCACAATAGGTGTACAGGTTACTTAAAAAAAAAAAAAAGTGTCCTCTGACTTCAGAAGTAGTTTAATGAAGAAGATAGAGACTAGACCAAATAAGGAATAGACCAAATATTAACAATCTAGCATGCTAAGTACCAAGACACAGTTTTTCCAAAGTACAACTATCATAAGGGAAGCATCTAAGATTAGACAGCTTGGGTAAGTCCTCCTGCGAAACATCTTTCAAACCCAGTTTAAAGAAACAAATCCTTTCCATAGTTTATAGCCGGTCCTTTTCCTATATTGTAACACATTTTCCAACTCTCCAAATTTAGTTCTACCCTCATAGCCCTCATAAATCAATAAGAAAGTCATAAATGTAGAGAAGGAGCTTTTTTGATGATTCTCTCTGGAGAGTCCTATATGGTACTTACGTTTGTGTGTGTGTGTGACCTGGCATTTTTTTAAAGGACTCTTTCTCCCGAGTGTGGGACTCCAATTCACTAGTGCAAGATCAAGAGTTGCATGCTCTAATAAGGTGTGTGGGTGTCTACAGCCTGCTTAAGATTCTCTCTTTCCCTCCCCACACCTTTCCTTTCCCTCTCTTTAAAAAAAAAAAAAAAAAAAAAAAAAGGGATTTGCATGCTCTACCAACTGAACCAGACAGGTGTCCCTGGCCTCTTGGGGTTTTTACATTACCTACCACCTCCATTTAGCCCTGTAACATTCCCCGGATGGATACAGTCCTTGCAGTATCTTGACCCCTTTTCTGTAAAATGAGGATAATTGGAATGCATGTCTCACAGGATGTGAGGGTTAAATAAAATGATAAAATAATGCTCTTGAAACAGTGGCTGGTGGATACTAAATATTAGCTAGTGTTATTATAATGAAGCTAAATCTGTCTATGTTATCTCTAAGGCCACCTTTCCCATCTCATAAGAATAGGGCTAAAGTTACATACAGTAAATTGGGAGAAGGATAACATCGCAATTAACCACCTTATCTAACAAAAGGTGGCTATAAAGATATCCTGATGTTACTGTGGATGCTGAGTAGAGTTACTCTCAAATAAAAAAAAGTGTTAGTCATCATCAAAGTTCTAAGGAAAACAAAAGGGTGATGAATGCAAACAAAAGCCTGAGATAAGAGAAGGGCATCTGGTTCAGTGGAACATCAGGAAAGCTCACTCTGTGTCTCAGTATACATTTTGTCTTTCCTATTGAAAAGCCCTGGTAAGAAGTGACTGATTACTACATAAAAGAATGGATTTTTTTTTTTTTAAGATTTTATTTATTTGAGAGAGAGCGTGAGCACACTAGGGGAAGAGGGGCAGATATAGAGGGAGAAGCAGACTCCCTGCTGAGCAGGGAGCCCCATGTGGAGCTGGATCCCAGGACCCTGGTATCATGACCGAGAGCCAAAGACAGATGCTCAACTGACTGAGCCACTCAGGCGCCCCCCAAAAGAATGGATTTTAATGTGATGAATATCACCTCATCTAATTTTTACATTGTAATCTTGTCTTTGTAATATATGCTGAGGGCTACAACATACTCATTATTTTAAAGATAAGGGAAATGAGGCTCAGAGATGCCAAATCCCTAGCTTACCCAGGATCACAAAGGCATTAAGGTCAAGACCTCAATGAATCTTGGAACACTGAAAAAATAATTTAAAAAAAAAGGGGGGTGGTTCAAGACCGGGATCTAAACCAAGCTTCGGCCCACATTCTTTCTCTACACCAAGGAACCACACTTTTTTTGGCTCCCTTCCCTGCCTTCATTATTGTTGTCAACAATCAACAGCATGAATCATTTATTTATGATTGCCCTCATTAAAGTCAATCTTCTCACTCATTTAGGTAAAGATGTTATTTTTTTCTTATTAGCATGAAGAGAAAACGGTTAACAAGAGTTTTGTTCCTATGGAAATGATTCTCAAGATGACAAGATTGAAAACATTAAACCCAGCATAATATAAAGGGCCACAGTTGAAGTTTGTGAGGATGCGTCCATATAACCGTAAAGAAATTTTTTCTTCTTCTCACTACTTATATTCATCCTTCTCTTGGCTTCATCACTGCCAGTCCTGACAAAGACAATAATTTACAGATAAATAACGCCTAGAACTTTGTTGTGCAATGCGGTAGCCACTAGCCACATGTGCCTACCGAGCCCTTGAAATGTTCCTAATTCCAACGGGGACATACTGAAGTGTAGAATACACAGTGGATTTTGATCAGTACCAAAAAAGGGAAAACAGTTCATTAATATTTTTGTACTAGTTATATGTCGAAATGCTACCATTTTGTATAAATTGGGGTAAGTAAAATAGATTAAAAATAATTTCACCTGTTTTTTCACTCAATGTGGCTTCTAGAAAATTTGTAATTACATAAGTGGCTTGCATTTGTGCTCGCACTATATTTTTATTGGACAGATCTAGCAGTCGACGAAAAAGAGGGGAATTTCATTGAAAGGTAGTGCATTTCCTGAACGTTTCTGGACGGGAAGAGAAAAGGGAGAAGACTGAAGCCTGGGCACCTTAGGTAAAGCCTACCAGGATAACTAACCTGCCCTGAATTGAAAGGGGCGGGGGAGGGGGTGCATTTTGAGCGTGTTCCTGCTTCCCTTCGCCGCGGCCAGCCGGGCAGGTGGCAGGGGTTGTCCCGGGGCCCTCCTTCCCGACCAGTCCTCCGGCGGCCCGGCGCCGGGTCATTGAGCACACCTGCGCGCCCACGGAGCTGCGCGTCCGCGAACCCTGGCGCTGCCTCCACGCCCCCTCCCCCCGTATTTTTATTTTCCTGGCATCAACCGTCAGTCTCGCACTTCTCTCCTGAGAACCACCGCGTAGGTCGGGCCCGCCTGGGGTAAGCGCCCCTCTCTGGCCTCGGCCGGGCGGCGGGGACGAGATGCTCCCCTTCCCGCCGGGCCCCCGCGGCTAACAGGGCTGTCTGGAGGCCGGGACGCCGCTCGCCGGACGGCCTGCTGGGCCGCGGCTCCCAGCCGGCCGCGAACCGGAGCAGACGCGGCGGGCGCGCCCGGGGCCTCCGGGCCGCGGGGGGCCGCTGTGACCCGCCTTCGCCCCCGCCGCGCTGAAAGGCGGGGGAGCCGGGTTTTGGGGAGAATCGAAAAGCCGAGGGCAGCCGCGGGGGGCGGGCGCTCCAGCTGCCGTCCGCTCCGCCCGAAGCGCCGAGGAGCCGAGCAGAGGCCCGCCGTCCTCCTCCTCCATGAGGGCCGAGTGAGCACGGCGGCGAGAGCCGGCCCGCGGCGCCTCCCCCCGCGTCCTCTCCCGAGCGCAGCGGCAGCGGCCCCCGGCGGCGGCGGCGGCGGAGGCGGCGGAGGAGGAGGAGCATGTCGGACGGTTTCGATCGGGCCCCAGGTGCTGGTCGGGGCCGGAGCCGGGGCCTGGGCCGCGGAGGGGGCGGGCCTGAGGGCGGCGGTTTCCCGAACGGAGCGGGGCCTGCGGAGCGGTCGCGGCACCAGCCGCCGCCGCAGTCCAAAGCCCCGGGCTTCCTGCAGCCGCCGCCGCTGCGCCAGCCCAGGACGGCCCCGCCGCCAGGGCCCCAGTGCGAGGTCCCCGCCGGCCCCCAGAGGCCTCCCCGGCCCGGGGCGCTCCCAGGTACGGAGCTGCTCTAGGGGATCCCGTCCTCCTGGGCCAACGCTTCCCCACGGCCCTCCGCGCGCGCCGACCTCGGCGCGCTGTTTCCGCCTCCCCCCCGCCCCCGGTTCCCCGAAAGCATTCCCCGAAGGGCCCGGTTGTTAACGGGGTGGGAACGGGCCCGGAAGGGGGTTTGGAAGGTGGCCGCAGGAATCCTTTGTGCGCCCCGGCTGGGGGAGGGGCCCCGTGCGCGGTCTCCGAGTTCTGCCGTCCGGGGAGGAAGTAAAAATCGCCTCCCCCTCCCAGCCCTGGAACGGGAGACCTTAGGCGAGCAACCCCTTCTTTTAACAACCCCGACTCGTTAAAAAAGAAGAAACGAAAAGAAAGCCCTCAAGCATTCATTCCGGAGGCAGGTACGGCCATAGATGAGCTAAAGCAAGTCTATTGTTCTTTTTGCAGGCTCTCTGTATACATCCTGGCGATAACCTTAAAATTCGTGACCGTTCTTGTTTAACCCTTAAAACCCAGCCCTTCTCATTTGGTTTTCCAGTAGATAGTAAGTTGCTCTACAAAGGAATGAATGCGTCTAACACCTCGTTTTTCCTTTCTCAGAACAAACGAGGCCCCTGAGAGCTCCACCTAGTTCACAGGATAATATCCCGCAGCAGAACTTGGAGTCAGCAATGGCTAAACCCCAGGTGGTTGTAGCTCCTGTATTAATGTCTAAGCTGTCTGCGAATGCTCCTGAATTTTACCCATCAGGTTATTCTTCTAATTATACAGTAAGTAGGCCTTTTTACTGCAGTTCTGAGTTAATATTACTGGGATAATGTGGCTATTACTGTATTTCATTAATCAGTATGCTATGCTTTCTACTACACAAAAATGTTGTGAATCTTTGAACTCCTGAAGAAACAAAACTAATTCAGGAGTATATTTTGCATTTACCATGGTCTAAGTATCAGAATGTAAATTCGGAGTAGACCTTATCTCTTCTCACAGTTGTATTCCCAATGTAGAATACTTCCAGGCTAATACAGGATATAGTTAAGGGCATTGTTGGCACATAAAACTAAGATTTGTGTTCAGACTTAATGGACCATCATCTATAGAATAACAGCCTAGCAAAGCTGATTTTAAATTTGATTTTAGCAAGATAGCTGAATATTCATTGGTAGTTTTTTAGGGTAAACTACAACATGGTTTTGCTGCAGACTAACTTGAGGTGGGCTTTTTAATGTTACACATCCTGGCTCTGTTAAAACCAGTTTGCAGGTTCTCTCTCTCTTTTTTTTTTTTTCTTTAAAGATCCTATCTATTCATTTGACAGAGATCACAAGTAGGCAGAGTGGGAGAAGATACAAAGCCCAATTGGGATCCATAGAAAGGGGTATGTCCTGGGTAAACACATAGCAATCAATGGTATGTAAGTGAGGCAGGAATCATAAGAGGGTTAAAGAAATGACGATACTTTAGCAGAAGTCTTATGTTTCCTGACTTCTTAGTTTTATTGACATTTAATACAGAAGAATGTACATAAAGGTTAACTCAAAGTTTCACGAAGTGAACACTCAGGCAGCCAGCATCCAAATCAAGAAAAGGAACATCATCTACATCCCCCAAACTCCTTCCAACCCCTTCTGATCATTACTACTCTCCTAGGTTAATTACTATCCTGACTTAACAAGTTTTGCCTGTTTTCAAAGTTTGTATAATTGGAGTCTTACAGAGTATCTTTTTCACGCTTTTATTCAACATCTAATCCATGTTGTAGCTCATAGTTGAAGGTGACTTATTCTCCTAGCATTCCATTGTGTGAATATACCATAGTCCCATTTGTCTTTTTCTCCTCCTTCTTTGTCTCTTGATAAACGGTTGAGTAGTTTCCATTTTGGGGCTCTTGTGAATAGGGGTACTGGTCTGTCCATGTGTCGGTGGATGTTTGCCCTCATTTCTGTTGGGTACATTCCTAGGAGTGAAATTCAAAGGACATAGGGTAAGCCAACTCTTCTTCTCCTCCCCCGCGCCCCTAGATTTTTCTTTTAAATCTCTGCAGCTAATGTGGGGCTTGAAGTCAGCGCACCCTGGTAACCAGCTTTAATAGTGCCAAATAGTTTTCCGAAGAGACTGTTTCAGTGTACACTGAGTAGTGTGTGATTTTCAGTTGTTCTGCTTCCTTGTCAGCATTTGGGATTTTGTTAAGGTTTGGTGGGGGTGTAGTACCTACTTCTGGTTTTAATTTGTATTTACATGTTAACTAAGGGTGGTACACCTGTTTTGTTACTTCTTGGTGGAGGTGGGAAGGGCAGTGCTTTCCTTCCATTTTTTGGTAGGAAAGGTATGGGAGGGCAGTGTTTCCGGTTTCAGAAACTCCATGCATCTTAGACTGCCCAGGAGAAAGCTTTGGGGCTGGGAAGGGTAAAATACAGGCAAGCAGGAAGAGCAGTTGATTTGGGGTGAAAGGGGCTGTCATTCATGTAAAGTAGAAGTGACAACAACTTGGGTTCTTGCCAAAAAGTTGTATTTGGCCCAGGAAAGGAATGATTAGAGAGCTGTGAGTAGTTGAAAAACCAGTAAAGAGTACTTACTTTCAAATAGCCACAAAACTTTTCTGTTTGTCTCCCTGTTCACTTGGGCCATTCTATGATAGGAGGGATGCAATTTTTTTTCAGAGTTCTGTACCAACTAGTTTACATAGTTCTGCATATTTCAAGTGACTCCTGGGCTACAGAGCAGTGTACTGAGCCACGTTCACTTAACTTTGAGCCATTGTCCTCTGTTAGGCTTTCCTTGATACCCTCTACTAGATGAGCTGCTTCTGTGTTCAGTCTGGCAAAGCACAGAGCAGACTGGGAGCCCATGGCTCATGTGTGGCCTATAGTGTATCTACTTTGGCCCTGGTGGGTTTCTTTTTGGGGAGTGTTGGGGGAGCTCCTTTTAATAAGTTAACAACACTTTAATTAGATGTTGCAGATCTCATTTTCTGGTTTCTCTTGAAATCCCAATATGTGGTTGTACTATTTTTTTTTTTTTAACTTACTTAGAAAGAATGGGAGCCTGAGGGGGGGGGGGACACAGGAAGAGGAAGAGCGCTTCTCAAGCTGACTCTGAGGTGAGCATGGAGCCTGAGGCAGGTCTCCATCTCCCCACCCTGAGATCGTGACCTGAGCTGAAATCAAATCATTGCTTACCCGACTAAGCCACCCAGGCGCCCCTGGGCTGTTACTCTGATAGAACAAAAGTGGTCTGGAGCTGAATGGAGGCAGCCCCCTTAGATGGAATGTATGAGCTCTAATTGCTCACTGACTTGTCTCATTTGTTTGTAATCCACCTTGATTCTCTAATCATTCAAGCTTGTTCCCCCTGCTCTAGTGCATTCTCTAGTCTTAATCATTTACCCTTTTACCTCTGTCAGTGCTAAGTATTTTTCTCTGTCCACTTGCTCACAGACTAGCAGTATCCTTGTTTTTCCTTGACTCTTAGGATAAGGTCTTGTTGTGACGGAGACTTTTCCTTGTAGTAGCCATAATTCACTCACTTGTTCAACAGGTAGTTATTTACCATTAGTCAAGCACTGCAGATACAGCAGTGAACAAAACAGACAAAAATGCCTTGGGTCGGGACGCCTGGGCTGCTCAATTGGTTAAGCAGCTGCCTTTGGCTCAGGTCATGATCCCAGCGTCCTGGGATCGAGTCCCGCATTGGGCTCCTTGCTGGGCAGGGAGCCTGCTTCTCTGCCTCTGCCTGCCATTCTGTCTGCCAGTGCTTGCTCTCTCCCTCTCTCTCTCTGATAAATAAATAAAATCTTTAAAAAAAAATAGGTATTTTTTTTAAAAAATACCTACATTTAATACATTAAATGTGTTAAAAATACATTTTTAGGGGTGCCTGGGTGGCTCAGTGTGTTGAGCCGCTGCCTTCGGCTCAGATAATGATCTCGGGGTCCTGGGATCGAGTCCCGCGTTGGGCTCTCTGCTCAGCAGGGAGCTTGCTTCCCTTCCTCTCTCTCTGCCTGCCTCTCTGCCTACTTGTGATCTCTCTCTGTCAAATAAATAAAATCTTAAAAAAAAAATACATTAAAAAAAATGCCTTGGGTCTGCTTTTATATGCAAGAAAATCTGGTTATCTTTGAGCTGGATCTGTTCTAAAGAATTCGTGCTTTTTTTTTTTAAAGATTGAGAGGGCAAGTACAGGGTAGAGGGTCAAGGGAGAGGGCAAGAAATTCCGAAGCAGAATCTGCACTGAGGGCAGAGCTCACCGCAGTGCTTGAGCTCACCACTGAGAGTTGATGACTTGAGCTGAAACCAAGAATTGGCTGCTTAACTCACTGCACCACCCAGGCACCCCAAGAATTCATGGTTCTTTCTAAAAAGGCTTTATGATAGTCTTTTGTTGTGCTTTCTTAAACCTTCCAAAATTCTGAATGCTTTTATCTTAGAGTCCTTCCTCTAATCCAACTGCTAGAATTTCTTGCTTTCCGTGCCTTCTTACCAGGGAGTTGCTGTATCTGTCTGTCCTGCCTATTGCTGCTTCTCTGATGATAAACCATTACATCTTGAATATTTAATCACAGGTCAATTACTAGAACCAAAAATTCTACATAGAAGTTCATAAAGCATTTATTAAGGGGCAGTTGGGTAGCTCAGTCGGTTAAGCGTCTACCTTTAGCCCTGGTCATGATCCCAGGGTCCTGGGATTGAGCCCGGCATTGGGCTCCCTGCTTCACAGGGAGCCTGCTTCTCCCTCTGTTGCTCCCCCTGCTTGTGTTCTCTCTCTCTCTGTCAAATGAATAAATAAAACCTTTTTAAAAAATGGCATTTATTAAGAGACAGAAATCCCCCTACTACACACACACACACACACTCCCAGCATTTTTGTAAGAACACTCCCCTCAAGTTACTGCCTGTTTGTCTTCGGCCTTTCAGTAGTGATGTTCTCCAAGATGTAAAAGTGATCAGTCTTAGTATTTATTTCTCACTGTTCAAACCTCTGCTGACTGATCCCCCTAATTGAATTGGTACTTCCTTTTGTGACCTTTCCTGGTGCTCTTTGGGTCTGAAAATCTGTGCTCTACACCCTCATCCCAGTAGACTTTGACCACAGTATGGTCTTTGCAGTTTAACAAGTCTCAGTGTGTCAGGTCTGGTGCTAGGCGCCAAGGGTACCATTTCAGTCTTTTAGAAGTTTCTCTTTATACGAACTGAATGGTTAAGATACTAATTTTAATTTTTTCCTCTCTGTGCATAGGCTTTCATTCCTGGGATGCCACCGTTGTTCTTTCAGATTTCACCTGTGGTATTATTCTGTAGCATTTGCTTCTATGACTACTTTTTTACTTTTTGCTTAGGGCACTGTGGAGGTATTTCATCTTTCCAACCTTTGCAGGTAATTCCTTCTTTGTTCAGACTGTGGTCCTTGCAGTTCTCTTTTTATTCCATTTTATTACCTGCCTTGGTGATCCTATCACCTAGAATCTGACCACTGCCTCCCTGTCTACTGATACCTGAAATCTAATTCTCCCTCTGAACTCCTGGCTGTGTTTCCATTTGTTTTGACTAGTTCATGAAGCTCTCCCATTGAAACTTAAATATTAAAAAGAGTTTATCTTGTGCAAATGTCTTATTTTTTTATATTCTAACTAGCTGCTCAGGCTAAAAATGGTGTGTTGACTCTTATCTTTCACACTCTTGCCCCCTTCAACCCAGTTAACTGAAGTCGCCTTCTTGATTATTCCACCATCTAAGTGATCAGTTTCCTTTTATTCTTGCTGCTTCGGATTCGGGTTCTATCTCTAGCAGAGCATCTTCTGTGAAAAGATGTCCCTCCTAATGTCAGAATTCTAAGAAAAATACATAAAACTTTATTCCTCAGCTTGCAAGCCATCTAACTCCACTTTGAAGACTGACAAAATTTGTATTTGAAAAATCTGGTACTAGAGAAATAAACACATTAGAGTCCTCCTCTTCTGCCCACAATGTGCTGTGCTTCCTTTTGTGCTTAAAACAACAGGTTCTGATGGGGCACCTGGGTGGCTCAGTGGGTTAAGCCTCTGCCTTCCGCTCAAGTCATGATCTCACTGTCCTGGGATCAAGCCCTGCAGTGGACTCTCTGCTCAGTGGGGAGCCTGCTTCCCCCCTCTCTATGCCTGCCTCTCTGCCTACTTGTGATCTCTGTCTGTCAAATAAATAAATAATAAAATCTTTTAAAAAATCAGGTTCCGATCAATTCCCTGTAGTTGTTTATTTTTGGTAAGCGGTACACCCAGCGTTGGGCTTGAACTCGTGACCTGAGATTGAGTCACCTGTTCCACTGACGAAGCTAACCAGACACCCTCCCCTTGATCAGTCAATCTGTAATGCTTACAATCAGAGCAGCTCTATCCTTTTTTACTTTCAGACTTCAGACTTTTTTTCTTTTAAAGGATTTATTTTAGAGAATGTGCACTCATGTGCACGTGTGAGTGGGGGGAAGGGCAGAGGGAATGGAATTTACAGTGGATTCCCCACTGAGCAGGGAGTCCAACACAGGATTCTGTCTCACAACCCTGAGATCATGAGCTGAGCCAAAATCAAGTCTGATTCTTAACCAGCTGAGCCACCTAGGCATCCCTGGACTTCAAATTTTCTTAGAAGAGAGTTGGTCTTAACTGAAAAGACTGAATTTTTGCCATAGTGAATGACATTCGATACAAACCAGAAATTAATACCTTCAGTTGGGACCTATATGGTTCCTGCTTTTCTCTATCATTAATAGAGACACTATGAGTCTATAAAACTATATATATCATAAATGTGTTGTTGTTTTTTTAATCTTTTTTTTTTTTAAAGATTTTATTTATTTGACAGATCACAAGTAGGCAGAGGCAGGCAGAGAGGGAAGAGGAAGCTAAGCAAAGAGCTTAGCTAAGCCAAGAGCCCGCTAAGCCCCGCTAAGCAAAGAGCCCGACGTGGGACTCGATCCCAGGACCCGGAGATCATGACCTGAGCCGAAGGCAGAGGCCTAACTTACTGAGCCACCCAGGCGCCCCTCAAAAACTTGTTTTTAATTGTAAAACTCACATATGTATGTGGCTAATATTAAAGTATATTTAATGTATGCATTTATAATGATGAACAGGTTTCACAATTTTATTTAAAAAAATGGTCAGTATTCATAATAGGAGCATTTATTTATTCCAGAGCTAACTACTGTTATCCCTTGTCTATTTTTCCAGAGCTTTTCATGGTCTGTTAATCTGTTAAAATTAAACTGTACGAAAACAATGGTTCTGTGTTCTTTTCGTTTAACATATTGGTGATTTCTGTATTGTCATATCTTGTTAGGTGCCTGTAGGATCCCTTATGTGGGTAGAAGGTGGTCTGTTTAACCCTTTCTTTGTTGATAGATTGTTAGATGAAGTTTTGGCAATGAATATTCTCATACATATAGTTGGGTTATAAGCCTTTGTCAGTTACTTGGAGTATAGCATAGAGGTTAGAAGTACAGGATTTGTTCGTGCTGTTCTTCTAACCAGGTGTGTGACTGCACAAATTAAGTTGGTACATGTCCTTTCTTGTTCATATCCTAGCTGCTATTGCCTTTGCTCAGTGGTTTTTCCACTGGCTTTCAAGCCAGTTTCCCTGTATTCCCTAAGAACCTACACGATTTCCCCATCTGCCTCATTGATCTTGTTAGCTATCGCCCCATCTTCAGTTTCCCTCTTCTGGCTTTTCTTTCTCAAAGGTGTCAGGTAAGCACCTATCTTCTTGGGGCCTACAAGGTTTCTGGACCCTACAACATAGAAACTCTGTTCTCAGATATTTGTATGGCTGGGTTTTTTGGTTTTACTTTTTTCTTTTTTCTCAGATTATATAACTCTTCAGAATTCTTCCCATTTTTTGTTAATTGTTTAAAGATTTCATTTACTTATGAGAGAAAGTGCAAGAGATCACTGAAGGAGAAGCAGAGCAGCTCTCTGCTGCTGAGCAGAGAGCACAGTGTGGGCCTCGATCCCAGGACCCTTGGATCATGGCCTGAGCCGAAGGCAGGCACTTAAACGACTAAGTCACCCAGGTGTCCCTCTGTTCTTATTTTTTAAAATTTTAATTCCAGTATAGTTAACATACAGTGTTAAATTAGTTTCAGCCCCCCCCTTTTTTTCCATGGTATATCCTAACGTCTGAATCATGTCTTGTGTAATGGAAGATCGGCTCCACTGGAGGAGGATTTTGTCTCCTTGATTTTTGCCAAGACCATACCCCCAGCACCTAGAACAGTATTTGGCACTTAGTATGCACTCAGCAAACGGTTTTGAATGGGTAACCAACGTGACGTAACTGCTCTGTGCTCATTTCTTCCATCTGTGCACAGGGAACAGTAATGTTTCAAAGGTTTTTGGGATTGAGACAGCCCTGCAAAGTTCTTAAATTGTCACATAGTAGACGTGCAATTGGTGGCGATTAGCTTGTTAATTGGAGTATCATCTTACATACCAAGAAGCATAGCTTTTTATCATTCTGCTCTTTTGGATGCTCTTACGTATAATCCTTAGGTATGAGAATACAGTTATGGCACTGGAATACGTTTTAGTATTTTCCCCAGCAACGTAGAAATTTGCTTACCTAATGCCTTGTGTGCTAGTCACTGGTCTAGAGACGTTTATTCATTAACTCACTTAATCCTCCTTTACACAGCTGTAATGTTTATGATGAATAAATTTGAATTTCATCAATATTAACTTATTTTAGAGTCATTTTTAAAAGTTTGAATTTATTTTTAAATAATCTCTGTAGCCAGTTTAGGGCTCAAACCTGAGATGAGGGGTTCCTTTCTCTGCCAGCTGAGCTAGCCAGGCTCCCCTAGAGTTGAGTCATTTAATTTGGATTGAGTTTTGAGCTCAGACATTTAATCTGTCTGTTTACCTATTCTGCTCAGCAAACACTGTGGGCATAATTCAGGCACATGGATCCTCTCTTACTTGTAATTTTGATAATGGTATTATAGTGAAATATTGGTTTACATTTTCTGAGTTGTCTTGTAAATCTGCCAGAATGAGAAGACAACTTCCTACCCAGTTAGATGGAGTCCTTCTGCTATAATGTAACATTTTGGCCATTGGGTGAGGATGAATGATTCAGTGTGCTTAATTTTATTGAGGAAAATAACATTTTATCATGTGAAGGATTGTTGGTGCTAGAGACTTCTCACTTTAAAGCTGTCTCAGGTTCATTTTATAGCCAGTTGCATGGATTAAAACATTTTTTTTTAAAAAACTTTTCATCTATAGGAATCCTATGAAGATGGTTGTGAGGATTATCCTACTCTGTCAGAATATGTTCAGGATTTTTTGAATCATCTTACAGAGCAGCCTGGCAGTTTTGAAACTGAAATTGAACAGTTTGCAGAGACCTTGAATGGCTGGGTTACAACAGATGATGCTTTGCAAGAACTTGTAGAACTCATCTATCAACAGGTAGGTTGACTGATGGCACAGGCCATCCTCACATACTTCCTTAAAGCCCAGGGGTGCTCGTTGCTCCTTCACTTTCACGTGCATAGGCCTCCATGCTCTTTAACTCTTTATGGTTCATGGGAGCTTTCAAGTCTCTGTTATATGAGATTACTGTAGCTTGGTGATCCAGATCTAGAGCCAGACTAGAGATTCAAGGCTCTGTACCGGCAGTTGAAAGGAATATTGGGCATTTATGAGAAAGGCTAGGTAAGTATCATACTTTTTTCCTATCTCCCTCTGTTTTTATAGGATCTGAAATTAACAATACACAAGCAGAGTGCAATTTTGTTCTCCTAGGTATTAAATTATATAAGCACTTTTGGAGTATGGGAGGAAAAAAAGGAAATCATGGGAGAACTTTCTTCCTTCATAAAGAAGTCACTCCAAAAAAAAGCCAGACCATAAAACACTGTCTTGAGTTTTAACATTTATGCTTATGTTTATTTTAAATTTCCATTGATTTCCATCTTAATCCCATACATCCAATGTCAGTCTAGATTGTTCAAACCTAAATTTTGTGTGATGCTAGCATATTGGTCTGTTACACACTAATGCTATTTTCAGGAGGAACAATAGTCAGAGCTGGATTTTTTTTTTTTAAGATTTTATTTATTTATCTGACAGAGATCACAAGTACGCAGAGAGGCAGGCAGAGACAGAGAGAGAGGAAGGGAAACAGGCTTCCCGCTGAGCAGAGAGCCTGGGATCATGACCTGAGCCGAAGGCAGAGGCTGTAACCCACTGAGCCACCCAGGTGCCCCAGAGCTGGATTTTTGAAGACAAATTTAAGGGCACTGTTTGAAACTGACCAAAAACAGTAGGAGATAAAATACACTATTTAAGACATCACTGAAAGAGCAACTTGAATTTGGAATATATTGAAGGGTGATTATGATGGCAGGTAATTTTCATCCCAGTTAATGTTTCATTTGACTACCTTTACGACTTGTTCTGGATAGTTCCTGGACCCCTCAGTATGACCTGGCCAACTCTCGGGTTTCTCAACATGCTTGAGATTTTAGGAGTATAGAATTGTTCCATTTGTCCTGATGCCTACTTTGGGCCCTTAATGGATTGCAAAGAAATATGAGAAGAAAATGGGAGAAATTGTTAATGCTTTTCTAATTTCTCTTCTATTCAGTTTCAACTTTTCTGCCTGGTTCTAGTTCTTCAGGGCTGTAACGTAACAAACTGCAGTTTCTGTGATTATCTCAAAGCCAGTTCTTCAGCTACTACTCTCTGTTTGTCAGTGTTCTGTGTCCGTGACACACAGATTCACCAAAAGTTCTTAAATTTCATTGGGGGAATTTATTCATAGCAACCAACAAAAGAAGACTTATTATAAAAATGGCAGATTAAACATACATATTCAACTTTGATTCCTCCCCAAATATCCCTACAAAGAAGGGGATTTTAAGAAACCAGAAGCCTATAGGGGCTGAGATGAGGAAAGGAGACGGAAGTACCAGTTTTGGAAACTAGAAAGGCAGATCTCAAAAATTTGAATTCCAGGCCAGTGCGGAAAGTTGAAAACCACCGTGACTTAGTGCAGAATCTCTGAAAGACTCTAGGACAAGGATGGAATAAGACTAAAAGGATAGCTTTAAAATCTTAAAACAAAATAAAAAAACTAGATTCTCTACATCTTTTTGTACCCAGTATCCAGTTTGAAGTTTTATTATAACCCTTCTTGGGAAGTTACTGAAGGGAAGTACTCCACCAAAAAGGAAATTAAGTCATGGATGAAGATCCAGAAACCACAAAGCAAATAAAAATAAATAAAAACAAAACAACAACAACAAGAATTTTATGGGATCTCCACCATCCTGAAAGGAGTTCCGTGGACAGTAGCTGGAGTGGGCTTCACTGGAGTTAGGCAGAAGGCTCCAGGCAAGATTCCCTGACAAGATGAACGTAATTGCTGTGTTCCAATGTTCTAAGAAGAAACTTGGGAACTTGTGAGTTTAGGGGTAAATCAATGAGCTGTAAATAAAGAACAAAGTAGAGAAAATTTAAGTCTAGGGAAAACAAAGTTTTTCAAGAAAGGTGGAATCTGTATATTACATGGTCCACCTGAAACTAATCAAATCATGGTATGACCATGTTGGTAGGTGGTAAGATTAGGAAATAGTGGAGAGGAGTGGGGGAATGCAAGATAAAAGCTGGATATTCCTTGTCCATGTTGGGGAACTATAAGAAATAATGCCCAAACTGAAATCACAGAGCGTGGATATACAGAGGTTGAAGCCTTTTCAACTGAAAGAATTGAAAATGGTTGTCTATAGGAGTGGTTGAGGTGTAGTGGGGAAGTAGGAAATTTTAATAACAAGCCATGTGAAACTTCACGTCTTTAAGTTGTATGTGATAATTTTAAAACTAAAGGAAAATGGGCGATGCCCATAATGGGAAAAGGATGATTTTTGAATTTCAAGTCTTCTGTGGTACCAGATACACATCTATGAATGATCTCAGGAGAAACCAGTCTATTGTCTTTGCAATCAAGGAAATAATTAGAAATAAAAGACCTAATAATTAGGAAGTACTTACTACATGCTAGGTAATGTTGAACACTTGACATGTAATTAACTCGTTTAATCCTCCATGATTGAAGATACTACTCTTATCCCTTATTTTATACATATTTTAACAGAGGTTAAGGAGCTTGGCTTGGGTTACTGCAGCTAGTAAGTAGACCCAGCAAAAGGGTCAAAAACGTTTATTACATCTAAACTACGGTTAGCTACTATCTTTGTAACCTTGGTCAGGTCCCTTAACCTTTTAATGTGCTATCTAATATTAGGTGGTGAACTATGTTCTTTACAATTAAAGTTAAAGCTTCCTGAGTACTGTTTTGGCTATATCCCACTGTCTTTGATATGTAGTGTTTTTTTCACAGTCTTAGTTTTTGGAATAGCTTAACTTATTTCCTCTCTATCCCAAGTGTGTTTGGAGTATTCGTAAATGTTAATCTTTTGTACCAGGTACCATTTCTCACCTCTTTTAGGAATCAGACGGAAGCCCAGGGAGGTTGAGTGATGCCAAAGTCTGTGCCAGCCTATGCCTGAAAAACACCACAGAACAATCGTTTGGCAAATACTCTTACTCGTAATTAGTACTGTGCAATTGGGTACATGTACCTTATGCAAAAATTGATTAGTATAAAGAGGTTTTGTCTGTTTGCTTTCTGGTGACCTCAGGTAAATGATGGGGAGAACTTAAATATTTTCTTCTTGTTCTTCGTGTAAAGTTGGGAGGGAGAGTTAATTTCCTTATTGCCTAACAACTAAAGACTTGTACATTTTTACGGTGTGGTCAGTTTTAGGGGTGGAAATGTTTTCTCCTTTAGAATGTTGCTCTTATTTGCATTAAGAACAACGTATTTGTGTCCTAAAAAGGTTTTTTTTTTTTTTTCTTTTTGAAAGGCCACGTCTATCCTAAATTTCTCTTACATGGGAGCTCGCCTGTGTAATTACCTGTCCCATCATCTGACAATTAGCCCACAGAGCGGCAACTTTCGACAGTTGCTGCTTCAAAGGTCAGTGTGAATATATGAAATTAAGGGGAAAGTTTTAGACCTACTAGAATTCAACCATTCCTTTTTTCTGAAGACTGTACATAATAGAAGGTTGTAGGGGAAGGTAGGGAGGACCATTATTTGTATTCTAATATTGTATATACTATTAAAAATTATAGTCCCCCATATCAGTCTTTATTATTTTTTTTTCCTACAATCTCTGCCTTTGGGTTTTAGATGTCTTGGTTTTGTTTTTTGTTTTTTAAAGATTTTTATTTATTCATTTGAGAGAGAGCTCAAGCAGAGGGGGTGGCAGAGGGAGAGAGAGAAATAGACTCCCTGCTGAGCAGGGAGCCTGAGGTGGGGCTTGAGCTCAGGACCCTGAGATCATGACCTGAGCCAAAGGCAGACACTAACCAACTGAGCCACTCAGGTGCCCCTGTGCCTTTAGTTTTGCGCTTAGAAGTCCTTTCATTTCCCAAGATCTTAAAAATGACCTCTTACATATTTCTTAGTACATCTGTACTTTGGGTTTGAGTGGGTTCTAGTTTATTGCCACAGGTTGAACTAGTTTTTCCCATACTACTTTTTAAAATGATCCATTTCCTTATTGAGTTGAGCTGCTGCCTTTATTACACTACATCCCTGTATTGGGTTTTGAGTCTAGAGTTTAATTATATTCTGTGCACCACTTGTTCTATTCCTATTTTATTATACTACTAAAAAGCTCCCAATTTTTTAATACCTAGTATGGTTGGTCCCCTTCCCACATCTCTTGGGTAGAATCTCCTTTGCTATTCTTGCATGCTTCTTTTCTCCAATGAACTTTAGACTCAGTATGTGAAATTTCATTGATCTTTTTGGTATTAGATATTTTTGACATGACCTTGAATTCATAAGCTTATTTAGGGAAACTAGTCTTCTTATGGGAGTCATTTTATTCAATAACAAGGTTGCCTTTGAGTTTGATAGTTGGTCCATTAGTTCTTTAAAGATACTTTCAGTGGTTGCAAAGTATTCCATCATGTGGTTAAACTGGACTAGAACAGACTAAAGATCCCAACAATAGACTCCAGAGACACTTCAAAATTAAGCTTTTGATAGAGATACTTCATATATATGTGTGTAAAGGGTAAATTGTGCTGCTGACACCACTGGCTAGCCATTTGTCGGGGGAGAAAACAAAGATGGGTTCTTGTTTCTTTACTCCAAAATATATTTCAAATCTATAAAAAACCTTAAAAGTGCAACACTAAATACTAAAAAATTGACAGTATTGACAATTAAATCATAAGTTGGTAAAGCCCTTTTAAGCAAGACATGATATCCACAAATCCGAAACAAGAGATTAAACCTAATTACGTATGGATTATAATATTGGGAAGGGTCATAAATTTATATGAAGTAAAAAATAGGGAAATTTATAAATTTATAAAATTTATAAATGTATAACACATGGCAGTGAATGCTAATATGAACAGAGGGACCTTTTAGAAATGAGTAAGGAAAAGACCATTTAATTTTGTTTTTGTTTCAAGATTTTATTCGTGGGAGAGAGGAAGGGAGAGGGAGAGAGAAAGCACAAGCAGAAGGAGGGACAGAAAAGCAGGCTCCCCTCTGAGCAGGGAGCCCAGCCCAGAGCCCAATCCAAGGACTCGGGGATTGTGACCTGAGCCAAAGACAGATGCTTAACCAACTGAGCTACCCAAGCATCCTTAAAAAAATCAGTTTTTAATTTTTTTTTTAAGATTTTTAAAAAATTTATTAGAGAGCAAGAGAGAGAGAGAGCACATGAGCAGAGGGAGAGGATGAATCAGACTCCCATGCTGAGCAGGGAGCCAGATATGGGGCTCAGTCCCAGGACCCTGAGACCATGACCTGAGCAGAAGGCAGACACTTAACTGATTAAGCCACCCAGGCACCAGTTTTTGTTTTTGTTTTAAGATTTTATTTATTTGCTAGAGAGAGTGAGGGCATGAGAGAGAGCTCACAAACAGGGGGAGCAGTAGGCAGAGGGAGAAGGAGGCTCCCTGCTGAGCAGAGAGCCCACTGGGGAACTCAGTCCCAGGATCCTAGTATCATGACCTGAGCTGAAGGTAGATGCTTAACCTACTGAGCCACCCAGGCATCCCAAGATCAGTATTTTAGCAGAAATATTTGGAATGGCTTTAAGTAGGTAAAACTTGGGGAAAATATAAATGACAAAGTTCTAAAAAGCTATTTAGCCTTATCTTGATGAATAGCTTCTGGAAAGGCATGAAATGAGCACTTCTGGGAGGTAGCATGGCAGAAAGGCTAGCTGCTTTTCCCTTGGATTACTCACCCCTGGCTATGCCTTAAAGTCACCCCAGGGACTTAAAATAGGGCTCTAAGACCCGGTCCTCATTCTTTGGAATTCTGATGTAGATGGACTGAGGTGGAGCCTTGGATTTTTTTAAAGTTTATCAAGTGATTGAACTCCACTCTTCCACGTCTCTTCTGACTACCCCATCTGTGCTTCCATAATATTGTAATACTGGCAAAGATACTAATGGAAGTGCTAGGCCTTTAGCAAGTAAAAAGCAAGGTATAATTCTATTAACTTTAAAAATATTTGTGTATTTTGAAAAGTTACCTTTATAGCAGTTATCTCTGGGTTTTACGACTTTGTTTTTTATTTGTTTCTGTTTTTAACCTTTCTGAGATAGGCATGTATTGCTTTTCTAATTGAAAAATCGTTAACTTAAAAACAGTTTGTTTAGAGGTGTAGGTCCCTCTCCTCTAGATAATCAATGAGCTACAAGGGTAGGGATTTACTTTTGCTTTGGATGAATATATCTTAATGTATAATCTAATAGTCATTGCATTTATAAAACAAAAAGGTCATTTCATCAAAGCTACCAATAAAGTAAAAGGAGAGTAGCCAGTAAGGTTCTTGGATAACTAAACTGGCATTAATTAAGTTGTCCTTTCTATTATTAGCCAGAATGTTTCATTTATAGGTGTATCCCAGCTTTTTTTTCTGATGAATAATTAATGTTTAGGCAACAACAAATGTCTTACCATATCACATTTGGTATGTGATACCAAACATGTGATGTTTGAGTCAAGACTCAAACGAGATGTTGATCGTTTAATATAGCTTATAAGCTATAGGCCATGTAGACACGATAAATTATCTTGGGTCTATGGTTGATTCACAGATTGACCCAAGGTAAATTCTTGATAAGCAGTGACTTCTTTTTCCCTTAAAAAATGTATTGTTTTTTTTCCAAAACCAACCTCAACTGATTCCTTATACATGGAAGCCATTCAGTCTTCATAAACCCCTCTTTTTGTCTTTAACAGAACTGTCAACAATCGGCTTTACAAAACACATAGCTCTCCTAGAATTTTTTCTGCCACCTGATCAAAAAAGAAATATTTAACGCCAAATTGGTAAACATTTAATGTACATTTAAAAAATCCTTTTTAATAACAGCTGACTCCGTAATTCACTGACATAGGCAATGACAGGTTAACCGTGATTGTTTTAGATACTTTATAGGGTGGCAGATGGGCCAAGTCAGGGGGAAATAAAGCTAGGGAAACGAAGTTATTTGACTCCTTTGGTCTCTGGGATATTAAGACCAAACTAATTGCGTCTGTTTCTATGTGAATTTCAGTTGGGGTCTTTTCCCTCCATTTTTCTGATTTGTATAACGGAAATTATTAAGGATAATAGGCTTAATACGACTTCATTTTATTTTCAGCTTAGTTGGAGACCATCTATCTATATATTTATATAAAGATGTGTTTCAAAGTTCATGTACTTAGAGTAGAACATTTACAGAGACAATTTGAGTAAAAACAGTGCTTTTAAAAGAAATATATAAAAAAGTGTTTTCTTGACAAAAAGCTGATAAAACAAAGATGAGGCATTTTCTTTCTTTCCAGTGCCAGTAGGCAGTGAACCTCATGAAACCTGTGTTGCTTAAAGAGATTACAAACTTGATCCAATACGAATAGGTGAAAACAAACCCATTAGTTTCTTAAAACTAGGAATTTTCATATGAAAAGATGATGCATGTTCTGGTCTCTACAATAGACAGGAACACTTTTTACTCCAGAAAGTCAGGGCATTATTGGTGCATGGTGCTTGTCTCTGTATTGCTTGTGGACAGCGAACCCGCCAGCTGGTCATCCTATTTGTTCAGAAAACAAAGCAGTGTGTGGCTCTAAAAGGTGTGTCTTCCTTAGATGTCGGACCGAATATGAAGTTAAAGATCAAGCTGCAAAAGGCGACGATGTGACTCGGAAACGATTCCATGCGTTCGTCCTTTTCCTGGGAGAGCTCTATCTCAACCTGGAGGTGAGGAGAGATGGTTCTAAGTCCTGACGAAGCGTGGGAACACAAACTGATGTGGGGCGGAATAAGGCTGGGTGAAGGGAGAGGAAGAGATGGTGCCTCACTGGCCACTCAGGGCAGCGCCTGCGTTCTAATGGAATGTCCCGTCATGTTTGTTTCTCCTGTTTGCCGGGAGGCTGCTGGGAAGTAGTTATTGGGAATTTTAAAAAGTCTGTGTATTTTTGGAAAGCCATGGTTTCCTTACAAGTGTAAGCTCTTGAAGTACAGATAATTATACCTGTTTGAATTCACACATTTCGTGTGTTGACTTTTAGGTGGTGGCTCAAAAGCAGCACACTCTGCAGAACACAGCTTTGAGTTGAAAGGGCAGGGCGGGCACTAGAGTATCTAGGGTTCTTTCCACCCTAGTTCACCCAGGATTGTTCTTCTTGGTCCTGTTTTATAAATTAATCTTCTACATTAAATGCTTTTGTTCAAAGTCTGTAGTAAACAAGTTTGTAAATTGGTGGTATATTTGGGTATATGTTAGTAGGCAAGTAAGTGCTAAATATTACTTTGTAATGAATTTGCTTGATTTTTTTTCTTTGACTAGTTAATCCCAGAGATAGGTTATACCTTCTTTAACTTTGATTTGAAAACTTAATCAAAAGACCCTGGAAACCCACCACCAAATGTGCATCTCAGTCAGTGCATCTAAAAAGTCCCTGTCCAATCTGGTGCCTAATTTACTATCCCATTTTACCATAGATGGACCTTTTTTTTTTTTTTTAAAGTAGGGACCATTCCCAGCATGGAGCTCGAACTCCCAACCCTGAGATCAAGAGTCGCATGCTTTGCCAACTGAGCCAGCCGGGTACCCCTGGATGGACTTAATTTTTAAAAAATTTCATCCATTACTCTTTCAGTTTAATTTTTATATAAGCCAAAATAACATCTAAAATGTGCTGTAAATGGAGAGTCTTTTTAAGAATGCAGGTGTTTCCTCTGTGGATGTAATGATGCCATGTCTGTGGGGAGTGTAAAGTTGAGGTATGGCTCCCAAGCCTATGGCTCTTCTGGCTGGAGAGTTACCTTACTTAGATGATTCTGATGCAGAACAGTATTTTTAAATAATATAAAAAATAAGAAAATGCTGCATGTTCCAAAAAGGGTGGTAGCTTAATCAGCCTGAGAATGCTTTATGATGCAATAATTTATAAAGGTGACTTACGTTATCCTGACCATATGTTATGTGTGATAAATGGGAAATTTTACCTATAGTTTACTGGTTGTATTAGAGATCTTATATACATGTAAAATAAGTCTAATTTCGTGAAGATACCAGAGCATTTCTGATTTTTGTATTTAACTTAAAACACTTATTTTGCTAACACATTAGACCATTTATTTATCTGTTATAATATTTTGGCATCGTTGCTTCTCATTTTCTTCTGTCCCAAAAGATCAAGGGAACAAATGGACAGGTGACAAGAGCGGATATTCTTCAGGTTGGTCTTCGGGAGTTGCTGAATGCCCTCTTTTCTAATCCTATGGATGACAACTTAATTTGTGCAGTAAAATTACTGAAGGTAGGTTTTATGTATGTTTTTCTTAAAATTAATCTTTCTACCTCATTTATGATTTAAAGGAAAGTATAGTATGCAGTGAATTCAAGATTAAATTTTTACTTTAAATATTGACACTTTGCTTTGCCCTTGAATTTAAACATTGGAAAGCCAGTATGTACTGATTTTTAGGTTTTATTTTTTTGAGAGAGCGTGCACGAGTGGGATGGGGGGGCAGCAGAGGGAGAGGGATACGCAGACCCCATGTTGAGCACAGAACCTGACATGGGCCTCAGTCTCATGACCCTAAGATCATGACCCAAGCCGAAATCAAGACTTGACATTTAACCAACTGAGCCACCCGTTCTCCCCTGTACTGATTTTTTAAATATGAAAATGTAAATTTAGAAGCAAAAATATGGAAGTCCTTCACCCTTCGTCTGTAAATTTCTTTTCTTTCCTTTCCCATGTATGTATTTGTGCCCTCATAAAATCACCCTCTTTGTGGCTTTTTTATTATCTAACAACGATCTTAGATTTTTGCATAGCCCAAAAGATTTATCTTTCTTCAGTAACTTCACTTCTGTATGTGCAGTTGTTTATGTAGGTTCAATTCCTACACATTTGGTGGGTCAGTGAACATCGTATAGTTTATTTAGAGAAGTCATGTCAAGTTTCCCTTCTAAATGCCAAACTGATATGTGTTTGGTTGTTGTCCTACTGACAGTGAGTAAGTATACTGCTTTCCCCATATTCTTATCAGTGATGGATATGATCAACCTGGGTTTGTGTTGTCATAGGTGACGGATGAGTAAAAACAAAAATCTCGGTTTGTGGTTTCCTGATCATTTGTGAACTTAAGCATTTCTTCACATTTGTTAGCCTTTTTTTGTTGTTTCTATGAATTACTGTTTTATATCTGTAAATCTTTTCCCCCTGAAGTTTGTATTTTTTTTAAAATTCAGAGCTTCCATACTTTTTGTGTATTTCAAAAAGTAAAAGGTTGATTAAAATATTATAGCCTAACTTCCATAGAGAATATATCCTATAGTCATTGACACATAAAACCTGTGATTCAGGTTCTGCTTTAGTTTCTCTCAATCAGAAAAAACAGGGTTTTAGAGATTCCTGACTATTAGGTGGTGGAGAATAATTTGGGATATTTAACTTACCAAATTCATTTTATTCAAAGAATGCTTGAATTGCTACTAATAATTTTCTAATAGAACTTACGTATTTTACTGAATTCCTTATTTTACTGATTATCTGCTTTTTTAGTTGACAGGGTCGGTTTTGGAAGATGCCTGGAAGGAGAAAGGAAAGACTGATATGGAAGAAATCATTCAGAGAATTGAAAATGTTGTCCTAGATGCTAATTGCAGCAGGTGGGTAGCTAGCCAGCCGATCTCAGTTTCTTTTTCTGTCGAGATTGTTTTTCGTCTGTTATATATGCTATAAAAAGAGTTTATATATGCTATAAAAGAGTTGAAAATCTTACAAATCTTACAAATCTTATAAAATCTTATAATCTTATAAAAGAGTTGAAATCTTACATATCTACAGAAGAATATTTTCTTCAGAGGTATAATATTTTAGCTATGGCTTGTGTTCACCTGACCTTTTTTGTTCAGTTGTATTTATAAATTGAAAAGGTTAAGATTTTCCTGTGGTGAGATAGGAGTCCATTGGAAAGTAAAATGATTCAGACTTTAAATTGTTCAGTAAATACTTGGATAAAGTGCTGTTTTAAGTCCAGTTGGAAGCATAAAAATGCAGGATAGCCACTGCCTTTAAGAACCATGTAGTCAGAGTTAGATGAAACAACTTTCAAGGCTGCTTAAAAAAGGTTATGTCAGTATAGCAAGTGTCTAAAAAATCAAAGCACTTAGATGCACATGTTAAATTTATGAAACATAGTTTTAAGAATCTGTGGTAATCTAGAGTCTGACAACACTTTGGTGGATACCCTTAATTCCTTTTCAACTTCTTTCTGCAGAGAAGTGAAACAAATGCTCTTGAAGCTTGTAGAACTCCGGTCAAGTAACTGGGGTAGAGTTCATGCAACCTCAACATACAGAGAAGCAACACCTGAAAATGATCCTAACTATTTTATGGTATGCCAGCATTTGCATTTTAAGTTTTATTTATTGCTTGGATCCAATTTCAGAAACTTCTGGATAAGGACATAAAGGTATTCTAAAAAAAAAAAAACAAAAAAAAACAAAAACTCAGAATTCAATGCAGTAATTCTTTTCATTAGCTTAGGGTCACATGGCAACCAGGAGGCCAGGTAAATAGAGGAAGAAACATGGAATCTCTAAGGAAAGGGTGGATTAGAGAAAGATCCATCGACTGGAAAGGGAAATCGGTGACTTGAACAGAGTTGTGTGGGATTGTGGAAAGAAGTTTTCCCAGGGAATTTATAACCAAAGAGCTGCATGTCACACTTTGACTTTGCACTTTATAGTAAATTAAGAAAATAAAAGTGATCCCCATACCAGTAATGTCCTGAAGCTCCTGACATGACCAAACCTAACACAACAATGGAGAAATGCTCCTAAGACCCCAGCCTTGGAAATTCCTTAAAAAATGGTGGGGAGGGGAGAATCACAAGTAAAAATAAGTTGACACAATGCTAAATCACAGCACACAGCAAAACCGTTCATCATGAGTGGGACCAACTAGACAGCAGGGTTATAGCCATAGGAACTTGAGAAAATAGAATAGAAATCTGAAAATCATAGACTTTCCCAATGAGATGAAAATGGCTATCAGGAAGCTAGTTTCTCGTGCATGCCTGCGTTATTGAGTGCAGATGAGTGACCTTAGCCAGGCCTCATTAATTAATATGCTTTAAAAAATCAGTTTTGAAATGCTTACATATTTGTATCACTTTGATCCATCCTAGAATGAACCAACATTTTATACCTCTGATGGTGTTCCTTTCACCGCGGCTGATCCAGGTAGGCCGTTTCACAGGCTTTGCCCCCAATTTCTTGGTAATCTCGTGAATTCCAGAAAACCATACCCTCACCAGTGCGGAGTTGTAGCTTTTTGTAGTGGGCACATTGTTCTAAGATGAGGGTAAATGTTTTTCTCCTATAAAATATTCTTTACAGGGACAACCACTTTGAACCATGCAAATGGAAAGTCTGACTGTACAGTGTCTTAAAACACACAGTGGGTCAGTGGGTTGGAAGAATCCCTCAAACACAACCATTTTTGTTTTATATTTTCTCTGATAATTTCATTTTTATGAAATTAGCTTTCAGGTAGTTAAGATAGAAGGGGAAGATGGTTCTAGCTCACTACATAGAGTACAACAGTCATTACTGTGGGTTAATACTTGCAGATACTAAAATTAAGGGTTTCATTAATAGTAGGTCAAAGTTAATTAAAATCTAAATCTCCGCACACTTCCCCTTCCAGAAAAGGGCCATTTATATAAAGATTGCTTTAATTGTGATAAATGCAACTACAGTATGAGCAAGGGAAAATTTTCTCATTTCATGAAAATTAGAACCATTTGGAATTTTCCCATTAGCTTCTTCTGGATAGAAGGCACTGACTATCCGGTTCCTAAAAGAAGGTGGAAAGAAGTACTGCTTAACTTTCAACTTTAAATTCTGAAACACTCAAAATATAAAAATCACATGGGACATTTGGGTGGCTTAGTCTTTTGGGCATATGACAACTTGGTTTCTGTTTGGGTCATGATTTCGTGGTTGTGGGATCAAGCCCTGTTGGGCTCCCTGTGGGGAGATTTTTAAAAAATATCTTAAAATATATATATATTTATGTATATAATTGTTATATAAACTACAAAAAACTGACTTTGATTCACTGTAAAGGATAAACCAATGTCATTTTGCCAGATTAATGCACCCTTTGGGTGTTTTTAAAGAAATAAAACCTTACGGATAACTGGTAAACCACTTTGTCTTATGACCCAGCCCTGACCCCCCACCGCCAGTCCTTCCATTGCTTCCCTCTCAGACGTAATTACCATCCTGATGTTGTGGTCATTGTGATGTCTTTTTACTTCCTATGAGTCTATAAGCAGTGTAATATCACACAGTAGCAGGAACCTAAATGGTATCTTACTGTGCACATTTTTTGCAACTTATTTCTTATTCAGTGTTTTTGCTGTTTATTCACATTGAAGTATATACAGCTTTGGTTCATTTTAAATGCCAAATAATACTGCAGTCAGATGAAAGCACCGGTTATAGGTCCCTATTTAAGGGTAGTTGGATGGTTCATACTCGTTACTAGAGACAGTACTGTACAGACCTCTTTAAGTAGTCCTTGAGCTCGTGCGGGAAGTTCTTCAGGGTGAAGAAGTACAATTGCTGCATTGTAAGTTATGTGCATCTTCCGCTTCACTAAATGTTGCTAACATGCTTTCCAGCCTGACTATACCACATGATCTGTCCCCAGCAGAATGGGAGGGTTCCTATTTCTCATCCTTGGCAACGGTTATTACCAGACCTAATTGTTGTCAGTTAGATTGTACGAAATTGTAGATTTTCATTTCCTTTCCTACTGATAATTTCTTTTCATGTTTCTCTCGACAGTTGTTTTCTTTCTTTTAAGAATTGGCTTAGTTGTAGTCTTTGCCCATACTTCTCTTGGATCACATTTCGTCTCTTAACTGGTTTGTGATTCCTTACATAGACCAGAAATGACTCTGGGCTTCTCCCAGTATATGCTGTCTTTCCATTATGTTTGTCTAGTCTTGTAGAAACATCAAGTTTTCGTGTAAATGTATTTGTCTTGTTCCTGCTCTCTTTGGCCGAGAATGTTTCCGTATTACCATCAAATTCCATTTTCTTCTTATCCTTTTTTATTTTTTTTTTTAAAGATTGTTTATTTATTTGACAGAGATCACAAGAAGGCAGAGAAGCAGGCAGAGAGAGAGGAGGAAGCAGGCTCCCTGCTGAGCAGAGAGCACAACTTGGGACTCAATCCCAGGACCCTGGGATCATGACCTGAGCCAAAGGCAAAGGGTTTAACCCACTTGAGCCACCCAGGCGCCCCATAATTCTATTTTCTTCTGGAAGTCTTTGATGCTTTTTGTATTTAGGTCTTTAATCCAACTGGCTATTTTTATGTGATATAGTGGGAATTAAATATTCCATGTTCTCTTATTGCAGCAATTGGTATTGAGTTATCCACCCTCTCTTCTCAGTGTAATGTCCCTCTGATGTGTACCGTGTCCCTCCTTTCTAAACTTTGATCTTACTCCTGTGTCTGTGCATGTGGACCTTTTGTCTGTCTTAATACCAATACTACAGTCTTAATTACTACTTTCCTTTATATCTTGCTGTGTCTGGTGAGACAAATTTTCTTATTCTTCAAAGTTACCTTGAATCATTTTGGTTCTTTGTTCTTTGTCTGTGTCTCATTTGTTTAACCTATTTGTGTTTTTTGTAGGCTTTTTTGTAACTCTTGTTTATAGAAGTTTCTAAACATGCTTATTTTTGTCTCATGTTTTTGTTCTGTCTTTTAATTCTAACCCTGCTATTTTTATTATCACATAAAATTTATTTTGATCTTTTTTCATTGCAATCTGATATTTAACGGTCTTAAAGTTTTTTGGAAGGGATCTCAAACTTACAGAGAAGTTACAAAAGTAAAAAATTATACAAAGAATACCTGTCCACCCATTACTCAGATATACCTTTTGTTAACTTCTGTTCTCTTTGCTTTATCGCTTTTTGTGTCTACACTTTTCTAAGCCATTTGAAGTTATGTATATTGTGGCCCTTTGTGATTAATCTCATGTTTTAACTGCTTTTCTTTTTTTTCTTTTTTTTTTCCCTTCACAAAAACTCCTATGGCTTGGGTTATGATAACATCTATCCCTGCCAAGGAGCCACTGGGGTAAAACCTACTTGGAACAAGTTTTTATTTGTCATATGTGGGTAGTAGAAATTTAAGGTGTAGGCCCATTATTACAAATTCTCTGAGGAACCTGTTTCTTCAGAGTACTATTGTTCCTACTTCAAAGCCAAGAAAAGACAAGCAAACTTCTTTGCTATCTCTCTTTGCCACCAGAGTGTTTTCCATTTTGTTTTCTTCCTGGTCCACCTCTTGCTTGAGATACCTACCCTTTGAAGGGCCGTGATTCATGTAGAGAGAGGTGGGCGCATGAACATGAATTCCATCTCCGTTTCACATGGACCCAAGACCTTGCTTTCTGACCTTCTGTGGGTTTTTCAATCCAAGCCTCTTTATTACTGAGAGCATGTGGTCTGACAGCCTCCTGACTGGAGTAGTTATGTATGATTTTCAGTTCCCTTTTTGTTGGTCATCAAGGGACTTGGGTTTTCTTTTTTTCTGAACTCATCTGTGCATTTTAAAGAGTGTTTGTCTTAATCTGTTACCTCAAGTATTTGTTGCAGGAAGGTTCTACAGTTAAAATTGTCTCCAGATTGCCAAAATTGGATGTCAGAATATCATCAATCCTTTAAGCTGGAATTAGCTTTATAGAGACTGGTAATCTTGGGGGAAATATGGTCTAGTGTAATTGTTGAAATTTGAGGTAGCTATTCACAGCAAACCCAATTTTAAGGTAACTAGCTTTAATACATACTGATTGGTTTTATTATTCAGAGATAAGTACTCCATACGGACATGCTAATCTTAAAGATACTCAGTAACTCTGCCTAAGACAGTTGGCAGATGGAGAGCTATAAAATTACCCGTATTGCCTTGGAAGAATCCAACCAAGGGAAAGTTTATATAGCTGAAACATTTATCAGGTAGCTACCTTCCAGCTGTCTCTGAGGGAAGAAAAGAAAATCCCCTGTGCTCAGAACCTTTGCTAGGTTAGCTAATCTGATTGAGAAACAGGGGCTAGTGGCTGTTAGCTGGTAGCTACCTAGCTCACTTTATTTCCGTGGGAAAGAGTAAGGGGAACCAGAGGCCAGTCTATTTGATTAAAATCCTGCCTCGTGGAAGGAAGAATAGGAATATGGAAAAACATGTTCTTTCCCAACAAGATAGATACATAAATAGGTAGATAGGTGTATGTGTGTGTATATATATATATACATACACACACACACACATATGTATAAATATAAATTTAGTTTTATGGAAAAAAGCAGCAGAGAGTATCAGCGGCATACACGTTGGCTGTGACATGTGCTCTGGTATATCTACAGTGGCCTTGAATTGCAACATTTAATTAGGAGAATAGTACAATTAAGATTTAAGAGCACACAGGTGGCAAAAGCAAGCCTATTAAAATATAAGTTTTGTAAAAGCTAATAAATATGCAGCTGGAAGCTTCCTGCTATTTAAATGTTGGATCTACTTAAAACTAATATTAAAAAGCATTTTTAGGATAACTGGCTATTTTATGACTTTTGTCAGCATTCAATTAAAAAAATTTTTTTTTGTAGATTACCAAGAGAAATACCAAGAGTTACTTGAAAGAGAAGACTTTTTTCCAGATTATGAAGAAAATGGGACAGATTTATCAGGGGCTGGTGATCCGTAAGTTCTTTTTAGCTATTAACTTTCTTTGTGGTCATTCTATGACCATAGTGTGTTGATGGAGTTTAGATTAGAAAAAGGCAGACAAAGAATGTGCATTTTGATTTGATGCTGTTACAGTAGTTTGTATGTGTACTTGCTTGCCAAAAATTTTCAGGAAATTGTATTAGAAAACACGGACTATGATTCTGAAAATGTATACATATCTGGAGGGGGAAAACGAAAATAGTGGTATACTCAAGCATAGTTTTGTAAAAAAGATTCTGTTTAGCTCTAGTATTGTCAGATCTTAGGCAAACTATGCCTGTTCTTCCATCTGTAGAAATAGTTGACCCCTTTTTGAGTCCTTTTCAGAACTAAGTGAAAATACATATATACTTAGAACCACATCCTGGCAGATAGTAAAAGACTCAGCTCTTGGCTGTTTAAGGATGAATTAAGATTAAAGAGAACATGGGTCACCACATAGCAGTGTTTGGATTGCTGGAAAGGTGTGAGCTACGGTCCCATTCACATCTTTCAATCTCTACCTGCTATTCTTTGTAATAAAGGAAACTTCCACTACTCCCTTACCATTAGATTGCATTACACCGAGTTATAGAAGAACCAAGAACTTTTGAGGTTTAGCCCTCCAGCTCTCTTAGCACTTTATATGAATTTGGACCAGTTACTTAGGTTCTCTTTCTTCTAAGTGGAGGAGGGAATAAATTAAATCTGACTTAATTTTTCTTACATCTCATCTGTCATGTGTGTTGTAGGTTGAACCACTTTTAGTCTCTCTCCCATCTAGGTACGTTTATAGGTCTGTTTGAGATCTAATGTTACCACATATTTTTTTAAATTATAATTTAAAGATTTTATTTATTTATTGTCAGAGCGAGAGAGAGTGCATGCACAAGCAGGCAGTGTGGCAGGCAGAGGCAGAGAGAAGCAGGCTCCCTGCTGAGCAAGGAGACAGATGCAAGACTCAATCTCAGGACCCTGGGATCGTGACCTGAGCCAAAGGCAGAGGCTTAACCGACTGAGCCACCCAGGCATCCTGTAATGTTATCATGTTTTTATATGTTAGTTTAATTTAAAAAATATATGGGGATGTAAGGACTCAAATCCAATTAAGAAAAAGGTTCAGTCCTGTCCGGTATACCACTGGAAGTTCAAGCTGTTCTTGGCATTGAATTTCAGGTTGTCCTCTGAAGTTCTGCTTGGTACTGCTTGGTCAACATTACATGCTGTTGCCCCTGATACACTTGTGGCTGTTTTAACACATGTACTGGAAATGGAGGAACAAGGAGAAAAAGATCCATCGGCAGTTGATAGGATTGTCAAGATAGTTTTGTCATACATGTAGATGGAAGGGATTATTGTGGGGTGGGGGAGACCCTATAGACATTTTGTTATTGGAGAGGAAAAGTGTAAAAAAGGGAAACGACGGGCCTCTGGGTGGCACAGTCATTAGGCACCTGCCCTTAGCTCGGGTCATGATGCCAGGGTCCTGGGATTGAGCCTCCCGTTGGGCTCCCTGCTCCACGGAAAGCCTGCTTCTCCCTCTCCCTCTCCCCCTGCTTGTGTTTCCTCTCTCACTGTGTCTTTCTCTGTCAAATAAACAAAATCTTTTAAAAAATAAAAGGTGGGGGTAGGATTTGGAGTCAGATTGTGGCTGTGCCACATATTTAACCCAAATCTTAAAAACAGTATTTAGTTAACCTCCTTCCAGAGTCTTTTTTCTTTTATCTCTAAAATGGGGATGGTAGGGGCACCTGGCTAGTGCAGTCAGTAGAGCATGTGACTCTTGATCTCAGGGTTGTAAGTTCGAGCCCCATGTTGGGTGTAGAGATTACTTAAAAAAGAATGGGGATGATAGTAATACCTGTCTTTTAAGATGGCTATGGGTATTCAGTAAGAATACGTATGTTTAATCCTTAATGGGTTCTTTAAAATTTCTACCCATATTTAACTGTGGAAAGCTTTGCTTTTCATCATTTTAGACTTCCTAATATTTGGGAAAATTCTGAGATAGATGATTTTGAAGTTAGCTTCTTGTTAAGAAAGTGATTCCAAATAGATGGAATGTGACTAAATTGTCATTTCAGGAATACATCTTCCTTCCTTCCTTCCTTCATTCCTTCCTTCCTGATTTGACAGCACAAGCAGGGGGAGTGACAGGCAGAGGGACAGGACAAACAGATTCTCCACTGAGCAGACAGCCTGACATGGGGCCCAATCATTACCTGAGCCGAAGGCAGAAAATTAACTGACTGAGCCACCCAGGCACGCCTATCATTTTTTGATATTAAGTAGATAGAAAATAGGGGAGCCTGGGTGGCTCAGTCCGTTAAGCCTCTGCCTTAGGCTGAGGTCATGATCCCAGGGTCCTGAGATAGAGCCCTGCATTGTTGGGGGGGGAGGGGTCCTTGCTCAGCAGGGAGCCTGCTTCCCTTTCTCTGCCTGTTGCTCTCCCTGCTTATGTTTTCTCTGTCAAGTAAAGTCTTAAAAAAAACAAAACTTTGCATTATTGGAGGCGAATGGCATATCCAAAATTATGTTCTAATTCTAGTGTGATTAAGGTGAAATTATTAACATACCATCAGTCTTGAGTCCCCAAATTTATATATTGAGACTTTGAAATCACTTTTAGATTAGGTTAAGAATTTAACATATGGGTGGGGGAAGAATTTAACCTGTATGTTGGATGCCTGACTGCTCAGAAGAGCGTGGGACTCTTAAATATTGGGGCTGTGGGTTTGAGCCCCACATGGGGTGTAGAGATAAACCTAAATATTTTTTTTTTAACGTATGTCTAAAAGGATAACAGAAGCTTAATTTCAAACACAAGACACTGAGAATCCAGTGTAAAATGTAACTCCTCAGATTAAGCGTTTGGTTGGAGGACTGACATGTATATAATTCTGAAAAGTGCTTGCATTCTATAACAGTCTAAGAAAGTTATGTCACCATACTTTTTTGTGTGGCTTAGCATCTTTGATATTTCTGAATTGAAAAACATGAAACTTATGAGTCATCTTTACTTCTTTCATAGATACTTGGATGATATTGATGATGAGATGGACCCAGAGATAGAAGAAGCTTATGAAAAGTTTTGTTTGGAATCAGAGCGTAAGCGAAAGCAGTAAAGATAAATTTCAACACATCAGTTTTATAAAGCAGTTTAGGTTATGGTGATTTAGCAGAACACAGGAAAATGTGTCACACTTATACCAAATTAAGGATGTTGAGTTATGTTACTAATGTATGCAACTTTAATTTTGTTTAACACTATCTGCCAAAATAAACTTTATTCCCTATAACTTAAAATGTGTATATATATATAATAGTTTATTATGTACAGTTAATTCCACTGTTTTGGCTGCAATAAAATCGATTTTGAAATAAATAAAATGTTGAAAGTAAATTTTGGTAGTTGGTTAGAAGCTTACCCTTTAAATTCTACTTTTCTTGAGGGGAAAAAGTCTTAGCCTGGAAATACATATTATTGCAAAATGTAGCATCCTTTTTTAGATGAGTATATAGCTTTCATTTAGTTTTACGTTGGCCCAATGAATTGGGTTTCAAATCTGAATCACCGTCATGAAATCTTTAGCACTGAAGTCTTAGATTGTACCATTAACAACTGATTCACATATCCAGATGTTATTCGATACCAAGGGCTTTTAAAATATCATTTAAAAAAAAAAGACTTAAAACTCCCAACTAAACAACCAGGATTCTTCACTTCGGATTTATTGGAGTTGTTCTCTCCCTCCCTGCCCCCACCCCTCAACTTCATTACCCTAAAGCGTGGAACATTATTCTGCTTTATTTATGGCTTTCATTTTTATTTTGTAGCATGAGTTGCGTTGACTTTTTTACTAGAGAATTTTACTAGATCTTTGTCACTCAAGTTTTCACCTGCTTTATAATTGATACACCCTGAGGATCACTTTTCTAATACTTTTACTATAATGTAGTACCACCTTCACCCTATTTAAAAATTATTTGTACCTAATGTCAAAGCCTTTTTCCAACTAACTAAAAGTAAAACTTATGTACAAAAGGATTGCTTGTAAATATGCATGTAAATAGTTCTGTTAATAACCCACTGTTTTACATTTGGTACATCTGTGTCTGCTAATACAGTTAGTTTTCTCACTTTTCTTCTTGTTTGTTCAGTCTGGATTAAAATTAGACTTTGAAAATAAAATTTAAATAGTTTTGTTTTCCTCTTAAGTTTTTGGAGTGGTATCCTGGTATTTTAAAGAATTTCTGTTGAACTTTGATGTGAGAAAATTAAGTGTTTTGAAATCAAACTCTGCTAGGATAGATGATGTCCTATTCAGTGTGTGTTAAGAATTCAGTTATTAGTCTACTTGGAAAAATTAACAAATATAAAACAACCTTCAGATTCCTTATTGTAAAAGGGAATGATATATATAATTGGAAGTTTTGGAACTTGTAATAGGATTTTTTTTTTTCAAAATGGCTCCTGTAATATGGTGGATAATTACCTTAATCTGAAGTTCTCCAAAGACTGTGTTCATTGTAAATCTTGGGGGCGAGAGGGAAGAGGTGTAGGGAAGGGGCAGTACAATAGACCAGGGGCCAAGTACATGATAACTGAATGTGCTTTAAACTTCTCACAGTTGCTTTGTGAATAACCATCCAGCTTAGTCTGCTAGCTCCTTGTCACCAGTCACTGCTGTACTCAGCAGCTACCAGCAGGATCATCATGTGTTCCGGTTACTAGTGCTGTTTAAATAACCGCCCAGATTTAGTGTTTTCAAACAGTAAGCGTTTCGTTATGCTCCTGGGTTCTGTGGTTCAGGGTTTTGGACAGGGCACAGCTTTTTCTATTGTGCAATGTTTGATGCCTCAGCTGGGGAAACTGGAGGTGGTCAAATGGCCGGGAGCTGTAATCATCTGGGGGCTTCTTCACTCGCACAGCTGGCTGGGCGGAGAGGACTGGAAGTTGTCACTTGGCCAGACCCACCGACACGTGGCCTGCCCATGTGACCTGGACTTTTCACAAACATGGCAGCTGGATTTTAAGAGGGGGCATTGTAGAAGACTCAGGAAGAAGCTGCATTTGGAAGCTGCTTACAGCATTAACTTCCATTATAGTCTTAGTTCTGAGTCACTGAAGCCATATCAGATAAGAGGCCACCAAGAAATGTGGATATGTTTTAAAACTGTAACGGTATATCCTGAAAGGAAGAGCTAGACCTGTGTGCGTTTGTTGGCCATATCTTCGACAGAAACATGTGTCCTCAATCTCTTGTAAAGATTACTAGTACAGTCTCCAGTGAACAAGGGCACACAGGTGTTAGTGCAGGTCATAGGCTTGTGTTCTGGTAAAGTACAAATATTTGTTTGTACAAAATCTTGCACTTGTGTCATTAACTCAACCTTTTGTCTTTATGTTGTCTGTGCCCTTCCAGCCAAAGACTACCAGGAACATACATGTACCTGAGCAGGGTGGGCTTTAGTACTTTTGCACTAAAGCAGAATAGGCACATGGGGAACGCTGGGCTTGTAATAGGACTTGGGCTTTGGTTAGAGAATTTGGGAGAGGGTCTAAGAAACTGGAGGCTCATGTGTCCAGGCTGACCTAGTCTAACCGTGCGTGGACCCAACTCTGTTGCTTCAACCAGGCAGCTAGAGATCACGTTTCTGGTAGGTTTGTACTAGTGTAAATTCACAATTGCCACCTAAGCTGCCAGCACTGCCAATAATGCTACTGTGTTTATTACCTTGCTTATTTCAAACCCTCCACTCTGTTCCTCATGATTCACAGAAGAAATCGGGCAAATGTACACAAATGCTTCTGCATTCATTCTATCCCTCCTCTTGTACAGGAAGTATCCCTCCTGTTCAGGGCCAGCTACTCCACTTGTTCTCGAATCCCATGCCCTCTCACGCTCTCATGAACTCTGCTGTTAACTTGGTCTGTACTTTTTCAAATCCCTCTATTGGCCCTTTGCATGAGCTGTTGAACATGTCATTCCTCTCATCAGGGGAAATCTGGCCCTCACATTTCTCTGCAGTTCTGCTTCCTAGCCAGATTGTTTAAATGTCCCATACTCGTTTTCCATTTCCTTCCTATTTTGCTCTTCAGACCTATAGCTTCTGCTGCCCCTATATACAACAGCCCATGGTAGAGCTGCCAAGGACATTTATGCCACTAAATCCAGTAGATACCTGACTCTAGCTTGTTCTTTAGGCAGTATCTTGACACTATCAAGGGGCACCAAAATTGAAAACCTCTAGGCATCTGGAATAGAATAGCCTTTTCTCTGGCTGTTCCTCAGTTTTTGTGGGATTCTCTTAACTAATGTGTAAGTATTGGTGTTCCTCAAAGCTCAGTCAACATTTTCTTACGTCACTATATCCTTGGACTATTTAATCCTCTCCTAAAGCTTCAGTTAGCAGCTATCAGTGTTGACTTCCAGATTTGTTTCTAATCTGTTTCTAGACCTTTGTTAATATATTTGAACTAAGAAGACTTCTAAAATTGAAGCCCTGCTGGGGCGTCTGAGTGGCTCAGTCGGCGGAGTGCCTGCTTTTGGCTCAGGTCATGATCCCAGGGTCCTGGGATTGATCCCTGCATCAGGCTCCCTGCTTGGCAGGAAGCCTGCTTCTCCCTCTTCCCTTCACTCTGCTTGTGTTCCCTCTCTCTTGGTGTCTCTCTCCACCAAATAAAATCTTCAAATAAACTAAAGTCCTGCTATTCCCTAAATTTTCTTGTGTCTGTCTTATTGATGGCACTGCCCTCTGTCCCCTCGCTCCAACCAGGACTCATGGACCTGTTTTTAACACTGTTCAGTTATCTCCAAGACTGTTGAATTTGATCTAAATATTTCTTGGAGCTGTGCTCTCCATCCTCACTGTCTAATCTTGAGTCTGAAATGCCATCTCTCCCATTGTGTTTTCAAAAGATTACTGGGCTCCCCACATCTCTTTGCATCATACAATCCGTTCTTCACTCAGACATTCCAGGGATCTTCTAAAGTACAGATAGCGTCACAAAACCCCTTAGTAGTAGACAGTTAACAAATAGAAGATTCTTAGTCATTAGAGAAGAAAAAGGGGAACAGGACAGGACCTAAGTCAATGCATGTAATACAAATTGATGTTACTGATCAATGAAAACAGGGCATCTACGGGTGGCTTTATTAACTTTTACATAAGATTGAGGCCAATTTGCTTATCAGACTTTCAAAAACAGATGAATTTAAGGAGTTAGATTTCTTCTTATTCCTTGGTGCTGCTGCCTTTGCTTAAAAAGCCCAAATTACGGAGAGAGCCCAAATGTCCATTGACTGATGAATGGATAAAGATGATGTAGTATGTATACACAATGCAATGCTACTCAGCCATCAAAAAAAAAAAAAAAAATCTTGCCATTTGCAACAGTGTGGATGGAGCTAGAGTATATTATGCTAAGTGAAATAAGGCAGTCAGGGAAAGAAATTACCACATGCTCTCACTCGTGAATTTAAGACAGAAAGCAGATGAACATATGGGAAGTGGGAATAGAAAAAAAAGGAGAGAGGGAAACAAGCCCAAAGATAGTTTTAAGAATAGAGAACAAATTGAGGGTTGATGGAGGGAGGTGGGTGGGGGATGGGCTGGATGGGTGATGGGTACTAAAGAGGGCAACTGTGGTGAGTGTTGGGTGTTGTATATAAGTGGTGAATCACTTAATTCCACTCGAGAACCAATATTGCACTGTATGATAACTAAGTAAAAAATTCTAAAAAGCCCTTGTAATAGACTGCCATCACTTTTTAAGACAAAGCCCATAATTCAGAAGTCCATAATCTGGCCCTTGCCTATCTCTGAGTCCCCATTCAGGCTTCTCTTTCCTAAACCCCCTCTTTAACCATTCTTTTAATTTTTTTAGTTTTTAAAGATTTTATTTATTTATTTGACACACAGAGAAATCACAAGTAGTCAGAGAGGCAGGCAGAGAGAGAGGAGGAAGCAGGCTCTCTGATGAGCAGAGAGCCCGATGCAGGGCTCGATCCCAGGACCCCGGGATCATGACCTGAGCTGAAGGCAGAGGCTTAACCCACTGAGCCACCCAGGCGCCCTCTTTAACCATTCTTAAATCAAACTAGCCTTTTGAGGGGGCAAGATCTTTCCTTTGGGCCTCAGGGTCTTAACACAGACTGCTTCCACTGCTTGAAACACTTTCCCCACATTGTACTTGGCTAACACCTACTTGCCCTTTGGGTTTCAGTGTAAATACTTCCTCAGCCTCAGGTCTGTGCACTACACAGTCTCACAGACCTCTGTATTTTAGTTTAGGAGCAGTTAGCCACTTCTGTGATCAAATTAGTGTCTACTCCTTTCATTCCATATAATCTCCAACCCCCACCCCTCGACCCTAGATCGCATTTCCTGCTTTATACCCTCGGTGCCCAGCACATAGTAGGTTCCCCATAAACATCGGATGATAATAAATTTAGCAGACACGCTGCTTGCTATTTTAGAAAAGAAGTGCAGGTACAGACTTCGTACCAAATTAGGAAGAGGACTCTATCTTTGGCCAAGTTTCTGTTTGTCTGTTTTTTTTTTTAACAGCTTGTTTGGGTTATTTTATAAGCATTACTCCACTAAAATCCACTCATGTAGTTAGCATTTGGCCGAACGGCGCTACAGGACGAATCACAACCTGGTGGGACCGGTCCCAACTCGATACGGAAAGTAAAAACCAAGCGGGAAGCAACCACGTTCAGGACTGGGAAAGCCCGCCTCCCTACTTCCGGTCCCGCCTTTCGCTAGGAGCGCGCCGGGGACCGGCCGCCGGAGCGGAGGGCGCGGACGGGGCGGGACTTCCTGTCTTTTTCCGGAGAGGAAGGACGCTTCCCCGGGTTGCGGGAAGATTTGAACTGCTGTTGCTTTCCTGTGTTTTGTTTTGTTTTTTGTTTTTTGTTTTTTACGGGTTCATAGTTGCTGCTGCCGCATCTCCCCCGCTACCCAAACAGGACGGACGTCTCGACCAACACACTCTCTCTGTGGCCTTATTCCCTTGCGGCCGTGATTGTTTTCTCTCATCGAGAAACATCACTTGTTGATAATTTGTCAAATTCAAGAAACAACCCTGGAGAAACAGTCGTGGGCAGGCTTCAAGCATTTTGGCAAAGCAAAGGGGCCTCTGGCCTCCTTTCCACGACTTTTCATCTCAGAACCGCCGTGTGAGTCCAAGACGTTGGTTGTTTTGGTGAGGCCTTTTCACTAACTTGCGGTTGACAGCAAGTGCAGACTTGTGGCTTTTTTTTTTTTTTTTTTGATCGTTAAACACTTAGACGTAATGTACCGGGTGGTGAAAAACAAACAGGAATAAGATGGTAGAGATGAGGCTGTGAGTTGGAGCTGGATTATGTTTTCTTATAATATGCCGGGAACTTTAGATTTTCCGCTGTTTCTTGTGTCTGCTTGTTATTCAAAATAACAATTCTATCTCAGTAGCCTTTTTTTTTTTTTAAATTAAAAACTTGGCCAAAGGTAGAGACCTTTTCCCAGTTGGCAATCAGAAAACACAAGTTTTCCAGCCTGTTTTTTTTTTTTTTCCTGAAATAGCAAGTGGATATCTGAGTTTATATGTATATGTGTGTGTATGCTTTTATTACTATGTATAAATACATTTATTGCTATGAATATTTATTGTTTGTGAAAAGAACAAGCACCTGAACAAGTGATGTGAACTTGGTATGGTCTGCATTGTGGAAAGTTATCTGTAACAGCAGTACTGGAAATGGAGAGGGAAAAAACTGAAGAAGGTGCAAGATAGCTGCAGAAATGGAGGGGAGGGTTGACGGACTGAAATGGAAAAGGAGCCAGTTTCATAAAAGAAACCTGCCAAATCAGCAAGATATGTTATAGGGGTGTGGAGAAAAACAGTGAAAAGTTAAATATTGCTAACATTGAGATGCCATTAACTCAAATTGCAAAATTCAGGAGGAGCAGGAATTTTGAAATTCACTTACTTAATCTTTCATCATTAAATAAATATTTATTGCACCCTTATTATTTGCTAACTGTTTTTAAATTTTTTTTTTACTTTATTTATTTGACAGAGAGAGGTCACAAGTAGGCAGAGAGTGAGAGAGAGGGAAGCAGGCTCCCTGCTGAGCAGAGAGCCTGATGCGGGGCTCCATCCCAGGATGCTGGGATCATGACCTGAGCTGAAGGCAGCAGCCCAACCCACTGAGCCACCCAGGCGCCTCAGCTAACTGTTGTTTTAAATGCCAGTGATAGTACTGTGAATAAGACAGATGAGGTCTCTGGTCTGATTTGAGTTTGTATCCTAGTGGAAAAAGACAAAAAGCGGAGAAACTAATAGAATCAGTTTTTTCTTTTTAAGATTTTATTTATTTATTTGTCAGAGATAGAGGGAGAGAGAGCGAGTGAGCACAGGCAGAAAGAGAGGCAGGCAGAGGCAGAGGGAGAAGCAGGCTCCCTGCCGAGCAAGGAGCCCGATATGGGACTCGATCCCAGGGCGCTGGGATCATGACCTGAGCCGAAGGCAGCTGCTTAACCACCTGAGCCACCCAGGCGTCCCTAGAATCAGTTTTGATAGTGATAGATGGTATGAATAAAACAGATGAAATGAATTAAAATGGGACTGGGAGGGATGCCTGGGTGGCTCAGTCTATTAAGCTTCTGCCTTTGGCTCTGGTCATGATCCCAGGGTTTTTGAGTCCTGCATCCCACTCCCTGATCCGCGGGCAATCTGCTTTTCCCTCTGCCTGCTGTTCCCACTGCTTGTGCAGTCTCTCCTTCTCTTTCTCTCTGACAAATAAATAAAATCTTTAAAAGAAAAAAAGTGATTGGGAGATGGTTGGAAACAACTTTAATTGAGATGAACAAGTCAGGCCTTTGAGGAAGTGATATTTAAGCTTAAAAGACAAAGATCCAGCCATGTGATAAGCCAGGGAAAGGGCGAATTAGGCAGTAAGAACATTGCAAAGGTTCTGAGATAGGAAACAGCTTGTTTTGAAAACATCAAAAAGTTCAGTTTTATAACAGTTGGAGATGACATTTGGAGAGGAAGATGAAGCCAGATTGTGTGGCTGTTATAATTTTTTTTAAGTGCAAAGTGGTAGATTGTGAGCCAGGATGTGCTAGATCTCATTTTAATTTTGAAAGATCCCTCTGGCTACTGTATGTAGACTGGACTTGAGGGACTTAATAGTGAAAGTGAGGGGCACCTGGGTGGCTCAGTGGGTTAAGCCGCTGCCTTTGGCTCAGGTAATGATCTCAGGGTCCTGGGATCGAGTCCTGCATCGGGCTCTCTGCTCAGCAGGGAACCTGCTTCCCTCTCCTCTCTCTGCCTGCCTCTCTGTCTACTTGTGATTTCTGTCAAATAAATAAATAAAATCTTTAAAAAAAAATAGTGAAAGTGAAATTAGGAAACGCTTTAGAAGTCTGCTTTGGTGGGAGTGATGATGTTCCATTTTAGTCATATTGATTAAGTTTGGTTTATCTCTGGCACAAGGACATGAAGAGAGGTCTAGCAGGCAGCTTGAAGTTCAGGAGAAGTCAGGTGGATTTGGAAGTTTTCTAGAGAGGGGAAATTAATAAAATTGTGTGAATGTCCTCCGGAGAAACCATATGCTTTAATGTGTACTTCTATTCCAACATATTTTACAAAAGATTATAATCATATGCACCTGATTACATACATTGAAAGGGGGTAAGATTTTTTTAAAAAAGCAAGAGTGGGCATAAAAGCAACATGAGTGGTTATAGTAAGAAGAGACAAAATGAGACTAAGGTCCTAAATCCTTGATTTAAGAGAATGGTGAAAGGAAATGATTACACTAAAAACAGAGGTAGGGGTCCCTGGCTGGCTTAGTTGGTAGACTGTGACTCCTAATCTCAGGATCATGAGTTCAAGCCCCAGGTTGGGTGGAGTCTACTTAAAATTAAAAAAAATTAAACTAAAGACAGAGGTAGATGTAGTGAGAGAAACCATGGCACTCCCTCCTTTTTTAAGACAATTAAAAGGCAAAGGAAAAGAGAATTTGGTGCAGGGAAGGTAGAAAACATTGTCACAGAGTCATCAATTTAGTAGGATGAAAACTGAAGTTACTGGATGTAGGAAGATTTTGGTGACCATAATGAAAAATTTCAGTAGAAAGGTGGAGGAAAGCTGGATTACAATGGACTGAAGACAAATGGGAGAGAAAGTAGACAATGAGTGGATATCATATCCAAGTTTTTTGGTAGGCAAAAAGAGCATACTGGGGGAAGTTACTTTTTTCTGTCAGGTGAAAGTTGATCACCTGAGTAATAAGAGATAATGTCCTAGAAGAAGATAGGTTAGTGTTTAGAAAGGAAAGTCTTTAAAAGGATGATGTTCTAAGGGCACCTGGGTGGCTCAGGTGGTAGAGCTTCCAACTCTTGGTTTCAGGTCAGGTCATGATCTCAGGGTCCTGAGATGGAGCCCGGCGTTGGGCTCCACGAGCAGTGGGGAGTCTGCTTAAATATTTTCTCCCTCTGCTCTCCCCACCCTCCCTCTTTTCCTCTCTCTCTCTCTTTCTCTCTCTGATAAATGAATATATTTTAAAACAAAAAAGGATGGTGTTCTAAAGGGAGATGGATAAATGTCAGAGAAGGTGGCGATGGTGTTACAAAGGAATCATAAGATTTACTGAGCTGCAGGATGCCTGGGTGGCTCATGGGATGCCTGGGTGGTTCAGTCAGTTAAGAATCTGCCATTGAGTTGCGCCTGGGTGGCTCAGTGGGTTAAGCCGCTGCCTTGGGCTCAGGTCATGATCTCAGGGTCCTGGGATCGAGTCCCGAATCGGGCTCTCTGCTCAGCAGGGAGCCTGCTTCCCCCCCCCCCCCCTCTCTCTCTGCCTGCCTCTCCGTCTACTTGTGATTTCTCTCTGTCAAATAAATAAATAAATAAAATCTTTTTAAAAAAAAAGAATCTGCCATTGACTCAGGTCATGATCCCTGCATGCTGGGGTAGGGTCCTCATTGGGCTCCTTGTTTGGCAGGGGAGCCTGCTTCTCCCTTGCCTGCCACTCCCCCTGCTTGTGCTCTCTCTCTCTCTGACAAACAGACAAATGAATAAAATCTTTTTAAAAAAAGATTGGGCTCCTATAAAGAAACATTGGAATTCTGGTACTGAGATATGTGTTGTCTGGTTTGATCCTTGCAATAATCTTGTTTCTGTGCCCCATTTTACAATAAGGAAACAAACAAACAGCCTGAAGCTTTAGCTAGTAAATGGGGGAGTGTGAATGGAATCCAACCTCTAATTCCCTTTCGGTCAAACCTATATGGAAAACACAGGTGATGACAGTCATTTTAGAGACAGGGAAGAGAAAATTGAATTCACTGAAATAAAAGTAAGTCTAAGACACTAGAAGGTTAATTAGCTTGCTCAGTAGTGACATGGAACTACTACTTTAATTTCAGACTAGGAACAAAAATCCAGGAACACTTTTTCAGTGTTCTTTTTTCTTAGGCCTAATAGTTACTTTTGGCCTGCCTTTTGCATATATTACAAAGGATTTGCTATATTCTTATTGCAAAGAGGGAATTTGCTTGCTATATGAAATGACTTACTGAGCATAAAATTTACAAAAGTTAAACCTCAGGAGAACTAAAGCTATTAAAATTATAAAGGTAGTTATAACTTGGTGGGCTTTTTTCTCCCTCTAGTTTATCTTCCCACATTGGAGTAAAGCCCTAGGGGTTAATCAAGGCCTTCTGTTCAGGTTGTTAATTTCAGATCATTTAGAAGTATGTAGTAAAATAATCACTTCTTAAATTTTATTTTAGAGAAAAAGGGAGTTGGGGGGTAGGAGCAGAGGGAGAGGAGGAAATGGAGGGGGGCAAGAATTTCAAGCTGACCCTGGGCTGAGTGCAGAGCCCAATGTGGGGCTCGATGTCACACAGGACCCAAGCCAAAACCAAGAGTCAGATGCCTAACCAACTGAGCCACCTGGGTGCCCCAATAATCACCTTTCCCCCAACAAAAATAAACGCAAGGGAAATGCATTTTGCTTATGTTTTTGGAAAATGCATCCAATTTTTTATGATAGAACTTTTGTACCTTAAAAGAACTATTTGTGCTACCCTATTTCCTATTTCTTTCAGTCTTCACCTTGTAAGGACGTTTTATCCCGAGTCCTAGTAATGGCAGCTGAAGTGCGGATGGTACTTTATGAAGATGATTCAGTGCAAGTGCAATATGTTGATGGTTCCAGACTGCAGCTTTCTCCGTGTGGCTCCGAATTTTTATTTGAAAAGCCACCTCCTATTTCAGCACATCCTTTAGAACAACCAGAAAGAATTCGGCAAAGGACACACTTTGTTATTAGCACTTACCGAGTGAGTAAAGATGATACAAAAACGGCTCTTTCTGATATCAGAATATTGTTGAGGTGGTCGGAATATGGAAAGTAGTTAGTATTCCAGATTACAGTCACTCTAAATTGATGTTCAAGTTATTTTACATTTTTGAAGATTACGTTTTGTATTTCTTTTTGTAGGAGCAACTACAGCGAGCCCTAGATTTTCGAAATTCTTTTGCTGTTTGCCCTTTTTTATCTGAAAGCATCATACCTTCTGAAAGAAAAAAGGTAATTTTTTAAAGCTTTTTTAATAAGTAATATTTGAGGGCAAGCAAATAGAAACAGGTAGTTTCATATTTAATCTTTTTCTTCATGAGACTTGGGAATACACACCTTGCTATAAAATGTGTAGGCTTATATTTTTCACTAGAATAGGATGTTCTGGTATGTTAAATACTGATTGAGACTCTGAAGGTACATAGTTCATCTTCCTGCCTTTTTCTTTGTAGCCAAAGATTCTACTCAGAACTTTTTTTATTGATGACTTTTTGATTCTCAGAGGTATTCAAAAGTAAGAAATTATGTGGCCATTTGTAATAGTTTATGTGCAGTTCATGTGCAGTAGAGATGTATAATTTATAGGTATACACATTTTATTTTTTTTGCTTGTATTCTATTTTGAACTTTTATGAATAATACTATAGCTATCATTTATTGAGGATTTACTATGTTCCAAGAACTAGGAATGATATTTAAAATATTTAATAAGACCAGTCAGTATGGCATGGGTTCCTAATCATCGAAATGGATGTCCAGCCAGTCAGAACAGGTATATTCAGCCCCTTTTTACAGGTGAGAGAATTAAATCTCAGAGAGTTCACCTAATCTTGTTCATGGACATTTTCTAAAAGGCAGTCAGGATTTGAATCCAGTGTATCTGACTCTGAAGACTGTCTTTTAATCACTTTCCACTGTTGTCGTGATGGCAGAAGAGTCGAGAAAAACTGTAAGATGTAACTTAGCCTATAAGTTAGTACTACTAACTTTTGAGTAACTTTTTTCATTGAAACTGTATAGTTTGCTGTAGTAGGATTATTAGATAATCTAATTCTAGAAGAGAGAATTTTTTTTAAATGATTTTATTTATTTATTTGACAGACAGAGATCATAAGTAGGCAGAGATGCAGGCAGAGAGAGAGGCGGAAGCAGGCTCCCTGCTGAGCAGAGAGCCCGATGCGGGGCTGGATCTCAGGACCTTGGGATCATGACCTGAGCCAAAGGCAGAGGCTTAACCCACTGAGCCACCCAGGCGCCCCTAGAGAATTTTTTTTTAAGATTCATTCATTTATATGAGAGAGAGAGACAGAGCATGAGTGAGGGGAGAGGCAGAGGGAAAGGGAGAAACTGACTGACTCCCTGCCGAGCAGGAAGCCTGATGTGGGGCTCAATGTGGGGCTCCATCCCAGGACCCTTGGACTATCACCTAAGCTGAATGCAGACACTTAATCAGCTGAGCCACCCAGGCTCCCCGAAGAGAGAACTTTCATTTATTTATTTTTTTAAAGATTTATTTTTTATTGTTTATTTATTTGACAGAGAGAGAGAGATGACAATTAGGCAGAGAGGCAGGCAGAGGGAGAGGGGGAAGCAGGCTCCCTGCTGAGCAGAGAGCCCAATGCGGGGCTCGATCCTAGAACCCTGAGACCATGACCCGGGCAGAGGCTCAACCCACTGAGCTACCCAGGCCCCCTGAAGGGTGAACTTTCTGAACTGACCATCCTTACAACCCAGCTTTGCCATCAGTGAACACTGTACGAACATCTGTACACATAAAAAGGATATAAGTTTAAGAGGCTTTCTTGATACTAGTTTTTGTGAATTTAAGATTTTATATAAATGGAAGCTGATATGTTTAACTGTTGCCAAGATTAATTGATTAAAAGACTGTTACATGACACCTACTGTTTTTATCTTATATGAAGAGATGCTGTAGGCACTGGCACCAATTACAAGTCTGTTTGCTATTGGTCAGGATCAGTTTACCTTTGAGTAATTCAGGGTTTTTTTGTTTTTAGATTTATTTATTTATTTGAGAGGGAGAGAGGGTGCATGCAAATGGGGGAGGGGGAGAAGGTGAGAACCCCCAAGCAGACTCCGTACTGAGTGCACAGCCCCACACAGGGCTCGATCTCATGACACATGAGATGGTGACCTGAGCCAAACCCAAGAACCCAATGCTCAACTGACTGAGCCACCCAGGCGCCCCTAGTAAGTCAATTTTTAAAAAAACATTGCTCTTTAAACTACCCAGAATTTATTTTAAGGTATGGTATGACAGGTGCTACTTAGGATAGGTACTTTATACACGTTATCTTAGTCTATTTGATAGCCCTTTGAGATAACTTTTCCCACATGCTATTCAGTAATTCCAGTACAATTCATTAAGTCATTCTCCCCTTCCCCCCTTGTTTTGAAAAGTTTATGTTGTCACATGTAACATCTTAATATATGCTTGATTCTGTTTCCTTATTATCTGAGTTGCTCTGTCAATGATTTTTATACTAGTTCTACACCATTTAAGTTGTGATTGCTTTTAATGTAGTACATTGTGTTGTTTGTACATTGTAGTGCTGGTCTTCCCTCATTAATATTCTTTTTCAGGGTAGACTTTTGGGAAGGGCTGAAAATCTATCTCTGATCCTTTTTTTATTTTTATTTTTTTGGTGAGCAGCAAAGCAAGGTTTATTGATCATCATACATTTCAAACAAAAATATGTCTAACACTAAATATAGTCAGGATCATTTTCTTCTTTTTCCTCTCTTTCATTTTTTATATGTATGTGTGTGTTTATTTTACATCTCTCTAAGCGAGATAATCTTAACAATATCAAATATTCTGTGGAAAAATGCATATAGACCGACACGTGGCTCTCCATTTTTCATTCTCTCTAGGTAGTAAAACACGAACCCAACTTCAAGAGATTTCTTGCCCAATATGTAAGCATCAAATGCATGGAAACATTGGACTGTTGACAAAATACTCCCCATCTCTCTTTCTCTCCTCCACTCAGCTTATCTTCGTTGACTTCTCAGAAGTGAGGTGGCCCAGGCCTGACACCGATGATGGCATGATACTTACACAGAGCGGCAGCGTGAAGATAGCATCGTTGGATGGACATGCATACCTTTGCCTGCCCAGATTGCAGCATGAATTTACAGTACATTTTTTGTGTAAAGTAAGCCAGAAGCCAGATTCGTCTATAGTATTGTCAGAAAAGAAGAATCAAGCCAGAAAGGACAAGCTAGTTGAAAAAGCAGGCAAAATCTGTACCTATGGAAGGTCTGTACCAAGACAGAAACTGAAGAATAAAGAGAATGAACTTTATTGTCCGCTCACGAAATCCAAGGAAACTTTAGAGAAGGAGAGCTGTGCAGACGGAGCTGAAGGCAGGAAGGAGGAGCCACCTCCGCCTGGTACCCGACACACGTGTGTGTACACGTGGGTGAAGCAGCGCTGGCCTGTGGCCTCCTGTCCAGAGGAATGGAAATATCCTTTGTCTTTAGCACTTCATTTTCATAATAAAATCAGCAGTATGTCGAGAAGTGAGGCAGACACCACCCAGAGGAAAACATTCACTTCTGAGATTTCAGAGGAAAGAGGAAAAGAGGTTTCTGTTCTTCCCAGGGCCCTGCTTCTCAGCTGTCCTGTCCCCCACCTGCACAGGTAATGGGAGAATGGCTCTTTTGTCATCAAGCTCTTGTCAGAGCCTGTCCTTAACTAAAGATAATTTTTCTTCCTCAGTCATCTGCTGCCATTCATAAGGGAAGTTCATTCAGGGGTCCAAAACTTTGCTCATAATCGATAGTAAATCATTTCCCTAGCCTATGTGTTTTGTAAGTCCCTTACTGTCTGCCCATGCGTTGAGTTTGTGCAAGGCTGACTGTACACTGCATCCTCTGTGACGCACAGACTGGAGATGACCAAGACACAGTCCCTGCTTCTCTGGGAGCTTAGACTCTGTGAAGGTCACCGTCACTGAAAAGATGATGAAAGTGTGGTGATGGCACAGGGCTCTGGTGGTGAGCACAGAGGAACATCAGCTGCTGCTCTGTGGAGCCCATCACATGGGGGGCTGGAGCCCGGAGCTGACGGTTTGTGATCCTGGGTTCATTCTTTCATGCCTAGTCTCAGAGCCCACGCCTGTCTTTGGTGAGCTAACTATAAATCAATTCATTGAACATTTTTGAAAAAAGCAGTGAATGTTCCATCAACTAAGAGGTCAATATCCTCTCTAAGGAGTGCAGTAGGGATGATAATAGCTGACACGAGGTGCCTACGTGCCAGGCACCCTGGCACTGCACCTGTTGGGCTAGCATAGGAATTGCATGAGGTAAGTACTGTTATCACCCCAATTTATAGAGGAACTTGAGACACAGGAAGATTAAGTCACCCTAGCAGAGTCACATAGCTAGCGTGTGCAGAATTGGGCTTTGATCCAGATTGTCTCTTAGGATATATTTGTTATTTAAAGCAAAACGGGAGTGATTCTTCAGGCTTATCATGATTATCTAGTTAAAACTGGAATCTAGTATTTTAAGTACACACTGAAAGAGATTTAGGCTTCTGAATGAACAGTTTTCAATAACTTGCCACTAACCTCAGATTAAAATCCATTTTCTTTAAACCCGTCTATAAACAGGCCTTCCATTTTCTGATCCCTCCCTACATCTGTAATCCTCATCACTTCCCTTGCTCTTTCTACTCTTGCTCAACTGGACTTTTTAGAATTTCTAGAATGCCTGTCCAAGCTTTGTTTCACCGCTGCACCTGCTCTTTTTTCAGCCAAGAACACTGCTTTCTCTTTCTCAGCTCGCTGACTTGTGCACATTTGCAGGTCTCAGCGGAAGCCTTTTATCCTTCGGGTGGTTGTCTTAAAGTCCCCAGACAGGATTAGGTTCTTCTGCAATCCCATCGCATCCAGTAACTCTCCTTTCTTTGTGTTCTGTGTCTACTGTTTAACATCCCTACTTGATAGGCATCTTCACTGAGGGCAGTGACTCTGTCTACTTTTTTGGGTATTATATCCCTAGTGTGAATGACATAGATAATGCAGTAAATATATGTTGTTCGAATCCTAAATTTTAGAGGTTAGTGAAACTGTTAATTTATAAAATTGTACTGAGATTGAATAGGGAGATTGTTAAAAATTCTGAAGACAATACATGGAAAAGTAAGAAAAGTTTTCAATTTCCTTCCTCCGCTTTTATATTAATTTTTTACTTTTCTTTGACCTAACAAGTTAAACAAGAAATACATCTTGTTACAGTAGCACTATTTTGTTGACTTCTAAAGGTAATTATGTTGAGTGACCAGAATTGCAAGCTTGTATTTTGTCCTTCACAGGTGGAATTTTTGTGACTCACTTTCACAAAGACAGTTGGATGAAGAATATTCCTATCCCGAGCTGGTGAAAGTGGTTTGGTACAAAGGTGTAACTTACCGGTAAGGCACCTGTGTTGGAGTGGGAGCTCTTTAGCGATGTCAGAGGGGAGGGAGGCAGACAGATTCCCACAAAAGGACACTTGGGCCAGGGCCATCATTCTTCTGTTTGGTCCTAAATTTTATAGGTCTCAAAACGTCGTTTTATGAGTGCACATAGGGGTCCTGTGACTGATTCACATTAACCATATTCACAGGATTTTTGTGACAACTTCAGAGCCAGAGAGGATTAGTTTTGCTGGTGAATGAAATACTCATGTCAGTTAGGATACCACTTCCCAGCATTAGGGGATCTAGTTGTCTGAATTAGTCACATCAACATATTGCCTATTAAGCGTGGAATTAGAGAAGATTAGAGGCTCCTCTGTGTCTGCTTTATTCCACTGAATTATTCCTACCGCACCACAAAGTATACCTCTCTGGTGACTAGAATGCTAATATTGGCTAGATTCAGGATTTTACTACCATAAATAATGCTAGAAGAGCCCTGCACAATTTTGTTCTTTGGGCTCTTCTTTTTTAGATGAAAGCCCACTCCCTCCTGACAACATATTCTTTTGTCTTTTTTAATAGATTTAAAAATTTTTTTTTTTAATTTTTTATAAACATATAATGTATTTTCATCCCCAGGGGTACAGGTCCGTGAATCGCCAGGTGTACACACTTCGCAGCACTCACCAAAGCACATACCCTCCCCAATGTCATAACCCCACCCCCTACTCCCAGACCCCCTCCTCCCAGCAACCCTCAGTTTGTTTCGTGAGATTAAGAGTCACTTTATGGTTTGTCTCCCTCCCAGTCCCATCTTGTTTCATTCATTCTTCTCCTACCCACTTACCCCCCCATGTTGCATCTCCACTTCCTCATATCAGGGAGATCATATGATAGTTGTCTTTCTCCGATTGACTTATTTCGCTAAGCATGATACCCTCTAGTTCCATCCACATCATCGCAAATGGCAAGATTTCATTTCTTTTGATGGCAGCATAGTATTCCATTGTGTATATATACCACATCTTCTTTATCCATTCATCTGACAACATATTCTTCATATTTTTTTTTAAATGGACTTGGCTGAAGTTTCTACACATTATATACCCAATACCTTGAGTGTAGTTGGCTGCCTCAGATGTGATCAGTCACCTTCTCTCAGAGGTGGCGCCTTTCACACTTGGCTAATGTCATTCATCAGGTACTGAGTCTTCTAGTTTCATTACTGAAAAATAATCCTATTTTTAGGTTCTGAAGTTGTCATATTTAACTTCTTTGCAGTGGGCATTTCCTTTGGTGGTGATCAGTATATGCTGGCTACAGTGATTGGCAGTGGGGATACCAGGATGATAAGATGCCTGACTTCCAAAAACTAGGCTCAGTTGTTGAAATAGGTACATTAACCAGTTCTATGTGTTCTATTTATCGTTTGCAAAAAAGTTAATTTAGCTGGTTGGGTGCAGAGTATGAAGTTATCCCTTTTGTTGGATAGGCAAAATCCCATACTACTTTGTTTGTTTGTTTGTTTGTTCTCATTTATGTTTTAGTCCCAATTGGGAAAAAATTTAATGATTATTTTTCTTCCTTAGACTAAACCATAAAAATGTGAACTCAATAGAGATTTATCCTGGAGATGGATCTGTTTTCAAGTCAGAGGGAGCTTATTTTGGGAAGTATTTTACGTATTATTCCATTCAAGAAGGATCAGAAGAGGTAAGCTGACAATTAGGTCTCAGCTTAAGAATTTGTATATAGCTGTTTCTAAATAATTTTGAATATATGTAGGAAATCTGATCTTTACATAACATTGCTTGCCTACACATTCTGGAGAATTCATACAATCTTTTGCCAGCATTATCACAATGATTACTAACCACCTTATTTTTACTGCATTCTTATCCTCTGTTCTGCCAGTCATTTGCCTAAGTAATTTGTGTTAATTTTTTTTAAGACTTTCTTCTTAAGTAAGCTCCACACCCAAGGTAGGGCTCGAGCTTACAACCTTGAGATCAAGAGTCACACATTCTACTGACCGAGCCATGTGGGTGCCCCAATTTATGTTTAAATCAGAAGTTAAATTTAATCATCTCATGTCATAGAATTTATCCATAAGGAAACACTAAAACCAGCAGCAATACTTTGAATCAGTATTCTTTTTTTAATTAAAATATGCACATTAAAAGCACATTCTTTTTGTTCCTACCAGGTAGCTGTTTGCATATTTAAAATACCTCTCAGCTTCTAAATCTTTATATACAACTAGAAAGTTGAACAAGGGGCACCTGACCAGCACAGTTGGTTGGGCCTCCAACTCTTGGTTTTGGCTTGTGTTGTGATCTCAGGGTTGTGGGATAGAACCCCATGCTGAGCGTGGAGTCTGCTTGGGATTGCCTCTCCCTCAGTCCCTCGCCACTCTCTTTAAAAAAAGAAAAAAACCAAGATTGTCCTCTGTTTTGAAAACAGTGAAACATAACATGATATATGTAATCATATGGCTATATTGTTAATTGTCTAAATTTGCTTGTCCCAATCTGACATGTGACATCCACCGTTATGTAAGGATCACCATAGGATCACCTGGCTTTGCTTTGCAGGACAGAGCATAATGAATATGTTTTCTTTCCATATTACAGAGGGGAAATTGAAGTGATAAATTTGTCAGTTTTTCCATCTATACTTCCCACTGTCCCCTCCACTCCCTATTTATATTTTAAGTAAATCCCAACTATCTTTCCATTCATTAATATTTTTATATATATAACCTATATATAGGAACAGATTTCCCACTGGGTCTATTTGTAGGAAAGTATTCATTTATTCAGTACATGTTATTTGAATACTCCTAGGCAGACACTCTGTCAAGCACTGGGTACAATGAAGAGCTCCTACCCTGAAGGGTTCATAACCGAGTAGTCAGATAGGCAAATGAGTAAATGAAATGAAATGAAAGTGTGACCAGTAGAGAGAGAGAGAGAGTGTGTGTGTGTAGCGCATGAGACAATCAAGTAAACAGGCAAGTAGAGTAGGTATGTGTACCTCTACTGCTGACTGCTATGTACTGGGAGTTTGAAAATGTACAAGATAAATACAGTACATCTTCCTGGAGCTTCAGTTTTACTCAAAGACATAAAGGAGAGGGATGATCTTTTTTTTTTTTTTTTAAGATTTTATTTATTGAGAGCAGGAAAGCACGAGTTGGGGGAAGGGGGAGAGGGAGAGGGAGAAACAGACTCCCTGCCAAGCAAGGAGCCTGACACAGTGCTTGAATCCAGGACCCTGAGACCACAACCTGAGCTGAAGGTAGACGTTTAACCAACTGAGCCACCCAGGTGCCTCTGGGATGATAATTTTTATACTGAAGCAAATATATCAGGGAGGAGAAATATGAGCTTTGGGGATAAAACAGAAGGTCCAGATGAATTGTGCTTTTGTGGTGGACCGCTTTGGGCGGGCTTCACTCTCAGACCTCTGTGAGCAACACTTCACTTCACCTCTGTCCACTGGAGTGAAGAGATTTAGAAATCCTGTCTTTTCGGGATAATTGTTGGCTCCTTACTTTAACCCATACTCAAAAATAAATTCCAGATGGATTAAAGGGCTAAATGTAAGAAAGCAAACTTTCTCATGGTCAGGAAAAAATATGGAAGAATGGGGCTTATAATCTTGGGAGAGGGGAGGTCTTCTGAAGTACAACACAAAACACTGGAAGGCATAAAATAAAAGCTTGGCAACTGTGAAGTTCTCAACTTATGTTAAATTTTATTTATTTATTTATTTATTTATTTTTTAACTTATGTTAAATTTTAAATATTTAACTTCTGTTAAATGAGATAAAGCCAAAAAGAAAGGCAAAGGCCTAGAAGAAAATATTCTGCATTACAAATCAGAATAAAAAGACCAAAACCAAAAAACTTCTCATAGAAAAATGAGTGAACAGTAAGAATGGTTAAGCCATAGAAAAGACAATATAAATAACTCCTAGTATGTGGAAACATTAAGGTTTACTGCTTGCATCAAAGAAATGCAAATTAAAATAACGTATTTTTCACTCATGGAATTGTCGAAAGGTTGATAGTGTCTACTGTGGGCAAGGGTGTGGTGAAAAGGGTGCTTTCATAGTACTGGTTGGAGTATAAATTGATTCAGTATAAATTGATTCTTTCCTTTAGGAAAGACAATGTGATAATATCAAGTTAAATTGGCTAGAAATCCTGCCTCTTAGTATCTATCCTAGCAGAATATTAGCATGTATACCGTAGAAATACGGCCAGGGATGTGGATTGTAGCATTGCCTGTAGTAACAAAAAACTGGAGGCAGTCGAAATGCATCAGTAGAGAAATGGTGAAATGAGCTGTGTGGTCAGATTATGGGGACGCTGTGCAGCAGTTTAAAGGAATGAGGAAGATGTAGTTGCAGAGAGAGAGAGAGATTGAAAATCTCCAAGGCACTGTGAAAAAGGAAAGTTGCAGAAGAACATGTACAGTGATATCTTTTGTAAAGAACAAAAACCCCAAACCCAAATATATGACTGTACACATGTAAATGCACAGGGGAAGATCTGGGCAGATAAAAACCAAACTGAAGGGACACCTGGGTGGCTCAGTTGATGAAGCATCTGACTCTTGATTTTTGGCTCAGGTCATGACCTCAGGGTTGTGAGAATGAGCTGGCATCAGGCTCTGTGCTCAGCAGGGCGTCTGCTTGAGATTCTCTCTCTCCCTCTCTTTCTGCCTCTTCCACTCATGGCTCTCTCTTTCTCTCTCAAATAAATAGATAAATTTTTAAGAAAAAAAATGAACTGGTTATTTTGGGGAGGAGCGTGGGATTTTGTGGGGAAGGGAGAGTAGGGAGGGACTTAAATCTTGTATTTTTTTTTGCTTGTCCCCCCCCCCAAAATATTAGTGATATATTGCTACTTGTATACTTAAATTTTTAAATAGGAAAGATATAATTACTTCTGTAGAGATAAGAACTTGGTGCTCTGGAGCCACATTAGGAGGGGCACCTGACCCAGAATGCGGGAAAAATCTTCTGGAGGATGATATGGCTGAGCTAGGATCTATAATTACATTTTATTTTATTTTATTTTTGAAGTAATCTCCACACCCAATATGGCACTCAGACTCACAACCCCAAGTCAAGAGTTGGATCAAGAGTTAGATGCTCTACTCTGTACCAGGAAGGTATCCCTAGACCTATAATTTTAAAGAAGGAGTTACACAGAAGAAGAATAGAGGTTGGAGGAGTATATAGCTGAGGGAACATACTTGCTTAACTCCTTGCATGGCTGGTTTCTTGTTGGTAAAATTGCTATTTACGTGTCACCTCCTCAAGGAGGCTTTTCCTGACTATCCAAATTAGAGAAACTACCTATGACACTGTCATGGCTCCCTCCTCTTTTTTTTTTCTTCCCAGCAATTAATACTATGTGACAGTTTTTTAACTGATTAATGTTCATTTGCTAACTAGCCCACACTAGAAGTAAGCCCTGTCTTGTTCAACACACCTTTACTGCTAGAGCATGAAAAAGATAGATAAACGTCACCTAACTAGAGGCTGGGGCGAGTGGGGAGTGCTGAAGGAAATGAAAATGCTATACATAGACGGAATGCTAGAGAGATCTAATGTTGGGGGGAATGTCCAGGGAAAAGACTAAACCACGAAGCTGGGCCAGCTCATAAATGGGGCATGGGAAACCATATTGCTTTTGCAGAGCCACTGAAGGATTTAAGTTGGGAAATGGCATCCTATTTTTGTTAGGTCGTTTCAGAGGAAGATAAACTGGGGTGGGGAAGAGGTAGACCAGTTAGGAGATATGTTTAGCAGTTCAGGGAAGAAAGTATGAGGACTAGGCAGTGGTAATGAGAATGATGGTGATGGGAATGGACACAAGAAATATTAAGGAAACAGAACTGATGACTGACTGGATAGTGGGGATGAGGAAGGAGTTAAAAATGATGACAGATTATTGAATAAATCAGTGAGTGGTGGTGCCAAGCACATTATTAAGCCAAAATTTTATCAAATCTAAGTTGTTTTGATGATGGCTGCTTTTCGATCTTACCAGGAGATATCAATAAAACATTTAAATTCTATTAGATCTCAACTCCATTTGCCTAAGATTAAGATACTCTTAATTATAAGGTGTATCCAGATTTCAGAGTTGTTAAATTATGAAAAATGAGCATCTTAGAATTGAGGAAATAGAGGAGTAGAAAAGACAAGAACTCTTGGGATGCTTGGGTGGCTCAGTCCATTAAGTGTCTGCCTTTGGCTCTGGTCATGATCCCAGGGTTCTGGGATAGAGTCCTGCATCCGGCTTCTTGCTCAGCAGGGAGCCTGCTTCTCCCTCTCCTTCTACTTCTTACCCTGCTTGTGCTCTTTCTTCCTCTGTCTCTGACAAATAAATACATAAAATCATAAAAACAAAAACAAAACAAGAACTCTCAAGGAACTCAGTATCCAATAGAGAAAGATATAAATAGTTAAAATCCAATAGTTTGAGTGTCTATCATGTGCCTTAGCACATTGCTGGGGATACAGAGGTCAGCAAAACAGACACAGCCTCTAGCTTCATGAAGTTCTATCCTAGCAGGAAAGACATTAAGTAAAACTGTATTAAGTTGAAATCATAATGAAAACCAAGAAGCTAGAGTGGAGGGTACTGTGCTTGTGGACATAACTAGGTTTCACCTAGTCTGTGGACCTCAGTAATGGCTTCCCTGAGAGGAAGGGAAAGTCGGAGTTAGACTAAGGGAAATGATGGAGGAGAGAACGAGTTCCAGGTAGAGAGAATACACCACAGGTATCTATGAAATATAGGAGGAGAAAATGCGGATTTTGAAATGAAGTTCATTCCATTTTTTACATGTCAAAGTGAGATATCCAGTGGAGAAGCTTAGTAGAGGTTTAGACACTCAAGTCTACTGTCCAGGATAAAAGAGGAGGGACTATTTTTTGACTATCTACTATATACTAAATTCTGCCCTGGGTGCTTTATCATGTGAATTATATCATTGATCCCAGTCCAGATGGTAGGTAGTATCCTCATTTCATAGGTTGTAGGCGTCCTGGTTTATAAAAGTCTGCATAAGGGGCACCTGAGTGGCTCAATCAGTTGGGCCTCCAACTCTTGGTTTCAGCTGGGGTGGTGGTCTTCTTTCCTGGTTGTGAGATTGAACCTGCCTGTGTGGGGCTCCTACTTACTGTGGAGTCTGCTCCAGATTCTTCCTCCTCCTTCTCCCAACAATGCCCGTCGCCAGTCCCTGCTCCGTGCACTCTCTTTCTCTTAAATGAATTAATGGATAAAATCTTAAAAAAAAAAAGTTACATAAACCTGCCTGTCATTACAGTTAGTAAGAGACATACCTGTGATTTGAATTCAGCTTTGTTTTAACTTCAAAGCCCATCTTCTCTCACTGATGGTAAAGTATGGATGGGCTATATTCTCTTGTGGTTCAAATTAGATCTGTGCTACTTCTTTTTTTTTTTTTTTAATTTATTTATTTGACAGATAGAGATCACAAGTAAGCAGAGAGGCAGGCAGAGACAGAGAGGAAGCAGGCTCCCTGCTGAGCAGAGAACCTGATGCGGGGCTCGATGCGGGGCTCAATCCCAGGACCCTGAGATCATGACCCGAGTGGAAGGCAGAGGCTTTAACCCACTGAGCCACCCTGGTGCCCCATGATCTGTGCTACTTCTTAGCCCTCATATTTCAGTTTCCTTATCTAAAAAAAAAAAAATAGGTATTAATAGTTCTTATCTCAGAGTTGTTGAGGAGTAAATGAAATAAACCATGTACATTACATAGCATAGCACCTAGCATATAGTATATGTTTAATAAATGTTAGCTGTTGATATTATATTTATTATGCACACAACTTTGGACTCTGCTAGGATTACCCAGGAAGAGTCAGGAAATCAGAAAACAAGGCTGAATACAGAACCCCGGGAAAACACAAATATTAATGAGTCTGAGAAAGAGGGAATTCAGAGGAAATAACAAAATTTTTTTTCAATTCAAGAAGCTGAACTTATAAGGAATACACAAATTGTCTTCCACAAATTGTAGCAATAGTTCTTCCATTAATAAAATATAATAAAATTATTTATTTGTTCAACTAAAATAGTTTTTTAAAACCTATATAGGCTTTTTCCCCCCTTTTGTTCTGAGGGGTAAAGGGGTAACTTATATGATAAGTTTTCTGCTAATGTGTAGCAAAATTAATGTGGTTGCCATATTAAGTCAAAATTTAAAGTGTGCAGTAAATTATAGGGCATTAGAATGCAACTTTTGTAACTCTCCAGGATGAAAGCTAGACTTTAAAAAATGGAGAAAAAAGGAAAAGCATAAAATACCTTTAAAAATATACCTTTTAAGGGCTTTTGATGAAGTTAAAATAACTGCTTGTCTTGTCACAAAAAAATATAAAACTGAAAAAAAATAGTTAATTAATAATGGCCAGGATTTATTATTGAGCTATTTCATTTTAAATTAATTTTCAGAGAGAAGAGAAAACTTATTCAGTAAATAACCTTCCTCCTGATAGACCAGGAAGTCTGTTCTCTGTGTGTTCTTTAATTAAACAGGCAACCAGGTAGGTTCTTCACATTCAACTGACTCATGTGTTTTGTGTTTGAGAATCCTGATACATTTTCTGGTGGTTAGGGTTAGATTAAGAATTTGTAGATACAGTGGAAGTAAGTGTTTTGGTGAAATTGGTCAGTTTTTCTGGTCTCTTCATTTATAAAGTAAGGTAATCACATCATTTTGAGAGTACTTCTGGCTTTGAAATTTGAAATTAAATATGGAGAAACATCCAAATATGGCAAACAAGTGGTAGTAGGAAACGGTGCCTTTTCTCTGGGTTGAGTGCAGTGAGTGCATCGTCATTGTGCCTTGGAATCAGCTGAGGATTTCATGGTGCCTTTTGCATTTTCATGCTTTTTTATCTTCAGAGTAATAGAGAGTCTGAAAATGAAGTGTAGTTTGGTACTTTGGCTCATATGTTTTTAAAATTCTACTAACTAACCTGTGGCAGTCAGAACCATGAAAGTGTATTGTTGGATTAAATTATTTTTTTAAAGATTTTATTTATTTCTTAGACAGACAGAGATCACAAGTAGGCAGAGAGGCAGGCAGAGAAAGAGAGAGAGAGAGAGAGAGGAGGAAGCAGGTTCCCCACTGAGCAGAGAGCCTGATGTGGGGCTCAGTAACAGGACCCTGCGATCATGACCTGAGCCAAAGGCAGAGACTTTAACCCACTGAGCCACCCATTATTTTCACAAATGTCTAAGCAACTTCCAAGCTAGATTTGAAAGAGCAAAATTGGTAATTTGATTTCCCACAGACAGTTGATCCACCTCCCTAGCACTCTGAGATAATAGAAAGGAACACCTGAAAATTCTCTCCATTTGGAGTCATTTCATTGCTAAAAAAAAATCAGAGGAGTAACCTTAACTATGTAAGATTAACACAAAAGAAAGCAACCCCTTTCCAGGGGAATAGAGGATTTCTGGAAGAAAAGTGTTCTGAACATATTTTTGTGGAAATGAAATTTAGTGAAAATGGAAATTTACTTGCCTAACATGTCATAGAGTATTGAGAATGCATTGCTAGAATTGGAAAATGTCATTATTTGCAAATGTTTAAGAACTGTTTTTCATGTTCACAGAATTCTTCAACATTGTACCAAGACAAGACTTTCTTTAAGCCATAATTATCGTATATGCTGCTGGAAAATGGTATCTAAAATTATTATTCTTAGTACTATTTTAAATATTTTTATTTTTAAGTAATCTCTATACCCAGTTCAGGGCCTGAACTCACAATCCTGAGATCAAGAGGTCACATGCTCCACTGACTGAGACAGCCAGGGGCCCCTTAAAATTATTTTAAAAGCAAGATTTTAAAAATTGTTTTATTGTTTGCATACATACCTCTAAGTTCAAGTTACTTTCATCTAAGTCAAGTGAGAAATTCTTTGTAACATTAATATTGCTTTATTAAGAAAAATATCCACTTACTAGAAAAACTCTGCAAAGTCCAGCTTTTATGTTATACTTTGTAATTTGTGTTTCTTTTTTCTTAGTGGAGAAAGAGGGCAGGCGACTTGATTGGATTTGAAGTATGTGGAAACGTAGTTATTTTAAATTATGATATTACAGTATTCTATTGTTTTTGCATAACTGTAAAAGTAAATTCTTTAACATTGACTTAAAGGAAATGATTCTCAGACTTTGATCTCTATATCTGTACTAATTTAGTTACAAACCTATATATGTTGCTGTAGTTCCTAATGGTTTTCTGTGTTCTACGTAAAATTCAGCAGAACCGTGACTTTCCAAAGATATTAGAACTTAATCTGCTTGTCCTAGACTAATTTGGGTATCCACTTCTGGAAAAGTGAAAATATATGTAAGGATTCTATAGTATCCAGCTTCTGAATAAAGTTACTTCAGAGTTTTGTAATTATTTAAGTTAATAATGGATAACTCTCTTTCCTGCTATTTTTATTAACTTGGTTTTAGGTACCTGGGATAAAGGATAACAATATACTGCCTTTGATTTTGAGAGAATCACTCATACCCAGCGTGGGAAGATTTCTTGCATACTCCGACGACAAAGTACATGCTCTCTTTTTAGATGGCATTACTCTAACCCTAAATTGGAATTTCAGCTCTTTTATTGAAAAGAGACAGGTGATTATATTTCAGACTGAAATCTATTTTTCATTTTTTTTAACCTGTGAAAATAGAACAAAGAAAATAAAGTACCATACTATTTCAATTTATTTTTTGAAGTGTAAAATCCATTAAGATGTTTTAGTAATCTCATTGGATTTCCTAGCAAAAACCAGAAAGGATGACAAATAATCATTCTTATAAAGGTAACTGATTATATAGAGAAGGACTGGTATAGAGGAGTGGTTAAATAATACCAAAATCCGTGTAAAAGATAATTTTAAATTAATTAAAATAAAGTTTTAATGATTCATGTACTTATTATTTTTTAAGTTGATAAATTAGAGAGGCTTTTGTTGCATTTTATGTTTGTTTCAGTTTTGAAATTATAAAATTTACCTTTCCTCCTTGCTTCTTAAGGTAGATCAAGGTCTCAACTTAGGTTGGGGTAGGTTAACTTTTCCTGATGGACAAGATCAGTTAATTCAGATTGAACATCCTGGACCATATGAAAGGTACTGAAAAGCAGTTTTAAAAATTCTCCCCACCCTCCCCTTTTTTTAAAAAGATTTTATTTATTTATTTGACAGAGACAGAGAGAATGAGAGAGAACAAGCAGGGGGAGCGGCAGGGAGAGAAAGAGGGGAAAGCAGGCTCCCTGCTGAGCAGAGAGCCCTACTCGGGGCTTGATCCCAGGACCCTGGGATCATGACCTGAGCCGAAGGCAGAGGCTTAACCTACTGAGCCACCCAAGTGCCCCTAAAAATTATTTTTATGATAGTAATAACTTTTCCTCTTAGAGGGGAAGCATATAAACATTATTTAAATGTTATAGATATTTTTAGTTTTTCCAGGTAGATAATGTGCATGATGTTATTCCAGCAGGTTTCAGAATTTACAGTAATACTGGCATCTAGCATAACTAAATAAATCAAGTCAGCTTTAATCATTTCCATTTGTATTCAAGTGGTTTGTCAAAATAAATGTTTTCAGTATAACTGACTTGCTGTGGAAATTGGACTGTGGAAAACTGTGTTACCAATTAATTAACCCCTTAACCAATTTGAGGTAAGGTTTACACAAATAACTAAACTTAAGTATATTTCTATAAAGTGGAATAAAATTAATTCGCTGATGCTGAAGATGGAGAAGACTCTTGAAATCAGCTTTTTATGAAATTTTTTTTGCTTTTGGTTTATGTAATTTGTTATAATCAGTCAACTTGAACATTCTAGACATGTTACTGATTTTACTTGAGAATATTCACAAAAGAATTGCTTTCTTTACCTCACGAATTTATTTTTCTTTTATTTTTATTTATTTTTCTGTTGGGATTTATTGCATTTTGGTCTAAATGCTCCAATATTTATTGCTGGCTTAAATAATTTGCATCAAAAATTTAGTATCTTAGGGCCCCTATGTGGTTCAGTTGGTGAAGCGTCTGACTCTTGATTTTGGCGAAGGTCATGATCTTGGGGTTGTGGGATCAAGCCCCAAGTCTGCTTGAAATTCTCTTCCTCTCCCTCAGCCCTTCCCCTCCCTCTGGTTGCATGCGCACCCAAGTATATACTCTCTCTGTCTAAAATAAAGAAATCTTTTTAAAAAACTACAGCATTTGGCAAACATTACTATTTGTTTCAGCTCATCACTTCAGATCATTTTATTAACCTTGATACTTGTTTTGTATATTCAGTGAGTTATATATAATTAAACATTTAGAATGTATAAATTATAAATTTATGGGTGTGTTTTGGTTATAATTATATATATATTATATATAAAAATTATATTTATATATAAATATAATTTTATTTTTATATTATTTTTATATTATTTAAAGTAAATATTATTATATTTATATATAAATATATATATATTTATATATAAATATAATAAATAAAATTTAAACAAGAACACACCCATTAATATATAATTTATACATTATAAATGTATAATTATAATTACATATTTTATATAAATTTATAAACATTATTTAAAGTAAATATAATTATATTTATATATAATATACATATTTACACATGCTCATTTTTCAAATATTTCTTTTAATGTTTTCAACCTAGATATGTGACAACAGTTATATCATGGTGCAGAAGATTGACCCAGACTAGTCAGAGAGAGATGCCCACACATCCTTCATCTTCTCTTGTTGAAGAAAACTGGTATGTATAAATTTTAAATTTTTAAATTTCATCTGTGTAGGAGAGACACAAAAATTAAAAACATCAAATGGTAAACTCTAAGACTTCCTGATAACTTAAGCTTGAAAATAATTTATCTTTAGTCAGATATTTGTTACATTTCATCATATTTTATCTGAAGGTCAGAAAATTGCATTGAAAATTTCATATCAAAATGTGTGACTCCTTCAATGTGATAAATTCATCCTGAAAACTTGATGGAAAAATTTAAAGGTGTTTTAAAAAATTTTAGTAATATTAAGAGAAGTAAAATGTTGACTAACATAATAAACTTTCAGAAAAAGTTGATTTTGAAATCATTTCTATCGTATTAATTACCTCTCCCATATTAATTGGAAAATCAACAAATAAAGTATTTTAGTCCCTCTTGGGTGCCTTTCAGAGTGCAGGGGATTGGGCTTCAAAGGAATATTTAGGGAAGTTAAGACATTTCAGGGAGGGAGCAAGGGCAGAAGTAAAAAACATATTTTGTCCTGTGAAGACAGGAAGAAAACAGTTTTTATGGAGCAGATGCAATCTGTTCGATGGATAGGAATGGATCTTGTGATCAGTAGAGGAGCTCAGACTTGATGGAATTACTAGTTCCTAAGTAGAATGAATGGCAGAAAGGTCATTAGGAAGGTTAGTATCAGTGAGCAGATAATCTGAGTACACAGGTATCCCCCGCTTTTCGAAAGTTTGTGTTATTACACCTCTGCACTTTTACGAAAGACCTCCATCAGTTTGTTCCCGGTTTTCTCCAGATCCACCACGCTGAACACGCCTGAGCTTGTCTGATCTCAGAAGCTAAGCAGGGTGGGGCCCTGTTAGTACTTGGATGGGGGTATTTTTTGCCGACCAAAAGAAATCCGAAAATGATTTTCGGTTTTAAGAAAAAAGGCAAAAAGTGAAAATAGCATTCAGTATTTTGCCGCGAGCTCTTATAGAGTCAGCTTGTACCCCGAGCCGGGAGAGTGGCAACTCTGAGCTCCTTCCCTGAGAACTACACTCAGCCGCTCAGCTTCAAGCCACCAGAGCTTTCATTGTGCCTGGGAGCCTCTGTGCTTTCTCTCAATTTATTTTGTGCATCCATCAGCAAGGTAAGTCCTCAGGTCTCAAAAAAAGGCCCAAGAGAGGTTATTTTTTGGGTGTGGGAAAGGTCAAAAAATTGTCCATAAATATTAGTGGTAATTGTTTTTCAACTTTATGCCATTTCAGTGTATGATAGTTTTCTTAGGAACTCTGTACTTTTGGATAGTGGAGGAAGCCTGTGTTGGAAAAGAGGGATACCAGGAATAATTTAGGAAGCTTTAAGGTAGTTTGTAAGGTATCTTAGCATTGCATGGTAAAAAAAATATAAACATTAAGCCTGATTCTTATCACCTTTTCCTACATTACTTAGAGAAAGAGGTACAAATCAAATCAGTAGATGTTATTGGAATGAATTAGGTATCCTAAGGATTCAGCTTTCCAGATCTTCCATTCTTCAGCTACAGCCCATTTGGGAGCAGAAGAGTTGCCCAAGTAGCTGGCAAAAAAATGTAGTTGGGATGAAAGGGAAATTGTGTATGACTATAAGATTGGTCACTTCATCATTGCTCAGCTTGCAAGGTTTCAAGATGCTAGCCTTTTCATAGGAAGGCTTTGAAGAGGATAACTGTTGGGACAGATGCAAAGTGAGGGCTTGAGGGAAGTGCATACTGGTGATAGTAGCTCTGGGGGAAAGCAGCGAGGAGCAGCAGAAAAACAGAGGAACCGAGGAAGAGTAGAGAGAGGAGAAGCAGCCCCTGACAGTAGCTAGCTCCATTTCCCTCGCAAAGCCCAAGACATCTCCACCGTGATTTGTTTTCTTGTCAAGGAAGGGGGGCTGAAGGCAGAGAATGGATTGCGCAATGAAGAGCTACCAGAATTCATTTCAGTATTTGTTTCCCAACTCATCTCCTATTATTAATTTACTGATTCAACTTTTTAATAGGGATGCTAGTCAAAACATTGAACAGCAGATAGTTCACAAGAAGTTGGTTCATCATATGAGCAACAGCATTAAAGGTAGTTTGTATTGTTGGCTTATGGCCAGAAAAATATGTCCTGTGTAGGGGGAGAAAAGTGTTTTGCAATGATGAAGAATCAGCAGGCTTTGGAGTAAATCATATCCAAGTCTTCACCACAGATGCTTAAAGTGTTGCGAGATCTCTTTCATTCTCCATCCATAGGCTGGAGTACAAGGAACGAGAGCAAGTTGACAAGGAGGTGTATGTGTCCCTCTGTAGTAAAGCCAGTAAGAAGATAAGTTCTGTACCCCTTTGTGAACTGTGAAGACTATTCTAGAGACTCGAATAGAGAGATCTTTTAGATATTAAAGTCCTCATTAATTTTGCAGAGAGCTAGTTGAGTTACACTATTTCCTGGTTGTGTCCACTACTCATATTTCCTTCTAGCTTAATGAGGAAAAAGAAAGACCACACACGTAAAAGAGTCTTCTGAAGTTGTACAAATTTAGCCCTCTGCCCTGCACCATTTGCTCCAATGTCTGTTTCTGTGGAACATGGTTTAAGGGTTAATGTTCATCGTGTTAACCATTCCAATCAAGGAGAAGAGAATGTTTAGTATGTTTAGTATATTGTGTTTAAGAAAACAGTAGGTAGTCTATTCCAGAATAAATTTAATAAGAACTATTTACTATGTTTTGGGGCACCTGGGTGGCCCAGTCAGTTAAGTATTTAACTCTTGATTTTGGCTCAGATCATGATCTTAGGGTTCTGAGATCGAGCCCCGTATGGGACTCCGTGTTAGGCATGGAGCCTGCTTAAGATTCTTTCTCTCCCTCTGCCACCCACCTTCTCCTTCTCTAAAGGAAGGGAGGAAGGGAGGGAGGGAAGGAGGAAGAGAAGAGAGGAAAGAAAAGGGAAAGAAGGAAGGAAAGAGAAAGGAAGGAAAGAAGGGAGGAAGGGAGAGAGGGAGGGAGGAAGGAAGGAAAGACTTACTGTGTTTTGACACTTAATTCAACTGTGTAAAAGCTTAGCTCTCCAAAATCATCTCTTTCTGAAGAGTTCCATATAAATGAGGTCTCATTATATGTGCAAAGTACAGAAGAAGAACAAAAACATCTTTTCTCCTGAAAAAGACAATCTAGGTATGAAGATCAGAAAATTAAAGAGTTCAAGAGAAGGTATTGGCAAATCAGTATGTGATTAGTTAACATAAGGCTATAGGAATTCAAAGGAGGGAGCACTCCTTTCATAGAAGTGATAGGATTTTACTAGTTTTTTTTTTTTTAGATTTATTTATTTATGTGAGAGAGAGGGGAGAGAGTACGTCCATGTACACATGTGCAAGTGTGGGAAGGGGGCAGAGGAGGAGGGAGAGGAACAAGAAGACCCCCTACTGAGCATGGAGCCTGATGCAGGGCTCCAACCCCCCAACCCTGAGATCATGACCTGAGCCGAAATCAAGGGTCGGCTGCTTAACTGACTGAGCCACCCAGGCACTCCTAATTTTAGTAGGTTTTTAAAGTTTGACTAAACTTTGAGGAGGAAAGCAGAGGTTATGCCAGGTTAGAATTAAAAAGTTATAGCCAACAGGACCTGTGGGTGGACCGGCTCCTAAAGGAATGGGGCCTGGCACTCCAGCAGCATATGGGAGAGGGAGCAGAATATGAAGGCCCAAACAAAAAGCTCTGATTTTATTTTATGCTTATTGTATTTGTTTTATTTTTTGATGTGACATCTAGGATTTCATTCTAGTTTGCTTTTCTCTTTTCTTTGGTTAGATACCGATCTTTTAAATTCTTGCATTTTAGTGAGAAAGCTACCTTTTTATGGATGTTAGCAGTTTTTGACCTAATATTTGCAAATGGTCTGTTTGAGCAGGTAAAATTAGGTAATACAGTGTCTCAAACCAGGAAACTTTTCCCCCTTTTTATTTCCTTTCTTTATTAACTATGCAATGTCCCTCAGGTTATGGTAGTGTACCTTGTACCACTGAATTTCCAAAGTGTACCTATTTTTTTTTTAACTGTTTCAGATAAATAGAAAAAATGGGTTATTAAAAAAAAAAAAGAGTTTTAGCAAGAATGCCCATTACCTTCAAATGTCAGTACTTGATTTAAAAGTCCTCGAGGTGGGGACTTTTATTCGTTTTCCTTATTCATTAAAAGTACTCAAGTAAGTATCGGTTGAGTCAAGTTGATGTGTTGCTAAATAAAGCCAATATAAAGAGAATTCTTTTTTTTTTTTTTTAAGATTTTATTTTTAAGTAATTACACCCACATGGGGCTTGAACTTACAGCCCCAAGATCAAGAGTCACACACTCTACTGACTGAGCCAGCCAGGTGTCCCTATAAGGAGAATTCTTAACTTCTGGGCTCTTCTATCTACAATTCTAAACTTTATGAAAAAAATCAAGTATGATTATTTGAAATATTGTAGCTATAAAAGAATCAGACAACTATCATGAACTTACTTTTTCTTTTTGCACAGGTCTGTGGCCTCTGAGCTTGAAAAAATAAAGAAGTTTAACTGTATCCTTTAAATTAAATTTATTGTCCTGCATAATTACTCCCTTTCCATTCTAGGCTTAATTCATGAGTCTGTGCTTTATATTATATATTCTGAAGTTTTCTTGAATAACATTTAAGATATATCTTAGCTATAGAAGGTGCATCATGTCAATATTTATACTTTTTTTTAATAGATTTTATTTATTTATTTGATAAAGATTACAAGTAGTCAGAGAGGCAGGCAGAGAGAGCAGAGGAAGCAGGCTCCCTGCTGAGCAGAGAGCCCGATGTGGGGCTCGATCCCAGGACCCTGAGATCATGACCCGAGCAGAAGGCAGAGGCTTTAACCCACTGAGCCACCCAGGGGCCCCTCAATATTTATACTTTTGAATGATTTTAAATAGGGCAAAGGGCAATGAACTAGGGTTAGGTCTCCTACGGAGACTTTTTCACTTATATATTATATTTTCTCCATATCCTCACCAATGCTTATTATCTATTGTCTTTTGGATAATAGCCGTTCTAATAAGTATAAGGTAATACCTCACTGTGGTTTTGATTTGCATTTCCATAATGATTAGTGATAATAAACACCCTTCCATATACCTGTTGACAATTTGTAGGTCTTTGGGAAAATATCCATTTAGTTCCTCTGACCATTTTTTAATCAGAATTTTTTGCTGTTTAATTGTATGAGCTTTTTATGTATTTTGCATATTAACCTCTTATCAGATATATGCTTTCAAATATATTCTCTGATTCCATACATTGTCTTTTCATTTTGTTGATGGTGTCCTTCGATGTGCAGAAGCTTTTTAGTTTGATGCAGTTCCATTTGTTTATTTTTGCTTTTTTTGCCTTTGCTTTAGGTATCAGAACCAAAAAATCACTGCCAAGACAGATGTCAAAGAGATTTTCCCCCGTTTTCTTCTAGGGGTTTTATGACTTCAGGTCATATGTTCAAGTCTTCAGTCCATTTTGAGTTGATTTTTGTGTATGATGGAAGATAGGGATCCAGTTTTCCCAACTTCTCTTATTGAAAAGACCATCTTTTCCCCATTGTATATTCTTGGCTCCTTTGTTGTAAATTAATTGGCCATGTATGCTTGGGTTCCTTTTTTTTTTTTAAGATTTTAATTGAGAGACAGAGAAAGAGAGCATGCGGGCTGGGAGAGAAGCAGAAGGAGAGGGACAAGTAGAACTCCATACTGAGCACAGAGCCCAGTGGTGGGGCTCAATCTCATGACCCAGAGATCATGACCTAAGCCAAAATCAAGAGTCAGATGCTCAACTGACTGAGCCACCCGAGTGCCTCCCTGGGTTTATTTCTAGACTCTCTATTATGGTCCATTGATCTATATATCTTTTTTTATGCCCATGCCATACTGTTTTGATTACTGTAACTTCATGATATAGTTTGAAATCAGGAAGCATGATGCCTCCAACTTTGTTTTTCTTGAGATTGTTCTGGCTAGGGCCATCTGGGTGGCTCAGTGGGTTAAAGCCTCTGCCTTTGCCTCAGCTCATGATCCTGGGGTCCTGGGATCAAGCCCCACATCAGGCTCTCTGCTCAGTAGGGAGCCTGCTTCCCCTCTCCCCACGCCTGCCTCTCTGCCTACTTGTGATCTATGTCTGTCAAATAAATAAATAAATAATCCAAAAAAAAAAAAAAGAGGTTGTTCTAGCTATTTGGGTTCTATTATGGTTACACAGAAATTTTAGGATTGTTCTATTTCTTCGTAAAATGCTTTTGGAATTTAATAGGGATTGCTTTGAATTTGTAGATTGCTTTGGTTAGCATGGACATTTTTACAATATTAATTCTTCTAATTCATGAATACAAAATATCTTTCCATTTATTTGTGTCTTCTTCAGTTTTCATCATAAATGTCTTTCAGTATACAGATCTTTCACCTCCTTGCTTAAATGTATTCCTAGTTATTTTATTCTGATATAATTATAAATGCGATTATTTTCTTAATTTGATAGTTTGTTATTAGTTATAGAAATACAATTGATTTTTATAAATTGATTTTATATCCTGAAACTTTACTGAATTTATTAGGGTTTGGTTTTCTTTTTTTTAAGATTTTATTTGTTTGTCAGAGAGAATGAGCACAGGCAGAGGCAGAGGTAGAAGCAGGCTCCCTGCCCAGCAAGGAGCCCGATGTGGGTCTCGATCCCAGGATGCTGGGATCCTGACCTGAGCTGAAGGCAGCTGCTTAACCAACTAAACCACCCAGGAGTCCCGGTTTTGTTTTGTTTTTTTTTTTTCTAAGAGGGAGAGAGAAGAGGGAGAGAGAGAATTTTATTTTAGAATTTTTTATTTGAGGGAGAGAGAGCATGAGAGGACAAGTGGTGGAGAGGGAGAAGTAGGCTTCCCACTGAGCAGGAAGCTCAATGCAGGACTTGATCCCAAGGTCATGACCTGAGGTGCCCTGAGAGAGAGAGAATTTAAAGCAGGCTCCACACCCACATGGAGCCCAACACAAGACTCGATCTCACAACCCTGAGATCATGACCTGAGCCAAAATGAAGAGTCAGACGCTTAACTGACTGAGCCATTCAGGTGCCCCTGAATTTATTAGTTCTGAGAGTTTTTTTGGTGGAGTCTTCAGGATCTTTTGTGTATATTATCATGGCATCTACAAATAGAAACAGTTTTACTTTTCTGATTTGGATGCCTTTTCTTTCATTTTTGCCTAATTGCTCAGGTTAGGACAGTATGTTGAATAAGAGTGGCGATAGTAGGCATCCTTATCTTATTCCTGATCTTAGAGGAAAAGTTTTCAATTTTTTACCACTGAGTATGTTAGCTCTAGGCTAGTCATACATGGCCTTTATTATCATGAGGTAAGTTCCCTCTATACCCAGTTTGTTGAGAACTTTTCTGCATCTATTGAGATAATCAGATAATTTTTATCCATTCTGTTAATATGGTGTATCACATTGATTTTCATATGCTGAACCATCCTTACATTCCTAGAATAAATCTCACTTGATCATGGTGTATGATCATTTTAAGGTATTGTTGCATTCAATTTGCTAATATTTTATTGAGGACTTTTGCATCTATATTCAGCAGAGATATTGGCCTGTCATTTTTTAAAAATTATTTTTAAAGTAACCTCTACACCCAGTATGGGGCTTGAATACATGACCCTGAGATCAAGATCGTATACTTTTCTTTTTTTTTTTTTAAGATTTATTTATTTATTTATTTGACAGACAGAGATCACAAGTAGGCAGAGAGGCAGACAGAGAGAGAGGAGGAAGCGGGCTCCCTGCTGAGCAGAGAGCCCGATGTGGGGCTCGATCCCAGGACCCTGGGATCATGACCTGAGCTGAAAGCAGAGGCTTTAACCCACTGAGCCACCCAGGCGCCCCAAGATTGTATACTTTTCTGAGTCAGCCAGGCACCCCTGTAATTTTTTCTTGTAGTGTTTTTATCTGGTTTTGGTTGTTAGGGTAATGCTGGACTTGTAAAATGAGTTTGGACATATCCCTTCCTCTTGTATTTTTGGAAGACTTTGAGAAGGATTAATATTCTTATTAAATATTTGTTGGGGGCCGCCTGGGTGGCTCAGTGGGTTAAGCTGCTGCCTTCGGCTCAGGTCATGATCTCAGGGTCCTGGGATTGAGTCCCACATTGGGCTCTCTGCTCAGCAGGGGGCCTGCTTCCCTTCCTCTCTCTCTGCCTGCCTCTCTGCCTACTTGTGATCTCTCTCTGTCAAATAAATAAATAAAAGTCTTTAAAAAAAAAAAAATGTTTGTTGGAATTCACCTGTGAAACCAACTGGTCCTGGGCTCTTATTTGTTGGGAGGTTTTAGATTACTGATTCAATTTCCTTATTAGTGATTGGCCTGTTCAGATTTTCTATTTTAAGATTCAGTCTTGGTAGGTTGTATGTTTCTAGGAATCTGTTTCTTCTAGGTTGTCCAATTTGTTGGAATATAATTTGACTCATTTTTCTTATGAAATCTTTTTGTTCTGTACATTCCTACCCCATTCATCTAATTTCTTTTATCTTGTGATATTTCTGTAATCCTATTCAAATAATAAAGTAGCTCTGCATCAGAGGACAGGTTTCTTTCCACTCTGTATCATTCATTCATTCATTCATTCATTCATTCATGCTGGTGAGGGGCAGAGGGAGAGAGAGAATCTTAAGCAGGTTCCATTCCCACTATCAGTGCCTGGGCCAGGGCTGGGGGGTGGGGCGGGTCAGTCAGTTAAGCGTCTGGCTCTTGATTTCGGCTCAGGTCATAATCTCCAGGTTATGAGATTGATCCCTGTATCAGGATCTGTGCTGGCATGGAGTCTGCTTAAGATTCTCTTTCCCTGTGCCCCTCCCCCACATCCCTCTCTTAAAAATTTTTTAAGAATACACTGCACAGATTATTTATATTCCTCACTGTTACTTTTATTCTTTTATTCCCGTATCACTCTTCACCTAAAGAAATGTTGAGATTTAGTTCTTTAATCTCCTATCACCAAACCTTTATTCAAATACATGTACTCTCTTTCCTTTCTTCCTCTCTTACATATGATCTTTAAGGGGTAGATCTTGATAAGTTCTGAAGTACCAGATCTATTATGAATCCTAGAGATCTTCCACACAGAGAAATAATATTTTAATATGAAGACCAGTCTTTCTGAAATTAAATGTACTTATATAAGAAAAATGTAGGGGAAAACTCCTTAACTAAGTGCTTAACTTAAGTGCTATTGGAGAACAGTGGTATCCTAAACCAGATTTCTAACAAAAAAAACAAACAGTCTTCTGATCATTATGAATCAAAATCTCCAGAAACCTTTCTGGAAGAAGTTAATGAAAAGAGAATATCAGTGGCATTGAAAAAAACCTCTGAAATCCTTCAGGATATTGACTGTCTTCTATCAAGTTCTAAAAGATGAAAAATAATTATTATATACCTTAAGGATGTTGTTTCAAGTGACTAGTATAAAATTATTAGTAAGCCAAGAAATTATATGTATTACTTTTTTGCGGTTATATATTTTGCAATTGTATATATTATTTCTTTGCAATGATTATATGAAAAATGATATTTAACTTTGGAGGTTACCTAACTTGTAAATTTTAAAATATCTATAATGTGCTTTATTAATAAAGAACTTTGTTTTAGAATTTTGAACAATTTCCGATTTCAGATTTATGAGAACATTTTATAAAATTATAGTTGCTGTTTTATCTTATGGAACATTCACTATTAATCCTCAAGTTTTTTTTTTTTCTTTTTAAATATGCAGAATCGTGTGCATTTGGTCATTTGCTATTCAACAGAACTACCAAAAGAGAATTTGATCTTTACATATGTATACACAATATTGCTTCAAGCTAAGAATCGAGCTCTTCAGCAAAGACTAAATTTTGTCTGAATTGTCTCATATTTTCATTTCTTTTGAACATCTGAAAAAATTTTATGCTATACAAGTGTGTGAAACTAAAATAGCTCATCAGAAATGCTGTTTATTGCAACCTAGTGCTGTTTATTGGGAAAACACAAAACCACACATCTAAAGGGACTTCAAGATTAGACCAATATAGCAGAAATGTTCTAATTAACTTCCGATTTCTAGAAAAGACCTGTTTCTTGACATGAAAGAAACAACAGGAAGCAAGGAGAAGAAGAACAAAGCAAGCAGAGCATAGATTAGGAGTGATAATGTCAATGATTTGAATGGGCACAATGTTCTCATGTTAGCTTTCTCACTCTGGGCTTCTTGCTACCTTCAGGTTTCAGCACAAATTACCATTTCTTCAGAAGGGCCTCCCCTACTTAGTCTCTATTACTCTAGTCTCTATTTATTACCTTTATAGCACATACTATAGCCATCCAACTTTTCTTTGTGGTCTAGATTCTCCACTAGAACTTGAGCTCCATAAAGTCATTCTGTAGCCTCTTACCAAGCATAGTGTTTGGCACACAGAACATTCAGTATGTGTTGTATAAATCAATCAGTGCCTTTGGGCTTTAGGGTGACTACAGAGAAAATTGTGACAATTTCGTTGTTTTGGCTGAAGGAAGCCATCCATGTTTTCTTCAATAGTTCTAGAAAGCTTAGAGTTTAAGACATGTACAATGCTGCCAAAAAGGCAATGTGAAATTGTTACAGCATTCAGACAGACAAACTGTCCTTAACATGACTAAAAGCACCCCATATTGTAGTTTATGTATTCTTTTTAATTAGCTTTTAAATAATTTAGGTTAAAATATCTATCATTTTCCATCTCAGTTGAGTCTTTTCCACTGGCTAAAGGCCAAGGGTGTGACAAGCAATGAAAAGTTCTATCACTGAGAAACTGAGCCATACTTTAGGGTTCTGAGAGGCAGGCCTAGGAGTGTGCTTGAAATGAGTATCTCACTTTTTACTACAAAATTGTCTTTCAACTGTAAAATATATTCTCACTACTGCCCTTGCTTTCCCTCTCACCCTTATTTTGAAAAACCGTAAGTAGGAAGAAGAAAAGCAATGCACATTTTAGAAACTATTCTTTTGCACCAGCGCTTCCTAGAGCCAAGGCCAAGCTAGACATCTTGGTGCACTCAGGCAGGAAGGCAGGTGGGACCTGGCCATACTCCCATTAAGAAGCTGCACTTCAGGCTGCGTGGGTGGCTCAGTGGGTTAAGCCTCTGTCTTCAACTCAGGTCATGATCTCAGGGTCCACGGATCGAGTCCTGTATCAGGCTCTGCTAGGCAGGGAGCCTGCTTCCTCCTCTTTCTGCTTGCCTCTCTGCCTACTTGTGATCTCTGTCAAATAAATAAAAAAAATTTTTTTAAAGCTGCATTTTAAGGCCGGCTAATAGGCCAAGTTACCTTTTATGCAGTTTTTTTTTTCTTTTCCCCAACTCCTGTGCGTTTAGTAGTCATGATTAAATGGTCCAGCCCTGTCACTGCCGCCGCAATAAAGTGTAGCCCCCACCGTCCGCCCACAAACTGGCAAAGAATAATTATCAAGAAATCCCCAAGGCGGCGTTGGAGCGCTGCTAAGGAGCGGCGGATCTGCAAGACCGCGGGGTCCCTCCGTCTCGTGAAAAACTCCGGCGCCCAACCTCAAAGACCCAGTACAGGAAGCAGGAAATTCCTCTCCCCGTTCCAGACCCAAGATGGCCCTTGGCTCCTAGCTCTAGCGTCTGGGTATAGGGCCCGAGCATGCGACATTAGGTGAGGTTACTTCTCCGTCCCCAGCCGCCAGTAAGATGGGTTGTGGATATGTCGGCGGCTAAGTCTGGGGCACGGCGCCGGCAAAGCCAAGAAGAAATGCCCAGGTTTGATAGAGGAAGCCAACAAGGCACTCTGCCTTATTCCACTGTCCCAAAGTTTTCCTTATGGGGCACAACGAGGAAGAACTCGTAGCAGCCATCACCAGCTACAAAGAACACCGACCTATCGGTTCCCGTCCGTTAGGAATGGGGCCAGTATCCCGGCGTCCTCTCGGCCGACGCTTGGGGGCTGGAGCCGCTCTGGCCGGAGGCCGGCGTCTCTATGGTTTCGGCCGAGGGGCGGGTAAAGGGGCGGAGCCGCCGTTCGCGCTGCGGGCTGCCGGGTGGAAAGCCGAAGGTGGGCGCGGCAGAGCTCCGGGAGGGCCCGGGTGGGAGGGGGACTGAGCCGACTCCGCGAAGCTGCGTCCTGAGGTGGGAAGCCGTAGCTCCTGGTTCCGGATGGGGAGGGCGTCAGGGGCGGCGAACGCGCGGGGCCCGAGAGCCAGCGGGGTGTGCTGGACGTTCGGCACTGTCCGGCGATGCCGGGATGTGCGCGAAGCCCCGGCGTCTTCCTTGGGCTTCGTGGAGCCTTCGAGATTCCACAGGCACCCACCCAGTCCTCGCCTAGGCTCTGTGTCCCTGGCGTGTCCCTGGCGTGTCCCTGGCCCAGAGAGGGCTGACGGGGGTCTTGCAGGAGCTGCCCATTGCCCTCCAACAGGCACGAGAGTCCCACGCGCCCCGGGTCCCTGGAGGCGTGAATACTCTAAGTGTGACAGAGTAGTACCTTGCTTGCCTGGGAAATGCGGGGTTCCTCTGACGCCAGGGCTTCCTGCCCTCTTTTCTTAATCGGCATTTTAAAATTATTGCATCACACCAGCCTTGGGCAAGAATGATTTGGGAAATTTGCTGAGACTTGATATATGTTTAAATTGAGAATTGTATGTTTTATTCCTAATGGTACATGTAGGAACTAAACATCTTATATTCCGGCTAGAAAAAGTTTCTGTAAAACTGAGCAGGATTTGTGTTTCTGTCCTTTGCAAATTACTGCGTTATATTTGGCACCTGCTCTGGGCATTATAGAATTAAAAATTTGACTATATTAGGGGCGCCTGGCTGGCTCAGGCAGTGGTTTGTGTGACCCTTGATCTTGGGGTTGTGAGTTCAAGCCCCGCATTCGGTGTAGAGATTACTTTTAAAAATTAAAATTTAAAAAATTAAATATATTAACTTCTACAGCACTGGCATTGAAAAAGACATGTAAAGCAATACTGTAGGTAGTTAATCAGATTTTGAAGTGCTTTTACCTCAGGTTTTTGTAAATATTTGTGTGAGGGGCGAGTGAAGCAGGGGAATTTGGGGGGAATTTGTTTGTTTTGACAGAAATATTTGCCTAAGATTATTAACAAAGTGCACAGTCGTGTATAATTAAAGTAACTGGCTAATTACGTTTGTGGAATTGACGATTACTACTATGTATACTTAAAAGACCTCATCGTTGATGACATTCTACTATAATGGAATGCAGTGTAGCACTTTGACCGTTGTAGAAAGTGGCTGCATGTCATAAGGACCTGTTATGCTATTATGAGATAAGATGTCATCCCCAAAGTAGTTTTAGTTCATAAGCTGAGGGTTGCTTACCGGCTTACCCCCTGTTTTAATGCAATGAAATATTTATTAAATACCTTTAGCACATTAGATTTTATGCATGAGAGGCTTAAAAGAAAATTATAATTACTCTTGAGGGAACTACCCAACAAAAGTAAGTATGTAGACTAAACAAAGTTATTTTACAGTTTTTGAGGTTTCAGGGTCCATTCTGTTTGTAGGAGAGGGAAGGAAGTGGCAAAAAGAAGAAAAAGGTATGAAGAAAAATGGGTGTACTTGGGTGTCTTAGAGACAATAAATAAAGATAATACAATTATTAATGTTCTTTCTCCCCCCCCTCAAATGTGTTTTTTTCTTATCCTCAGAATCTAAGCCAAAGATGTTAAATCTATGCACTAATAGAGTGGAATAGATGTCAGAATTGTGTTTCTGGAACCACAATTATACCTTTATAAAAATGGAAAGAGTATTGTGTTAGATACCTACTACTATATAACAAGTCACCCCAAAACTTAGAGGCTTAAAACATTTAACGAACATTATCTCATTGTTTCTGTTGGCTCAGACTTTGCAAGGGCTTAGCTGGGTGTTTCCAGCCCAAAGGCCCATGCAGTTGGCATCCAGATGTTTGCAGGGCTCTGGGCACCTAAAAACTTGACTGTGGCTGAAGGATCTACTTCCATGTTTACTCATTAGCTTTTTGTTTCTCTCTTGTCAAGCAAACTTCTTTATACTTTCCATTTATAAGATGCATTTTGTGTTGCCCCATTAGGTGTATGTGTTCCTTTTCACAAAGCATGATATATTTTTATAAACAATAAGGTTTTCTTTTTCAGGTCACTAAATTGGGATCACCACTTAAGTACTTGAAGTGATCTTTTGATGTTTCACTTTGCTCGTAACATATCATAAGCTACCTCATTCTTTTAGAATCTGAACTTATGTTAAACACAAGGTTAGTAACATTTAAATATATTTTGGGGTGATAAAAATTGTTCCAAGAGTAAAAGAAGGTGGATGTCATGCAGCGGCTTTAGCGTGACATCATGCAATTTGCAGTTAAGTGGATAATGACCTCTTAATATTTGTTCCTTTCTGGGATAAGATTTGAACATAAATTTGTAATAAATACAGATTTGAGCATAGTTTGAATAGTTTTCTGTTGGGCTTTTGTGTAAGTGTGTCCAGCCTACATTCTTAGACCCATCCACCTGAATGGCCTTCTTTCTTCTTTGGGCTAAATTGTAGGCCACAGCTTACTGAAGGAGGGGAATGTTGCTACTAGTGTAGCACCTCTCCAGCGTGGTCATTAAGTGAGGTTTGTATGTCCCAGTTCCCATCCAGCTAAGTGGATACTGGCATCTATCCTTGGTGCAAAGGGATATTTTATAAAACTTAAAATTATATGCACTGAACCTTTAAACTGGTTGACTAAATCCATGCAAGTTTCAAGAGTTTATTTTGTAAAGTAGAAGCAAATGATTCATAATTTATGGAACTGTAAATCCTGAGGTTTATAGAAAGGTTTCATGACTTGGAGGTATCTTTTGCATTTTTTCACTTTGGTCTTGTTTGAAAGTACATTGAAGTCACTCGTTTCCTCATCCTAGAAGAATCTGTACACTTTAGCCTAATCTTAGTGCTTTTCAGAACAATTTTCATTATTGCAAATGGCCAAGAATTTGAGGATTGTTGTAGACTCCGTTATCATTAATGAAACTATTGTTCTGTGCAAAGCAAGTCTTCATAATATGAAAGAATTAAAGGAATCTATAAGTTTATTTTACCTGCAGATAGAGAAATCTTTGGTACAGACTTTGCCTATGTCAACTAATACATAAATATAAAAATTATTTTTATATTATCAATTTGACTTATAAGAATTATATAAAAATTTTATTTTATTGATGTTATGTATTATTTTTATTAATAGATATTTATAATGTTATAAGTATATTTCTACTTTTCAAAAATTACACCTTTAAGGGACTGACTTTAGCATCCTGGTCTGAGTTATTTAATGACTTCTTACTAATTTCAGAGTAGCTCTATTTGTTTTGTGGTCATAATAGGAAGACATTGGAAATGTTTAGGGAATTATGGGCACCTGAGTGGCTCAGTTGTAAGTATCTGGCTCTTGGTTTTTGCTCAGGTTGTGATCTCAGGGTCGTGAGATCCAGCCCTGCTTTGGAGCCCAGCATCTGGCTCCACACTGGGCTTGGAGCGACTTAAGATTTTCTCTCTCCCTCTCCATCTGCCACCTTCACCCTTGCCCTCCCCCTCACCCATCAACTCAGGTGTTCTCTTGCTCAAGCACCCTCTCTCTTGAAGAAAAAAGAAAAGAAAAGAAAAGAAAATGTTTAGGGAATCCAAGAAAGGGGGGAAAAGTACTAATCATATGTAAGCCCATGGGTGAAATATAAACCAAGTCTATTGTTTTCTGTATTTTTAAAATGTGCAGTATATGTACATATTTTTAACAAAAATTAACATTTTACATATTTTATAGACTTCCTTTTAAATTTTAATATGTTGAGTATCTTTCCATGCCAGTAAAGATGGGAATAGTTATTATAGTTACTTTTTAATGGTTGCATAATTTTGTGGCATTTATTTCACTAGTCTCATCACTAGTGACTTTGTACATAACAGTTTCTAATTTTTCCTTATAATAATGCCATGCTAAATAGCCATATATAACTTTTTTTTTTTTTTTGTATTTAAATCTGCCTATTTTGGGGTTGCCTGGGTAGCTCAGTCAGTTAGGCAGCTGCCTTCTGCTCCTGTGGTGATCCCAGGCTCCTGGGATCGGGCACCACATCAGGCTCCTTGCTCAGCGGGGAGCCTGCTTCTCCCTCTGCCTGCTGCTCCCTGTGCTTGTGCTCTCTCTCCCTCTCTTTCTGACAAATAAATAGATTTTAAAACTTTTTCCAGAAAATAAACTAAGGATAATTTTGACCTCCTCTCTAAAAATCAACGTAGCTGAACTATATAAAAGTTTGTTTACAAATTCATGTAAATATCCCAAACTTGATAACTAAACTGATTACCAAAGCTATCAAATCATAGACATTTTCCAGGCAGCTAGTCAACAAAACTGATTCCTGTTCTTAATTTAATTAGGGAAATGTTCTATTAATATTGCAAAACTCTGGTCCATGTGGATGTGACATTTTAAAACCTAGAGTTGTTTTCTTTTTTTTTTTTTTTTTAAGATTTTATTTATTTGACAGAGAGAGATCACAAGTAGGCAGAGAGGCAGGCAGAGAGAGAGGGGAAGCAGTCTCCCTGCTGAGCAGAGAGCCCGATGTGGGGCTCCATCCCAGGACTCTGGGATCACGACCCAAGCTGAAGGCAGAGGCTTCAACCCACTGAGCCACCCAGGAACCCCAAACCTAGAGTTTGATTAAACAGCTCTATTGTATTAAACTATGCATTGCAGGTTGAACCCATGATCCAATCTCAGTTTTCATCTGAGGATTGACTCTCTCCAGTACTACTTAGCAATTAAAGCCTAGCAGATTAACTACTAGCATGCACTCCTCTTCCTGTCCAGCATAGTATATTTGTGAGTATGCTGTTCTTATGTGACTGAAAGAAACAGATCCCACTTTCTACAATATGTGCCGAGAAGGCCAAATACTCTTTTCCAACCTCCCTTGCAGCTGGTCATTTGATGTAGGCTTAGCCAGTTGGACACATACCCTGCCCCCCTCTAAATATTATATGAAATCAAATAAGCAAATACTTGAGATTTTATTTATTTATTTGACAGACAGACAGATCACAAGTAGGCAGAGAGGCAGGCAGAGAAAGAGGAAGGGAAGCAGGCTCCCTGCTGAGCAGAGAGCCCAATGCGATGCAGGGCTCTATCCCAGGACCCTGGAATCCTGACCTGAGACAAAGGCAGAAGCTTTAACCCAGTGAGCCACCAGGTGCCCCAAAATAAGCAAATACTGCCAACAGTCTTCCAAGGCAGCAGCAGATAGCCCTGTCTGCACTGGTGCAGTGCCAGTGGTAATATCTGGTGACAGGTTAGGCAGTGGAAGCTGGGCTCAATGGTGGGGAGGTCTTCATGGGACAAGTTGTTGATGTCATTTTCACTGAGGCTCTTGAGGCATAGCACTGAAGCCTGGCAAATCTGTGATTTCCCAATTTACTTTTTTTTTTTTTAAGATTTCATTTATTTATTTGTCAGAGAGAGCACACAGGCAGGCAGAGTGGCAGGCAGAGGCAGAGAGAGAAGCAGGCTTCCTGCCAAGCAAGTAGCCTGATGGAGGACTCGATCCCAGCACCCCAGGATCATGACCTAAGCTGAAGGCAGTGGCTTAACTGAATGAGCCACCCAGGCATCCCTCCCAATATCCTTTTAATAAAGTGTTTTTGCATGTACTGTCCAAGTGTTTTGTTTTCCATGCACTTAAGAATCCTAACTGATACAGGATTGGAATTAAATAATAATTTTTCCTCTAATCGTTTAGTATTATATACACATTCCCCACCCCCCCAACACACACACTGATTCGATTTCTGGTATTCACCTTTCAATACTTATGTTACTCTGCTTTTCCAAGTTTATTGTCATTAACTTTCCTCAATGAAGTTTAGAAACACCTTGTTAAGTTCCTAAAAGAAAAATCCCAGTATGATTTTATTTAGAATGATATTAAATTTATAGATTCCATTTGAGGAGAATAGCACCATCGATGTTGTCTTCTTAGTCAGTAAAATGGTCTGGGTGTCTTGTGCTAGTTAGGTTCCATTAAAGAAGCAGAACTACTTTTCCTGCCAAAGAGTGTGGGATTTATACAGGGATTAGACATTCTATAATTGCGGGGGCTGAGAAAGCAGTCTGGGCAGACTCCTGCCTCTGAGTCCGTTGTTGAGCCTGAAGTAGTTATAGACAGGTAGACAGGTAGACAGACACAGTCGAGAAGGGAAAGTGGATGTGAAGAAGAGCAAGGACCAAATGGAATCTGCATTGATACTGGGGGTGATCTACAGGAGAGGCTAGCACTCTTGACCCTGGGATTGCACATGCAGACCCAGGATTTGGAGAAGTTGAAGGAGCTGCAAGCCAGCCCGCTTCCCGTGCCAACAGGGTGAGCTAACAGATCATATGCAAGCTCCACATGCAATAAGACAGGAACTTCACAAGGAAGGGAATTTTGGAATCTGTGCTTTTAGCTAAGCTGAGCTGACATAGTACAATTGATTGATCTTTCTGTCCTTTAATACAGGTTTATTGTTTTCTTCATAAATATTTCTTGTTTAGTTTATCCCTTGGTATTTGGGTTTTTATTACCATTGTGAATATTCTTTCCCATTGATGATGGCTTGTCTGTTATAAAGATTAGTTTAGTATTTATCTTGAATTAGCCACCATTTACAACTTAAATTCTAATGATTTTCAATGGATTCTCTTGAATCAGCAGTCATTTTCACTTGCAAACTAATGTAATTATCTTTTTGTTGCTGGAAAGGTAATGATACATTTTCTTTCCCCCTCCCTCTTTTTTTCCTTGCTTCCTTACATGGAATGAAACTGCCAGAACAATATTCTAATAGCTATATGATTTCTTTTCTTTTCTTTTTTTTTTTTTAAACATTTTGTTTATTTGACAGACAGAGATCACAAGTAGACAGAGAGGCAGGCAGAGAGAGAGAGAGGGAAGCAGGCTCACTGGCGAGCAAAGAGCCCGATGCGGGACCCGATCCCAGGACCCTGAGATCATGACCTGAGCCGAAGGCAGCGGCTTAACCCACTGAGCCACCCAGGTGCCCTAATAGCTATACTATTTCTAAATTTAAGGTAATTGTCTCTTGGTTTTCATCATTTTAGTTTCTAGTAAACTAGTGTTTCCTCAATGTTTAGTGAATATAGAAATTACTTGGTATTCATACTTGCTAAAAATGCAGATCCCAGGAATGGACATTACATTTTGCTGAATACCTTTAAAAGTATTTAATATGCAGTTCCTGCTGGATAACAGATCCAGTGTATGAAGATTTTTCATGAAGTCATTCAACACTTATTGAGCACTTAGTTTGCATAAAAGGTATAGTAGTGAACAAACTTGACTGAGTCCTTGCTCTCTGAACTTTTGTTTTCCTTCCTAAAATAGAGCATAAATACTTGAACCAAGTCTTTTGGCTCTAAAGGTATTATTTGAACCATCATTTAAGCTTAGTTTCTTTGAGCCAACTAGGCCACTCTATTTTTCTTTTTATCCAGTTTAAAAGTGATGAATCGTATTGCACTGTGGTCAGAGAATTTGGTCTGAACAGTTCCAGTTTTTAGATTGTATTAAAGTTTTTCTTACAGATGAGTAAATGAGTAGTTAGCTTTTGTAAGTGTTTCATAGACATTTGGAATGTGTTTTCTGTGTAAAATATGTAATTTTAGACCTGCATATGAAATCAAACTTGTAATTATATATTATTTAGACTATCTATACCTATTTTTGGCTACTTGGTATATTTTACATATTTTACTGCTTTGCAGTTTGTCATGTAAACATCTTTTTTTGAAGGTTCTATTTATTTATTTTTAGAGAGAGAACAAAAGTGCAAGAGAGAGCAGGTGCAGGGGGAGGGACAGAGGGAAAGGGAGAAAGATTTTCAAGGAGACTCCACTGTGAGCATGGAATCTGACTCAGGGCTGGATCACAAAACCCTGAGTTCATGACCTGAGCTGAAATCAGGAGTCAGACGCTTAACCAACTGAGCCACCCAAGTGCCCTGTAAGCATCTAACTTTACTATGACTTGAATATTTTACCCCTTTTATCCCACTAAGTCTTTTGCCATGAATTTTGTATTTGATATTAATATTATCATGGCTGCTTTATTTGGCTTCTATATTCTAGATATATATTTTTTCATCTCTTGATTTTGTATATTGTTGAGACTTTTTGTTTGAGATATTTTCTTATGAACAATAACTTGGATGTTTCCTTTTGTCCCAATATGTTTCTTTATAGATAAATTTAATACGTTCACATTTATTGTGGTATTTGTGTTTGATGTTTGGTCCCTTTTGCTTTTTTGGGAGGGTTGGGGTGACAGTAAAGTCTTTTTTTTTTTCCTTTTCTGTTGTGCTGTACTGATCAAGTTTTCTTTATTCCTCTTCTTTCTCCCTAGTAATTTAGAAGTCTGTTCCTCCATTCCTTTCCCCCCAGAAATTGTATATAGCTGTTATAATTTATAAGGCAAAACTATTGTAATTCATGACTGTCACAGAGGTGTCGTAATTTAATTTAGGTAGAATCCTAGAGTCATGATCCTTTTCTTTCAGAGGTTTATTAATGTTGCCCCACGGTATTTTTGGCATTTATTTTTGGTATTAATCACATGCTGTTTTTGCAGATAACCTTTTTGGGTGAAGAGGGGCATGATCTCTATAAACTCTTGTTTTCAGAGTGCTCCTTTTACATGAAAGCCTGCTGTTGTTATTGATAATAAAGTATATACACACACACATACATATATATATATATATTTAAAGATTTTATTTATTTATTTGACAGAGATCACAAGTAGGCAGAGAGGCATGCGGGGGTGGGGGGAAGCAGACTCCCTGCTGAGCAGAGCACCTGATGTGGGGTTTGATCCCAGGACCTTGGGATCATGACCTGTGCAGAAGGCAGAGGCTTTAACACACTGAGCCACCCAGGCGCCCCTCTTTTCATTCTCTTAACATAGTCTTTCAAAGAGCAGATATTCTTAATTTTGATGAAGTTCAGTTTATCGATTTTTAAAAAACAGATCGAACTTTTGATGTTGTTTCTGAAAGTTCTGCACAGTCTAAGGACCCAAAAATATTCTCTTTCCTTCCAAAATTTTTATAATTTTATGTTTTATCTTAAAACTTGTGATCCATTTTGTCTTAATAAATGTATACTGGAGTAAAGTATGGTTTGAGGTTCATTATTTTTGTATATGGATATCCTCTTGTTCCAGCACCATTTAGTGAAAGGACCATCTTTTCTCTATTTACTTGCTTTTGCATGTGTGGACCTAATTCTTTTTTTTTAATTTCTTTTTAAAATTTATAATTATGATTATTAAATAGGCTTGATAACCAGTGTGGAGCCAAACACAGGGCTTGAACTCACAATCCTGAGATTAAGACCTGAGCTGAGATCAAGAGTCAAGTGTTCAACCAACTGAGCTGCCCAGGATCTATTTCTGATCCCACTTTCTTTTTTTTTTTTTTTTTTTTAAAGATTTTATTTATTTATCAGAGAGAGAGAGCGAGCACAGGCAGACAGAGGCAGAGGGAGAAGCAGGCTCCCTGCCGAGCAAGGAGGCCGATGCGGGACTCCATCCCAGGATGCTGGGATCATGACCTTAGCCGAAGGCAGCTGCTTAACCAACTGAGCCACCCAGGCGTCCCCTGATCCCACTTTCCATTTCCATCCTGTTCCATTGCTCTATTTGTCCGCCCTTATACCAACACTGCATTGTCATAATTACTGCAGCTATGTAAGACTTGAAGTCAGATGGTGTAAGTCCTTCAACTTAGTTCATCTTTTTCCAAGTTGTTTTCCTGTTCTAGGTTTTTTGTGTTCCCCTACAAAATGAGCTATGGGTAGTTTTTAATTATGAAATGGTAATTGAATAATTCTTAATACATCATTTAGTTATTCTTTAGTTGCAGAATTAAAACAGTACAAAACAAAAACTTCAGGTATCACATAATATTGATAACTTTAACTGGACAAATGATTTCAGTATTCTATGCCAGTTAACTACTCAGCACAGAATTATGATTACCTTTTTACCAATTGAAGTTCTGTGGTTAGAGGCAACAAAAGAAAAAGGGATTTATTGGAAGAATGCTGGGTTAGGTCATAGAAGTAAACGGTAAGCTGTAAGAGCTAAGGCAGCTCTGAGAAACTTGAAGATTGAACCTGAGGAATTAATGTCCTTAGGTTCTTTTTTTTTTTAGGCTGCTCTACGTAGTGGAATCCAGGTCTGTAAGAAGAGAAAATTCTAGAAGGAAATCTGATTAGTCCAGCCTGGATCACCTTAATGACCAGATTATTTATTACCAGTCTAATCACTACTAGAAAATGATGACTCATTAGTAATTGCTAACTAATTACTACTACTGATAAGAGAAACAGAGAATTCTAATCGACCAGCTCCAGAGTTTGGGTATTGTGATGAGCAGTTTTCCTTAAAAAAGGAGATGCTGTTTTCAGAAGTTTGGAAAATAGTTGCTGAGTACACAAACACAATAGTTGCCCACTACCATGTAGCACACATTACTGAGCAATAGAACTATTTGATGACCTCAAAGTTGTTGTTCCTATAAAGCTAACCTATTCTCTTTGGGCTGCATGGCATATTGTATATAACATGTAAAAGTACAATTTTGTTATATTTGAAAGCACTAGGAGAGTAGTCTTAGATGTTCTCACCACATGCACAAAAAGGTAACTATGTAAGATCATGGAAATGTTAACTAACCTTATTGCGGTCATCATTTGACAACATGTTTGTATATGAAACCATCACAGTGTACATGTTAAACTTAGTAAGTGTTCTCTATTAATTATATCTCAGTGAAGCTGAGAAAAATAAAGTGAGATTACTGATAACTGTTTAAAAACAAGAAATAACAGTTTTTACAGCTTGGTTTTCTTTTTCTTTTCTTTTTTTTTTTTAAGATTTTATTTATTTTATTTGACAGAGATCACAAGTAGGCAGAGAGGCAGGCAGAGAGAGTGGGGGAAGCAGGCTCCCCGCTGAACAGAGAGCCTGATGTGGGGATCAGTCCCAGGACCCTGAGATCATGACCTGAGCCGAAGGCAGAGGCTTAACCCACTGAGCCACCCAGGCACCCCACAGCTTGGTTTTGTATTTGTGAAATTATTGCTGAGACTGTTTTGTTTAAATGTTTCATGGCATTAAGCTTTGCGTGGTAGTGGTATCGTAGCCAATGAGGTTTATCCAAGGTGTGATTATTGCTTATTGAAATGTTATACGCATTAACATTTTCTTCTTTGTTCTATTTTAGGGTGACTGGGAATGTAAATAAGAATAAGCTGTTTGTTTCCTGATGGCTTTTAGTATATACTGACATACTGTCTGTGATGGCGTCTGAGGCTGAGAAGACCCATGCTTTACTCCAGTCTTGCAGCACAGAGTCTCTTATTTCCAGCCTTGGTCTGGGGATGTTTTGCCTAGTAGCCGACAGACTTCTTCAGTTTTCCATAATTCAGCAAAATGACTGGCTTCGAGCCCTCTCGGATAACGCCATACATTGTGTGATTGGCATGTGGTTGTGGGCAATCGTCATTGGCGTCAAGAAGACAACTGACTTTGGAGAAATCATTTTAGCTGGATTTTTAGCCTCTGTTATTGATGTAGACCACTTTTTTCTAGCTGGATCTTTATCTTTAAAGGTAAGAAACATATATGTTTAATATTTCTGGTCTTTAATTTCTTTAGCACCTTTATATTGATCTTCATAGCATCCTTTTAGAGCTAGAGAAGATTATCCTTATTTTAAAATAAGGAAGCCCATTCATCCAGTTGTTTTTTTTGAGTACTTAGTACTTCCCTGAAGGCAAACACAGACATATCACTAATCAAGTCATTGGCATCACCAAGTGCCAAGGATGCATACAGAGCTAAGGACTCAGTAAATGGACCTGGGAAGTTCTGTGCTGACTTTACAGAGGATGGTACATAGCCAAGTCTTAAAGGACACATTAATCAACTAGCTTAAAGTAATGGGGATCATTCTCAGGGCTCTCCTGGGTCTTTTTTCACTGTTCTTTCTTCAGGACCATACTTATAATTTCCCCCTTATTCTTCATGTTTCACAGTTAGTATGTGGCTTCTTAGTGTTCCCTAACAGGAGAAGAGCTTTAAGATGATTCTTAGTCCTGGAGAATGACTTCAGTGGATTCATTCCCCAGTCCCTTGAGGGGCCAAAGGTGTGCATTTCCATGGGCTGATTAGGGCACAGTCCCTGGTGGAGAACGTTGATGAGTTTCGATGAGGTGTTTAGCTATCCAGTGACCTGTTGGCTTTGCAAATGAACTAAGCCTGAAATACAGTTCAGATAATATTCTCTAAGTGTCAACAGATTTTCCTACCTTTTCTGTGTTTATGATCTGTAAACACTCACAGAGCAAGGACTTTGCTTTATTCACCACTGGCCTGGAACAATGCCTGGCTCATCTAGTAGGCATTCAGTAGATACTTGTTGAATGAATGAGAAATGATCATTTCTTCCTTTTAGGTGTCACATACCAGGTATTTCTCAGAGGTTGTCTTACTTATTAAAAAACTTAATCAGTAAGGAATCAGTAATTCCTGATTAAAGACAAATTAATAACATGTATTTGAGATTGGAATCAGAAGACGTGAGTTTGAATTCTAGTACTTGGTGTTAGCAGAGCGCTTTCTTCTTTAAGTCTCAATGTCCTCATCTGTAAAGTGTGGGTTCTGTCATTGCTTACCTCACAGGGCACTCATGTGTGTTAAATGGGCATGTTAACGGACAGACCCCGACAAATAGTTCACAGTCAATGTTAGTAGAGATTGGGATAAGCTATCACGCATCATAAAAAGTGTGGTTCATAAATGCATTCATCTAGAACTTAGTGTAATTAAAAAAAAAACATTTAGGCTCCATACTGTATTTATTCTTTGATTCACTTAGAAGCAGTAGTGTTGAGAATATAAGCCAGAGAGACAAATTCAGTCTCCCCCTTACCCCCTGTACAACCTGGGGAAGCTACTTGGCCTCTGTGAGCCACAGCTTCCCCCTCTGTGAAATAATCCCTAACTCATACAACTGTTACAGGGATTAAATGAGATAGTGCATATTAGGGTAGCACAGTGCTGGTATTGATCCTTTTTTTTTTTTTAATGAAATCTAAACATTTTTTCACATTAACCATAAGATTGTATGTGATCATTAGTAATAAATACCAAAACTAAAATAAGTATTTATTATACTAAGGTTTTTTTTGTTAAGATTTTATTTATTTATTTGACAGAGAGAGATCACAAGTAGGTGGGGAGGCAGGCAGAGAGAGAGGAAGGGAAGCAGGCTCTCCAGTGAGCAGAAAGCCTGATGTGGGGCTCAATCCCAGGACCCTGAGATCAGGGCATGAGCCAAAGGCAGAGGTTTTAACCCACTGAGCCACCCAGGCGCCCCAATGATACTAAGTTTTAAGTGTCTATTGTTCCTTCCATTTATCAGTGATCTATTTTTACTTCCTTGATTTTATGATCATGTCCTCTTCTTTTTTCATTTTTCATTATTTTTCTATGAATGAAAAATCTAGATTGAGATTTTACACATCAGACAACAAACAAATTTCTTGTTTCTTCTTTAGCATCTATTAATTTAAATAGACTTCACAAATGAAAATGTAAAGAGTCAGTGTAACTCCAAACATCCAGAACGTAACTTCAGCTTCAGACTGTCGCTCTCTTCCAAGTTAGGGCTTACCACAGGCTTCCTCGCCCTACCCTGCTGTTGAGGAGCCTGGTTCAGTGTGGCTGTGCAAGGAAAAACCAAGGTGGAGACAAGGTTGGAATAACAATATAGAAATGTGGGTGGTTCATGATCCCGGGGTCAGGGGATAGAGCCCCACATTGGGCTTCTTGCTCAGCGGGGAGCCTGCTTTTCCCTCTGCTGCTCGGTGTTTGTGCTCTCTCTCTCTCTCTGACAAATAAATAAATAAAATCTTAGGGAAAAAAACTAACAGTGCAGAAATGTTATGTGTTCTGCCAAAGTAGAAATAAAACAGCTAAAAATAGGGAGAAGGAAGAAGAATGTAGCATAAACTCTTTGATATTCAGTCAGTAGGTGAGAGTTAAAGACACTGGTTTAAGGATCATGTGACTGCACATGGTGGCAAGGTACAGTCTCTCTTTTTTTTAATTTTTTATATTTTATAAACATATAATATATTTTTATCCCCAGGGGTACAGGTCTGTGAATCGCCTGGTTTACACACTTCACAGCACTCACCAAATCACATACCCTCCCCAATGTCCATAACCCCACCCCCTTCTCCCAACCCCCCTCCCCCCAGCAACCCTCAGTTTGTTTTGTGAGATTAAGAGTCACTTATGGTTTGTCTCCCTCCCAATCCCATCTTGTTTCATTTAGTCTCTTTAATAGACAGATGCCTTGTATTTTAATGGTGGGAAGTTATGCCTCTAGTTTTTTGTTGTTTGTTTTTTTTTTAATAAGGACCGATTTTTTTTTCTCCGCCTTTTCTTCTTTACCACCTAGTGTCCAAATGATTTCTCCCCCTTCATTTTTGCCATCCTCTCCCTCAGAACCAAGGCCTTTTAAAGCCTTGAATTATTCACACATTTAAGTCCTTGCTTTGTAGCCAGTGCTCTGATCAACTAGGACCCTTTCCAGTGTTTCTCTTTCCAGTGGTAATTATAGATCAGTCTTAGGTCCCTTCATCTTTCCTGGCTTGTGGTGGAAGTGTGAGAGAAAGTGCACTGATTTAGTCTGTATTTTAATACTTGAGAGTGTTTGAAGTTTTGGGCACCCTCTGACTTGTGTCTGTGCTGAGTGGGGTTTGGTATAGTTTTATTTGCCCTTGTCTGTAATGTTTTTGAGGATGTGTGGGGAGATTTGGTTTAGACAATCTTTTACCCTTAGCTTCCTTTTTTTTAATACACATATAATATATTTTTATCCCCAGGGGTACAGGTTTACACACTTCACAGCACTCACCAAAGCACATACCCTCCCCAATGTCCATAACCCCACCCCCCTTCGCACAACCCCCCTCCCCCCAGCAACCCTCAGTTTGTTTTGTGAGATTAAAAGTCACGTATGGTTTATCTCCCTCCCAATCCCATCTTGTTTCATTGATTCTTCTTCTATCCCCTTAACCCCCCATGTTTCTTAGCTTCCTTTTTATGTAAAAATTATCTTATTGAAAATTAGCCTTTAGAGTATGTGAGAACAAAACCTCACTCAAGAATCATTCAGGGATTAACCCTGAAATTTTCATTTGTTAAGTTATTGATTACATTTTTTATAATGGTTTAACATTTTTACTGGAGTTTAACTCAGCTTTATAATAATTTTTTAAAATAATAGACTCTTTCTAAATGTTGTAAGTGCATTCTGAAAATATTCAAGGCTAGTATAAAATGGTTACAACAAAAACATTTCCCTTTCATGTCTTTATTAATAGAAGAATATTTTATTCACTTGTGAGATTTTTTTTCAATGTTTAGAGGCCCCAGATAATTCCCTAAAACCAAATTTACACAAACCATACATTTGGTATATAAATTACATTTGTATTGTGACTTTTCTAAGCAAATAATAGGAAACATTACAAAATTAATCACCATGTTCTTGAGATCTTCAAAGAATTTCCCACTCACTTTTCTTTGCTTCATAAGTATTCAGAGGTGACACAGAAAATGTTTCCATTGTATTTCTAATAGACTCCTAGAAAATGTTTTAGAATATTAAGAAGCATCTACCAAATTTTGTTTGCCAAGAAGGAAATGATGCTAGCTACTGCTCTCCCCGGCAGGCTGCTTTGACTCTTCCACGAAGACCTTTTCTTCACTGCTCTACTGTCATTCCAGTTGTGGTTCTGACCCTGAGGTTTACTATGCACCTTTTCAAGCTCAAGGACTCATGGTGCTTTCTTCCCTGGATGTTATTTATATCCTGGACATCACATCATATCCGAGATGGAATTCGTCATGGCCTGTGGATATGCCCATTTGGAAAAACCTCTCCTTTGCCATTCTGGCTTTATGTTGTCATCACCTCCTCTTTACCTCACATCTGTTCATTCGTTATGTATTTCACAGGGACCAGACAAATGATGTCTTCAAAACATGGGATCCATATTGATGTCTGAGCTAACCGTATGCCAGGCTTCAAGAAGCAGATGGTTCTGATAATGACAATTAAGGGGAGCTAACACTATCAAGTGAATTTTTAACAGTATATTATATTAATTATTATAATTCCTGAATCTTCTTGCTCAGGAGGCATGTACACTTTTTAAAAATTATATTAAATTATATATTTGTTGTAATTCTACTTCTTTCTTCTGTAACACACTAGTACAATATTAGAGTTTGATTTATCCCATGAGAGATTTTGTTTGTTTCTTCTGTTTACCTGGCTCTACTAATAGATCCTAGTAGATTCAGATCCTGTTAAGTTTTCGGTATGCATTTGAGGTAGTCCCTTTCAGGATGAAGAACAGATCAAATCATAGGGCTACTAATTTGCAAAAAGTCACATTTGTAGCCACATTTTCCTGAGATACTGCAACAGTGCAACAGCCAACATAAATGAGATCGTGCTAAGAAGTAGAGTGAACACTCCCATTTCTGTATTTCATGTCTGTTGGTCCTGATAATGGTGTGATTGGCCACATACTTCAGTGCGTTGCGATTACTGGCAGAATACTTATCTGCACCCTTGTGAGAAATCATTATAATACCCATACGAGATAGTAACGAACCGAAGATCTAGATGATTTTTTTCAGGAATCACTTTAGGAAATAATTATTGTAATATGTTGACTGTAGTAACATACTGCTCAAGTATTATTTTTTTAGTATCTTTGTCCAAGAATCTCATGTGTTACAGTTTTAACTGTTCTGAAAAAGTAACTAAATTTGACAAAATATTTGTTAAAAGCTAACAAAATATTGATACTTGGCTTATAACCATGTAATTTGAACCGACACAAAAAAGGACTTAACCAGTTTCTTCAAATGTAAAATCCTGAATGTGCCATTAAAATTGTTTTAGTTGCTGCCAATTTGTTTACACACTATTTTAAAGTATATCAGTTAAATAATTTTTAAAATACCTGCCTGATACTGAGAAACAAAACATGGGTTTTTCAAAATGAAGGATTTTAAGGAAATTTGGTTTTGCCTTCCTTCTTGCAGGTTGATCTCTTAAAAATGATGACCTTTATTAGAGAAAGAAAATTTAGTTGCTGTAAAATTTTACATTTTCAGTTTAATATTCCTTTGATATAAAAGTCAGTGTCCTAACAGCACTTGCTTTTTTTTTTCAGTATCCTATGTACCATTTGCTGTCTTTAGATTTTCTTACACATTTGTGATTCGTAATGCTAGTGATTGTGTGCCTTATTCTCCGAGAGATGCTGAAGCAATGCCTTATCCAAAGCATATTTTTCTTATTTATTAAGTTAAACAGAGCTCTGTAAATTGTTGTAAAGGTTCACACTCTTTAGTTTTTCTTTTTGTTGTTAACCAATTAGTTGCAATCAATTATGTCTTAGAATCTATTAGATTGTAAATCTAATAGATCTTTCATGAGCAATGATTGTGTCAGTTTGTTTGGTATAATGAATATTATATAGTGGGGGCAAATTTGAATAAGGTAGAGATTTTTTAAGTATATAATTTCAGAAATCAATGGAAATAAAGCATATATCTTGTATCACCTTTTCTAAGTTATAAAACTCTACTTTTGTCTTTCTCCGTATCAAACCAGGAAATACCATTAAAATATAGGGCCTTATTTAAGAGTGTCACTCTGGCATTTTGGGGACTGTCCTCTAACTTTTTGTACTAGATGGGAATTCACTTTGCCCATGACTCCTTGCTCAAAACAATAACTACAGATTTTAAGTGTGGGTTTATCCTTGTTCCTTTCTCTACCGTCAGAAATGCTCCTTGTCCTCTAAATGGTCTATAACAGCTGTGGTTGTATCCTCTAGAAATAGAACAGCCAATTTCCCATGCCACCATTTTCCTTTTTTTTTTTTTTCTTATTTAAAAAGTTTGTGTCAATACAACATTATATTGAAAATTGGATTCTATCTGGTTTGCATGTAGGCGTTTCCTCTAGCCACTAGATGTCCTCCATTCACTTAATGGAGGCTGGTCCACTGACCTGACCTTATCTACTGTTTTCTTGAGGCATGTTAGTTACGCTAACTCCTCAGAAGAACTTCACCCATTGAACTGTTTTCCACTCATCCTCAAGCCTAGTTTCCTTTAAGTGGTGGGCTGAGTTGAAACTCCCACATATCCTCCCTCACCTCCTGTCTTCAACCTGGGCAGCTACCGTCACCACCTCCAATCAGGCGGACACTCCCTGGCTCCTTTTCCTTTTGACAATTACTTAGTTTTTCCCATTTTCCCTACTAAAGAGGAGAGGAAATAGGAGCTATTCTGGTCCTGGCTCACTGCTATCATGGCTAAACCTTTTATCCACCGTAGGTATCAGTTTTCTTTCATTTGATATCCCAATATATTACTCATTCTCAATCTTATCCTCACAGGCTACTCTCTCAGACTCACTTTCACTTTCTTTGATGATATGAGCAGCTGGATCTCTTTTTTCCTTTTATTCCAACCCTTGATTTTACCCTCAGTCATCAGATGACTCACCTAAAAATTCCCTTCTTCTTCTAACCACTGACTCATCACCGCATCACATCAGCCATGCACCAGTACAACAGTCCTCCATACCTCTTTGGAGGACATTGCTAATTTCTGAGATCTCAGATGTTGACTTTTTCTAGGTCACTGGTTCTCAAACTCTAACATACATGAGAATCATCTGTAAGACTTGTTAGAACAGGAGTTCCTTGAAACCTTCCTCCAGAGTTTTGACTCCATAGGTCCCAAGAACTTGCATTTCTAACAAGTTCCCAGTTGATACTGTGGAAGGTGAAATGAAATGGGGTCCCTTGTGTAGGGGGTTTTAAAATGCAGCCGGGAGTCCATGAAGGAGGTAGGCCTTTTGCACATCCTTACTGGTGGAACCATGAACTTTTGAACTGGGCCAGACAGCAGATATTCCAAGGACTCAGCCTGAACACCTGCAGCTTGCTATAGTTAGAGACTTTGCTTAGTGATAGCCTTAGTAACCAATTATATTGAGTCAAGAGTAGCTTTCTGCCCTCAAAACCAATAAAAAAAATTTTGGTAAACAACCTATACAAACTTTACTTTTTTGCTTTAAAAACCTGACTTTGCTCTCTAATGGGACACTATTTGGGTTACTACCCAAATTTGTGTACCTCGAATTGTAATTATTTAATCCCAAATAAACATCCTTTCTGTGCTCGCTTCGGCAGCACATATACCAAATAAACATCCTTTCTTAATTATTGCCTCCTGACAATTTTAGGTTGGCCGTAGAATGCTGCTGCTCAGGAACCACACTTTAAATACCATGACTCTAGACCCATCCTCTTTCTTTCTTTCTTTCTTTTTTTTAAGATTTTATTTATTTATTTGACAGATCACAAGTAGGCAGAGAGGGAGAGAGGAAGAAACAGTCCTGCTGCTGAGCAGAGAGCCCGATGTGGGGCTCGATCCCAGGACCCTGAGATCATGACCCGAGCTGAAGGCAGAGGCTTTAACCCACTGAACCACCCAGGTGCACCCCCATCCTGTTTCTTTAATTTCATTCCGTTTCTCCTCTTTCTTGAGCCAAGTCTTTGCCTTATCAATATCTTTCATTTTTCCTAGCCTTCTTTTGCCCCCAGGTCCGTCCAATCCTGTGCTAGGTACATTTAACTGTGTTCCTGTCTTACCTATGCAGTGCTGGAGGTCACCGTTTACTGTTTCAACATTCCAATGCCCAGCGGTCCTCGTGTACTATCCCATTAGCCAACCCAGAATAATCCATATAGTCTGCTTTCCCTAGTTCTACTTGAGGCCGCACGTCTCTAAAGTTGTTACAAAACCCTGCTGACTCAGCCTGCTACCTAACTTCAGCTGTGGATTTAATAATACTTTGCTCACTACCAAACAATTTTTCTTTTTCAAATATGGTACCAGAAGGGATGAGTCTCAGAATATCTGCCCCTATTAGATCCAGCCCGAGCCAGGAAGCTCACAGCATTCCACTGATCTGAGAAATTCGTATTGATAGTCAATCTCCACAGTTAATTTGTACTTTGCATAAACCCACGGCATTGCCACATGTGTCCCCTTGACATTTCTTTTCTTTTTTCTTTTTTTTTTAGGTTTATTTATTTATTTGACACAGAGATAAAGAGTAAAGGTAGGCAGAGCAAGAGGCAGAAGCAGGCTATCCACTGAGCTGGACATTTCTTTACTTCCCAGGAATAATGATGCTAATTTAAGTGTTTCTGAGGCATTTTGCCCTTTGTCTGACCTTGCAAGGAGTTTATTGGCTTACATACCCAGCAGCGCTAAGTAAGGTTGCTTCAACATCTGGCAACAAGAAGGGGATGTCAAATTCAAGCTCTAACATTCATTCCGATCCCCCTCAGTACTCTCTTTGAGCTTTCAAAGAAAACACCCATCTGAATTCACACACACTTTCTCATTATTTATCTATTATTATCAATATTTGAGAATCATTTCTCAAGTGTTCCTTTGACTTAATTCAAGCCCCACCCAGGTTCCTAAGTCAGCAACATTGGTGCCATGCACATAACATGGAAAGGAAGACAGAGAGAACATTCTCCCGAGCTCTCTGGGTGATGCTAAATCAAGTATAATATGTGGGCTAGTGGTTATGAGACTGACCGCACGCAGGTATAACATGCCTAAATGACACAGGGCATACCTTACTACCCTTGGCTTTTGCCCGCGGTCACAGGGAATGCTTGGAGCTTCTTAGAGTCCTCATGACAGACCCTGCTATCAGGGCCTCCTTGTGTGCTCTAGAGGCTCTGCTCTTCTTGGAGACCTGCGTGTAAATACCACCCTTCTAGCTTCCTGGACTGCCGCGGCTGTTTGCCCAGAGTCTGCAACAATCGTCCCTCAGTGCTGGGCCTGGTCTCCTCGCCAGCAGCGACTCTAGGGTTTCTCTAGATGCTAAGCAAATTGGCACAGGACGGCTCTTTGTCAGTCTGGCTTCATGAAGGGTGGCATGGAGCCCAGACTAATCCTTCTGGAAGGGGCTCTGCCATTTCTCAGGTGTGAGACCCAGAGCTAATCCCTTTGCAAGCCCTCTGCTTCCATCTTCACCTGTCGATCCGAGGGAGATGGGATTAAAGTAAACCTCAGGGGAACCTTCGAAAAGGTAAAAATACTACAAAAGAGTGAGAAGAAGAGAGATGGAAAGCCTGTCCACTCAGCCTGCTCCGGGTTTATAGGGTGCGTGCCTGTGTGTGTCCCGAATTACTCTTCTTTTGCTGCTGTAACAAATTACCATTTATTTAGTGACTAAGTGTATTATCTACAGTTCTGCATGTCAGAAATCCAAAACAGGCCTCCGTGGGTTAAAATCAAGGCATCAGCAGGGATGAGGTCCATCTGAGTTCCTAGGGAAGAATCCGTACCTTGGATCCTTCAGCATCTAGATGGCCGCCTACAGCCCTTGGCTAGTGGCCCCCTTATTCCGACTTTAAAGTCAGCAGTGTTAGGTCAGTTTTCTTCTTCACGTGTGTCTTTCTGATCATCTTTCCATTGTCACCTCTCTCTCAGGCCACAGCTGGGATGATTCTCTGGTTTAGGGACGCGTGTGATTAGCTTGGTCCCAGCTGGTTAATCCAGGCGATGCACCCCATCTCACAGTTCTTTATCACATTTGCAAAGCCTCTGCTGCCATGTAGGGTAATCTAGTCACAGGTCCCAGGGATTAGATGTGGAGATCTTTGGGGGCCATTCTTCTGCTTATCCCTAGAGATTTTCAACTATTGTTTTGTTGCTGGTGCTTTTGTTTAACATGAGCTGGCGGAACACCTCTCACATACTTAAGACTGCTCTCCTGAATCCTGTGCACTGGACCAGAATCTAGCCTTGATGTCTTTGGACAAGTCCCATGTCCTTTTTGAGCCAATGAGAAACGGGCCAAATGCCTTCCAAGACTGTCTTCCTGCTCTAACCTTCTATAATCCCAGCTTCTTGTCCCAAAAATGGCTCCTCTGTTCTGGGGAGATATCCGCCAACTTGTCTCACCAGAGTTATGTTTGTTCTTGGGAAAATAATGTCCCCTTTTCCTTTGCTATTGACACTACGGTTCTATTTGTCATCCATTTTCTCCATGTAGAACTCTTGAATCTTTGTACAAACTCTCTATTCTCCATGAAAAAAAAAAAAGATTTAAGTTTGTAAAAGCCTTGGCCAATTAAGCATCCATAGTTCATTTGGGAAAAATGGATACAGTACTTGCCCTCATACAACACTGGTTCAGTTGGTCCCTGAACAAGTGTTTAATGTTTCTACTCAATAGCAGGCCTTTTATTAAAAAGTAATGTTCTGGTTGCCTGGGTGGCTCAGTGGGTAAAGCGTCTGCTTTCATCTCTGGTCATGATCCCAGCGTCCTGGAATCGAGTCCCACATCAGACTCCTTGCTCAGCGGGGAGTCTGCTCTCTCTCTCTGAGAGAGAGAGTCTTCTCTCTCTCCCTCCCCCTCTGCTCCTTGCCTTGCATGTTCTCTGTCTCTCTCAAATAAATAAGTGAATCTTAAAAAGTAAAATGAATTAGGACATATTTGGGCACTTACCACTTACAATCAGTTAAAGTAAAATGCTCAGCTGAGGCAAATGATAGCTTGGGATAGTAGCCCCAGGATATTGGTTATGGAGCAACCAGTGCAGAGATATGTTCATGGAAGGGATGGGACTTTCTCATCACCCCAGCAGTTCCAATGGGAATTAATCTTCGGGTGCTGAACCATTCTTCCCCAACCTTACTGGTTGCTGAGTAGCAATACCTGGGCAGGGGAGGCAAGGACAGGGACGCGAATCTGCACATCACCACAAGGCACCTGTGAGGCTGGAGACATGATTATTTCTGTAGGAAGGTGCCAGAGCAGAGCATGGGGTGAAGGCATGCTTTGGGGAGAAGGTTACCAAAAGGGAGGCGGAAGCAGGAAAAGATGGCAAATGACGCCTGCCCGAGGATCCCTCTGAAGACCCAGGCAGAAGGCCCCACAGGAGGCTTGAGGAACAAGGCTTTGTCCTGAGAAAGAATGGCTCACACGGTGTGTGTTCACTTTGAAGAAGAATGTGAGGAAGTACCAGGGAGATTGATAGATCAAGTGACTCCAGAGGTTACTAGACTTTCTGGGCTTACAGTTGGTGTTCTTAATGTCCGGGATTTTTTCCCCGTACCACTAGGCCAAAAGAAATATCAAACAGCTCCTGTTGTTTAGTCTGATCCAAATCACTTAAGAATAGTTGAGTGGTGTCCCAACAGACACCCGTAGTTTCCCTCAATAATTTAGAATAGCCCACAACACCCCTAAAAGTTCACCTTAGCACCCTGGGGTGCCTGGGTACACAGTTTAGGATTTCTTAGTAATTTAAATGCAATGGCAGCCTTCTTTCTGAGGGCTGTGGTGCTGGGAAACATCCTTCCCTGACAAGACCAAGACCCAGCTGGAGACCTGTAAGGGGTTGTCTTGACTTTGCCCCACTTGAGCGAATAACAAAGGACTCATCCTAAGGGACAGAGAAAGATGGACCGACCCTACCACAGGAAGTAATATTGAAATGGTTGTTTCTCTTTCTTTATTCCTCCACCAGCATGGGTTTCTTGAGGGCAGGGTCATTGTCTACATCTCTTCCGTAGGGCTGTGCTCAGTGCCAGGTGGAAACTCAAACATTCTGTTGAATAAATGAATGACTGGATGGTTATATTTACTTCATCCTTCCCTATTTTTTTAGAAGATAAGAGTTGACATGTCCTAGATAGTTCTACCTCAGGAATCTTCCCTGAAATGTCAGCCAAAAGAAAGAAAACAAAATTATTCAGGTTCAAAGCCAGCAGCAAAGACCTGATAGGAGCTTAAAATTTCATTTTTTCTCCACCTTAAGGGAAATGTAAGGGGGAAAGGTGAGCTAGGAGTATAAAAACAGGAAAAAGAAGGATAGACATTACTGTTTTATTATTTCAGATTGTGGACCTTTTTCTTGATGCTTTTGAAGAAAAGAATAGCTAAATTATTGGGATGGTTTGAGAACAGACTAGCTCTGAGATAGTAGAGTCAATTGATCGACAATTTGCGGAATATTGACAGCAGTATTTTAGGTCCTCATGTTCTTCTAGAATCTTACCACTCACCACTGAGAGGTGAAGTCTATTTTCCCTGCCTTTCAACCTCGGTAGGACTTTTTGACTGTCCAGATTAATCCAACACAGAAGTGAACCGGTATAAATTCCAAGATAGGTCATGAAGGGCAATGCAGCTTCTACCTGGCTCGTTCTCTCCCTCAGGGGGCGTTTGCCCTGGGAAACCCACCACCATGCTGCGAGGAAGGCAAACTCATTCCATGGAGGGGTGCATGTAAGGAACAACTAAGGTTCCTGGCCAACAGCCAGCATCAACTACCTGTACAAGAGTGAGTGAGCCCCTCAAGATGATTCTAACTTCCAGCTTGGAACCGTTCAGGGGGATGCTGTGTGGACCAGATGTGAACCATCCTCTCCCTGAAAAACAGACTCATGAGCAAACCAAATGCTGTAGTAGTTTAAGCTACAAATGTTGGTATATTTGTTGCTTAGCCTCAGACATTGGGACGTTAAATTCTTTTTTACCACCGTCTGTATTTGCCAAATGTATGCAGAGTGTGGCATGGAATGCAGAACTCTGGACACAGACTGCTTGGCTTGCATTGCTGGCTCCATCACTTGGGAAAGCTCTGTGATCCTGGGGAAACTATTTAACTTGTGCCTCTGTTTCCTTACCTGTAAAAGGGAGGAAGAGTTCCTACTTCATAGGCTTGTCCTGACCATTAAGTGACCTAATAATATACACAAAATGTTTGAAACAGTGCCTACTACAAAATAAGCTTTACATAAGTATTAGATACCATTGCGGTGGTGATAGTGGTTTTATACGTGGCCATATGGGTGTGGTAAGCAGAATTCTAAGAAGAGCCTGGGGACTCGTGCTTCCCGGTATCCACCCACGCCATTGTACAATACCCTTGTCTTGAGTGCAGGCTGGACCTGTGATTTGATTCTAACCAATAGAATGTGGCAACAAAGAAGGAATTTTGCAGATGTAATTAAAGTCCTTAAAGTTGACTTTAAGTGAATCAAAGATGCAATTATCCTGGGTGGGCCTGTTCTAATCAGGTGATCTGGAGATCCGAGATTCTCCTGCTGACCAAGAAGAAATCACCATGAGTTCAACAACTGCAAGGAAATGAATGCCAGCTGCCCCATGGGCCTGGAAAGGAGCCTAAGCCTCAGATGAGACTGGGGCCCTGGTTGACCCTTTGATTGCAGCCTAGTGAGATGTTTATCAGATAATCTGGTTAGGTCAGACTTGACCGACCCATGGAAACTGTGAACTAATAAAAAAACAAAAGTTGTTCAAGATGGGATCGGGAGGGAGACAGACCATAAGAGACTCTTAATTTCACAAAACAAACAGAGATTTTAGGGGTGGTGGGGGATAGGGAGAGGGTAGCTGGGTTATGGACATTGGGGAGGGTATGTGCTATGGTGAGTGCTGTGAAGTATGTGAGCCTGATGATTCCCAGACCTGTACCCCCGGGGCAAATAATACATTCTATGTTAATAAAAATAACTTTTAAAAATGCTGCATATAAAAAAAAGAAACATGTTGTTTTAAGTCACTAAGTTTGTACTAATTTATTATTCAGCAATAGAAAACTAATGTACTAAATAAAAATTCAAACAATAAAAAAGTACATAAGATGAAAAGGAGATTGCCTACCACCCCAGACCTTTACCCTTCACAGAGGCAACCACTAATAAGAACTTGCGTTTCATCGTTCCAGAAATCTACATATATATAAGCATGCGTGTGCATCTGTGTGTTGTGTGTATGTAGTGCAACTCTTACATCAAAGGATATCTTCATTTTAAATTGACATGTGTTGCCAAATTAATGTCCTAAGATTTTGCACCAATTCACACTCCTACTACCTACAAATGAGTCAGTACCTGCTAACACCACATAATATGAAACACTTCTCTCTTTGTCAGGCTTGGCAGGTGAAAAATGTGTCTCATTTTGTTGTTTCATTGGTGTTTAAGTAATTCTTTTTTTTTTTATAAAGATTTTTATTTATTTATTTGACAGACAGAGATCACAAGCAGGCAGAGAGGCAGGCAGAGAGAGAGGAGGAAGCAGGCTCCTCGCTGAGCAGAGAGCCCGATGTGGTCCTCGATCCCAGAACCCTGGAATCATGACCTGAGCCGAAGGCAGAGGCTTTAACCCACTGAGCCACCCAGGTGCCCAAGTAATTCTGAATAATGCCAAGCATTAAGAAAATGTGTATAAGCCTTTTTATTTCTGTGAACTACATGTTCATAATCATAGCCCATTTTCCCATTGCCTCTTCCTCATTGATATACAAGATCTCTTTATATAACAGCCCTTTGTCTGTTGTCTATTGTCTTACAAATGTCCTCTTTCCCACACACAAGTTTTTTTTTTTTTCAAGATTTTTATTTATTTATTCGTTTAAGTAATGTCTACCCCCAGTGTGGGGCTCAACCTCATAACCCTGGGATCAAGAGTTGCATGTTCTACTGACTAAGCCAGCCAGGTGCCCCCCCCACACACAATGTTTTGCCATTTGTCTTTTATTGAGTTTTATTTTTCCATTATGGAATTTAACTTTTTTGTACAATCAAATTTTTAATTCTTTTATTTTTGGTTTCTGAATCTTGTTTTATTCTTATAAAGTCCTTCCTTGCCCCAAAACTTGAAAAAAAAATCTGCCATATTTCCTTTGGATTCTTTAATTCTTTACACTAGATATGAAATACATCTGAAATTTAAAGCTTCAACTTAATTTTTTCCCACATGGTTAACCAGTTGTTTCAAAACATTCACTGAATAGTCTATAGTCTTCCCTGATGTAGAATGCTAACTTTATTATATATTAAATTCTCACAAGCATTCTATCTTCTGGATTTATGCATTGCAATTTTAGTTACAGTAGATTATATATATAATTATATATATATATAAAACAGTATATTTCAGTATATTTTAACATCCAGAAAGGCTAGTTACCCACCATTGCACTCTTCTTTTTTAAGATATTCCTGGGGGCATTCTTTTTGTTTTCATTAGATTGAGATAGTATTCTGCTCTATGATTCCCAATCTGTTGACTAATCTAGTTAAGTCACCTAATTTTGTGCCTCAGTATACTCAGTAGAAAGCTAATAGCAATGATATTGGAAAGAATTTGGATTATGTATATATCTGGAAAGCATGAATACTAAAAAAGAAAACAGTTATACATTTATGTCTGAAAAGGAAACTAAAATGTTAACCAGGAATAAGAAATTCAGCGCAAGGGAAATTCCCTACTTAGGCTCTAGGTTCAAACTCTGTTCCCACTGATTAGCCCTGCATTTTTTCTTCCCTGTTTTCTTTGGCATATCTCATGCCCAGCCCTATCACATGTTTAATTAACTACAGAGTGTAAATCATGAAACCATAGCCTAGCTTGGCTCCCCTAGAAATCACCAGGGCTGGAAGATGTTCTATCTTGTTTTTAAAGAATACAGATTTCTGAAATACCACACACACACACACACACACACACACACTCACTCACTGCCCTTGACCCTAATTTCAAGCCTATAAACATAAATTTAAACCTAGTTTTAAGCCTGATAACATAAGTATTTTTATCACTTATCATCCTCCATGCTTTAAGGAAAACTCTATAATTTTTTTGTCTTGTTTTCTAAATGGCATAGAAAACAATTCCTTCTGAGAAATGAACATTTAAAATATTACTACTAATTAGGCTATAGATACTCAGAAAAGAACAAGAGTACCAACTGTAGACTTCTATGGCCACACCAGCAAGATTTTGCCCATGTAGTAAAGGCCTGCTTATTTGAATAATCCAATTCCATATTCATTCAACAAACACTAAGCCTCTAATATTTGTTGAGCACTGAACCAGGCACTGGGATAGAAAGATTAATAAAATACAAGTCCTCCCCTCACTGAACCCTACTCTACTGGAGGATAGAGGCACATATAGGTAGGTGTCCACAGTACTGTGAAATAACTTGGCAATGTATATTAAAAAGTGATTTAAGGGACACCTTGGTGGCTCAGTGAGTTAAGCGTCTGCCTTCAGCTCAGGTCATGATCGCAGGGTTCTGGGATGGAGTCCGAGTTGGGCTTCTTGCTCAGTGGGGAGCCTGCTTCTCTCTCTGCCTCTGCCCCTCCCCCGCTTGTGCGTGTGCACAAGCTTTCTCTCTCTCTGGTCAATAAATAAAATCTTTAAAAAGTAAAATAAATAAAAAGCAATTTAAATGGGCATACCTGGGGTGCCTGGGTGGCTAAGGTGATTGAGTGGCTGCCTTCCGCTCAGGTCATGATCTCGGGGTCCTGGAATTGAGCCTCAAGTGGGGAGTCCCTGCTCAGCAGGAAGTCTGCTTCTCCCTCTCCCTCTGCTGCCTCCCCTGCTTGTGCTCTCTCTTTGGCTCTCACTCAAATAAATAAATACAGCTTAAAAATAAATAAGTAAATGAGCATACCCTTTGAGAAGTTCCATTTCTAAGAATTTGTTTAAGAATATATTAAATTGAATGAACAAAGCGCACAGGACCTACTATTATTGCATTTCCATAATAGTAATAAACACCAGAAAGGTAACATAACCAAACTACCTAAATAGCCAGCATTTGGGGAAAATCAAGGAAATAAATTACAGCAAAACCACATGATTGAATACTATTAAACCACTGCAAGAGAAAAAAATTACAGATCTATAAACATGGCTATAGAGGGCTATTTCTGATCTGTTAACTAAAAATGAATCTCACAAACAGGAAGTGTTTTATGACTCTGTTTTTGTAAGAATAAAATATACTACTACTTATAGACAAATCAAAAATATCTAAAAGGATCTACATCCAAATGTTAAAGCGGAGTTCATATTTGGTGGACTACTTGGTTATGAATGATTTTATGTTTTCATATAATATTTTGCTACATACATAATTATATATTAATATGAATTAAAATTTTTCTATCGATATGAATATTTTACAAAAAACTTTCTTTCTAAGTCAGAACAAAAGTTTATGAAAACATAAGGTGTTGAGAGCAGTAATAATGATACTTTCCTGCTCTCAAGGTGCTGCCCGGACGACTAGGGTTAAGAAAGCAAACAGGAAGCTGCACAGGGTGACTTTGGAGCTGTGTCTTAAAGAATGAGTAGAAGTTTTCTAGATGGGCTGAGAGAGAATGGGAGAGGATACTTGTTCCAGGCAAGGGGAACAAGATCAGAGAAGAAACAGGAAAATCAGGGTTGTTGTGGACAGTTGTACAGTTTGTGCACTGTGGAAGGCAACCTGCTGAAAAAGGACTGAGGGCTGAAAATATAGTCGTTTTTGCTGGCCAAGTCATACACCCTAGTTTCATTTTCCCAGAGGGAAAATGGAAGACTCTGAGTTACAATGTTTAGTAATTGTATGCTATCTCCATTTCTCCCCTTTTTTAATAGAGAAAAGGAGCTTCTTTTTTTTTTTTTTAAGATTTTATTTATTGATTTGAGAGAGAGCGAGAGCACAAGTGGAGGGGGGCAGAAAGAGAGAGAGAAGCAGAGTCCCCACTAAGTAGGGAGCCTGAAGTGGGGCTCAATCCCAGGACCCTGAGATCATGACCTGAACCCATCATGACCTGAACAAAGGCAGACGCTTAACTGACTGAGCCACCCAGGTGCCCGGAGAAAAGGAGCTTGTTTCTGCAAGTACCTTCTGCTTGTCTCACTGTGGGTTCACTGAGAGAGGAACACCTTTTCCTATTTACACGAGGTGCACTGAGGGCGTCATAGGCCTTGCACAAGAAAGTTTTAAAATCCTGACTTGGGAAAGAGATCAGAGGACAGAGCTCCCTGCCATGTGCTCTCCAGAATCATTTTAAAGCACATGACTTGCTTTGTATCATTAGAGCCATCATTGCAGGACACTGAAAAACTGTACAAAGTATTGGAGAAAAACATGTAGGTAAAATTTTCAGCTTAGCCTGAGTATGTATCAAAAGCCTTTCAAGGGGCACCTGGGTGGCTCAGTGGGTTAAGCTTCTGCCTTCAGCTCAGGACATGATCTCAGGGTCCTGGGATCGAGCCCCACATCGGGCTCTCTGCTCAGCGGGGAGTCTGCTTCCCCCTCTCCCTCTGCCTGCCTCTCTGCCTACTTGTGATCTCTATCTGCCAAATAAATAAATAAATAAATAAATAAAACTTTAAAAAAAGCTCCTTTCAAATAACTATAATCTTTAACTATGCTATTCTGCTTTTCAAAGTTTATTCTGAAGAATCAACATAAATTTTGAATTATGGAAGTGATCTGATGAAGAATTATTGATGATAGTGGGAAAAAAATTCACAATCTAGAATAGAAGTTCAGTATTAAGAGGTGGGTTCAATAAAATACAATATCTCTGTATGATGAAATACTAAACTGCACAAGAGTTAAAAAGACTGGGTGGCTCCGTCGTTTGAGTGTCAGACTCTTGATCTCAGCTCAGGTCTTGATCTCAGGATTGTGAGTTCAAACCCTGCATTGGGTTCCATCCTAGGCATGAAGCCTACTTGAAAGGGGGTGGGGGAGGGCATCTTTTCCAGCTGGTTGATTTCCAGACAGGGTGAAACGTCCCTGCTCGGAGTGCCCTAAGCACTTGCCAGTATTGGCACTTAGCAGACTATCATTATGGCTTGCCTAATAATCTGGTCCTCCCTGCACTAGAGACCATGGTCCCTCTACAGCATCTTGCACATAGGAGAGTCCCAGTAAAAGTTTAGTCAGTGTATGAATAACTAGACTTTCCTAGAAAGAAGACTGGAAGGATATGCAGCAACAGGTTAAGAAAGCTTATTTCTGGACATCTAAACATTTTCTTCCTTATATTTTTCTACATGCTCCAAATTTTCTACAATGGATCTAACATCATTTTGTTTTTATTATTTTTTTATAATATATTTTTTAAAGATTTTATTTATTTATTTGACAGACAGAGATCACAAGTAGGCAGAGAGGCAGGCAGAGAGAGAGAGAGAGAGAGAGAGGAGGAAGCAGGCTCTCTGCTGAGCAGAGAGAGCCCGATGTGGGGCTCGATCTCAGGACCCTGGGATCATGACCTGAGCCGAAGGCAGAGGCTTTAACCCACTGAGCCACCCAGGCGCCCCTAACATCATTTTGTAGTCAGAAAAGATAGCATACGATTACTAACATTGTAACTCAGAGTCTGCCATGAACTACTTGGAGCCTGGTTTTTAATATGAGATCCCTGTTTGTCTCTGCCCTGTTTCATCAAATCCATTACAAATCAGAACTCAAATAGGACACATATTAAAAGATGATTTTTCTCAATACCAGAAGATTCATGGAAGGAGGTTCATTAAACTGTAAATTCTTCTAAGACAAGACATGTTGATATTGTCATTTTTTTCTTTTTAAGATTTTATTTATTTGATGGAAAGAGAGAGCATAAGAGAGAGAGAGCATAAGCAGGAGGAGTGGCAGGCAGAGGGAGAGGGAGACGCAGGCTCCCTGCTGAGCAGGGAACCAGATATGGGTCTCCATGCAGGGCTGGATCCCAGGACCCCGGGATTATGACCTGAGCTGAAGACAGATGCTTAACTGGCTGAGACACCCAGGCGCCCCTGATATCATTTTCAAAATAGTCCATCTGTCTACTTATTTTCAAAACATATCTTCAAGAGAAGTTCACTGGCTTAATTTTATTTTGTGAAAGCTACTGTTTAGAAATCTTCATCCTCTTAATCCACTGCATTTTTACCTACAGCGTGGATAATATCAAGTATTTCTATGAAAGTCTGAGGTTTATACTTACTTTTCTTTAAGGTGAAATGATTTGTTTTTTCCTGGTAAAATTTTAAAAAGAATTGTTTTTTTAAAATTTGCATCCTGACATCCTTAGCCAGGGACGTTTCACAATAGAAAACACAAAATGATACATAGTTTTAGGTTATCCTGAAAGGTTTCGTACCCTCCAACTATCCCCTAGATCCTAAAGGCACAGTTCGCAGGCTTCTCCTCACTTGGTTGTATAGAAGCTCCAAGCCCAGATAAAAATACTTAAATAATCAAAGTTGTTCCGCAATCAAATGCTCTACCACTGAGCTATACCTCCTCAAAGTTGATCTGATCTTACTTTTTTTTTTTTTAAGATTTTTTTCATTTATTTGAGAGAGAAAGAGATAGAGATTGTGTGAGAAAGGGAGACCATGAGCAGGGGGGGGACGGGCAGAGGGAGAGAGAGAAGCAGACACTCCCCTAAGCAGGGAGCCTGATTCGGGACTTGATCCCAGCACCCTGGGATCATGGCCTGAGCTGAAGACAGGCTTAACTGACTGAGCCACACAGGCGCTCCTGATCTCGCTTTTGAGACTCCTTCCAAGTAAATTCTGGTCCGTGTTCACTACCTAGTGAACATCCTGTCACACGCAGACACACATACCCCATAACTGTAGCTTGTACCACGTGTTCCTCGGGCAAAAACTCCATCCTTCCTTTTGCCCTCACTCCAACCGAACTGATCTGCCCAGCGTTCCTCTCATTCTTGTTACATAACAATACAGCAGAGGGTTTTCCAGTGGCTTATTGGTTCCTGCTGGTGGGTGTCAGGCTTGCCTTTTTTTTTTTTTTAAGTAGCAGTGTTATCTACTTATTTTTTATTTTAAATTTTTTATTAATATATAATGTATTATTAGCCCCAGGGGTACAGGTCTGTGAGTCGTCAGGCTTACACACTTCACAGCACTCACCATAGCACCTACCCTCCCCAATGTCCACCACCCAATCACCCTTTCCCTACTCTCCTCACCCCCCCCGCCCCCCCCAACCTTCAGTTTGTTTTGTGAGATTAAGAATCTCTTATGGTTTGTCTCCCTCCAGATCCCAACTTGTTTCATTTTTTCCTTCTTTACCCCCCAAACTCTCCACTCTGCCTCTCAAATTCCTTCTATTGTCCAGTGGAAAAAAGTCTTGCCTGTTAACAGCAGGCTCAGTAACAGCCTTACCCCAAGGCGCTTGTTCTAATGGTGGTAACTTCAGGAGTGCTGCCTGTGCCACACCACCATCTCAGTGCAGTGGCTCCCTGGGGAAGAAGCGGAAAGGAGAGGGAAAATGCTAACCACCTGAGACAATTCAAGAAGGAGCCCCAGTATTGTCCAAGTGTTTGCATTCTGTCCCTCTGCCTTCTTCCTGGAAGTCCCTTGGTAACATTCCCTACCAGAAGAACAGCACATGGTGAAATGGAAACTGTCCCATCAAACAGAGAAACAAATAAGAACACAAGGGTAAGTACACTGAGCCCAGCCTTCTTGTTGGATTATAAATGGAGCCCAGGGGCGCCTGGGTGGCTCAGCCATTAGGTGTCAGCCTTTGGCTCAGGTCATGATTCCAGGGTCCTGGGATTGAGCCCCACATTGGGCTCCCTGCTCAGTGGAAAGACTGCTTCTCCCTCCCCCACTCTCCCTGCTTGTGTTCCCTCTCTCCTTGTATCTCTCTCTGTCAAATAAGTAGATAAAATCTTAAAAAAAAAAAAAAAATGGAGCCCAGCGTTCCTGTTGGATTAAAAATCTCTCTGGGTTATCCAATAGTCACCCTTCATTCTATCTGAACAGAGGCTTTTTTCTACTGTGGAGAAGCAGGTCACCTCCACAGGTTCTCTGTGCTGTTTCCTAGATGTGTGGAAGGGACCCCTTGCTTGGTGGCAGAGTCTGGAACTCTTGCTCCGCGGGACTGGGTCTTCAGGCTGCCATCTTTGCCTGGACCCACGTACTCCAAAGCTCTCATTTGCTAGTTTATTATAGCTCCCATCCTTTTTCTTTTTGCTTCTCTTTCTTTAAAAAAATTTTTTTTTTAGTTTTTAAAATTGAAGTATAATTAACCTTCAGTGTCATACTAGTCTCACCTGAGACTATTGTACAGAATGTTTCAAGAATTCTATACAATGGGGCGCCTGTGTGGCTCAGTGGGTTAAAGCCTCTGCCTTCGGCTCAGGTCATGATCCCAGGGTCCTGGGATTGGGCCCCGCATCGGGCTCTCTGCTCAGTAGGAAGCCTGCTTCCCCCTCTCTCTCTGCCTGCCTCTCTGCCTACTTGGGATCTCTGTCAAATAAATAAATAAAATCTTAAAAAAAAAAAGAAGAAGTCTATACAGCTCAGTGCTCATCGTCAGTATGCTCTTAACCCCCTTCACCTTTTCCCCACCTCCTTATCCATCACCCCTTTGGAAACCACCACTTCGTTCTCTGTATTTTAGGAATCTGGTTTTTTGCTTTTTTCTTATTGTATTTGTTTGATTTCTTAAATTCTATACATGAGTGAAATCAAATGGTATTTGTCTTTCTCTGACTGATTTATTTCATTTAGCATCAGACCCTCTGGATCCATCCATGTCGGTGCAAATGGCAAGATTTTGTCCTCCTTTACGCCCAGCTGTTCTTAATGGTGAAACTGGAGCTTGTGTAAGTACCATGTCTTGACAGCTGGGGGACAATTCTGACCTTGCAAAGCAATTGCCCAATGCAAATATAAAGTAAGCTACCTACGTAACTTAAAATTTTCTGAGTAGTCATGCAAAAATAAAAAGAAACAAGTGAAGTTAGTTTTAGTAGTATTTTATTCTACTCAATACACCCAAATACATTTATACCCAATTACATTTCAGCATGTAATCAATATGAAAATTAATGAAGTATTTCATATTTTTTGTGCTAAGTCTTTGAAATCTGGTGTGTATTTTGTGCTCATAGTGCATCTGAATTTGGACTGGCACATTTCAAATGTCCAGGGGCCACACGTTAACAAAGCCTACTGCACGAAACACAGCAATTATAGAGGAAGTATAGCAGGATTTTGGAGATTGTCCAGGCTGACTCCTTATTTACAGAAAAGTTAAGTACATACTCAGAGGTTATGCAACCAGTTAGTAAAAAAGGCAGGATTAGAATCCAATTATCCTCACCCTACCGTATGGTCTTATTCTCAAAGCTGATTAGCAACAAAGTTGGACTAGAACTCACACCTCCTTATTCCTGCTCACACCTGCTCTGGACCTCTCTTTTCTACCAGGCAAGCCTAGAGGGAAGAAGCCTTTCTACCTGTCTTACTTTCCTCCTAAATAGACTAACAGCTCCACTGGAAATAATTTGGCTGTAAACCAAGACCAGAGTGAGGGTGAATTTTTCCATATCTTTCCACCAGATAATGTTTTTTTATGACTTGTCACCCTTGTCCCCGAAACCAGAAACTCTTAGTTTCACCAAGCTACTTAAAACACTCAGATTCCTTTAGGCCATGGTTCTCCATAGAGATGTCCATCAGAATCACCTATGGAGCTTCCAAAGAACTCAAATGATGCCCCCCCCACCTCCAATACTGATTTATAGGTTTGGGGAGGAATTCAAGTAGATCACTATTTTTTAATGGTTCCCATGTGATTCTGATGCACACCCCCAACTCACAATGGCCTCACCCACTGCCAGATCCCCGCTGACATTGCCGGACCCCCAGGAGTCTGACCAGGATGACCTCACCAGACCAGACAGGTCGGGTCTTAAGAACGAACCTGGTCTCAAGGAAAGAAACATGAGAAGTAGGTACCCCAGCACCTCCGGAGGCGGGGCTTCCTGGCTTCCTTTTCCTCCACACGTTCTGCTCCCAAGGCCAACTCCAGCCCCGTTTCCTGATCCTCTAGCCTCACCCGCAGCGCAGCCCGGGCTGGGGAGTCAGGCAGGAATGCAGCAGACAGGACTCGCTCTCATGGTCTTGGCCGCCTGTGTGGCCCTTCCCAACTCAGAAGGTGAGTGGGGGTGCTGTCTCTCGAAGCCTCCAGGGGAAAGAGGGGGTACTGCTTCCCAAGATGGAGCTGGAAGGAGTGAGGGGCTGGCGGCAATGTGGGGCACGAAGTTCGATCTTCTCCGGCAGGAATTTCCAATTACCTACAAGAGAGTGGCATAGGTTTAAGTTCTCGACCTTCAAGAAGGAAGAAACCTCATTTGAACGGGAATGGTAGTAATTTGCCACATGAAGGATGAGATTCTTCCTCACAGCGACTCTGAGCTGTGTTTCCTTTTCTGACAACAGTGTCTTAGAAAATCCCCAGGTAGAGGTTGCAGGAAAGCCCCTATTATTCATCTGTCTCCCCCCTCACCCTAGCCTGCTACACTGGATACAAGTGTGCATGTTCTGACAGGAAAGACAGACTTGACCTTTCTCAGTTAGGGGTTTGGTGAGCAGCAAAGTCAGCCCAGTGGATGCTGAAAACCAAAACTTCAATCTGACATTGAAAAAGGGATACAGAAGAGGGGTACCTGGGTGACTCAGTTGGTTAAGCCTCTGACTCTTGATTTCAGCTCAGGTCACGGTCTTTTGGGGTCTTGGGGTCATGGGATTGAGCCCTGCTTGAGGTTCTGTGCTCGGCCGGGAGTTTGCTTCTCTTCTTCTCCCTCTGCACACACCCTGCCCCCACCCCCACCGGTTTCTCTCTTTCTGGGGTGGTTGATTAAGCTGGTTGGTTAAGTTGGTTAAGCATCTTCCTTCGGCTCAGGTCATGATTCCAGGGTCCTGGGATCGAGACCCACCTTGGGCTCCCTGCTCAGCAAGGAGCCTGCTGCTCCCTCTCCTTCCTGTTTCTGCTCTCTCATGCTATCTCTGTCTCTCTCTCTCCAATAAATAAATAAATAAAATCTTTAAAAAAAAAAGTGGGTCTTTAACAACAACAAAAAAGGATAAAGGAGAAAGGAGATTGAACCATACAAATTATATCAAAGGGAACTTAAATTGTGAATTGCTAACTTACATATGGAGATTATAACTGCATTTGGACCAGAAGCAATGTTTTCTACTGTACTTAGGAAAACCTAAACATAAGAAAGTATTATTTCACTGATTTGACTCTTATCCCCTTTATTCTGAATAGATTCTCTAAATCTAGAACAGAGGTGAAATGTAAGTTTTGTTTGGTATGCTTTGGAAAACATTAAACCAACATTTAAAAACAGAGATTTCAAAAAATAAAAAATAAAAACAGAGATTTCATATACACATTCTCATACAGACACACAAATTGGATTTTAAAACTTCTCTTGAAAAATCACAGCTGGCAACAATGGTTCCAAGTCCCCTGGCAAGAACTGGCTGGGGCAGACCAGTCTCTGTCCTTCTCTGAAGTTGGCTCTCATCCTCTTAACTGCCTGGTTCCTACAGGCCTTTGTTCAGAGGCCCCAGTACAGGACCCCTGTGCACTGGGTTATATGACTGAGTACAGAAAAAAATCTGTGTGATCTCTTCTTCATTTATTTTTTTTTAAGATTTTATTTATTTATTTGATAGAATGAGAGAGAGAGATCACAAGCAGGCAGAGAGAGGGGGGGAAGCGGGTTCCCCGCTGAGCAGAGAGCGGGATGCGGGGTTTGATCCCAAGACCCTGAGATCATGACTTGAGCAGAAGGCAGAGGCTTAACCCACTGAGCCACCCAGGCACCCCTCTTCTTCCTTTCTATGAATCTGTCATATCAAGACAAAGACACAGTGTGTCATTTTATATGTTTCTGTAAATTTTTTTCAGAAAAATGCACCATGGAAATTTTAGGATTCACTTTCACTGTCTCTCAAAGGCTTACCTGATAAGGCCTTATTCTTAGTTGGCAATGCAAATCTTTTTCTTTTTTTTTTTCCCCACATAAAACTTTGAAGTAAAAGTGTATATTTCTTCCGTCAGCTTCCTGTTTCCAACTGTCCCGTCAGCAAGAGCAGCACCCCCCCACCCCCCACCACAGGAGAGGAGGACAGGCAGAGGGGCAGGGGTAGTAAGGGACCCCCCTGTTGGACACAGGACCAAGCTTTTTGTGGATGGAGTCCTGACAGAGAGGGTGGGACCACAAAACACAGAGATGTTTGAAAAAGGCAGAGTTGTTGAGGGTAAGAAAGAAAGAGAAAGGGAGGAGACCCCAAGGAGACCCCGGTGATCTTCTGGATTATTCCGAAGACTTTCTTCCAAAGGCAGTTTGGGCCACCGGAAAAATCACGTTGTCTGCGAAGCACCAACCCTCTGCCATTTAAAAATGAGCCATCCCTGAGAGCAGCTGTGGAACGGAGAGTGGCAACCAATGAAGGGCTTTCCATAAAAGACATCCACTGAGTACCTCCCTGTCCCACGTATCCTGGGGGAAGGTCCAAGGGCTTCTGGCCTGGGAGGGGGAAGGCAAGAGAGGAAGGGGAGGTGGGGACGGGGGAGAACTGAGCAGGGCAGGGAAGGGGGAGCAGACAGCTTTGGCAACTGTCACAGGCTGTGGCTGGGGATCAGGAAGTGACCTGTGCCAGTCTGAGACTTGGAGAAATACATTTTGTTCTTACAGGGACTCAACCGTTCCATTATCTTAATGTTGCCTGTAAATGACCATTTCATTGTTATGGCTCAGTAATTGGCATTCCCTGAGTGTTATGCATAAATCAGGAAGCAGTTGACTTGCTTGAAATTAAAAGGCTTGGATTCCACCCAAAGGTAGGAGGGCAAGCCCTCTAGCTGCTGACGTGGTTGCTGGCTCCCAGAACTCAATACTGAGTCCATAAAAATGTCTATCATCCACCCTCAGTGGCCCTGAGCCAGATTCTTTGAAGCCGCAATCTAGGGCTTTGTGGGTCTGGAGTTTTGACTGTACATTGAGACTAAGGCTCCGCTTGTGTCCAGCAGACTCAAGGTGGCGGATTTTTCTTCAGAACCCAAATTGACCTCTTCTTTCTGACAGCCTGTTTTCTCAGAGTAGAATGGCCCTTCCTTATGCGGATACTTGCTAGGGACTTGCTGCTGGCATCCTTTTTTTAAAGTTTAATTTATTTATTCGAGAGAGAGAGAGAGAGAATGAGCAGTGGGGAGGAGCAGAGGGAGAGGGAGAAGCAGACTCCCCGCTGAGCAGGGAGTCCCAACTAGGGCTCTCTCCCAGGACTCAGTGATCATGACCTCAGCCAAAGCCCAGAATCAGCAACTCAACTGATTGAGCTACCCAGGAACCCAAAAATAAAACCCCCAGGGTGTTTTTAAATGTCCTTTCTATGTCATAATGAATGACATAATAGCAATCTTCTCCAATCAGAGTCGTATACAGGCCCCTTTAAAGGAAAACATTCTTTTTTACTCTCAGTGATGACCTTTAAATTATTTTACCATGTTACTTGATATATAAACATGAAACCAGATATAAACCCCCAAATAAATTTAAAATTTAAATAAAAACACACTACAAAGCCAAGAATATTTTTATATAATAATAATAATTTAAATTAATAGTTAATGTTTGGTCAAAGCTAACATCATCATTCCAAACATGAATATAACACTGATTCTTAAGATGCAAATTTTGAGTTTTATGTGCATATATTACCACGTTCAGAACGAGAAGTGTTTCTTTCCCTGCTACACACCCCGCCCAGCTGAGATAGTTCTTCGCAAGGAAATGTCCCACTGGAGACATTGTGCCACCAGACCGCCTGTGTGGGTGCGGCTAGCTGTCTTAAGCTACCAGCCCGCACCCCCCCCCTCAACCCCCACCAGAGGAGCCGCAGCCCATGGGGTGGGGCCGGCGTGAGCCCACCCAGGAGGAGCACCTGCAGCCTGGAAGGAGAACCCCTGCTTCCAGCAATGCCGTTCCGGGGTCCTCCATGACGGAGTTTAATGTCAGGCCAGCTGGTGAAGGTAAAACATTTAAAGGGCTCACGTTAATTGCACAGAATTGGCAATTAAGGATGAATTTGAAGCTGAGGGGAAATGGACAATGGGCACATTTCACAAAGGCTTAATATTGACACTGGATACCCACTATGGAGCGGGCAATGCAGTTTTGTTTCTAATTATTATTATTATTTTAAAGATTTTATTTGCTTATTTGACAGAGAGAGAGAGAGAGAGAGAGAGAGAGCGCGCGCACAAGCAGGGGGAGCAGCAGACAGAGGGAAAGGGAGAAGCAGGCTCCCTGATGAGCAAGGAGCCCAATGCGGGTTAGATCCTAGGACCTTGAGATCATGACCCGAGCTGAAGGCAGACGCTTCGCTGACTGAGCCACCCAGGTGCCCCTTGTTTCTAATTATTGAGTGTTTAACATTTGTCACTTTGTTCTAAACACTTAAGTATATAAACCCATGCAACGCTCTTAACACTCCTGTGAGGTCGGTGCTATCACCCCCCCGCCCCCATAGGACAGATGGAGAAACTGACAGAGAACTAAGTAATTCATCCAACATGAGCTAGTAAGTGAATCTGGTTGTTTGTCTCCATACACTTAACTACTGTGCAGTAATGACTTTTAGCATGTCGCTCTGGCTCAAAATTATCCCCATCCCCTTCAGGACTATCTCTCAATCACTCCAAGTATCCATGCTGTGAGAAGTACTAATGACCAAATGGCTTCATATTTAGGTAAAGGAAAAAGCCTCATTCTCTCTCCGCTACCCAAACATTACCCCATCATTCCAAAAAGGATCTGGGAGGATATTATTCAGGCATAGCAATTTCATGCATCAATGCTTGGTGAGTCCTTCCTGCTTCCTTGATGTTAGCAGTGGACACCTTCCTTTGTAGGCATCTACAGTGTGATGTAGCTCCATAATGGGTGAAGTCCACTAGAATAGGGAAATGTATCCTTAACCAAACACATTCAAGACTTTGTTTATTTACATATTGGCCTTCTTAAATGGCACTCACAAATTTGAGATACTGACAGCTGGCAAGTGAATCTTTCTTATTGTTTTGTTCTTTACCCTGGGAATCCTTTCTCCAGTAATAGCATAAACCTTTGCTTTGTTTCTATTTTACTGTGTTCTTTATACCAGTGTTTTTCAAACTGCATTTCTAATAAGCTCTAGAGTGATGTCATTGCTACAGCTCTGGGAATCACACTTTGAGAGGCCAGAGACTATATAATACATCTAAGTAAGAGAGGAAGCTGGTTCCTCATTCTATAATAACAGGATCCTTTCCTTGAAACCCAGAATCTAATTTTTATATCACAAATTTGATGTGTAGTATTTTAGCATTCCTCTTAACAGATATTGAGCAGGAAATTTTTAAAGCCTTCTTACAAAATTGGATCACAGGCAGAACCAAATCATGGACAGACATATTTGGGAAATGGCCCACCCAACTCTCTGACAATACTGGAAATATTACAGTGACAAAACCCAAATCCAACAGACTCAATAACACTTTAATTAATGAGATAAACAGTCATACTTTTTAAATTAACATATAATGTATTATTTGCTTCAGGGGTACAGGTCTGCGAATCATCAGTCTTACACAATTCACAGCATTCACCATAGCACATACCCTCCCTAATTTCCATTCCCCAGACAACCTATCCCTCTCCCCCCAACCCCAGCAACCCTCAGTTTGTTTCCTGAGATTAAGAGTCTCTTGTGGTTTGTCTCCCTCCCCAGTCTCATCTTGTTTCATGTTTTCCCTTGCTTCCCCCACGACCCCCTCACCCTGCCTCTCAAATTCCTTCTATCAGAGAGATCATATAATAATGGTCTTTCTCAAACAGTAATACTTTAAATGAGATACTAATATATTTAAATTATCAAATGTAATGGACCAATGATTTATCATATTTAGTTGATCCCTAATCCCTGAGTGACAGTGAAGGGATAATGTTTCTGAAAAGCATGTGTAATTTAAGGACATTTGGGACATAAGACCTTGATCAAATACAGATAATCTTATCTCCTTAAAAAAGGAACATTATTTTAATAGTATTAAAAGGCTTAAAACAAGATACAATGAAATTGGGGCGCCTGGGTGGCTCAGTGGGTTAAGGTCTCTGCTTTCGGCTCGAGTCATAATCCCGGGGTTCTGGGATCGAGCCCCGCATTGGGCTCTCTGCTCAGCGGGGAGCCTGCTTCCACCTCTCTCTATCTGTCTGCCTCTCTGCCTAGTTGTGATCTCTGCCTGTCAAATAAATAAATAAAATCTTTTTTAAAAAGATACAATGAAATTAAGACAGAAGAGCTTAGTTCCCCTTAGGAGACATTTATTTAGCATGAATACCAGGTACTGTGCTAGGTGGTGTGGTACAAATATATACTGTGGGTGCTCACAGTCTAAAGACACAGTCATAAACTCTTAATTTTATACATGGCAATGACAGGAAAGCACAGGATGTTGTGGGTCCAGAGATTCACATAAGAAAACAACAAGACTAGGAAAAAGGAGATAACTGATGACATCTTGAACTTGGTCATTGGTTAACAGGGATGGAAAGGGGGAAGACAAATCTGAGAAATGTTAGAGTAAAACGTACAGGAGTTTGACTGGCTGTGGGGAGTACAGAAGGAGGATGGAATGACACATGGGTTTCTGGGTAGCTGTCAATGACCATTACATGAGATGAGAAAAGGAAAGGAACAGATTTTTCAGTGGTAAGAAATAATGCCTTCAGTTAAGTTTGGGGAGCCTGTGGAATATTTCAAGTGTATGTTCAACGGCAATTGAATATATGTCAGGATTATTGGGGTAGAGGCTAGAGTAGACAAAGATATGTTCAAGTTACTGACACAGGTGGTAATTCAAAGTATGAGAAGATGTGAGTGGAAAGAAGAGTGGAAGGTCAAGGTGGAACTTTGAGGAGCGCTAACTATTGAGGAGAGGACAAAAGAGGAGGAGTTCAAGAGCAGAGAATGTCATTTCTCAGTATTAAGAATATTAGGAGAGATTAGTGTCAACCAGGGATATGGAAAATTCCCAGGAAGGAATGGGTTCCAATGTTACACGCAACCAGGAGGACCGGAAAGATAATATTAGACAAACATCTGCCATTGGAAGCATCCTGAGGGCAGATACTTTGACTACTTTTTGTGTATTTAGTGCCTAGAACAATGAGAGACACAAGGTAGGCACTCCACAAATGCTTATGGAATTTTATTGACCTCGCAATCACTTTCGTTAGTAAAATGATAAATTGACTCAAATGATTCAGACTCAAAAACGTTTGTGAGATGGTGTTGCTATTTTTCCAAGGGAGTTCTTCCTTGACATAATCCAGGCTAAATTTTCAGTAAAAAATAAAATAAAATAAAGGAAATGTAGAAAACTTATCAGTCCAATGAAGGAAATGGGGAAAATGATAAAAAGAAAACACAAAATAAGGTGAATAAGTAAATTTAACCACAAGGTTAGTGTCACAACATTAATATCAGAAAAGCATAATTTAGGCAAAAACTTGCAACAGGACTAAAGGAATGTTACAGGAGGATAAAAAAGTATCAGTTCACCAAGAAGGTACATATAAGACTGTCATGCAAGTGCAGGGTCCAGTTTCGTTTTTATTTAAAATTGTAGTAAGGTTGATCCCTGAACATCCCAGGGTTAGGGGCCCCCACGTCACCACACCCTAGTGGAAAATCCCCACCTCACTCGACTCCCCAAAACTTTACTAGGAGTCTACCATTGAATGAAAGCTTTACCAATAACATACACAGCTGATACATATTTTGTATGTTATGTGTATTATATACTATGTTCTTAAAGTAAGATAAAGAAAATATTAAAACGAGGAAAATACATGTAGGGCACTGTATTTATCAAAAAGAAATCCCTTACAAGTGGACCCACACAGTCTAAACCCATGTTGTTCAAGGGTCCACTGTATTTTATTCATCAAAGACATTTTTTTTTAGTTTTTTTTTTTTAAGATTTTATTTGACAGACAGAGATCACAAGTAGGCAGAGAGGCAGGCAGGGGTGGGTGGCGGGAAGCAGGCTCCCTGCTGAGCAGAGCCCAATGCGAGGCTTGATCCTGGACGGTGGGATTATGACCAGAGGGGAAGGCAGAGGCTTTAACTCACTGAGCCACCCAGGCGCCCCTCATCAAATACTTTTCTTGTATAAACTTTTACTTTTTAAAAAATTGTCTAAAAATATTATTTAATCTCAATTACTGAGTTTTGGGGGCACTCATTTATAGTTTGCGTCTGGTGCACCTGCCTTGGGTTCAGGTCAGGATCCTGGGGTCCTGGGGTCCCGCCAATGCTCTCCTGCTCAGCGGGGAGTCGGCTTCTCCCCTCTTTCCTCTAGCCCGCTCAAGCTCTCTCTCAGGTGCTCTCTCTTAAATAAATCTTTAAAAAACAAACAAACAAACAAACAAACAAACAAAAAAAACAACAAAAAAAACTGCCCCCGAGGCTAGTGCCTCACTCCGATCCCGGCTGTGTGCCTCAGAAAATATAACCCCAAGTGATAAACTGCAAAATCGTAACCAAAAAATCTGACATAATCTCGACAATAGTGTTAGATTTTTAATATACTCGCATCGGACACTGATCAATCAAAAAACTAAATTCTCCCCGCAGCTCTATGACGGGCAGGCGGCAGGAAGCCAGGCCGTGTTCAGCCCTGGGGGACCGGTCCGCGCTGTCCCTAGGATGCCCGGGCAGAGGCTGGACTCGGGAGCGGCCTGGGGAAGCCCCACGCCACGCAGAGCAGGTGCGTGCACTTCCTCCTGGCCTTCCCGGAAGTGGCAAGCGCCGCGGGCGACCGGGGCCCCTCCCCTGGGCGTATTCCTCAGTCCGCTTGGGCCGTCTCTTCGTCAACGTCCTCTCCGTGCGCCGCGCGCCACTCACGGGCTAACAGAAAAGCCGCGGGACTTCGCCAGGCGGGGGGTGGGGGGGGGGCGGGCCCGTTGCGCACGCGCAGAGGCCGGAAGAGCGGCGGGACGTGGCCCTAGTGTATCAAGGGAAACGCCGCCCGCTTCCCGTTGCAGGCCCGCTTCCCTGGCCTCCGGCTTGGGCTCCGGTTCCAGCACCAAGTTTCCCGCTCCCAGCCTCTCCTCCTTCACGACCGCCATGACCGCAGACACGGGAGCGCGACAGCAGTAAAGCGCCGCGACGTCGTGCTTTTGTCTTTTCCCCACCTTTGGTTTGGTTTAGTTTCCTGATTTTTCTTTGGCAGGTTCTTGGGTAGAACGTTTATATTTTATGCTTGTGTTTTAAATAAATGAACTTAAGCTAAGTTTATATCCCACCCTTTGTAATAAGTAGTACTTCCACTTTTTAAATTAAATATTGGGTGATTTTTTTTCTTTAACCTATGAATCGAAGTTTTTAGTTTGAAAACAAATTACATTTGTAAGTTTATAAATAGTTTGTATATTATCTGGACCCAGACTTTAAGTGGTTACTTTGCACAGGAACTTTCTCTGCAAACACTGTTAAGAATTACAAAAAAAAAAAAAAGCAAGCCCCAACTGCAGATAATGCTATGCAACTTTGTGATGTAGGGGAGGAAAAAACCCTTTTCTTCCTTCCTTTCTAAATTCTTGACTGTGGCCCCTAAACAAGACATTAAAAGGGGGAAAGCCTACAAATCTATGTAAAGTTTTAGGTGGCATGGGAGCCTTCGTAAGGAAATGAAGATCCAAAGGAGCAGGTTGAGTCAACAATTAGAAAGTTAGACGGAGTGATAAATTGTGAAAAAGTAACAAGACGATGGGACATGGCCTAGGGCCGTTAATCATGAAAGTGACCAGGGCGATGAGGGTTAGTTTAACAGGGTTGGTTTGTACAGATTTCCCTGGGCCTTGGCTTCCCTCTGGAGTGAGGTAACACCATCTCACTACGCTGAGAGAGGTGAAGTGCCGCCCTCTGGTGATGAAAATGTCTCTTCCTCCAAGTGGGAGGAGGGCGCCTTTTACTTGGGACTTTTATCTCCTGCTTTTAGGAAATTTAGAGTGCCCTTTTTGCATTGCTGTTTTTTTAAGTTGAGTTTTTTTTTTCTCCCCCCCCTTTTTTTTTTTAGATTTTATTTATTTGTTTGACAGAGAGATCACAAGTAGGCAGAGAGGCAGGAAGAGGGGGGGGGGGAAGCAGGCTCCCCGCTGAGCAGAGAGCCCGATGCGGAACTCGATCCCAGAACCTTGAGATCATGACCTGAGCTGAAGGCAGCGGCCTAACCCCCTGAGCCACCCAGGCACCCTTAAGTTGAGTTTTAAACTTAAACTAAATATGCCAAAGTGGCATTTCTGGGGAGGTGGAGTTTTCTGAATGCCTTCAGTGAAAATAAATTAGAAATTGTAGACGAAATGGGCAGTTTCTTAGAAAACTAAGATACCAAGATTGACTGGAGAAGATACAGGAAACCCTCCCGAAAAGCACATAACTATTACGGAAATTAAATCAGAGTTGAACATGTTTCTCTCAAATAGACAGCAGGCCTAGATGATTTCAGAGATTTTAGGAAGCAGTGGAGGAACAGAATCCTCACCTTATACTGACTCTTCAAATATAGAATAACAGAGAAAGCTACCCAGTGCATTGTTGAGATAAATATAACCTTAATACCAAAACATTCAAGATTGACATCAGGGGATAAAAGTATGGACTACTCTTGTTTATGAAAATAAATGCAGAATTTTAAATAAATAGCAGATCGAACTCAGAATCATATAAAAATTAGTACATTATGACCAACTTTGTTTTATCCCAGGATGGCAAGGCAGAGAATAGATTAATCCATCATAGTAGTTTAAAATTTGTGTATTGCCTTTACTGTGGGCTAAGCACTGTTCTCGGTATCTAGAAAAGTAATGAATTAAAGGAAGAAAACCTTAGATTTCCTGACTGACTCAGTCTATAGAGCATGTGACTCTTGATCTTGGAGTTGTGAGTTCAAGTCCCATATTGGGTGTAGAGATTACCTTAAATTTTTTTTTTAAATTTTAAAAAGTAAAGGAGAAAATCCTTTCATTGCTATAAAGAAGTTGAGAAGGAAGAAATAAAAACGTCTGTTTACCAGAAAAACCAAAGAATATCAGCTCTGAACTATTATACCTAAAAAAAAGTCCAGCAAAGTTGCTGGATACAAGATCAATATAAAACAATCCATAGCATTTCTACACATCAAAAATAACTAATTAGAAAAAGTAATTTTTCAAAAGACCATTAGCAATAGCACAAAACCTATAAGGTACCTAGGAATAGATCTAAGATAAGATACATGACAATATTATTTTCTTCATAAAGGTCTGAAGGACATCAAAGAAACCTTGAGTAACTGGAGAGATAATGCCACACTTACAGAAGGGGAAAATATTTTTCAGTTGTTCGGTCTTCCAAAATAATAAATTCAGCACAATTCTAACCAAAATTTCAAAGATTTTTGTAGAACTTAACAAGCAGATTCTAATATAAGAATAGTAAAGGGGCGGGGCGCCTGGGTGGCTCAGCGGGTTAAAGCCTCTGCCTTCGGCCCAGGTCATGATCCTGGGGTCCTGGAATCGAGGCCCGCATCGGGCTCTCTGCTCAGTGCAGAGCCTGCTTCTCTCTCTCTCTCTCTGCCTGCCTCTCTGCCTACTTGTGTTCTCTGTCAAATAAATAAATAAAATCTTTAAAAAAAAGAAAAAGAATAGTAAAGGGGCAAGAACAGTCAAGACAGTTTTGAAGAACAAGTTGGGTATGGAGATTTAATTGTGTTGGGTATTAGGATTGATTAAAAAGTCATTTCAGTTGAGATAGTGGTGAATAGAGCAATGAATCCAGAGGAAGTCTAGAAACAGCCCTAAGCATATACGGGACCATGAAGACTTAAGAGGTGTCTATGGTATCCATGAGACTGGGCAGTTCCACTGAGAAAAGGAAGCTATCCGGCCAAAAGAAGATCCCTCTATTGATATAGACAAGAGAACACTATATTATTGAGTGAGCATTAGCAGATTTACAAGCCCTTTGAAAGTGACTCTGAAGTTAGGACAGAATTGCACATATATTATACAGGAAACAAGAAGCAAGAATAACATCTCTTCAGAAAAACAGAGGTTTGCAACTTTGGCAGTCCCCGTACATCCTGTGAGAGACCCTGAGCTAATTCCAGAGGGATGTTTTTACATATCTAGAGGTTCTTTGGCAGTGACCTTAGAATATAGCTGTAGTATAACAACTGGAGACTGGGTTTAATCCTTAGGGAAATTTGCCTCTGTTGCAAAGGTTAGGGTAAGGACTCAGATTTTCACAATGTCTCTAAGGAAGCATTCCTAAGAGAGAAGGGAAGGGGAAAATGGTCTCTTTGTCCTTTATAAATGGAGAAATAATTTTTATTTGCCTTTATGGTTCTGAGATTTTGGTTATCCTTATCCAGACAGTTCCTTTTCTGGCTAACACCATAAACAGCATAAACTCTGGGTATAAAAGACAAAGCTTTTTTTTTTTTTATTTCAAAATACTAACTGAACACCAGTTATGTCCTGGACACCAAGGATATGAAGATGGATAAAGCACTGTCCTTTCAATCAAGGAATGTAGATTCAAGCAAAGGAAATAGATCTATAAACCAAAACAATGAAGACTCTATATGGAGGTAAACACTCCAAAAGGACGTATAGGGCACCTGAGGGAAGCCTGTTGAGATTTGATGATGGGATCTGATGCCAGGTCCCAGGTCCTCAACTGGTCACCCTAAGATACGTCTGCAGGGGAGATTGTCCAGGAGGCAACTTTAGTTAAGGAAGGATTCATCCTGGGTGGAACTTCAGCCTCAAGCCTCAGCATGGAACCTGAGGCCTGGTGAGTTGGGCTCTGTGGCGAGAACGGACAAACTCCGTTGCTAAAAAGCAAAGCTTTTAAAACAAAATGTTATTTTTATGACTTCTGGCTAGACAAGGATTTGCTAAATATGATACAATAGCAAACTGTAAAGAAAAACTTTAAACATAATTAAGAGATGAGCTACCAAGTGGAAAAAAACAGTTTCTAATAGAAAAAGATTGGAATCCAAGATATTTTATGAATTCTTTTAAATAAGTAGTTGAGGGGGGAACAAACTGTAAAAAACAAAAAAGCTGGTAGAATAGGATTTAGCAATTTAAAGAGTTAATTTAATAGCCATTCACTCATATAGAAATGGTAAATTTAGGCCACATTGCAATATCATTTCAATCCCCCCAGATCAGCAAAATTTTAAAGTGATATTATGAAGTGTTGCGGAGAATGTACAGAAATGGAACTTGAATCCACCGCCGGTGGGAGTGTAAATGGGTATCATCACTTTGAGAGCAGTTTGCCCATATCACATACAGAAGGTGCACATTTCCTCTCTCCAGCCTTCTGATTTTAGTATATGTGCTGCCAAAGCAAGTATTTCCTACAACCTAGCGATGCCATGCATAGGTCTGTTCTTTTAGAGCAGTGGTTCTCCAAGTATGGTCCAGAACTGGCAGAATCAGCATCACCTAGGGAGTTGTTAGATGTGCACATTTTCAGGCCTCATCCCAGATGGGGATGGAATCAGAAACCTAAAGTTGGGGAAGGATTGACGGCAATTGGGTTTATTTTATTTTTTTAAAAGATTTTATTTATTTGACAGCACATGCGTGCAAGCAGGGGAGAGCAGACTCCCCACTGAGAGGGACCCTGGGATCAAGACCTGAGCTGGAGGCAGATGTTTAATCGACTGAGCCACTCAGATGCCCCATAGCAATTGGGTTTAAAAAGTCCTCCAAATGATTCTGATGTGCATTTAATTTTGAAAACCACTGCCTTAGAGAATTTCTCATACAGTTCTGGGGGAGACATAGAAGACCAAGCAAAGCCGAGCTTAGTAGTTTTAAAAAAGTGGTCTCTGGCCTTCCAATCCCAGCCCCACCATTTCTTGTCCTGCCCTTTAATCTGGAGAAAGTTATGTAATGTTTCTTCTTATTAATAACACATCTATGAGGTGGGGATAAATAGAGTACTTTCAGCATGGAGTTGCTGTGCATGAATGACTTCGCATATGGCAGTGGATGGTCCAGAGTAAGCATTCAACAAATGTAACCTCGTATCATCATAAGGGTATTTATTGCAGCCGTGCTTGTTAACAGTAACAGGAAAGTATTGAAAACATATTTCTTAAAGGTAATGATGAAGTTCCAGACCTAAGTCAGGTTCGGTGGGATGAGGTTCGGAGCTGACGACTAAAGAAAGAATTCTTAAGACATCTTTGGTGCAAAATGGTGGTTTATTAGAGCACGGGGACAGGACCCGTGGGCAGGCAGAGATGCAGCTGCCCAGGGCCTGTGAGGAGTGGCTGGTTATATACACAGGAGTTGGGTAGGTGAGGACAAAGGGGTGTTCAGAAGGGCTATTGGGGTAAAGAAGACTATCAGGATATTGAAGGCCTGGTTACTATCAAGCCAAGGCCACTTTCCCTCTAATGAGGCACTAACATAAAGACAATTGGGAGTCTCCTGGTGGAATGTTACATTCCTGCTATCAAACGTCCTTGTTAGTGAGATTTAGGTCTTAAAAGAAATTTAACTTTATTTACTTTTCCTTCTACCTCCGTCTCCTTCGGTTTTTTATGGAGGGGAGGGTGACGTTAGGGCTTGAGAAACTGAGTTATGTATCTTTGGAAATTGGGCTATTGATAAGGTAACTTCTTTGTTGTAAATCTCAAGGACATTTGTAAACCAAGAGAGACTCCTGCCTTGCAGGACTATGATCTCTGCAAGTTAACCATTTGCTCTTCTTTTAGGGCAGTCAGGGGTGCCTGTGAAATGTCACACATATTACCAAGGGGAGTGGGAGAGAGGGGGTGCAAGGTGCCAGCCCCTGCTCTGTTCTCAGCCAGCCTCCTGCTCCCTCATCAGTAAGACTGAAAGCAAATGTGGAAAAGGATTAAAATTGGTAAAATTTGGATGGTGCGTATATAGGTGTTGTATCATCCTTTATACTTTCTTAGGTGTTATTTTGCAAGCAAAGGAAAATAGCAGAAGTGTTATTAGTTATCCCTGCACACTTAGATTTCTTTTTTTTTTTTAATTTTATTTATTTGTCACAGAGGTAGATCACAAGCAGGCAGAGAGGCAGAGAGAGAGAGGGGGAAGCAGGCTCCCCGCTGAGCAGAGAGCCTGATGTGGGGCTCGATCCCAGGACCCTGAGATCATGACCTGAGCCAAAGGCAGAGGCTTAACCCACTGAGCCACCCAGGCGCCCCACACTTAGATTTCTACAGAAAATTGTTTAAGTAAATCATGATGTTAGAAATATTTCCATAGATGTTACTGAGCTTGTGTTTTTGGCAGAAGGTATAAGGTATTGTGGTCCCAACCCACTTTTTGTATCTTCCTCTTACAACTCAGACTCATAATATTCTATAATCCCCACAAAATGTGCGTAAATTCTGTCTTTTCCCACTTTTGTGCCTTTGTATCCATTCTCATCCACATTTATGGCCCTATTCAAACTCTCCATCTTCCAGGTTCCCAGCTCAAATTCCACCTCTTTGATGAAGACCTACGTGGATCCCTGCTATAATTTATCTCTTCTGCCTCTTAATGTTCCAGACACTCATTCTTTCTCATAGAACCCTTGCCACATTCTGCCTTCTGTCAGAAGTGTTTTCCTCCTACTTTGTTTTCTCACTTCTTATGTAGTGACAGTTGCAGATTGTCTTTAGTAACGGGGCAAAGATCGGGACAGTCTACAAGATATTTGAAAGATGATACAGGGGTGCATGGGTGGCTCAGTCAGTTAAACATTTGATTCTTGATTTTGGCTCAGGTCATAATCTCAAGGTGGTGAGATGGAGCCCTGCATCTGGCTCTGCACTGAGCATGGAATGGGCTTAAGATGTCCTCTCTCCCTCTCTCTCTGCTCCCACCCACCTCGCTCATGCTCTCTCTCTTTAAAAAAGGAAAAAAAAAATTCAAACATTGACTTCAGTTCACTGAATACACACAATCAGATGCTACCCATGGAGACTGTATGGTCTGGGCTTCGCTGGCCAGTGAATAGAAATTATGATGTTCTGAGTCCTGGCCTTCCCTAGTCAGTCATTATAGGTGTTTTCCCAGGATCCCCAATACAGATATTCTTGATAATTCTCAAATTGTGGGTCATAGAGAAGGGTCCTTTCCCTCTAGGAGTCTGAGGTGGTGGTCTGATCGTGATGAAGGATAGTTAGAAGGCAGATAGGCAGGGACAAGGGGCCCCCACCCTAAGAGGAAACCACTCTGAAAAGGATTTTACACTACCCTGGAAGGAGCCTTCCCCCCTTTCCCATGTGATAGAGAGATGACAAAGAGCTGATTAGATGGCACGTGTGTGGAGGGTAAATCAGATTACAACAGCCCACCAACAAGCCCGTAAGAACCCCTAAACTTAGAAACTCTGGTGGCAACCCTCTCGGGTCTCCTCTCTCTTGGGGAGCTTTGTACGATCACTCAATAAACTGCTTCGCTGCCCACCGCTCTTCATGTGGTCTACCTCTTCATTCTTCGAAGCAGCGTGACCAAGAACTGTGGGCAGTGAAGGAAAAGGAAATCCTGTAACAATACGTTCGGGAGGCTGAGTTCTCGAATAACCGGTGCCCCTACCTGCAGGTTTATGCTGCCCCTGTTGGACAGCTGCTGCTGACCCACTGCTCTCCCCCCTGGCGGTTGTCCCCTTTCCCCAGAGGAATGACCTCAGGCCAGCAGGGAAGTGTATCTGCTGTTCTTGTAAGTCACTTTTCCAGAGAGATTCCCAGGTGGGGCCAACACATTGTAGAGTGACCTTTCCAAAGCAAAGGGGCATGTCTGTGGCAGTCAGGAAAGGAGGTGGAGGGGAGTGGAACAAGCCTCACAGTAAACCCGAGACCATTGCTCATTCATGCTTCTGGACCCTGTGGTTTTATTGAGCCCACTCGGCAAGACTTCTTTCTTTCTTCTTTCTTGCAAAAATTTTCTTCCCATGTTTCCCTCAGGGAACCCCTACTCCCTGAGACAGGTCTGTGTAAAGTCCGGTTTGGGAACAAAAGCAGGTTCTTTACCATGGGATTTTTTGCTTTATGCAGCAGTGGACCAGCGTGGTGTTTTGGGAAGGCTTAGCTTTCTAATCTCTTCTCAGCTTGCTTTCCCAACCGAGTAACTGTATCAATTGAATTAAAGCTATTTAAATGTGGAAGAAAGGTCACCCTATCTCTTTTTTCAACCTTACTGTCATTTCTAAATCTCTCCTATCTGGAAATTCCAGATCATCGAGATAGAGGAAATTCCTATCCACTCTTTGAAATGGAAATATTCTGGCAGGAGGCCGAATACAAAAACCTGTAGGGGGCTGTGTTCTCCAGAAGAATCTTAACATTGCCCTGGCCTGAACTCCCCTGATAAGGGTCTTAGTTGCCTGGCCTTCTGAACATTCTTCAAAGGATTCCATCTCTCTTGGTGTTTTATATTTCCGACTGCCTCTGGAGGGCACCAGTCAGTTCTGCCAACACGCAGTAAATCTGGCCTGCCTCTTATCTTTCCATAGTTAATCCAGTGTAGTTTATGTGATCTCCAGGTGTGACCGTCCTACCTTGATAAATAAGAAATGTAATCCAGCTTAGTAAGTGCATAAAGGTCCTGGGTGCTTTTCTGGCTTAAAACTATTCCTTGAATTGATGTCACCACTCAGATAACTCAAATTCCGAACCACACGGGCTTGCCTATGATTCTTAATTCCCACAATGCTTCTGAAAGTCCATTTCATATTTTACAGCTGCTTGGGTCAAAACTAATAGCAGTGATCTGAATATTAGCTCTCTGAGGCTGGAAACTCTTCATCTCTCTACTCCCAGGGTCTAGCATAGTGATTCACTATGTACGAATTTATAAGAATATATATATAGAGAGAGAGAGCGCGTGCAAGCGCTCACTCTGTAAGAATTCACATAGTAATCCTTACATAGTAAGATGATGAGTGAATGGATGGATACAGGAATAAACCCAAAACTTGGGATATTAAAATAGTTTGATTTGGAGAAAAGGCAGCACAGCATTGCTAAAGAAGTAATTGGTCTTAGGAAATGAACGCATTAATATATGTAAGGACAACCAGTGTTCTGTTCTCTGATAGCACTTAAAAAATGGAAATACAATTCACATACCACAAAATTCACCATTTTAAAGTGTGTAATTCAGTGGTTTTTAGTATATTCAGAGATTTGTACGACCATCACTACTCTCCAGTTAGCAGTCACTCCCCAATTCCGCCTACCCCCACCCTGGCAATAACTAATCTACTTTCTGTGTGGATTTGCCCATCCTGACATTTCCTATAAATGGAATCATACAGTTATGTGGCCTTTCGAATCTGGCTTCTTTCCCCCTGTAAGCCCGTTCCACTTTGACCATCAGTCTGTTAACGTGTTTTGCTGTGTTGTGATTATTTGTTTACCTCCTTGCCTCCCACTGGACTCTAAACTATCACAAGGACAGAAACTATGCCTTGTTTATTTCAACGTTTCTTTTAATGCAGGATTCAGGACTTGGCACAACGTGGACACTCAGTACATGTTTGCTTTTCCTAGTCCAGTGAATCTGGTTGTTCAGTACTTGGGTGTTCCTCTCATTCGTCACATGCATAACAAAATGAAAAGCTCCTTACTGGGTCTAGATTGAGAGCAAAGAGGTGGATCCTTGAGGCATGACACGGCTTGCAGTGGGAAGGGTAACATTTTCCTTGTTTGGGCTCCTGCAGACTTGCATGACAGCTAAATTAAAACAGAATTGAGACTGAGCAGGACCATTAACACTCTTAATCACTTACACGCATACGTTTCAACTATATTAATTTAAATTAGCGGTTTAAGGGTTATTGAGCGGCACCTGGGTGACTCAGTTGGTTACACATCTGTTTTGGCTTAGGTCATGATCCCTGGGTCCTGGGATCAAGTCCCCCCATGAGGCTCCCTGCTCAGCAAGAGGTCTGCTTCTCTCCCTGCTTCTCCTCCCCCTGGCTTGTGCGTGTGCGCGCTCTTTCTCTCTCTCTCAAAGAAATAAAATCTTAAAAAAATAAAAATAAAAATAAAAATAATCTAGGGGCACCTGGGTGACTCAGTAGTTGAATGCTGGTCTCTTGGTTTTTGGCGCAGGTCATGATCTCAGGCTCTGGGAATCAAGCCAAGCGCTGAGTCGGACTCTGAGCTCAGTGCAGAATCTGATTCCCCTCTCCTTTTCCCTCTGCCCCTCTGTCTGCTTGTGTGTATGTGCTCTCTTTCTCTCTCTTTCAAATAAATAAATCTTTAAAGGAATTTAAAAAATAAAAGTTATTGAAGACACTCTTTTTTTGGTAAATGGATTTATGTAAATACAATTAATATATAGGGGGATTATATATATATTTTATTTGTGTGTGTGTGTGTGTATGGGGATTTTATATATATTTTAATTTCCCAAGAATTAAAAATACATGTATTGAGCTGATGCTAAGTTGATACTGATCTATATCTCAAGCTGAGATTCTATTCTAAATATGGCAACATTGGGCTATTCAGGACCCATGATGGCACAGGAGAAGAAGGTAAAAGTCTTTCTTTTTGGAGGGAAAGACCTCCAGCTAATTTTTTACAGATCCTTCTTGAGGCTCTGAGACTCAGGCATTTTCTCTGAGACTCAAGGCATTTTTCCAAGGCTCTGGAGAAGACCCGAAGTCAGCACGGAGGTTTTTGCCTCATTGTTGACAGGAATCTTGCCAGAAAATACTTGCCTGCTCTAAGACACCAGGTTCTTCTAGGAGTTTGACTCAGACACTAAATAGACAACTGAGCATTCTTTCTCTTATACCCTGGTGTTCTGGACATGCCGTTCCTTCTCTTTGGAATGTTCCATTTCCTCTCAATCAGGTGAATTTTTACTCGTCTTTTAAAATTGAGTCCAACTTCATGTCCTCTGATGCCAACCCTGACTTTCCTACTCAAAACTATTGCATGCTTGTTGAAAATTTGCCCCCTCTCTAGAAATAGTCCTTGCTTATAAATTTGGGTGTATATATTTCCGTAATTTTTCCCTCTGTGTATCTGACACATTCTTTTTATACAAGTGGGATCATTTACATTTCTTGGAATGAAAATTGCTTTTCTCACTTAACAGTAAATTGTGTTTCTTATAATTAAGCAATAAATTATGTTTCTTAAATTCCACATTCATTTACTTTAGTGTATATATACATAAATATGTCATCCTTTTTCCCATTTGGATCTACTATTCTATTGGTAAACATTTAGGTGGGCTCTAATGTTTTGCTCTAGTGAACAGCTATGTACCTGTCTTTAAGACTTGTGGGAGCCTTTTGGAAGGACAGAATTCCAGAAGTACAGTGGAGTGGGCCAGGAGGATTGTATCCTAAACATTTAGTTCCAAATGTGTCCTCCTTAGACATACATTCAGGGCCTCAGTAGTGGGATCTCTGTCTATCTTTTGAACCATATCTTCCATCACTCACCTTCCTAACTACTCAATTCAGATGAAGTGGTTGATTTTTCTCCATGCCCTCAATGCATTTGGGCATTCCTGTCTCAGAATTCTTGACCACATACTTCCTTTAGTCTTGACAAGTTGTCTTCATTTTTCTCCACCCGTCCAAATCCTTAAAGATTCATCCAAGTCCTTCCTTGGTAGGAAACCTAAATCTGCTCCAGGGGCCCATGTGGTCCTTCTCTTCTCAACTGGGGGGGACACTCACTTCTTTCATCTCTAATCAAGTCAGTCTTCAATCTACTAGCATTGTTGTCTGGAGCTATTTTTCATCTCTTCCCTGGTTTTGTGTCTTTGCCTATACTTAATGTTTTATCTTCCCCAAATACAATGTAAGTTCTGGAAGGAAGGAACATGTCCTGTCCCAGGTTTGCATTCACAAAACCGTCAGTAAGTGTCTTCCCCTTGCTTGAGTGAATTGACATTCTGTTTCTCTGGAATCTGAGAGCCAGACCTGATATAATGAGCCCTGGGTGTTCTATACAACTGATGAATCAGTGACCTCTACCTCTGTAACTAATAATATACTTACTGTATGTTAATTAGTTGAATTTAAATGTAAAGTGAAAAAGGAAGAGAGGCCATTAGTTTTATTGTTGTTTTTGTTTTTAAATTCCAGTATAGTTCCACTGTGTATAATAAGTGATTCAGCACTTCCATACAACACCCAGTGCTCATCACAAGTACCCTCCTTCATCCCCATCACCTGTTAACCTGTCCCCCACCCACCTCCCCTCTGGTAACCATTGGTTTGTTCTCTATAGTCAAGAGTCTGTTTCTTGGCTTGCCTTCCTTCCTTCCTTCCTTCTTCCTTTCTGTCCCTTTCTTTTTCTTTTCTTTTCTTTCCTTCCCTTTTCTTTCTTTTCCATTTGTTTTGTTTCTTAAATTCCACATATGAGTGAAATCCTGTGGTATTTCATTCTTTTTGATAACTGAGTAATATTCCACTGTGTGTGGATACACATCTTCTTTATCCATTCGTCTACTGATGGACACTTGGGCAGCTTCCATCGTTTGGCTATTGTAAATAATGCTGCTACAAACATAGGTGTGCATGAATCCCTTTGAATAAGTGTTTTTGTTACCCTGCAGAGTGATTACTGGATCATAAGGGAGTTCTATTTTTTACTTTTTGAGTTGTTTTCCACAGTGGCTGCCCCAGTTTTCATTCCCACCAACAGGGCAAAAGAGTTCCTTTTTCTCCACATCCTCACCAACACCTGTTTTTTCTTGTGTTGTTGATTTTAGCCATTCTGAACAGGTGTGAGGGGACATCTCATTGCGGTTTTGATTAGTATTTCCCTGCTGATGAGTAATGTTGAGCATCTTTGCATGTATCTGTTGGCCACCTAGATGTCTTCGGAGAAATGTCTGTTCTTGTCTTCTGCCCATTTTTAAATTGGATTATTGGGGTTTTTAAAAAGATTTTATTTATTTGAGAGATAACATAAGCTGGGGAGGAGCAGAGGGAGAGGAACAAGCAGACTCCTAGCTGAGCAGGGAGCCCAGCTTGGGGCTCGATCCCAGGACCCCAAGATCATGACCTGAGCCAAAAGCAGTTGCTTCACCAACTGAGCCACCCAGGAGCCCCAGATTATTTGTTTCTGGAGTGTCTAGGCTCTTGTCCTATGAACTGTGAGATGTAACATTTTCCTTCTTTTCTTCTAGCCATACTTCCCATTGCCTCCAGCTGTTGCACTGAGGTTTCACATCATATCTCGCGAAGGCTTCTGGAGAGGGTGAATCTGTGTCGCATCCAGAGAGCTGATGGGGACTGTGACTTGGCCGCTGTCATGTGAGTGCTCTTCAGCCAGGAGGGCTAAACCTGGGGTTCGTTTCTTGGCCCATGAGCGGTAGGTTGGCAAGGCTTTGCCTGATATGCAACATAAAAAGAATCACTTAGACGAGGGAGAGGACAGTAAATATTCCACCATTCTTGCCTCAGGCTCCCCGGGGTGAGCACAGTCTCCCAGGACTGATGTGTCCAGAGCCCCAGCCTCGCCTCCGCGGTCCCCACTGCTGTGCTGTAATTCAGGATCAGTACTTTCAGTTATTGGACGGTGTGTGTGACTTTCCAAAACAAAACTAGGGACATTCTGAGTGAAAAAGCAAAACAGAAGGAAGGTGTCTCTGTTCTATTTTATGGCTTTACCTGTAGCTCTTTCCAGGCAAGTTTATGGGTTGCTGTCATTTTTTACTCCCGTAATTCATCAAGAATATATACAAGGTTCAAACAGAAATAGATGTCTGTATCTGTCACATGCAATCAAACCCAAATGCCCATCTTCACTCTTGATTCTGGGCTGTTGTCTTCTGGTGAACCTTTTCCAAGCTTACCTCTGGCTCGGTTATCAAACACTTTCGATTTCTGGAGCACCTGGGTGGCACAGTTGGTTGAGCATCTGCCTTTGACTCAGATCGTGATCCTGGGGGTCCTGGGACCAAGTCCCACACTGGGCTCCCTGCTCAGCAGGGAGTCTACTTCTCCCTCTGCCTCTCCCCCAGCTCATGCTCTCTCTCAAATAAACAAAACCTTTAAAGAAAAAAAACCTTTAGATTTCTGTGTTCTTCATGTCCCCATAGAAACTTTAAAATCTGAAATTCATTGGTACGTAGCAAATCTGGATTCTGACAACAATGCTGTGAGGAAAGGCATAAATTATCTCCATGTCACACAAGATAAAGCTGTGCCCAATGAGTATATAGTTAATCTGGTGACGCACAGCTAGAGAGTGGCAGAGATGGGCTGTGAACCAGGTCTTGTTCAGAGCTCCATATACTTCAGAGATCTCTCAGAAGTGATGATGGGACCCACCATAAAACGCTCTCCCCAAACTTCATTGTATCTGGCACCTTCAGATCATGGGGACAGTGTATCTGGCATCTCCCTGGTGTGCTGGTTTTAATGCCACTGGGGAGATGCTAATGAGCCCCTGGGTATCCCCTTCTTGGGGCTACAGATAAGCCCAGTGCTTATGCCTGAGTTCCCGAGTCACTGAGAAGCCTCTTTATTTATTCAGTGAGTTCAACAAATAGTTATTGATTAACGTTTCTGTACCAAGCACCGTTCTATCCTTGACTTGCGCTGGGGGATGAAGCGGTAACCTAAGGGATTCTGCCCTCCTAGAGTCTCCAGGACTGTGTTCACTGAGTCTTGCAGACCGTTCTCTGAGATCTAAGATATATTTTGTTCCCTCTCAGAGGAATCCAGCTATCACCCAACTTTGAGAAACACGGCTCCAAGACAAGATTCTTAAAATTTCAGAGGAAGAGTTTGTAAGATGTTCATTGATAGAGTTGCTTCAGGTCGGGGCTGTGAACTCTGCTTAACTGAATGTCAGTGGAGCGTTTCTCCACTGGGTGTCTGCTCAGGTTCTTGCTGGCCTTTGGGAATGATAGGAGCTTCAACTCCTTTTTGTTTCCTCCTCCTCTAAGCACTACCGCTGGGTGCTCTCCTCTAGCAGCCATTGGCAAACCAACCAGCTTCCCTTTGGGAGACTTCTCAGCGTAATACACTCAGAGAATGCATTGTCCTCCTCTCAAGAAGCCTTACTTCTTTCAAATTAACATTCCACCTGCTGGCTTTATTATGCCTAAGTTCACTGAGGTCTTCCCCAGGTTTTCCCTTCATTCCAAGAGTCCCCACATTAGCGAATGATTCCTCTTGGGTCATCTGGAAAAAATGGCAACCTACTCTGTATCCTTCTGGTTTTTTTCCCCAGTAACAGGCAGGGGCTTTGTTTTATCCTGATACCGAATGTCTGTGGAGAGCCAGCAGCATCGTGACATTTAGTAAGAGCGGGATGGCACCTGGGGGCAAATTAAAAGTCACAGTATCTTTTGTAACAAGAAATTCTTCCAGTTCCTAGAAATTGTGGGTGCTGCTTTATGGTTTTCTCACCCCAAGGTGAAAGAAAATTTAAAACATGAAAACATTTGAGAAGGGGTTTGAATCCATAGTATATTAAAATGTTACCAAACACCTAGAATATTTTAGATGACTGTTTTGGTAAAAACAAAACCAGACTGTTTTTATTTTGAACAATTTTCACTTCATGTCTATAACTAATTACAGAATTCCTACTCTGAACAAGGGCTTTTTTCAAGACAATTCCAGACTATTCCTCCTTCAAGGAGCATCACACCCCGGGACAAGGAGGTTTGAAACAAAAAGTCATACAAAAGACAGCATAAGCTAAGTCCCAGAGGAGAGGTCATGCTGAGAGCCTCAAAGGGAAAACAGGGCATTTAGCTGAGACAATCTAGGAAAACTGCGTGGAGGAGAGATGTATGAGATGGGCTGTGAGGTGTGAGTTGGGTTTGTTGGGCGAAGCTCTGGGTCAGGAAATACCATTATTTTCCCTTGGTTTCTCTCCTTTCCCTCATTCCTTCCCTCCTCCCTCCCACTTTTTTTTTTTTTTAAGATTTTATTTATTTATTTGACAGAGAGTGAGGGAGCACAAGCAGGGGGGGCAGGCAGAGGCAGAGGGAGAGGGAGAAGCAGGCTCCACAGGGTCCCAAGCAGGGACCCTGACTTGGGGCTCAGCCCAGGACCCCGAGATCATGACCTGAGCTGAAGGCAGATGCTTAACTGACTGAGCCACCCAGGCGCCGTTCCTCCTCCTTCTCATGCTGTGTCTGAGGAACCTCCGGCCACGGGGAAGTGAGGATTCAACCTCGTGGGCTCCGCGGCTTAAGAATTCCAGTCTCGTGTCTCTCATTGGGAATTGTGTCTGAGTCACTAAGTTTTTACTTGGTCTTTCCTTCAGTGACTTTGTTTATCTTCCCTCCATGGCAGCCTTCACGTCAGGCGCAGAAGAATCTGTGTCAGCCCGCACAGTCCTGTTATTAAGCAGTGGTTAAAAGAACAAGCAGCCAAGAAAAACGCCAAAGGCAACATCTGCCACAAGAAGAAACACGCTGGCCAGAGGAAAAGTAAAGGAGCCCATCAGGGGAAACCAGAAATCCACGGCCATAAAACTCCTTATTAAGGCGTTTGCAGATGAACCTACACAGACAGTTCCTCAACTGGACTTGGCCATGGTTGCTTATAAATTTCTCTCGTGAAAGTTCCTTATTGGGAGTCAACAGGGCAAAACAAACTATACGTTTTAAAGGAACAATTATGCAGGATGCAAACGTAGCCAATAATATGCTCATCTGAAAATGAAATGAAAAGATAGTACTTCTCTTTATATCCTATTTTAAGAGCAGCATACAGATCTAATCTCTCCAACTTTTTCATAATGAAGGTTTGCAAACCTACAGAGAAGTTGAAAGATTTTTGACAATGAACACTTATGTACCTTTCACATAGATTAATGATTGTTAACATTTTGCCACATTTATTTTCTCTCTTTGAGTGCATGTGTGTATAAAACATTTTATATATAAATACATTTTTTTGCTAAACCATTTGACAATAAGTTGCAGATGTTGTGATAATTTTTTTTATGTTACAACTCAACATTCCCCAAGAATAAAGACCTTTTGTATATAATCACACTATCGGTTTTATAAATAAACACATATATACAAAATATATATATATTTTACATTTAATTTTTCCCCAACTATTTCCAGAGTATAATTTTTGTATAGTTTTTTAATCAATCAAGGTTCACATACTACAATTAATTGTTACATTACATTAGCAACTTTTATTCTAAGAAAATCTCCTGCTTTTTTTCTTTTCTTTCTTCCCACAGCACAGACTTTTTATAAAAAGAGAGTCTGGGGCAGAATCTGTCCCACATTCTGGATTTGCCTGTTTCCTAATGACTGCTTTCAGGTGGAGCAGTTTTGATAAGAAAGCTATGTGAATTTGTGTATTTCTTACTGTATTACTTAGAGTTTGTAAACACTGGTGTCTATTTTCTGCATAGAAAAGTCTTAGCTGTATATCACTTTATTTTTTTTCTTTTTTATTTCTTTTCAGTGTTCCAGAATTCATTGTGCATATCATTTTAATATCACGTCTAGTTTGAGTAACTACCGTTGCTGGATCAAGAAACTCTGATGCTAGGGAAAAAAAAAAGTCTGCTTTGCTCAGGGAGCCCTCTGGCCCCAACAGTGAGTTCTTAGTGTACGAGGGAGGGATCCAGAGTTGGATGCCGTGTGGGATGAGCTTACACTCTCCTAACAAGGACCTTACATTCTTAACTCCTGGCCCATCTTTCCCACACCTTGTGGGTGGATCCTGTTGTGTGGCTTGTCTTTTGGCCTCCTTGTGGTCCACAGAAGCTTCCAGATGCAGAGTAAGACCTAAGGTCACATGGAAGAGCTAAGCCTCCAGTAGGTTAAAATATCATTGAATGGCCTTTATTTAGTCCCCCTCATGGACAGTAAGTTAGCATGTGATTTTTTTAAAAGTGATTTTTTAAAAAGATTTTATTTATGTATTTGACAGAAATCACATGTAGGCAGAGAGGCAGACTGGGGGGGAGGGGCGGGAAGCAGGCTCCCCGCTGAGCAGAGAGACCGATGCAGGGCTCGATGTGGGGCTCCATCCCAGGACCCTGGGATCATGACCTGAGCGGAAGGCAGAGGCTTTAACCTACTGAGCCACCCAGGCGCCCCAGCATGTGATTTTTTATTCTCATCAACAGTCCTGTGAACTTTGTGCTGATATTTCTACTTTATGGATGAGGAAATCTGAAGCTCATAGAGGTAAGATGACCTGCCCATGAAGTGGCAAAGACAAGCTTTGTATCCAGGTCCCCAGACCTTTCCCAGTTCTGGCAGCCCTAGCTCTGGGCCTAAAAGGTGTGCCCGTGGAGCTGGGGCAGAGGGAGAGGAGTTCAGATCAAGATCTCTGCACCTGGTGCATCATGAAGGGCTAGGGGATGCCCGCCAAAGGTTCTAGGTTCTACGGAAGGCTGGCTAGTACTGAAACCTGCGGCTGCTGGCATTCAGGCACTGACAGTGACAACAGCCACCACAACAGAGAGTGAAACAGGCCCCAACCTGACTTGACATTTGAGTTTTACACTTGAGTTTCACACTCCTAGGCAGTGGAGGAAATTACACTCTATTTGTAACCTTTATTTTGCAAAATCTCTCTCACCATGTTTTTCTTTTCAACATAAAGACATATTTTATTAAAAAAAAAATACAGCATTCTTCCATTCAAGCCATCATGCATTTTAATATAATTCAGGCGATCCTAACAAAAATGGTTCCTAGATGTCTTGCCCTGTAAGAACATGCCAGAGTCTGGGGAACTTATAAACAACAAATATTCGTTCCTCATGTTTCTGGAGGCTGGGAATCCTGGATGATGGCATCAGCTGATTCCTCCATGTCTGGGGAAAGTCCTATTGCAGGGTTGCGGACTGCTGACTTCTCCCTGTGTCCTTACGAGGTGGAAATGATAGAGGCAGGGGTGGGGGGAGGTGCCTGTCTGGACTTTAATCAGGCATGATTCCTGAGGGTTCCAGCCTCAGGACCTAAGCACCTCCCAAAGGCCCCACTTACTAATACCATACCCTTCGGGGGGGTTAGATTTCAACACATGGGTTTTAGTGTTCAGACTAGAACACTAAGTATTCCTTCTTAATCTTGCAAATTAAGACAAATGACAAGGTTTCAAAATGACAGGTTTCAAAACCTGGAGAAAGCAGCATTAAATTAAAAAAAATAGAGTAATTTGAAAACAAATCACAGATTTTTAAATAAGCCATAATAATTATGTTAATTATAAGTTAATAATATAATAGTATAATAATAATAATTAACATGACTGAGAAGATAAAATAAAAACATTGGTTAAGAGATAAAATCTCCAGTTATAAAATAAGAAAGGTATGGAGATGGAAAGTACAGCATAGGGAATATAGTCAAGAAAAAATTTTTAAAAATCGGTCTCTAAGACTCTATACCTAGAACTTGGATTATTTTAAATTTTGTCTCTGTTTCTAAGGAAGACCCATAATCCTACAGAATTTTGGGGGCAACCTAAAAAGACAGTAGGTTTCTATACTATACTTTTAAAATGCAATTTTTCTGCAATGTGAGTAAGTGGAACTCTGTATGAGGACCATGTACCTGGGCAAGCAGCCTCTTTTTTTTTTTTAAGATTTTATTTATTTATCAAAGAGAGAGAGGGAGAGAGAGCGAGCACAGGCAGACAGAATGGCAGGCAGAGACAGAGGGAGAAGCAGGCTCCCTGCCGAGCAAGGAGCCCGATGTGGGAGTCGATCCCAGGACGCTGGGATCATGACCTGAGCCGAAGGCAGCTGCTTAACCAGCTGAGCCACCCAGGTGTCCCACAAGCAGCCTCTTTTTTAAAAATCATATTTTATAGGCTATCACTCTTACTAAAACATTATTTTTTCACCAGTACTGTTACCTTTTCCTATACAAATGGATCACCTGGGTTTTTTTAAGGCTGTATTTTTATAAAGTAACAAGTGCTTAGTAAAAAAATCAAAAAATCAAAAGTGCAGCCGAATTTGTCATTAAAAACATTCTCTCACTGTATCCTCCCTATTCCCAGACCTACTTCTTGGATACAACCCTTTTAAATCTCTTTAAAGGTTTTATTTCTGGTGTTACAGGGGAAGGAAAGTGTTCCTCAGGCCTCTTAGGGTCCCTAAATGGGTTTGAAAATTTAAGTTGACAATGGCACAAACAGAGGAAAAATATATACATTTATTTAATCTAAGTTTTCATCTCATATCAGATGGATTTATGACCTGCTTCAACGAGAAAGATGGGGAGAAGGTCAGAGTGACCTTCTTGCTTGTCCCATTTTCTCAAAGTCCTTCGGCTTAAAATAGTCAATATTTCAACATGCCGTATTTGGGGGTAACCCATCAATGGTTACCTCCACCATTTTAAACGAAATGCTGAAAGTATTTTTTATTTCTTTATCAATTTTAGACAATGTCTACTCTCTCCTTACTCCTCCCAATTTCCCTTTCCTTCTTTCCCTCCCCATCTTGAGTTTTATGACTATTCTTTTTCTTTATCTTTGTAACTTTGAATAATACATCCACCATATACCATCCATTAGCCTATGTGGCTGAGGGTGATAAGGATAATTCTGTAGAGGAGGGGAAGAGGGAAGGGCAGGGGGAGTTGGAGGGGAAGGAGGAGGAGAATTTTCCTTGATGCTTTCTTTAGGATGGGGTTTCTCAACCCTGGCACTACTGACATCTTGGGCTAGATACTTATTTTGGGGACTCTCTTACATCTTACACCTATAATGGTAGGTGGATGAGCAGTTCTCCAGATGTTACCAAATGTTCCCTAGGAGAGGAGAGCAAAAATCAGTCTCTACCCCAGTTCAGAATCGCTGGTCTAGAATCTCAGATTGATTCAAAAACTGAAAACCAACATAACTGGAAGAATTCTAAAGTTGACTGCCTACACACACACACACACACACACACACACACAGCACACCAGTTTCCTACCCGGTGGACACATGCCTTCTACCTACCTTCTACCTACCAAACACTAATCTACGTGTTGCAGGGAAGGTATCTTTCAGATGTAATTAAGATCACAGATCAGGTGACTTTAAGAGAGGGAGATTATCTGCATGGGTGTGACTTAATCACAGGAGCTTGCTAAGTCTGGGTCTAGAGGTGGGAAACAGGGCAATGGAGAGAAATTCAAAACATAAGGATTCTACATGCCATTGCTGACTTTGAAGATGGGAGGGGGCAAGTGAAGGGGTTCATGAGAGCCCCCCATCCCCTGCTGCCCCCACTCCCAATGTGCCATGTTGGCATGTGGATTTTTTGAACTGAAAGCACTTGAAACCCTGAGGGCTCAAGAGAAATTTTCACCCCTCCCTTAATGTCATAGAAAGAATCTAAACTGGGGGGGGGGGGTCTTTCCCAAAAGAAGTGTTATTAACAGCGAGAGAAATTTTATCCGAGTGACCCATCTGTATGGTAGGGAAAATGGCTTAATTCCCAAACCTTGCTCTTCTTATCACCCTGTGAAATGCATTCCTCTCTTTTGAAACCCCAGACACCTAACCCCTTCTCCTTAGTTCAGAATGACATATATACCTCATTTTGCCTGTCTTTCGAATTTCCATGTCTATGTGGATTCCCCTTATATACGCTTAATAAATTTTGATCTTCTCCTGCTAATCTGTCTCATGTCTATTTGATTCTTAGCCCAGCTAGAATGACCTTTGAGGGGACAGGAATTCTTTTTTTTTTTTTTTTTAAGATTTTATTTATTTGACACACAGAGAGAGAAATCACAAGTAGTCAGAGAGGCAGGCAGAGAGAGAGGGGGAAGCAGGCTCTCCGATGAGCAGAGAGCCCAATGCAGGACTCGATTCCAGCACCCTGAGATCATGACCTGAGCTGAAGGCAGAGGCCCAACCCACTGAGCCACCCAGGCACCCAGGGGACAGAAATTCTTGCTCCCCAATCCAAGTCAGATGAGAGCAGCCTCCAGCTGACAGTTAGTTACCAAGGAAACGCAGACCTCAGTCCTACACCCACAAGGAACCGAGTTTAACCAGGAACAAGGATGTGCTTGAAGCAGATTCTGTCACGGAGACTGGGAATGCAGCCCAGCCAATACCTCGGTTTCAGCCTGTGAGACCCTAAGCAGAGAACCCAGTCATGCCATGTCTGGTCTTCTGACTTACAGACTGTAAGCAAATGAGTAGGTGTTGTTTGAAGTAGTTAAGTATGTGATACTTACACAGCATTAGAAAATGAACGTAATCACTAAATAGCATTCGAACCATCCTGACTATGTAAGTTTTGTTCTCTGCAGGGCCATATGGTGCGTTAGAGTGTAATACCCTTCTCTAACAATGAGTTGTGTATATAATTCACTATTCAGGCAACTGGAGTCTGATGAAATACAACTACTTTCTCTATTATTCTTTATTGTATAATATTTCTATATTATTCTATATTATATCTAAAAGATATCTTACTTCTTTCCTGGGATGGCCAGGCTTCCAGATTATTTATATCTGCTCTTCTTGTTTTTGTCACTCACTCACTGGAGATATCAGGGTTCCTCCTCCTAATTGCAGAGAATTCTGCATCTGTGCATTAGAAACTGTTCAAAGTTTTAAGTTTTTCAAATAAGAGGATACCTATTGGTTCCTTTGCTGGAGAGAGCAGTGCCCTTCAATAATGCAAAATGTCTTCAATAGGTCTATCTCCAAATACCTAAAATTTGGCAATGGTCTTTCTATCAGCAGAGGCCCTACTTTTCTCTTTCTGAGATAAAAGTCTGCCTCTGTGTACTGGTCAGCCTGAGGTGGTGGATAAGTTTTTTATTTACCCCTTTTGATGGGAAGACTACTGTAGCTTTAAATCTAATCTAAGTTGAAAAGGATCTTCCATTTTGTAGAAACATGGGTTTTAGGTAGCACCATTAAACGTCCACTAAGTATTCCCATCCAAACTGGGTTGGCTAGAATACAATCTAGAATGCTTCCACTCACCACACCAGGAAGCTTGACCATCACATGTGGGAAAGTGGGTAAAGATGACCTAAAACTGGTTGAGAGCTGGATTTTTATATTATCATAGAACAAATACTACTATGGCATATATTCCACAATTTATATAACCATTTTGATGCTCTTTTGACAACCATAACACTTTTTTAAAAGATTTTGTTTTATTTTAAGTAATCTCTATACCCAGCATGGGACTCCAACTCCAGCCAGGTACCCCGATAATAACATTTTTAAAAACACGTGTTTTTTAACGTGTTAAAAACACATTAAAACCTGGGGTTCATCACATTCTACCCTAAATGCTGTGATTATACTCTTTCTCATAAATCGCTGACAGATAATTTGGTTAATTGGCAGATTGTAGCTTTTCCATCTTGTTGCCATTCTACCTCTGCATAAATCACAGAATGAGTAAATATCTTCTTCCTTCATCCAGGATTTAGCACTTAGTAGGCACTTAGTAAACATTTACCAATAAAATTTACATAGGCAAGTGACCTCTCATGTGGTCAGTTATGATGAAAACAAGACACCATAGAACATTCATGCCTCCTGTAACCAGCCTGTACTGAAGAGTGAGAAGGGTACTAACAGTTAAATTCCACCAAGACCTGGCCTGGGAAAGTACATTAAACAAGCCCAGTGGGACAGGGCTCCAATGTTCTCAAGTTTCCTTCCTTCCTTCCTTCCTTCCTTTCTTTCTCTTTCTTCCTGGACCTACCAGAAGGGGTTAAATTAAAAAGATGAAAATATCAAGTGTTGACAAGGATGTGGAGCAATGAGAACTCTTCTATGCACTGAAGGGGGTATAATTAATAAAATCACTTGGGAAAGCTGTCTAGAAGTATCTAATAAAATTATATACCTATGCTATGTCCCCAAATACTACACTTTAGTAATATAAGTAATATCCAGTTTAGTGACTATGTTCACCAAAACACATGTAAAAGAATGCTCACAGAGTGCTGGGTGGCTCAGTCAGTTAACCGTCTGCCCTTGGCTCAGGTCATGTTCCCAGGTTCCTGGGATCGAGTCCCACATCAGGCTCCCTGCTCAGCGTGGAGTCTGCTTCTCCCTTTGTCCCCCCCCCCACTTGTGTACTCTTTCTCTCTCTGTCTCACTCACAAAAATAAGTAAATAAAATCTTTAAAAAAAAAAAAAGAATGTTCACAGCAACCAGAAAATGGGAAACTACCTAAGTGTCCATCAACAACAGGAGGATAGATTTAGAACGTTACATTCATAAAATGAAATACTATCTATCAATGAGAAGGACAATCTATAACTTTTTTTAATTAAAAAAATTTTATTAACATACAATGTATTATTTGCTTCAGGGGTACAGGTCTGTGAAACATCAGTCTTACACAATTCACAGTACTCACCATAGCGCATACCCTCCCCAATGTCCAACACCCAGTCACCCTATCCCTCTCCCCTCGCCCCCCAGCAACTCTCAGTTTGTTTCCTGAGATTGAGTCTCTTAATGGTTTGTCTCCCTCCCCAGAAGCATCTTGTTTCATTTTTCCCTCCCTTCTCCCCACAATCCTCACCCCACCCTCCCCACAACACTGCCTCTCAAATTCCTCCTACCAGAGAGCTCATATGATAATTGTCTTTCTCTGGTTGACTTATTTCACTTAGTGTAATACCCTCTAGTTCTATTCACATCATTGTACATGGCAAGATTTCTTTTTCTTTTTCTTTTTTTTTTGACAATCTATAATTCATGCAACAATATGGATGCATCTCACAAGCATATTCATGAAGAAACGGGACTCAACCCAAATGAATCAGTATCACAAACACTGGCAAGCAGCAGGCTGGCAGGTTCAGCTTTTTGCTTAACTTCAATTCACTCCATTGTCAGTTTTGGTTAGTGATTTGAAGATCTGTATGGGAGACATCAAAAATGCCAATTTCTAGACTTTATGGGTTAACAGACAGGAAATCAAAATTTCATAAAGAAAACATGCAATGTCATAAATATATAAAATATTTTGTATTTATATATAACTTCCTACGTCATACACATACACACACCCAGACATTTTGCTTCCATGGAAAATTACTGTCTGTTCTTTCTTCCCTTCCCTCCCCAACCCCAAGGCATCACTTTGTTCTGTTTTGTTCTAATTAAAAAATAATCACACTTGTGGCACCTGGGTGGCTCAGTGGGTTAAGCCTCTGCCTTTGGCTCAGGTCATGATCCCAGGGTCCTGGGATCAAGCCCCACATCAGGCTCTGCTCAGCAGGGAGCTGCTTCCCTTTTTCTCTGCCTACCTCTGCCTACTTGTGATCTCTCTCTGTCAAATAAATAAGTAAAATCTTAAAAAAAAAAATCACACTTGATCTTGTTTATGGAATCTAAAAAACCCTGAACTTGTATATTCAGAGAACAGACGGGTGGTTGCCAGAGGCAGGGGGTGAGGGATAAGTGAAATGGGTGAAGGGAGACAAAGGTATGAAATTCTAGTTATGAAATAGATAAGTCATGGTGATATGACATACAGCATGATTACTATAGTTAATACCATATTGTACATTTGAAAGTTGCTAAGAAAGCAGATCTTGGGATGCCTGGGTGGCTCCGTCAGTTACAAGGCTGCCTTCCGCTCAGGTCATGATCCCAGAATCCTGGGATCGAGTCCCACATCGGGCTCCTTGCTCAGCGGGGAGCCTGCTTCTCCCTCTGCCTCTGCTGCCACTCTGCCTGCTTGTGCTCTCTCTCTCTCTCTGACAAATACACAAATAAAATCTTTAAAAATAAAAAAAGGAAAGGAAAATAGCCTTAAAAAAAAAAAAAAAAGCAGATCTTAACGATTCTCATCACAAGAGAAAAAATCCTAACACATGCGGTGGTGGATATTAACTAAATGTAATGTGATCATTTTGCAATATACACATCTATCAAATTATTATCTTGTACACCTGAAACTCATGCAACATTATATGTCGATTATATCTCAGTTGAAAATAAACTCAACGTTTATTAGCAAATACAGGCTATAAGTAAGAATTCTCTGGAGAATGCAGTGCTATTACGGTTTCAATGATCTCAGCCTTTTTTTTTCTAGGCAGAAACAGGAAGTCACCATGCAGTGGTGATTCGCTGCTCTCACTTGTTCTGTGAAGGGCTTCCCAAGTGGATTCCATTTGCCACATAGATATAAGATCAGTGGGTGAGGGCAAAGGGCACAGTAAGATCTCGCGTTCTCCCTTTATGGCTTAGCAGCGGTTTCTTCCACTGATGGAAGCAACATTCTGGGGAAGAAGTGATGAAGTTCTAGAACCTAGGTGAGGTTCAGTGGGCTGAGGTCCGGAGCCGATGACCGAGAAAGAATTCTTGAGACATCTTTGGTGCAAAATGGTGGTTTATTAAAGCACGGGGACAGGACCCGTGGGCAGGAAGAGCTGCTGCCCCGGGTTTTGAGGGATGGCAGGTTATATACCTTGCCGTTGGGCGGGTGTGAAGGGAAGGGAGATTCTTGGTGGGGTGTTAGGATCCTGCTATCATTTACATTCCCTTCTACCTCAGCCTCCTCCAGTTTATGGTGGGGAGGGAGACATTAGGGCTTCAGAACCTGAGAGTTATTTGCCTCTGGAAATTTGTGCTATTGATAAGGTAACCTCCCTGTTTGTAGATCTCTAGGACATCTGTAGAGCAAGGGAGATTCCTGTCCTGCAGGATTGTGATCTCTGCAAGTTAACTATTTATCGTTTCATGGCAGTCAGGGGTTCCTGTGCTACACATATTACGGAGGGGAGCGGGTGGAGAGGGGGTACAAGGTGCCAGCTTTTGCTCTGTCCTCAGTCAGCCTCCTTCATGCTCCCTCATCAGAAGCATGCGATGGGCCCAAGGAGGTCAGAGCATGTGAGGAAAAGGATTCACGTTCTCACCTGAACTGCCGAAACGGGAGTTCAGCAAATCTCTCAGAGTGACCTGCCCAAACCCACTGGCAGGCACGGCGCCAACTGTTACTAAAAAAAAACAAAAACAAAAACAAAAAAGCCTCAGCTGAAGGACAGGATTCTTCCCCACTGATGACTCAGGCTTGATAACAGAGCCTCGGTGTCTGGGCAGGGAGGTGGATTCTTTCTACCTCCATGTGTGGTTGCGAGCTCCAGCTCTCAAGACCCCGCCGCTCCAGTTGGAGCGTCTGAGCCTGGTTGTGACCCAGGAGAGCCGTCACTGTGGAACCAAGCAAAGCACAGAGCATTTCCGGAAGCTGCCCTCTGCGTCTGGGCCAGTCATCCTTCGGACTCCGCAGTACTGGGAAAGGTTCGTGAGGACAGAAGCCATGTCTAGCGTGTCCCCAGCTACACTGCTGGTGCTTAGCCAGTGTCTGGTACTCAGACAGTCCTCCGTGGATACTCGACCCATCAAGTTGCTAATAAAGGCTACAGGCTCTGGGATGCAGTAATAACATGTGGGAGCCAGTGCAGCAGCTGTGCTGGGAGACTGCGATCTCTCTATCTGGTCTTTGGGAAGCAGGAATGCTCTGCTTTGCACTGACTTCTCAGACTGTTCAGATGGAAGAGAGACAGAGAGAGGTCTTGAGAAGGAAATACTCTCGTTGTGATGAATAAAGGTAAATTAACTTGCAATCCATTGATTGGAAAAATAAAAGAAATCTGACTGTATTTACATTCTAAGCCGGTGGAGCCAGTCTCACTGGTTGCATAAGATAGCATTTCAGATATTAGAATCCTGTGGCTCTCAGACCTTCTGATTCCCTGAGAGGACATGCCCAAACAAGGCTTGTTTCAACTGGGTTTGCCCTTCACACAGCCACACTAATTTCCTTACCTTAGAAATAACTCCTCATTCCAAAATGGGCTCAAGTTACTCTATAGGGGTAAAAATATTTATCCCAGCATGTCTAGCTCCCCAAACCAAATCCCCAAATCAGGCCAATTTTCCCATATTTTAGGCTGAGAAATCAGAGGCCATGAAGACACAGCAAATATACTGTCTGGGACTAATATACTCACAATAACCATTATGTACATTGTTCCAATAAAATGCAAGTTGTAATAGTCTTGCATGAGTTTTTATGGAGTTAAAAATTCCTGTTTATAACATGCACATGGAACTTACAAACTGTATGTGATTCTGTCTTTTGTCAACTAAACCTTCCTGAAATACTATGAAATACTTAAAAACGATGTCAGTATTCAATTTATTACTGTAAGTTGAATTAAATTTTAAAAGGAGTATTATTTTTTTAATAGCTAATGTTGATCTTTGATTTCCTTTTTTTTTTTTTTTTTTGTGGTGCATTATATGGTAGAGACAGTGCTGGATTGTTTTGATCAGACCTTGCTTGCAGTCCTTCTCCAGAATGTTGGATTGTTTATCTGTAAGGGGAGATAGGAAAACCTAGCTCAAAAAGATGGTGCAGCCAGAGAAGGAGATGTGACTCCCGAAGGAAGAATGGCCTGTCTCTGAGAAGAATGGTGACTTGCAGTGACCAAATCTGACCCCCTCTTGCTGGTTGAGAGCGTGGAGATGGGGCAGGGTAGGACTGAAGCCCATGCACGTGGCAGCCTTTGGGAGCTGGAAAAAGGCAAAGAAACTGATCCTCTTCCAGAGTCTCCAGAAGAAACACAGCCTTGGACACACCTTAATGTTAAGCCAGTGACACTCGTCTCAGGCCTCTGAATTTCCAGATCTTTAAGGTAACCACTTTGTGTTGTTCTAAGTCATTAAAAAAATAAAAAATATTGTCTTGAGGATTTATTATAAAACACAGTGCTTGACACCTAAGAGGTGCCTAGTAATTATTAGTTGTGTTCTGAGTAAAATTGGATTCTGGCTTGTTTAAGGGAAGAAAGATGTCTGAGGTGAGGGTGTTCTCCCCAGCTTGACTCTTGCCCTCTGATTCCTAACACTTGAGTTCCTGTGAGACAGTTACAACCTGGCCTCAGTTCTACTGCGCAGAGTTGGGAAGGGTCTGCCTTGTGCTTCAGAAAGAGTAGCTAAGGGGAGAGCATTGTCCTCACAAGACCCGGGTGGTGACTCTGGGGGCAGTCACCAACAGAGCAGAGCATGTCTGTGACCCTCAGAGGAGCAGCTTCATGTGGGTCATTGGTAGCTGAGGCAGCAAAGGGCAGCAGGAAGAAGGCCAGAGCACAAATCGTCTGTCCCTGAGCTCAGCTGGGATAATACCCTTGGGGCCGGGGCGGGGGGGGGGGAGGTGTTGTCACACAGAATAAAAGTAAAACCTGACCATAAGTTTGGTAGAATCACATGATCTCTCCATTGAGCATCAAAATAATGCATCCATACCTTTTAGGTATGTACCTTTACTTATTCCACAGCAAGAAAACAGCTTCTGTTTCCTTAATTTGCAGTGGGCTGGAAAGAAGTTTGAGAAAATATCACCCTCTATCCTCCCCTTATCCTTTCTTTATCAAGAACATCCCAGAAGACCTAGAAGGGAAGAGTTAGAGACAGAGAACACAATAGCAAAGGATAGAGTACAGCAATGGTTCTTTGAGATAAGGGAGCCTGTAATACTTTTCTTTTTATTTGTTTTCCCTCTGCTTTCACTTTCACCAAGCCTGCTTCCCCAAGGCCATAGCTGAAGATCAATGTCATAAATGGTATTGGTTTTCCTTTGTTATCAGGAAGGAGTGGTGTCAGATCACTGAAGTTGACGTCTACCATGATCATCCCTGATATATTGAATTATTGGCCCCAATTCTTTGTCCTTCCCTTTAGCCACATGTGACTTTGCAGTTCCTGCCACAAAAGCAGAATGTGTTGCCCTTCCCTTTGACTTTGGACTTGACCCCATGATTTACTTTGGCAAAGTAGCAGATGTAAAAAATGCTTGCATGGTAAGGCTGCACCTTTTACACTCTGTTATTGGAGAAGAATCCTCCACGCTGGGTAGCTTCTCCCTCCAGTCTGGGTCGCAGAATGAAAACACACAGAGAAAAGATATGAACTGGCCAGACCTACAGCTTGAATGGTGCTTCTCTGCTGACCCCTTTCTTTTTCTTTTTCTTTTTTTTAATTTTTATTTATTTATTTGACAGACAGAAATCACAAGTAGGCGGAGAGGCAGGCAGAGAGAGAGGAGGAAGCAGGCTCTCCGCCGAGCAAAGAGCCCGATGCGGGGCTTGATCCCAGGACCCTGGGATCATGACCTGAGCCGAAGGCAGAGGCTTTAACCCACTGAGCCACCCAGGCACCCCTGCTGACCCCTTTCTAAATCAGCTAACTGCTGGTTAGCCTGTGGACACATAAACAGATAAAGGACTGCTGTCATAAATCACTGAAGTCTGGGGTGATTTTGTTACACAGTGCTAGCTGACTAATATACAACACTTCTGGTGGAAGGGAGGTAGAGAGAAAGGAAAACTTTTTGAGAGGGATTATCTGTCACAGGGAGGAGAAGAAAAAAAGTCATGGGGCCAGGGTGACAAGGAGGCTATAAGAAAAAAAGATAAATCTGGAGGATGAGAAAAAATAAAATCAGAGCATTACCACCCCTAGGAATCTGGGTGTTGGGTATAGGAGAACTCTGTACAATATTTGCACTTTTCTGGAAACCTAAAACTTGTCTAAATTTAAAGAATATTTTTAACAATTAGAAATGTAGATTTTCTTTCCCCGCAAAGACTTTTTTTAAATTTTTTTGCTTTGATTTCCCTTCCTTCCTTCCTTCCTTCCTTCCTTCCTTCCTTCCTTCTCTTTCCTTAAGGCTTGGACATTCCAGTTCACTCACCTCTCTTTGAAATAGTGTATTTGATTTCTCTTCCTGCTCTTCATCTGCTCCCGTGTCACCTGTTGTCATCCTAGTACACGTGATCAGTTTTCCTGTTCTGTGATTTGTGGGTGTGGGTAGCGCGCCACCCTGGGCAGGGCCAGCCAGACCAGGTCAGGGCGGCCAACCTACCACTGTCTCAGCCACTCAAACTTTGTCACCTTAAAGACTGTATCTTGTTTCCTTTCAGCAAAGATTGTTTCTTTGAGGAACTGTGAAAACAACCCAGCATTCTCATCGTAAGCACTAAAAAAAATCTTAGAAATTAAGAACATCATAGCAGGAACTCTGATGGCCTACAACTCTTATTTTAAAGATGAAGGCCAGAGGACGCCCCGATGGCTCAATGGGTTAAAGCCTCTGCCTTCGACTCAGGTCATGATCTCGGGGTCTTGGGATCGAACCTTGCACCAGGCTCTCTGCTCAGCAGGGAGCCTGCTTCTTCCTCTCTCTCTGCCTGCCTCTCTGCCCACTTGTGTGATTTCTGTCTGTCAAATAAATAAATAACATCATTAAAAAAATGAGGGCCAGAAAAAAATAAACAGGGTAAAGCTCAAAATCAGGTTTCCTCATTCAGACATGATATGTGCAGCTCATTACACGAACTTGTTAGAGAAATAATGACCCAGATCAACTGCATTCATATCAGAAAATGGTTATTAATTAGCTATCTTGGGCAAAGCACTTAGCTAGATGCTGGAGGCAAAAGAAACACGAGCCAGAAACTGTATCTGCTCCCAGGGAGCTTCCAGTCTAGGGATGGGTAGGAAATAACACCCATATGTGGAATAGATAGACCATAAGCCAGAATAATGTATGTGCCAGAAGTAGTATAAGGGTGTGAGGAAGGGGACATTACATCCAACTGAGGCTATCAAGGAGGATTCATGGAGGGGGTTTCATTTGCGGTAGACTTGGAAGGATGGCTGATCTTGGTAGATGGAGTTGGGGGTGGAGGTGGGGACCCGGCAAGACATTGGGACCAAAGAGCACAAGCCACGTCATAAATGTGGAAAAGGATAGACTGCGTTTGAGGAAAAACAAATCACCAAGTTTGGGAAGAAGATTCTTCAATGGACTAGAAGAGTACCATGGAGGGCTTTCAGTAGTATTTAATTGTAAGGAATAAGGGATGCCCAATTTGTACCACTGGGAGTGAAGAGGTGGGGCTTTCCCGGGCTTGATGTTTTTCACTACAGAGCGGTAAGGTCAGAGCCACACTTTCCTTCCGGCGTGGGAACGCAGGTGTTCTATGAGGACACCGGGCTTCAGTGGAATGAGAACACCATAGCCAGTGGCATGATGAGGGACGAGGTATGCAACAAGATGAGGGGGCGGCTGGGAGGGTCAGGAAACTACAGATAGGAGGCTCATTTGTCTGGAATATTCTCCTATGCTGAGCAGCAAGAGACTCCTTGAGGAAATCAAATTGGTATAATAGATACAAAATTCCAAAGGGAGGGCTAGAATAAGTTGCAGATTTTCAGAGGAAAGGCTCAAACACTAGTTTCATAATTCTAAAAATACCCACCTCGTAATAAGGGTGTCATGGTCAGTTTTGTGTGTCAATAGAACGAGACTACAGTCCCCAGTCATGCAATCAAACACAAATCTAGGTGTCGCTGAGAAGGTCTTTTGTAGGTATAATTAAAATCCAAAGTCAGGGACGCCTGCGGGGTGCAGATGAGTAAGCATCCGACTCTTGGTTTTGGCTTAGACCATGATCCCAGGGTGGTGAGATCAAACCCTACGCAGAAGCTTGGAGTCCGCTTGAGATTCTCTTTCCCTCTCCTTCTGCCCTTCCTGCTCATGCTCTCTCTCTCTCTCTCTCTCTCTCTCTCTCATATTAAAAAAGAAGTCTCTGGGGAAAAAAATCCAATCCAAAGTCATTTGATTTCCAGCGAGAATATCTAGGTAAGCCATGCGGGCCTGATTGAGTCAACTCAAGATGAAAAGCTTTAAGAGCAGAGCTGAGGTTTCCTGGAAGAAAAAGAAGTTTCACTTGTGGGATACAGCATTGGCTGCTGCCAGAGATTTCCAGCCTGCCCTTCTGGATGGCCTGCCCTCTGGATTTGCCTCCACGATCATGTAAGTCAGTGTTTGCAATACATTTCTTAATATATATCCTAATGGGTGTTTCTCGGGTTGAACGCTGATGGATGGAATGAGTTGGAAGAGGGGCACTCAAAGACAATTTAGTGAGGAGAATTCCTTTGGACAGAGGTGGGCTTTGACCACCTTACTTCAGCTCAGGTGGGGCTGTGGTGGGACCCCCATGATTTCCAGGTGCTCCATGAAGTTGGGGGTAGCACGGACCCATAGCAATGGTTGAGGCTGAGAGTTGGTGAGCTTGCTCCCTTAGCTGAGGAGCCCCCAAAGCCAGGATGGAGACTTGCAAGTAAAGACATGAATGAAGCATACGCTGACATTTGCTTCCTAGCGAAAACTGACTAACATGATCACATGTGGGTTTTCTCACAAGTCATACATCCATAAAAATAGAAAGCCCAAAAAAGGGACAACAGGGACAAAATTTTGTTGGCAAGCAGCGATCTTCCAAAGCTTCTATTTAGGTAAGTCCCTCTTTCCTATCGGGGAGGGGAGAGTAGATGAGGATGGAGAGCCCAGGAGCATGAGACAGACATCCCCTCCACATGCCATCCCTCCACCTCAGCAAGGGCTACGCCATTTTTGTGTTATCTTTCTGGGTTTCACAAGGACCAATGTTTAAAAAAGACACAGACACAGCTGGATTAAAACACCTATCAGTTAAGCTCCCACATTCATAATCTCCTAATAACAATACTTCAGAGGTTTTTTGTTTTTCTTTTTTTAAAGATTTTATTTATTTATTTGACAGACAGAAAGCACAAGTAGGCAGAGAGACAGGCAGAGAGAGAGAGGGAAGCAGCCTCCCTCTGTGGGGCTCGATCCCAGGACCCGGAGATCATGACCTGAGCTGAAGGCAGAGGCTTAACCCACTGAGCCACCCAGGTGCCCCCAAAGGTTTTTTGTTTTTTTTTTTAAACATAAATTCAGCAAAGTACAATCAGTTCATCAAAGTACAACCATAGAAAGTTAACCGTCATAACAGACACTAGCTCTGCCCGGGTTTAAACAGACAAGGGACTGATTGCAATGATACGGTGCAACTTGGAGACCTTCAGGGAAGGCTAAGAAAACAGGATTGGAAAATGGATGGAAACCAAAGAGGCTTGCTGATCAGAAGGGGCCTGACATGCCCCCTGCACACGTGCAAGGCCTGTGGCTTGCATTACTGCTCTTGAACACACTTACAGGCTTCGGCCCCCAGAAAATGGATGATGCGGCCACTATCAGAGAGACTTCTCTCCTTGTCTTGCTTCTTGGCACTAACCTCAGGTTCAAAGACCCAGGTGGGTGCATCTGACAGGCTTTAATCCAGGTCCCATGCTTTCTCCTGGTTAGGTGATCTGGGAAAGTAACTATCTACTGTTCTCATCTGATTGTGGGAGGAAAAGAATTCATGGGGAGTTCCCTAAATATGGGAAAGAGGTCCACACGCTAAGAAGGGAAGAGAAAAAGCAACAAATGTGCACTACAACAATTTGTAGCAGTAGAGCAAATAACCAAATGTTTTCGGGTATTAAAATAGGCCATAGCGAACCCCACAGTTTCATATTCTATAGTGCTTTCATTATTAGCTGGAGACATCAAACACAAAGGTCAGCCTATCAGGAATTAAAGCCCAGGGCTGCCTGGATGGCTCAGTCTGTTAAGCATCTGCCTCTTGATTTCGGCTCAGGTCCAGATCTCAGGGTCGTCCACCCACTCTCTCTAAAATAAATAAATATTTACATTAAAAAAAAAAAAAAGAAAGAAAACCACAAAACAAAATGTTACTACAACAATAAATCTTGGTCCCAACTAGGAAAATCAAGAAAACAAGAAATACTGAAATTTCTTGGTCCCAATTGAAATTTACTGGTCCCAATCTAGAAAACAAGAAATACTGAAATTCTCATGATCATTGCATCATATTTTTTCTACTTTTTAAACTGGAAGCATTCAGTATGTGGATACAGTAATTTAATATCCTTTTCTCTGTTCAGAAATTGAGCCTCAAGCCAATATTTTTGAAAAGGTTTTTAAATTATTTATTTATTTGACAGACAGATCACAAGCAGGCAGAGAGGCAGGCAGAGAGAGAGAACTGAGGAGGAAGCAGGCTCACTGAGTAGAGAGCCCCATGTGGGGCTCGATCCCAAGATCCTGGGATCGTGACCTGAACCGAAGGCAGAGGCTTTAACCCACTGAGCCACGCAGGCGCCCCAGGACTCTTGTTTTGAGAATAAGGGTATTCTGGAATATAACCAGTTATTATTTTATTTTTTTTTAATGATTTATTTGAGAGAGAGAGAATGTGCATGTGCCCACACAAGTAAGGGGCGGGAAAGGGCAGAGGGCAAGGTGAACCTTTCATGCAGACTCCCCACTGAGCAAGGAGCACAGCTTGACTCGGGGTGTGATCTTATGACCCATGAGACCGTGACCTGAGCAGAAACCAAAAGCTGGATGCTTAACTGACTGAGCCGTCCAGACGCCCCAAACAGCTACTATTTTAAAACAACTTTTGCATAGTAGTATTTCGTTTGCTCCATTGGAAACACTGAGAGTTGGAGCTCCCTGCACTCTCCCCACGTAAACCCATCAATCCTGGACAGGACGTGTCTGCATGCATCAGAGTTATTTTCGAAAATATATCTTTAAACACATATGTGAATTGGCATTCTATATTCTTGATTATGTGTTTTATTTGCCTGTACTTTTTCAGGCCACTGTAGTTGGAACTGGCATTCTGAGTCTATCATAATAAGCATCATAAACTTGGTTGACATTGAGTGTACTTCTGGTTAAAGGTATGGTTCCTCTACTTGCTACTATTCTCTTTGTCTAAAATAAATGACAATTATTCCCCCTCTCCATCTCCAAGTCCGGCTGACACCTATTAGTTCCTCAAACTCAGCTGAGTCACACTTGTCTTTTGTTTTTTTCTTCAAACCGGAAAGGTTTATGTGTGTCTCAGAACCTTCGTACTTACTGTCCTGGGAACACCCAAAGCTGCATCGGGCTGGTCCTTCTGATCATTTTGCAGCTCCACTGTCACAAGAAATGACTGTTTTCCTCACCACCTCCTGTGTCACGATCCTCTTCCCAGCCAATAATATTCTATCCTATTCTCCTGCTTTATTTGCTTAATAGTATTCTATCTGGAAACATTTCAGCTTATTTATGAATTAATTTATAAATTTTCTTACGTATTTCTCTGGCTCCTTCCTACCTTTAATATTGTGCTTTATAATTAAAAACCTGTTTGGGATCTGTGTCCCATTTCTGGCACAGAGCGCCTAAAGCCCTTGGAATATCCTAAGTGCTGAGAGTGGTGAAGGTATCATTCCTATCAAACCCCTCTCAACCACCCCTGAGTTTATGTTGATGAGGTAAATTTTGGAAAGCTCCTAAGGGTGCTGCTGGCTGGCTGTCAGGGCAACCAATGTTGTGTTTAGAGGACTGGAACTTTCAGTTCCCCTACCCGACCTGCCTCCCAGACCCCCAGACAGGGGAGAGGGGGTGGAGATTGAATTCAATCAATCATGCCTAAGAAATGAAGCTTCCGTCAACCCCTAAAAGGACAGGGTTTGGAGAGCTTCTTGGGTGGAGAACAAGAACCCACCCAGTGCTGGGAGGAGGGCGCGCTCCAAACACCATGGGGACAGAAGCTCTTATACCTGAGACACTTCTGGATCTTGCCCTGCGGATCTCTTCATTTGGCCATTTTTTGTTATCCTTAAAATCCCTTGTAATAAGCCGATAATCATCAGTCAGTAAACCGGTTTCCTGAGTTTTGTGAGTTGCTCTATTAATGAAACCTGAGCGGGTGCCGTAGGCATCTCTGACGCATCGGTGGTGGGTCAGCAGCACAGGCAATAAGCAGGACTTGTGACTGGGATCTCAAATGGTTTGAGAGGGGGATAGACTCCTGAGACGGAGCTTTGAACCTGTCAGATCAGATGCTATCTCCAGGTAGACAGTGTCAGAATTGAGTTAAATTGCAGGATGTCTAGTGGCTGTCAAAGAACTACTTAATGTGTGGGAAACCCACATGTCTGGGGTCAGAAGTGAAGGAGAGTTTGAGTACTGAAGAGGAGAGGAAACACATAGGAGTGTGTTTTTCCTTAGACCACCCCACTAGAAAGAAAGCTCTACGGGAATGAGGACTTGGCTTGTCCGGTTTCCACCTGTTAACCCTGTAGAATGGGAATCTTGAGCAAGAAAGGTGCCTTTCTGAGAAAAATGCCAACACTGAGGAAATGACTCTTCAAAGTTGGGAGAGCACTATGATAGTAAAGACATCAACTGACCTCTTGGATCCAGTTATCCTTGAAATAAAATCAAGCTCCTGGATTTTTCATTATGTGAACAAATCGATTAAGCTTGTTTATGTTAGTTTCTGTTCTTTGCAACCAAAAGAGTATTGACTGATACATCAGTAAATGGAATCTCCAATTTAAATCAACCTGCAACCAGTCAGGGTTTAAAGGGAGTGTCTTGACATAAAATCCCACGCCTGGTAGGAAGAGTTCTGTGATTACTCAGCCACCAAGCAGCCCCCAGACCCCCAGAAGCCACATATAGGAAAGTGACTGTAGTTCAGCTCCCTGGCTGGGGACTCTTCCCCAGGGAAGACTCGGTTCCTGCCTATCTTTTAGTCCTTTGCTCCATATTCCTTGTAGATAGAATCCAGAAATTCTTTTTTATTTTATTTTATTTTTAAAATTGTTTTAGAGAGAGAGAAAGGGAGAGCATGTGAGCAGGGAGGAGAAGCAGAGAAAGAGGGAGAGAGAGATTATCTCAAGCAGGCTTCATGCCTGATGCAAGGCTCAGTGTCGTGACCCCGAGAAGATGACCTGAGCCAAAATCAAGAGTTGGACACTCAATCAACAGAGCCTTCCAGGTTCCCCAGGATCCAGAAATTCTTTCTGGGAAGGCTGAAACCAAGTAAAGATAATGGGATTGTCCCATCATGATTGATTTAAGATGTGTGCAATTCTGCCTAATGAAATATGAGAAGAAGTCTAGGGAGGCTTCTGGAAAAGTTGTCTTTGCTCTTCCAAAGGGATTTGGGGAAGGATCCCCTTTTTTTCCTTCCTCCAGCCTTTGGATATTGTTGGGTGAGGACATGCTTAGACCTGTTGCAACCATCTTATGATGGGACTAAAGCCAACCAAAGCCATGGGGTTAGAGGAGCAAAACCATGGCAAGACTGGTACACAGTGGCCACATAGCTCTTGCTCCTTGTATACTACAATGTTTTTACACGGAGCTGTGGGAACCTCTGAGGCTCTCTTTCATACACCCTGACACCTATTGTGGTGTCAGGATAGGGTTGGTTCTGTTTTCTTCCCAGGCACTTCCTCATGCGACTGTTCCAACATGTTTTCTTTCAAAAATCTATGGACCAATAACAGACACTAATTTTTATATTTAATGTGTTCCTTCCCTCCCCTGGGATATATATAAATTCTTCCAAGAATTCTTCCTTCTTCCCCCAAAGTGTTCCTTAGGCGGGAGTGGGACAGGACTTTAGGCCCTACAGCTCAGCAATCATGTGGGGGATAGGGGGAGGGAAGGCAATGCCAGTCTCCTCTTCCTGTGAACAACCTCAAATTTTTATTTAATCTGGGAGTAATAGAGAGAGAACCACCTCTTCTAGGGGGTGAGAAGAAATTGTCCTCTCCCTAGAATCCTGAATTCCTCTCTGGACTGATGTCTCTTGACCTCTCTCTCTTCCTACCCTCACCACCCCATCTTCTTTTCCATTATGGAGGTAGAGCAGGTGGTAGTTGATGGTGGAAAGGTTTTCTTTCACCAGTTCGACAACCCTTTGTAGGTTGTCGATCTGGTCGATCTCAGTATGGTTCTTTTACAGTGTGAAGTATGTAGTACCTCTTTACTTCTCAGCTTTGGACCTCAGTGTTCATGCCTGAGTTCGTGCTCCAAATCTAGGGTAACGCACTTGTAACCACATTGCCTTACTCAGGCTATATGTGGGCTGGGCACTGTCTTAATACATTTCTTCCATACGCTACTGTGAGGGAGTATGAGGGTCAAGTGTGCTTTCAGCATGTGGGGTCTTTGGTGAGGTGTCCCCAAAGGACTTTGAAACAGGGTCATCTGCTGAAGAATAACCTTTAAAAAGTTGTCACACACTGAAGCAGAGATAGAAAGTCACTTTAAAGAAACCACATGTTACTCAGGCAGTTAAGACTAGACTTTAACCTGATTGATTGTACTGACTTGTTTAGAGAACAGACAGGGGAAGTAGAGATGGTCAGCCATGGACTCACAAAAAAGGAGATAGATACAAACACAAGCTGTGTCCAATTAATGATGGGTCACAGAATACAAGAGATTAGGAGTGGATTTCAAGTATTCTTGAGTCAATGGCAAAGCCAGTCTGTCTCAAAGTGGCATGGGTGACATTCATTGGTAGTATTATGGCCTTGGCATATCTTCACTCCTATTGGGAAGACCATCCTATTGAAAAATGGATGTAGGGCGCCTGGGTGGCTCAGTGGGTTAAGCCGCTGCCTTCGGCTCAGGTTATGATCTCAGGGTCCTGGGATCGAGTCCCGCATCAGGCTCTCTGCTCAGCAGGGAGCCTGCTTCCTTCTCTCTCTCTCTCTGCCTGCCTCTCAGTGTACTTGTGATTTCTCTCTGTCAAATAAATAAATAAAATTAAAAAAAAAAGAAAGAAAAAAAGAAAAATGGATGCATAATGTTGTCTTAACCTGATGAGAAGAAGAGCTTGAAAGAACTGTGTTTCTAATTTTCTTCCCGATTCCATGTTTATCAGTCAATGTTCTGAGGGTGACATGACTTCCCATGTTGGTTAACCTAGAGGGTGAGTCATGTAGACTTAAGGGTTGTGGTCCCTTTTGTACTATGAATAGTAAAGTGGAATTCTGATTTTATGCATTCTAAACTCAGTGAGTGTAGCGCACCCCTCAGAGATGGACTTGTTCTTAGTAAACTGATAAAAGAAGTCTGCGGAGCCGGTGAGCAGGCACCAAACTGTTGTGTGGTGAGAGTCCTCAGGATAGTAAATGTTCTCTGAGGCCTCTTGGGAGAAGTTACTTAACATTCCTTTACTCAACATCTACCACCCCCTCCAGTCTACCTTCTTTGAACACAACTGTGCTTTTGTATAGAGAATAGTAGAAGAAACATGGGTTTTGACATCACAAGACCCGGATTTGAATTCATCTTTTCTACTTTGTAATTGAGTAACTTGAAACAAGTTCCCTAACCTCGCTTTACCTCCGTTCCCCCAGTAGCAAAACTGGAGGAATAGTGTATAAAAGACACATACTATCATCTCTGAAAAACAGTAGATACTCAGGAAACTCTTATTATAAATTGTTGACAAGTAAGAAGTAGATTAACCTCAAGAGCACACTCTGGGAAGAACATTCGATTGAACTCACTCCTTCTCCTCCAAATTATAAGGGAAAACATCATATGCTGTTCTAGTAGCAAATCCTTTCATCTCCTATCCCACCCTCGCCTACTCTTTACCTAGCGAGGTAAAGGCCAGAAACCCAGCCTTTTGCTATTTTTACTTTTCTCTTCCCCATTCTTTACACTATGAACTCTTTGAGGAAAGAGTCTTTCAATGGATCTTCTCACTGTCCAGCACAAATGGGAGCCACAGATGGAAGCCCATATAAAATTTTACATTTCAGGGCACCTAGGTGGCTCAGTTGGTTAAGCATCTGCCTTTGGCTCAGGTTATGATCTTGGGGTCCTGGGATGGAGCCCCACATAGGGCTCCCTGCTCAGTGAGGAGTCTGCTTCTCCCCCTCCCTCTGCTCCTCCCTCCAACTTGTGTTCAATCTCTCTCTCTCTGAAATGAACAAACTTTTAAAAAATTTACATTTCTTAACAGCTACACTAAAACTAAAAAGAAACAGATGAAATTAATTTTAGTATTATATTTTATTTAACCCAATATAATCAAAATATTATCATTATAACATATATCAATATAAAGATCATGAAGGTGATATTTCCTGTTTTTGTACTAAGTGTTTAAAATGTGGTGTGTATTTTACCCTTCTGTCTTATCTCCATTTGCACTAGCCATCTTTTGAGTACTCAGGAGCCGCATGTAGCTAATGCTTGTCATTGGACAGCAGGAGTCTAGCACAATTCCTGCAACAGAGTAAGTAAAAGGCAAATGTTCAATGGATGAATTTATAATACTAAGTGCTATTATTACGTCTTCCTGCCTCTGAATAAACTTGTTCTTTTCAAAGTAGGACAGAACAATAAACTGTATTTTGCCTTTGATGTATAGCATCTATACTGCATGACCAACATGACTTAGCATTAAATTTAGAAACTATAATAAAACATAGATCTTAATATGCACATTCTAGTAGGACATGGACTTCACTGTGCTTGTGTAAAATTGTGGCTCAAAAAACTTGCAAGCCCTTTGAAAATAAGTATATGTATATTTTGTTTTCATTTGCATGGGCCATACCTAGTATTTTTGCAGCCTTGTATTATCTGCTATCAGATTCCACAGAATCTCAGAGGCTTGTTTTTAAAAATTCAGTCTAATTATTAACCCATTTCATTGTTCATTGCTTAGCTTCCCAGAACCATGCTCACTTTGCTCAACTGAGATTAATTTGATCAAAAAGACAGTCTGTGCCTTGTGGGACTTTTCCTGTTATGCAAGGTGACCACCCTCACAGCTATCTGGTTAGTCATTTCCCACTATGAACTTCTGCAGCTGGAACTATTGGCTATCCCTTTCTAAGGACAAAACTGTATCTTCTTTCTTGTGTTTGTCCTTACTGCTTTTCAGTATATTCTAATAAGCCAAGAGTATTTAATTTCCCCCACACAATTGCTGACGATCACAACCAGGCAATTTTTCTCTCTCTTTATCACCCAGTTACTTTATGAGAGCATGAAATGGACAGTAGTACTGCAGAGTGATAACCACGGAGGGGTTCGTTCCCATGGCTAACTTACACCACCACTCCACAGTGGTTCCATTGCCAATGTATTTTGCCACTTCATTGCTGAGAATGTCTCTTACTAGGTTAGTATCTATAGTGGATAATAAATTTCCTATAATGGTAGTTGTGTGATGCACAGAGTCATCAATGGGCTCTTATCAACAGCATTCCTGGGTCTCAATGAAACAGAGGGAGAGAGATACAAACAACTCTGAATCTCTCGTGGTCCCCATCAAAGCTAAGTTTTATGGTTTCTCAGACTGAGGAGGAGAGGAGGTAGAGTCTAATTTAAAGCCATAATTGCCCTCCTTTGGATTCTCACAAACAGTGTTCCAGTGATGTTCTCCAGCTTGCTCCTAATTTCTGGGGGAGCTGGGCAGTTTATATTCTATGGGTTTGCTGTACCGACGACCATGGGGCCCCCTCCTTCTTTCAACAATCTTTTATTTGTCACCTACCACATACCTAGCTCAGAAGATACAGTGGGGCCAGATGGAGCCCCTTCCCTCAGAGTGCATGAGCTAGTAAAACTCCTAGAACCTGCATCAATTTCCCTGCTCCGGCAGGGCCCCTTACGGTCCTCACTGGTGTCTCTAACCCCAAACTATCTTGTTTCCAGTTTCCTTAGGAAAAATTGTCCCAATAGCAGTCTCTTTAAAAATCAAGGTAGTTTTGAATGGGGGTATTAGGTATTTACAAATCGGGTGTTTGGAATATTTACACAATTTACAAACTGAATGACATCCGGCACTGTGATGCTGGCGCCTTCGGCCGCTCTGGAAAATCGAAACCATTGAGATTGAATTCAAATAAAGTAATGTAGAAATCTCACAGATGAAGTCCTGTTGCTAAGCAACCTGACAGACTCGCGAGTGGGGACCAACTTGCCTCCCACACTTGACCATCTCTCCCCAGTGGTGGGACGCGGAGACCTCATTGGCTCCCGTGTCCTCTCACTAAACTCCAATTGGTGGGAGAAGCTCTCACTCCGTTCCCGTTGGCTCTCGCCGTCTCTCGCCGCTCCGTAATTGGCAGGCCGGCTCTCGGGCCACCGTACGTCACTCTCTCACCCCACTTCCTCGGCCCTCCAACTTTGTCCCCGCCCCTTCCCCCGCCCTTCCAGCCACGAGGGTAAACCCTAGCAAGAGCCCGCCTCCACTTTTCTTCGATTGGTGGAAGCCGGACCAGGGGGCGGGCGCTGCCGGGTAACTCTGCGGGCCGCGATTGGCTGCTGGAACCACTGTCCGGCCTCCCACCGACTCCCGGCTGTGCCGGAGTCAGGTGGGTCGGCAGCTATAAAGCTGGGGACGGCGGGGAGGCACCGCGTCTTGCCCCTCCGTGGCCCCATCTCTTTTTTCCTGCGGCCACCGCCCGGTCACATTTGGGTGAGTGCCCGGGCAGGGGGCGAGCTGGGCTGCTGCGGTGCCGGGCGGGGTGAATACCGGGCGGGGTGAATACCAAGCGGAGGCGGTGTCCTTGACTAGGCCCAGAGGAGCTCCAGCTCGGTCCGGGGTGGGGGGGAGGCACGGACCCGGCCGGGGAGGATGGGGGCCCCGCGAGCAGGGCCGTGCCTGGCCTCCCCCGCCAGGGGCCCGGGGCCGACTACGGCGGGTTTGACGAGGGGCTGGGGAGGGGAGAAGGCGAAAGGGCGTTGAGGGCCAGGGTTCTAAAGACACAGCCAGGCGCAGGAGGTGCCGGGGACGTGGCTGTGATCCCCTTGAGGCGACCGGGGCTGGGGAGGCGCCTCAGGAGGGGACGAGGAAGGAGCTAGGCTGCCCAGGCGTTCCCAGTGCTTTGGGTTAAGGGTGGGCGCCGAAGGATGGCGAAGATCGCATCTAATTAGGTGGAGACTTGTAGGTTGGCAGGGGGTGTGTCCTCTTACTGCCACATCTAGAGAGTGGCCGCGGTGGGGGAAAGGGAAGTGGGCGAGCATAACTTTTCTTCCCCAGCTCAGGTGCAAGAAAGCATCAGACCCGTGATTTAAGCTGGCCGAATACTTGGGCTGTTGACTGCTTCAGTCGGCTTGCTTCGCCTCTCACAGATTCCTGCCTCCCACCTTCCCGCCTCTATATTTTTTATGCCCATATTAAAGAAAAAACGGGTTTTCTTGGTGTTCTGAAGTCCCTTACCCCTCCTTCCTGCTAAGAGCTTCAGGGTCAGCCTGACCTGATATGACGTAGTGGACAGGCCCCCACAGGGCCTTCACACACAGTGGGTTTTGGGTTAAGCCAAGTATAGGGTGTCTTTGAAAAAAGTGTGTTCTTCTTTAACCAGGGGTAGAGAAAACAATTACTCTGACCTACGCTGGAGGAGGGATTTGGACAACAGGTTGTCTCTGCTTGTTGTTTGCCCCGTGGCCTTGGCCTTAGGCCATCACAGGCTTCTTTCACTGCCCACCTCTGCCACAGCTCCTTCCAGCTGCTGATGTTCTTGTCAGCCTGCTGCGGTGGGATGATGTGCTCTGGCTTCTGCTGAGTAACATTTGCTCTGTCACACTGATGAATTAGAGCAACAATGGCAGGATAAATGACAAAAGTAAGACAAATGGAAGTGTTTGTATAGTTAGCAGGTTTTTTTCCTTTGGAGATGGCGTTTGGACATCCATTGTACAGATTGTTAGAGGGCAAATTGAAAGTCCTTCACATGGATCTGTTCAAATAGTTCTTTGTATCTTGAGACCTCTAAGCGGTTTGTGTTCTTTCTTGGAGCAAAACTTTCTTTTTAAAATTTCAGTTATTTTTTGTAAGGGTAAGGAGGCCAGGGATAGCGTATTTTATGGGAAAGAAGAAAGACTTTATTTTCTTGGTGTTTAACCTTTGTAGGTCTCTTTCTCCTAAATTTGTAGGTTTGCCCTTTATTCAGTTCTAGTTTAATCAGTAACCCCAGTTCTTAGGAAGGTGTTTCCAATGGGGAGAAATTACAGGATATTTTGTTTGGGACCATAGAAGGCCACGTCATCTGCTGGCTATTTCGGAGCCTTGCCTTTGATTTTGTTTTCTTCTTACATATTCCTCCAGAGAGATTTTACATCTTGTTTTTCTTAACTGTGAGATGGACCTTAAGATTTTTTTAAGATTTCATTAATTTCAGAGAGAGGGAGAAAGTATGAGCAGGGTGATGGGCAGAGGAAGAAGCAGGCTCTCTGCTGAGCAGGGAGCCTGATGTGGGGCTTGATCCAGGGACTGTGGGATCATGACCCGAGCCAAAGGCAGATGCACAACCTACTGAGCCACCCAGGCATCTCAGACTTGAAGATTTTTTGATTGAGATTTTAGATAGCTTTTCTGGAAGGAAGTGCAAAACCCTGATATTGATGTAACGTGTATTTCCTCAGTGACCCAGAATTATTTAAAACTGTAAAGCAGTGGAACTGAATGAGGGAAGATACAGTTGAGGCTCTAGTTTGAGGAATTTGATGGGCTATGCATCAGAATCTGTAGTTTCATATGGAAAAGAACAGTCTTAAATTTTATGTTGGGTACTAACAAACCAAATATCATAGAAGAGTGTGATATTTTTTTTAAAAGATTTATTTTTTAAGATTTATTTCAGAGAGAGAGGGGGAGGAGGGGCAGAAGGAGAGGGAGAGAGAATCTCAAGTGGACTCCCCACCAACCACTGAGCCCTCTTACAGGGCTTGATCTCACAACCCTGAGATCATGGCCTGAGCTGAAACCAGTTGGACGTTTAACCAACTGAGCCACCCAGGCGCCCTGTGTGATATGTTTATGTCTCTCAGGATGGTGGTACAGATTCAAAAGGTTGAAAACATGTTACCCAATCTAATGAGAGGATAGTAGGACTCAACTCTTAATAATCTATTCATTCTGAGGCTTTCAATATGTGGCAATGCTCACTTGCTTTCAATTGAGTGTGGTTAGAGCAGTAGAAGAAGAGCTAATTTTTCAGTCTTCATCTTTGCCAGTTTTGTGATTAGGGATGTGTGCATATGGGAATGATGATAAGAACAACCAAATGTTGTCTTATTCCATTTGGATCCCTTACATTTTTCAGTAGAAAGCCAATTTTCTTAAACACTTTCTGGGCACTCTTTGGTGCAGCGCTCATTTAAAAAAGTGATAGCAAAAAGAACTTACTAACGAGGGCTGCTGACAGGTACTCAAATCTAAAAGGTTTGTCTTCTGTGATAACTCCAAATTCAGCCCCTCAGAAAATGGCAGTTGAATGACCATTTCTTCAAGATCTCAAAGAGATTTCAGAAGAATCAAAATACAGCCCTTCTCCCAGCAAGAGTCTAGGAATCAAGTGTGGCTAGGAATACTGCCCCTAACTAGCACTGTTTTTACTTATTTATTTATGTTAAGATTTTATTTATTTATTTGTCAGAGAGAGAGAGAGAGCACAAGTAGGGGGAGTGGCAGGCAGAGGGAGAGGGAGAAGCAGGCTCCCTGTAGGACTCAATCCCAGAACCCTAGGATTATGACCTGAGTTTAACGCAGACACTGAACCAATTGAGCCATCCAGGCGTCCTGACTAGTTTCATGTTGACAGTAGACTATGAGGACTTCGTGTGGATGACATAGACCTGCTGTAGAAGTGCGGGGCCCTCATTGGAAACTTGAGGAAACCTTGGAAGAGGTAGCTTAGAACAGGGCCTCGAAATAGGAGTAGAATTCCTAAGCAGACCAGGAGCTCTGGGGAGAGGCAGGCATGTGCGTTTTTTCCAGAGAGAACTAGAGCCAAGGAGGGTACAGGCATGGGCAAAGCCTTACTAGCAGTTTTGCTTGCTTGTGCCTAGGGAGAAAAGGTTGCCAGCCCTTTCTTATGAAAAAGGATGTCCCGATTTCTCTCCTGGTGTAGTGAAAAAGATGGGCAGGCAGCTGCTTCTGGTGGTCCATGTACCTACATGGCTGCTGGGCGCATTTCTCTGATGACTTGTTTGAATCAAGGCTGAGGAAGGATCCAGAAGAAGGAATTCAGAACTCTGAGCAAACCCCAGGAGGAAGCATCATTGCATGAATCTGGCAGCCCTAGCAGGCTCCGCAGTCTTCAGTTTTTATCTTTGCCAAGCTCAGGGCCCCTGTGCTGCGGCTCCCGGCGCTCAGACGGGCTTTGTGCTAACCTGCCCAGCCGCTTGCGGTTCCCTAACTGCTTCCTGACCCGGTGGCCGGCCTCCATCTGACTCTCTGAAAAGACCTTCTGTTAGAAATAAGCTGATGACCGGCTGGAGACTTTGGCAGAGCAGTTTCAGTCAGGATAGAGAGCCCTCCTAGCTGCTGCAGACCAGGAGGGAAAGCCCGGTCCCTTTCTAATGGACTGTTCCCGCGAGTGGCGCTTACCGCCTCCGTTTGCATTCCTGGTCTCCAGGCCTGTCCTTCTCCGGAGAGCTTCGCTAACACAGCTGTCCTCTGTGAACCTTGGTTTCTCTTCTGTTTCTTTCTTCTTTGCTCTAATGCCCTCCTCTCCCTTTCTCCTCCTCTTGCTTCTCCTCTCTTGCCCATCCTGTCTTTACCCTCCTCTTCTCTCTGCCCAGCTCTCCCCACCTAAAGCTCCCTCCAGTTGAAATAATCAAAATTGAAAGAGGGAATATTGGCAGTTCAGGAGAAATTTTATTGATGAAAGTAGCGTCAAATGCATATACGTACATGGTTTCAAGAAGAGATATTACTAAGTTATTTAAGTTATTTAGTCTCAGCATGGAGGGGGAATCATGTAGTCTCCGGTTAATCCGGCAAAGGCAGATGCTAAATTTGCCAATAATTAAGTGGAGAGCAAAGGTAATCATGTTTTCATTAAACATAGAAACTGCTGTCACAAGGAACAATCCTCCAGACCAGATGGACACAAAAAAATGCTCCAGTGTCCCCTTCCCTTTTTATTTCCACATAATTTAAATGATACTAAAGCTTAATGCTCTTTTATCTTGATATCATGTGCTTATCTTTTTAATACAGTCACTGTAGGGAAAAATCACTTGGAAAAGGTTGGGGAGGGTGGAGGTCGATGCAGTTGAAAAGTAGGAACAGAAGATTAAGTAAACGAAGGTAATTAGATCTTATTACAGAGATTAATATTTTGTTTAAAAAATACTAAGAACCAGGGTAATGGTGTATTGGTGCTTTATATTACGAAGTGTCACTCATATATTTTATCTTCTCAACCATCTGGGAGGGTAGGTATTAGCTGCGTGTGATAGATGAGAAAACTGAAGCTCAGAGGGGCATACATTGCTAAAGCCAGAAGCTCCTAAGGGTAGAGCAAGCTCTTTTGTTTTGTTTTGTTTTGTTTTAAGATTTTATTTATTTGAGAGAGCACGAGTAGGGGGGAGGGAGCCGAGGGAGAAGCAGCGGGGTCTGAGGACCCCAGGATCAATGCCCAAGCCAAAGGCAGACGCTTCACCAACTGGACCCCTCAGGCGCCCCCAGAGCAAACTCTGGAATGTGGGAGTCTCATTACTCTGGAACTTGCTCGTCCAGTCCAACTTACTTATATTCCTTTCGTTCAATTCATTATAATTCAAATTTAGTAAAGACAACTAACAGCTCTCCTGGCGATGCATTTGGTTTCAAGCCAGAATCAGTGACAGGAGCTTCGTCTGGCAGTTCGTTACCAGGACTGAACCTACCACTGTAACTCCTGAAATAAGCGGGGTGGGGTGGGGGGAGTTTTATAAGCTTTAAGTATCATTTTTCTAGGCAGAGTCAAATTCTGTTCTATGCAGTGTAATTGGACAAGGAATTGTTTACTTTAACTTACTTTGAATTGGAGTCATTATTTGAATTTGTGTGGTGATTGATGACTTTAAAAGAAGTTCTTATTTGAAATTCCTAGTGCCTGAAGGAGGAAACACAGTGACAGACCTGGAGACTGCAGTTCTTTATTCCTCACACAGGTACGGCATCCTGTTATGCTGCTAAGGAACGCCTTCCTCTCTCATGGAAGGGGGAAATTTAATTTTTATCCCAGGGCAAATGGCCACTTGTGTGCCCCGCACATTCTTAAAACCTATTAACAAAGTTTTGTATCTTTAAATATTAGTTAATGCCATAATGCTTTGGGAGACTGGCCAGTTTTGTGATTATTAGACTGATGTTTGAAATCTAGAAACTAATTTTTTGACATTTTTAAAGATAAAATTTAAAAAGAAAATTTACACATTTTATTATAGAGTCCCCATTATCCTGCCTAGTTTTTGTTTTTGTTTTTTTTTAATTGTGGATACAAGCCTCTTAAAAATAGTGAAGTACCTTTTTATCAGCAAAAAGTTGAAAATATATGCAGGTAACTTTTTAAGCTGTCAGGTTTTTAAACTGTATTTGATTTAGAATTTTTTTTTTTTTTTTTTTTTTTTTTGCTATTTAGTGAATGACTAGAATGCCCCATTGTGTATGGCATTCACACTGTAGTGTGAACATCTCAGATCTTCAGCTGGCCTTTTTCTTTTTCTAAGTGTATCTGGCCTACTTCAGAGAGCATTTGAGAGGACAGGGTAAGAGCATACACTTACTAGGGTAGTTAAAAGTAAAAATTACAGATCAGAAACTATCAAACTTTTTATTGTTCGAAATGCCATGGAAACAATTACTTCCGTGTATTAATTTTCCATTCTTTTCCAACTTAATCTTACTCCACCTTAATTTTAACCAAAAGCCAACTATTTCAAATTGCACAGCTTTTTATTAGGAATATAATGAGGACATCTTGGCTGCAAAACTCCTCAGAGAATGAGCAATATTGACTGAATTAGAAAATGTAAAAATTTTTTCCACACCAAGCTCAGAGTCATGATTCACTTCCAACCTGTTGAGTGTGGGTTAAACTACGTTTTCTTCCCCCAAATGAAATAAGGCACTTACTTAACCTCTCAGAAGTTTAAGCATAAAAGTTATGCCTTGTTTCTTAGGTACAATAATATAAGAACTGATCAGAGCTAGTCAGATTATGGTAAATATGGATTAATTCTGGAATCAAAGCCTTTCATTGTGGCCTTTAATAAACTGTTCAGAAGATTGTATGTACATTTTATTTCCAGAAGCATTTCAGGCCTCTGGGTGAGGGACGGAAGACCACACTGTCCTCAGTGTATTTAGAGCAGTTTGAAGAGTGGGAAGAATCCCAAGTGGTAACCTTGTGGGAAAGGCTGGGAAAGTGGGTAATACTATTGCCTCTGGTTTGGTGACTTAGAGGGTAGCATATGGGAGGGGTTCTTCTTATAAGGATAAAGACTGGTCTTTGGTTTTTAACATGAGTTGTAGAGCTCTTTTCCTTTCTTTTTCTTTTTCTATTTTATTTTATTTATTTATTTGACTGAGAGAGATCACAAGTAGACAGAAAGGAAGGCAGAGAGAGAGAGGGGAAAGCAGGCTCCCTGCTGAGCAGAGAGCCCAATTCGGGGCTCAATCCCAGGAGCCTGAGATCATGACCTGAGCCGGAGGCAGAGGCTCAACCCACCCAGGTGCCCCCTGTCGAGCTCTTTTTTGTGGATTGTGCAGAGGACTTAATCTTGTTTTACTGTAAACTCAGAATCTGCCTGGTAACATTTAGGAGCATACCAGAGCTTTGATGACCGGTCTCTGGTCTAGTTCTCCTGACCTACTGCTTGCCTGCTCTACTCACTAGGCCTCACGTTTCACTTCAGGACTTCAGGAAGTTAGCCCAGCTTTTCCTACATCTTTGTACCCTGCCTTTTTCGATGTTGTCCACCCTGTTGAAAATCTACCACTGTTTGCTTCTGCAGAGCTTTACTGACTACTCCTTACTCATTCTGAAGATTCAGGGCAGCTCCAGTAACCGAGAAGCCTCTCTTCCTACTCCTTCCCTTGCCTCCAGGCTGGGTTAGGTAGTTCTCATAGCATAATGTGATGTCTCTGTTGTTTTCCTTGGTTATTATTAGGTGTTTGTATCACCTAATAACACATGGAGAGGGTGAATATTTGAAAGGGGAAAGCTTATCTTCTATGAAACTTACCCACAATGAATCTTGGAACACTGAAAAAATTGAAAAGAATAAAAATAAAAAGGGGAAAAAAAACTTATCCCAAATGTTTGGCATGTAACATGTTGTCATTGTTTGAATAAATGAAAAAACATATAAATAAGATTCTTATGTTTAGAAGGAAGATTCAGTGGTATCCCTTGGGACCTTTAACTTAGATTTTATGATTATATTTCTAGGTGCTTATTTTTTAGGTTTTACTATACTTACAACTTTTTTTTTTTTTAAGATTTTATTTATTTATTTGACAGACAGAGATCACAAGTAGGCAGAGAGGCAGGCAGAAAGAGAGGGGAAGCAGGCTCCCTGCCAAGCAGAGAGCCTGATGCGGGTCTTGATCCTAGGACCCTGGGATCATGACCTGAGCTGAAGGCAGAGGCTTTAACTCAGTGAGCCACCCAGGCACCCCAATATACTTACAACTTTAAAAATATATATTTATTTGTCAGAGAGAGGGAGAGAGCACAAGCAGAGGGAGGCAGGGGGAGAAGCAGGCTCCCTGCTGAGCAAGGAGCCTGATGTGGGACTCTATCCCAGGACCGTGGGCTCTTGACCTGAGCTGGAAGGCAGATGCCTAACTGAGCCACTCAGGCATCCCAGGACACTTACACCTGATGACCTGTGGGCTAAGCGTAGATGACATGATCTAAGGATACCTCTCTGCTTTAGATGTTCTTAAGATTTCAGTAATTAACTCACCAAGGCAGTAGTCTATAATTTCATTATACCTAATACTATACCAGAGTTTGCAGAGTGGTAGAGGACAAATGACATAAACATAGGATTGGACTTTTCATTTTTAGGAGTCAAAGTAGTAGTTGGTAAATGCTAAAGAACATTGGTGAACCAGTAGGACCCAGGTAACTCTTATGAGCCAATTCATTAGGCAAATGAAGACCTGAAATTCTGCTACGTAAGGAGCCCCTTCCAATTAATGTGATGCCTAAAAAGGAAATTGAGTTGTTGAAGTTTAAATGGGGAAAACATTCTTTCTCTAAAATGAATAGGCTGTGTCGTTCTTCACACCCTGACAACTGTATATTTCGGCTGGGTTCTGAGTAGACTGCCCGTGGAAGTACGCAAGGGAGAGAGAAGATGGGAAGGCGAGGCCGGCTTGTGTCAGTGGAGGCAGCAGGAAGGGCTGGGGTGGGGGTGGGGGGAGTGAGGGACGGGGTCGGAGGGGCAGGTCCGATCTTGAGCTCAGCAGCAGAGGTGCTGGTACTGGTAGATCCGGCAGCTTCAGTAGGAGTGTGAGCTCGTGGGATCCAAATAACCACATTCCCCCTTGACTCCTCTGGTCCCACCGAGCTTCTAAGCATTTCCCTATATTAAATTCTCCACTGTTGGAAGTATCTAGAATGTCTTCTCTTTTTCTGATGAATACTGTCTCTAAAGAAATGGAGACGGCTCTGATAGGTTATGCGACTTGCCCATATGCACATAGCAGTGTTCTTGAGTGGGTAGCACATTTATTTTACTGTTAGTAAGTAAATCTAGACACCACTGAAAGTATTGACAGCGTGGCAGCAGTCCTTTTTTTAGTGCCCTTTTAAAAAAGAAACAGGTGGCTTTAAGAGATATTTTCTAGATGCCACACAATTAATATGTGGATTACCAGTTTTCAAATTTGGCTTTTTCCCTGATTTAGAAGCTAAGTGATACCTTGTGGTTCTGTGGTCATTTATTTTCTATAGACTAGCTGTAGAAAGTATAGAATATTGGCATATGACCCTGTGATGAGTCCTGGAACTTATTTTTGCTTAAAATTTCCATCATTTGGGTTTTAGGTGGGGGACGGGGTCTTCTTTATGATAACGGGGGACTTGTGGAGATTTACTTGGTAGACTTCTATAGTGTGGATTTTCTACTTGCGGAGATTGTGTAGATCATTAGAGTGTGACATATATTTATGATGACTGGCTGACTGACTGATTTAAACTTCCTTGGATGGCCAGAAATAGATCAGGTACCTGAAGTCTGATTTGTGGACCATATTACTAAATTGTCATTGTATTTTATCTTACAGTGTTTTACAATAGAAGAATCTTATTTGAGTTTTCTTTACTTTTAATAATCCCGTCTTAAATCTAAAGAGACCTAGGTGGGTTTTTTGTTTGTTTGTTTGTTTTAAAGATTTTAAAGTACTCTCTCCCCCGAGTGTGGGACTTGAACTCAAAACCCTGAGGTAAAGGGTCACATGTTCCACTGGCTGAGCCAGCCAGGCACCCCTGAAGAGGGCTAGTTTTAAGTAAAGTGCAAATCTTTTTAAAAGACAATAATTTTAAGTGGCAGTATTCCATTCATACTGTAATCGCTACTTTCACATATTAAAATTGCCTCTAATACAGTCAGTGGTATTGCAATAGCATATGATGAAAGATGGTAGCTACCATGAGCATAGCATAATGCAAATAAAATATGCCGTACACCAGAGACTAATGTAATGTGTCAACTACACTTCGATTAAGAAAAATGTAAAAATAAAATTGCCCTAAATAAAATATGCTAAACTTTAGAAACTAAATTAACATTTCAGGTGGTAGTTGAACTTCTAGTGTTGATTTCCTAAGTTTGACAATCTGGAATTTGTAACCTAAAACAGTGTTTCTTCTTATTTCTTTCTAAAGCTCTTTCACCATGCCTGGGTCACTTCCTTTGAATGCAGAAGCCTGCTGGCCAAAAGATGTGGGAATTGTTGCCCTTGAGATCTATTTTCCTTCTCAATATGTTGATCAAGCAGAGTTGGAAAAATACGATGGTGTAGATGCTGGAAAGTATACTATTGGCTTGGGCCAGGCCAAGATGGGCTTCTGCACAGACAGAGAAGATATCAACTCTCTTTGCCTGACTGTGGTTCAGAATCTTATGGAGAGACATAGCCTTTCGTACGATTGCATTGGGCGTTTAGAAGTTGGAACAGAGACAATCATCGACAAATCAAAGTCCGTGAAGACTAATTTGATGCAGCTCTTTGAGGAGTCTGGCAACACAGATATTGAAGGAATAGATACAACGAATGCATGCTACGGAGGCACAGCTGCTGTCTTCAATGCTGTTAATTGGATTGAGTCCAGCTCTTGGGATGGTATGTTACATGTTACTCTGAAGAGATGCTCCTTGAGGATATGTAGGCCCAAATGACCTTTTGGTGAATGCCTCACGCAGACCTACCAGTTATGCTTGTTTTAATATGGTCAGAAATATAGCTCTTTCAACTTACTGATATATAAACTGGTTATCTTTATCACATAGGACAAAATTATAAAAATTTAGATTTTTTTTCGCTTTGCCAAAGAAGGGAAAGCATATTTTAGGAAAATAGAAGACTTCAGTGTATACATATGATACTTACAGTGGTGATCACCTTCTTGTGTTATTAACAAAAATCTTTTTCAGGACGGTATGCCCTGGTAGTTGCGGGAGATATTGCTGTGTATGCCACAGGAAATGCTAGACCTACAGGTGGAGTGGGAGCTGTTGCTCTGCTAATTGGGCCAAATGCTCCTTTAATTTTTGACCGAGGTGAGTGAGTGGGAGAGCATTTCTTTTTTTATTAGCAATGTATGTTGAGGAGGTTGAAAATATAAATAGAAGCTAGTACTTACTAAGTGTTCATTAAATGCAGGTACTGCCTGCTCAGTGCTTTATATGTGTTAGCATAGTTGGTCTTTATAGCAATTTTATGAGGTACGTAATGTCATTCTCATTTTACAGAGCAGTAAAATGGGTTTGAGTAATAAAGAGTAACTTGCCCACAGTCATTCATTAGTCACAAGTTTACTTTGTTTTCAGTTCAGTAGAGCCCTTGTGATCTCTCAGTTGCAGATAGGAGACTTATATAAGATGTTGTATATCAAAGGAATCTTAGGCCTGTCTGTGGACACTGTTATGTTTCATTTCAATTACATGTCAGTTTCACCTTGTGATTTCCATGCTGCAGGTGGCAAGAGTTGACTAGATAGTTTAGGAAGGTCCCTAGATAATGCATTCTGCTGACTACCATACAGTCATCAAGGAGCAGAAAAAATACATATCATCTTCCTTTTTTGTTCTAATAGGACTTCGTGGGACACATATGCAACACGCCTATGATTTTTACAAACCTGATATGCTTTCGGAATATCCTATAGTGGATGGGAAACTCTCCATACAGTGCTACCTCAGTGCACTAGACCGCTGCTATTCTGTCTACCGCAAAAAGATCCGTGCCCAGTGGCAGAAGGGTGGGTTTCATCCATGAGCCTTGGTTTGGGTATCTGTTGAGGGCAGTGTGGTGGGCTCTCTCCAGTGAGATGCTGCTTTGTGGGCATCCTTCATTAGTGTCCTCGAACTATTTCTACCTCACCCACCAGTCTGCATTTCCCCACAGATTTGGGGCATGTGTAATTTAAGGATGCAGGGAAGCTTTGGAAATGAGGTCTATCTATGTAAAAACACTTATTTAAACCTACCCTGGTAAAAAAAAATCAAAACTAGGGTAAAAGTAAGAAACTTGAATTTTTTTCATCTTTTGAGAGAGAAACTTTCACAAGGCTTTAGTTTGCAGCTGTGATCCATAGTTGACCCTAGTGAAAATAAATTACTGAAGTGACCCTCTTTCTCCCACAGGCTGTTTGCAATTGACCTGGGAATTCATACTTACTTTTCCAGTGTATCCATTAATCTCTGTCTTTAATCCTGGAAAATTTCTTGAGATACTCAAAAGGACAGCATTTGAATTAGTGCCATTAAAACACACAGAATCATATAAATTAGGATTTTTTGTTTGTTTGTTTGTTTGCTAAAGATTTTATTTATTTATTTGACAAAAAAAGAGATCACAGGTAAGCAGAGAGGCAGGCAAAGGGTTGGGGGTGGGTAGCAGGCTCCCTGCTGAGCAGAGATTCCCGATGCAGGGCTCGATCCCAGGTCCCTGAGTCCATCACCTGAACTGAAGGCAGAGGCTTAACTCACTGAGCCACCTAGATGCCCCAGTTAGGCTTTTTCCATAGACCAACTTTGCTTTATAGAGGTTGTAGGAGAGGGTTAAAGTATTGAATAATGTAATAAGATTCATAGTGGCCCTGGAGAAGCATTGTTGCTGTTGTGTAAAGTGTCATACTGTTTGTCAGTATTGAACAGGGCAGTGATTTTTCTTACATTATTAGGCCCCACAGTGAGAAGTACACTCTACCTTGTCTGTGTGTGCTAAACTCACCCCCAAAAATCATTAAATTACTTCTAATGCCACAAGTTATGCAGTTCGCTATTTTCTATCCTATTCTATTTCATTTAAAAAATACCCTAAAGTTAAAAAAAAAAAAACGTATCTGGCCCCAACCCACTAAATTAATTACAGACTCTTAAGACTGAAGTTTGAGGGCGCCTGGGTGGCTCAGTGGGTTAAGCCGCTGCCTTCAGCTCAGGTCATGATCTCAGGGTCCTGGGATCGAGTCCCGTGTTAGGTTCTCTGCTCAGCAGGGAACCTGCTTCCCTCTCTCTCTCTGCCTTCTTCTCTGTCTACTTGTGATCTCTTTCTGTCAAATAAATAAATAAAATCTTAAAAAAAAAAAAAAAGACTGAAGTTTGAAAGCAGTGATGTGGGGCGGGGATGTTGTTCTATTCCTGGATGTCTTTTTGATAACGCGTTTTAAGTCCTAGAGTTATTTCATTATACAGTACATTTTTGGTTGCTATTTAAAGCTAGAAGAACATCCTAGCCTCGGTCTAAAATCAGACTGCAAAAGTTAGTGTTTTAAATGAATTTCATCATTTCTTTGGGTTTCTTTTTCAGAGGGAAATGATAAAGATTTTACCTTGAATGATTTTGGTTTCATGATCTTCCACTCACCCTACTGTAAGCTGGTTCAGAAATCTCTAGCTCGGATGTTGCTGAATGACTTCCTTAATGACCAGAACAGAGATAAAAATAGTATCTATAGTGGCCTGGAAGCCTTTGGGTAAGAGAAGTTTATTGGGATTTTTTTTTTTCTTCTGTTTGTGAGTATTTTATCTGTCTGTTAAACCACTCTTTTAATAGTTGTGAACATTTTAAAGTTAAAAGGATCTTAAAAGTATCTAGTCTAAGCCCTTTATATCATCAGTGAAGAAACTGAGTCCCAGAGAGGATCCCCATGAATTCTTTAGTCATCTCTACTCATATTTTCTGATTTCCTCCTGTTAGATCTATTCCTGTTGTCACCATGATAGCAGAGCCTCATGAGTCCCTGTGTTTACTATGACAGCCTCTGAAATCTCTCCCTGCCTCTGGAGCCCCTGTGCCCATCCTGTAGCCACCAAGCTCAAGTCCTCTTTCCTGCTCCTTCCACATTTCCCGGCGTGTAAGGCTCCCTAACGCACCAGGCCTGTGAAACTCATTCTGTCCCTTCTACATTTAGTAAAATTCTTTTCAACTTTTTAAGACTCAGCTCCTGCAACATCCTGACTTTTGTAACTAAATAGACATGATGGTGGACTTGTAGTAGTAGTGTATGTTCTGTTGGATGATGACAGAGCTTTCGTGAATTTATTGACCCATGAGAATTAAGTTGTCTTAACCTGATGATAAAAAGCTTTGACAGAAAGGACCATATGTGTGCAACTAATGGCAATTAGCTTATTGCTGCTTGGCTTTTAATAAATAGGGAAACCAGATCGTATGCACAGATTAGAATATTAGTGACATTAAGTAATATAATAAAAACAGTCTTTGAACATTGTAAGATGGTCTTTTTTCTAAATCTTTCAGGGATGTTAAATTAGAAGATACCTACTTTGATAGAGATGTGGAAAAAGCATTTATGAAAGCTAGTTCCGAACTCTTTAATCAGAAAACAAAGGCATCTTTGCTCGTGTCAAATCAAAATGGAAATATGTACACCTCGTCCGTGTATGGCTCCCTTGCTTCTGTCCTAGCGCAGTAAGTACCTAGTTCCGCTGCCTAACTCCTCTCATTTGGGGCTGCTAGATTTGGAATACAAAGCCTGGTGGCCCGCATGTTGGTGGCAGGTCACAGATTAACATTTTCTTTCCAGGTTCTCTAGCCTACCGTCCGTTGGCTTAAAGTATGAGTGGGACGAGGCTACAGTTACTCCTGAGCTCGAACGTTCATACCGGCCCTCCTGGCTGCTCTCTGCAGTCATCTCATTCTTGACCTGCACTTGAGCGTCAGTCCCTAGTTGACAAAGTCACTTATTCTGTGTCGTAATAACTCTCATAAGCCCCATCATGCCCAAAGAGACAGAAGCTCTTGTTTTCAGTCTGCATATTGCAAAGCTTTAGGTCAGCTTCCTCAGGCTATGGGATGAATTTCTACTCCCAGCTTCGGTCTTCCCACACATTCTAGTTTTGGATCAGTGAGACTTTTTATTGGTTTTTACTTTTATTTATTTATTTGTAAAATTTAATTATTTATCTGAGAGAGAGAGAGTGGGCTCCAACTGGGGGAGGGGCAGGCTCCCCACTGAGCAGGGAGCCCCACATGGGGCTCGATCCCAGGACCCTGATCTGGGCTGAAGGCAGCTACTTTACCGAGTGAGCGACCCAGGCCCCCCTTGGTGAGACTTTTCAATAGCTTTTCTTCTCCCTACACAGGCACTCGCCTCAGCAGCTGGCGGGAAAGAGGATCGGCGTGTTCTCTTACGGTTCTGGTTTGGCTGCCACCCTGTACTCCCTTAAAGTTACGCAAGATGCCACACCAGGTAAAAGCCCACGCTGCCCGCACAGCTTGTCAGGAGCCTGTGTGCTAGGGGCTGAGGCTGATTCAGCGGGCTTCTCGGGGGCGCTGGAATCTGTCCCGCAGAGTGTTCCTTTTGTGTCTTCTTCACTTTCACCACAGCCAGATTCTTACTCTCTGAGAATCTGCTGTGACTGAGTAAATGGCAGGGTAATGTCTGCATTAGGATCTCTTCTTTCCTTTTTTTCCAAGTCAGAAAAAAGATGTATAGGGAGCTTAAAAAATCTTTGTATGGCGTTATGTTTGACTTCTTCATCAAGTTACTTTAATTTTTATCTTTTTTTCTCTCATTTTCTTTCATTCATAAAGCATTTATAACCAGGGAGGTGATGCAGGCAGGGAAAGGGACTGTGTCCGTCGAATGCAGCAGCTGCTGAGTCTCGTCACATGACTGAGTAACACCAAAGCTTTCCTTGTTGGTTTGGTTTTATACAAGATACCTTATTTTTATACATTTATGGTCCTGGCTTATATTCCTGAGCAGGAAGGAGCAGAAACATGGAGAAAAACTGATGAAAGACTTGGCATTACTCAAATACTGTGTCATGGATTGACCATGGACAAGTTATTTATAGTTTCAAATCCCATGTTTCCTCATTTGCTACTGAACAAATGTCTAGTCAGAGATCACAGGAAGCTGCTTCAAACAGATACCATTTTTTCTCTTAACTAAACAGTATCCGGTAGTTCTATAAGAAATGAAGAGTTGTTTTTCCTTTTGGCAGCATCTTGTTCATGTTTCAGGGCATGCTACTTTTGTCTTTTTGTCTTTTTTTTTTCCCCCCAAGATTTTATTTATCGGAGACATCTGGGTGCTTCAGTTGTTAAGCATCTGCTTTTAGCTCAGGTTATGATCCTAGAGTCCTGGAATCAAGCCCCACATCAGGCTCCTGGCTCAGCAGGAAGCCTGCTTCTTCCACTCCCCCTGCCTTGTGTTCTCTCTCTATGTCAAATAAATTTTTTAAAAAGCTTTAAAAAAAATAATAAGATTTTATTTATCCATTTGACAGAGAGACAGACACAGTGAGAGAGGGAACATAGGCAGAGCAAGTGGGAGAGGGAGAAGCAGGATTCCTGCTGAATACGGAGCCTGATGCAGGGCTCAATCCCAGGACCCTGGGATCTTGACCTGAGCTGAAGGCAGATGCTTAACGACTGAGCCACCCAGGCGCCCCTGTCTATTTTTCTTTTAGAGAGAACCTGAAGGGGTGTGGGGAGGGACAGAGAGAGGAGGGAGAATCTGAAGCAGGATCCACACCCAGCGCAGAGCCTGATGTGGGACTCAGTCTCACTACCCTGAGATCATGACCTGAACCTAAGTTACTTGACACTTAACTGGGCCACCCAGGTGCCCCTACTGTCGTCTTTTAATTTTGGGATTTACTGTTTTAGGGTCTGCTCTCGATAAAATAACAGCAAGTTTGTGTGATCTTAAATCAAGACTTGACTCAAGAACTTGCGTGGCACCAGATGTCTTTGCTGAAAATATGAAGCTCAGAGAGGACACTCATCACTTGGGTAAAAATATTAAATTGTGTTCGAACATCTTGGTACCCACCCAGAAGCCTACCAGGGGGCGCTAATAACCTGAAACACATTACTTAAAGATAAGGGTGTCCAGGCTTGACTCCGTACTAATCCGATGTCAGTGAGAATTGTGGGGAAATGGGCAACTTACTATCTCTGGTTTTACCGGCGAACTTGCAAATCATAACTAACGTTTCACGTCCTTTGCCTTTCCTTTAGTGAACTATATTCCCCAGAGTTCCGTAGATTCCCTCTTCGAAGGAACCTGGTACCTTGTCAGAGTGGACGAGAAGTACAGGAGGACCTACGCCCGGCGCCCGGCCCCCAGTGAGGACACCCTGGGCGAGGGAGTTGGACTTGTCCACTCAAGCACAGCCACGGAGGTGGGTAAAGCTTGTAGTTTTTTCTCTCGGCCTCTGACAGGGTGAGAAGTTTCCATTCCCAGGTCCCAGGTCTCAGGGCTCAGGAGACCTGCCTCTGAGCCACGTAAAGGAATGTGGATAAAGCAGAGTCCCTCAGAGCAAGGGCTCCAGCACTGGCTTCCCACTGTGCCATTTGCTAGTTGTATACAGTGCTTGGTGCTTAAATTACTAGCATTTTTAAAACGTGGGGTTTATCGGCTCAGCACAGAGTGGATCAGTGCATCGTCTTGCTTCTCGCTCTTACACCAGTTAGGTGGCTAGTCAGCCACGAGTCAGAGCGGGGAAAGCCAGAGTGCCAGTTGGAATGCCGTGTGTACTTTGTATGGTGGCTCGCGGTGGCCGCTCTTTCTCTCCCGTGTTGTGTGTTTGTGTAACTTCACTATAAAGAACAGCTAGTTAGTTCCTTCCATGGAAAACTCTAGAGAATGTACATTTAACATAAACCTCTCCACAATTGTCCTTTCTCAGTTTTTTTTTTATTAGAACTCAGCACCATGACTCTTTAAAACAAAAGAAAAACGCCTCTTTTCCCTTTGATTTTAGCATATTCCAAGTCCTGCCAAGAAAGTGCCGAGACTCCCTGCAGCAGCAGCAGAGGCCGAAGCAGCTGTCATTAGTAACGGGGAGCACTGAGACGCTGCTCTGAGCTCGAAGACTGCGGGGCGGGGCGGGGCGGGGGGGGGTGAATGGGAACAGTTCTGGGAACGTGGGATGTCTGGGGACAATTTTAAAGGATTACATGTTGCGTAACTTTTTATGTGACTGACACGGAGCCTGGAGAACTGTCGTGTTCTTGGGAGAGTCTCTTTGCTCAATCCGCTGCCATGCTTCCGCTTGTGGTCTAGCCAGAGCTCGGTGTCCAGGAACGGTTAAGGGCTCTGGAAACATACCTCTCTGGCCATTTGTGTGCATGAAGCTTAGTTTTTCAGTGTGGTATGGTGAATCGTGTGCTTCAGGCGGGGAAAGCAGAGGTACTGGTCTCCAATTTTAATTTTTTTAAACATAAGAATTTTGTACTTTGAACAAACAAGCTTACTGAAAGTACCTGCGGTTTTTGAAAAGAACTTTCTAGTTTTGGGAATGTAGTCTTCGAATGTGTTATGCACAAACCCTGCTTAAAAATGGCAAGACGCACATGCTCTTTTTCTGTCATTTAGAAACCCTGAAGAGGGAGAAGGGGTGGGATGGTAACACTGGGTCTGGAAACTGAAATGCCGCTACCAATCCAGGCCAGCGGTGACGAGTTCTCGCAATGACCTCTGGGAACAGAGAGACGCTGGCATCGAGCAGACGTCTGCTCAAACCACGGGGCACGTTGGGAAGCTCCGGATGTCGCTCTGGTCTGCTTCGGAATCCCTGGTCCAAGGTGGAGTGTCAGTGGAGCCGTGTATGAGGAAGTTGTTGCAATCCTTCTTTGCACCTTATTTTGAAAAATAAATAAGGCATTTTTCTGGCTGCCTTTTGAAAATTTTAAAACAAAATGGAAGGATGGGGCGCAGGGCATCATTAGGTTACCTCTGATGCTTCAGTGTTACGCATTCAACTTACAGACTGACAGCCGAAATTAATGGTGTAAGTATTCTCTTTCCTTGAGTATCTTTTCAGTGAACATTAAAAAGTACAACCCAAGTTTTGTATGACCAGCCAAAAAAAGTATTCCATTTTGAGGTCTGAAGTAGGATTTATAAAGCATTTTTTCAGACTTTCACCTTAACAACAACAACAACAAAAAACTATCACATGGGATGAATAAGCAGACTGGTTAGACAGTTTTGTAGATCTTCTTGGTGCTGAACTATGACATGAGCCTTATAGATTGTAAAATAGAGATAGTTGGAACTAATGTACAGAACTAAATTTTTTAAACTTTATTTGCTGTTAAATTCTGTGAAGTTTCAGTTATCTAAAATAAACTTACATGAATACGAACTGTAATGTTTCAGATTGCAAGTAATACGTAATGTAGTGTTTGTAAAATACTCTTGTCTAATATTAACTAGTGGTATTTTGATTTGTACAGTCATGATTTGTTAAAATGACTTCATTTTAACATCCACTGATGTAGATTAATAATGTAAGTTCACATTTAAAGATTAATGGGGAAATGGTGCATGTAATACTTTCACAAGTATTGGGAGTTTGGTATGTTTTGAAAAGAATAATTTAACTTTTGGGTGTCGGGAAATGGGTTTTTCTCAAAGTCCATTGCCGGCAATGGGCAAGCCTAGTAATATTGGCACAGAGCGTTAACTGTACACCTTATTAACAGTGAGGTGAATAACTTTGAATAAAGTTTTAGAGAAATATTTCAGATATTTGTGTATTCTTTTTCCCTCCTAAACTAACAGTTTAGGCAAGAAATCAGCTAATAGCTGATATTTTGTAAATATGGGTGTTTGTTTCATTTCTGTTCATTCATTCACTCATTTATCTTTTTGGGGGTAAAATTTTATTTCTTTGACAGAGCACAAGCAGGGGAAGTGGGAGAGGGAGAAGCATGCTCTACGCTGAGAGTGGGCTCTGTCCCAGGACCCTGGGATCAGGACCTGAGCTGAAGGCAGCCGCTTAACTGACTGAGCCACCCAGGCACCCGTATTCACTCATCATTCTGCAAACATTTGAAAACCTGATATAAGCAAGGCACTCTGGATTAAAAGAGCTTTAAGACATATGGTTTTGCCTTCAAGGAGCTATTCATCTAGTATAGAAGAATTTATACTGAGAATTTATTATTCTTACACTTCAGACACAGACATTAGCTCCCAAATCAGGTAGTAAACATATATAAACTTCGCCATAGGGGCACCTGGGTGGCTCAGTGGGTTAAGTCTCTGCCTTCGGCCCGGGTCATGATCTCGGGGTCCTGGGATCAAGTCCCACGTCGGGCTCTCTGCTTCCTCCTCTCTCTCTGCCTGCCTCTCTGCCTATTTGGGATCTCTCTCTGTCAAATAAGTAAAATCTTTAAAAAAAGAAAAAATAAACTTTGCCATAAATATTTATGAAGAGAATTACTATGTTTTCCTAAAAGCAACCTAAGATTAAGAGTTACCAATTAAAGATTAAAAGCAAATTTAAGAGTCCATATAGAATGGCTTATTATCAGCAAGAGCCTCCAACCTAAGAGCCACATGTTTTAAGATTGATTTATTTGAAAGGGAGAGCGAGCATGAGCAGGGGAGAGGGAGAGGGAGACTCTCAAGCAGAACCCAACTGAGCGTAGAGCCTGACTGGGGCTCGATCCCATGACCGCATGAGATGTTGACCTGAGCCGAAATCAAGCATTGGACACTCACCCAGCCGAGCCACCTGGGTGCCCCTAAGAGCCCCATGTTGCTGGTGCTCCCAGGGGTTTTAGAGTTTTTGCAGTGGCGGGAACACTGGACTAGTTACCTCTAAGAGCCCTATCCACTCTCAGGATTGTATGAATTAGGAATTAACCCTGATTATCTTCTAGCCCAGTTCAGCTCATACCATCATGTCATGTGTAGATTCAATACTTAGTGATAATTTATTTTCTAGGAGAGTCTGTCCCTCTGGGTCATTTAGAAAACGGGCTAGTGTTCTTTCTGTAAGGTCATTTTTGCAAATTCTTCCATGCTAATTAATGTTTGTTGGAATTTGTGCTCTATTTGGGCACCTAATTTTTTTTTTTTAACATTTTGGCTTTTGTTTTTATGAATACTAATGAATAAGTTTAAGATTCACAGGAGATAATACTCAGACAGATGCAAACAGCTGCTTTTGATACTCCTGTGACTCAATTGAAACACTTCATGTCATGTCTCCTTGAAATGTTGTAGAGAGAAACACTAAAGGGGTCAGTAAAGCACGGAACGTAACAAGATCTTTAAATAATTTAGGGCTAGGTAATCTTGACATAAAAATGAACACTTTCTTTAAAATTTCTAGCCACTACTTTTTTTTTTATTATTTATTACCATGTTCAATTAGCCAACTTACAGTACATCATCAGCTGAATGGGAAGAAATCTAGCAACTACTTTTAGTTAAACCCTGAGTTCTTCATTTTTTTTCCCTGATTGGTGGTCAAAGTGAATAGTTAGTTGACCTATGATTCCTCTCCCCCACAAAAAATTATTATAAAGGTAGTAATTTGATGCTGAAAATTATGGATACCAATCCTCAGGAAATTTATAGATCATCAGGGCTTCAGCTTTTAATAAGAAACAAGTTTTCATTTTAAATATTTAGAAGTAAAAAAACAAGGAATTCATCTTTGTCCTATTTCATCATTGCATATGCACCTATAATTAAAAAGAGAATAACAGTTTTGTTAGACTAATTTTGCAAAAGCATCCCGTGCCTCCTTGCCTTCCAGATGCTGTTAAACTAGCACTTCCAACCCATCTTAGCAAACTTTGTTGAACTTTGGGGCCTCATCTCGAGAGCTGCTTCCTCCTTGAAGGCTGACTGGACCGCCTTACTCTGCAGTGAGCACATTTTGTCCTGTGTGTCAAATTTATTATTCAAATAGGCTTGCAACTGCCTAGGGTATCTGTTCTCTGCCTACTTCAAGTCAGTACCACACTCCCCAAGGTTTACAGTGTTTTCATCTACCCTGTCTTCTCCATTCCTCACATGTGCCCAGTTCGTTCATTTAGCCTTAGAGCCTTTGGTTTATGTATCCAAACCCCTGGGCCCCATATCAGATGCTCTCTGGCCTGCCCTCAGCTCCAGCCACAGGTCTAGCAACTGTTTCCATTCAGTCTTCGACCAGGATCTCAGAGAATACCCAGCACCTTCCTTTGGATTCCTGCTATATACCTTCCGCTGTACCTTCACTGCAGGATTCCCACAGAATTCACTTGGTACAGTTCCCATGGAAGCACCCTTAACCAATGGTGGACATTTGGCTGGCGGTTAAGTGTTTCCTCCTTTCATCCCTTGGGTAGACAGTTCTGAGCAGCACTCCAGAAGGTTCCTCTTGGAGATCGACTACCCGTTGCCCATGGCTTCCCTCTTTTCTGTGTAACTCCTGCACACCTTCTGCATCCTGGGATCATTTCCCAAATAGGTCAGTTGCATGTAAGCTTTTGTCTCAGGCTTTTTTTAGAATCCAGGCGAAGACAGTCGGTACCCAGAACAGCTCTACAGTGCAGATCCTCAGGATAGATTGGAGCTGGTTTACTCACCTGTCAAAGCAATCAGCACCACTGCCATCTGTAGTCGGCAAAATGTTGTAGCCATTCGACACCAGCCCCCCTGCCCCCAGCCCCGCCATCCTTGAAGATGACTACCTCTGGAACTTGTGACTATGTTACCTTACTTGGCAAAAGCAAATGTGATCAGAGGGAGATATGACTGTAGATCGAGGGCCAGAGAGATGCAACACTGCTGGCTTTGCAGAAGGAGGAGGGCGATCATGAGCCAAGGAACGTGGGCAGCCTCTAGAAGCACACACAGCGAGGAAATGGATTCTTCTCTAGATCCTGCAAAAAGGAACCCAGCCCTGATGCCACCTTGGTCTTAGCACCGGGGAGACCTGATGTGGACTTGTTTCTACCTCAGAACTGTCAGATAGTAATTCACGTTGCTTAAGCAGCGACACTCGTAGTAATTTGTTAACAACAGGACATAAGGGGCTGTTGCTGAGCAGACGCTGACTGGCCCCGGCGTGTGGGAACAGCATGATGGCCACCCAGACTCCTGTCTCGGTGCAGGCGGACGAGGGCTGGCGGGCTCTCCCAGTACCCGTGGCGCTTGACCAGCAGGGGCCCGTGAGAAAGACTGTGTGCTTGGCTAGTTTTTATTAACTGCTTGGGAAGCCTGGGGTAAAAATACAGGCCTAGGTGAGCCAACTCCCACCTCAAGGCCCACTGGGGCTGGGGTTGAGGAGAGCCTGACCTCCCGCAGCCCAGGGAAAAGTACCAGAAAGAGGCCTGGGGTCTAACCGGGCGGTTGGCTGAGCAGCAGATGGGATGAAACACTGTCCTGACAGTTCTGGATCAAAGTCAGAGCCTGAATAGGAGCAGACTGGGACACTGTGGCCTAAGTTAGGAAAAACAGTGTAGATGCACCCAAACACGCTGACGACAAGGCCCCTAACGTGGGGCTGGCAGGAGCGGCTGTCACTATCTCGCGCTGTACTTACATGGTTTTCCGTCAGTGCCTTTGTCCAGCTCTGGAACATCCTGCACAGGGGAGCAAGGGCCCAGCCCGTCCCACTGCTCGCTCTTTCCTCCACACCTGGAAGAGTGCCTGGCCCATAGGAGGCTCTGGGTAAATATTTCTTGATTAAACAAATGAATGACTGCTCGAGGTTAAGAACAAGAGAGCAAATCTAGACTTGGTTGGAAGGGGGAGAAATGCATATCTTAAATTTAAATTTATTTAAAAATTACAAAAATGTCTCCACCCAAGTTGTCCATGAAAAAATTTAAAAGCAGCAACAATGCTCTTGGATAATGACCAGGAGTTTAACGCAATTTATAAAATTGAACAAAATTTAGATGTGTGTCTTATGCCTCTATAGACACGGGACCCTTTCTTTAGGTCCCTTTCTTTAGGGTCCGGCAGCAGCATTATCGGGACGCTTTCCAAAGCCTTCTTCCTTTGCACTCTGTGCAGGACGATCCGGTAGACGCCCGTGATGGAGCTCCGGGCGTCTCTCCCTTGGTTGTTGCGGATGTGCTCTTCCGTAATACCCAAATGTTCTAGAGCGCTTTTGACCTCATTTTCTTCTTCTTTGAGGGTGCCGGTTTCAGACAGATGTTTGGGGTCCAGCTGGAAAGGCTCCAGAGGGGTGGGGTACGGCACCCCCTGCATCCACTCGTTGCTCATGATGGAGTCGATGCCGTGCCTGTCGGCGGGCACGGGCTGGAGGACCCCGCGGATGAGGCGGAGGCAGGGCGCCGACACGTGCGGGGGCACACTGTACGCGCCCTCCAGGATGCTCTTCTTCAGCTTGGCCACGGTCTCTGCCCGGAAGGGCATGGTGCCCGTCACCATGAAGTACAGCAGCACCCCCAGCGCCCAGATGTCCACGTAAACGCCCACGTAATGCTCGTCCCGGAAAAGCTCGGGCGCGGCGTAGGGGGGCGACCCGCAGAAGGTGTTGAGCATTTCGCCTTTTTTACTTACGGTGCTGAATCCAAAGTCACCCACCTTCACGCAGGTATTATTGGCATAAAATACGTTTTCTGCCTTCAGGTCTCTATGAATAATTTGGTTCTCGTGCTGTGGAAGGAGACATGGGGAGAAGTCATCGTTTTCAAGGTAGAATACCAACACGAAAATAATAAAGGCGTCAGTGGCTCTGATGTTTCACTGTGGTGAGGTGATGATGGGGGTAATACCAGCAGCTCCACGGATGTCAACTTAACTCAGACCTGTGAACCGCCCCCCGACCCCAGCCGGCTGCCCGGTCCTGACCCTTAGCAAACATGACACCCCCTCGAACAGACCAAAGCTTCTGTTCTTCCATGGGACAATGGCAGGAGTCTGTCCCACACATGGGACTTGGGAATTAGTGCCAGAAATGAACCCAGATCTTTCAAAACTGCATGTTCTGAAACACAGTGAAACTAATCTTTCCTATTTGAGGCCATAAATCTTTTTTTTTTTTTCCTGGCTGAGCTGTCTCTTGAGGAGGGCCAACACCAAGATGGTTCAGAACCCTTGCTTCTTTGTGGGGGACCAAGGGGGCTCCTTTGTCTTTATAGAATTCAGTAGAAAGAAAGAAAGGCTATATTTGGCAAGGTTCTAGCAGCAGGTCCTGCCGTGGGTGGCAAGCACATGCCCCACCCCCACTCTCACGTTCTGGATCCAGACAACTTGGGACCCCTGACGTCCTTAGTCCCCAGGGCTCTTGGGAGATGGTTTAATGTTACTTTGCTGGGCTTCCTGGGGAAAGAATCCAGGCTTTGGAGCCTGGTGGCTTGGATAATTCTGGGTTCAACAATACCGGCTGTGTAATATGTTTTTTTTCTCTGTAAAGTGAGACAGCGACAGCCGCCTGCACGAGTGCTGCATCTGAGGCGCTCAGCAAGGTCCTGGCACGGGGTCAACACACTCAGTGGAACCCGGATCTACATCCATGATCCTCTCTTCCTCCCTTCAGAGACCAGGCAGCTGGGAGAAATGTCAGGGCACAGAGCTACAGGGGACTCAGCCTGATTCTCTTTAGCTCTCCCACCCAATTTCCTTTCTACGGAGGATGAAGAAGACTCTTCCCATCTGTTCTATTGTTTGATGTGTGTCCTGCCCACTCCCTGGCCTGGGAAAGTTCACGGCAGCACAGGGCCACTTGAATGCCACCTGTGGCACCATGAGTCTGAAACACCCACCGCCGTTACAGTCGGGCTCTTCTCTCTTGCTCGTTTTTCCCCTCCCCTTCTCTCTCCTGATGCCTATCTTGGGGCTCCAGGTCACTAATTTCCCTCTAGTGATTGGTTCAGGAAGTCTCTGGTCCTAGCCTCACCCCACAGAGCCCAGTCAGAGGAATGAACTAGAAACAGGTTCTCAGCTCACACAGTCCCCAGACAAATGTTTCTTTTCTACCCTCTGGGTAAAGAGGACAGCTCAGACTTGTGGACTAACGGATCCATGGAGGTGGTGGTCAGGCCCGTGCCTCCAGCTCCTCTGTGTGCGCACAATACGGCCAATGGCGGAGAGGGCAAGTGAGAACCAGCTCTTGGAGGAACTGGAGGGTGTGGTTTAGGAGTCCAGATTTACCTAAAGAAATAATCAGGGAACTAAGGTAAGAATAGCATCACCAAATGTTAAAAATCGGAAGAGCATGGAGGCAGCCAGAGCTGGAGGAACTCACCAAAGGCAGGAATGATCTGCATAAGCTGATGGGAGATTGAAGAATATTCCAGAGAGAGGGAAAGCTGAGCAGAGACATGAGGGTGGATGGGATTTGGAATGTGACATGGTTAGAGGGGACAGAGCGTCCTACACACAGACATGAAGACAGGGCCAAGCAGCAGAGAGGAGCTGGCTCTCTGGCAGTGGAGGACAGGTGTGGAGAAATGGCGGTGGCCAGGGCCTGATGAGGGTCCTCTTGTTACTCCTGCCAACTGCCCCAGAAGCCAGGAGGCTGCCGTGTAACTGGAGATCCCTGGGTGTTGCTTCAGAGGCGAGTGTGATCTCATCCAGACTTTGGACTCTCACAGATGGGACGCCTGCCATCCCTCATGGGACTAAAGCCTCCTGGGACGCCCGGATGGTGGTGAACCAAAGCCCATGCTCCGATGCGGGGAGTATGGGAGCGAGACTCCTCTCCTCACCCCCACTCACCATGTGCTTCACAGCAGACACAATCTGGGAGAAGATGAGCTTGCTTTCCGGCTCTGAGAGCTTCCCTTCGGTGCTAATTTTTCCAAAGAGTTCCCCACCCCCTGCATACTCCATGACCAAGTGGAGCTTGGATAGGGTCTCCACAACTTCGTACAGACGGATGATGTTGGGATGGTGCAGTTTTTCCATGCTGGAAATTTCACGGGATAGTAGCCTTTGGGTTTTCTGGTCTAGCTTGGTCTTGTCCAGGATCTTAATGGCCACCTTTTCTGGGAGAAAAAAAAAAAGTCAAAGGATGTGCCAGTGTTCATAGGTGCATAGAGATTTTTTGAATGGGGAGGGAGCTTGATTGGCTACTTTATTTCACTAGACACAGAGGGTGAACGGCTGTTCCCAAGCTCACAGAGCTCTTCAGTGGTGATGACAGCCGTTCTCGAGTTGACATCAGTCCTCGTCCCTTGGGTCAGGGTGAGTCTTCCACACACAGATTTTTTTTTTTTTTCCACACACAGATTTTGATGCCAACTTCTGTCTTCCAAGGAAGTTTCAGTTTGATGATATTTATCTAATTTCCTGGATAAAGTGAAAGATTTTTGCTTAGCCCAGACAGGCCCTCCTGATCAGACCCAATCTAGGTCCTCTGCCTCGCCAGGCATCACCCCTGTCCACAGATACTCCTGCCCCACACAGAACTGTAGTTCAACCATTACACAACCTCTGCTTGTTTCTGAAAAGGGACGGCAAATCGCAGTCTGGGACCTGTCCCCCATCTGGAACATTTCCTCTACCTGGCTCGCCACTGCTTCCCTGTTCTTTACGCAAGTAAGGCCTGATGAGCCTTGTGGGCTAGCCTCGGAACCAGCCTCTTCCAGGACATTCCGATGTCTGTGTGTTCTTTGTATGATGATCTCAGCACACTAGCCTCTACATGTTGATTCCTTCTCTGTGTGTCCCTCCTACTCCTTCTCTCGTGGCTACATTTTATCTGACTTTGTTCATGCCAAGCACGTAACATCACTGTGCAGTCCACACCGGCGCTCAGTATGTGCAGAGCCCCAGGAGGGCACGAGCCAGGATGTGGGATGGGTTGCCAGTCGGATCGTTCCAGACTGTAATTTGCTATTACGTATTGACAGTCCTCAGAATGGCTGCACATTTTGACCTAGCCATTTCACCTTTGGCAATTAATCTTTTTTTTTTTTTTTAAAGATTTTATTTATTTGACAGAGAGATCACAAGTAGGCAGAGAGGCAGGCAGATAGAGATGGGGAAGCAGGCTCCCCGCTGAGCAGAGAACCCAACGTGGGGCTCGATCCCAGGGCCCTGAGATCATGACCTGAGCTGAAGTCAGAGGCTTAACCCTCTGAGCCACCCAGGTGCCCCGACCTTTGGCATTTAATCTTAAAGAAATCATAATCGTCTGACACGTGTACAAGACTAGATGTGGAAGGAGACTTCCGTGATGTCAGGAACGGCATCCAGCCAGAGAGAGGGTTAAAATGATGTCTGGTTCATCTGTCTCTGTAACAGTAACCGAGCAGCTAGCCACATGATGTGGATCCTTATTAAAATGAAGAGATGTTCAATAGAGAACAAGTGAGAAAAAATACAAATACACATTTGCACACATATACACTTATACAAATTCAAAATACGAAAAGATCTGGCAAGTAATGCACCAAAATGTTTAGAACAGTTATTAATAATGGGATCATGGGTGGTTTTTTAAAAAAGAAATTTTATGTATCTATATTCTCTAATTTTCCTACAATTAATTTATACGATTAACATAAATCATGTAATAGAAGTGGTCAATGTTTGAAAATGATGAAAGTACCCCAAAGTAAAACAATTCATTTTTTGGTTCGAATTGGACCGGACTTTGTATTAGGTAAGGAAAGAAGGTTCCAGGAAAGTAAGAGAGAAAACAGGATTGCAGGGCTCCCTTTGACCCACTTGCAAAACAAGTGTTTTGAAGAACTTTGTCACAGTGGTTGTGGGCATGAAAACCGATGCAGCTGGCTTGAAATCGGAGCCCTGCTGGTGCTGAAAGTAGGTTCACTAGGGCTTCTGGAATGGAAGGGGGCAGGGTCCACTGGCGTCTGATGCGACCCCACTCACTCTGGTGGAGGCGATACTGGGGAAGAAGGTGAAGAGCCGTAAGGGAGAAGAAACCCTCGTGGTTTGCATAACCTCCGCAGGCAGCGAGTCCCAGGGACGGACTCCCACCAGCGAGCCTGGAGGGGCATGCCACTGGAGCCTGGCTCGCGGCTTTTCTACCCTTCAGTTTTTAGGAGTAAGATTCACTCGAGCTGCTGCCCAGAAACAGGAGCTTTAGGTTTGGGTAGCGGATAGCTGAGCTGCTGTTGTAGGGGCTGGAATAAAGAGCACCATCCTTGAATCTGGCAGACGGCCTGCAGAAGAGCCCGCCCCACTCTCCCTTGATCCTGACCCCGACGTCTGCGAGAGCGAGCGCGCGTCCCCTCTGTAGCTTGGCCGGCGGCCACAGCCGGCCTCCCACACTGCGGGCACCCATGACCAGGTCATGGAGCGGTCAGGCTGCTGTCACAAACCTCTCTGGAGCACAAGCCTCCCTGGAGCACAAGCCTAGTCTTATTTCTGTTCAACGTTTGAGTGGCTGTTGGCAAGGCTGGCGTCCCAGGGTCTGGACTGGAGTAAGGCAGGAGAGGGACTGTGGGGGCCAGGGGGCGGGGGGTGGAAAGTGGAGCTTCTTTACACTCCATGCCCTGGGCACCCCGGGGCCTCATGCTCCTCCCCACCCGCTTCCTCCACTGTGTGTTAAATCAGATGCTTGCCATGCTTCATACCATGAAGGGATGATCGTAGAACCCACTGTAGAGGCCTGGGTCCTGGGAATGGTCATCAAATGGCAGAAACTGCCCTTCCAGGAAGAGTGAGGTCTCCACGTCCACTCCCCCGACGGGCGGTCAGTGAGCACAGCGGAGCACCCGCGTGCACCAGGCAATGAAGAAGACACTGTTCCTAGTCCAGTGAGGGACAAAGACTGAAAAAAGCCCCTATGACAAGTGCAGCCCAAGTGAGGGAAGAGTACGCCTTTCCGGGAAAGGACCTTTGAGCTGTGGCCAAGAGGTGGGCCAGGCCTGGGCGGGGGATGACGTGTGTGTTCGAGGACGTGAGGGGAGCCCGCTATCCTGGACACAGAGAATGAGGGGAGTGGGCCCAAACCAGTCTTGTGTGGTCAGCAGCAGTGGAAAACCCAGGACCTTGGAGGCTTTTTCAAGAAAGGCAGACTATCTGGTGGACAGTGGCAGACAGTCTGCAGGTTTCAGGGAGAGAGAGTATGATCATCTGATTTCCAGGTCAGAATGAACACTCTGGCTGCACTGTGGGAAATGGATAGAAGACCTAAGAGCAGCCTGGTGGTTTAGGTGGTGATTATAGCAGTCCCACAGAGAGGACCCTCTTGGTGCAGGCACTGGAGGGAGAGAGAGAGAGAGAGAGAGAGAGAGAGAAGAAAGTAACCCTCTCTTTTTCCAAATCTAGTAGAGAGTCTGACACAGGTCCCATGTAGTGGGCAACACATTCCTTAAACTAGGACTCGCAAACTCCAGTATCTCGAGGGGGCCAGGGTGGAGATAGGGTGGCACACTTATTGGAAGGCAATAGGGATTAGTGGGGACTATGGAGTGCTGAGGAGTACATGCCCCAGTGCAAACGCCACTCCAGACAGTTGTCCCTATTTAGAATGGAGACTCAGTGTTGTCAAATCTGAATTTTTTCAAGAGAAGCCAGACATCATTTTATGCAAATGTTCCAATTGCTAAGTATCAGCAACAAATTCCCATTTTTAGACCTAGAGTGGACCAGCAAAATCTGTCTGTGGGACCAAAGGGAAAAGGGGAGAAAAGAGATATCAGAACACAGAGTGCTGTGTAGAAAAGTTTGCCATGAGAAGAGCTGAGAACTTCCTTCCAGACACTCAGCCAAGCTGAGCCAACCTTACCGTGAGAGTCTGGGTGAACAGAGATCAAACCTCCCTCTCCTTCCTTTGGTCCCCTGCAAGAGACCAAAGCCAACGGGCACCCAGAGAACGAAGGAGACTTGACGCAGCCTGGGGCAGGGAGCAGAATGAGGGTGGACAGTGGGTCTGGGGAGGAGGTGGAAGGTGGCCCGCACAGCAGGGTAACAGGGGACCGGCGTGAGAGGTGATGTGGGCATAAAGCAGCCGGCTGTGGCCCTAGTCTGGGGTCAGTGAGGACTCGTAGGCCTTTCTCTGGAATCTGTTAGCTAGAGGAAAGTAGAGAAGTGGTAAGAGGAGGTTCTAATGGTAGGGACGTGTAGGAGAGATCTCGAACCAGGAAGACCCTGATACCTTAGGGTATTGGTCTATATAGCTTCTGATTGGCTTTATCAGTAAAACACTTTTGAGCACTACTCTAGTATATAATTTAGAAATTATATGCATGTACTAATACACACATTTTAAATACATATAAGCATAGATATTAAAAAGATAGAACGACAAACATAAATGGCAATTCTAATATTGTCTTTCGTCATCCAGTGACTCGTGTTGGGCATCCCCTGGGGAATGCAGACCCTACTCTGGAGACCACTCAGGGTCACCAGTGACCCCCAAGTTGCTAAAACAGATGGTCAGTTTTTAGGCTTTATACCTCCCCCTTGAAACACTTTTTTATCACTTGGTTTCTAGGGCAACACACACTTCTGACATTTCTCCTAGCTCTCTTTTGTCTTTTTATTACTGACGTGTAGTTGAATATGATGTTATATTGGTTTACGTTATAAATATGAGTATGATGTTTTATTAATTAGGTGGATCCGTAGTGGTTCGAGTCCCACACATGACCTAGCGCTCACTGCCATAAGGAGTCACCGTACGACGTGATTACAACCTCACTCCCCACATGCCCGTGCTGTGCTTTTCCTCTCCGTGGCTTATTGTATAACCGGAAGTCTGTACCTCTTAATCCTCTTTGCCTCTTTTGCCCATTCCCCCACCCCCTTGCTCTGACAACCACCAGTTCGTTCTCTGCATTATTTCATTAATTAATTAATTTGTAAAGACTGATTTATTTATTTTGGAGAGAGAGAGAGAGAGCTTGTGTGCAAGTGGGGGAGGGGGGAGAGGGAGAGAATCTCAAATAGACTCCCTGCTGACCGTGGACCCCAACGCGGGACTCGACCTCACAGCCCTGAGATCATTACCCTGAGCCAAATCCGGAGTCTGATGCTCAACCGACTGAGCTACCCAGGCATCCCGTGGTCTCTGTAGTTAAGAATCTGTTTGTTTTGTTTTTAGATTCCACCTATCAGTGACATCACATGGTATCTCCTGCTTCTCCTGCTTCCAAGTCTCACTGCGGTGTCCTTTCATCTCCGCAGCCTCTGAATGTCGGCTACCCGAAGGTGCCGTCCTTGGACTCCTTCCCTGCAATCATCTCCTTAGTGATTCCAGATGTATAAGCACATCTGCCTATATGATCTCTCCACTTAGTCATCTTAGTTTGGGTTCTGCCTGAAGCAGAGCCTGAGGCAGGGATTCAGGTGGACAAAGGAGGTAACCTGGGAAATACAGGTAGAAGAACGAGGAACGGAGATGGAAAGGAAAGATGGCCAGTAAATGGTGTGTTACTAGGCAAGTTAGTAGTCACCCTACTAAGAGCTACATGCCTAAATACCACGAGAAGAGCTGGGGTATTTATAAATCAACTACTGCCAGTGATTGGTTGTCAGCTGCTCAGGGGGATATAAATTCCTGTTTATTTCTGGCCTCCCGTGCATGTGGGAAGAGCAGGCTCCAGCAGGAGAGAGCCCAGAGGCTAGGAGATGGAGAGATTGGCTCGTGGAGGGGCGGGGGCAGGCTTGCACACACTGATGTGGTAAGGTGTTAGGAGACATGGGGGAGGGAGGAGGCACCCTCTGCCGTATGTATGTAATAGATGTGCAACAAGCATGCACAACAGAACATATTCAGTACTGTGCTCCCCATCTCCCCCTGCCCCAAACCTGGCCCTCCCAGTGTCAGCAAGTGGACACTCTAGTCTTACACTTGCCCAAACCACAAGTCTTTGAGTATCTGAGTCCTCTTTAACATTCCGCTTTGAATTCGTCAGCAGATCCTGTTGTCTGTCTCCACCTTCTAGACACAGCCGGAATCCAGCCGCTTCTCCGCACCCCACTGCTACCTTCCTGCTCCGAGCCACCGTTCCCTCTTGTCTGGATGACGGCCCTTCGCTCCTCACTGATCTCTCTCTTTCTACTTTGACCCCTTGCAGTCTATTTTCAACCGAGCAGCCAGGGTGATCCTATTAAAGCATAAGCCAGATCGCATCAGGTCTCTGCTCCCTCAGAGGGCTCTGGTTTCACTCAGAGGAAAAGCCAGAGTCCTTCCTACGACATGATGACCCCACACGACCTGGTCACTGCTGCCGCCTGGCCTCATTCCCCTGGCCATTCCCAGAGTACCACAGGCGTCCTGCCTCCTCAGGCGTGCTGTCCCCTCCGGCTGACAACGCCCTCCCCCACATCAATGGCCAGAGACCGTATTTCTTTCAGGTCAGTGATTGCCCCCTCAGTAAGGCTGTCCTGGCCAACTTACCTAAAATGTGGCCTCACTGTTCCCTATCCTCCCCCTCGATTTCCCTCTTATCACTTGTCACTATGGAACAGAGTGAGTACTTTCCTGGCTTACCTTTGTCTGTCTCTCCCCATTGGAATATAAGCTCCTTAGGACAGAGGTTGTTGTCTGATTTGTTCATCATTGTACCCCCAGTCCCTAGAAGAGGACCTGTTACAGAGTAGGAGCTCAACAACTATTTGTTGAATGAATGCTCTCACCAGCCCCACAAGAACCAGGTGAGGAATATTATCACAGAGTAAACGCAGTTTGGCACTGAGCTTTATCATTTACCATTTTCTTTGTTCCAGGCACCTTCCATGTTCTCATGGACTCTTCATAGTCCTGATTTTTAATGGCCATATCACCTTCCATCCAGTGTATATGCCTTCATTTACCTGACCATTCTTATATTGTTGGATCACATCAGTGATTTCCAGTCCTTTGCACTAGAGATAACACTATAAGGAGCATTTTTGGGTTCCAGTATTTCTATTATTAGACTTATTTTTAGGATGGGTTCACCAAAGCCACTAAGTAACCATTTTTAAAATGAGAAAACAAGCTTTACTTGCTGTTTTAATGAAGGTTGTTCAAGAGGCGATATTACATCTTTTAAGGCTGTGGGCCTTCTCTATGAAGCTTGACTCAAGACTGCGTTAATCTCTAGTCCTGTCTGCCAAGAAGGGACCACAGAGAGGACCTACCAGAGGACACTGCTATGCATTGCTTCCTCGAAAATCTCTTCTCTGCTGGGTTTTTATGAGACGTTCTACACTAATTTAATTCACCAAATACTTGTTGAATAGTTATTATATATAACTACTGGGGAGAAACTCAAAATGCTTCAATGACACCAAGGAGCCTATAAGTGGAAGACCCAAGATTTTCACTATTCCCTGAATCTGTTAAGCCCCAAATCTTTATTTCCTATTCATACTTTCTTTGGAGCTAGAAGCTGGCTGTTGGACTCCATGTCAGTGCCTCCAAATTTTTACTCTCAAATCCCGTTTCTTCTCCTATAGTCACTCCTCACTGCTGAGTCATTAAAGCTGGAAACCTGGGGGTCACCTTCAGAACCTTTTCTCTTTTCCTGCTCTCACCCATGCGACTCACCACAGGGTGTTCCGGTATCCTGAAATATTTCTCAAGTGCTTCCTTTTCCCTCCATCCTTTCTGTCACTTCTTTGCTTTGTTTTTAAAATTTTTTGTGATGTGGACAAATCCTTTTTTTTTTTTTTTAAATATTTACTTATTTTAGAGAGAGAGTGAGAGAGATCGGGGGAGGGCCAGAGGGGGAGAGACTCTCAGGCAGACTCCCTGCTGACCATGTGTTGAGCCCAACACAGGGCTCAATCCCACGACCCCAAGATCATAACCTGAACTGAAAGCAAGAGTCAGACGTTCCACCAGCTGAGTCACCGTGGTGCTCCTCTGTCACTTCTTTAGTTGCGATGGACATCGTCATTCATCTGAACCATCAGACTAATATTTTTTCTGACTTCTGACTTTTGTCACACTCCAATTTGCTTTCCTCACTGAAAACTAATCCTATTAACCACCTGTATGAATTTCTTGCTTACAGTTCCTCAGTGGCTTCCCCATACCTAAATGACAAACCCCAAATGTGCAAGACTCTCCAGGGTCTAGTCCCTGCCGGCCTCACCCTGTGGGTCTTGCTCTTTATTCCTTTTAAACCTCCAATGGCTCCCCTCCCTGGCGCATAGGTCCTTACCCTTCATAAACCTCAAGGCCTACTGCGAGCCCGTCCTGCTCAGGACCCTCTCCGGCTGCCCTCGGGTGCACGGAGCACACCCTTTGGCTTTACCCTGTGGCAGCTCCTACAATTACAGCCAGTCTCCATGACCTACCTCGAGTTCCCAACAGGCTAGAACTCTATCTTACTCATCTCCCTAAGGCCCAAAACAAATTGTGGGCCCAGGAGAGTTTATTATATTTTTAAAAAGGAAGGGTTGGGGGGGTATGAATGAACAGATGAATAAGTCAATTGAGAGGAAGGAAGGGTTCTAGAAATGGGAGACCAGACTGAACAGAAAGACCAGGGAAGAGGAGGTCAGGAAGGGCAGCGACAGAGAAAGGGACGGGCACCCGTGGCCTCATGTACTTTTGTTTGTGACAACAGATGGAACATAAAATATTCAGAAGCCGAGTGCATCATCTCTTTTGAGAAATTTCTAATCAGCTTAAAAGGGGACTCCTAGCTGCCCTATCGGCTTGCCAGGCCCAGGGAAATCTGAGCTGTTAGCTATAAAAATAAACTCCAGTCAACAGGGGCCTCTCCTGGAGCTTTCTTCCTAGAGATCCATCCAGAACAGCTGGGACCCTTAAAAACTACCATCCTAGGGGGGCACCTGGGTGGCTCAGTGGGTTAAGCCTCTGCCTTCGGCTGAGGTCATGATCTCAAGGTCCTGAGATCGAGTCCTGCATTGGGCTCTCTGTTCGGTGGGGAGATTGCTTCCCCCTCTCTCTCTGCCTGCCTCTCTGCCTACTTGTGATCTCTCTCTCTCTCTCTCTCAATCTCTCTGTCAAATAAATAAATAAAATCTTTAAAACAACAACAACAACAACAATAAAAACCTCCATCCTAGGAGCTGCTCCCAGCACCCAAACCCTCTGCTTTCCTGAGACCCCCTCCCCTGTCTCATCTAGGTTGCCCACACTTCCTAGAAAACCTGAAGACAATTCTGGGCCAGCTGGCTTTGTATGAGGACCACATTCATACAATCACTGTCCATGTGACATGGTCTGATGGGGCCGGGCAGTGGGACAGCTGTTTGAAATTCCCAGCGTGGCTTTCTAAGCTGCTCACTAAGCCACTTCCATCTCTCCTCTTTCAGAAATGAAGATTTTGGGGATGCCTCGGTGGCTCAGTTGGTTAAGCAGCTGCCTTCGGCTCAGGTCATGATCCCAGCGTCCTGGGATGGAGTCCCACATCGGGCTCCTTGCTCGGCGGGGAGCCTGCTTCTCCCTCTGACCCTGCCTGCCACCCTGTCTTCCTGTGCTCACTCTCATTCTCTCTTTCTCTGACAAATAAATAAAATAAATAAAATCTTAAAAAAAAAAAAAAGAAATGAAGATTTTGGAGGCATGGGGCATCTGTCTTTCCATTCCAGTCAGCCCAAGGTGGCCAAATGTCCCCCTCCTTCTCTCAGGCCATCTCCCAGTACCTGAGCCCCCTTTCTCTTGCCTGAGCCCTCACACCCCTTGACATATGGGCTCCCCATCCCAACTCCCTTCTCAGCTGCTTTCATTGTCACCTTCCAGCTGCTTCCTAACTAGGGGCCTCACCGAAGACAGAACCGCAGAAGAGAGGTGGGTGCAGCTCTAGGACCAGGCCTTTACAAGATGGGCCTACAGGGGAGGCCCAGGAGTCATTTTTCAGTTGCTCAGTGACCGGACTTTACATTATCTGTTGCTTAAACTGTCTCGTTAAGTCAATTTTCCCACTGCCTGGGCTTTGGGCCTTCCTCCCCTCTTTTGCACATATGCCCCACAGCCGGAGGGTGACGGCGAACCTCTGACCCGGGGGCTCGCTGGGGCAGCTCGGCAGTGCGGAGCACATGTGGGGGAGGCCACTGACGCGCCCAGCTTGCACAGCAGGAGAAGGCCATGTTCTCTGGAACTCAAGGAGCCACAACTCAGTTTCGCAAGGCAGCCACGGAGAAGCCTGTGGCATCCGAGCAGGCAATGGTTACCTAAATCCCATTTCTGCTGCTTGTCTCTTCGGCCTTCCTCACCCAGCAGCCTGTCTCCAGGCTCACACTTTCTGGCTCCTGGCTCGTGCTGATTTCTCGCCTCCGCCGCTTATTGCCCCCCATGGTGGATGTGTCCCTCGATTTGCTGCGCTCTCTGCTACTCCCCCCCCCCCCCACACACACCAGTCAGGACCTCAGACTCTGCTGACATGGTCATGGGGTCATGGGACTCGCCACCTAGAGGCTGCAGCTGACTTGATGAGGGCGTGACCTTGCACTCAGCGGCGGCCTGGTGTCCGCTGGCTGGGGAGCAAGGGCATTCCCGGTCAGCTGTGAGCTGGACGCGGCGAGCAGTACGGAGATGGGTAGTAACGCCGGGAGACCGTGCAGACGGGTGGGGGGGGGGCGGTCAGCAACAGCCATTCCCGGCCAGGAGTCTTCTGAGTGCTACATGGAGAAAGCCGCTCTGGAACGAAGTCTGAAGATGGAACATTTTCATCAAGGGAAGTAGAAATGAAAAACCGTGAGGCCCCGGAGAAAGGAGGGGTGGAGGGAGTAAGAGCTTGCAACTTGCTCTGCTTCTCCGCTGTGGGCGCACGGGGCTCCCCGGTTCACGATGCCCCGCTTTCCACGTGCGCGAATGTGAGTGCGCTTCTGTTCCATGAACCCAGGGATGAGTGACTCAGCAGGCCCAAAGAACCTAGACTTTTCTGAAATCAGACTAATATTAGCATTTAATGAATACTTACCGGGTGCTCTGTCTAAGGCACAGGGTAGGTATTCAATATGGCACATGTTTAAGTTTTACTCATGAAGACACTGAGGCACAGAATGATACAGTCACTTGTTCAATGTTATGCAGTGAGAGATTAAAAAAAATGGGAGGGGCGCCCTGGGTGGCTCAGTGGGTTAAAGCCTCTGCCTTCGGCTCAGGTCAGGATCCCAGCGTCCTGGGATCGAGTCCCCGCATCGGGCTCTCTGCTCAGTGGGGAAGCTGCTTCCCTTCCTCTCTCTCTGCCTGCCTCTCTGCCTACTTGTGATCTCTGTCTGTCAAATAAATAAATAAAAATCTTTATTAAAAAAAAAAAAAAAAAGAATGGGAATCCCACCCAAGTCTCACAGATTGCAAGCTAGTAACTTCCCACAGTATTTCGTGCGTGCCCTTCTGCTACTTAAAGACGCAGCTGTCACTGAGGCACTGAGCAGGGAGACGGACTGGCAGGAAGGAGGCTGCAAGACGGACTCGGGCTACTTCCGCAAAACAGGGGGACCAGAGGAGGTCAGTGCTTCCCGGAGGGGAGCCTGTAACACTTGTGGGGCGCGGAATGATTTTCGTGCAGGGGACCCGCCTTAGCCAGCCCTGAATCACTGCCTAAAAACACCATTCCTGTTAGAGTTAGTCTATAATTCTCCTGAGTAACACAAATAGAAAGTCTCAGATTGGCTATTGGCGTGGTTTACTTTCTACTACTTGGCGATTTTCCCTGAAAACTTCTTGAAAGTTGCTGATGAGTGAGAGTCAATGGTCAAAGTTCTCACCATACACAAAAAAATCCTAACTCTGTGAGGTGACAGATGTTTGAAGCAACTTCATTGCAAGAATCATTTTGCAACATATACAGATATAAAATCACTACTATGTATATCTTAGCCTGCCCACGTGCTCGAATGTGAGTGCGCTTCTGTTCCATGAACCCAGGGAATTATGTCTCAATAAAACCGGGAAAATACATAAATAATAGAACTTTTACATTTGTTTGCATAGTACCTATTTTTACCATTACCTTCTACTCAGAATAAGTGACACTGGTTTTTCATTATATAAATAATATTACATTTCTTTTTGAAATAAGTTTATTTGAATAAAAATATTGAGCTGTACCCATGATGGCTACTATGTGCCATGTACTTTATAGATGTTGTTTCTGATTTTCCCAGCAATTCTAAGAATCATTCTCTCTATTTTATGGCTGAGGCAACTAGGGACCAAAGAGGAAGTGCCTAGTAAGGGACTGAAGCAGGATCTAAAACAAATTTGCCTGGTTCTGAGGTGCCTAGTCCCTCCACTGCCCCCACAATGTCTCCTCGCCACTGGAATCCAACACCTGAACCCACACTCGGGAAATGGCTCCAAGCTGGCCACAGCCGGCGGCCTTCGCTCGGACTCCTGCCTCACGGCCTGTCTGCTGCACTGGACACGCTCCTCTCCCGGTTTGCCTTCACCCACCTTCTCCTCTCCCCTTCCTGATCATGTCTTCTGCCTCAATTTCTGGCCTCTCTCTCCCCGTGCCTTAGCCTCGTCTCTCATTCTTGCTCTAGACCATGGGTCCCAGTCAGATTCTCGTTACAGCACTAGATCTGCTTCTGCGGGTCAAGTCGGATGGTCCCCGGCTGCATTCTGTACCTGAGGAAGCACAGGCTCCCAGAAGTACTGGCATTTACCAGGGCAAGTCGGGAGAGTAGCCGAGACGTGAGGACGTGGGGACCCAGACACTTGGTCTCCGAGCAAGATGGAAGGAGACTTGGAGCCCCCATGACGTGGGAACACATGTGCACACGCATGTGTATGTATGTGCGGGTGTTTTTACGTAGGGGCCAAATATAGGGATGGGATTGGGGGTCAGAGAAAAAGAAAACCAAAGACAACTCTAATATAAGAAAAGAGGCGCCTGGAGATACGGTAGTAGGCTGGGGCCAAGGTGAGAAAATGTCGGTACAGAACTCGCGGGGACAGTGTGGAGTCCGTGGGCTTTAGGAAGTTGGTAAATCATACCAAGTTGCAAGTGTACTTTTCCTGCCTTCCAACTCCCTTATGAGCATCTCCAGGCTTCAGCTAAGTTTCAGGTGACACGGAGAAGTGCCCACTGGGCACTGGGCTTGGCCAGCAAAGGGCTGCTGGGCTCTCTGCATAGTTCCTCCCTGAGGCCAGAGTGGCAGGCGCTGCTGGTCTGGGGTCCAGAGTGTCCAGAGCCAGGCCATCAGGAGGCTTTGGTAGAGAGCAAGGAGCCAAGCAATAGTGAGGGGTATGCAGTAGATGGGAGCAGAGAGGGTCCTGAGATCCAGAGCCTTTCCTCCAGATATAATAGAAGCAGCCTTGGGGAAGGAGGGGCGCCTGAACCGTCCTGCTCACGGACAGTGGTGACCTGGGAGGTCTCCTGTGTCATCCTGTCACACACACACACACACACACACACACAGGTTATAAATAAGGATTTGGAAGATGAACTTTCCGGGCACCAAGCCACACCCACCCCAGTGCTCCAAGGCCTGCCTGGAGAGGACAGAGTCCCCTCACATGAAATGAGTTCATCCATGCGGTATGGTGAAAGAGTTTTTAGAGTCAAAATCTTTCAAGATTGAACTGCCAAAACAATATTTAACTTCTTTTGATCTCAGTTTCCCTATCTGTAAATGGAAATAAAAATACTGACCTCACAGTGTTCCTGTGAAAATCAACAGAAGGTAATAAAGGAAGGTGTGAGGGGACAAGGCTTGCGACGCTCAGGGCCTCGGGGATGTCATTTCACCCGCTGCCCTGGCCCTGGCCTCCGAGCCCCCTGCCCCAGACGAGTTCCCGGTGCCAGGGGAGAGGATCCTGGAAGGGCAGATCCTACCTTTGGTTAGGGAGTGAATCCCGAGCTTGACTTGGGAAAAGTTCCCGCTGCCGATCTCCCCTCGGATCCGGTAGAAGCCAATCCGTTTCCCCAGCGTGATCTCCCTCAGCACCTTCTCATCTTGGGACAGGTCCTGCGTCAGCTTCTCAAAGGGCGTCAGCTGGCGGGGCTGCCCGTGCCCCTCGCCCTTGCCGCACTCCGTCGGGCAGCCGCTTTCCACGCTCTCCCGCCGATCCCACCGGGCGTAGTGGGGGGTCACCAGGCCGCCTCCATGCGCGTACACCGCGGCCATCGTCCACCACAGGCTCGCATCTCCGTCTCGGCCGAGAGGCTCCGGTGGAAGGCAGGTGAGGAGCGGCGCCAGGGCCAAGGCGGTGCGCGAGGGGAGTTGGGGCCGGTCAGAGCCTCGCGTCGGTGACCGCCGGCCTGCAGAGCACGCAGTCCCCTTTGAGGCTTCAGGGAGACGAGGGCAGAGGCGGACAGGCCGGCAGAGCCTGCCCCGCCAAGCCGAGAGCTGCCCCCCTCACTGCGGACATCCCACCGCTTCCTTCACGGTGCACGGCCCAGCGCTCGCGGTCCGGCGGGCACACACCCAGTCACCATCACCGCTTTCCTGTCTGGGCTCCAGGAACCGTCCAGCGGCCCATGCGGTCTGATGCTCTGTGGTAGGTGCCCGCACCCGAGACAAAGGCTCCAGTTTGCTATTTCCTTGGACGGCCTGAGAATCTTCCACTCTGGTGTGTAAGGGCCCCTCGGAGGCCCCCAGGTCCCTGCTGCTGGCCTTCAGCTCCGACCCCCTTCATTTTGCACTTCTCCTGCTGGAGAGTTGCAGGGCCCCCCAGGGCCCAATGATCTGAACCCCAGGAAAGAAGAAACTTGCAAATCTGCCTTCTGGTCACACGGGCTGCCTGCCGGGCTGCCTGAGAAGGATTAAGTCCCTGCGACGTCACTTTAGCCGGCCTTTATTTAGATGAGCCTTCCTCTAAGCCGTGAGCTGTCTCAAAAATTTGGCAGGTGCTGATTCATCCTGAAAACAGAGAATAAGAAAATTTACTTGCCTATGCTAATGTACTGTACAGGATTTATAATGAACATGAAACTGCCTTATAAACATTGATCTAAAAAAAAAAAAAAAACCACTACACAAATTTCAGTTATGACTCTCGGTAGTAAATGTTTGATTATGTATGATTTACTAAGAAGAAAATGTACACACACACACATATACACACACTCCCTCAAGCTACATTTTAGAAAAGACTTCACAGCCTGTAAATATTTTTAGCAAAACTATTTTTCTGTTTCTTGACATTTAGGAAAATATGCATGTTGCCTTGAATTGCTTTAAAGCCAGACTTTTAAAATAATGATATAGCACTAATGATGATAAAGATTTCCTATTAATACAGTTTTCAAAAATTCTTACACTGATTTAAATAACAATGTGTGTGTTATATTTCCTGTTACCCTGTATGTTTTTGTATAGATTTTCCTAGATTGGTTGCTCCCACTCTCTTTACTTGCCATTTTATGACAAAGGCTGATTTTTCTCCCAGCCTTATTTTCTGGGGATTTCTGACCAGGTTTTAGCCTCCAGGCCTGAGAACTCATTCTGAAGGTGCAGAAACGGGGGGTAGTGTTGCTGGAAGATAGAAGCTTATGGCATCCTCAGTGAAGAAATCCTGTCCAGCAGGAACATCGTCATGACTCTCCTGCATCCTCCAGGAAGAAATCATCTCTTTCCCACCACACTCTGTGCATTTTCCAAAATGTCTTATCTCCATGAAGTGGGCACAGGGTGTAACTCATCTGTATGTCTTGCTTCCCCCCTGTCTCCCTCAGCATGTCCTACATAAAGAAAGTGGGTTGAACTTGATTTTTGGACTGGAGCATGGAACTAAAAACCCAAGAAAACATGAGATTGCCATGGAAATGTAAATTTTGAATTCTGTTTGATGATATCACATTATTACAATTAAGTACAGAGTTTCTTATATTATTATTGTGGTTTAATAGGGGGTTGCCAAATAAAGATAAAGACAGGAAAGAGTAAACTGCCACCCAGCTCCATTCCTTTTTTGGGACAGGGTTTGGGAAAGCTAGAAGAAGGGTAAGGAAGAAAATTTTAAAAGGGACCAGGTATTAGCAACCACACACACATCTCTAGGTTAGAGTTTGATTAGGATGTCTTAAAAGATGTTCTCAAGATAAAAGATCCTTAATTAACTTGAGGAAAATCTACTCATTGGTTCTTAAGCTTTCTGGGGTCACATGCTCCTTTGAAATTCTCACAGAATCTATGACCCTGTCCCTTAGAAGTTAAAAGCATGAGCATATAATTTGCATCCAATTTTAAGGGGTTACCAGACCCTCTGAAACCCATCCTTGGATTAAGAATCTCTAGGAAGATCAAGTGGCCCTGGATCTCCTCAGATCCCCGGTGGACAGTTTCCACACAGATGAGAAGCGGAGTGACACTCATTATAATTCTGACATTATAAGTCTGCGGCTTTACCTGAATAGAGAGAGCAAGGATTTTAGACAGGAACCAGTACTTTAACATCCTCGTGCTCCAGCAGGCTCTGTGAAGAACTTCTTGGGTCTGAGTCCTTCCTGGGCATCTCTGAGAGCACCTCACGGCCATGCTGTCTCTGCCGCTCGCCTACCTGAGCCCCAGCCTATGAGTACCTGCATGGCAAGGACCTGTGCCTTATTCTAGCTCCCAAAGCTCAGCCCATTCCCTGACACTTATCTGATAAATGTCCGTTGAAGAAAGACGAATTAACTTACCAATTTATTGGTAATTTATTGACCATTACGTTTGGGTATGATTTAGTAGAGGTAAATATTTTTAGTTATAAGTGAATTCCGCTGTCCCAACACTTACTGGAGTATCTCAGAAATCTTATTTCAGTCCATATTTCCAAGGCCAGAGGTCCCTTCTGCTGGCTGTTGGGATTCCTGGCCTCACCTTCTTGGGTAGGTGAAAGCTTAGTCAGAATTCCACCATCCCACAGCGAATTGTTAGGGGGCTGCTTAGAAAAGCAAAACTCCCCCATTCTTGCTCCTTCCAAAGGATCAGCTCTCCCCAGTCACCCACGCCTCACTCATGCCTCCTGGAACCTGTTCTTTGACTCCCCACTCTTGGTCAGGTCTTCTCTGCTTTCCTGGAACCTGCCCCCAACCGCACCACCCTGCCCTGTGCTCCTGATTTGGGCTCTGTTTCTTCAACTCTGTTCAGGCCTGGGATTTACAGTTGGGCTTTAGACTGGATACCCTGATTAACTTCAGGCGCCCCCAGGAATTCCTCTTCTCTCCTCCTAATTCGACATAGAGAGTCAAGCACAATTGTCAGGCGTCAGGCTTTATCTTGCATTACATACCTTTTACCTACAACTTAAATTTCTTGCATGATGGCCTTGAAACCAATTGTCTTGCCTTTATAGCTAGGAAGATAGTTAACCTTCTGTTTAGATCAGATAAAGAAGTTTTTACAATTTTGAAAATGTTGCGATGGGTTTGTATTGAGGATGAATGGCGACTTGTTGAAACAGGCAGCAAGCCAACTTGAAAAAAGTTGAGCCCTTAACTCATCCTACTCCCAGATAAATTACAAATAGGTCACTGCATAAATGTAAAACAAATTAAACCAGAAAATCCTAGAAAAAATTAAAAACAATTTTTTTAGAGATTTTATTTATTGGACAGAGAGAGAGCCAGAGAGCATAAGCAGGGGGAATGGCAGAGGGAGGGGATAAGCAGGCTCCACACTGAGCAGGAACCCTGATGCAGATGGAGCTCGATCCCAGGCTCCTGGGATCATGACCTGAGCTGAAGGCGATGCTTAACTGACTGAGCCATTCAGGCGCCCCACCCCCCCAAATTTTTTTATGATCTCAGAGAAGGCCAGAAAAGAAAACATTAAATTTGACTACATACATTGATAACTTTGTTTACCGAAAGGTGTCATAAAGAAATAAAGCAAATTATTATTACTTTTTTAAGTAGGCTCCACACCCAGTGTGGAGCCCAGTGAGGGACTTGAACTCATGGCCCTGAGATCAAGACCTGGGCTGAGATCAAGAGTAGGACATTTAACTGACTAAGCCACCCAGGCACTGCAAATAAAACAAATTAAACGATAAACTGGAAAAGCTTGCCAATATATATGATGGACAAAGGTCTGATTTTCAGATAAATAATTTTTACAAATTGATTAGGAAAATACCAATATCTCCAAAAAATTGGTAAAGAACATGAGCAGACATTTCACAGAAAATCCAAATGGGTCTGTAACATGGATAAAGATGCTCAGCTTCACTTACAACCAAAGAAATGCTCCTAAAACTACACGAAAATTAGATTAAAAAAAAAAACAATAAATTTGGAAACTATGAAAACATTTTTTAAAAGGTTTTATTTATCTGACAGAGAGAGAGAGCACAAGCAGGGGGAGTGGCAGTGGCAGAGGGAGAGAGGGAAGAGCCTGCTTTCCCTGAGCAGGGAGCCCAACTCATAGCTCGATCCCAGGATCCCGGGATCGTGACCTGAACCGAGGGCAGACACTTAATCAACTGAGCCCCAGGGTATCCCTACAGAAACGTTTTTTGGCAAAAGAAGGTTTGGGAAACAGGAATCCTCATTCATTGCTATGGAGAGTATAAACGGGTACAAGTGCTTGGAGGGCAACCTGGCATTAACTAGGGAAGTGCGCGCGTACGTGCCCTTTGCCTCAATGATTCTACTTCTAGAGTTAACTTATGCACGCTGCACAGAAATATACCTATTTCTAGTATAAGGATTGCTAGACTGAGATTCAGGACTGCATTGTTTTTGCACCAAAAACTAGACACTGTTTTTGTGGCCATCAATAGGGAACTGGTTAAATAAATGACAGTCCGGATTACTATGCACTTACGGAAAAGAATGAGTTACAATATCCAACAGGAACTGTTAAGAGATCAGAAGAGTGTATATAAATGTGATGTCAGGAGCATAAGAGAGAGGAGGGCACCCCTAAGGACCTGGCAATAATTACTGCGCCTGGGGAAAAGGACTGGACTGGGGGCCGAAGTGAGAGAAAGGTGTACTTTTCACTATTTACTCTTTTCTCTTATTTACATTTTCCCCATATGCATGTACCTAGACTTAAAAAGGAAAACAATTAAAAATATGTAATGTGTTGTCATCATACCCAATAAGTTTGTTTTATTTTGGTTATGCAGAGAAATTACAAGCCTAATTCTCTAATATCCAATGGATTGTTTTTAAAGTCAAAACACAATTGGGAATTCTGATTAAATACGGAATATTTTTGTACTTTCATTTATTTCTACTTCCTTCCAAAAACCCACAGCAGGAATAGGAAGAAAAGGGGCATAAACTCACAGAGAAAATAAGAGACAGGAGAGCAGCCAACGTGAGATGTCCACATGGTTCTCTGGGGTCCAAAAGCAAACTGAGGAGCAGTGAGTGACTTGGCAAAGACAGTCACAAAAAGTATGACGTCTACTTCATTGGCATGCTGCCAAGATTCACCTTTCGGAACGCTCGAAAGACTTCCAACTCTGAGAGACCAAGTGCCTCTATGTTTGGAGGAATGAAGCAGACCAAAACACAACAGGAACTGTTTGAAATGTGGAGCAGTAAGACCCCCGGTCATCTCTCAAAGACAGCTTGTTATTTTCTCCGCCCATCCACAGCCCAGCCCAGAGTGCAAGGCCTAGGACAAAAGGTTCAATCAGACTCTGGGTTGTGGGATCCCCCATTCCCTTCTCTTCTTACCCTCGCACTCTGAGTTTCTAGAATGGAGGGAAACACCTGTATAATCTTCCAGGCAGGGAATTCCTCTCTCATTTTCTCTCTCTCTCTCTCTTTGTATTAAGTAAACTCTATCTCCAGCATGGGGCTCAAACTCATGACTCTGGAATCAGAAGTCACATGTTCTACTGACTAAGCCAGTCAGGTGCCCTGGATTCCTCTTTTGGATAAACCAGATCCCTCAAGAGGAAAGATCTCCTGAAACCAGTATTTGCAGATTCTTCAACACCAAAGCCATCCGACCACCTACTGTGCAGTCCTCCAGATGTCTGGCTCTTTCTGCAGTGGGCTTCCCATCAGATTTTAGTGCCTTCTGCTTTGAATGAATGTCAAGTCGAGAAGCACCGGACACCTGAGGAAAGGCTCCAAAATCAAAGAAAGAAACCATCCTTAACCAAAACAACAACAACCCAAAGGAACTTGAAAGAAACAGAGAGTGATGCAGGAAGCAGAAGACCAAAAAAAAGATATTGCATCTATAAAAAAACAGGACAAAATGCTAAAAGAAACAAACATAAGCCCTCCGAGAACCAAAAAGAGTTCTTTTCAAAAGTGAAATTAAATAATTCGATTTAAGATTTGTAAAACAAAAACAAAACTAGAAGACATGAGCAATAGAGAAAAAAGAAGAAAATTAGGTAATCAACTCAGGAAGTCTAACATCTAATTATTAGAATTTCTAGAGTTACATTATTGTGTCCCCAGTAAAGACATATGGTTCCTCTTGTACTTGAATTGCCAACAAATTTCAGCAATTTCAAAAACAGTAATGAGTAAGGGAAAACTCCAGATTCTCAAATATTCCAGTAGAATAAAAAAGGAGAAGAAAAAAAAATCTATTGGAAAGATAAACCCCATTTAGGTATGTGTATAATTAGTACTGTTTTTATTTTATGTAATTTTTTCCCCTAAAGACTATTCTTAGATGTTTGGAAATAGGAATCCTGATTATAGGTTGTGTTGTGGGGTTGCTATAAATAGCTTATATTTAGATTACCTTCTAGGAGGGTTCCAAAACATCAAGTTACATCATGCTAAAAATATGCAAATGATGGATATGACATCACCCTTTTCTCAGATGCATTTGTTGGGGGCTTTACCTTTACCCTTTTGATTTTGACCAATTTTTATAGACATAAATGAGCGCTTAGGAACCCAACCAGCCAAAAACATGGAGTCACATCACTATAGATCAAAGCTTCTGGAGGAGGCGGATTGGTCCTTAATTATTAGCTTACTGTTGCTGAATAGCAATGCATTAAATAAGATTAAAGAAAACAGAGCTTACTTAGTAATTCCTTCTCTTGACTTGCAACCCACTGGGAAGAGTATATCAAAGAAAACCAACTGGCTTATGTTCTCTTTGTCTGAGTTTAAATTACAGAACTTCTGAGCCAGGCTTTCAGACAACCTTTTCATTGGTTGGCAAGGGCAGGCACTGGTTTGCTTAGAGGAAAAGCTGGGTTTTCTCTGTGTGGCAACAGGACGCAGTGATAGACAATCCCACTGAATCCTTTCTCAGGCATGGTGCACCCTTAGAGAGGATCTTTAGGAAATAGGCTTCATTTAAAAGTATTTTTTACCACTTAAAAATAATTTGCACTGCCTTAGCTTTTGGGCTTAGCTCTTTATTTCTCAAAACACATGTCCAGATCTTCATGGGGAGGGGACCACTGGGAAATTTTGAAGCAAACGGAAAATCAGCATAAACTGAGTGTGCCTAGTGAAGAAGAGCAGTGTTGTTCTTAACACTACATCTCGCCTTGCCTGACCTTACAGGCTCCTTCACTGGCTACTCAGCGCAGGTGTCCCCCATTCCACTTAACATCCACCATCCATGCCCAGTCCACCCAGTCTGATGAACTTACACACCAGCTCATCCCACACGGAGTTCTACCACACTTGAGGTCCCCTTAGCCATCAAGGTCAGCCTCAACCATCAAGGTGACAGATTCAAATACCTAGAGGGCCATGCAGGTGTTCTATGGGCCTTGGAGAAATGCCCGAACCTTGCTCAATGCCCATCCCAAGCATGATGAAAAAGGCCACACTCAGTTTCAGCCAGAGCAGCCCTGCTAGAATGCAGGCTTATTTTCACCTTGCCTTTTATTTAAAAGCAGCTGGAAATCAAGAAAGTTTTGATGAACTCTCTCAAATTTTAAATGGTGGATTAAATATTTTTAAAAAATACCCTGTGGCCAAGGAAAACTGAAATATCAGGTCAGATTTGGCATTCAGGTTGCCAGTGTGCAGTCTGCTCTAGCTTTTCTAGGAACATCACCAGAAGAAAAGGGGAGGGTCATCCAAAGGTCCACAGTCAAGGTCAACTGAGAGTGGCACATGTGATACCACTCAGGGATCTGCATTTAGCACCTTACAGTATTGTGGTAGATCACACACACACACACACACACACACACACACACACACACACAGTGTTTTGCTCATTTGCTTGTTTAATTCAGTGTTCATAAAGCTTATTTAACTATCTAATTCATCCTCACAGACTATCTTTTTGTCATTGGTATTTTTCTTTTTAGATTTGATTTATTTATTTGACACAGAAGAGAGTGTGTACAAGCAAGGGGATGGCAGGGAGAGGGAGAAGCAGGCTCCTGCTGAGCAGAGACCACAATGTGGGGCTGGATCCTAGGATCTTGGAATCATGACCTGAGCTGAAGGCAGATGCTTAACAAGCTGAGCCACTCAGACTCTCCATGTCATTGGCATTTTTCTTACAACTCTGCCCACAAAGTTAGACAAAACTATGAAATATTCAACTGTCCATTGACTATCTGTAGGAATTTGGGTTCCAAGAAAAAAAATTAGTAAAACTATTCAGTATAGAATGAAACAGAAAATGGATTTAGTTGAGTTTAATCCACAGAGGTGACAGTCTAGCTGGGAGATGCCTATTTCTGTGACATCTAGAATGACACAGTACTTAGCAATCAAGTATCTTTTAACCTTGGGAAGATTTATTGTCCAAACCAGAAATGTTTAAGCGACTCAAATCCCATAGTATTAATACTTTTGTTTTGATGATGTATGGGATGGTATTTTAGGTACTTATAATGTAAAGAAAATTTAGCAGAATAAATAACAAAAAGTTTGGTGATTCTAATTTTATTTTTATTTTTTTTAAAAGATTTTATTTATTTGAGAGAGAGACCATGAGAGAGAGCATGAGCGAGGAGAAGGTCAGAGGGAGAAGCAGACTCCCTGTGGAGCTGGGAGCCCAATGTGGGACTCGAACCTGAGACTCTGGGATCATGACCTGAGCCGAAGGCAGTCCTCCAACCAACTGAGCCACCCAGGCATCCTGGTGATTCTAATTTTAAATGAAGAATTGAATAATTGATTTAGATTTGTGTTTTTGAGTTGAAAATTTATTGTTCATAAATAGCATAGGAATGTATTTAAGAAAATATAAGGTTCACCCTGTTTATATGTTTAAATCATATTTATAAGAATTATTAGTATTTTAGAAGCATTTTGTTAATCATATAAAACATTTAAAAGGAAATGAAATCAACTATACAGTATAAAATGTTTAAAAAGTTTTGAAGTTTTAAATGGGATCTAACACTAAATTTTAAAAATGATTTTTAGATGAGAAACTGGACTACTTTCCTACACCATATACAAAAATAAAATCAAAATGTATTAAAGACCTAAATGAGAGACCTGAAACCATGAAACTCCTAGAAGAAAAGGTAGGAAGTACTTTCTTTGACATCGGCCTTAGCAACATTCTTCTATGTCTCCTGACGCAAGGGAAACAAAAGCAAAAATAAACTGTTGAAACTACACCAAAACAAAAAGTTTTTGTACAGTGAAAGAAACCCATCAACAAAACAAAAAGTCAACCTACTGAATGGGAGAAGATATTTACAAATAATATAAATGGTAAGGGGTTAATATCCAAAATATATAAAGAACTTATACAATCGAACACAAAAACAGACAAACAATCTGATTTAAAATATGCAGGAAACCTGAATAGACACTTTTCCAAAGAAGACATACAGATGGCAGACAGACACAATGAAAAGATGCCCAGCATCATTAATCATCAGGGAAATGCCAATGAAAACCACAATGAGATATCACTTTACACCTGTCACAATGGCTAAAATCAAAAGGACAAAAATATTGGCAAGGAGGTAAAGAAAAAGGAACTCTCGTGCACTGTTGGTAGGAGTGTAAATTGATGCAGCCAGTGTGGAAAACAATATGGAGTTTCCTCTAAAAACAGAAATACCATATGATCCAGTAATTCACTACTAGGATTTTACTCAAAGGAAACAAAAACACTAATTCAAAAAGATATATGCATCTCCAATGTCTATTGTGGTGTTATTTACGTAGCCAAGATATGGAAGCAACCCAAGTGACCGTTGATGAATGAATAGATAAAGATGTGGTGTATTTATATAATTATTAAGCCATAAAAATCACTAAACCATAAAAAAGAATGAGATCTTGCCATTTGTAACACCACCAATGGACCTAGAGGGCATAATGCAAAGTGAAATAAGTCTGACAGAGAAAGACAAAAAACTTACAATTTCACTTATATGTGAAATCCAAAAAAAACTCAAAACAAATAAACAAACAAAAAGCAGAAACAGACCCACAAATATGAAGAACAAATTGATGGTTGCCAGAAGGAAGATAGGTAGGGGAATGGCTAAAATTGGTGAAAGGGAGCAGGAGATACAGGCTTACAGTTGCAGAATGATTGAGTCACAGGGACAAAAGGTACAGCATAGGGAATATAGTCAATGGTATTGTAAAGATATGACAGATGGTAGCTACACTCATGTTGAGCATAACATAAGGTATAGACTTTTGAATCACTATGTTGTATAGCTGAAACTAATGTAACTCTGTGTATCAATTAAATAAAAACAAAGTTTCAGAAAAAAAGATTGTTAGATGAAATGATATATTTGGGGTGTGTTTCAAAATAACCAGGAGTGGGGGAAATGATGGAAACTTAAATGAAACAAGATTGGCCACGAATTAATCACACACAAAGCTGGGTGATGAGAATATGGAAGTTCATAACATTCTTTGTACCACTTTTGTATCTGCTTAAAGTTTTCTAGAACTATTTTTTAAAAAGATTGTCAAAAATTACTAGATCAAAAATATATTTGTAATTTTAAAATGTTAGGTATTTCACAACAGTGACAAAGAGACGGATGAATGATGTGACATGACAGTCCTGTGGGGGGGGGGTGTTGTCATCCCCTTGTCATAGATCAAAATAAAAACAAAACACAAAACTAAGCCTGACAAAAGTTAAGAAAATTGCTTTTGCCAACAGACCCATGAAAAGATGCTTGACATCACTCATCAGGGAAATGTAAATCAAAACCACAATGAGACATCACAACACAACACGACACATCAACAGCACAAGAAACAGTTAAGTGGAAGATGTGGAGAAAAGGAACCCTTGTGCACTGCTGGTGGGAATGCAAACTGGGGCCGCCACTGTGGGAAACAGTATGGAGGTTCCTCAAAAAAGCTAAAAATAGAACTACCCCATAATCCAGAAATTGCACTAGTGGGTATTTATCCAAAAATACAAAACAAACAAACAACAACAACAAAAACCCACTAGGGTTGTTTACTGCAACCTTATTTATAACAGCCAAATTATGGAAGCAGCCCAAGTGTCCTTCCCTGTCAAGATTTTGATCTCTCACATAATTCATTTCCAAAACACAAATCTTCCCATTTCCTCTGAGGGACTTTGCCGGCCTCTAAACAAACAAGAAGGGACATAAGGTCCAGGATAGCTAAGGAATAGCATTAAAATACAGGATAGAATCCTGGATTGACTCACAAGCAGGTGGCCCTGAGAAAACAAAATGTAGTCTTTATCTCCTCAGAAATAATGAATTTAGGAAACACAGTGTGGGAACATTCATGCCTATTTGCAGCTCATAGCTTATTTTTAGGGGTCTAAAAATATTTGCACGTCAAAGCAGAAACTGCTCTTTTGCTGCCTCAGAACTTTCTTCAACTCTGGTATAGTATATTCACTAGGAAGCAGGGAATAATGTTTGAGCAATGGCCCCAGGAGAAGAGAGGAAACACTGTCCTTTGCTATCTGAGCAGAGCTCAAGAAAGCTAGCATGACAGGACACGGCAGGGTGAGGGTCAGGGAGAGGGAGAACAGTGTTCCAGAACAACAGCTCCGACAGTTCAGGGGGATTTGAAACCTTTATTAGGAGCCTCCCATACCTCAGTGATCCCTTCACACTGAGAATCCTTAAGTATTTACCCAGTGGCAGGAGTAAGTAAGGGTGGTGACGAAGGAACAGAAGTTATCAAATATGGAAAAGTGCGCCTGTGTCAGTGTACAAGAACAATCTGAAATAACAGAATGGAGAATTTTAAAAAAAGATCTCATGGATTATGGAAATTTCCCATGTAATAGACACAGCATTCCAAACCACTGGCCAAAGACAAATGATTCCATACGTGATGCTTGTGGAGACTGAACCGACACGTGGTTCACGTAGGCTTTTGCTCTCCCAGCACCCCAAATCCTTCTACCAGATTAAATTAATATAAGTTTCCATGCAAAAGAACACACAGGCTGACCCCTTTTCTGTTAAGATCATTATTCCAAGACCCATACATATAGAAATTTGAGAGTCACTCTTGGGTGTTTGGACACGTGCATATGTATACATGTGTCCATTTGTGTACCCACTGGAAAAGGTCTGGAAGAATACAGATTGAACTAGTGGACGACAACCCGGCAGGGGTAGAAACAGGGAGTGGGTGGTGCAGACAATGGTTTTCTGATATTCCAAAATGTTTATACCTTCTTACAAAGAAAATTCACAAATATTTATTGAAGCTTGGTTGTATGAAAGAAACTAAGGTGTGATACGAATGACTATGTCACCATTTTTAAATGCACTATAATTACTTACAGTACTTATGAGGAACAAATTAATCTCAACAGAACAATACCATCCACACTTTTCAAGTGATATTGTTAATCTAAATTTCACTGGTAGAAGTTTTGTTTGTATTTAACAGGATAAAATTTGTTTTGCTTTATAGCTGTATACAAGCTATAAGGGAAAAGACTTAGGGTTAAAAAGAGGTTAGGGTCAGGGCACCTGGGTGGCTCAGTCGGTTTAATGTCTGTCTCGGGGTCCTGGGATTGAGCCCCACATCAGGTTCCTTGCCCAGCAGGGAACCTGCTTCTCCCTCTCCGTCCTGTTGTTCCCCCTGCTTTTGTTTGTGCTCTCTTTCTCTCTCTTCCCCCACCCATCAAATACAAAACAACAAAAATAAAATCTTTAAAAAAAAAAAAACAAGTTTAGGGTCTAGACCTTCCCACTAAATGTCTGTGTGACATTAAGCAAGTCCCTTGCCCTCTCGGTTTCAGTTTCTTTACTGGCAAGTGAAAGTGATGGACCCCATGAGGTCTGCGGAATCATGCCCTGACCAAAGATTCTTGATTTTAACAATATAGGATGAATTCCAAAGCATCTGTGAAAAAAACCCCCTCTTGAAGTCCAAGTGTCATATTGCCCCCTTCTGGACTTTTATAATATTCACACAAATTAGATTATTAAAAATCCATAAGCCGACATGGACATGCTAAAATACTGTAGCTCAACTCCTTTCCCCTCACAAACAACTTAGAATGGCCAACTTGAATGTTTTCCAGTAGAATTATGACAAGATTACCCAGGAAAGGAGAAAGAGCAAAAAGCATCAGGGGAGTAGGTGTTGACATAGGATAGGACTGAACTCAGGGGAGTTTTACGTACAGTAGTATCTCCGTCTCCTCCCCCAAAATGATAAATGTTATTGGTTGGCCTTTATCAGATGTCTACTATGTACAAAGAACTAATTTTTTAACCAATTAAAAAAATCCTTCCAACCACTCTTCAAGCCAGGCCAAGAATATCTGTGTCCTGAGTGGGTCCCGGTTATTCCCATAATTTTGCCCTTTTTCCTCTAAGTTTTCCCATCCTGTGAGGATGTCTCCCTTCCCATTTCCTGCTAGAAGTAGTCTTTGACTAATACTCACTGCGCTGCTACTATCCTGGAGGCACTTAAGACCTCCATCTCCTTATCTGGTCCTCGACTTCATGATTTTTCCACTTCATATGAGTCAAGATTTCTCACAAACTTCCCTTGGGAACAGAGTCCAAGTGCAGGGCACTGTGTCTTCCTCCTACCATTTCTCCATCGCCCAGAACAGTTCTGCTCACATTGGGCTTGACAACACAATAGGACTATCTCTACCATGCCCTCTAATTACTTCCTCTGCAGAGGAAATTGCTTGTATTTGAAGGAGAAATCTCTCATATTTACTCTAAAGTAGAAAAAACAAACTTCTGATTTTCTTCTCTAAATGTACTTCTCTTGCACCTTGGTAGATGACAACACATCCTTCCATTTAAAGTCCAAACCCCGATTCTTCTTACTACCTTATATCTTGTGTTCAATCTGTCAGTAAATACTATTGGCTCTACCTTCAAAATATGTCCACAACACAATCATTTTATCCCATTTTACCCACATCACAACCATCCCATTATTACCACTAAGTCCAAACCACAGTCAGGTTTAACGAGATTGTGGTAACCGTCTTTATAACTGGTCTCAGCGCTTCTGTCTTTACTTGTCCGTGCCATCCCCCAATATGGTCTGTCTCAAACAGAACATCTAGGAAGGTCCTCCTAGACCATGTTAAGATGTTCCTGCCAAGCAGAGCGCCTGATGTGGGGCTCGATCCCAGCACCCTGAGATCATGACCCAAGCTGAAGGCAGAGGCTTAACCCACTGAGCCAGCAGGTGCTCCTACTCAAAACCTTTTGATGGCTTCTCTTCTCCATCAGAATAAAAGCTAAGACCCTTAAAATGGCCGTGCAGGCTCTGCCCAAGGTGGTCTCCCCTGTGGCATCATCTCCTTCAGTCTCTGCCTTCCACTCACTGCACTTCAGCCACACCGACCCCCTCACTCCTCCTAGAGGCCAGCATGCCCTCCCCCCACCTTCTGCAAACTCCTACGGATCCTTAACCTCCACTGTAAGCGTCATCTCTTTGAGGAAGCTTCCCTACCCACCACACTGTAAACCCAAGGGAGTTCTCTTTTGTACTTCAGCATCTGTGGCTAGCACTGTAATTTTCTCCACCTTTTTGTACAATTATGACTTCTACATCAGACTGTTTATCTTCTCAGATTGTAAACCCATAAGGGTAGTGATTGTGTTTGACTTTTTTAGACTATATTTATGAGAGCTACAATAATCAAGATGGTGAGTAAGGATAGACCAGTACATCAAAATAGAGTCTAGAAATTGATCTATATATATATATGGTAAATTGTTTTTCCACCAAGGCTCTGAGTCAATTCAATAGAGGGAGGGAACACTTCTCTTTTTAACAAGAGGTGCTGAGTCCACTGGATATCTGTGCCAATGCATCCATGACCTGTATCCTACACCATCCCCAGAAATGAGTTTGAGATGGATCACTGAACTAAACAAACAAACAACAAAAAAAAACTAGGACCATAAAGTTTTTGGAAGTATACATAAGACAATAAATCCAGGACCCTGAAGTAGGGCAAGTGTTTGGACTAGATACAAAAAGCACAAACCATAAAAGAGAAAAAATTTGAATTTGACTTCTTCAGAACTAAAAACTTCTGGGTATAGAAAGATACCATTAAGAAAACCAATAGACGGGGCTCCTGGGTGGCTCAATGGGTTAAAGCCTCTGCCTTTGGCTCAGGTCATGATCCCAGGGTCCTGGGATCGAGCCCCACATGGGTATCTCTGCTTAGCGGGGAGCCTGCTTCCCTCTCTCTCTCTGCCTGCCTCTCTGCCTATTTGTGATCTCTGTCTGCCAAATAAATATATAAAATCTTAAAAAAAAGAAAGAAAGAAAGAAAGAAAACCAATAGACAAATCCCAGAATACACTACAAATCTAGGGGTCTAAACAGTATCTGACACAAAATGCTCAATAAAATATTTGTTGAACAAATGTATAAAAGACCTGCCTCCTTCCTATCACAACACACAGCTATTCCAACAGGCACAGCCAGCTGAGAAGTCAACCTCCTGCGGCTGTTGAAGGGACACTGCTAGCCAGAGGGAAACACTATTATACTGGAGGAAAGAAAAGTATCAAGGTTTGTTAGTAGAAATAAAATATGTCAAGTCAGCAAACTCAATAGATTGTCTACAGGTTATGAGGATTTATAGTGAATCAGACAAGATAGGGAGTAGATAATTATAGAACATTCACAAAAGTAAATTAGCTAAAAGTACAGGTGGAATTTCACCAAATGGAACAGAAGGCATATACCTCATTCCTCATTGCCTCAGAGTGATGCTAACGATTTTATAAGGAGAACTGTACAGGCTAAAACTAGCAAATGGAGGTGGAACAAACAGTGTTTTGCCTAGAGGAGCTGGGAGGAGTTTTATCACAAAAGATGGGGTCAGGAAGGGAAAAAATTAGGTAAAAGGGGTTAAACTGATCCTACTTGCTGGAGTATGCTTCTGGGCATGGCATAGACCCAGGCCAACCAGAAATTCTGGTTTGCCAAAAATTGTCCAAACATTTCCCAATGTAATCACTATTAGCTGTTTTTTCACTCTCGGAGTGTTTTTGTTTGATCACCCTACTTCTACATGTTATTTTTTCCTTTTAACTTTATTTTTTCTTCCTCTTTCTCTGCATAGTCCCTGAGGATAAAAATAATTGTGTAGTTGCATATCCATCGTGTTGTTTTACTTGTTAGCATCACTCCCTGGAAGGAATCTCAGGCCAAAAAGTGTGAGTTTTCCTTCTCCTGACAATAGTGTATAGCTGGGCTGAGCAACTGCACAACCTGGTGTTCAGACCAGTTCCCCGCTGCCTCCTGTAACCAGGTGAGCTGGACAGTGGGAATCTTCAATGTCACAAGTTGAATTAACATAGTTCTCTTTTCTCCTAAGAGCACCAACTTTTTAATTAATATTTTAATCTACAATTTTATTTTAAGCTACATATATTAATCAATACTCTTTCAAAGTCCTGGAAACCGAGGCATGGAATGATCCAATTAAATGACTTGTCTGTGATCATTCAGGATAAAATTATCTAGATGAGACTCCGATTATGATCAATTTATTTCCAGCTTACCTTCACCACCATCACTCATCCATTTAACAAACACTTATTATGCACCTATAATGTGCCATCACCTTCTTCTCCACGTGATGTGTTATTCAGGAACCCAAAGTTCTGAACATCACTGCACATGCATGACTTAGCAGAGGCAATCTGCTGCTGAGAAAAGAACATCAGGTACTCACGTTCAATGTTTGAAGTAAGTTCTGTGCTTCTACTAAGAAAGCAGTTGACTGAAGGGAACCTGCTGTTCTACAGTCAGACAAATCTTAATTGTACTCCTGAATTGTCCTTTGGGGTCCAAGCAATAGTGAGTTATGGAATGCCTAGATGGGGAGAGAAGGGAGGTTCTGCATACAGTGATGGAAATAATCATTCAACCTTTCTGAAGTTTTTTTTTTTTTAAACCAAAAAGAGTCTTTCATGATGCTGCTCTTTTACCTGATAAAGCCAACTAGGAACAGTCTTTAATTAGTATTCTGAATGGCGGTACATTTACCTCATTGATGAAGGATGAGCCACAGAGAAGATCTGTAAGGTTATCTGCTAAGCCTACTCCTCCAAAGCCAGAGCCCAAGCCTAAAAGACCCCTGCAAAAAGGGAGAGAAGGTACCCAAACAGAAAAAGCTGACGCTGGCAAGGACGGAAATAACCCTTCAGAAAACAGAGAAATATCACCTTTGGATGCCTTTGATTCCTGAGCCCATTGATCTGCCACCACTTTGAAATCTCAGATGGGAATTCATTCATATTGACCTAATTTGGGGGAGGGGGGAGCAACTTCTTCCCAGCCCTCTGAATTATCCATTCAGAAGGCTCCCTTCTCTTCTGGCAACTTCTGGAATGGAGCTGGCTTTCAAAGGTAGAAAACAGCTCTTTGCTATAGTAATCATTTAACAAAATGAAACAAACATAGATAAGAAGAGGGCTGTTCCTTTTTAACAGCTCCAGCCTTTAAATAAGTAAATCTTATGTACATAAATGGCTGCTACTAAGAAGATTTCTAGGTAGCTAGGTACTATGGACAATGGGAACTCTAAAATTGTATTGAAGTTTACTAGATGACCTCAATTAACTATTGTGGTCTTTAATAATAATTGTTATGTCAATAATAGTAGTTAGCTCTTATATATTATATGTTATGTGGTAGACGTGGTCCTAGGTGCTTTATGTGTACTAACAATCGAATCCAGCAGTCTGGAAGGCAAGTACTAATACCTCAATTATATAGGAAAGCATAGGGAGGTCATCAGGTGACTCCACCCAGCTGGGATTCAAGCCCAGGCAGGGACATGCCAATCTCGGACATCTTAGCCACTGTAAAGGACTATATAATTATTTCCAGAATGTTCTTACTACAATGAAGCAAATTTCTTTATGCCTCCAATTTAATATTTGGTATAAGGAAAGTCTAACACTTTGTTATACATATCTCTAGACTAGTAGAAAGCAGGTTTTCTTTAGGTGTTGTGGGGGAATGAAAGAAAGAAATAAGTCTAGACTATCACGGGCTTCTCTCAGTTGTCTCAGTCTATTACCAATAGTTTTCTTCTTCCTCTTCTTAGGGGCCACGTTCCACCCTTCCAACTTGGTTAATGATAAATTGATCCTGTCTTCCTTTTGCTAAGTCCTAACCAATGGGTTTGTACTTCTTTTTGTTCAGTGACTGGACACCCTGATGAGAACACACAAAGGGAATTGACAGTCTAGTGGGGATGTGGGACACAAGGTGAGAACCCCAGGAGAATCACCAGTGCAGAGCCATGGTCACTGAGAAGAGGCAGAGAATGTGTCCATTTGGAGAGCATAGGAACGTCTAAGACTAAAACTCTCTTGCCTCCTCCCCCAAGATCTGCACTATCCATGGGATACTTCATTTATTCATTCCACCTTTCCTGAGTATCTACCAAATGTCAACACTGGGCTAGGCATCAGATACATGACACTGAATGAGAAAGACATTGTCTTCTTACTTTTTTATTGTGATTATTACCTCTCCCACACTACCAGCAAAATCATGCAATATTATTCTCTTAATCTCTTCATTATTTACTTCCCCATCTTTTGGGGATGCTCTCTCTCTGTATGGAGAGCATTATTTATTGATTTATATATTAGGTGAGCACCTACTATGTGATAAACCCTATTCCCGTGTAGGGGATATGACAATGAGCAAAACAGAGATCAATTCTGTACCTAAAGGTCTCCTAATAATACCCAGGTCTATCTATACTTGCTGTCTGTCCTTCTCTGTTTCTTTAAAGGACATTAAAAATTATAAAAAGTAATAATTATAACCATATGTTGTATTTTTAACACATATAGATGTAATATATATAACAATAATAGCAAAACAAAGGGGAGTTGGGAATGGACCTATAAAGGAGTAAAATTTCTAAATCACACTGCAATTATGTTAGTATAAATTTAAACTGGTTCTGATAAGTTAAAAAATATATTTTAAGTCCTAGAGCAACCACTCAGAAAATAACTAGAAATATATAATTAAAAATAAAAGTCTCTCTACATGCAGAAGAAGGAAGTTAGCCTCCTACTTCACACCATAAACAAAAATTGACTCAAAATGCATCAAAGACCCAATTGTAAGAGCTAAATCTATAAAGCTCTTAGAAGAAAACATGGCCATAATAAATCTTCACAACATTGGGTTAAGCAAGGATTCATTAGCTGTGATACCAAAAGTATAAGCAACAACAAATACAGACAATCTGGCATCATTAATCTCAAACTTTTATGCTTCAAAGGACACCATCAAGAAAAGACAACATACAGAATGGGAAAAAGTTTTGCAAATCATGTATCTGGTAAGGACTTATATCTAGAATCTGTAAATAAAGCTCAATGATAAAAAGATAAATAGTCCAATTGAAAATGGGCAAAGGCTCTGAATAGACATTTATCCAAGGAAGATATATAAATGGCTAATAAACACGCAAAAAGATGCTCACCATCATTAGGCATCAGGGAGCACAAAACCACAAGACACCACTTCACACCCAGTAGGATGACTAGAATTAAAAAGACAGAGAGTAACAGGAACCCTGGTACACTGCTGATGGGTGTAAAATGGTTCAGCACTTTGAAAAAAAAAATTGGTCAGTCTTTAAAACAGCTGAATAGCAGCAGCTCTTTCTGCCTACGGGTCCTGTCCCCATGCTTTAATAAAATCTGCTTTTGGTACCATAAATTTAAAAATGATAGATAGATAGATAAAGGCTGAATATAGTTATCATATAACTCAGCAATTTCACTCCTAGATCTATACCTACAAGAATGAAAACCTATGTCTATGCAAAAACTTTTATACAAGTGTTCACAGCAACATAATTCATAATAGCTAAAAAGTAAAAACAACCTAAGTATCCATCAACTGATGGGGGAGAAATAATGGTATACACGGACAATACAATATCATTCATCGATAAAAAGAAATGAAGTACTGATACATACTGCACAAGGACAAACCTTGAAAACATATGCTAAGTGAAAGAAACCTGTCACAAAGGACCATATATTGTATGATCTGATTTACCGTTCAGAATATGCAAATCTAATAAAAACAGAAAGTGGATTGATCTGTGGCTGGCTGAGGTTTGGGGAGGGGCTGGGAGTGCTGCTAAGCTGAGTAGGGTTTCTTTTTAGGGCAATGAAAATATTCTAAGATTGCAGTGAGGTATGCACAGCTCCGTGAATATATGAAAAGCCATTAAATTGTATATTTTAAATGTCTACTTTTAAATACATTTATAATAAAGAAATTAAGATTTTACACTAGAAAATACCCACTTCGTGCAAACTACCCAGCCAGCTGCTTCCAAATCTTTTCTGTAATAGCCTTGACCATGCTTTTGCATTAAAAAACCTTCAGCTTCTAGACCATTCACGTTCTCTTTTCAGCTAGTCACATCTCTGACTGCCACTTCTGCTCCTGCTTACATTCCTACAGCCTTCTCCCCTTCCTTCCCTCATGGTCTTTGCCCAGACCGTCCAAAATGGCTCCAACAAGGAATTGTGCAATCCTGAAAGGTCAGAAATGGAAGATCCCTTGGTGCTCCTCTTCACCCACCTCCTCGTTTTTAGGGATGAGGGGACAAAGGCGCAGAGAGATTACATGACTTGTCCATGGTTCCCCAAAATACTTTGTCCTTGCTCACCTCCTCCAAAAAGCCTTCATTCATAAGCAAATGTTTCCTTATCTTTCTACCCAATCTCGGAAACATTTCTTTACTGATTACTAAAAGATAACAAACGCATTGATCTCAAGACATCGCTCACATTTAAACTCCAGTCTTGCATTCCAGAGGGAAAAAGCAGCCCTTTCATCTCCGTGGCCACTACATCTGATCTCAGCTGCTGCAGCTTCTCTGTTGTCGTGAAGAACAACACAAAATTCGTAGGAGGTTGGCTTAGCACCAGCGGGGAGCAGATACAGGAACAAACGCCCTGCCTGGTTTCCATAAAGGACACCCCCTCGCCTCACCTCACAGAAAACCACTCCTAAGGTCTTCAGAAAAGAGCAGTTTAGTCCACAGAAAATACAGCCTCTCTACATTTTTAAATGCTCTCAGGAAAGAAAATGATTATGGAGGGCATTCACATGTCTTTAGAGGTTTATAACTGTAAGTATTCTAGGATCAAAGATTAAGTTGATTTCTTTCTTTTTTTTTTTTAAGATTTTATTTATTTATTTAACAGACAGAGAGAGATCACAAGTAGGCAGAGAGGCAGGCAGAGAGAGAGAGAGGAGGAAGCAGGCTCTCTGCTGAGCAGAGAGTCCGATGGGGGGCTCGATCCCAGGACCCTGAGATCATGACCTGAGCCGAAGGCAGAGGCATAACCCACTGAGCCACCCAGGCACCCCTAAGTTGATTTCTTAAAAAACAAAAAAATATTCATCTGGATGGGAAACAGAAAAACCTCAAGGCTGGGGTGGGGGTTGTGCAGGAAATTCATAAATCAGGCAGTCACTCTGGACTTCACGTGAAAAGCAAAATCCTCAAAACCAAACTGGCCTTTCACCTGTAGGAAAGCCTGGTAAATAATGACGTAAATCCATTGAAGAATGTGAATGGTGACGTCAAAGCTCACGCAGGCCTACCTGGCTTGGAAAAGCAAAAGAAACGGCTCTCTAAAAGGAGAAGCAGGGCCTTGTCTGGCTGTGCCTTTATTGCTCCAAGAACTGCCTGGCACAGGTGTCCACTCACAGGACCTTCGTGACTGAGGAAGACAAAGGCACATGTAAATTAGTGACACTTTGTTCCCCAGAGCAGGCACCATCCTGGGCCTAAAGATGTGATTACACAGTGCTGAGGAGGAAATTTAAGTGTTGCCCACCAGGGAGCCTAGAGGCTTTCAGAGCCAGTTCTGAGAATTACATACTGTTCCACAGCTCTGGCTAACTGACCCGGCATTTCTGGCTGAAACCATTTCCCCAAGGAGGCCAAAGTAGATAACGAGGACCTCCCATCCCACTGGGCAGCTCGGAAACAAAGCTTGAGCTCTGGAGACTAGATAATGTTTCAGTGCATAAAATTGCAAAAAGGTCGAGGATTAAACATGAAAAGATTCAGAAGGGTGGGGGCGCCTGGGTGGCTCAGTGGTTAAAAGCCTCTGTCTTCAGCTCAGGTCATGATCCCAGCGTCCTGGGATCAAGTCCCATGTCGGGCTCTCTGCTCTGTAGGGAGCCTGCTTCCTCTTCTCTCTCTGCCTGCCTCTCTGCCTACTTGTGATCTCTGTCTGTCAAATAAATAAAGAAAATGTTTTTTTACAAAAAGGTTCAGAAGGACGCATCAAGGTTTCCACTGTGATTCTCAGGCTGCATTCCCCTCTCCCTACCCTGTACTACTTAAGCTTGCATTTTATGAATTGCTTGTCTTTGTAAGGATAAGGGATTGAGGGGAACAGCCTCAGGGTCCACAAAATGTGTACATTTCCGAGAGCTTCCTGAAAATAGGCCCTATTCACTTAAGCAGGGATCTATGCGTGTGTAAGGAAAGACAGCAGCAAAGTGCAGGAGAAGTTCTGGACGCATGAGTTCCTAACTGTTGACAGGCAGGAAGGAAATGAACCTGGGGTGAAAGGGGGCAATTCAGAGAGCTCTACCGTGTTTTCCTCTCCTCCTGTATGTGCCTTTGTTGTTGAGGCTATTTTGACTATGATTACAACAGGTTTTCTTGGCTTAATGGCTAGAAATACACATTTATCGCTACCAGTTCCTGGGGATCGGGGCCGGTTTCTGATGACCACGTATGTAAGAGTGACTCGTACCCATATGATACACTGGCTCCCCTGACTGAGATGGTCTAGTCCAGGGCCTCAAAGCTGAGATTTTCTGAAGTTTTGAATCCAGAAATAAGATGACTTAGAAACGAAAGCTGGCACCACATTAAATCAAGCAGCTGAAATGGTGACACAGTTACCAACTGACTACAGAATGTACTGCCAAGCAGAAGTAGACCCTCAATCACTGGTCATGAAAATCAACGGCACTACTAGGGCCTGACTCTTGCCCTGGGCCTGGAAGAACACGGAGAAGGAGCTAAACCTCCATTTGAGACTGTGTCTGTAAATATTGTTTTGTCTTTCCTGTCTTTCTTTGGGGGCTGGGGCTTCGGGAATCCTGAAGAAAATGGTGTAGTGAACACTAGGCCCAGAGTCATAAGGAAAATGGTCTTTGCAGTCCTTGACACTTCAGCATTCTCAGGAACAATCTCAAAGATACATTTGGCTGTTGCCTGGGGCTTTCTTCCAGACAGACTTGGGGGCTGGGTGGGAGTGGGCTAATTATGCTTGACCCTGGGATAAAGATGCTGTATCTTCTCTTTTTTGTCACTGAGCTGCAGTCTCAGTGAGTAAGGGGACCAGGTGACTTAGCACGGAGGAGCACTAGCCAGGGGATCCCAAGAGATGGGGGAGGGGACTGGGAGCCCCTGCGGAGCCCTTGTGTCCTGAGCCAAGCTGTGTCCGGAGCCTCATGCCAGACCTGCACTCAAATGGTGCTTATGGCAGAGGCTGAATCTGGTCCTGAGGATTTGAAAGTTCCTGAGGGGTTTGCTTGGGGCCGACAGAGGAGGGCATTGTAAGTGCAAAACACGGAGGGGCTCTGCAAGGAGAAGAGATGTGGGAGGCGTGCCTGCCTCGGAGGAGGCCTCTGCCAGACGTCAGGAATGATGGGAATGAAGCGTCTAGCAATCCAAAGGCAGGACGCGGCCAGTCTCCTGTCAGCCACGTCCGAAACCTAAGTGCCATCCCAAGTTTCTCTCGTGCCTTCACCTCGCCCTTCACCCATCACCCTGCTGCTGCCTCCACCGAGCGGGGCCGGGTCCCACGATAGGCAGACATGCACATGCTTTAAGCACCAACAGGGAGGAGGCAATAAAAGTCTTAAAATATTTTTTATATTCGATATATGTTTTTCAAGGCATCTAGGAGAAATCAGAATCTGTGTTTTATTAGCTATCTTATGGTTATCTTTGCTTAAATTCTAAATTGCCTCTTGGACCGACGGGGGCAGGAGTCTCTAGCGGGCTTAATCCCGTGCTGGACCTACTTGGCTAAACAGCCGCCTAGCTTCCTGTCTTTACCCGCTCAGCTCTGTCCTCCAGGAAACCCGCGGCAAGACCTTTCCAAAATGCAGGTGTTACTGCTCCGCGTAAACTAACTTCGTTACATTGGATACTGGACAGAACTCGGTCTCCGTTGCATGGTCTAGAAAGCTCTCCAACCTCTTGCTCTTGATTTCACGCCTCCCCTCATTTCTCATCCTCCCCTGCTCCCACTCGCCTTCCCCCATGTGCCCTGATAGGGTTCGGGGCGTGCCGCCCCGTGACACCTTGATAAATTGAATATTTTAAGCAAGAGAGTCAGTCTGACTTCCTTCTCCCCTTGCCCTTCTTCCCTGAAACATGTTATAAAACCCTCAGGAGAGAGGTCCCCTCCCTATACATGGAGGAAAGGGGCATCCTTATTTCTGAAGACAAGGGGCACCAATTAGAATCCTAACAAATGGGCCTTGCTAAGCTTCCCCCAATTTACCAAATTTACCTCCTATGGTCATCCCGCCTTATCCTTGGGGGATATGTCCCAAGACCCCCAGTGGATGTCTGAAACCGCAGATGGTGCTGAGCCCTGTATGCACTATGTTTTCTTCTATACATGCATAAGTATGGCGAAGTTTAGTTTATAAATTAAGCACAGTAAGAGATTACTAGCAATAACTCACAACAAAATAGAACAATTATAATAATACACTGTAATAAAAGTTATGCGAGTGTGGTCTATCAAAACGTCTTATTGGATCGCACTCACCCTTCTCGTGACGCTGTGAGATGATAAAATGCAGATGTGAGATGGGGCGAGGCGAAGGAGGCAGGCGTGGTGGTGGGGTGCTGGGCTGCTGATGGCCTTCTAACAATAAGTCAGAAGAAGAATCCTCGACTTCTGGGCCCCCTGTGACCTCAGATAACTGAAACCGTGGAGAACAAACTCGAGATAAGGGGGGGGGGGGGTGCGAGGGTACTCCTTAGTTGATCATATTACTCTGTGACAATCCACGCCTCATCAAATAGCATAAAGTATTCAAGTCTGACTGCTTATAAAAATAAAGGCAAATTTTAAAAACAAAGCCCCAAAACTCAAGTGTTCTCTCCTGAAACACGGGCTGGTTTGTGTGTTACAAGATTGCTTATACAGGCTCCCACATCACAAAAACTATTGAATACATGTATATGTTTTTCTCCTGTTAATCTTTGTCAGTTTAATTTTCAGACCCAGCCAAGGACTCTAAGAAGGTCAAGGAGCACTTTTCCTCCCCTCCATGGAGCCCTGAATCTGAGCCATAGCACCCGACTTCAGGTCCCATGAGCATCCCATGCTGCTTCGTGCCTGTATGCCTTTGTACTTGGCACTTCTCCTACAAGGACTGTTCTCGTCAACCCATTCCTCATTGGCCCTCCCAAACTCTATCCCACTGTGAAGTCTTCCTTGCCTCCTTTAAGTCCAAGGAACCCTAGAGTAGTTCATGCATCTCTCTGTGGACATCTGTCTCTTGTGTGCACATCTGTCGATCTGTGTCGACAGTGAGGGTACTGAGGGCAGGAACGAAGGATGTTCTATTCACCTCTCTCTCTAAATGATGCCTGGCACATCGTAGGTAGTCAGTACTTGTTTATGGCACAGACGAATGAATAAACAAATTAAAACAGATTTATCTTGTTTTTAAGCATAATGGTTATTTTAAATTCCTATTTTACAAAGATTCATTTCATTGTTTTTCTTACTTCAATCATCTAATGGTTAAGATTCTACTTGTTCAAATTTAGCTGAAATTCTCTTCTTTTCTCTTCCTGGTACTTCAAGCAGAGGTCAGCTCCTCCTCTGGTGTTTCCCGCATGAACTCTGTGTTTTCCTTGAACATCTTCAAATTCTGCCTACTGTTTGTGTTACTTGTGTACATATTTATCCTCCCCACTGGAATGCGGGTTTCTATGGGGCAGGTCCTCTCAGTCTTACTAACTTCATTATTCTGGACACTCAAGTATCCAGGAAGAGTTCGTAAATGCTGCCTAAATTGATCTGAGTTGTACAGATATTTTATTTTTTTTTAAGATTTTATTTATTTATTTGACAGAGAGAAATCACAAGTAGTCGGAGAGGCAGGCAGAGAGAGAGAGAAGGAAGCAGGCTCCCTGCTGAGCAGAGAGCCCGATACGGGACTCGGTCCCAGGACCCCAAGATCATGACCCGAGCTGAAGGCAGCGGCTTAACCCACTGAGCCACCCAGGCGCCCCATGTACAGATATTTTAAAAGGTAGTATGGATCTCAGGAGATACAGGAATAGATATTTCTTTCATATCCTTTTCTGGTGGAAAAACACCCCCACCATTACTAACAACTGTTCTATGATAAAGAAAAAAATAAAGGCAAATTTTAAAAGCAAACCCCCAAAGCTCAAGTGTTCTCTCCTGAAACAAGGACTGGTTTGTTTGTTACAAGCATCCCTAACCAGAACACCTCTGGCTGGAAAATTTTTGAAACGTCGTGGGGTTTGGTGAGATGCCCTGTTGCTTTTCTACAACACTCTAAGGTTCCCAGTGAAGCACACCTCAAATGTGGGTAGACATTCCTAAGAAGGCTGTTTGAATTGGAAGCATCAGAATGTTTACACAGCAGCATCTGCTCCAGCCCACAGACAATAAAAACAACTCAATTATAACTTCCCTTTGGAAGGTTAGTGAGGTTAAAATGTTCACAGTAAGACTAAAAAAGGCTCCATATCCCTTTGTTTTTGTTTTTAGGCTGTGAGATGTTAGCAGCCTCCAGCAGAATTTGCTTTATTTTAAAGCATGCAGAATAATCCCCGCGCTATTTTCAAGACCTTCCCTGCACTTCTCAATTCCTCTGAAACGGTTCTGCAAATCTACACATCCAGGCACTTGCCTTTGCCTTTCTCCTGACTCCTTGCCTTCTTTATGTTTACACTTCTCCAGGGGAGCCAAAACCAACACTAATTAACAGTGAATTAAACCCTCCCTCTAGGACACTAGACGGTCAGTGCTTACTGGATACTTGAGTGTCCCTTCCCCAAGCTCAAAGGCTCAGAGCTACATATCCAGCCCTGAAGGGAAGTTCTGACTTAATTCTGAATTAATTATGCAATTTATTCCTAAAGTTTTACCTTTCCTGTCATAACCTATCTTTTCATGCCTGGGTAGTTTTATATACGCAGCTTGTTTGGCCTGGAACACATTTGCTCCTTACCTTTTTCAGCCTTTAAGACCCTACCGAAATATTACCTTCTTATTTTCTTCTACTTAGCTAGACAGTTAGTTGCTTCTTCCTCAGTAGTTCCCCTGAACTCATATCTTGAGTTCTCATATAAGATAAGATATTCTCATATCTTATCTTAATAAGATATTCTCATATTCTCATATCTTATCTTATATGCCATCTTGATATTTCACATCATATGTTCTATCAGTTCATATTGTAATTGTGTTTGGTCTCTCTAGATTGATCTCTATTACTTATTTCTCACATACCTTCAGTACTCCCCAGCCTCTAGTCCTAGGATATGGGAGGCACCAAACAAATACTTGTTAAGGGGTACCTGGGTGGCTCAGTGGGTTAAGCCTCTGCCTTCAGCTCAGGTCATGATCTCAGGGTCCTGGGATCGAGCCCCGCATCGGGCTCTCTGCTCAGCAGGGAGCCTGCTTCCCCCTCTCTCTCTGCCTACTTGTGATCTCTCTCTCTCCCCCCCAAATAAATAAATAAATAAATAAAATCTTATAAATAAATAAATATTCATTAAAAGGAATTAAGAAAGAATATATGAAAGTCACTATAACATAAACTTAAAATCTACAAACTAATAACACCTTTTGTAGGACATTTGAAAGAAGCCATATTTTTAGTTGGTGTTAGGATATTATTGTTAGCATTTTATTCATTCGAACAGTGACAAAAATACTAAAAGCTACTTTCATTAAGCATTTGAAATATACCAGACACTGTGCTCTCTTACTGATTTAATCATTATAACAAACTCTATAAGACAGATATTAAAATAGCCATTGCACTGATGGAATAATTAAAATTTAACAGAGGTTAAGGAATTTGTCCAAACTCAAAGTTGTAAGGCTGGCGTGGCTGCCAAGCCTGCCTGATTCCACTCGCTGCTGTGTTTGGTGGATTCTGCAGTGGAACAAAATCTCTAAGGCACTGGTAGCCACCACAATGTCCAAGCTTGGGCATGACAGTAGCCAAAGCAGGCAGGAGAATCAGAAAGGAATATTCCTTTTTTTCTTTTTATTTGAGAGAGAGAGTGTGTGTGTGTGTGTGAGAGAGAGAGAGAGAGAGATCATGAGCAGGGAACAGAGAGAGAGGCAGAAGCAGACTCCCCACTGAGCAGGGAGCCCAATAAAGTACTTAATCCCAAAACCCCGAGATTGTGACCTGAGCCAAAGGCAGACGCTTAACTGACTGAGCCACTCAGGCACCCCTGAGGACACAGATTTTAAGCATAGAAAATGCCAGAGCCTCATAAACCGTTAGAACTAAGTAGGTTTAACAGTGTGCTGGAAACAAGATTAGTGCAATTCAATAACATTGCATTCACCAATAATAATCTGGTAATAATAAGGAAATAATAAGAAATATTTCGTTGACATGAGTAGCAAAAATATTCATGAGATACCTAATCATAAATCCAACAAAGGAGTTGAGACATAAATTATGAAAGTTGTGAAAGCTTATTGGAAAACATAAAAGAAGATCTAATAAATGGAAAAACTTATCATGTTTACTAAGGGAATACTCACTATCATAAAGACATAAACTCTCTCCCAAGAGAATCTATAAATTTAAGGATTTCAGCTGGAATCTCAACCAATCTTTGTTTCAGTGTGTGGAAATGCTTCAAGTGGTATACTTAGTCTTGTATTTCCATGCCACCCACATACAAGCAGACCTGTTGCAATTTCACAACGTACACTGGTACAGCAAACATCTCTGTGCCTTCTAAAAGAGGTATGAGCACAACTGAACTGCTACCTATGAGAGGATGAGAATAGCCACAGAAGCCCAGTGCTTTGAGCAGTCTTGGACAAGGCAATGAGTTGTCCGGGCAATGGCACAGGGAGGAATCCTTTTCAACATTTCCATCAGTTAGCTAAAGTAGGAGGTGCTAAGCAGTTGATTCTAAATCTGACAAGGGAAAAGTTGCGAAAATCGAAATCTACCTAAGGAAAATTTCATAAAAAGAAACCACCTTTTAGGAATGGGGAAGATAAGATGCTGAGTGTAGTTCCCAGGGAAGGAGCCAGGAGGGGCCTCTGCTCAGGGGGCACGGCCTCTAGAATGGCTCACTGCAAAACCAATGCTGAATGCATGTCCACTTTTTGCCTCTTTTCATAAAAGCCAAAATCCTCTTGGGTGTTCACTTGGTTGGTTAAAACAGATACCAATGTAGATCTTTTGTAAAAGCGGGATGGTGTCCTATGGACTCTGAAAAGCAGGGGATACCTGTAGCAGCAGACTGGGAGTGGGAGGGCTGGTGTTGGACCACCACCAGTGGACCGTGACAGAATTAGATTAGACTCGTGATGTTCCATTAGAACCTCTCAGGACACAAACCCAGAAACAGGTGAGCTAAACCTCACCGCTCTTTGGACCATGTTAGGTCACTGAATGCTGTAAGATAGTTCAGGACTTGGAATAAAACAAGTCTTCTCTTTCCTTGTCTTTCTTCCCTCCAAACCACTAAGTGCCACTGACCTTCCATGATGCTTAGGAAATGCCTTCCTTCTGCCAGAGGTGAATGGCAGATTGTGTAGATGGGCATTCAGGCACTTCTGCAGTCTTACTTCTCACCACCTCCTTAAATCAAGGGGATCTGAAGCTGCAAGCAGAGTGGCTGTTTCGTGGTTTCCCTTGATACCCAAACATACTCATGGACTCTTAGGGGGACGCAAAGTAGAGGAGCCACAGGATTATTTCATCTCTCGTTTTGTATTCGAAAAACAGATCCAGAGAGGAAGGAGACTTGCTAGTTAGTGCCCAGGGACAAGACAAGAACCAAATTTCTTCCCTTTGTTTATTTCCACATAGTAGAAGAATAGAATAGAATAGAATAGAATAGGCTGCTATTAATAATCACACTGGGACAAAAGGTGTAAACCAGGTCTGGCCCTCACATATAGGGACATATGGGCACCATATCACGTAGTGGAAATAAAGTCAGCCCACTACTAAGTCGGCCTACAACACAGCCCAACAGAATGAACAACTATGTAAAACAAATTGTTAGGATTTTAAAACCAAGCTAAGGAAAAAATAAATAAACAGCTAAATAAATATTTTCATTTCAAATCAACTCAAAAGAAAATTTGGAAGCGAGGGGGGAGGAGTCAAGATGGCGGAGAAGTAGCAGGGTGAGACTACTTCAGCTAGCAGGAGATCAGCTAGATAGCTTATCTAAAGATCGCAAACACCTGCAAATCCATCGGCAGATCGAAGAGAAGAAGAACAGCAATTCTAGAAACAGAAAAACAACCACTTTCTGAAAGTTTATCTAATATATATATTTTTTCTTTTTTATACTTTTCTTTATTCGTTTTCTTTTTTTAATTCTTTTTTTTTTCTATCTTTCTTTTTGAACCTCTTTTTATCGCCTTTCACTCCCCTCACGATTTGGGATCTCTTCTGATTTGGTTAAAGCATATTTTCCTGGGGTTGTTGCCACCCTTTTAGTATTTTACTTGCTCCTTCATATACTCTTATCTGGACAAAATGACAAGGCGGAAAAATTCACCACAAAAAAAAAAAAAAAAAGAACAAGAGGCAGTACCGAAGGCTAGGGACCTAATCAATGCAGACATTGGTAATATGTCAGATCTAGAGTTCAGAATGACAATTGTCAAGGTTCTAGCCGGGCTCGAAAAAGGCATGGAAGATATTAGAGAAACCCTCTCGGGAGATATAAAAGCCCTTTCTGGAGAAATAAAAGAACTAAAATCTAACAAAGTTGAAATCAAAAAAGCTATTAATGAGGTGCAATCAAAAGTGGAGGCTCTCACTGCTAGGATAAATGAGGCAGAAGAAAGAATTAGTGATATAGAAGACCAAATGACAGAGAATAAAGAAGCTGAGCAAAAGAGGGACAAACAGCTACTGGACCACGAGGGGAGAATTCGAGAGATGAGTGACACCATAAGATGAAACAACATTAGAATAATTGGGATTCCAGAAGAAGAAGAAAGAGAGAGGGAAGGGATGCCTGGGTGGCTCAGTTGGTTAAGCGGCTGCCTTCGGCTCAGGTCATGATCCCAGCGTCCTGGGATTGAGTCCCACATCGGGCTCCTTGCTTGGCGGGGAGCCTGCTTCTCCCTCTGCCTCTGCCTGCCACTCTGTCTGCCTGTGCTTGCTCTCGCTTCTCTCTCTATGACAAATAAATAAATAAAATATTTAAAAAAAAAAAGAGAGAGGGGAGCAGAAGATATACTGGAGAGAATTATTGGGGAGAATTTCCCCAATATGGCAAAGGAAACGGGCATCAAAATTCAGGAGGTTCAGAGAACGCCCCTCAAAATCAATAAGAATAGGCCCACACCCCGTCACCTAATAGTAAAATTTACAAGTCTTAGTGACAAAGAGAAAATCCTGAAAGCAGCCCGGGAAAAGAAGTCTGTAACATACAATGGTAAAAATATTAGATTGGCAGCTGACTTTTCCACAGAGACCTGGCAGGCCAGAAAGAGCTGGCATGATATTTTCAGAGCACTAAATGAGAAAAACATGCAGCCAAGAATACTATATCCAGCTAGGTTATCATTGAAAATAGAAGGAGAGATTAAAAGCTTCCAGGACAAACAACAACTGAAAGAATTTGCAAACACCAAACCAGCTCTACAGGAAATATTGAAAGAGGTCCTCTAAGCAAAGAGAGAGCCTACAAGTGGTTGATCAGAAAGGAACAGACAATATACAGTAACAGTCACCTTACAGGCAATACAATGGCACTAAATTCATATCTCTCAATAGTTATCCTGAATGTTAATGCGCTAAATGCCCCAATCAAAAGACACAGGGTATCAGAATGGATAAAAAAAACAAAACCCATCTATATGTTGCCTACAAGAAACTCATTTTAAGCCCGAAGACACCTCCCGATTTAAAGTGAGGGGGTGGAAAAGAATTTACAATGCTAATGGACATCAGAAGAAAGCAGGAGTGGCAATCTTAGATCAATTAGATTTTAAGCCAAAGACTATAATAAGAGATGAGAAAGGACACTATATCATACTCAAAGGGTCTGTCCCAACAAGATCTAACAATTTTAAATATCTATGCCCCCAACGTGGGAGCAGCCTACTATATAAACCAATTAATAACAAAATCAAAGAAACACATCAACAATAATATAATAATAGTAGGCGACTTTAACACTCCCCTCACTGAAATGGACAGATCATCCAAGCAAAAGATCAACAAGGAAATAAAGGCCTTAAATGACACACTGGACCAGATGGACATCACAGATATACTCAGAACATTTCATCCAAAGCAACAGAATACACATTCTTCTCTAGTGCACATGGAACATTCTCCAGAATAGATCACATCCTCGGTCCTCAATCAGGACTCAACTGGTATCAAAAGATTGGGATCATTCCCTGCATATTTTCAGACCACAATGCCCTGAAGCTAGAATTCAACCACAAGAGGAAGTTTGGAAAGAACCCAAATACATGGAGACTAAACAGCATCCTTCTAAAGAATGAATGGGTCAACCGGGAAATTAAAGAAGAATTGAAAAAAATCATGGAAACAAATGATAATGAAAATACAACGGTTCAAAATCTGTGGGACACAACAAAGGCAGTCCTGAGAGGAAAATATATAGCGGTACAAGCCTTTCTCAAGAAACAAGAAAGGTCTCAGGTACACTACCTAACCCTACACCTAAAGGAGCTGGAGAAAGAACAAGAAAGAAACCCTAAGCCCAGCAGGAGAAGAGAAATCATAAAGATCAGAGCAGAAATCAATGAAAGAGAAACCAAAAAAACAATAGAAAAATCAATGAAACTAGGAGCTGGTTCTTTGAAAGAATTAATAAAATTGATAAAGCCCTGGCCAACTTATCAAAAAGAAAAGAGAAAGGACCCAAATAAATAAAATCATGAATGAAAGAGGAGAGATCACAACTAACACCAAAGAAATACAAACTATTATAAGAACATACTATGAGCAACTCTACGCCAACAAATTTGACAATCTGGAAGAAATGGATGCATTCCTAGAAACATATAAACTACCACAACTGAACCAGGAAGAAATAGAAAGCCTGAACAGACCCATAACCAGTAAGGAGATTGAAAAAGTCATTAAAAATCTCCAAACAAACAAAAGCCCAGGGCCAGACGGCTTCCCGGGGGAATTCTACCAAACATTTAAAGAAGAACTAATTCCTATTCTCCTGAAACTGTTCCAAAAAATAGAAATGGAAGGAAAACTTCCAAACCCATTGTATGAGGCCAGCATCACCTTGATCCCAAAACCAGACAAGGATCCCATCAAAAAAGAGAGCTATAGACCAATATCCTTAATGAACACAGATGCAAAAATTCTTACCAAAATACTAGCCAATAGGATTCAACAGTACATTAAAAGGATTATTCACCACGACCAAGTGGGATTTATTCCAGGGCTGCAAGGTTGGTTCAACATCCGCAAATCAGTCAATGTGATACAACACATCAATAAAAGAAAGAACCAGAACCATATGATACTCTCAATAGATGCTGAAAAAGCATTTGACAAAGTACAGCATCCCTTTCTGATCAAAACTCTTCAAAGTGTAGGGATAGAGGGCACATACCCAAATATCATCAAAGCCATCTATGAAAAACCCACCACAAATATCATTCTCAATGGAGAAAAACTGAAAGCTTTTCCGCTAAGGTCAGGAACACGGCAGGGATGTCCATTATCACCACTGCTATTCAACATAGTACTAGAAGTCCTAGCCTCAGCAATCAGACAACAAAAGGAAATTAAAGGCATCCAAATCGGCAAAGAAGAAGTCAAATTATCACTCTTCGCAGATGATATGATACTACATGTGGAAAACCCAAAAGACTCCACTCCAAAACTGCTAGAACTTGTACAGGAATTCAGTAAAGTGTCAGGATATAAAATCAATGCACAGAAATCAGTTGCATTTCTCTACACCAACAAGACAGAAGAAAGAGAAATTAAGGAGTCAATCCCATTTACAATTGCACCCCAAACCATATGATACCTAGGAATAAACCTAACCAAAGAGGCACAGAATCTATACTCAGAAAACTATAAAGTACTCATGAAAGAAATTGAGGAAGACACAAAGAAATGGAAAAATGTTCCATGCTCCTGGATTGGAAGAATAAATATTGTGAAAATGTCTATGCTACCTAAAGCAATCTACACATTTAATGCAATTCCTATCAAAGTACCATCCATCTTTTTCAAAGAAATGGAACAAATAATTCTAAAATTTATATGGACCCAGAAAAGAAAGCCAAAGGAATATTGAAAAAGAAAGCCAACGTTGGTGGCATCACAATTCCGGACTTCAAGCTCTATTACAAAGCTGTCATCATCAAGACAGCATGGTACTGGCACAAAAACAGACACATAGATCAATGGAACAGAATAGAGAGCCCAGAAATAGACTCTCAACTCTATGGTCAACTAATCTTCGACAAAGCAGGAAAGAATATCCAATGGAAAAAAGACAGCCTCTTCAATAAATGGTGTTGGGAAAATTGAACAGCCACATGCAGAAAAATGAAATTGGACCATTTCCTCACAGCACACAGAAAAATAGACTCAAAATGGATGAAGGACCTCAATGTGAGAAAGGAACCCATCAAAATCCTTGAGGAGAACACAGGCAGCAACCTCTTCGACATCAGCCGCAGCAACATCTTCCTAGGAACATCGCCAAAGGCAAGGGAAGCAAGGGCAAAAATGAACTATTGGGATTTCATCAAGATCAAAAGCTTTTGCACAGCAAAGGAAACAGTTAAGAAAATCAAAAGACAACTGACAGAATGGGAGAAGGTACTTGCAAACGACATATCAGATAAAGGACTAGTGTCCAAAATCTATAAAGAACTTAGCAAACTCAACACCCAAAGAACAAATAATCCAATCAAGAAACGGGCAGAAGACATGAACAGACATTTCTGCAAAGAAGACATCCAGATGGCCAACAGACACATGAAAAAGTGCTCCATACCACTCGGCATCAGGGAAATACAAATCAAAACCACAATGAGATATCACCTCACACCAGTCAGAATGGCTAAAATCAACAAGTCGGGAAATGACAGATGCTGGCGAGGATGCGGAGAAAGGGGAACCCTCCTACACTGTTGGTGGAAATGCAAGCTGGTGCAACCACTCTGGAAAACAACATGGAGGTTCCTCAAAATGTTGAAAATAGAATTGCCCTATGACCCAGCAATTGCACTACTGGATATTTACCCTAAAGATACAAACGTAGTGATCCGAAGGGGCACGTGCACCCAAATGTTTACAGCAGCAATGTCCACAATAGCCAAACTATGGAAAGAACCTAGATGTCCATCAACAGATGAATGGATCAAGAAGATGTGGTATATATACACAATGGAATACTATGCAGCCATCAAAAGAAATGAAATATTGCCATTTGCGACAACATGGATGGAACTAGAGCGTATCATGCTTAGCGAAATAAGTCAAGCGGAGAAAGACAACTATCATATGATCTCCCTGATATGAGGAAGTGGTGATGCAACATGGGGGCTTAAGTGGGTTGGAGAAAAATAAATGAAACAAGATGGGATTGGGAGGGAGACAAACCATAAGTGACTCATTTATTTATTTATTTATTTATTTATTTGACAGACAGAGATCACAAGTAAGCAGAGACACAGGCAGAGAGGAGGCAGAGAGGAGGAAGCAGGCTGCCTGCCGAGCAGAGAGCCCGATGTGGGGCTCGATCCCAGGACCCTGAGATCATGACCTGAGCTGAAGGCAGAGGATTAACCCACTGAGCCACCCAGGCGCCCCCATAAGTGACTCTTAATCTCACAAAACAAACTGAGGGTTGCTGGGGGGAGGGGGATTGGGAGAAGGGGGGTGGGGTTATGGACATTGGGGAGGGTATGTGCTTTGGTGAGTGCTGTGAAGGGTGTGAACCTGGCAATTCACAGACCTGTATCCCTGAGGATAAAAATAAATGTTTATAAAAAATAAAAAATTTTTAAAAAAAGAAAGAAAAATTGGAAGCTACAAATACAGTCTCTTGATTAAGGACTTTGTTACTAAACAGCTCAAGGTCATACTCAACTACATGCTCCGTAAGATAATAATCTAGAAACTAATGTTTCTTCACACATGCAAAATTTCTGATAAATTTTGTGATGGAAGAAAAGTATATTTGACTTAATATATAAATGGCTTTTTATTTTGTGTCATAAGTCTTCAAAATACTTTAGACCAAATCAATATCTCAGTATTATATCCCATATTACAAAGTGTTCACTCCAACAAAGGCAGCATTAAAACCTACTTGTTGTTAGTCTTTTTTCTCTTTAAGATGTTATTTATTTTACAGATAGAGAGAGCCAGTGAGCATAAGTGGGGGGAGGAGCAGAGGGAGAGGGACAAGCAGACTCCACCCTGAGCATGGAGCCCAACACGGGGTTCAATCTCACAGCCCTGAGACAACAACCTGAGCCGAAATCAAGAGCTGGGCGCTCAACCAACTGAGCCACCCAAGAGCCCCTGGTGTTAGTCTTTTCAAAGCAAACCCTAGCACAGAAACTTTTCCATCTTTCCAACTGCACCCAATCCATTTATTTTTCATGCCATGGTGTCACATCTCCCCCTGTCCTTCCTCTCCACCCAAGCAGCTCACCTCATTTGCTGATTCACTCATTTCTCTTTCCCGGAAAACCTACACATCAGCTGCCTGTACCACACAGGCACTCACCACATGTAATCCTGGCTTCTTATTTATCTTACGGTTACAGTTTATCACCTTTATTAATAACTACTATTTAACAAGAGCCTACAGTAAATCACACGTGCTCAATAAGTAGAGTGAACATAGAATTTGTCATTCAAACCAGGATGCTTTTGAGAATAGAAGGGGCTGCTATTAATAATCACACTGGGGGCACCTGGGTGGCTCAGTGGGTTAAGCCACTGCCTTTGGCTCAGGTCATGACCTCAGGGTCCTGGGATCGAGTCCCGCATCGGGCTCTCTGCTCAGCGGGGAGCCTGCTTCCCTCTCTCTCTCTGCCTGCCTCTCTGTCTGCTTGTGATCTCTGTCTGTCAAATCAACAAATAAAATCTTTAAAAAAAATAAATAATCACACTGGGACAAAAGGTGTAAACCAGGGCTGGCCCTCACATATGGGGACATACGGGCAACCTACCAGTAAGTGACAATGTGGCAAACATTACAGGCTGACTCACTCAACATCTTTACTAAGTCTTTCTTCCCTTCCTTGCCTCCTTCTGCTATAGAAGCTGGAAAACCTACTTTCTCTTTCTCTCCCACAGCTAGTGCTGGCCAGGAGCCACAGTTCTGGAGAATGAGACTTTGGTAAGGGATTTCTGATAACTTGTGTTTCCTGATAAAACAAGGCATGACACTTTTAAAGGTTATTATACAACAGTGCTAAGTAAGGAGACTCTTGGCTTACACCAGGTAACTAACACAGCTCCTTTCTCTTTCCTCCTGTGTGGACATTGTGTCAAGGTGTAGAGGTCACCTAAAGACAGTGAAGGGATAAATGTGAGAGCAGGAGGAAGAATGGCAGAGCAGAGAGTCTCCTTACTTACCATTGCTATGCGGTAACCTCTGAAAGAGCGATGTCCTGTTTTCTATAAATATTAACCAATGTAACAGTGTTAGAGCTTGGGCAAATCTTTGTTACTGTCCTTGGTGGATAGTGATCACCAGACCACACAGAGCGGCTTCATGTGAATGAGTCTACATGGAGTGATTCTTAAGGGAGCCTGAGTTTAGGCTAGACAGAAGTACTCCTCTGTACCTTCTAAATTACCTACGAATGTCTCTAGCCAAAGCTGGCCACCCAGCCCACTTTCTTCTGAAGGTCGTCTCTGCTTCCTGGGGAGATAGCAATTCTCTGGCATGTGCAACTTGATGGAACACAAACCAGCTTAACATGAATTGCCGCAGTGCGCCACTAAATGCTCTTAGGAGGCATGAATCTTCACTGGGGCAGCTCAAGGCTTAATTCCCAAACCCTGAAAGTGTCCTGTGTGAGTAAAGCAGGCAGGTGACTCTCATGGACCGTGGAAGAGCCAAACTGGCAGGTCTCCCAGGAGGACATCAATGCAGGCCAGCCTTCGGAAGGGGTCCACACACAGAAGCTTTCTCACTGGCTTAGCAGCCTCACCTAATCTCTGAGGTGGCAAGGGTAGACCAAAACATCAGACCTACATTTCTTTTGGCCTTTGCTGTGCAGTACAGAGACTCACACCTCCCATCTAGGATCCCCACTGAGTCATCCCTCACTACTTCTGTTCTGGTTCTTGGCCCTGTCACCTCCACAGTCCTCTGTCATCTTCCCACATGAGTATTCCTTCATTCTGCTGTGTCCACACTTCAGGTGACTTTTCCAGAATGTTTTTATGCATTGGAAAAGGTAATATCTGGGCACCTGGGTATTCAGTGGGTTGAGCCTCTGCCTTCGGCTCAGGTCATGATCCCAGGGTCCTGGGATGGACATCCCCCCACCCCATCTCACAGCATCTCCCATCTTGCATCTGTGGCTCTCTGCTCAGCGGGGAGCCTGCTTCCCCCTCCCTCTGCCTGCCTCTCTGCCTACTTGTAATCTCTGTCTGTCAAATAAATAAATAAAATTCTTTAAAAAGGAATCTATCTTAGTTGCAGGGGGGCTTCTCAAATTCAGGATGTCAGGACCTCTCTTTACATCTATCTGTCCCAAGCCCCGAAAGTCCAGAAGAAGGTTGGCTTCCCAGACAATTAGTACTTACTGAGAACATAATTTGTAATTCTCCGTCTCAGGATCAATACAGAAAACAAATATGCCATATAGAAGAATATTGACTATCCAACATCCAAAAGCTCAAAACATAAACTGGAAAGAACAACAGATAAAATTGTATGTACAATATCTCATTTTTTTTTTTTTTGGTTTTGTTTTTAACTACCAAAAACAAACCCCAAACTCTGAAATGTTAACAATGGTAATCTCTCTGGGATTAAAGATAGGATTAGAAATAGAACTATAGATAATTATTTCTTTCATTTTAACATTTGTTTTTGTATTTTTTATAATAATGCTAGCAACAATGACATTTACTGTGTGCCAGACACCATTCTAAGAGCTTTACCTGAACCAACTCATTTAATTCTTACAATAATCCTAGAAAGTAGATGCTATTATTATGCCAAAGAAAAGTGAGACACAGAGATCAAATTACGTGCCCAAGGTTACATACATAAGTAAGTGAGTCACAAAGCCAGAATTCAAATGCGGCAAGCTATTTCCAGATTGAAGATTTAACCACCTGCAAAAATAAACTATTGGGACTACATCAGAATAAAAACTAAAAGGTAACGTACTGAATGGGAAAAGATATTTACAAATGAGGGGCCCAAGAAAGGGTTAGTATTCAAAATATATAAAGAACTTACACAACTCAACACCCAGGTAACGAATAATCCAATTTATAAATGGGCAGGAGACATGAACAGACATTTCTCCAAAGAAGATATCCAGATGGCTAACAGACACAGGAAGAGATGCTCATCATCACTCATCATCAGGGAAATGCAAGTCAAAACTACAATGAGGTATCACCTCATACCTGTCAGAATGGCTAAAATCAACAACACAAGAAACAACAAGTGTTGGAGAGGGTGTGGAGAAAAATGCACTGTTGGTGGGAATGCAAACTGGTGCAGCCACTCTGGAAAACAGTATAGAGGTTCCTCAGAAAGTTAAAAATAGAGCTACCCTATGATCAGGAATCACACTATTGGATATTAACCCCCCAAACACACACACACAAGCACTAATTCAGAGGGATACATGCACCTCTATGTTTATGGCAGCATTATGTACAATAGCCAAATTCCAGAAGCAGCCCAAGTGTCCCTCAATAGATGAACAGATAGAGAAGAAATACTATATCATACACAATGGAATATTCCTCATCCATAAAAAAGACTGAAATATTGCTCTTTGCAAGAAGTGGATGGAGCTAGACAGGATAATGCTAAGTGAAAGAAGTCAGAGAAAGACAAATATCATGTGATTTCACTCATATGTGGAATTTAAGAAACAAAACAAACAAAGGGAAAGAAGAGAGAGAGAGTCAAACCAAGAAACAGACTCTTAACTATAGAGAACAAATGATTGGTTACCAGAAGGGAGTGGGTGGGGGGGATGGGTGAAACAGGTGATGGGGATTAAGGAGGGCACTTACAGTAATGAGCATCGGGTGTTGTATGAAGTGTTGAATCACTATATTGTACACCTGAAACCGATATAACACTGTATGCTAACTATAAAACACTTTTTAAAAAGTAAATAAGACTTGGGGTCCCTGGGTGGCTCAGTCATTTAAAGTGTCTGACTCTTGGTTTTGGCTCAGGTCATGATCTCAGGGTCATGGGATCCAGCCCCCTGTGAGACTCGGGGTGGGGGGGCTTAAAAGGGAGTCTCCTCATCCCTCTCCCTCTGCTCCTTCCCTGCCCCCCAACACGCCCGTCCCCCAGCTCAGGCGGGCTCTCCTGTGTGTGTGTCTGTGTGTGTGTGTGTGTGTGTGTGTGTCTCAAATAAATAAATAAATAAACACAATTTTTTTAAAACATTCTTTTAAAAAAGTAAATAAGACTTAACCACTATTTCTGCTATCTCTAAAATATGTACTGTTTTATAATACATAGTTCATAATAAAGAAGTATAATCTTCCCTTTTTTTAAAGACTTTCTTTACTTCTTTGACAGAGAGAGCGAGCACAATTAGGGGGAGCAGCAGAGGGAGAGGGGTAAGCAGTCTTCCCACTGAGCAGCGCTCTATGCAGGCAGGGCTCCACCCCAGGACCCCAGGACCTCAGGACCTCAACCCAAGCCGAAGGCAGATGCTCAACCAACTGAGCCACCCAGGTGCACCTATTCTTTCTTTATAATAAAGAAAAAAAGGTTTTAAAAAAAAAAGGAATATAAGACAAGATAGTCAAGGAGAGAGAGGGTGAAAGAATGAGTGTTTAAAAGGGAGTCAAGAGAGGGGCTCCTGGGTGGCCTGGTTGGTTCAGTGTCTGACTCGATCTCAGCTCAGGCCTTGATCTCCTGGTGGGAGTTCAAGCCCCACGTTAAGCTCCATGTGCAGCATGGAGTCAGGAGAAATGACCCTACACTTAGTATCTCTGGATTTGTTACCTCACCTGCAAAACAAGGGGCTGAACAAGACTACATTCTAGAGAAATAATTACCTTGCGCATTACCAAAAACTGTCCCGGAAGATGCTCATCATTTTAGACGTGGCCATCGCATCATTGATTAGTCTACAGCAAATTTGTTGTCTTTGTGTTTTAATTTACATTTCAAAACCCGCATGTCCCATAAAGCAAATGCACAGGATATAAAAACTATTGGTAAGGCTAAGGGAATGACTCTGTATGAATGAGAGCACTGATCATTTTTAAAAGACAGAAAGTGGTAAGAAAACAAATGGAAATGGTAGGAAATGAAATGCAAAATGGCCTGGCAGCTTGCGTGATTCCAAAGAGCAGCAACCAAGTCATTCAAAAAAGGCCTTGTCCCCGGCAGCTCAGCTTTTTACCCTCCCACTAGACTTACCCCCTGACTTTTCCTACCCAGTCCCTTGTGTTAAATCTAAATTCCTCAACCAGTGGATGCTAATGTGTGAGAGCAATTCCTCCCTCCTCTAAGAGCCATCCTTGATCAACTATTTCTGACACTAGCTCAACTTTGGCTGATCTGGCTAAAGTCCTACGAAATACTTAGCCCTGCTGTCCTGAGCCAGACGCTCCTAAGGGCTTTCTCATTCCTGCCATTTTCAAATAAAAGGTGATGCCAATGGTGACCTGGTTGATTTCTTTCCACCAACTATGTTGCAAAAATAACATAGAAAGGGAAGTTGGAAAAGGTGGAGTGAGAGAGCTATATCCACCCCATAATAAGATAAAGCATGTAGATTCTGTCTAAAACTGATCAATCAAGACCAGCTACATATGCAAATTATTTAGAAATAGGGAGATAAGTGATTAAACAGCCAAGAGCCAGAGCAGCCCAACAGATGACCCCGGTATCCAAAGAGGGGGAACGATGATTTGGTTAGAATCTTAAATGAATCTTAAATAGAATCTTAAAATGCTCTAATTCATAAAATTAGATGAATGCATTATTTGATAAATATTAATGCAATCTTTGAAAGTCAAAACTTGTAATTTACAGTAAAACATTACAATTACATAATCAAGTTGTGTCTACAAACTAACCCAACTAAATGACCCCAACAAATGGAGATGCAGGTTTTCTTGGTGACTTAAGGACTGGGAAGACAGTATGGTGACAGTATGGAGACAGGAAAACTGCTTCATCTCCTGGCCTGCGTGCGACAGGAGGCCATGGGCCAGCGGGCAGCCAGATCTACGGCTCAGGCCTGCCTTGGGTTCTTTGACATAAGTCAGAGAAGTTTGCTAACTGGGATACCTGGGTTTTCTGGAAAAGCATCAAGCTCTCTGTTCTCCTTGGAAGATGAAGAATTCTTTTTAGTTTCCTGCTCTCGTGGTTTCCTGTGTCTGTTTCTGTGCAAATCTCTTTGCACCTGACTTTTTCTCCTTGACTCCCTTTCCCTTAATCTGTGTGTTTTCTGCTCACTGAGGACTCCCTTTCCCCTACAGTTTTATTTTTCTCTCTACTCTTGAATTCTTCTCACCATTCCTACTCTGTCTCTCTTCCCATCCTAATTTTTCTCTGTCTTCTCTGACTTGTATTTTTGTCTCTCGGTTTTCCATGTGGTTAGCTAAAACGACTTGAATCTTTTGAATGCAACTTGCTCATCTGTAACACTGGTTAATATTCCTGAGTATCCTGTATAATACTGGCTGAGTTATTCATCTTTGAAGTTCTTGGGAGAAAGTAATTTTAGAAGCTGCAATCTATTTAATCAAATTGTAGGCTATTACCTTCATAAGTAATTTGAATATTTTCTTCTCTTGAAACATATAACTTCAGTTCTAGAAAACTTTTTCTAGAATGACAATAGGAAATGACAACAATAGAATGAGACTAATTTTATAAACAACTGGTCCTCTCAACAACGGAAAGAAATCAGCCAATGAATTAAGGCTTTTTAGTCCTTAGTGAAATACTGTAATAAGATTCAAAAACTGAAATTGGATTTCACATTATATTTTAATTTTTAAATTTCTCAAAATGAAACTATATATTTGACTGAAAACATTAACCTACTAGGAAGAAATATTTTTTTCTTTTAAAATTCTAAATCTGGAGGCTTTCAAATTTTCCAGTCATGTTCCATCAATGTACAAAATTGCTTTTATAGGATACATTGCTCAGGAATTGTGGATGTATAAAGAATTATAGTTCTTAAAAGACACGAGCATTTGCTAATGAAACTATCTGAATGATGCCACTGCTGTCCCCAGATGAACCATCTTAACTAAACCTAAGGCTTAAACCAAGAGCATAGAGATCTCTATGGCCTATTGTAGTTATGACCAGGAAATTTAGATTTCATACAAACTTGCCTTTATTTTAAATGCAGTTTAGTTACTAGAATAAAACACACAAATATCAATCCACTAAACTAAATATCCAATCCACATTTTTTTCCTAACACAGAAGGAGGCCTCTCTGAAGGGTGTTCCAGGCTTACCACTGAACAGTGGTCAAGCCAAAAATAAACCCAGGAGGCAAATTCAACAGCACACAGAACAGGAGTCCATGGAGAACAGGACTTAGCTTTTCCTCCATTCACCTCCTTCTGGGATCCCCACCCACATTCCCCCATCTCCTAATTAGACAGCTAATTAGGACTCCAGATTTAAATGCTAAATGGGGAAGGAGATCTGGTGCCAGGCCAGGATTCCTTTAACATCAAACACTCTCCTCCTTCACCCTTCTCCCCTCAGCCCTGCGAGCTGTGGCAAAGGGAGCTGGCCCAGCAGGCTGATTGGCTGGAGGGCAGTGTTTACACTTAGTTGTCTTGAGAGGGAAGATCTGTCTCTCAAATGGCAAAGTCTGAAAAGATAAAACTTAAAAACAACATGCCTAGGCTTTTAGTACTTTAATGAAAAGAAACAAGTATCTTATAAGCTCAATTATTATTACCATGGTGACATGGTGGGGGGGGGGGGTACGTGAGGAGATCTCAAGAACAGTTCCTGGTTCCAGCCAGGCAGCGTCTCAACGGTGCCGGGCGACTTCTTCGGTTACCATGGCAACCAAAATTAGAAGTGCTTTTGCAACACTAACAGAAACCATCTTTTTAAGTGCTTCTGTGAATCACATTGAATACTGATGATGCAAGTTTGAGTGATACATATTTTTCAAACATTAACACGCGCGCGCGCGCACACACACACACACACCATATTGGCATAAACAAATATTCTTTTTAGATTCCCCCTTGAAATCTTGACTTAACTTGGAATAGATTTTTCGGTCTGTTTTTGTTTCCCTTTTGGATTCCCGCGGTCTCAAGTGCAAACGCAATTTGTTTAATTTCCAAACTTGTCTGAATTGCACGGGTAAGAGCTGAGAATGTGGCTCATTTGCTCCCGTTTTGAAACGGGGTGAGGAATGGGGTGGGGGAGGGTGGGTCTAACAGAGAGTCCCCTTGTCTACCTAACTGCGGAGGACGAACACGGGGGGAGGGTGGGGTAGGGGTGGGGGGAGGAGGAGAGGCAAGGAGGGGAAGGAAGAGGGAGGGAGGGAAGGGAAGAAGAAAGTGCGGACCGCTGAATCTTTGCTGCCCGAAGAGCACCTTTATCTCCACCTGCCCAGATGTTGTGTCCGGCACACAAAAGCTGGCCAGAAGTGACATTTTAAAGACCCCGTTGCCATCCGTTCCTGGTCATCCCGGAGTTCCTAATACTCCTGAAGGGACATCCGGGAAGAGGCGACGAGGTTCTTCCTTACTTGTGCCGTCTTCAAAAGAAGCACGATTCTTTAGGGAGCATCGTGCTGCGGGGCGGGCCACAGCCCTTCGCTGTCACTGCCCTCACTGCGAGCCCCCAGCGCTCGGTACGAGCTGTCCACACCTGGGCTCGCGCCCTAGGGCTCGGGCTCCCGCGCCAGGTGTGCGCCGGGCAAGGCGCGAAGCCTTTCTCCCCGGCTCAGGTGCGGGCGCGTACACCGACGGGGGCCCGCACGGCGCCGGGACTGGGGGACACACGCGCGCCCACACCCGGGGCGCCCCCCGCCGCGCAGGCACCCGCCCGCACGCGCCGGAGCACCCGCGCCTCCCGCTGCAACGCCCTCTGCTCGCGCGCGCCGACTGCCCGAGAGGGGCCGTCCCCCGGAGCGCCCACCCTTCCCCTGACCCCAGCTCTCCCCCCGCCCCGCCGGCAGTCGTGTCTCCGTTCCCCTCTCGGCTCGCGGGGGGCACGGGCGCCGTTCGCAGCCCCCAGCCCCCGCCGCGGGTCGGCAACCTGGCGGAGGAGAGGCGGGCGGGGCGGGGGTGCCGCCTGCGAGCCCCGCGGCCCTCGCTTACCTTCGTGGCGAGCCCGGCTGACGGGCCCGGCGGCGCGGGGCCAGGAGCTGCCGGCGGTTGGCGCTGGAGCGCGCGCCGCGCGGTGGGTGCGTGGGTGGCGGGCGCCGCGGCCGCGCGGGAGGCTCCCGGAGCTGTCAGGGGCGGCCGCCCTGACCGACAGCGGCCCCAGCAAACCCCGCTCGCGGGCCCCGGCCCGGGCTCTGCGGCGGGGGACAGAGGCGCCCCGCAGCGTTTCCCGGAGGACCAATCGGGAGTCGAGGGCTGGCCCGGGGGAGGGGGCCGGGGGGCCGGTCAGGCGCCGGGACGCGGGCCCGGACCTCGTAGGCCGGTTTCTATGGCAGCCGGGAAGGAGGGGCTGGAGGGAGGGGGTGCGCGGCGCGGGGACACCCACCGCCGACACTGGAGGAGAGGGGTTTGGCCCTCTCGCAGAGAGAGTCCCTCCTACTGCACGGATGGGAAGCGGCGACACAGCCAAAATAGGGTTGACACAGTCCTCGTCAACTCGCTTCCTACCGAGCCGCTCGAGCCTCTAGATCAAAGGTTTCCGCGTCCTTGGGAGACCGCGACCCAGTAATCTCCCCAACAGAACGGGGGTTTTCAGCAAACCACCGCGACAGCTCTTTCGGGTGAGTCTGGCAGGGTTTAGTCTCTGCAGGAAGAAGTGCTAATGCCACCCTCTACCTGGGTCCCTCGCAGACACTAGGTCCGGTCCCATTGGTACCACTTAGGCAGTGAGTCCCTAATCTCCCGCCTACTCCCAGACTGTAACATTCCGGCTGATGATAGGTGGCAGATATTTTTGGCAGGGTTTACAAACAGGGAAGCCAAGTCACTGAACTGAGTGTTGAGCAGGGAATGCGATTCACAGAGTAGTAAAGGCATAGAGATTATTTACTGAAGTTAAAGTACTTCATTTTACAGAGGAGGAAAGTGAGGTCAGAGAAGCCAGTTAACAAGGGTCACAGAGCTCCATTAATGCAAAGCCAAGAGCAGCACCCCAAGTCACAGCTCAGTGAGCACTCTTCCCACCTCCTTGCGCTCCCATATTCTGTATTCCTGATTGCCAGGGTAATATTTACAAAAGCAAAAGTGCTAAGGAGACAAATAACTTTAGTTTAAAAATCTACGTATGGTAGAAATTAGGGGAGCCAAAGATTCCTTTTTTTAATTTGCCAGGCCCTATTACAAATACTTTCACAAGAGTAACTGATTAAATCCGCAGAACAACCTTGTAAGTTAGGTATTCTTGTTACCGTCCTGTTTTGACCCACGAGGAAAGTGAGACCCAGAATTGTTACTTGACTGCTGGAGATCACACAGCCGTCCAGGGCTGATGCTGCTCTTCCTGACTCTGCTGCCTCTTGATGAAGGGGGCCAGGAACAGGAACAGCAAGAAACAAAACCTTGGACAGCTCCAGGGACTGGTTATTGAGATTGCCAAGGAACCAAAACAACTTGGAATGATTGCTTCCTTGGTTGATGAGAGTGGTTATCTCCTTGTGTAGGATAGAAGTTCTCTGAGAGAAAGGTTTGTCTTTAAAGGGAGGCCCTTTCCAAAAAAGACAGAAGGTGGTTTTTTTTTTTTTCTTTTAAGAGCAATCTTTAAAATAGTACATGCCATCAGTTGGTTTTGTTTTGTTTTTTGTTTTTTTTAAGATTTTGTTTTTAGGTAATCTCTATACCCAAAGTGGGGCTCGAACCCACAACCCTGAGATCAAGCATACTGAGCCAGCCAGGTGCCCCTTGTTTTCCTTCTAAAGCAATAAAATACAGGGTAAGACTTTACATGTTTAAAAAATATAAAATTCTCCTTGAACCCTATAACATGGCTGTACATAGGATAGGAGTTCATAAGGAAACTGCCTAGAAGCCAAGAGCCTCAAACTCACAATGTAACATAGACCCTCTCCTGTAGACCCTCTCATCATGCCCCCATAGAGCACTATAGATGCTAGATTCTAATGGCTTGTAAGGTGACTGAAGACTTCCGGCTATCCCAGAAAAGGAAAACTTCATCATCAGAGACCACTTTCAAAGTCCATTGGCCAGATTCCATTCCAGGAGCCTCCTGTATCCCTATTTCTCTGGCAGCCATTCTGCTAGGGCCAATTCCCTTGCAAATCAGGACTTTTCCTTCATGCTTTCCCTTCCCTTGGAAGTCCTCGGATCCATACACACACACACACACGATTTCACTTAATATGTTAAGTGAAGTATATTTATATATTATAGAATATATATTTATATATAATATATAAATAATTATATATAAATAATATAAATATAAACATTATATTATATATAAATATATATATATATGTTTAGGACTGACTTCTCATTCAATTTCTTCCTCTTGAAAAAAGTGTTATTTTTCTTCTAGAATGGCCATTCAATAAGTTGATTACAATGTAGCAGTAGATAGAAGTATATAGAAGTTAAAATTCTTGTTTGGAATAGTATAGAGTATTTTCAACATATTAAGTGAAAGCAAATTTACAAAGCAGAATGATACAAATTCGTGATATGTTTGAATAGAAGGAAATAGACTAGATATTAGTAATGTTTTTTGTTATCTGGTGGGATCACAGGTAATTTAAATGATCATCTTAATAGTTTCCAGCACTTTTTTTCTTTTTTCTACAATGGACATATGTGCCAGAATTCTATTTTCGGAAGAATTGAGGAAACAGTCCGACCTAGTCAATGTAGGTCGTCTCAGTTTTCTAACCCCTGCTCCATTGTGTTGGCAGAAAATAAGTCAAATACAGTCTTAGGAACAGTCCTGCATGGTTCTAACACAGGAGGTAGTGGTTCTATGCTTGGAGAAACACTGGCAATGGCTGAGAGTTTAAACTCTTGAGACATAAAGTTACACCTCGCCTCCTAACTCTGCCACTGATTAGCTGTATGAATTCTTTTGGTTTCAATCATTGTCTAACCTCGGGTTCTTCCTTTGTGCCCTGGGAATTGTGAGAATTAATGAGATAAAGTTTCTGGCAAACGGTTAAATTAGGCTGCCTTAAACTAGAGTCCATGGGGTTGGGGTCGTTAGTAGGAGTGAAAATGTGTTAAAGAACACTTTCTCTACAATCTAAGTAGTTGGGACTGCAAACAGGTCAGTACTTCTTCTAGTAAGTGCTTAATAATAATAGTTATTACTATCTCATGTTCTGAAAGATTGTTCCACGTTAGGTTCTACTCTAGGGCATATAGGGGCATTTTACTTTTCTTCTGGACATTGTTACTGGTACACTGTGTCCCTATGGGATGTGAACCTGGACTAGGGTTTTCCGACCCCTACTTTTCCTTCCTCTTTTCCTACCATAGGGATATCTGGCAAATCTTGGAAGAGGAGGTGGGGCAAAAGTTTTCTAAGCTGCATAGTGGTGTAAGGTTGGATCTACAACTCAAAAGGCATATCTTTTTCCAAAAGAATTTGTCTTCTTCTTTTTTTAAAATAACTTATTATTTGCCAGAGAGAGAGAGTACACACAAGCAGGCAGGGAGGCAGGCAGAGAAGCAGGCTACCTGCCAAGCAAGGAGCCCGATGTGGGGCTCGATCCCAGGACCCCGGGATCATGACCTGAGCCGAAGGCAGAGGCTTAACCAACTGAGCCACCCAGGCATCCCAAGAACCTATCTTCTTTATCCTGCTAGGTTTCTCTGTGCTTCCTAAGTCTGATCACTCATGTCTTTCAACAATTCAGAAAAATTCTCTATGACCCCTATCTCGTGTTTTACCTTTCTTTTAGAAATTCCAATTGGATATTTTTTATGGGTTATGTATGTCTCATTCTAGCTCATGTCTTTTCTCATGTTTTCCAGATTTTTACCTTTGGTTTAACTTCTTTTGTATTCTGGTAATTTCTCCAAATCGACCTTATATTTAACTAATTCTCTTGAGCTGTAATTAATGAACTATTTAAACTGAACACTGATCTTTATAAACCTTGACAGTGCAAATATAACGAATTCAGGAGGAGGAAATATGAGAATGCCAAGTTCATCCTTTCACAGCAAAGGGTCAACTGACAAGTTTAAAACTGTATCACAATTAGTATTTGTTAACATATTTGTCCTTCACTTTATAAGAATCTTTTGAGAACTAATATTTCTTGCAGTAAAGAGAGATTTGTCTGTGCCTTACTATTTTATTCTGCTTATTTGTTAAATTCAAGCAAAATTAAACTGAAAGAATTAAAACTATCATGGCAATGCTGTTTTTAAAAGTACCTCCCACATCTCTCGCCCTCCTCCTCTTCTGCCGCCTTCTTCTTCTCGCCATTCTCTTCCTTCTTTCGTGTGTGTGTGTGTGTGTGTGTGTGTTGAGCTAGATATTTATATATTTATGTAATGTTGACAATAGTTATTTCTGGTTAATCGATCTTAGATTTTTTTTAACTTCCTTATTTCCTAAAATATGTGAACCTTTTACTTGAGTAGGTGTGATTTAACATCAATAACCAAAATGAAGAAGAAAGAGGTTGCAGGGGCACCTGGGTGGCTCAGTGGGTTAACCCTCTGCCTTCGGCTCAGCTCATGATCTCAGGGTCCTGGGATCTAGTCCTGCATCAGGCTCTCTGCTCAGCGGGGAACCTCCTTCCCCCCTCTCTCTGCCTACCTCTGCCTACTTGTGATCTCTCTCTCTCTCTGTGTCAAATAAATAAATAACATCTTAAAAAAAAAAAAAGAGATTGCAAATTTCAGTAGCCAAGGGGCCACTAGCTCTCTGTCTGCCAGTCAGCTTAAATTCTATTGCTATTCTTCATACTTTCAATTCACTTCAGATCTTCCCGTCTCATCATTTACTCTAATGTTCAATATTGAACTTTCTTCCTGAAGATAAAATACAACAGTGAAGAGAGAAAAAAACAAACTGTGATCTTGAGAAATTTTCATTATAAAATCTGAGTCCCTGAGATCCTCACTATAGTAACAACTGTACTCCAAACTCTTCTTGACTGTGTAGCCAGCCATGTATAGCAATTAGTGTAATATGTTCTCATAATTGGCACTTGGGTATCATTTACAATTGGGCGATGCAGAACAGCTTAAGAACCGTGGGCCCACTGATACTTAAGCAAAAATTATCTCTTACGAAAATTTATAAAAATAAAACGTGACACATTACCTTTGTTTGAATCTTTAGTTTTTAATGGGCGCCATTTTAATGGGACTAGTGTTCTGAACCCATAATATTCCTTCCACAAAATTTCACAGCTGTATCTAATAGATAACTATCGTTTCACAGGACAGTTTCTGTCCTAATATAGGCGGTCTACCAGACCACAAAACCACAGTTAGTCTCTTAAGTGAATTCATATATTGGGATTTACTTTTCAGCAGATACTAACATTTTGTGTCTAAAGTATGTTTGGGTTACTCAGAAGAAGCATAACTATTCCTAGACAATCATTCTGATTTGGCTTTTTTTTAAAGATTTTATTTATTTGAGAGAGAGAGCGAGCACAAGCAGCAGGAGCAGCAGCAGAGGGAGGGGGAGAAGCAGGCACCCTGTTGAGCAGGGAGCCCAATGTGGGGCTCATTCCCAGGATTCCAGGATCACAACCTGAGCCACCCAGGCAACCCTGATTTTTTGGTGTTTAATTTCTTACTATTCTCTAACATTTGTCTTTGTAGCATTTTCATTTTAGAAACAGGAACAATTGTTTACTGAGAATAAACAGAATGTTCTTGCTTGAAATTAAAAAACCTAAGACAGCTGCCTTAGCCCGGAGCCCGGTCCTTTACTTGAATGATCAACATGAACAATAAGTAACAAGATATTTTTAGAGTAGCACCTGGCTACACTACAAAAAAGAGACCATCAGAAAGGTCCACTCCACCCGCAGCTCGCCTGTGCTTCCCTGAAGTGATCCATGCCTGTTGCTCCCTAATTGACCCTGGTTCCAGGACTAAGGGTGTTAGTATTAGCTGGGAACCGTTAGACAGGCAATTTTGGGGACCCTAATCCAGACCAGTTGAATCAGCAACTCAGAGTGTGGGGGTCTAGCAGTGTGCGTTTTAACAAAGTCCTGATGCACACCAAGTTGGAGAACCTTTGTCAAGCCCACGTGCCTCAGGGCAAGGCGATAGCAAGCAGACATCAAAAGACAATTTGCGGCATGTATCTTGCCAGCTTTTCTGATCTCCTGTTCCCTGAACCCCCAACCCCATATTCCAAAAAGAAAATAGATGTCTCAGCTTTTGCTCTGTGCAATCCAATGTCATCAGCCACAAAGAGATCTCATACAAAAGTTAACTGTTTCAGTGATCAAGATTGTCGTCTGTGGAGTCAAGTTCCCTGGTTTCAAATACTGGCTCCATTCTTTACCAGCAGTTTCTCATCTCCGCCATCCCTTACTTTCCCCATTTATATTTACCTCAGGAGGTCATTGAGATGATTAAAATGTTAAATGTTCAGCATATGATAAGCAGTTCATAAATGATGCTATTAATCGCTTCTCGGCCTTTTGGCTAAGATCAAGTGCATAAATGATGCTATTATGTCATGACATTTTTCTATCCTAGGCCATATTTTGGTACAATGCCCATCAAGGTGGCCATTGCTTCAGGTGAATAATTATGTGATATTAGGTTTTAGGAAAGGTAAGAAGAAAAAAATATTGAATTCACAGCCTGCCTTCCTATTTACCATGTCGACAGCATTAATGAAGTAACGTTTATACAACGCAGAGTAATTTTAAGATATCCCCATAAGCTCAGGGTACATTTGTAATGACAGCCTCTGTTTACCATTTTGAAGCACTACACTTCTAGGCCTCCAACTATAAGGGATCCTATTAATTGGAGGTGGTGGTGAGGGTTTAAGTTTTAATTCCTGCTGCTTCTCATTTAACTCTTTTATAACAAACTGTGTAAGAGCTATAGCACAGCTCAGCACATTGTATCTGAAAAACAACTGAGCTTGTTTCCCCCTCTCCTAATGTAACTAGCAGTGCAGTGCGAACCTCATGAATGAGAAGCTATTAAAAGTTTTGTCCAACAGAATCAAGCTCAACTTTTAAGGTCAGGCATTTCCTTAAAATTTTGCATGGCATTGTTATAAAACATTATTTCCAGGTGAACATGTTAATGACCATCTGATTATGGGTTTTAAAAAACCCATGTTAATTTAAGATGGACTTAAATTAAAACGGACTTGATTTCCTGGTAGACTTTATATACTTTTAGGACTGTCAGTACTGTTGGCTTATTCCAGTTATAAAGTGGGTAAATAGTCTAGACCTTCAAAGACTCTTGCAGTATTGAAATCTTTAATTTCAAGTTAAATGTAACAGAAACAAGAAAAATTTTATTTCCACTAAAATATTCCCATTTTAATAGTGTATGAGGATGGCAGTCTTTGTGTTTTTTTAAATATTTTGATTGCCAGAGAAAGCTCGAGCAAGCACAAGCAGGCAGAGTGGCAGAGGGAGAGGGAGAAGCAGGCTTTCCTCCATGTGGGGAGCCCGATGCGGGGCTCAATCCCAGGGCCCTGGGATCATGACCTGAGCCAAGCGCAGATGCCTAACATACTGACCCACCCAGAGTCCCTGATGGCAGCCTTTTTAAACTCGTCAGACTGTAAGAACCTACTCTCTTTGTACATATTCAAAAGATTTCTGGGCTTTAAGTGTATTTCCTATTAGGGTTCAGTTTAGTTCTCCTTTGAAACTGATTGTAGGTGTGGTATAATAAAAAATACATATATAGGGGCACCTGGGTGCCTCAGTGGGTTAAAGCCTCTGCCTTCAGCTCAGGTCATGACCCCAGGGTTCTGGGATCGAGCCCCGCATCTGGCTCTCTGCTCAGCGGGAGGCCTACTTCCCTTCCTCTCTGTCTGCCTCTCTCCCTACTTGTGATCTCTGCCTGTCAAATAAATAAAAATCTTAAAAAATATATGTACATGTACATGTATATGCATATGTATTCAGTCTTATTCTTGGCACAGAGCTCTTAAAATCCTCAGAATTTCCTGAAGACACTTGTCATAAGCTTTTTGCCCATACCTGAGTTTCTGCTCATGAGGTGATCTTGACACTGGTCACCAGAACCAACCACATGATCAAAGGGCTAGAACGATCAGCCACACCCCAGAGGTGTGGAGATACTGGAGAGGGAGTTCGATAATCAATGACCAATGATGTAATCAAGCACATCTAGGTAATGAAACTTTAGTAAACAAGGTTAAGGGGTTAAGAGAGCTTCCAGGTTGGTGAACACATCCATGTGCAGGAAGATAAGAGCATTAGGAGGTCATGGAAGCTCTGCCCACCTCCCCATACAGCTCCCCTTTCCCCCAAGACAGCTCTTCTATTTCACTCTTCCTGGGTGGGTTTTTTTTTTTTTTTAAGATTTTATTTATTTATTTGACAGAGAGAGATCACAAGTAGATGGAGAGGCAGGCAGAGAGAGAGAGAGAGAGAGAGAGAAAGAGAGGGAAGCAGGCTCCCTGCTGAGCAGAGAGCCCGATGTGGGACTTGATCCCAGGACCCTGAGACCATGACCTGAGCCGAAGGCAGCAGCTTTAACCCACTGAGCCACCCAGGCGCCCCTGGGTGAGTTTTTTTTAAGAGATTTTTAAGTAATCCCTACACCCAACATGGGGCTAGAATTTAAAACCCAGAAATCAAGAGTTGCATGCTCTACCAACTAAGCCAGCCAGGAGCCCCTGGTTGTATCCTTTGTAATAAAACTATACTCATAAATGTAGTGCTTTCCTCATCTTGGAGTTGTTCTAGTGTATTGAACCTGACAAGGGTGGGAACCCCTCATCTGTAGTTGGCAGGGCAGAAGTGCAGGCATCCTGGATACCTCATTTTTGGCTTATCTTGCAGTACCGATCACTTAACTTATGGAGTCTATGCTAATGCTGCCTGGTGTCAGAAGAAACTTGATGGGACACCCAGGTGGTGTTAGAGAATAAAAGTACTACTGTCTGTAGGAACAGTGGAGTAGGGTAGACCGAAGAGGCTCTCCATTCTGCAGTGCATGTGGGATTCCTGTGATGACCAGTATCTGGCATTCTTAAGAGGCCCAGCTGTCACTGTAGGTGGACCTAAAAACCCCACTAGGAATAAAATGGGAGGAATAAAACATTCAGTTCAGTACTTAAATATACATCATGGTTTCTCATAGTTGTTTTATTATATGTAAAATGTCTTTTGCAAACTGCAAAGTGCTAATCAACATAAGGTTTATCACCAGTAGGTAGCTTTCCTCTCTTGCAATTAAATTTACTGGCATTCAGGTACAGCCTTTGTACCTTTTCGGGAAAGTAAAATAAACCATACCTGTCCCTCAAACCTCTTTTGAAAGGCCTTGCCAAATCTGAAAACTCAAGTGTTAACACCTTGTTGTGCCTCTGTCCCTGATCTCTACCTTGTGGTCAGATCTCTTGAAAGATGATGTTTAAAAATAAACCTCACTTCATACCTTGGCTTAAAGGGTACATCATGAGCTATTTTCAGCATTCAAAATTCACTAGATACTAACTAGCGATTTACATACTTAAAGCCACTATCTGTCAGGGATTTTTTTTCTTTTCAAACTACAATTAACTCAGGGACGTGGACATCTTATGGGAAACTGAAAATTCCATGTAATATAATTTAACTCGACCATCAGTATTTTCTGACTTCAAAGAAAAAAATATATATATAAACACCCAACGGCCAAGCAGAACAGACCTAGAAATGTGCATATAATTTTTTGATCTTAAAAACTCAACTTTCTATTCCTGTTTATTTCTAAATCTGTGACCTCTCCAGTTGTGGGAAGCCATTCTCTTTCAGATAGTTCATAAATGTGATGCCATTTAATATTAGGATTACCAAATGAGGATAAGCTGAGTTGATCTTTTAAATTACCATACTAGGGGGTGCGTGGGTGGCTCAGTGGGTTAAAGCCTCTGCCTTTGGCTCAGGTCATGATCCCAGGGTCCTGGGATCGAGCCCCACATTGGGCTCTCTGCTCAGCAGGGAGCCTGCTTCTCCTCCTTCTCTCTCTGTCTGTCTCTCTGCCTGTCTGTGATCTCTGCCTGTCAAATAAATAAATAAAAATCTAAAAAATAAAATAAATTACCATACTAGTAGTAAATTACCATACTAGTAGTAAGTGCGAAAAGTATATTAAAAATAGGCTATATTTAGAAAATTCCATTGGCTGTTGTGTCCTTTTATGTTAGAACTGCAAATGCCAACCTCTGCCTTCTTCCATTCTTTTGAATTGATTTTTAGGGATTAGAGGTACATATTGAGAATTATATTAGTTCATGTATCAGTAATGTTAATACAAGTAAGATCTCTGACCACAAATCAACCTCTACACTTGTAACCAAAAGGGGGAAAAAAAAAAAGAGTCATGAACACGTAATTTTAAGCTTTACTTTAAAAATGTAAGTATCTCCCAATATTAAACAGGTAAAGAAAATAGCATATTGGTTTATTTTATGTGGTTGTTATATTTTATTTTCCAAGTAATACTGATTAAAAATATTTACACACCTACTTTTAAGTCCACAGTTTAGCACTCTTATTTGTATGGCTTTAAAAGTTATAGCACAAGATCTTTACATTAAGGATCGGGGGGAAAAGATTCATTCAAAACAAAGCCTGATATATTATATACATGTTTTTCTCTGTACTTTATTTTAAATACATTAATTTTTAAATGATGCTCATCTTTTTTTCATCTGGTGGTAAAATATTAGTGCAACTTTTCATCAAAAAAAAAAAAAGTTTACCACAGATATAAATGAATTTTCCCAATTGGAAATGGCCCTTCAGTTGCCATTAAATGAAACTTCCCAACCTAACTTAAGTTACCAAGAAAAAGAATTGGTAGTTGCCATTATAAGCAAAAACATAAAACTACTACAGCATCACCTACATTGCTCCTTACAACACAAACTTTGAAAGAACCAGAGACACTTTATAGAAGTTTTGTTGGTTTTGAAAAGGCACATGGGTGTGGTTTTTTTGTTTTTTACATTCTAGAAATTTTGCCACCACCACTCTGTTCCTGTTGCAGAGATGACATCCGTGACTATCAGTAAAGACAAGAAGGTTGTTCAAACTAAAGCAAGCCAGAAGCCAAAAATTTAACTGCACAGTAACAATGTACTTTTCTTCATGCAGCCTTGTGTTTCCTATATATTCAATTTTCTAACATGCATTAGAATACATAAATTTGTATTCTAATGATTTTACGTTTGATTTTACAACATGGAAAAAATCTGAGAAAGGACGTGACCTGGGAAAGAGAGAAGGGAGAACCCTCATCACAATGAAAATAGATACATTCGTACCCAACTATATAGTAAGAATATAATCCATTTAAGTTTCCAGAAATAACACTTCTCAAAGCTTCCCATTCACTTATGGGAAAGATATCTCCTCTGTGGCATTAAGTGGGGGGAAATCTGTTTCAACAGAAACAGTTCACAACAGGAAAGACTTTAACTTTGGTCCACTTGTCTGTTAGCCCAAGGACAGTCACACTGCCCAACATCAGTTCAAAAACCCAACACATAAATTTAAAAATATATTCATTTGTTATTTCATTCTAAAACAGGCATAGGTGTTCTGTTCTCATTCCCTGCCCTTTCAGCTTGGGAATCCACTGTTGATTTGGTCTCTAAACCATCAGCATCTTCATGATCTTCCCTGGCAGCCTCAGCACAATCTGCTTGGGTGGGCTCTCTCTCCTCCTGGTTCATGATTTCAGGGGTCACTTGATCCAAGTCGGCTTCTAGAAGTTCAGTCTGTACTTCTACTGGCATCTGATTTACCCGCTCGACGTGCAGCTCCTCCACGTGTACTTCAGTACCTTCTTCAGTCTGAATTCGACCCACTTCTAGATAACTCACCTGGACCTGCTCTGGAAGATCGCTCATATGTGAATCATGCACTTGGCTGTCCTGGAGCAGATCAGGATGGACCTGTTCCACAGTCACTTGTGCTGAATCCACCTGAACCTGAAGCAATGGTAACACATGCACCTTCCCAACTTGTTCTATAATAGTCATTGACGTCACAGGTTCAGTCTGCACACGTGTTTCTACTGAAAGAACTTCTTCAGTTACTAGACGCTCTGAGATATTGTGAGTATCACTGAGATGCCTCCTTAATTCATTTCCTTGCATAAACCACAAGTCACATAAAGTACAATGGTTGGGTTTATCTCCAGTGTGTATTACCAAATGATCTTTGAACTGGTCCCAGCTGTTAAACACACTGTTACAGACCTGAAATAACCAAACATATGGTTTTAACAATACTAATATTCAAGCTGAAGAAAACCTGAATGTATTTATTCTCTTTAAGGAAAAATTTGAATTTTTCTGAAAAATATGATACAATGTGGTCTAAGATTTCATAACTGTTTTCTTTATTGGATCTTTTAGCTGATGTAGCTAACAACTGAAATACACTTTGGGAAACATTTTAACACTGCCTTCATTGCTTAAATGTCATATAAATCCAAAGACTATAAAGTACCAATACTATAATTTCTCCCACAATATCATTACAATAAGAACAATTACATTATTTGGGTTATATACACACTAATCATGGAAGAGCTGATCACAGCTTGTCAGCCCCCCACTGCCTCATTCCCAAATTCTAATAATTGCTCAATGGTTAAGAATAACCACAGTTTCAGATTATCTATTATTTAGGACATAATTTTATTGACATTGGTGTCATCTTGGGTTGAGTAAAAAAAAAACAACACCCCAATCTTCATTCTAAAGTGAAGACAGTGATGCTCTTTACTCTCATTCTTTCCAAACTATCAGCCCTATACTTTTACTCTACACTCTGATACCCTTTACTTTTAATGATTTAGAACAAAGACCATTCCTTTGCTAAGGAGAGAATACACCCACACATACCTGACATTCATAAAGCTTCTTTCTTCCCTTTTTTGCCCCTACTCCAGTCTGGCATGCAGTCAGATGACATTTGAGGGTGCTATTTCTAGCAAATCGTTCATGACAATTTGGACATTCAAAAGGTTTTTCACCTATTACAATAGAAAAAAATTATATTGACAAATGAAGAAAAAAAGAAAAAGCAAATAATTTTTTTTCTTTTTGGTTAATTCTAATAGAACCTTCTTGAAAGAAGATCTGAATTTGTAATTCAGATGTTTCCACCACATCCAAAAGACTCTTCTAGAGGTGAAAATAGTTGTATTTGTGCTTATAACTGTTGTATTTGTGTTATAATTGTATTTGTGCTTTGAGGAAGAAATAAAATTTGGATCTGAGTTGTTTCATGTTTTCGCTGTTTTTAAAAAGCTGTATATTTTTCCTTAGGTTAAAACCAAGATCAATCTCTCTTTTTGGGAAATGCACCCACAAGCGTTTTTTGAGCACTTACTATGTGCCAGACCCTGTGCTAGGTGATGAAGATAAATAAATTCTCCTTTTTAAAAACTCTGTATCACAGGCCATAGTGTTTTATGAAGGTAAATACATAGAAATGAGCACCTGAGATGTATCAGAGAAGGCCTGTTTCAGAAAAAAGGGCAATGGAAAATGTACTGCAGCAGCACAAAAGAAGGAGTATTGTGCCTGAAATGAAGAAGAGAAGGAGGAAGTTTATTCTAGGCAGAAGCATAGAATTATAAAATAAGATGGTGGGTGAAGAGTAAGGAGGAAACATATCAGTAACGACTCCCAGATCTCTGGCTTAGAATACCAACCACAATAAAAAACACAGAAATCCAAGTAGGTTTGGAGTGCAGCGTGTTAGGAAAGATTATCATTTCGTCTGTTGATTTGAAGGTACTCAAAGTGGAATAGTCTGGTAACAGCTATATATGGACTAATCTGAATCCAAATAGAGGGTGGACTGATACACAGATTAGGAGTTACTTTAGGTGGTAATAAAAACCTCGGATGTGTTGTGTGATAAAAGAATCAAGGACAGAACTCAATGAAATACCAAGTTAAAACACAGGTAAATGAGGCAGCAGGTAACAGAATCAGAAGAGCCAGAAGCAGAAGAAAGAACACTGAGGGAAATTAAGAAACTTCAGGAAGATGAGGCCAGTAAACAGTGTCAAACTGAACAGAGATGTCAGGTAGGACAACAACAAGGGACTGTACTAACTCAAGTGAGAACAGTGTTGAGTGATACGATGGTGGGGTTAGAAGCCAGATTACCATGGAATGAGAAGCAAGTCAATGAAAATAGTACAGAAGTTCTTCCCAAAAAGGCTTGGAAGTAAAGAGAATGGACGGTTTTGACAGATGACACATATACGTCATCTGCGGAGGCAGAAAAATACAAATCAGGAACCAAAAGGCCTAATTTAAGGTCTGATATGATTTTTTTCCAGAAGTCCTCAGTGAGGAGGTGAGATTGTCAAATGACTGCAATAATTCCAGGATTTTTTTAAGGGTTTTTTAGAGCAAGTGGGTTGAAAAACCAAGGGAATTATGCTTAGCATGCAAGAAAAAGTGATTCAAGCTGTATACAAGGAGGACAAGGTAAGATAGGCAGAAACTGGGGCAATAAGCTAGGTGGAGAGGGATGTGGAAGGACTAGCAGGCTAACTGAAGTAGACTCCAAGTAAGTGAAGGAGGTTTCAAGGGAGAGCATGATGCTTGCAGAGAACAGGCCCCAGTGATGAGGTCCTAGTTGTGACCTCCACACTAGTTAAGTAATTTTGAGTTGTGTTTTTTCTTTAAGATTTTATTTGCCAGAGAGAGAGTGCACACACAAGTAGGGGGAAAGACAGAAAGAGGGAGAAGCAGGCTCCCCAACAAGCAAGAAGCCTGATGCGGGACATGATCCCAGGGCACTGGGATTACAACCTGAGCTGAAGGCAGCCATTCAACTGACTGAGCCACCCAGGCATCCCTGTGCTTTTTCCCTGACCAAAAAAAATTATAGTTTATTCTTTGTATAATGTTCATGAGATGAAAAAAAATTAGACCTTAGAGTCTAGAATTAGTGTTGGTCCACAAACTCCTTTTCAACTTGTCAAATATTGGGAGATACTGCTCAATAAAAAAGTTAAGTTTTGTGATTTTAATAGTGTATAATTTTTCACTATAAATATAAGTTGGTATAGCTTCTTTAAAGGATAATTTCATGACATATACCAAAATTTAAAATGTATATATTCTTTGACTTGGCAATTCTGCTATTGGACACATACAGAAAGATAAAAGCACAAGTATGCCTATTACAGCATAGTCTGTAATAGCAAAAGACTAGCAACAATCGAATGTGTATCAACATAGGTAAATCACAGCACACCCATGCACTGAAACACCAGGCAGCCACGGGCGGGGGCGGGGGGTGGCGTGGCGGGGAGAACAAAACAAGTATAGATTCCTGCATTTTCATTTAAAGAGTTTGAGAGAAATGTCATGACACTGTACTGCATGTCTCTATTTATTTTCCCCAAAAAACTTGTGTGTTCATCTGTGGTGACTCAAAAATGCAAAGAACAGACAAGGAAAGATAAATAAGAAAATGATGGCAGTAGTTGCTTCTGGAGAGATCTACTAAATCTCTCTCTACTAATCATTGTACATCATTTCAGCTTTTGTCATTTGAGCTTTTGCTATTTTAAAAATTAGTAAGTCCAATAAAATCTAGAAATATCAACAGATTAATTCTGTTTTAGATGTGTAGACAGCACAGTCTTCAAAGTGCTTTTACCGTATTATTTTACTTGCCATTTCCCTGTAAAGTAGGTATCATTACCCATATTTACACAGATGAGGAAAGAGGCCCAAAGATAAAGTGATCAGTCAAGTTCATCATACTGGCAAATGTCAGAACTAGAGCTGGAATCTAATTCTGATTTCCAGACCCACATTCTTTCTCTAATTCCATACGTCCTCTCTGGGAAACAGGTAACATTTGAAGACATGGTTCTCTTCTTCAGGTTCTCTCTCATACTAGGTGTTCCACAGGAAATCCATCAATATGTCTGGTACCGCCCACCCTAAAGTGCTTACCCTTCTGTATTTTTCTAAGTTAATTAACCTCCAATCCTGTAAGGCACCCAAACCAGAAAGCTGGGATTTATTCCCATATTTCACTGGTCACCAAATCCTGTTGATTCTGCCTACTTAATGTTATTCACATCTCTAACCCTCTTCCACTATCACTGCCTTTACTCCACTCTTCATTTTTGATTAAACGTTCCAACAGCTTACACCTTGAAGGTTTAACCCCACTCCAATCTATCCTGTCAAGTCATCACTCTCAAACATAAAATCTAATCCTGGTTTAAACTTCTTTAAATGACTCAGTCTTTCAAGATAAAATCCAAATTCATTTACGGCATTTATGAAAATAACTATATGATCTTGGCTTCATCTTCCATCACTTTCTCTCCCCTGCCTTTGTCCACGATGCCTAAGTGTGTGCCACCTGGTCAGCCTTCCTAACTCTTCCAGCTACATCTCCTGTCATTCCTTCACTTGGACCCAATCCTCCAGCTGTAATAACCTATCAGCAGTGCTCCAAACACACGGCTCTCTTTCCTCTGTACCTGTGCATGCTTCATTTCTTGTGCCTGGAATGCCCATCTCCTGGCTAACTCCTTTTCCTTTGGGAGTCATTACAGGGTGAATGCTCCAGGAAACCAACCCTGTCTCATCCATCATAAACAAACAGCCCAGGCAGGCATTCCCATAAGACAGCGTGCTGCCTTCTACCAGCCCTTAGCCTGTCACGTGTAACGCTGTCTGCTTGTCTCCCCCAACATAAGGGTAAGCTCTTTGAAGGCAGGGACTCTAACATTTATCTCCATGACCAAGTAGGTTGGCATTACTATTTTCCAAATGGAAACAAAATAATTCAGAAGACAAGTAACCACCAACACTTTGCAAATCAGGGGCACCTGGATGACTCAGTCATTAAGCGTCTCCATTAAGCAGGAAGCCTGCTTTTTTTCCTCCCACTCCCCCAGCTTGTGTTCCTGCTCTCACTGTATCTCTCTTGAGGTCAAATAAATAAATAAAATCTTTAAAAAAATTTTTTTTTGCAAATCAAGCTATAGACCATATTGTATGCTTTAAGACTACTGAAAAAACCAAACCACTAAACTAATAAAAGTATGCAAAATATGAAACTGAGGGGGATTTATGTATATTTTGAGGATAGGAAACAGGAATGGGATTGTTTCCTTATCTTTACACTGGGATTGCTATAAGCAAGAAATGATCCATTCTTTATTAACATAAGCACAATTTACAACTATTTACTTATGCTCCTCTTGAATTCAAGTCACTGATCATATCTGCAACTATCTTGTTACTCATTACTAGTACAGTTAATTGAGGTTAAATGCCAACAAAAGTTCAGCTTGCTTTATGTGTTGAACTGTTTTCCCAATGGACATCTAGTTCTATATTTTGTAACAACTACTTTAGTTATCTCACATAATTATAAAGATAAAGACATACAACATAATACGCTTTAGCTCTACATTCTGCTGTTTAATCCAAAATACAAAGGATAGGATGTGGAAAGCATATTTTAAAACTTCTAAAATAATCTGTGTTGCCTGTTTTTCTTTTTTTTTTTTTTTAAAAGATTTTATTTGTTGATTTGACAGACAGAGATCACAAGTAGACAGAGAGGCAGGCAGAGAGAGAGGGAAGCAGGCCCCCTGCTGAGCAGAGAGCCGGAGGTGGGGCTCAATCCCAGGACCCTGGGATCATGACCTGAGCCGAAGGCAGAGGTTTAACCCACTGAGCCACCCAGGCGCCCCTGTGTTGCCTGTTTTTCAATAGGTAAGTCTCCAGGTAATGTTTTGGGTAAAGAGAAAATTGCTTCTACTTTTACATTACTAGAAGATAAAGGTGACTGATACCTGTTGGGATACTGAAAGCCCTTATCAAAGGATACTAGTTACCAAGTAACATTTATTTACTAATTTAATGTGCTGCTGGTATAGCAAGTGTTTTGCAAAACTAAGTTACATTAAAACAGATGGGTATTTAAGGACCAAAAACTATTACTACAGGCAGTTTCTAAATATATAATTCCTAATATAAATATTCCTTTATGATTGAAAATCAGATAGCATTTTCCCAAAAGATAAATGCCTATTAGTTACGCAAACTAGTATCCGGAAGCTTTTTAAATCCATATGAAGACTTAAGTATGAGATTCTGTTTCATGTAACCACTGAATATTGATACTGACATTTATTCAGTCCCTGAGTATTGATACCAAGCATTTAAAGTGAGGGATACCATACCACATTTATCTGAATCTACCTCTTTCCTCAATTTGAAGCAGTATGCAGAGAGGAACTAAGGACAGCAAAGGATCTAGGACAAAATTTCTTCGAAATTTTCCAAACTCCAGCAAAGACAAAGACTCTGAATGGTATGGAATACCTATGTTGTATTCACTGTATTAAACAGTCTAAACAGCTTTAGCCACCACACAGAACTTGGGGACAAGTATCTAGAGTCTGACACTTAGCACACCATATCCACTGCTCTCCCCCCACACACGATTCAAGTCATAGCTAGTAGCTCCTGTGTGTGACACAGGAGACTTAACAAAGAATGCTTGAGAGGTGGAAAGACAGAAACTCTGAAGGAGGGGAAAAGAGGCATAGGGGATGGATGCAGAACTCTAAGGACCAGAGGCCCACAGTGGGCATCCCTGGGATTGCTTCTGCATGCCTGAGAGGGCTTCCAGGAGGAGGGAAGTAAAAGACTTTACCTTTCTCATCTCCTGGCTGCCCATCAGTCCTGACACTGGGTGCTCTTGAAGAGGTGTGGGAAGATGAACATATACTGCCTACCTAGCTACCACCTTGGTACAGGTGACCAAATGTACACAAAGGTATAAACATGCCAGGGATTGTTCCTAAGTGTACAGATCTATGTAATGTATAAACGAGAGACGGGAAATGTAAAAAACAGTAACAGTGAAGATTCCATATAATTAGGACTTCATAATTTATGATCCTTAGTAAATAATCACAAACTGCTTTGTGTATTTCTTTAAAAATACAAAAATTGGCAAGGCGTTAAGAGTAACAACTACTTTCCAAAATTGTTATGATTTTTGCTTTTAAAGTAGGACTATTTCAATAAACTAGTATCAGAAGAACAATGTGAGCTCAGCCTGCATATTAGAAAATACAGGAGATGGCTGCTGTTATTAAAATAAAAAAAAGAATTAGACGCTCAGACTTGCAGTGAATGTGGAAATATGCACTTTTAACATAAGGATTTGCTAGTTACCTGTATGTTTTCGAAGATGCTCTTTAAAATGTCCAAAGTGGTCAAACTGTTTCTCACAGTATTGACATATGTGAATTTTTTTCCCAGTTCTTTGCTTCTTACTGACTCCACCTTCTTCGAGGTGGTAACAGTTGAGGTGCTGTTTCCATGCGCTCTCCCGAAGATACCTTTTATTGCATATTTCACACTTGAAACTCTCAGTGGAGTGTGATTTCATGTGTTCCTTAAAATGGTAAAACAATTTAAATGAACGGTTACATTTCTCACAATGGAACAAGTCCTTCACATGTGACAGCTGAAGTTCCACAATTTCAATACCTTCTACCTGTTTGCTTGTGGGGTCAGATGCACAACCATCTTCTTCTTTTATCTGCCCTTTTCTATCACCTTGCCGGTACTTGCTGGTAATATCTGCCAACAGTGCCAGGGCGGAATCATCAGAGGACCCTGTGCTCTGAATGTACTTTATGGACTGCTTGGCAGAAGCCACTTCCTCCAACGTTTCGATGCCTTCATCTTCCACTTCGATTGTGCCTTCGGCAATCTCCACCTCAATTTCAACAGGTTCTGATTCTGCAGAGGGCAATGATTCAGTGATAACATTTGAAGTTTCTGCAATCTTTCTTTTTTTTGCCTCACTTTTTCCTGTGGTATTTTCCTCTAATGGAGCGGAGTTTTCTTTGTTCCTGAAACACATAATGTATGGATTTAAAAATCCGTAAGGTCAATGGAAATCCTAGCAGGCTCTGGGAAGAAATTGATAAGTTCATAGAAAAGTTTATACGGAGAGGCAAAAAACAAAATCGGAAGACTTATATAACCTAATTTCAAGACTTACTGTGAAGCTACAATAAGTTAAGACACAATACTGGTGACAGACATGAAGATAATGGAACAGAGTCAAGTCCAGAAACAGACCCACTTGTTCAATTGATTTTTGAAAAATAAAGGTTCCAAGGTCATTTAATGGAGGAAAGAACTTTTAACAGTGGTGCTGGAACAACTGGTCTTTACATGGAGAAAATAAACTTCAACTATCACTCTTCAATCACACACTCAAATTATTTCAAAATGGATAACAAACTTTAACGTAAGAACTAAAACGTCAAGAGAAAGGCAGGAGAAAATCTTTGTAAAATTGGGTTACTGAAAGATTTCTTAAATAGTACGCAAAAAGCAGAAGACCTAATGGCAAAAATTGATAGATTTTTGTCCTTTGTCCTTTGAAATAGTTAACAAAACGGGGACACCTGAGTGGCTCAGTTGGTTGAGCTGCTGCCTTTGGCTCAGGTCATAATCCCAGCGTCCTGGGATCGAGTCCAGGACATCGGGCTCCTTGCTCAGCAGGAAGCCTGCTTCTCCCTCTGCCTCTGCCTGCCACTATGTCTGCCTGTGCTCACTCTCTCTGACCAAAAAAAAAAAAAAGTTAACAAAATGGTAGGCCGCAAACAAAACAAAACAAAACAAAAATCAAGCCACAGACCTGGACAAAACACGTGCACACATTTATCTGTCAAAGGTCTGTACAGACAGTATAAAAAGTTTTCTCACAATCCAATACCCTAAATAAGAGAAGACAACTACTGGGAGACAATTATCCATGAGTCTCATGTTCCTGCACATCTCCTGCACTGACAGCTCTTCTTCGGCATTCTCTTCAAGGCTGTCTGCAGTACAGCCAGCAATCTGGAAAGACAGAGAGTATGGCTCCCTCTGGGCAACAGTTGGGCAGCTTTGCTTGCAGTCCATCATCTAAGATGTGGGATTCCTACTCTGGAGATGCTTCAGCTGTGATGTAAACCAACTAGACGCACTGCATTCACCTGGGCCACTCTATGTCACCCCTCTGGGGGAGAAGGGAAAACTGGCACAAATATAAAACTCGTGCTCCTTACTGTGCAAAAAGTAAAATCTTTCTGACTTAACAAATATCTTTTATCAGCATCCGTGAAACTATGAAGGATAACTTGTTGCCTTCAAATAGGGTAAACATCTCAGATCTGCCACACTCCTTGCCAGGTTTTGGCAACAAGGACAGGATGCCAAAAAAGACAAGGTTTTCTGGAGGACAAAGGATGAGGCCCCACAAAACAAATAATAGGATGTGAGGAAGTCCACTGGAGCTGGCAGCAAAAATGCTGACCAAACTGTATGGTCAACTAGGCAATGCATGGTCTTCCACTTAACTGCCTACTGTAGGAGTTAAACTGTGTCCTTCAAAGATATGCTGAAGTCTTGACCCCTAACACCTGTGAATGTAACCTTATTTGGATATCAGTCTTTGAACATGTAACTAAGTTAAGAAAATTGGTCATTAGAGTGAGGCCTACTCTAATACAGCTCTGTCTTTATAAGAATAGGTACATTTGGACACACGCACACAACAGGAGAGAGACAGAAGACAGCAATGTGAATGACGATGGAGGCCAAAATTGGAGTCATGCTGCCACAAGCCAAGGAACACCTGGGGCTGGCAAAAGGTGGGAGAGGCAAGGAAGGATCCTCCCCTAGAGGCTTCTGAGGCAGCAATGCCCAGCTAACACTGTAATTTAGGATTTCTAGCCTCCAGAACTGTGAGACAAGACATTTTTGGGTCCCAGTTTATGGTACTTTGTTATGGCAGCCTCAGAAAACTGAAACACCTATAATGAGGAAAAACTGGAAGTTGCAGGATTAGTAGCTGGCAGTAAGTTCCAGGACAGCTGCTAGAACAGTTCCCTGGTGTTGCAAACTCTCCCAGGGTTGAGGGGAGGACTTCCCTGCCAGTCTGGTGGTCAGCCTTAAGTCTAACTCATCAAAACAACTGAGATTCACGGGGGGGCAGGGGTAGAGACAGAAGGCCCTGCCCCATTACAAATAAGTTTCCAAAACTAAGGGTTACAGGAGGGACACTTGCAACTGCTACTAACAGAAATGAGTCATTAGAACTTCGCCTAGTCCACGTGAAAGATGAGGGGGCGTGGGCCTGGGTGGTCAGTTGGTTAAGCCTCTGTCTTCAGCTGAGATCACAATCCCAGGGTTCTGGGATTGAGCCCCACAACAGGCCCCCTACCGCTTCCCTTGGTTGTGCTCTGTCAAATAAATAAAATCTTTAAAAAAAAAGAAGAAAGATCAAGAAGAATGGCAACCTGGGCCATCACAGGGCTCAGCCTCTCCTGCAGTGTTGTCTTGTCCTCCTTATATCTACGTGGAGAGGACTGTAAAAGGTCTCGGGAGTTTTTCCCCCGCAGTACTGTCCTGGCTGTCACAAGGGTGCTACAGTGCTCTTGGGGAGATTTCTTTGAGACAAACACCTGTGGTGAGGCACTGACTAGTAAATCTTCTTGCCAATTGGGTTTATAATGCTGATGAAGATGAGTCACTAGAGAATGAGGAAAGAATCCAAAACAATATAAATTCTTGTGATCAGGCCTCCTGAAAATCCCAACCTTAATGTTAAACTAGGTAAAAACATAAGAGTTGTTATCGTGACAAAAGGGCAGCAAAGGTACACTCTTTTTTAAAAAGCCACCAGTGTGTAAGTCATCTGAGTCTGCCAAAAGGCATGTAAATCTTATGGCCACAGGGTCCCTGGGTGGCATAGTGGGTTAAGCAACTACCTCTTGATTTCCACTCAGGTTATGATCTCAGAGTCCTAAGATGGAGCCCCATGCTGGGCTCCACACTCAGACGGGACTCTGTCAACATTCTCTCCCTTTCCCTCTGCCCCTCCCCTTGCTCGTGTGCTTGTGTTCCTTCTCTCAAATAAATAAATACATCTTAAAAAAATCTTATGGCCCCAATTTAAAAGCAATGTGGAGGGGCGCCTGGGTGGCTCAGTGGGTTAAAGACTCTGCCTTCGGCTCAGGTCATGATCCCGGGATCCTGGGATCGAGCCCCGCACCGGGTTCTCTGCTCGGCAGGGAGCCTGCTTCTTCCTCTCTCTGCCTGCCTCTCTTGTCTACTTGTGATCTGTGTCTGTCAAATAAATAAATAAATAAAAATCTTTTTAAAAAAATAAATAAAAATTAAAATAAAATAAAAGCAATGTGGACAAGGCAGCTGAATCAAGGGATTCCCCAAAAGGAAATAGACGGCATCAGTAATGATGATCTTGCTGGCCAACAGAGGGCTTTTGATGGGCCGAAAACACTTGAAATTTGCTTAGTCAAACCACATGCAGCTCTCATCTGCTTGAAATCAAAAGTAAATATGCCTTGCTTACTGGCATGGAGTCACTTTCTCTCTCTGTCTCCCCCCCCCCCCATACCTTGACTTCATCTGCTTGGAGGAAGATAACTAGGGGTAGAGCCAAGGTCTCCCTGTCCCCAAGGGTATAGTGAAGACACCATATACCCAATCCAAGGATGCAGAGGGAAACCCAGGAATGGGAGAGACTCAAACTTTCATGGCTCTGTTAGATTCAGGACAACTCACCATTCTACCATGGGGAAAAGAAGACCTTCCATTCAACCCATGGAGTTTGGGCAAGGTTCACAACAGGAAAGGGAGCCTGTCTTAACCCTGCAGGTGGAAGCTGACAGTACATACTGTTGTTGCTAAATCTGAATGTACAGCAGGAACTGCTATGGCATTTACACTGCCCAATTCTGTAGGTATCAGAACTGGATTGTCCCAAATGGAAAGAGCCACAGGTAGAGAAGAGCTACTGTAAGAAACCCCCTGACAGATGGCACCAGCAGCTGGTCAGGTTTAACATGAGTGTCTCTATCTTGTGAGGTCTGAAGTTTATACTATACTGATGTCCTGCTGACTGGCAAGCTAAAAGTCTGTCTCAAAGGTCCCGACCACAATGTCAGCACACCTCCATGAACAAGTGTTGATGAACCCTCAATAAAATTCAGAGGCTTGCTCATCAAGTCGAGTTTCTTGGGACTAAGTCCAGTAGATTCACAATACTCAATTCCTCCAGCAATAAAAGAAAAACTATGTTTTTTTACCTCCTCTCTCTCCCTACTGAAAATAAGGATTGTTATTTGGACATTAGAGACAGCAGGTACCTCTCCTGGGCATTCTACTTTCTTCTTTATATCAGCTAATCTTCAAGTCGGGATCTTTTTTTTTTTTTTTTTAAGATTTTATTTATTTATTTGACAGGCAGAGATCACAAGTAGGCAGAGGGGCAGGCAGAGAGAGAGAGAGAGAGAGGAGGAAGCAGGCTCCCTGCTGAGCAGAGAACCCGATGCGGGGCTCGATCCCAGGACCCTGGGATCATGACCTGAGCCGAAGGCAGAGGCTTTAACCCACTGAGCCGCCCAGACGCCCCCAAGTCGGGATCTTTTAAGTGGTGCTCAAACCAAAAGGTTGCTCTGGAAGTTACCCATCAAACTGGCACAGTCTCCATTTTGGGGGCCCTACTACTCTTAACAGCCCGTTTGAACTAGAACTCTTTGATATGGATTCTTTCGCAGATTAGAGCTTCTGGCAAAGGGAGCCAGACTCCACCCACAGGGTGTACCTTGGGTTTTGTACCTCGGGTTTTATACCTGCCACATCTACAAGGTACAATCCCTTTGAAAAGAAAAGGATTAGCTTGCTGTTGGGCTCTTGTTGAAACCCATTCAGGCTTCGAGGCTCTCCAGCCTGATACTGCCTGCCATTGGGAATGCATCAACTAAGACTTCATGACTAGCAAGGTGAAACATACCCACCAAGTCTCACTTCTCAAACAGAAATAAGACACTCAAGGAGTACATGTGTGGCTCAGATGATTGAGGGTCTGACTCTTGGTTTTGGCACAAGTCATGATCTCAGGGTCGAGGGATGGTGGGAGTAGGACTCCCTGCTCAGCGGGAAGTCTCCTTAAGATTCTCTCTTCTCCTTCTGCCCCTCCCCACCACTTGCTCACTTGCTCTAAAATAAATCAATCTTAAAAAAAAAAAAAAGACACTCAAGAAAACAGTTGATCTCTTGACTTTACATGAAAAAAAATGGAAGTTCCCCCAACTCTGTTGCCCAAAGAAGCCACTAAATTTATGAGGTCTTTGATTCACTGATGCTTTGGCTAAACTCAAGACTGAAGGTGTTCTCTGGACTGCTGCAAATGCTCAGCTTTAGCACCAACTACACAAAAGTGGATGTGGTCACTGAGCTCAGAAGGCAGAACTCAAAAGCTTTCTTCATGGCCCTGGGAAACATTCTCCACAATGAACCATATTGTATTTTATTGACTCCTGGGCTGCTGTCAATGACTAGCTATTTGGAAGAGCTGGAAATCTTGGCAGATTAAGACATCTATCCTCAGGACCACAACAGCAGTTACTAAGCAAACTATTTGCATCCCTAATTCACATGCCCATGGTAAGGGCCTGTTCTCTAATGATACTAACAAGAATGAAGGTGCTGATCAAGACTGCATTGCCTAGACTTCCATCACTTACCCCCTAGACCCAGTATTATTCTGAACATGCTGACATAGCCACCATCACAGAGAGCATAAAGTAAAGGACCCATGCTTCTGACAGAGAAGTTGCCACTGGATGCCAACTTGTGACACCCACCAAACGCTGGCCTATTTATCTTGTGAAGAAGGCTACATTGCCCAGGGCATTGTCTGACCGTTCTTGAAGACTGACTAGACTGGACCTCTGACCCCATCCCAGGGCTATCAGTACAGTCTCACCACTGCTGAACCTTTTTAAGGTTATACTGCCGCTTTTCCAGACTCATCTGCTGGTTCTGGCCACACCACCGTGCCCTTGAAACTAATCTGTGTCGTGTGTTCAGCTGTCTGGATCATCTGCAGTCTGATCATTCTGTGCCTAAAGCCACTCAATAATTGGCTGACAGTCAAAGTAGTGATGAACCCTGCAAGCTCCCTACCATCCAGATATAGATAATATAGAGCATTACAAAAGCCTCCTTCAACACAGACTTCGGAAGATTTCTGACTCTACTTCCCTTATCTCCTCTTTGTCCAAAAATCTGAGTAAGGCAGTTTGGTCATCGAACTCAGCCATTCCCAAAAAGGGACCATCTCTTCTCAGCTGTTTCCTGGATAATGATCAAGACAAAATGGGTAGGAAGTTATAGAAACTTAATTGGAAATTTTGAATTCTGCCTTAACCATTCTTAGACACAATCCTCTTCTTTCCCTTGCAATGGCAATCCTGGCAAAGCCTGGCTGGTGTTTCTTCCAGGTGACAGTCCAGTCAAAAGTGGTCTTAGCAATTATCATATTATCTCCCTGATATGAGGAAGCTGCGAGGCAATGTGGGGGCCTTGAGGGGTAGGGAAGGAATAAATGAAATAAGAGGGGATCAGGAGGGAGACAAACCGTATGAGACTCAATCTCACAAAACTAAGGGTTGCCAGGGGGAGGGGGTAGGGAAAGGGTTGGGTTATGGACACTGGGGAAGGTATGTGCTGTGAAGTGTAAACCTGGTGATTCACAGACCTGTACCCCTGAGGCTAACAATACATTACATATTAATAAAAAAATTTAAAAAATAAGTAATTTTTTTAAAAAACTGGTATTAGAAGATTCAAACTTGGGGCACCTGGGTGGCTCAGTGGGTTAAAGCCTCTGCCTTCAGCTCAGGTCATGATCCCAGGGTCCTGGGATCCAGTGCAGAGTCTGCTTGTTCCCCTCCCTCCCCCTCAACACCACCCCTGGGCTCATGCTCACTTGCCTGCTCTCTCTCAAATAAATAAAATCTTCAAAAAAAAAAGAGAAAAGACTGGCCCCTTTGAGTCAAAATGGAAGAGATAATGGGTCTTTAAAGTTTTATGAAAATGCCTTTGTGTCCCTGACCATTCTGGATGAAACGTCTGGGTAAGAGGAGGGGATAACTGGAAGTTACAGCTACTAGAATGGGACACAGTGGTTCTATGGAGGTGAAGGGAGAGCAACAACCCTGAAACCTGCAAGAGAAAAATCTTAGACTCAAGAGGTATGAGGGAGGAAGGTATTAATGGTCTTTGTCCTTTAGAACTGCCCCTATGGCCTTCCTCTGTAGGAAAATGCACTGATGCACCTCTACCCGGCTGTTATAAGCAACTTTAAATCAACTGCTAGATCTACTCTCCCTTGCCCAATGACTCTGACCATGATTTGATGATCACTTCCCTTAACTATACCCAGAAGTCTTTTGGAAACAGCAGGGAATGGCCAAGTTCCTACATGTTCCATATTGCCCCACTGCTACTCCCAAAACTGAGGTTCAGTTCATGAGGTGGATAGTTACCACTCAAGTGGCATTCAGGTGCATAAGTCAAAGAATGGTTTGAACTGACTGCCTTCAGACAATCCCTCCAAAAAAAATCAATGACCAGGTTCAATCCGGGAAAGGGGGAAGCCACATTTGAGGCTTCTGCCCCAGGAATGATGATGGTCCTATTCTGGGGCACAAACCATTGTAAACAACACTTTCTTTCCAATTCACCTATATGCCCTAGGGAACATACTTCTTGTATTAGAGCCAGGTACTAACTTCCCTCCCCAAAAGTATGATGACTTGTGCTTCAGGGGTGGGCAGAAGAGATCATCTAGCTTTTAAGGAAACACCACTAACAGATTAGTGTAGTTCTCAGATGATAGAAGTGATGATCTCTCCCAAAACAGGGCAACTTTTGGGTACTTGGGGAGTTTCCTGGAAGAATAACTGACTTGTTATTTACATGTGCTCCTTGGGTAATTTTCCCTACAATGGGAATCATCCAATTAAAAAGGTGACACAAAATTTGTGTCTGACTTAAGCCTATGTGATCAATGACACCACTTGGGCCCTGGAAGTCATTCACGTAAGCCTCAAATCACTGGTTAGGGTTATTATGGATGATAGAATTGCCCTAGACTTTCTCCCAGTGGGCCAATGCAGAGACTATCAAGTGCAAAAAGATCTTGCTATACTTGGATTAATGCTTACCGCTAAGTGGAAAAGTCAACACAAAGACTAAAGATAAAAGCTACCTGGCTTTCTAAGTTGGTTGAGTCCAGGACCTCAGGGGAGTGAGTGGATGGTTAAGCTCAGTGCTGCAGGGTGACCACATCCTGTTGCTTCAAGTTCTGTTGACAGCTGCCTTAATTAAATCCAGTGTGAAAAAAAAAACTGAATGGATTAGGACCAGTCCCTACTGACCAGATTAATCAGAGGGGTCACAGAGTAGTATACTCCTGGAAAAATTTACCAGAAGCTAAAATAATGTAGAAACAAGGATATTGTTGGAAGATAACTCTCCATGGACCCCTCATGTTTCTGCAAGTCTTGTAAACAAAGACACCTTTTCTTCTGGATCTTTTCAAGGTTGCCTCCACAGCAAATAGCCTTAGAAGAGAATGCTCATCTGCTCAAGTGGAGCACAGTTTCAATTATTGCCCAGTATAATGAAGATATGGCCCCTCTAGGCAGGTTTGCTTGCACCTCATTATAAAAAAACTTTGGTTTCCTAAAGCCAGGTGTTCCTCAAATGTGATGTAAACCACTGTGAATACACACACCTAGGCCACTACTGTCACCCCTAAGGGATTTGGGGGGGGGGGGGCACTGAGAAGGGCAAGAAAAAATGGTATAAGCATGGAGTTCATGCTGCTCCTTATCCTGTAAGAGAAATGAAGGCCCTTCTCTCTGGCTCAGGAGTCTCATGTCTTCTGCCAGCATCCCAAAAAACTGGCAGGCCAATTTATAGCTTGCGAATAGGATAAAATCTCAGACCCTTCACAGTTCTTAACAATAACCCAATTTAAAAATGGGCAAAAGATCTGAACAGACACCTTGCCAAATAAGATAAACATACGGCAAAAAAGCACATGAAATAATTTTCATCATTAGTTGTAAGGAAATGCAAATTAAAACCACTATATACCTACTAGCACAGTAAAATGAAAAGGCCTGATCATACCAAGAATTAGCAAGGCTGTGGAGCAACGGGAACTCTCAAACACTACAAGTTGGAATGTAAAATGGCACAACAATTTGGAAAACAGTTTAGCAGTTGCTTAAAAAAAATTAAATATACCTACTATACAACCCAGCTATTCCACTCCTAGATACTTACTGAGAAATGAAAAGAATAGCCACTTTATTTGTAATAGGCGGAAACACCATCAACAGGTGGTACAGCCATACAATTGAATACCACTTGGTAATTAAAGAGAACAAAATACTAATATCCACAACACTGACAAACCTCTAAAACATAACGCTAAGTGAAAAAAGTCCAACAAAAAACTACACTCCATTTATATGATATTCTAAATAAAATACAACTACAGTGATCAAGACCAAATGAGTGAATAACTGAGGCTGGGGATGAGGGCTGACTAAAGAGTCATGAGAAAACCTGGGATGATGGAAATGTTCCTGTGTCTTGATTATGGTAGGGATTACACCACTGTATACAACTGCCAAAATTCAAACGCGGTATTAATCTGGTGAACTGTTTTACATGTAAATTACACCAACAGGCTGGAGAAGAAAAATCTATAAGGCAACTGCTGCTTCCTAACAAATTATCAAGAACTCTGTCCTACACAGCTTCAAACAAACAATAATGCAACTCCAGCAAAGCAAAATAAGGTCCTCATACTTTCGTCAGTGTCATTCAAAAAGATGACACTATATTCCAAAAATACTTGCATACTGCGAATGTGAGCAGAGCACCTAATTCACCTTTTGAATCTGCAAAACATTATATAATAATCTCAATACACAGTTGCCTTAATCAGTCAATTTAACCACAACTAAATTAACTTTTATTTCTAAATTGCATTATTATAAACTGCCAATACATAAAGCTGCTGTCTTCCTGTTTGTAAAGAACTCTTGAGTCTACTGCATGCAGAACTGGTTAAGAAACAATTCAACATGTAACTGTATTTATATTGAAAGCATTTACTTATGGTTTTAATTACTGTAAGGATCCCACTCTTATGATAATAAATCTTCTAAAAGGTTCTAAATAGGCAGGCCTGGGAAAACAGCTGTGCCCAGCTGTTCTTACCTTCATCTCCCAATGACTATACACATGAACTCAATTTCTAACCCTCCCAAATCCAACCTAGGGTACTATCAGAATATGTTCCACTGCTCTGCTGTAAGGACCTTCCCCATAATGAGATACTACTCACTACTTTGAGCAAAGGGACCACACGGATAAAACATTTTTCCAAAAGGTTCTCATCCAGAATTTAACCACAAATCTGATGTTGCCCCATCCATACTGCATTCCCTTTACTTGCATTTTGAAAAAGTATGGCATCATCAGATATATATCCTCAACACACCTCAATTTTGTTGAGCATGCCTCAGCTCTCCCTACAGGAGAGTGCTGATCCGGTTTTAATCAGCATGCACCCATCCGTCCATTCACAAATGTGTACCACACACCTACTATGTGCCAGGCTCTAGGCATCAGAGAATACATACACACCAAGCTCTTGGATTAATCTTGAATTCTGTCACCAAACTAATTAAAATGGACAAATGGTATTTATGGATGATTACAGTTCAATTATTTCTTAGAATTATTCTAAATTACATCTTTTGACTGAACCACACCAGTGAGCTGGACTAAATCATGTTGCCCCGTTTCTAATTGAGTTCACCAAACTGCACTTTAGTGTTATGCCAATGACTACACTAAGGTCATAAGAAACAGAGCCAGGAGATATAAAATTGTAAGACCAGTTCAATTTTTTTTTTTTTTAAGATTTTATTTATTTACCTGACAGACAGAGATCACAAGTAGGCAGAGAGGCAGGCAGAGAGAGGAGGGGAGGAAGCAGGCTCCCCGCTGAGCAGAGAGCCCGATGCCGGGCTCGATCCCAGGACCCTGAGGTCACGACCCGAGCCGAAGGCAGAGGCCCCAACCCACTGAGCCACCCAGGCGCCCCAAGACCAGTTCAATTTTGAATACTATATGCCAGATACCATGCTACGTACTTTAGATGCATTAATTCATTTAACCCTCACAAATAATCCTATGTAGAAAGGACTATTATCCCCATTTGACAGATGAGGAAGTCAAGCTGCTGACAGGTCGAGTAACTTCATAAAGGTCACACAGTGGTAGAGCTAGGATATCACCCAGGTTACCAGAGTCGAGAACTCTTGTTCTTAGTCACTATATTATGGTGCCAATATTCATTATGAAAGATGTTGGAAGTCTTTATTCGTTGTATCATTTAATGTATCACTTAATACATACTCTCTATGAGAAATTTTCTGTCTGAATACCAGGAATTGCTTCTAAGCAACGGTTTGCTCTCATAACCATGCATAATGTAACTTAGGGTTTTTCTTTCCTTTCTCTTTGCACTAGGTGCTTTAGAGTTCAGAGTGAGATTTAGCCCATCTAGCAAGTATACAGACATAAACGGCAGGTGTACTGGCTACCATATTTCTAACTTCACTGATTATCGCCCCCATCTCGTCTATTAATCTTCATCCATTTCCTCACTTATTTTTAAACAGTATTAACTTAATCTTGGTAAGCCAAACCCTTTTTAGAGTAAGGCGTCATGCAATTAATAACTCAAATCCAACGGAACAGTTTACAGGGACCCAGGTAACTCCTTGAATGCTGCCTAGTCCTCCTCATTAGACACAAAACATGCTACTTTAGTTAACCTTAGCAGTTTTTACATAAGGACAAGAAATCAAGTGTGAGAGAAAGAGCAATCAGTATCCAGAATTTTACAGACCCTTAAATAGTCCTTATTTTAAAACATCAGTTGTTTATGACATAACATATAATAAAATCTTGACTAAAAAGGTGTACACAACTGAGTATAATTGTGTCACTAAGAAAGTAATTACCTGACTTCAAGGGCTTTGATAGCTTCTAGCATTTGTAGGAACTCTGCTGCTTTCCATACATCATTGGCTTCTTCTTCTCCTTGTATCATTAATTTTGCTGTATATGTGAACTCAATTAAATGACGGAAGGCCATTTTACTAACACCTGTAGAAAAAGAGATGTCCATTAGCATGTACTCACATTGATTCAAATGCTCTCACATTAGTAAAGAAAAAAAAGCACAGTGTTCAATACCTGATCAGTATCTGAATTTTGGAACATTTCCTGGTGGAATTTTCATTAATGGTACCAAGATGGTAAGACCGTACCAAGTTCCAGCAATAACTACCAAAGTGCTTTAAGATCTTTCCCAAAGATTTCTAAGTCCCTTATGACCTACCTATCTACTCAAATATATGAATGGGCTATTACAGGTCAGACATGGTACTTTACTGCAAGGATCTCTGAATCAACTCAGCTCCGAATCTTCAAGAGCTTTCCACAGTTCAGCAAATAAAGTTCCATACCACTCTGCCTTTATTTCAAGGTATTTCACATTATTTTTCTATTTACCACTATCTTTCCTTCCAAATTTTAAATTCTATAAATCCCATACTATATACTGATCTTCAAACCCTTCACTTCTAAAACTTCCTTGTCTTTATGAACACTTACCATCCTTCCTGAATGCTTAATCACTTCATCTTTGTACAAATCCTACCAGCCTTGAAGGCCCAATTCTAATGCCACATACTAAATGAAAATTTAATGGTCTGCCCTTCTCCCACCCCTCAGGTGAACTCTGTACTTGTTCTGACAATTACAACTCATGGGCACCTCTTGACTCTAAGCTAGAGGGAAATGATTTTTGTCTTTGTACACTCACCTCACAGTATCTAACACAATGCTCCCTAAAATGCAGAGACACAAAGTAGGAATGAATAAGAGCTAAAGTCACTTTCAAAATTAAGCTTCCATAATTCCAACTTTTCTTTACAAGTTTTAGGTTTAAATGTTGGCCCAAAAGATACTCTATTTCTTTGTGCTCTTCAATGCTATATATTATTATTTCAATCTGCTAATGCAAGGCTACAAAAATCTACTGAAACAAAGAGAAAACTAGTTTATTTGACTTTTAAGTAATCTCTACACCCAACTTGGGGTTTGAACCTCCAACCCTGATATGAAGAGTCACATGCTGCACCATCTGAGCCAGACAGGTGTTCCAAAAGAAAACTACTTTTAACACAGAATTTTCACACTAAAAAATGCCCATGTCCAAACTGCATACAATATACACAACTCCAAATATAAAAATACTTTTATGTTCTTCCTATGACTTTATATACCTGAATAAGCAAACTAAAATAACTGGATTCTTTGAAGGTTACTTTTGAGTCTCCTACATCTTTTTTTTTTTTTTCCTGGTTATTCTTTTGACCATGTTATTCTTTATTATAAGAGAGTAACTAAATTTTTTTAAGGAGTTTTAACCAAATATTTAAAAGTACAACAAAAGTCCATTTTAAAAACATGTGTAAATTTTTCTTGAAGTGGAATGAGGTTTTGATTTTTAATGAAACACACACACATAATACTACAAATACCAAGCACAACTCCAAACACCTCATAATTACTAACTCAATCCTCACAACAATCCTATAGAGAACTCTATTGTAACCTCCATTTTACAGATAGAAAAACTGAGGCACAGAAATTAATAACTGTGACTTTGGCAAGTTAATTGAGTGATGAAAACTAGAATCAACCCCAGATGGCCCAACTCCTAAGTCCAAAATAAAGATTTATACACTTAAAAAAAAAAAAAAATTTTATATAAGATGACAGCAGGAAACATTCAGGCTTAGAAGAGTTTGAATACCTATGACTTCATTCACTGCAGGCTCATAATCTCTTTTTTTTAAGATTTTATTTATTTGACAGACAGAGATCACAAGTAGGCAAAGAGCCAGGCAGCAGAGAGCCTGATGTGGGGCTCGATCCCAGGACCCTGGGATCATGACCTGAGCTGAAGGCAGAGGCTTCAACCCAGAGCCATCCAGGCGCCCCAGGCTCATAATCTCTTACTTGTAATTCCAAAGTCCTCCAAATCTCTTAAGACCCAAGTTTTCCCATAAATTCGGAAGCAAAATTTGATTTGAACTGACACGGGGCTTTTTATGGTCTTTATCCCACTAAGAGTAAATATTAATATGCTACTCTTCCAAAATACTATTTGGTTATAGGATGTCACCCTAGACCCCACTGGAAATATCACATTACACAGACTGCATTATCTTTAGAAAACTTGTAATTTCAAGAAACATCTAGCCTCCAAGGATTTGAATAAGGAACTGTAGACTTATTTCCCAATTTTGGTTCATCAGAATCATTGTAGACTTAATAAAAGGATGGGTCCCTGATCTCCAGAATCAAAAGTGGGACAGGCAACATTTTTTTTTTTTAAATAAGAATCTTAGGTGCTTCTTAAGTTGTCAGTCCAACATTAGTTCTAGGAATAAATCACTGACCTGATCAGCTAACATGAACTAAACTGGTAACACCTGCCCAGGTAAGTGACATGGTAACAGATGCAATTATGAAGACACTATTCCCCATCAGGATTAGTCTGGTAACTTTCAAACCCCAGCCCACTTACTAATTAATCCTTTGCTCCTTTTATAACAGAAGTGTGCAGGAGAACACAATTTTTCTGAGTATCTAAAGAAACTGTTAATATGAACACCTTAACCTGAATCTTCTTTTTTTCACTTAGGAAGAAGCAAAAAAGGGTAGCATTCTAGATCTATAGAGTGAGGTCATTATTCATATTTTAGAGATGGGGGTTTCAATTCTAGCTAAGAGGAAGAAAGCACACTCATCCACTCCCCACACTCCATCCTGTCCACCGCTTAGAATCCTAAGTCCTGGGAAGAATACAAAAAGCAAATGTATTCTGAAATACATTTGATAAGGATTCTGAAAGATAAACAGAAACAAGCAGGCTGGGGAGAGAAATCAAAACTCAAAGAACAGCAGTGAGTTTCCTGGGATTTTATTTTTCCTCCCACATATCCCAACTTGACTTGAAGACAGCCCAAATCCCACTCCTAGGTAGCAGGAACAGACAAAAAAGCTGCAGAAGAAACTCTTTCTGGCTAGAGAACCAGAAAAGGGAATAGAGAGTATATGCAGGTCTGGAAATACTTGGTTTTAATTCCTCTCAGCCCTGCCTCAAAGCAAGTTGCAGTTCTGATGCTGCACACTGGTGGCTGGTGGCCACCAAGCAGGTACTAATCCTTTGAGAAAGTTTTTCTTTCTGACAGAGCTAGGAAACATACTATGATCTGAAGAGCATGGAGAGAAATCTTAATTTTTTTTTCTCTCACCACTTTGTCTAGGAAACAGATCCCACTGTGAGAAGCACATGACAGCACACAGAAGCTAAAACCCCAGTTTTCTAGCCAGACAATCAGGAAAAGTTACTCCTTGGAGGTAAAGTGCAGAAATCAGAAGAAGGAACTAGAGAAAGGTCCTCTGTGAATAACTTGTGCTCTAGGGGCGCCTGGGTGGCTCAGTGGGTTAAGCCTCTGCCTTCGGCTCAGGTCATGATCTCAGAGTCCCAGGATCGAGTCCCAGGATCGAGTCCCGCATTGGGATCTCTGCTCAGCAGGGAGCCTGCTTCCTCCTCTCTCTCTCTCTGCCTCTCTGCCTACTTGTGATCTCTGTCTGTCAAATAAATAAATAAAATCTTAAAAAAAAAAAAATAAGTTTTGCTCTAGCCACCAAGCTACTCGTGTAGAACTGAGCTGAGGCAGCACAGCAAAGAGGTTGAATACTGCACTATGATGCTGACTACCACCCAGATGCTGAGCACACCTGAGACCTGAACACAACAAAAGTTTTGAAAACAAAATTGGAATTACATCCACAGTCCACATAAGGCAGTCTGAACCTAAATCAGGTTGACTGCCTGCTAGAAACAAAGCCAACCCAAATCAAAACAAAATAAAATGTCTTCTTCAGAGGATTTTAATAGCAGAGTATCATAAAATTCAAAATGCCATGACATAATGCAAAATTACTTGACGTATCCTATATATTAAAATATATATATATATATATATATATATATATATATATGCAGCATTAGCCAACATGTCCAAGCTTATACAAATGACAACAGTAAAGGAAACTTGGGTTTTCGAATTACACGGCCAGGTTTTTTCTATAGCCAGGTGACCTAGACAGGTTGTACAGTGATCCCAAAGTTAATGGCTGAAGAAAACACTGAGCCAAAACGATTTTTTTAAACCTGAATCTGGCAAGTAACAAAAACAGAAATGTTCTTACATTCTGTTTTCTCATTTGTCCATAAAGCTTCTAAGTGCTATAATATAATGAAGATAGTAGGTCAGAGGCGCTAAAAGGCACAAGAAACAATCTCAAGGTAATCAGTCTCTAGAAGAGAAAATCCTACTTCTCCAGATATACTCTTTGCTCCAAAAGCAATGCATATTCTAGCCTGGGCCACTTGTTGTTGTTGTTGTTTTAATCTTTCTTTTAATTTTTTTTTAATAAACATAAAATGTATTATTAGCCCCAGGGGTACAGGTCTGTAAATCACCAGGTTCACACTTCACAGCACTCACCATAGCACATAACCTCCCCAATGTCCATAACCCCACCACCTTCTCCCTTCTCACCGAGGGCCACTTATTTTTTGACTGTTTAACATTCTGCCTAAAAAGCAGAAGTCAGGGGAACCTGGATGGCTCAGTCGGTTGGGCGTCTGCCTTAGGCTCTGGTCATGATCCCAAGTCATGGGATCAAGCCCTACATCGGGCTCCCTGCTCCATGGAATCTCCTGCTTCTCCCTCTGCCACTCCCCCTATTTGTGCTCTCCCTCTCTGTCAAATAAACAAATAATCTTAAAAAACAAAGAACAAAAAAACAAAAAACTTAAGTCAACTCCTTTTTAAAATTGTTCCTCTCTCTAAGGTAGACCAAACTATTCATTCTCTTTCCTCAGCTACATCACTCCACTATAAAAGTCTCTGTGACACTTTTGGTATTCCTTTCTATACCTGTTGGTCACCTGTGATTAAATCTGCAAATTCTTCAAGGACTATCTTATTCATCAGTTCTTCACTTCCTGATTCTACTACAGTGCACAACACATAACAGGTATTCAATTTGACAAACAGACCCAATTTATAAAGCTTTGACAAGGTATCAAACACTACGCTCAGCACTCTGCATGTTATTTCAATTAATCATTACAAGCCTATAAAGTAATAAGGCCTCTTCAGATGAGGAACAAAATATGCAACTGAAGTAAAATAACTTGCATGGCATCACACAGTACCTCAGGTAAATGAATGGATGAAATCTTGCCCTGTAATAGAAACCAATACTGTACAGGCAGCTAGATTCTCACTTTAGTAAGCTTTGTGGATTTCCATTATGCCTGTGGCTCTGTCCATCACAGATAATGAAAAGATTATGGATGTATCAGCCAGAATGTTAGATAAACTGAAATGTACCCAAAAGAAAACGTGCGAGGAACGTGCTTAACTTTTTCATTTTCTTTACTCCCCAGGGCACCAGATTTCCCCAAGGGAATAGCGTTTCTAGGCAACTCACTCATAACAAAGAATATATATGCCGTCAAAAAGATACAAATCCAAGAACACTGAAAGAACTAAAATTCTGTATTTATGTAGGCAAGCTTATTTATTTCCTACAGTTTTGAACAATAGGGAGGGATAGCTAATGTAGCAGTATAAGCCAAAAGCATAGTAATTAATAGCGTCAAGTGAATCCCTTGCTAGCTGGACAACACTGAGCAACTAACAATTTATAGCCTGTTCCCTGATGTGTAAATTGGAAATAATACCACTTATTTCAAAGGATTGCGGCAAATCTCAGAAAAGGCACACAAACGCAAAGCACTATTGCTGGCACTTAGGGAAGCTATTATTATAAAAAATCAAGCAAGTACCAAAACCATTTTCTACTTTAAAGCAGTATCTACTGAATGATTCCTTCCATTCCAGACTCTGAACACTAGAACTTCTGAATGCTACTTCAGTTCATCTTTCCTAGTCTCTTCCATATTATGGCAGCCCATTTTATTTTGTGCGTGTCATATATACCTTTGCTAATAAAGAACCTTCTATCGCAACCTGCAGTATCCCCACCAGTCTGAAACTTTGGCCCACTGAACAAAGATGGGATTCACTTTTAATACAAATTTTCCAAAGAGAGTGACCACTGGTTTTAGAAGTGGAAAAGACTCCTTTAAGAGACCAACATCTACCATCTAATGTAAGAGTTTTTCCTGACGGATCATTTTACCAAACACTTTACTGAAACTAAGAATTCTCAAGTGTCAAAAGAACAATTTATCCAGCGACCTAATAGGAACCATTGATGCCTATTTCCCATGGTATCTTGCTAAATTAACTAACACTTCTTCAACAATTATAATGTTTGCTAAGTATTGTATTTAAAATAAGCATTTACCTTCTATCTCCACCAAAGGTTCCTGAGTAAACTCCTGAAAGAATTTGTAGAAGAACTTACTGCAAGCAGCCAAAACAGCCTTGTGGGCCTTAAAATGGTGTCCTAGATCAAAAAGAAAAGAAAAAAAAAGAAAAAAAAAAAAGAGAATAACATATATTCAAAAATCAAAAGTAAAACCAAAAAACAAAGTAGGAAATTATATAAGGCAGACCTTTCTCCATAATATAATCATAATACTATATAAATTACTGAACTAAAGTCAGAATGTTCTTAGTAGCTATCTCGACAAACTTCAATTTTAATTAGACACGAAGCCAGATCTTTACCTCAAAGACTTTATTAAGTCAGTTTTACAAAAGCCAGTTTACAAAACTAAAAGAGGTACGGAGCTTCTTACCACTTAAAGAGTCCAAAGTAAATCCTATTCATGTAAAACTCCTAATTATAAACACAACCCAAAATGTTACATCCATCATTTGGAAAGAGAGAAGAAAAAGCCATAGAATAAGCATAAAGCTGGATGTATTTGCTCTGTTAAACATGTTAATAATGCCTAATATTTGGAAGCGGTAAACCTACATACAATACAGCAGATCTATAATAAATAGCCTGCCTTGAGATTCCTATTTTCACTAAACAGAAAAGATACCCAAGCTGTGTTTGCCTCCATTATAAGGACAACTCCTAATACTGGTAAAGACCCCACTTGATTTGAGGTTTCCCAAAGAGGGTACCAGTGCTGCAAAGGAATCTCACATTCTCCCTCCAAGACCATCTGGGAAACTATAAAGAATCAACACTTCCCAGATGATTGCTGTGGAAGTCTCCTCAAAGCAGCTTTTGTATGGAAGGCTATAAACCAAAAATTTAGAGATATTCTCCCTATCTCCAACACCATCATCTTGCACTCAAGGGTGCAATGGGAAAACGTACCAAGGCGGCAAAGAAGCTAAGATTATGTTGAAAGCATGACCAGCCAACCAGCCTTCTGCAACATGGTCTACAGTGAGTGGGCACTGGCAAGTCTCCGCCAGGTCCCAGCGCACACTCAATAGGCACAGGCCACACAAGGGGGGGATAAAAGGAGGGTGGGGGAAGGGGGGATAGGAACGGAAGCCACAAAAATTCGCTGCTCTGCCCCACCACTTTACCCACCGTCGACAATCAGGGTGATGTCAGTAAACCGATCCTGCTCTCGCTGTTCATTCAATCGGTCCAGGATCATTTTATGATGTTCCGGGAACTCCTGAAGGCATTCCATCGTCTCTTCGGCCTCCATGGCCGTCGGGTTGCTCTACAAAAGAGGAGCATGATAATGTACACCCATGAGCTCAGGCTGAGGCACAAAACCCCTAAAGCCTAAAACAACAAAAAACAAAACCCCAGCTACGTGAAAAGAAAGGGGGGGGAGGGGGAGGCAAGAAGAGAGGAAGGCGAGGGAAGAAAGAAAGGCGAGCCGGGTGGCCGCCGCGCGTTGGGGGCCGGAGCCGCGGCCGCGGGACTCCGAGCCTGACCTAATTGGAGTCGGGAGACGCGAGCTGAAGCGGGGTGGGCAGAGCGCCGGAGGCTCCGGGCACCGGGGCGCGCAAGTCCGGCAGAGGAAGGGACCCGACAGCCGTGGCGGTCCCTAACGGCCCGCCAAGCCCTTCTGCCCGGCCCTGGCTCCCGCCGCCCAGAGACCCGGTCCGGCCCGCGGCCCACAACGACTCCCGGGTCGCCTCTCCCTCCCCCTCCCTCCCTCTTCTCCCCCGCCCCGACCGGGCCGGCACTCACTCAGGGAGGGAGGAGCGGCCCGGGTCTGCGCGTCACTTACGTCGACGTGCTGCGTCACGCGCTGGGCTCCGGCTGACGCGGACGCCGACCCAGCGTCCACCACTGAGGAAACGGGCCCCACCCCCACCCGCCCGACTAGTAGCGGGCGGAGTCAACCGGGGGGTTGGACGCTGGCCGAGGGTGAGGCCGCGGCCGCGGCCGCAAACGCTGCAAGGAGGAAGTCCGGTCAAGGGCGGGGGGAGAAGGGGGGCGCTGGGTCAGCTCAGAGCCCGGCAGTACCGGGGCGGGGTTCCGAAACCACCGCCTTTCCACCCCCGCGCCGCGGGCCCCCGGGTGTGAGCGCTTCCGACCCCGACTTCGGAATAAGCTCGCTACTCGCTCCCGGTGCGCTTTTATTCCGCGACTCCTCCAGCCCCGCCCCCCTTTCCTCCCGAGCTTTAGGTTGGCCCGCCTTACCTAGCTCGCGATCCTCCCTTTCTCCTCTCCGGCCGTCAGAGCTTCTCCTTCCTCGCTCTCCCCTCTCGGGGCGAAACTCAGCCCACACTGTTCCCTAGCTCTGAACAGCGCCTCGCCCTCCATTTCCTCGCCGGTGCCCGGACGCTGCCTCCGCTGGGTCTGGCCGGCGCACGTGCGCTCGCTCCGAGACCCGGACGGCCGCGCCGCGGCGGCCACGGGCGCGAGCACGTTCAGGCCGCCTGGGACCTTCCTCCCGGGTGCCCGCCCTCTCCGCGCTCCGCCGGCAGCACGTGTTCGCTGGGCTCCGGACCTGGATCTGCTGGGATTATTTACGCACGGTGGTAGTACTCCAGCTCTCCACTCCCAGCGCCGCCGCGCTTAAAGAGGCCGGGGACTTAACGATCAGCCTCGCTAGGCTGGGTCAGTCACTCATTCACCTGAAAACCAGAAAATGCTCTTGGAGGATCACGGGTCCAGAGGTGCCTTTCTTCTCTCTGAAGAAAATAGAGTGGGGAATTAGGGGAAGACTCAAAGGGCTGGCTCTGTGCAGGAGGGAGTGTAATTATTTCAACAGACATGTATTGAGAGCCAGCGCTGTGCTGGGGACTGGGAAATCAAGTGGTGAACAAGGGGTGTGTGGTGTCTGCCTTCCTAGTCTCAGTCGGCTAGAGGAGGTAGGTATTTTGTACAGTTAATTGCCTGGGTGCAGAGTTCCGAGTGTCAAGAGATGTGAAGAACAGGGGCGGTTAAGGAAAGCTAGTGACCTGTAGGAAGCAATAGGAAGTCTGAGAGTTCTTAACCCAGTGTACAGCACATTCGGAGGCAACGAGATTATAGCATTTTGAGAACTAAAGAAATGTTGGTGAGACGGACCCACAGGGGCCTTGTAAACAGTGTTAAAGATGATAGATTTTCCTGGGATCGAAAAGGGAAACCTTGAAGCTTGAGCAAGCTGGTGACCTTTTAAGATTTACTTACTTTTTAGAGAATTCTAGCCCCAGTATGGACGACAGACTAAATGGGAGAAGGTGCAAGGAATAGAGACCAGGGGGAGGCTATTAGTAATCTAGATGAAATTATGGTGGCAAATAGGATCAGACTATTAGGTGGAATCCAGAAATAGGATCAACGTTGACTGGAAAGCATGTCATGGGTACTAAATAAATGTTGGCTATATTCATGGTGAGAGAAAAGAACACTCAAGAATGGCTTCTAGATTTCTGGCTTGAGTGGGTGGATTGTTGGAACCATTTTACCAAAATGGAGACTATAACTGGAGAAAATGATTGGGGAGAAAGGATGAAGACGGAAGAGATCATTTTAAGGAGACAGCTAAATACAGATGATGTCAGGGTGCCTGGGTGGCTCAGTCATTAAGCTGCCTCAGCTCAGGTCATGATCCCAGGGTTCTGGGATCTCACGGGCATCAGGCTCCCTGGTCAGCAGGAAGCCTGCTCCTCCCTCTCCCATTCCCCCTAGTGTCCTGTCTCTTGCTGTGTCTCTCTGTCAAATAAATAAATCTTAAAAAAAATAAACAAACACAGATGATGTCAACAAGGCATTTTATATATGGACCTGTGTAGAATTCAGGGGAGAGAGAGTGTTTTAGGGATTTGGAAATTTTTAGCCTAAAGTGGGTATTGAAGCAATGAAAACATTTTTTTCATCCATCCTATTGCAAAATTAACTAATTAAGATTTTAACTCCAATATAGTTAACGTACAGTGTTATATTTTCAGGTGTACAATATAGTGATTCAGTAATTCCATACATCACCTGGTGCCCATCACATGGGCACTCCTTAATCCTCCTCATCTATTGCACCCATTCCCCACCCACCTTCCCTCTGGTAACCATCAGTTTGTTTTCTATAGAGTTAAGAATCTGTTTCTTGGTTTGTCTTTTTTTCCTTTGCTCATTAAATTCCACATGAGTGAAATCATGTGGTATTTGTCTTTCTGACAGATTTATTTCACTTAGCATTATACACTCTAGCTCTATCTATGTCCTTGCAAATGAGATTTCACTTTCTTAAATGACTAATATCCCATTGTATATACATATACCACTTCTTTATCCATGTATGTACTGATGGACACTTGGGTTATTTCCATAATTTGGCTATTGCAAATAATGCTGCTATAAAAATAGGGGTGCATGTATCCCTTTGAATTAGAGTTTTTGTGTTCTTTGGATAAATACCCAGTGGTGTGATTCCTGGATTGTAGGTTAGTTCTATTAACTTTTTGAGGAAAACGCTGTATGTTTTTCAGAGTGCCTGCACCAGTTTGCATTTCTACCAACAGTGCAAGAGGGTTCCTTTTTCTCCACACCCTCACCAGCACCTGTTGTTTCTTGTGTTTTTGCCATTCTGACAGATGTGAGGTGATATCTCAGTTTGATTTTAATTTGCACTTCCCTGATAATGGGTGATATTGAACATCTTTTCATGTGTCTCTCGGCCATCTAGGTCTTTGGAGAAATGTCTGTTCATATCTTCTGCCCATTTTTCAATTGGATTATTTGAATTTTTTGGTGTTTGAGTTGTGTAAGTTCTTTCTATGGATACTAACTCTATCGGGGATGTTATTTACAATTCTCTTCTTTGTGCGCGTCTGGGATTTTTATGATTTCAGATCTCACAGTTAGGTCTTTCAACCATTTTGAGTCTATTTTTGTCTATGGTATGAGAAAGTAGTCCAGTTTTATTCTTTTACACGTTTCTGACCAGTTTTCCCAACAACATTTGTTGAAAAGACTGTCTTTTTCCTGTTGAATATTCTTCCCTGCTTTGTCAAAGATTGACCATATAATTGTGTTTTCTGTTCTGTTCCATTGAACTATGACTATTTTTGTACCAGTACCATCCTGTTCTGATTATCACAGTTTTGTAATATAACTTGAAGTCCGGAATCATGATGCCTCCATCTTTCCTTTTCAAAATTCCTTGCCTTTCAGGGTCTTTTGTGGTTCCACAAATTTGAGAATTGTTTATTCTAGTTCTGTGAAAAATGCTATTGGTATTTTGATAGGGATTGCATTAACTCTGTAGATTGCTTTGGGTAGTATAGACTTTTTAACAATATTTGTTCTTCCAACACTTGAACATGGTACTTCTTTCCATTTCTTTGTGTTGTTCTATTTCTTTCATCAGTGCTTTGTAGTTTTCAGGATACAGACAGTTTATCTCCTTAATAGGTTTATTCCAAGGTATCTTATTTTTGGCATAATTGTAAATGGGATTGTTTTCTTAATCTCTGCTACTTCATTAATAGTATATGGGAATGGAACAGATTTCTGCCCATTGATTTTGTATCCTGCAACTTTACTGAATTCATTTTATCAATTCTAGTATTTTTTTGGTGGAGACTTTGGGTTTTCTATGTAAAGTATCGTGTCATCTGCAAATACTGACAGTTTTACTTCTTCCTTTCTGATTTGAGTGCCTTTTATTTCTTTTTGTTGTCTGATTGCTCTGGCTAGGACTTCTGGTACTATGTCGAACAAAAGTGGTGAAAGTGGACATCCTTGTCTTGTCCCTTACCTTAGGGGAAAAACTCTCAATTTTTCCCTCTTTGAGTATGATATTTGCTGTGGGTTTTCCATAGATGGCCTTTATTATGTTGAGGTATGTTCTCCCTCTAAACCTACTTTGTTGAAGGCATTTTTATCTGAATGGTATTTTTTGCTGAATGTTTCTTCTGTATCTGTTAAAATGATCGTATGGTTTTTATCCTTTTTCTGTTGATGTGATGTATTATGTTGATTAGTTTGCAAATATTAAACCATACTTGCAACCTGGAAATAAATCCCACTTGGTCATGGTAAATGATGTTTTGAAATGTATTGTTGGATTCAGTTTGATAGTATTTTGGTGAGGATTTTTGCATCTATCTTCATCAGAGAAATTGGCCTATAGTTCTCTTTTCTTGTGGTATGTTTATGTGGTTTTGGTTATCAGGATGATACTGGCCTCATAAAATGAGTTTGAAAGTTTTCTTCCTATTTTTTGGAATAGTCTGAGAATAGGTATGTTTTGGTTATCAGGATGATACTGGCCTCATAAAATGAGTTTGAAAGTTTTCTTCCTATTTTTTGGAATAGTCTGAGAATAGGTATTAACTTTTTCTTTTTTTTAATGTTTGATGGACTTTGCCTGTGAAGCCATGTGGTGCTGGACTTTTGTTTGTTGGGAGTTTTTTGATTACTCATCCAGTCTTCCTTGGTAGTAATCAGTATGTTCAAATTTTCTTTCTTCCTGCTTCAGTTTTGATAGGTTGTATGTATCTAGGAATTTATCGATTTCTTCTAAGTTATCCAGTTTGTTTTCATAATCTTCTCTTACACTTGTTTGTATTTCTGTAGTGTTGGTTGTTATTTCTCCTCTTTTATTTGTGATTTTGGGTTTTGTTTTGTTTTTTTAGTGCCCCTGCCCCCACCCTCAGTGAGTCTGGCTAGAGGTTTATTAGTTTGCTGATCTTTTCAAAGAACTAGCTCCTGGTTTGACTGATCTGTTTTTTGTTTTTGTTTTCTTTTAAGATTAATTTATTCATTTGACAGAGAGAGACACAGTGAGAGAGAGAAGGAACACAAGCAGCGGGAGTGGGAGAGGGGGGAAGTAGGTTTCCTGCTGAGCAGGGAGCCTGATGTGGGGCTTGATCCCAGGACCAAGCTGAAGGCAGACACTTTTAATGACTCAGCCACCCACCTTATTGATCTTTTTTTTTTTTTTTTTTTTTTTTTTTTTTTTTTCTATATCATTTATTTCTGCTCTAATCTTTATTAGTTCCTTTCTTCTGCTGGTTTGGGGTTTTGTTTGTTGTTCTTTTTCTTTGTCCTTTAGGTGTAAGGTTAGGTTGTTTGAGATTTTTCTTGCTTTTTCTTGCTTCTTGAGATAGGCCTGTATTGCTATCTACTTCCCTCTTAGCACTGCTTTTGCTGCATCCCAGAAGTTTGGGACCATTGTGTCTTCATTTTCATTTGTTTCTATGTACTTTTAAATTTTCTTTTCTTTCCTGGTTGACCCATTCATTGTTTAGTAGCATGTTATTTAACCCCATATATTTGTGGCCTTTTTCTTGATTTTTCCTTGTGGTTGATCCTTAGTTTCATAGTGTTGTGATCAGAAAAAATGCATGGTATGACTTTGATCTGTTTCAATCTGTAGAGACTTGTTTTGTGGCCTAATATGTGATCTATTCTAGAGAATGTTCCATGTGCACTTGAACAGAATGTGTATTCTGCTGTTTTAAAATAAAATACTCAGAATATATCTACTAAATCTATCTGGTCCAGTGCATCATTCAAAGCCACTGTTTCCTTGTTGGTTTTCTGTTTGGGTGATGTGTCCACTGATGAAAGTAGGGTGTTAAAATCTACTACTACTATTGTATTACTATCAATCAATTCCTTTATGTTTGTTATTAACGGTTTCATTTTGGGTGCTCCCATTTGGGGTGAAAAAATATTTACAGTTTTATTTTTTTGTCGGATTGTCACCTTTATTATTATACAGTGCAGTGTCCTTCATTGTTTCTTTTTACAGTCTTTGTTTTAAAGCCTATTTTGTCTGTTAGAAGTATTGCTACTCTGGCTTTGACAACCATTTGCATGAAAAATGTTTCTCCATCCCTCAGTCTGCACGTGTCTTTAGGTCTGAAATGAGTCTCTCTCTACAGATGCATCTTGTTTTTTCATCCACTTTGTTACCCTGTGTGTTTTGATTGGAACATTTAGTCCCTTTACGTTCAAAGTAATTATTGATAGATATATATTTATTGCTATTCTGTTACTGGTTTTGTAGTTTTTCTCTGATCCTTTCTTCTTTTTCATGGTTTGCTGGTTTTCTTTAGTGATAAACTTTGATTCCTTTCTCTTTATCTTTTGTGTATCTATTAGTGGTTTTTTGATTTGTGGTTACCATCAGGTTTGTTTATACATCTGCATATAGCAGTCTATATTAAGCTGATGGTCACTTAAGTTTGAACCCATTCTTTACTCCTCTCCCCCAGCATTTTAGGTATTTGTCATATTTTATGACCTTTTATTTTGTGAACATTTGACTGATGTTTTACAGAAATACTTATTTTTATTGCTTTTGTGTTTCCTTCTTTTCATACTCTCATTCATCATCTTTCCTTTCCACTCACAGAGTTCCCTTTAATATTTCTTGTAGGGTTTAGTGGTCATGAATTCCTTTAGTTTTTGTTTGTCTGAGAAACTCATTGTCTCTCCTATTCTGAATGACAGCCTTGCTGGATGGAGTATTCTTGGCTGTAGATTTTTCCCATTCAGTACTTACCACTTCCTTTCATGGGCACATCATCCGTGGGTGGTCAGGAGACAAGGTTTGCTGGGGTCTTCTGGGGGAGGGGACCCCCAGCACCAGGACTGAGGCAGGTCTGGCTGGGGAGGTGAGGGTAGCACAGGATACAGTGTAAACCAGGTACATCGAGAGCCCCAGCTGTTCCTGCAGGCGGCTCTGTGTTTTTGACAAGAGGTGAGGGACAGAAGAAGTTCCTTTGTTCCGAGAGAAGTCCCTGCTCAGTCAGTAGAACACACAATTCTTGATCTCAGGGTCATGAGTTCAAGCCCCAAGATGGATATGGAGCCTATTTTTTAAAAAATTATGAAAAATAAACAAACTCTGAGATTAGTAATTAACTCTCCCTCCCATAAACCTCAGGTGCCTTTCAAACTGCTGCTTCTCCAAAGGCTGTTTGCTGTGCTGTTTCTTTAAGGGCAGGATCTCAGCTTCCTGTTGCCCTCCGAGTTCTCTCAGAGCCAAGCCCTACTAGTTTCTAAAGTTCCAGGCTTTTAAGTCCCACTTGTAAGCACTCATGAAATTTGGCCCCTTTAATTGTCAAAGCCAAATGCTGTGGGGATTTCTCTTCCCTCTCTCGGTTTCTCAATACACTAGTCTGTTTCTTACCTGCCTCAATGCCTGAGGTTCCCTTCCTCCAGTGGTCAGAGCCACAGGGTTTAGGTTCCCACCAAGTCCTGGCCCTTCCTAACCTCTTCATTGTTGCTTCTCTACATTTAGTGGTGAAGTTTGTTCGACCAGTCTTTGAGTCCTTTTCTGTGTGTTTTGCTCTGGTGCAAGTGTCATCTAGTTGTATCCATGGGACAAGATGAATTTAGGGTCCTCCTACTCTGCCATCCTCTTTAGAAGTCCCCAGATGAGATTGTTTAAGGAGAATCTACAGGGATGATAGACAACAGCTTATATTTGAATTGGATTACTGGTGTTTTAACATTATCATGATCATTCACACACTGTTTCTTTTTTTTTTTTTAAGATTTTATTTATTTATTTGACAGACAGAGATCACAATTAGGCAGAGAGGCAGGCAGAGAGAGAGAGAGGAGGAAGCAGGGCAGAGAGCCCGATATGGGGCTTGATCCCAGGACCCTGGAATCATGACCTGAGCTGAAGGCTGAGGCTTTAACCTACTGAGCCACCCTGGCACCCCCACACACTGTAAGATGAAGAAAGTGCACACAGAAATAGGCTTTTTGGAAATTCCAGTACATAGGACTACTTTCCTATACAACAACAATTGGGTTAGGCCAAAGGGAGACTGCCCTCTCTATATGAAATTTGAGCTATCTGATTCATAGTTTTCATCACTTTCTAATGTCTTAGATCTGAATCACATCATTCATTTTTACTTGCCTTGGTTCCTAAACTTTTTGAGGTTGGACTCTTGGTGCACAGCATCAGAATGGAAGAGTGTAGAACTTTATCCCTGAGAAGGGGCACCTGGGTGGCTCAGTGGGTTAAGCCTCTGCCTTCGGCTTAGGTCATGGTCGGCTCAGGTCATGGTTGTAAGGTCCTGGGAACAAGCCCCACATTGGTTCTCTGCTCAGCAGGGAGCCTGCTTCCTCCTCTCTCTCTCTGCCTGTTGCTCTGCCTACTTGTGATCTCTTTGTCAAATAAATAAATAAAATCTTTTTTTTTAAGATTTTATTTATTTATTTGACAGAGAGAAATTACAAGTACACTGAGAGGCAGGCAGAGAGAGAGAGAGAAGGAAGCAGGCTCCCTGCTGAGCAGAGAGCCCGATGTGGGACTCGATCCCAGGACTCTGAGATCATGACCTGAGCCGAAGGCAGTGGCTTAACCCACTGAGCCACCCAGGTGCCCGGAGATCAACATTTTAAAAGGTTGTGATCAGCAGTGCCAGATCCTGCCAAGTGGTCAAACTAAATAAAGATTAGGAATGGATGGTCCATTAGATTTGGCTTCATGGATGTCTCTGGTAGAAGACCTTAGCAAGAACAGTTTTTAGTTAAGTTCTGTGGAAGGTGGTAGTGGTAGTAAGAAGCCTATATCCAAGTGGGTTAAGGAATAATTAGGAAAATAAAATGAGATAATAATGATAGAACTTGCATTAAAAAATGAGGGAGAAGAGAAAGGAGTACCTATAGAAGGTGATAGGTCAAGCCTGTTTTAAGTTTTGTGTTTTGGGATGGGAGAGACTTGATGGGGAAGAATCCAGTAGAGAAAGGTGATAAAAATACAGTAGGAAAAGGGGTTAATTATAGGGGAGCCTGGGTGGCTCAGTGGGTTAAAGCCTCTGCCTTCAGTTCAGGTCACGATCCCAGTGTCCTCTCTGCCCGGTAGGGAGCCTGCTTCCTCCTCTCTCTCTCTGCCTGCCTCTCTGCCTAATTGTGATCTCTGTATGTCAAATAAATAAATTAAATCTTTATAAAAAAAGGGGGGGGTTAATTGTATAAGAAAAGAAGAGAATAGAAAAACTGAAGTTGAGAAGATATGTAAATGAAATATCAGGAAGGACATCTATTATCACTGGAAAGATTAATAAATTAGATGCTCTTAGGAGTATAGATTTGCTATCAAAAGTTGAGATACCCATATAACTGAGAGCCTTTATTTTCTGCATGAAATAGTGGCCAGTTTATCTACTAAAATCCAAGATTGGAATGCCAGGGTGGCTCAGTGGGTTAAGCCTCTGCCTTCGGCTCAGGTCATGTTCTCAGGGTCCTGGGATCGAACCCCGCACTGGGCTCTCTGCTCAGCGGGGAGCCTGTTTCCCTCTCTCTCTCTCTCTGCCTGCCTCTCAGCCCACCTGCAATCTCTCTCTCTCTCTCTCTCTCTCTCTCTCTGTCAAATAAATAAATAATAAAATAAAATCTTTAAAAAAAAATAAATAAAAGCCAAGGTTAGAAGTAAGTAAGTGTGTGTGTGTGTGTGTGTGTGTGTGTGTGTGTTGGGAAGAAGTTTGAGAGTGGAAGACGTATTAATTATTTAAGGCTATGTAACAAATTGCCCCCAAATGTAGTGACTTAAAACAATACTATTATTTCACAGTTTCTGTGAGTCAAGAGTGTGGATGTTACTCAGCTGGGTTTTCAGGTTATCTCACACAAGGTTCCCACCAAGAAGTCAGCTGGGGCTGCTATGGTCTCATGGGGGAAGATCTGCTTCCAAGGTCATTTGGGACAGGTGGTTGTTGACAGAATTCAGTTCCTCCTGAGCTATTAGACTGAAGACTTCAGTTTTCTTTGCAAGGCCTCCCTCCGTGTGGGGCTCACCATAAGCTACTGACAGATTCCATCAGAGAGAGCAAGAGAAAGTAAGCAAGACAGAACCCAAAGTCTGTTTGTAACCTAATCTCAGAAATGACATTCCTCAACTGTGGCTATCTTCACTTTACTAGAAGCAAGCCCCAGGTATAGCCCACAGCTCTAAGAAGATACATCCTGGGAGGAATGATCACTGGGAGCAGTCTTAAAAGCTGCCTATCACAGAACAAAATGGAAAAGAATTGAAATGTATCGTAGACATATTAACACCACAGTAGCATCAATAGAAGTTGGTGACTGGGTAGTCTTGGTAGCTCAGTCCATTGAGTGTCTGACTCTTGCTTTTGGCTCCGGTCTGATCTCAAGGTCATGAGATCCAGTCCTATGTCGGGCTCTCTGCTCAGTGGAGCTCTCTTCTTCTTCCTCTGCTTTTTCCCCAGCTCATGCACTCATGCACTTTTTTTTCCCTCCCTCCTTCTCTCTCTCTCATAAATAAATCTCTCTCCTTTTTTTTTTTTGAGATTTTATTTATTTATTTGACAGAATGAGAGAGATCACAAGTAGGCTGAGACCAGGGGAAAACAGGCTCCCCGCTGAGCAGAGAGCCCGATTCGAGGCTCCATCCCAGGACCCTGAGATCATGACCTGAGCCGAAGGCAGAGGCTTAACCCACTAAGCCACCCAGGCGCCCCTCTCATAAATGAATCTTAAAAAAGAAAGAAAAAGAAAATGTTGGTGACCAGAACTCAGCACTGTAATTTAAGATCTGTTTCTGATCTAATCATTTTTATTGTTGTTGCCATTGGTTTTTTCTTAAAAGATTTGTACATAGGGCTTAAGAAAGAACCCTGTTGGGGCACCTAGGTGGCTCAGTTGGTTAAGCATCTGCCTTTGGCTCAGGTCATGATCCCAGGGCCCTGGACTGAGCCCCTCACTGGGGTCCCTGTTCAGCAGGGAGACTACTTCTCCCTCTCCTTCTGCTGTTCCCCCCACTTGTGTCCTCTCACTCTCTCTGTCAAATAAACAAATAAAATCTTTTTAAAAATAAAAATAAAGAACACTATTTGTACATAGCATTCACACACTACTCAAATGGCCTATTAATATAATTTCCTCTCCCTGAGATTGGACTTTTCTTGAGAATTGATAATCTGTCTTACCTCTGGTCTCTTAGAAATCAACAGGGCATGGCCACTTTCATTTTTTGAGGTTCCTGATATATTAAAAAAATCAAGGGGGCGCCTGGGTGGCTCAGTGGGTTAAGCCGCTGCCTTCGGCTCAGGTCATGATCTCAGGGTCCTGGGATCGAGTCCCGCATTGGACTCTGCTCAGCGGGGAGCCTGCTTCCTCCTCTCTCTCTCTCTGCCTACTTGTGATCTCTCTCTGTCAAATAAATAAATAAAATCTTTAAAAAAAAATTGAGAAATCCCAAAACAAGTTTTAAAAATTTAAAATTCTAAAATTTAAAATATTTAATAAATTTCTGCTTTTTCACAAATTAAAACAATGTAATACAGTTATGCTTTTCAGAAAATAAATGACAGGACTTTTGAGAAGAAGACATTAAGGGACACCTCGGTGGTTCTGTTGGTTAAGCATTTCTCTCTCGATTTTGGCTCAGGTCATGATCTCAGGGATGTGCGATCAAGCGCCGCATTAGGCTCTACACTGGGCATGGAACCTGCTTAAGATTCTCTCGCCCTCTGCCCTTCTTCCCACCTCTCTCCCTCTCCAAAAAAAGGGGGGGGAGGGATGCCTGGGAGACTCAGTCGGTTAAGCATCAACCTTTGGCTCACATCATGATCCCAGGGTCCTGGGATCGAATCTCGCACTGGGATCCTTGCTCAGCAGGGAACCTGCTTCTTCCTCTGCCTGCCGCTCCCCTTGCTTGTGTGCTTTTTCTCTCTCTGACTATAAACAACATCTTTAAAAAAAATTAAAAATGAAAAGAAAGAAAAAGAAAAAACGAAGATATTAATTCATAGTGCAATAAGGGACAAAAATGTAAAGTTGTAGAATTACCATCTTCCATTTGTCACTGCAGCTCTCTGGGTGAGGCCTTTCCGGTATATGGAGCCTTGCTTCAGAGGGGCCTCCTGCCTCCTCCGGCAGGAATTCTTAAGCCTAAAACAGTGGCTGGTTCAGAGCGGATACTCAACAAATGCATATTGACATTTGTTTTTAAACTAAACTCTTTTTAGAATGATTCACTTGACTTCTGAAAGTCAAGGTACCAGAATATGAGTTTTCTATTAGGACTCTTCAAGTTCCGTTCTACACATAATTTTGAGACTCTGCAGTGCTTTTACTAAACATTCATTGTATGACTCTCCTTCAGGCTTTCCTAGCATGATTCAAAATCCTCATATGGAAAAATCTAAACTTCATTCAAAGAATATATGTATAATGAGGAAGGGAGAGGGGAACAAATAAACGGGAAATCTATGCCTCAGCTTTTGACCCCATGAACCCATTTTATTAGGGATAAACCCAACGGATGACTCAGAGAACTCTAAAGCCGTCTTAGGTGCATGCTAATGTAGGTGAAAACTCTGGAATGTCCTAGATCCATTCCAGCCATCCCAGGCTCCTCTAGATTAGGAAGACCAAGACCACATCTTTGTGACAGTAGGAATTCCCTGGAACTCCGCTTCTATCCTGTTCTTATTCCACACACTTTAGCTAGGTGAACTCATTCTTGGTCTTGCTTAATATACAGTCCACCCTGTCTCTCCAGCTTAGGCATTGATGTTCAGCTCCGGCTGGGGGCTCTGTACAGAAGATGGTGGCACATCCTCTGTAAATTGGATTTATTCCTCTCACTGAAATTATAATCTTGGTTACTGATACCTACATTAGCAGAACAACTCATAAATCTGAAACACTTTTTTTCCCACTTTTTTCTCTCTCACACACACAAATCTTATATATTACAAAGTCCTAATGATGTTCTTAAAGATTTCATTTTCAAGTAATCTCTACACCCAACATGGGGCTCAAACCTACAACACCAAGAGCAAGAGTCACACATTGTACTGACTGAGGCAGCCAAGTGCCCCCCAAGTCCTGTTGATTTTAAAGTCCAATAACTTTCAGGGGTACCTAGGTGGCTCAATCATTAAGTGTCGGCCTTCAGCCCTGGTCATGATCCCAGGGTCCTGGGATCGAGCCCTGCATCAGGCTCCCTGCCTAGTGAGAAGCCTGCTCTTCCCTGTCCCACTCCCCCTGCTTGTGTTCCCTCTCTCACTGTCTCTGTCAAATGAATAAACAAATAAAATCTTTTTTAAAAAAGTCTAATAACTTTCAGACAACTGATTAGCAGTATTTCTGGAAAGATGTTTGGCCATTTTTATGAAGTCTGACAGCTCATATCCTTTGACAAGTTGATTGGTATTATGTAAGTCAGGGATACAATGAAATCTCCAATTTTTAAGTTATATGGATGTGTGATACAGGCATAACAAAAGTGAGCAAAAAAAGAAAATGCACAATATATCAGCACTGGCTGTCTTTGATGGTGGAGTGAGAGAATATTTTTCTTTTCTTCCTTACAAGGTTCAGTACTTTCTAAATGTTTTACACTAAGCATGTGTTATCATTAAATGTGAGTTCTATGGAGACATACATTTTTTCTGTTCACTTACGTATTTGAAGTCCCCAGAACAGTGTCTTATGTATAGTAGGTGCTTAGTAAATAATTGTTGAATGAATGAATCTTTATCATGTAAAGAATCATTTGAAAAGAATTAAATGTATTAAAATTCCATTTCTTGAGGCACCTTGCATGGCTTAGTCATTAAGCGTCCTGAGACTTTGGCTCATAAATAAAATCTTTTTAAAAATAAAATAAAATTCCATTTCTTCCTCTTCTTGGATTGTATCTTATTTTTTATTTTTTAAAAAGATTTTATTTATTTATTTGACAGAGATCACAAGTAGGGAGAGAGGCAGGCGGGGGTGGGGGGAGCAGGCTGAACAGAGAGCCCAATGCAGGGGCTTGATGCGGGGCTCGGGGCTCCATCCCAGGACCCTAGCCAAAGGCAGAAGCTTTAACCCACTGAGCCACCCAGGTGCCCCTATTTTTTATTTGTTTAAAAAGATTTTATTTATTTGAAAGGGAGACAAAGCAAGAGAGAGCAGGAGCAGGGAGGAGGGGGAGAAGCAGGTTCCCTGCTCAGGCCCAGAGCCTTGGGATCATGACCTGGGCTGAAGGCAGACACTTAACCAGCTGAGCCACCCACGCAGCCCTCTACCTAATTTTAATATATTATTCATCCTTTCCTTTAGATCACCTGTGGCTGAAATGGTCAGCGGTGGCCATGCCCTCAGAAGTTGTTCTGGCTCTTGAGCTCCCCCTGCAGCCCAACATTACAAAGATTTGTCCTCTACTCTTTCCTTTCACCTTCTCCAGCAGACAGTGCTGGGCAGATTGGTCCAAAATGAGTTTTCAGAGACGTGACATCAGCATCATGCTTTTCCCTCATTCGTGTCTGCCCCCTCAACAACATTAATTTAACATCCATCCACAGACAAAAGTGTCCTGTGGGAGCTGTGGACCCAGGAGAAGTCCTGCACACCTCTATGTCAGGTAACAGGCATAGATACCACCTTGGTCCTGACTGTGGACTCTGCAAGGGTCCATGAGCCAGCTCCACGCCTCTCAGCTATGGTCCTGGAGTCCCTGGAAAACACTATCTTAGATAATCACCAACAGACAAAAAGAGGCTTTGTGGAAGTCCAAGTTTCTGAGGAAGACCTAGCACGATGTTTTGGGTTGGGGGGGGCGGGATTTGGATGCATTAGAGAGAACGAGAAAACAGCCCGACTTAACCTTCACCATCCCCCCCCCCCCCCCCCCCCCCCCCGCTGGAAGAGCACAGCTTGGGGCCCAGATCTAAGCATGTGATTTCTCTGGAGCGGGAGTGGGGCGAGAGAGTGACGGAGTGAGCACTTCCCAGGTGTGCAGGATGCCAAGGAGGAGGCCTCCCTGCTGTGGAGCAAGAACAAGCTTGGGTAGATGGCTAACGAGCATCCGAGCATCCGTGGAACGCCAGCTCGATCGGCAAGCGGGAAACCAGAGACTGGAGCTTTGGCGACACCTTTGGGAAAACAAAGGAGAAGCCGACAGTGGCCCACTAGGTTCACTGCAGGATCCAGAGAAACCATACAAACTTAAGAATTCTGCCACAAGAGGGAGCAAGAAGCAGGAAGCAGGTGTACCCTTAGGTTGAGAGAACTTCAGAATCTCTAGCAGAGCTAACAAGAGCATTTCTCTCCCAAGAGCAGCTAGTAAAGACTGGAGAAGGTGACTGTCATTTCAAATGTAAAGGACTGTAAAAGAACATGAAAAATCCAGAAAACATGATACCACCAAAGGTGCACAAGAATCTTTAGTAACTAACCCCATAGAAAAGGGGATCTATGTTTTACCTGATTAAGAATTCAAAACAGCTATTTAAAGGAAGCTCAGTGAGCTAAAAAGAAAACACAGAAAGATAATTCAAGGAAATCAGGAAACGATGCATAACCAAATGAGAAGTGTAATAAAGAGATAGAAAACATAAAATAGGACCAAACAGAAATTCTTTTTTTTTTTTAAAGAATTTTATTTATTTATTTGACAGAGAGAGAGAGAAAGATCACAAGTAGGCAGAGAGGCAGGCAGAGAGAGGCAGGGAAGCAGGCTCCCTGCTGAGCAGAGAGCCTGACGCGGGTCTCGACCTCAGGACCCCGAGACCATAGCCTGAGCTGAAGGCAGAGGCTTTATCCACTGAGCCACCCAATCACCCCCCAAACAGAAATTCTTGAGGTAAAGAATGTAATGAATAAAATGAAAAAGGCAACAGAAAGCACCAAGAGCAGAATGAATCAAGCAGAAAAAAGAATCAGTGAGGTAGAAAAGAGGAGAAATTCAGAGGAGGACAAAAGCAGAAGAATAAAAGTGTGAAGAAAGCTTTCTCATGGTAGAAGGGAAGCAATCTGCAAATTGCTAGAGAACCAGAGGGGGCAGAAAGTTTATTTAAAGAAATAATAGCTAGAACTCCCAAATCCGGAGGAGAGATCTGTCCCTCCAAGTTGAGGAAGCTCATAGGACTCCAAACAAATTCAATCTAAAATGATGTTCTCCAAGATGCGTTAAAATGAAGGTGTCAAAAGTCAAAGACAGAATCTTAAAAGCAGTAAGAGAAATGAAACGTCACTTATAAGAGAACCCCCGTAGGCTATCAGCAGATTTCTAGGCAGAAACATTACAGGTTAGGAGAGAGCAGGGTGATATGTCCAAAGTTCTGAAAGAAAAAGCTGCCGATCAAGAATACTCTATCTGGGGGGTGCCTAGGTGGCTCACTGAGTTAAGCCGCTGCCTTCAGCTCAGGTCATGATCTCAGGGTCCTGGGATCGAGCCCCGCATTGGACTCTCTGCTCGGCGGGAAGCCTGCTTCCTCCTCTCTCTCTGCCTGCCTCTCTGCCTGCTTGTGATCTCTCTCTGTCAAGTAAATAAATAAAATCTTTAAAAAAAAAAAAAAAAAGGAATACTCTATCTGGTAAAAGTTATCCTGCAGAAATGAGAGATACAGATATTCCCAGAAAAACAGAAGCCGAGGAAGGGCATTCACCACCAACCTGCCTTACCAGAAATGTTGAAAGGAGCTCTTCAAGCTCAGATGAAAGGGTGCTAATGAGTAGCATGAAAACACACACACATACACGGTCCGATTTAGAATACTCTAAAACTAATATGGTGGTGTATAACCTTGGAACTGTAGTATAAAGGTTTAAAATATTAAAAATAACTATAGCTACAATACAGGCATGCCTCAGGAATGTTCCAGGTTTGGGTCCAGACCACCGCAATCAAGCAAGTATCATAAGAAAGTGCGTCAAATGAATTTTTGAATTTCCCAGGGCATATAAAGGTTATGTTTATACTATACTGTAGTATCTTAGTGTGCAAAAGCTTTGTATCTAAAAAATGCACATATTTTAAAAATATTGTTAAAGTGCTGACCATTATCTGATCTTTTAGCAAGATCATAGATCACCATAAAAATATACTAGTAATTAGAAAGCTTGAAATACTGTGCAGATTACCAAAATATGACACAGAGATATACAGTGGGCAATTGCTATTGGAAAAAATGGCACCATAGTGCCTGGTTGGGCCTCTGCCTTCAGCTCTGGTCATGATCTCAGGATCCTGGAATCAAGCCCCACATTGGGCTCCCTGCTCAATGGGGAGCCTGCTTCCCCCTCTCCTACTCTCTGCCTACTTGTGGTCTCTGTCAAATAAATAAATAAAGGGATGCCTGGGTGACTTAGTCGGTTAAGCAGCTGCCTTCGGCTCAGGTCATGATCCTGGGGTCCTGGGATGGAGTCCCGCATTGGGCTCCTTGCTCAGCAGGGACCCTGCTTCTCTCTCTGCCTCTACCTGCCACTCTGCTTGCTTGTGCTCTCTCTCTCTCAGACAAATAAATAAATAATCTCTTTAAAATAAATAAATAAAATCTTAAAAATAAATAAAAGAAAGAAAAGAAAAATGGCACCCATAGACTTGTTCACGGTAGGATTGCCACAAACCTTCAGTCTGTAGAAAACACAGTATCTGTGAAGCACAGTAAAGTGGAGTGCAACAAAATGGGAGATGGCTGCAATCTGCGAGTACACAGCATAAAGAGAGGAAAATTGTGACATCAAAACGTAAAATCGGGAGTCATTGGGTAGAGTTTTTGTATGTGAATAAAGGTAACTTGTTATCAGCATAAAATGTGGTCACAGCTAAAAGATGCCTTACAAAGGCTTCATGCTAACGGGAAAGCAAAAATCTATAGTAGATTCCCAAAAGATAAAGGGAAGGGAGTCAAAGCATAACACTACAGAAAACCATCAGTTCACAGAGGAGGGCAGTCAGAGAGAAAGATGTGGAAAAGGGAAGTATGAAAAAGCCAGAAAACAGTAAAATTGCATTATTAAGTTTTTACCTATCAATAATTACTCATGTAAATGGATTAAATTCTCCAATCAAAAGGTATAGAGAGTTGTTGGATCGATTAAAAAAAACAAGGCCCAACTAAATGCTGCCTACCAGAGACTCACCTCAGCTTTAAAGACACACATAAGCTCAAAGTGAAGGATGGAAAATGATATTCTATGCAAGTGGAAATCAAAAGAGAGAAGGCCTAGCTATACTTACATCAGACAAAATAGATTTTGAGCTAAATGGTAACAAGAGACAAAGAGGGGCAGCATATAAAAATAAAGGAATCAATTAATCGTGAATATATAATTATATATATCAAACATCAAACACCTAAATATATTAATCAAATACTAACAGATCTGAAGATAGAAAGAGAAAACAATTCAGTAATAGTAAGGGACTTTAATATTCCACTTTCAACAATGGACAGATCATCGAGACAGAAAATCACTAAGGAAACAACAGACTTAAATTATATTTTAGACCAAATGAACCTTACAGATATATATAGAACATTCCATCCAACACATTCTTCTCGAGCACATGTGGCATGTTTTTTAGGACAGATCACACAATACATCACAAAACAAGCCTTAGCAAATTTAAGAAGATTGAAATCATACTAAATATCTTTCCCAACCACAATGGTATGAAACTAGAAATCAGTAACAGGATGAAAGCTAGAAAATTAACAAATGTGTGGAAAGTAAACATTACACAACTGAACAACCAATGGATCAAAGAAGAAATTAAGAGGGAATTTTTTAAAAATTCTTGAAACAAACAAAAAACAAAACACAATATATCAAAACTTGTAGGATGCAGCAAAAGCAGTTTAGAGTGGTAAATGCCTACATTGAGAAGAACAACAAGAACAAACTATGCTCAGTCTGGCACAGGAAGGAAATAACAAAGAGCAGAAAGAATGAGATAGAGACCAGGAAAGCAACAAAAAGGATCAATGAAATTGGGAGCTGATTTTGTTTTTAAAGATAGGGAACTATAGAAGACCCCAAGTAACCAAAGCAATCCTGAGAAAGAAAAACAAAAACAAAGTTAGACGTATTGGACTTTCTGGTTTCAAACTATACTACAAAATTAACCAAACACTATGATACTGACACAAAAATTGGACCAGTGGAACAGAATGGAAAGCCCAGAAATAAACTCAAGCATAGCCAACTAATATTTGACGAAGCTGCCAAGAATTCTCAGTGGGGAAATAAATGCTGTTGGGAAAACTGAGTAACCACATTCAGAAGAATGAAATTGTATCTCTCTCTTATCCCACTCACAAAAATTAACTCGAAGTGGATTAAAGACTTAAACGTAAGCCTGGAAACCTTAAGAATCCTGAAGAAAATAGTAAAAATTAGGGGGGAAAGTTCCTTAGCATTGGTCTTGCCAGTGATTTTTTTTTTTATATGACACCAAAAGCTCAAGTAACAAAAGCAAAAATTAACAAGTAGGACTATATAAAATAAAGTTTCCTTCTACCTAGCAAAGGAAATGACAAAATGAAAAGGTAATCTACAGAATATAAGAAAATATTCACAAATTATGTCTTATAAGAGGATAATATTCAAATACATAAAGAACCCATAGAACACAATGTTAAAAATCCCATTAAAAATTATCAGAAGGGGGCGCCTGGGTGGCTCAGTGGGTTAAGTCGCTGCCTTCGGCTCAGGTCATGATCTCAGGGTCCTGGGATCGAGTCCCGCATCGGGCTCTCTGCTAAGCAGGGAGCCTGCTTCCTCCTCTCTCTCTCTCTGCCTGCCTCTCTGCCTACTTGTGATCTCTCTCTGTCAAATAAATAATAAAATCTTTTAAAAAAATGTTTAAAAATTATCAGAGGAACTGACTAGACATTTTTCTAAAGAAGGACATACAAAGATACTCCATTACTAATTATCAGGGAAATGCAAACCAAAACCACAATGAGTACCTCACACCTGTTAGAACAGCTATCACCAAAAAACAAGAGGTAAGTATTGGCGAGGATTTGGACGTGCACCCTCCGTGGGAATGTGAATTGAACAGTCACTAAAGAAAATGGCATGGTTGGGCACCTGGGTGGCTCAGTGGGTTAAGCCTTTGCCTTCAGCTCAAGTCATGATCTCAGGGTCCTAGGATCGAGCCCCGCATCAAGCCCTGCATTGGGCTCTCTCCTCAGCAGGGAGCCTGCTTCCCCCTTTCTCTCTCTGCCTGCCTCTCTGCCTACTTGTGATCTCTGTCAAATGAATAAATAAAATCTTTATAAAAAAAAAAAGAAAGAAAATGGGATGGAGATTCCTTAAAAAATGAAAACTAGAACTATCATACGATTTGTCAATCTCACTCCTGGGTATACATCCAAAGCAAATGAAGTCAGGACCTCAGAGAGATATCCGCACTCCCACGTTCATTGCAGCATTATTCACAATAGCCAACACGTGGAAATAACCGACGTGTCCATCAACAGATGAGTGGATAAAGAAGATATGGTGTGGGTGTTATGTATGAGTACTATTCAGTCATGAAAGAAGGAAATCCTGCCATTTGTAACAACATGGATGGAACTTGAGGGAATTATATTAGATGAAATAAGTCAGGTGGAGAAAGATACTGTATGCTCTTGCATGTAGAATCTAAAAAAGATAGAAACAGTAGAATGATGTTTGCCAGGAGCTGGGGGGCCTGGGAGAAATACAGAGATGTCAGTCAAAAGGTACAAACGTCCAGTTAGAAACGAAAAATTTGGGGCACCTGGGTGGCTCAATGGGTTGGGCCCAAGGTTTTGAAAACTGATTTCCTTGACCCCGATTTTGACCTCAGGCTCTACCTTCCAATTGATTAAGTTCTTCTTTCCAGTTTATCTCTTAATTCAGGCAAAAGACTCTGTGGGTAAAGCATCCTGTGAAGGGAACCGAAGTTATACCCCCCAACCCCAAACAAAAAGGACTGCCCTGAGCTAGCAAGACCTCAGGCAACTGACTATAAGACAATGATCAACCTGACCTTTACTGCCCGCCAGCCAACCTTTGTCTCACCTTTTCCTTATATAAACCTAGAAGTATTTTCAGCACTTTGGACACAGTCTTTGTGATGTTACCAATGTCCACTGTCTTCCCAGTGTTGGCCTCACTGAAATAATATTCCTTTCTTGCTTTACCACTGCAGGTCTCTCTGCTTTGGATTTTGTCCCTGGAGAGTGGTCACACCTGGTCTGGCTGGGACCCCCAGAAGACCCCTGTGTTGCACCCCTGCGACCTGGTCACAGTTTCCTTCTTTCTCTTCATTTCTTTGTTTCTTTCACCTTATTTTTCTCCCTGGATTCACCTGCTCTGATTGCTCTAAGCCTCTGTGCTATCATCTTTTCCAAGTCTAGAACCAAGACTCATGCAGCCATGAAGGACTGTGATATAAATACAGGAGTATTTAAAATGAGCCCAGGCGGGGTGCCTGGGTGGCTCAGTGGGTTAAGCCTCTGCCTTCAGCTCGGGTTGTGGTCTCAGGATCCTAGGATCAGCCCCATCAGGCTCTGCTCAGCGGGGAGCCTGCTTCCCCTTCTCTCTCTGCCTACTTGTGATCTCTGTCTGTCAAATAAATAAATAAAGTCTTTAAAAATAAAAAAACTTAAGGGCGCCTGGGTGGCTCAGTGGGTTAAGCCGCTGCCTTCAGCTCAGGTCATGATCTCAGGATCCTGGGATCGAGTCCTGCATCCGGATCTCTGCTCAGCGGGGAGCCTGTTTCCCTCTCTCTCTCTCTGCCTGCCTCTCTGTCTACTGTGAACTCTCTCTGTCAAATAAATAAATAAAATCTTTAAAAAATAAATAAATAAAAATAAAATAAAAAAACTTAAAAAAAATAAAAATAAAAATAAAATGAGCCCAGGGGCACAAAGGTGGCTCTGTCGTGAAGCGTCTGCCTTCAGCTCAGGTCATGATCCAAGGTCCTGGGATTGAGCCCAGTATGGGGTTCCCTGCTCAGCGGGGAGCCTGCTTCTCCCTCTCCCTCTGCCTGCTGCTCCCCCTACTTGGGTTCTTGCTCTGTCAAATAAATAAATAAAATTTTTAAAAATATATTTAAAAATAAAATAAAATGAGCCCATATTCTCCCTTGTTCTCCTCACCATTCCTCTCGGCCTCTCACAGAGGCATCTGAGTCCACTGGCATGGAAATGGATAGACCCAGTGACGTAAATGAGAGGGATCACCAACAGACCAATGGAACACAATGCTGAGCCCCAAAACAGTGCTGCACAACATGGAAGCTGCAGTGTCTCAGAGACTATAAACACCATTATCTGTGAGACATATCCTGATTCTCAGTGTGTTAAAATAAGAAAAATTGTGGAGTCCCTTCTAATGCCCAATCTTCTATGGCATTCCCAGTCCCTCCCAGCCCAGTGGACCTCACACCTTAGGCTGTCCCCGAATGCATGTTCTTTTCATCCCACATGGGGGGCTCAGAACATTGTCCAGGGCGCAGGTAGCCTTTAGGATGGCCCTCCGTGACCTAGTATTCATGTCTCTCCTATAATCTCCTTCTTCTGCATGTGGGCTGGACCTGGTGATTTCCTTCCAAATACAGCTGGGTGGACTCAAAAGCTGAGTCAGGCTTTGCTGAAGCTAAGAGCCGGAGGTTGTCAGATAACTTGTCAGATAACTATGTTCCTCATAGCTGGACACCAAGTCCTTTTATTCAAGGGAGAACTGAACAGTTAGTATCAAACAAATCCGATATACTAAAAAACCAGGTGTTTATACTGATATTCAAAACTAACGACACCTTTAATAATCAGGATTGGATGTTACTAGGGCATACCTTTTCCCTGCAAACTGAGAAAGCGCAAGAATTAAACATTTATTCAGTCGTTGCCATATGAACTGCACTGTAGTCTAAGAAAACAATTACTGAAAGTACATATTTATAGTAAACACCCAGTAATAAATGAAGATGAATGGTAGGATGAAGTAATCATTTTGCAATCCCCCAATGATATCATGGATCTAGGAAATAATCATTAACAGATGCTAATGCCATTAATTAATACATTAATGGGAGTATACTAACAGAGAGATCAAACCTATTATCATTTAAATCCAGTTACAATTCTTACTCTCATTATAAGATGCTTTTTAATTAACAAGGAGATACAGCTTCACTTATGAAGTATTTTTATCTATAAAATTCAAACAATCTAACAAACATCAAGATCATATGAGTGATAAAACAGCACACAGGAAGTGATCTGTCAAGTCCAGGAAGTAGAAAATTCTACAGGATAAGTTACCTACATTTTTCAACAATAAGGCTGAGAAAAAGGGCCTTGGTAAATTGCTACAGATAAAAAAAATTTAGGGGGCAAATCAACCACATGCAATGTGTGAATCCTTTCTGAATCCTGATTTAAATAAATCAACTGAAAAGGGGGCATTTTTAAGACTGTGGACAATTTGAACACATACTGATTATTATATAATACTAAAATTATTGTTAAAACTATAAGATAAATAATGGCAATATGATTATGGAAAAAAGTCCCATGTATTATAGACAGATGCTGTAGTATTGAGAGTAAATGATACAATGTCTATTATTTGCTTTAGAGCAAATATACTAATGTAAGGGATAGATGAAACAAGATTGGCAAATGTTAAAAAATAGTTGGAATATGGGGTGCCTGGGTGACTCACTGGGTTAAGCCTCTGCCTTTGGCTCAGATCATGATCCCAGGGTCCTGGGATCGAGCCCCACATCAGGCTCTCTGCTCAGCAGGGAGAGCCTGCTTCCCCCTCTCTCTCTGCCTGCCTCTCTGCCTACTTGTGATCTCTCTCTGTCAAATAAATAAATAACATCTTTTTAAAAAATAGTTGAAATAGTTAAAAACCGGTGGATGGATACATTAAGGTTCATTAAACTATTCTACTCCGTTGGTATCTTATATTTTCCTATAATAAAATTTTGAAATAAAAATAGAACAGAGGTGCTTGGGTTGTTCAAGTCAAGATCCTGGGGTCCTGGGACTGAGCCCCACGTGGGGCTCCCTGTTCAGCGGGGAATCTGCGTCTCTCCCTCCATCTTGTGCCCTCCCCCCCACCCTGCTCTTGAGCGTGTACTGTCTCAAACAAATAAATAAAATCTTTAAAAAGAAAAAAAACAGAACCATACCAAAAGGTGTCCAAGACACGTAAGTCAGACAAAACTTGATTAGTTGGGGCACCTGGGTGGCTCAGTGGGTTGTCTCTGCCTTCGGCTCACGTCATGATCTCAGGGTCCTGGGATCAAGCCTCACATCGGGCTCTCTGCTCAGCAGGGAGTCTGCTTCCCCCCCCCCACCTCTGCCTGTTGCTCTGCCTACTTGTGATCTCTGTCAAATAAATAAATATATATTTTTTAAACTTGATTAGGGGGTGCCTGGGTGGCTCAGTCATTGGGCGTCTGCTTTCAGCTCAGGTTGTGATCCCAGGGTCCTGGGATCGAGCCCTGCATTGGGTTCTGCTCAGCAGGAGGCCTGCTTCTCCCTCTCTCACTCCTGCTTGTGTTCCCTCTCTCGCTATCTCTCTCTCTCTGTCAAATAAATAAATAAAAATCTTAAAAAAAAAAACTTGATTAGTTTACCTATCTGTGTGTATATGAAAGATACATTCCAAATATGTCTAAAACTTGGCTGAGGGGCACCTTGGTGGCTCAATCTGTTAAGCTCCTGCCCTGGGCTCAGGTCATGATCCCAGGGTCCTGATCAGCAGGGAGTCTGCTTTCTCCTCTCTCTGTGTCCCTCCCCCGCTTATGGGAGGGCTCACGTTACCTCTCTCCTTCTAATAAATAAATAAAGTATTTTTTAAAAAATCAGTTGAGGGGCGCCTGGATGGCTCAGTGGGTTAAAGCCTCTGCCTTCGGCTGGGGTCATTATCTCAGGGTCCTGGGATCAAGCCCCACATCTGGCTCTCTGCTCGACAGGGAGCCTGCTTCCCCCCCCTCTCTCTGCCTGCCTCTCTGCCTGCTTGTGATCTGTCTGTCAAATAAATAAATAAAATCTTTTTAAATAAATAAATAAATAATAATCAGTTGAGCTCCCAATGTCAGATTCAGCATGAATCTATCTAACATGAAATGTGCTTTATGCATTCATATGCATTTACTATGCATCAGGATTTTCTCTGAACTTCAGAACCTTAGTTCATCCAAAGAGAGATCTGGTCAATGTTCACAATCAAGTATGAGAGCCCAGATGCCTCTTCGTTCCTGCCCTGAATTATATTAATATATTTTGCCATCGGACCTTGTTGGTTTTTTTAAGATTTTATTTATTTGGGGTGCCTGGGTGGCTCAGTGGGTTACACCTCTGCCTTCAGCTCAGGTCATGATCTCAGAGTCCTGGGATCGAGCCCCTCATCAGGCTCTGTGTTCAGCAGGGAACCTGCTCCCCCCCCCCCCCGCCTGCCTCTCTGCCTACTTGTGATCTCTCTCTGTCAAATAAATAAAAATAAAATCTTTAAAAAATATTTTATTTATTTGACAGAAAGAGCAAGCACAAGCAGTGGGAGCAGCAGGCAGAGGGAGAGGGAGAAGCACGCTCCCTGCTGAGCAGAGAGCCCAAGGGGGGGGGGGGCTCAATTCCAGGGCCCTGAGATCATGACCTGAGCCAAAGACAGACTCTTAATGGACTGAGTCACCCAGGAGTCCCTGGCAGCTCCTGGTGGTCTCCTCCTAACAACCGAGGCAGGGCTCTCCTATTTGAGTATCTTTTCCCAATCTTCAGCCCAGCTGTGAGAATCCTAAATTGCTCTCATTAACCTTTCAACTAGCCAGAGCTTTCATCATCTGCCATCTCTACTGTCTATTGTTTGATTTTTCTATTTTGTTACTTCTCATTTATTACTTCTACTGTAGTCCATTTCCCCCGGCCCCCGCAATTAGGCAAACAATAAAAATCTGGCATTGAAGGAAGGTATCAGGTTTAGAATATTTCTTTCTGGTCATTAAATCATCTCTGGCAATGCTCACAACATTGGCTGTGTTCTGATGGTTTCCTGACGGTGTCTCTGCTCTCTCCCTGGGAGGTAAGGTCTGAGAGCTACGGGCAGTTTCTTCATCTTCATGTTGTGTGGCTCTCATCACAGCACCTGAAACATGGGGAGGATATCAAAATGTGCTTCCTAAATATTGGGGATAACTATGTGAATATCTAGGTGAGAAAATCCATAATGTATGATGCTTTTGTCAGTAGGCTGTTTGACATAGGCGAAGAGGGATATATTACTATGCCAAACATCACCAATGATGATATACGAAGGGAGCAAATAATTCATTTACAGAAAGAAAACTCCTCCAAAAGGCAGTATTTAATATTTGTTCTCATTAAGATTATAATTCTATCCATGATAATGCTGAGAAAAATGATAATCACAATAATAATTGAGGAAATTAAATTCATGAAGGCTACCTTGTAATGAGAGGTGATTTGGTCCGCATTTCAGAGATGACACCTGGAGACCAAGAGAGGTGAGATTATCTGCTGAGGGTCACTCCTCCAGAAAGGGTTGGAACTTCCCCTTTACCCAAGCAGTTCCCTTCTGGAGCTTCTGGGGGTAACACTGGTCCAAACACAGTCTGAAGTCTTCTGAGTTGAACCATTCATCAGGAGACCACAACACTGGGAAAGTGAAAGTCCATTTGAAGAACTGGGTCACCACCCCTGTAACCTCTTTTGCATCACAAATGATCTTTTGTCCCTCTCCCCATTCATTGTTCTGCTTGGAGACCTGGGCATCTGCTCCGTCCCAACACTACAATCCCCTGTCCCGTTTTCTGTAGGTGCATTAGTACCTTTCATTTTCAAACCCAATTCAATCAATCTACCATGGAAAATTTTCTTTTTTAAGTTTATGGTCTCAACTAAAAATCATGATTAATATAAAAAACACATTCTTTTTTTTTTAAAGATTTTATTGATTTATTTGACAGAGGGAGATCACAAGTAGGCAGAGAGACATGCTTTTTAGGAACAGAAATGAAATATGGTCAAATAGTTTTGGCATGAGATAATTCTTTTAATTCTTTTATTTTCATGAAAAAATTTTTGACTGAGCATCAGGAATGGCTTTCAGAACCACACAACAAAGTGGCTCCCAAGGAGAAAGCAGAAAGCACTGAAATGAAGCTACCACCACTACTGATCTGTTCTGAACCATCAGGACCTGGCAGATGTTAGATATTGAGTCATTCTAAATATCTGTGAGGAGGGGCGCCTGGGTGGCTCAGTGGGTCAAGCCGCTACCTTCAGCTCAGGTCTTGATCTCAGGTCCCTGGGATTGAGCCCTGCATTGGGCTCTCTGCTCAGCAGTGGGCCTGCTTCCTCCTCTATCTCTGCCTGCCTCTCTGCCTGCTTATGATCTCTCTCTGTCAAATAAATAAAACTAAATAAATAAATATTTGTGCATTGCATAATACTCATGCATTATTTTTGCAGGGTACATGTTGCATGTATCCTGAAGAAGAATATGGCATTACTGAACAAATTTACGTTTTTGTACTTTGTTCTTTAAAGATTTTATTTATTTATTTATTTATTTATTTGACAGAGATCGCAAGTAGGCAGAGAGAGAGGAGGAAGCAGGCTCCCTGCTAAGCAGAGAGCCCCATGTGGTGCTCAATCCCAGGACACTGGGATCATGACCTGAGCCAAAGACAGAGGCTTTAACCCACTGAGCCACCCAGGTGACCCAGGTTTTTGTACTTTTATATGGCATAGTTCTATTCATGTGTATGTATCTTAAAGAAATTTACTCATAAGGAGACTATCATATGTGGTGAAGGTAATTACATTCTGAATATTCACTTTGGGCAGCAGATAGGTAAAATATGGGAGGGTTCATCAGATGTTAATATTTCAGCATTGGAAACAACAGATTAAATAATGTGTAGCAAGGGCACCTGGCTGGGTCAGTTGGAAGAGCATGGGACTCTTGATCTTGGAATTGTGAGTTCAAGCCCCACGTTAGGTGGAGAGATTAGTTAAAAAAATTTTTTTAAACGTTTTTAAAAAAGAAATGTACATGTAACAACCTTAGAAACTTGCAAATGAATAATACTAAATTATACATATAAGTTGATAACCTTACATGAATTGAAGATATAAACACTTATTTTTTTTTTTTAACAGACAGAGATCACAAGTAGGCAGAGAGGCAGGCAGAGAGAGGAGGAAGCAGGCCCCTGCTGAGCAGAGAGCCCGATGTGGGGCTCGATTTCAGAACCCTGGGATCATGACCCGAGCCAAAGGCAGAGGCTTTAACCCACTGAGCCACCCAGGCGCCCCAAGATATATACACTTAAAAGAATGCCACATATGACAAGACTGATACAAAAACACACATAAAAATTGTTTCTAATGGGAAGAATTACAATAGAAGTAGGGAGAGCAGAGAAAGGACAATCACTAATGACAGAATTGACATAATCACATAAAACAGGATAGGGGGTCTGAAAAAAAAAATCACTCGAAACTGTGGCATTGACTCAATGCTTTTACCCAATAGGTATGAAAAGCATAGCAAATTTGAAGTCTTCCTTTGATTCAAGTAATCTAATGCAGACAAAAATAGAAAAAATGCAATTTGAAGTAAAGCGTGGGACTTTCCTTTTCCCACCTCTACCTAATTATTTACTCACCTCCCTGATATGCATGCATGAGGACCTATCCTTTCCATTCAGCTCCAGCATAAGCCATGTTTGTCATCTCCTAAGCATCTAACGCTCAGCATCACCTGTCTAAAACCAGGCAATCCTCTCTGATGCCCTAAAAATGTGGTTTGTCTACGTGTGCCTGACAAGCTGAGGGGTTTTCTTTCTTTCTTTTAAAAATTAAAAAAAAAAAAAAAAGATTTTATTTATTTATTTAAGAGATAGAGGGAGAGAGAGTGAGAAAGCATGAGTGAGGAGAGGGACAGAGGAGGAGGGACAAGCAGACTCCTGAGTGGCCAGGGCAGGAGTGAGGGGGTGTTGGGGAACGGGGCGCGGGGGGTCGGGGGGTTGGGTGCTCAATCCCAGGATCCCAGCACGACCTCAGCTGAAGGCAGACGCTTAACCCACTGAGCCACCCAGGAGCTTCTAAGGGTTTTCTACAGTGAATGTGAAGAGCCAGGAACTGGACCACTTTCCAAAGACCTTCCTTTTTTTCTCCCTGCCCCTCCCTTAATCCAATCACCGAAACAATTCAAATTTTCAACAGCTCCTCGGAGAATGGTGCGATTTTTCCCAAGTCGTATGATGAGATTTTCTCCTTAATCGTATCAGACTCTGAAGCAATTTGCAAGCAAATACGGCTCGACCTTACGTACTTAGGTCGTCTGTCCCCACCTCCCAGACCCCCCAGAGCAGTATAAAAGGCGCGCTCCGCGCCGACTCCATCATTTGCGTCTAATGCACTGGCCGCGCGTCCCGGCCTGCTCCGGAGACAGAGCGATGGAGCCAGCCCTGCCTGCGCCGGCCGAGCTGTCTTGCTGGTGGGCACCGCCGGAGCCCCACATGCCACCCGGCCTGAACCGAGAACAGGCCTGGGCCTGGGCGCTGGACAACTTCCCCGCGCTGAGCCGCCGCTCCTGCCATCACGCCCACTTCTGCTGGGACGAGAACGACTGGGGGTGCGGGTCGTGGCGCCACGCTTGCCCCGAGCACGGAGCTGGTCCCCCAGGCGAGAGGGGCCAGAAACGCCATCGAGACGCAGGTGTCCAGGCTGAAACCGCGATGGAGCTGCGGTCACCGCAACAAGAGGCAGATGCGACAGACGGCGCTGCCCGCTGGGGCCTGAACCAGCTCCGAGATGCCTGCGGAGATGCACCGACCCGCGGCCAGATCGCCCCGAGGAGCCCGGGCCGCCCTCGGAAGCTGCTGAAAACCGGAGCTTAAAACAGCGTGGAACCCGGCCAGGAAAGGAATTCCAGCCGCCAGCATCCCTTCAGTCGATGCCCTGGAAGGAGCCAAGAGACACACCAACCCCCAGCACCCCTTCAGCCAATGCCCTGGAAGGAGCCTGCGACACCCTTTGGGGGCTTTCATTGTCTGTATGGACTTCTCCGACTAAGGCCGCCACCCACGTCCGCCCCCCGACCTCCCCACCCCGCGCTGGCCCCAACCGAGTTGAGCCTTGAGGTCTTTATGAGGAATTGGCACAATTCTCATTCTAATCTCACATGACACGATTAAAGCCTTTTTTCCTTATTCTCAGCCTGTGGATTTGATTTTGGGTGGGTGGTGTCAGGACGGGAGGGGTATTGGTGGGTTTGGGGCTGAAAGGCTTGCTGTGACCCAGGCCAAAGCTCATTAAAATCAAAGAAATGGGGACGCTTGAGTGGCTCAGTGGGTTAAAGCCTCTGCCTTCTGCTCAGGTCATGATCCCAGGGTCCTGGGATGGAGCCCCGCATCTGGCTCCCTGCTCAAGTGGGGAGCCTGCTTCCTCTTCTCTCTCTGCCTGCCTCCTCCCTGCCTACTTGTGATCTCTGTCAAATTAAAAAAAAAAAAAAGTAATAACTCTCAGATACCCATTTTGGGCATGAATGTGAAATACTCTTTGGAAAGGCAATCAGGCAATATTATAGGAGACGTTCAGTGCGAGCATTCTTTTGGCCCAGAAATTATTTTCCTTACAATCAAGAAATTCTCACTCAAAAACAAATGTGCTTTTCAGTAAAAAAAAAAAAGATTGGGGAAAAGAATCATGGTATATCTGTACAATCCCAAACTATGCGGCCCTTAGAAAACAAAATGGAAGGCATGATTTTGAAAAGCTGTCCTGGAGGCTGATTATGCTATATGGGAACTCTTGAACACTGGGAAGGCAGTGACCATGGCAATGGGGCTGAGAGGGTGTAGGTCCAACCAAGGTGGGGAGGGAAGCACTGAGGCAGTGACTTTCCAGACACTAGAGACCAGTAGAATGTTGATTGCAAGTAACATTGTGATTTTAGACAGCATAAATTGAAGATCCCCAAAGAAATCACCTTCTTTGTCAGCAGTTTCTATCTAGGGGAGTTAAAAGGAACTGGCGCCATGTTTTGTGCAGTTTGGAGGGACAGGCAGGTGATCTTGAGTGCTGCTCAGTGGGTCTTTGCCTGAATAGTAGACTTCCCGCTGGGAACCTCCACTCTTGTAAATTCTAGGCCCCCAGGCAATTCCTCTCTCTACAAGTATCCTCTCACTGTTTAGGCCAGGATGGGTTTGTCCCTGCTATCTGGCACAGCAAAGCTGTGGAATTTAAATAAATAAATAATTTTATTTTAAAATATGTAAAATATTTTAAATATTTACATATTTTGAATATTTTGAATATTTTAAATTAAAGGCTGAAGCCAGTTTTTGGGGGTCACTGCTGAAGTAGCCTCCATAATCACTTGCCAGTTGAGGCAGCTCCTGCTCTCAGCACCCACTACATAGGGACCTGGAGTCCATTTACAGAGATGCTTTATGTTTCTGTTTGCGAGAATTCCCATCCTGTTTTCTAAATAACACTCTACCTGGTCCAGTCCCTGTGCTTTAACAAAACCAACTTTTTTGGCCCCCCAAAATTATGTATATATTTTATCTCATGTTTCTCTAGATTTGATGTTGCAGTAAAGAGTGCAGGCTCATCTCTCAGCATTTGTCACTGGATGAGGACTCCTTGGAAGCCACTTTATTTTCCTGTTATAAGAAATGTACATCATTTTAATCTTCCTTTCTTGAAAAAAAAAAAGTTAATTAAATAGACTGCATGGGCACCCACTAGCTCACCCTCTGTGTGCCCGAACAGTCGCCCTCATAGAAGATTGCTGTCGTGTGCTCATACCAACAAAAGGGTTCCTCTCTTTCAGGATGCTTTTCCTGGACCCCCCCTTCTTTATTCCCACCGAGTGTGAGCATCATTACACAACATTGAAATCAAACAGCTGTGTCGGTTTTTACAAAAGGATTGCAGGAAATAACAATATAAATGGTAGAAAATTAAACTAAATATTAAAAAAAAATCATTGCTGAAAGTACCCTATGATCCTCTAAAGAAAATGAACCCCTTTAGAAGTAGTCTACTGAAGGCACCTGGATGGCTCAGTGGGTTAAGCCTCTGCCTTAGGCTCAGGTCATGTTCTCAGGGTCCTGGGATCCAGTCCCGCATCAGGCTCTCTGCTTGGTAGGGAGCCTGATTCCTCCTCTCTCTCTGCCTGCCTCTCTGCCTACTTGTGATCTCTATCTGTCAAATAAATAAATAAAATCTAAAAAAAAAAAAAGAAGTAGTCTTCTGATAGGGCACAAAAAGGGTTCAAATTAGAATCAGAACATTTACTGATTCTGTGCAATAACTAGTGCTAAGCAGATACCCCACCACTCCCCCTTCTTCAGGAAGGTGGGCCCACCGCTGTCATCAACTTGCACACTGCACCATGTGTGAGAGACACTACTGTGGTCTTCTCCTTAAGGAGCCTGCGTTTTATCAGACTGGTTTCTCAAAAGCAAAAAGATTAGGAATAAGGAGACAATCAACACACAAGGCTACCTCATTCTAAGACTAGAACCCCAAACCCTAGAAAAAGGAACCCTCTTGCCCTACAGGAGAGACTCTCTCTCTCCCCAAGGAAGTCCAGTCCCTGCCTATACACATTCTTGTCATTAACCACTCTCACAAATCTGCATTCTTTCATGCAACCTTTCTTCCTTAACAATAGGTCAACACTTATTTTTGGTATAGATGGACAAGAAAAGGGGCTTATTTTGTTCTAAAACCCACCTGCATTTATGGCACATCAATGTCAGTGATCATTTGTGAAGTCTATAAAACATTCCTTCTGCCTTCTCTTCTTGAAATCCCCTCATTCTTGTCTTGAGAAAATAACTACCTAGATAATTTTATTTATTTCCTTAACACAGAGAGAGAAGGAGAGGGAGGGGGGGCACACAGAGGGAGAAGCAGGCTCCCTGCAGATCAAGGAGCCTGATGCAGACACCTAGAGCCCAAGGGAGAGGCTTAAGGACTGGGACTCCCAGGCATCCCTGTCCCACTCTTATACTCAGCCCAGCGGAGCGTCTTAAACATCTTTATCCCATGCCCTGAGTTAGTTGCAAAGATCCCATATTAGTCCAATGAATCCCTTCATCTTAGCGCTGCTGGCTCCCCTGACCACAGCTTCCAACCCCGCTGCTTCTCCTGTTGTCCATACTTTGCTCTTCTTTCGTTTTTCCTTATATCTCCCTACAACTGCCAACTCAATCTCTCTCCCGCTTTTTCTCTCTCCCCCTCTTTAGGTGTTGACTGTCCTCTTTTTATTTTCTCCTACTTATTTCTCATTTTACCTCTGCCATTGTCTTTTTTCCTCAGTTCATGTAAAAGGACAGGCCTGGGATGGGGGATTTATCTCAAACATTAGAAATTGTCTTTCCTAGCATGAAATCAACCACTATAGGGAATAAGGGTTAGCTGTATCCTCATGGTTTCTTTCCTGTGACTCTGTTCTCCCCCTAAAACGTGAGTTCTGCAAGAGCAGGAGCCCTTTCTTCAACTCTGCAGGTGCCGCACCATTCACAGAACCTCACTCGTGGCTGGTGAGCCAAAGACGCTTAAACTGACTTTGTTATACTGAAGATAAACTTTTGATCAAGGAAATGTAGGCATGGATGCACTGACACATATGCCAACAGAAGGGCTGTTTTTTTCCCAGCAGAAGGGCCATGAGAATCATTCGATGTAAAGTTACCTGAAAGTGTCAGGCATGTAGAATTTTTTAAATAAAAGAGTAACCTTCCAAATAGCTTGTCTTGACCTAGCCTCCTCTACTTAAAGTTTCTTTTAAACCCATCTTTAGGGGCACCTGGGTGGCTCAGTGGGTTAAAGCCTCTGCCTTTGGCTCAGGTCATGATCTCAGTGTCCTGGGATCCACTCGCATTGGGCTCTCTGCTCAGCAGGGAGCCCGCTTCCTCCTCTCTCTCTGCCTGCCTCTCTGCCTACTTGTGATTTCTGTCTGTCAAATAAATAAATAAAATCTTAAAAAAATAATAAACCCATCTTTAGAGGCACCTGGGTAGTAGCTCAGTCGCTTAAATCTCTGCCTTCAATTCAGGTCATGATCCCAGGGCCTGACATCTAGGCCCCCGTCAGGATCGCTGCTCCCCGGGGAGTCTGCTTCTCCCTCTTTCTGCCCCTCTCCCCGCTCATGCTCTCTCTCTCCCTCTAATAATAAATAAAATCTTAAACAAACAAAAAAAAAAAACCAAACCCAGACTTTAATCTCATCCGTCAACAAACTTCAACTTCAGCAGAAGCAGCAGCAGCAGGGGATTTTGATTGACTTTTGCGTCAACTTCATCAGCCTCATCTTCAGAAGCCTACTTGCAAAAAGTCACCACCCAGCCTAATACCCTCTCAGTGGGCGGGGCCTGGGAGCCCCGGGGAGTACAAATAGGCGGACAGGGAATCCCTGAGACATTCCGTGGGCTCAGCAGTGGCGAAGCGATGGAGCAGAGCCCCGCGATGGAGCAGAGCCTCCCGCGCTGCGTGCGGCAGGCCTGGGATTCGGCGGAGCACATGCCGGGACCCCGCACGCTGCCAGCCTTGAGCCCGGAGGACTGCGGGCCGTGGCCCCTGCCTCTCTACCCTAAGCTCGGCCAACTCTCTGGGGACGACGAGGACTTCAACCAGGAGCTGCTTTGTAAACCCTGCGGGCTGCTCAGCCCACACTGCCCGAGACACCGACCCAGAAGCAGATCACTCGGTAGCAAGGAGCGGAACCTCCAGCCCCGATCTCAAAGCCCCACGACCCGCTCGCCGGAGGAGCCTGGAGGGAGAGCCCTGCGCCGGCCGCCACCGCAGCCGTTTCCGGGGCTGCCAGAGGACTCTTCGGAGCGTCGCCTTCCTACAGTCCAGAGGAGCCGCCCTCGCCTTTCAAACGCTGCGTGGGTTAAGTCCCACCCGCTGTGGCCTGGGTCCCTGGCCATCGCTGCTGCCGCCGCCGCCCGCCGCCGCCGCCCGCCGGGAGCGCCGGGAGCCCGCGAGATTCCTCTGGGAGCATTCAGTCCGTTAGAACGGATCAGTGCGAATTTGGCCTTCATAAACGTAGGGAGATTTCCTCTTTGCTTTCATAATACAATTTCACGAAAATACTCAAATCCTTATTTCTGACTTTTGTTCCTGGTTGGCTGTTGGGGAAGGACCAGGCGCGGGAGCGGGAGAGGCCTGTGCGGGTCCCCCCGCGGGGACCCTCCGTCGCCTGGTTTGCGGTGCACGGGGCGGGTCCTGGGGTCTCCCGTGCGTACACGGATGCCCAGGCGACTGGGACGTGGCAGGCTGTCAGACTCGCTCGCTCGCTGGACTTCCAGGAGATCCAGCACGCCGGCAGCCAGCGGCCCCAAGAACTCCACCAGCTCCGTGGCCTTGGCGGCTCTGTGCTCGGATTGCGTCTCGGGGAGCCTCCGGGCATCTACGCGTTGCTTCTGCGCACGTTCCCACCTCCAGACTCACCTGCAACCTTAGGCCTCCTACAGATCGGGCATTCTCTCGCCCTCGGGAAGGTCGCAGGAAGCTTTTTCCCTTCTGCTTCGACATTCCCAGAACCCTGGTTGCCCGCGCGCTCCTCACTGTGATCGCCCTGGGCGGCTTAGAGGAGTGCCAGGGCGGTGTGGCCAACAGACTTGGGAAAACCAGCGAATTGTCCTTTGCAGTGTGGGGCTTGTACGCCTAGATTCCGGCGAGCTTGCTTCCAGTTCCCAACTCGGTGAGTTTCCGAGACGCGTTACTTCTCCAGAGAAAGGGGAAGTTGATCAGAGTATCCACCACAGGCCCGGGGGAAAGCTCAGCGGCTTAGAACAATGTCCAGCAAGGTATAAATGATCAATACATGTTAACTGTGATTATTCTTATCCTCCTGTTGTGGTTTCTCTGGGGGAAAAAACCACGGGAATGGAGTTCACAAGTGTCTGAAAGTTTGGACTATATTCCAAGGGGACTATTTCCCATAGTCCCTTCACCTTACCTCTAGTTTTTGGCATCCCATCCAAACCCACTCCTTTCCTCCTTTTCCTGCCAGGATTCTAGGTGCCACCGGTGTGGAGTGGCTAGGCTGTTATAGAAACCCAGGCCTAGGGGGTGCCTGGGTGGTTCAGTGGGTTAAGCCTCTGCCTTCAGCTCAGGTCATGATCTCAGGGTCCCGTGATGGAGCCCTGCATCCGGCTCTCTGCTCAGCAGGGAGTCTGCTTCCCCCTCTCTCTGCCAGTCTCTCTGCCTGCTTGTGATCTCATTCTGTACAATGAATAAATAAAATCTTTTTTTAAAAAATGAGGCATATCTTTCGAAAGGTGTTTTTGTATTGGTGTACTTGATCTTAGTAAACTTAAATTGTAAATGAATGGTGAAGAAATCTTTGCTGTGAAATAAGAAATATATGTATTGGTCTCTGTTCCAGGTTCCTGATACAGAGCTACTGAAATCCGTGTACTTTTCTGAGTGGTGGGGTGATAGGAATGTCTTACACAGAGCTCCTGAATCCCTTGGAACTTCCTAGGTGATAGGAGCTTCTTTTATTCTAAAAAGGCAACAATTCATGGGTTCCTGGATGGGAGTCTTGTTACCAGAAAGTTCAAGCCATGATTAGAACTTAGAGCCCCACCCCATATCCTCCAGGGAAGGGATAGACTATGGGGACTGATTTAATAATCAATCATGAATATGTGATGAAGTGTCCATGAAAATCCTTAAACCCAGGTATCAGTGAGCTTCTGGGTTGTAGAACCCAACCACAGGTCCTGAGGTTGGCAACTCAGAACAGCTCTCTGCCCCTTCTCCATATCTTGCCCTACACATCCATTGCATTTGTTTGGTCCCGAGTTGTATTCCTTAAAATAAACCAGTATTTTAATAAAATGCTTTACTGAGTTATGTGAGCTGTTCTTGTAAATTATTGAACTCAAGGTTGGATGGTGAAAACACTAAATTATAACTGGTCACTCAGAAGTATGGAAGATCAGGACTTGAGACTGACATTTAAAGTGAGGGTAGTTTAGGGGCACCTGGGTAGCTCAGTTGGTTAAGCGCCTGCATTCGGCTCAGGTCATGATCCCAGAGTCCTGGAATCAAGCCCCATATCAGGCTTCCTGCTCGGTGGAGAGCCTGGTTTTCCCTCTCCAGCTCTCCTGTGCTTGTGTTCCCTCTCTTGCTATGTCTTTCTCATAAACAAATAAAATCTTTAAAAAAAAAAAAGGAGGGGCAGTTTAGTGACACTGAGCCTTTAATTTGTGAGATCTGATGCCTACTGCAAGCATAGACTGTTAAAACTGAATTGAATTGTGTGACAGTGTCCTGAGAATTTGAGAATTGCTTGGTGTGGAAAACCCACACATCTGGTGTCAGAAGTGTTTTGAGTAGAATAAAACAAATAGATTTGTTTTTCTTTTATTTGTATGACTTGCTGCAATGAAAGAAGTTATTGTTTTTATTGTTCTAATGTTAGCAGGATTACCTGGGGAGGACTAATTTTCATCTTGGGAAATTTGCTTATTTACACAAAAATATAGACTCGTAGAAGACTGCATAAAACCGTATAGCTGGGCAGCTATTCAATCCTTGGCCTCATCTCTAGGAACAACAACATGGAAGTTGTGATGGGAGAAACAGATTCTCATTTGGAGCAGGTTTAGAATTCACCACCTCTTGAGATTGAACCCCAGCTGCCCTCTAGAGGACTCAATAGCAGAGCATGTGGGTCTGGGAGAGCCCCGGTGGCTCAGGGCCTTGAGCGACTGCCTTTGGCTCAGGTCCTGTTGCCAGAGTCCTGAGATCGGGCTCCTTGCTCAGCAGGGAGCCTGCTTCTCCCCCTGCTGATGCGCTCTCACCCTTTTTCCTATCTCTCTTTGACAAGAAAATAAATAGAAATCTTAAAAGAAAGAAAAAAAGAACAAGCTGGCCTGACTTTTCCATTGGGCAAAATGCTTAGAGCCCCACAATACTTTCATGGGCCCACGAATGTTTTAATTTCTCTTATTCCTTTTTAAATTTAAAAAAGATTTTATTTATTTATTTGAGAGTGTGGAAGCACAGGAGAGAGAGAGAAGCAGGTTCCCCACTGAGCAGGGAGCCTAATGTGGGGCTCCATCCCTGGACCCTGGGATCCAGATTTGAGCCAAAGGCACACCAACTGAACTACCCAGTGGCCCGTGTTTTAATGTCTTTAAACCAGAAGAAAAAAAAAATTAAATTTTAGGTCAAAGAAAATGTATAATATTTAACATTAATATATTTTCTTAAAACCAACGCACACATACAATACATGTTTTCTGTTTTATGGGTCAGGGCGCCCACGAAGGTAAAAGTGTGCCTAGTGTTCACAAAGATCACAATACTGTCGCGGGAGGGGCGGGGACGCTGTTCCAACGACTGGGGCAGGAAACCGCTGCAACTCCTGATTGGGGGCACACTTGGGGCCGGAAGCTTCGGTATGAGTCAGCCCGGGCGCCCACAGCCAGAGGCAACTGCCCCAGCACCGGAGCCGGCGCCTGGCGGAGCGCTTCCACGCCGCGTCTGCCTAGTGCTCCCCAACATTACTTCCCTGAATTCTTCTATCGAGGTTTATTTAACTCTCCAGTTTTAAGTCACTTTCATTTTTTCCATGACAATGTCCCAAGGTCATCTATAAAATTCAGTGGCTAGAAGTTGCATTGGTTTTGAGGCATTATTTCGTAATGGCATTTGACTGTACACCAAAGCTTTTCTCCTACGTTCTGCAGAGGAGGTTGATTCCGAGTTGGACAGCTGAGGCGAAAGGAGGGTCCCTCCGAGCGAGGGGTGGGTGTGAGGGCAGCAGCAGCGCTGGCAGTTACCGCGGACTTGGGACCAGGGTGGGGGTGGCGCTTTCCGGATCTAGGCGACCCCAGAGCCGCCAGGTCAGCGGGGCGTGAAGGAGGGCTGCGCGCGGGTGGGGGCGCGGACCCAGTCGCGGGGCGAATGTCTGCAGCCTCCCAACCAGTGTCTAGGCTCCTGCATTCTGGGGGGGCCTCCAGTCAGGCCCGTGGTCCACGCGGACTCGGGAGGCTGACCCCGAGGAGGAACCTGTGAGCACCGGGCGGAGCGGTCACCAAGGGGCCAATTGCGGAGCAGCAGATTTGGGGGACAAGGAGAAAAGTCTGCCTTCCTTCAGGATGCGCAGCTTTCCTTCGTCGCAGTAGACAGCTCCAGAATTTCTGGGATGGGGCGGGGGCGGCATGATTCTCCTGGGAAACTTTTTTTTTTTAATGTTTTTTTTTTTTTTAAGATTTTATTTATTTGACAGACAGAGATCAAAATAGGCAGAGAGGCAGGCAGAGGGGGAGGAGGAAGCAGGCTCCCTGCTGAGCAGAGAGCCAGACGCGGGGCTGGATCTTAGGAGCCTGAGATCTTGACCTGGGCGGATGACAGAGGCCCAACCCACTGAGCCCCCCAGGCGCCCCTCCTGGGAATCTTTTTTTTTTTTTTTTTTTTTTTTTTTATTTATTTATTTTTGACAGACAGAGATCACAGGTAAGCAGAGAGGCAGGCAGAGAGAGAGGGGGGAAGCAGGCTCCCTGCTGAGCAGAGAGCCCGATGCAGGGCTCGATCCCAGGACCCTGCGATCACGACCTGAGCCAAAGGCAGAGGCTTAACCCACTGAGCGACCCAGGCGCCCCTCCTGGGACTCTAGAACGTTCCACCGTATTTGGGTAACTCTTCACAGTCAGGCTCACAAAACGTCTGGTCTATTAGGGAGAAAGAGAAGGAGATGGAGAGGGAGGGAGAGAGAGGAGGAAAGGAAAGGAAAGAAAGAATGGGACGGGCTTTGGGAGGAGGGTGGTAAGAGACGAAACTGGGAGCGCTCGGAGAGCGAGGAGGCGTGGCTGGGCAGTCAGCCCCGCCCCCACCCCGGTCCGCTGTTGGGGCTGGTTTCCTGCCCACTTCAAGGAGTGTGGCGGGCTCTCTCCTGCATTCTTTCTGAGAGTCACCCCGTGTTTTTCATTGCTCCGCTCTTCTCCTTCCTTTCTCACGTTAACTTCTGCTCACCCGAACATCGCCGGCGGTGTGACACCCCTGCACCCGGTAGGGATCCTCGTAAGGAGAAGGGAAGTCGAAAAATTGCTTCCGTTTTCATGCCATTGATTTGAGCCAAAAGCGGGAGAAAAGTCATTCAGCATCTTTTCCACAACAGTTTCTGAATGTGCCGGCGCCTGTGGGCGGCTTGGAGTGGGGCAGTGGGGCTAGTTAGGCCGGAATGCCCCGCACCTAAAGCCTTATAAGTTGCAGCGAAGGCTGCCCCCGTCCTCAATAATTTTCTCATCTTTCCTTCTATAGCATATTTTCCCGAGCTATGGTGATGGATCGAGTAAAATAAATAAGCATGGTTCACCTGAATGCTAATAGGAAAATAAGTCTTCTACTAATATATGTTAATACAGATGCATTAAAATTTTGTGTAAAAATGTGGATATATATTAGTATATATAAAGAAAAGATGTATTTTCAGGGCGCCTGGGTGGCTCGGTCGGTCAAACTTCTGAGTCTCGGTTTGGCTCAGGTTATGATCTCAGGGTGGAGCGATCCAGCCCCAGGTTGGATCCTGCTCAGTGCGGAGTTTCCTGGAGATTCTGCCTCCCTTCGCCCCTCCCCCTGCTGTCTCTCTCCTCTCGCTCAAATAAATAAAATCTTAAAAAAAGAAAGTATGTATTTTCAGATGAAATAGAGAAATCAAACTGTAAGGGTTGTCTTGAACATTATCTTTAAGTTTTTAAGAAATTTCTATGAAGTTTTGCACAAAATTTGCATTAATTTTAAAACCAAAATCTCACCAGATTCCTTGTTATTATTTGATCTTAGGCTTCCATTTTTTTTTAAGATTTTATTTATTTATTTGACAGAGAGAAATCACAAGTAGGCAGAGAGGCAGGCAGAGAGAGAGAGGAGGAAGCAGGCTCCCTGCTGAGCAGAGAGCCTGATGCGGGACTCGATCCCAGGACCCTGAGATCATGACCCGAGCCAAAGGCAGTGGCCTAACCCACTGAGCCACCCAGGCGCCCCGAGGCTTCCCAATAAAAAAAAAAAAGATTTTATTAATTTATTTGAGAGAGAGAGAGCAGGGGGAGGGAGAGATGAACAAACAGACTCTCCTCTGGGGCTTGTTCCCAGGACTTTGAGATCGTGACCTGAGCTGGTCAGATTCTTAATGGACTGAGCCACCCAGATGCCCCAAGCTTGTAGTTTCTCCCCTTCTGTACATGAAATCTGGAATTTTTATCTGCACCCATATAAATTTTTGATTCTTGTTCTGAGCTTCTTGATATAGTACCTTTAGTATTCATTTCCATACACGTTCCAAAGGTTTCTGCCAATACAAATTATCTACCTATTGCAATTGTTTTGGTATAGGAGCAATAAATCCAAATTTAGACTTTACAGTTGTCCCTTTGGGTCATTCTAGCATCTGCATCCAGTTATGGGTTTGGGATGTTTGTGGTTATAACTTGAGGGGAATGGACATTCTTTAAGCTAATTTTCTCAAGTGAGATCTCAGTGTCTTTAATCAAGAAAGGGCTAGCCTCCTCAAACAGAGGGGTTCTTTCTTTAAAGGAAGCTCAGAGAGTTGTAGAGATTCAAAGTTCTTGTATTTACAAAGATCCACTGGAATTAACCCATTTGAATCCACAGAGTTTTATTACTTGCTGATCAGCGCCACCCCACTCCTTGCACATGAGAGGTGTGGTGAAGATGTGAGTTCACCTTATATTTTAATTCTGCCTCTAAAAGGATCAAAGTTGGGGTCTGATTTTTGGCTCTCTCATCACTGTATTTGTAAGAAATAAGGCTTCTTTTAGGGGCATCACTGAAATTTTTGGTTCAAAAATTTAAATCCGTGAGTCTTTCACTTTGTTTTTGTAAATCCTGCAATTCAGTGGAGGTAGCCATCACAGCCTACAGTGCCCATCAAAATGGTCAGTAGAGGGCGCCTGGGTGGCTCAGTTGGTTGGACGACTGCCTTCAGCTCAGGTCATGATCCTGGAGTCCTGGGATCCAGTCCCACATCAGGCTCCCAGCTCCATGGGAAGTCTGCTTCTCCCTCTGACCTTCTCCTTGCTCATGTTCTCTCTCACTGTCTCTCTCTCAAATAAATAAATAAAATCTTTTAAAATTAAAAAAAAAAAAGGTCAGTAGAGACAATTAGATATCCCGTATTTTGACTTCAGTAGATTCTTCACTACAGACAATAAAAAGTTATTACCTGTCAACCGTGTTTCGGTACAAATGAAGCAATCATCGTGTTCAAGTTTAGCAAATTTATCAGCACTCATCATCTAGGGCTATGCTTATATTTAGTTCTGAAAACCAATTCTAAATTCTCATTTTTATTTTTTAAAGATTTTATTCATTTATTTGACACAGAGAGAAATATTGAGAGGGGGAACACAAGCACAGGGAGGCTGGAGAGAGAGAAGCAGGCTCCCCCATCGAGCAGGGAGCCCTGTATGGGGCTCCACCCTAGGACGCTGGGATCATGACCTGAGCCAAAGGCAGACGCTTAATGGCTGAGCCACTCAGGCACTCTAAATTCTTGTGTGTGTGTGTGTGTGTTTAAAGATTTTTTAAAAGATTTTATTTATTTATTTGTCATAGAGCATAAGCAGGCAGATTGGCAGGCAGAAGCAGAGAAAGAAGCAGGCTCCCTTCTGGACAAGGAGCCTGATGCAGAACTTGATCCCAGGACCCTGGGATCATGATCTGAGCTGAAGGCAGCGGCTTCACCCAGGTGTCCCTAAATTCTTGTTTTTGAGTTGTTTTCTAAAACTGCTCCCGGTCACAGTTACTCTCCCAGTCAAGTTCGGTCAGGAAAGGAGGAAGTAGCTAATGCTGTGTGAGCCTCATTAACTGGGCTCCTCTTATACTGCCAAAGCCATAAGTGGCATGACTTCTTCCTGCCTTGGCTCCAGGCAAGGGTGCGTTCCGTTGACAAAGACTAACTGCAGCTTTGTTGGCAAGGAAAATTTGGAAATGCCGTTTTCAGATGTCTTGACCTTACTATTCAAGGGAGAAGATGGGTTAATTGTGGCTGAGTACAGAAGTACCCAAGCCACACTGTATAACAAAAATCTGATGAGTCTTAAAAGATCACACTTAAGTAATGCAATGCATTATTACTCTAGTGAATACAGGATTACAGAATTTTAAACATCTTATTAGATGTTGCTAATCTAGAGGTGCTGATGTCCTCTGAGTGATCACAATTTAAAAGTTGGGACATTGGGGCACCTGGGTTGCTCAGTCGTTAAGCGCCTGCCTTTTGCCCAGGTTCTGAAAGGACACTCACTAATGACAGAATTGACATAATCACATAAAACAGGATAGGGGGTCTGAAAAAAAAATCACTCGAAACTGTGGCATTGACTCAATGCTTTTACCCAATAGGTATGAAAAGCATAGCAAATTTGAAGTCTTCCTTTGATTCAAGTAATCTAATGTAGACAAAAATAGAAAAAATGCAATTTGAAGTAAGGCATGGGACTTTCCTTTTCCCACCTCTACCTAATTATTTACTCACCTCCCTGATATGCATGCATGAGGACCTATCCTTTCCATTCAGCTCCAGCATAAGCCATGTCTGTCATCTCCTAAGCATCTAACGCTCAGCATCACCTGTCTAAAACCAGGCAATCCTCTCTGATGCCCTAAAAATGTGGTTTGTCTACGTGTGCCTGACAAGCTGCGGGGTTTTCTTTCTTCCTTTTAAAAATTTTTTAAAAAGATTTTATTTATTTATTTAAGAGATAGAGGGAGAGAGAGTGAGAAAGCATGAGTGAGGAGAGGGACAGAGGAGGAGGGACAAGCAGACTCCTGAGTGGCCAGGGCAGGAGTGAGGGGGTGTTGGGGAACGGGGCGCGGGGGGCCGGGGGGTTGGGTGCTCAATCCCAGGATCCCAGCACGACCTCAGCTGAAGGCAGACGCTTAACCCACTGAGCCACCCAGGAGCTTCTAAGGGTTTTCTACAGTGAATGTGAAGAGCCAGGAACTGGACCTCTTTCCAAAGACCTTCCTTTTTTTCAACCTGCCCCTCCCTTAATCCAATCACCGAAACAATTCAAATTTTCAACAGCTCTTCGGAGAATGGTGCGATTTTTCCCAAGTCGTATGATGAAATTTTCTCCTTAATCGTATCAGACTCTGAAGCAATTTGCAAGCAAATACGGCTCGACCTTACGTACTTAGGTCGTCTGTCCCTACCTCCCAGACCCCCCAGAGCAGTATAAAAGGCGCGCTCCGCGCCGACTCCATCATTTGCGTCTAATGCACTGGCCGCGCGTCCCGGCCTGCTCCGGAGACAGAGCGATGGAGCCAGCCCTGCCTGCGCCGGCCGAGCTGTCTTGCTGGTGGGCACCGCCGGAGCCCCACATGCCACCCGGCCTGAACCGAGAACAGGCCTGGGCCTGGGCGCTGGACAACTTCCCGGCGCTGAGCCGCCGCTCCTGCCATCACGCCCACTTCTGCTGGGACGAGAACGACTGGGGGTGCGGGTCGCTGCGCCACGCTTGCCCCGAGCACGGAGCTGGTCCCCCAGGCGAGAGGGGCCAGAAACGCCATCGAGACGCAGGTGACCAGGCTGAAACCGCGATGGAGCTGCGGTCACCGCAACAAGAGGCAGATGCGACAGACGGCGCTGCCCGCTGGGGCCTGAACCAGCTCCGAGATGCCTGCGGAGATGCACCGACCCGCGGCCAGATCGCCCCGAGGAGCCCGGGCCGCCCTCGGAAGCTGCTGAAAACCGGAGCTTAAAACAGCGTGGAACCCGGCCAGGAAAGGAATTCCAGCCGCCAGCATCCCTTCAGTCGATGCCCTGGAAGGAGCCAAGAGACACACCAACCCCCAGCACCCCTTCAGCCAATGCCCTGGAAGGAGCCTGAGACACCCTTTGGGGGCTTTCATTGTCTGTATGGACTTCTCCGACTAAGGCCGCCACCCACGTCCGCCCCCCCCTCACCTCCCCCCCCCGCTGGCCCCCGCCGAGTTGAGCCTTGAGGTCTTTATGAGGAATTGGCACAATTCTCATTCTAATCTCACATGACACGATTAAAGCCTTTTTTCCTTATTCTCAGCCTGTGGATTTGATTTTGGGTGGGTGGTGTCAGGACGGGAGGGGTATTGGTGGGTTTGGGGCTGAAAGGCTTGCTGTGACCCAGGCCAAAGCTCATTAAAATCAAAGAAATGGGGACGCTTGAGTGGCTCAGTGGGTTAAAGCCTCTGCCTTCTGCTCAGGTCATGATCCCAGGGTCCTGGGATGGAGCCCCGCATCTGGCTCCCTGCTCAAGTGGGGAGCCTGCTTCCTCTTCTCTCTCTGCCTGCCTCCTCCCTGCCTACTTGTGATCTCTGTCAAATTAAAAAAAAAAAGTAATAACTCTCAGATACCCATTTTGGGCATGAATGTGAAATACTCTTTGGAAAGGCAATCTGGCAATATTATAGGAGACGTTCAGTGCGAGCCTTCTTCTGGCCCAGAAATTCTTTTTCTTACAAGCAAGAAATTCTCACTCAAAAACAAGTGTGCTTTTCAGTAAAAAAAAAGATTGGGGAAAAGAATCATGGTATATCTGTACAATCCCAAACTATGCAGCCCTTAGAAAACAAAATGGAAGGCATGATTTTGAAAAGCTGTCCTGGAGGCTGATTATGCTATATGGGAACTCTTGAACCCTGGGAAGGCAGTGACCATGGCAATGGGGCTGAGAGGGTGTAGGTCCAACCAAGGTGGGGAGGGAAGCACTGAGGCAGTGACTTTCCAGACACTAGAGACCAGTAGAATGTTGATTGCAAGTAACATTGTGATTTTAGACAGCATAAATTGAAGATCCGCAAAGAAATCACCTTCTTTGTCAGCAGTTTCTATCTAGGGGAGTTAAAAGGAACTGGCGCCATGTTTTGTGCAGTTTGGAGGGACAGGCAGGTGATCTTGAGTGCTGCTCAGTGGGTCTTTGCCTGCATCCCGCTGGGAACCTCCACTCTTGTAAATTCTAGGCCCCCAGGCAATTCCTCTCTCTACAAGTATCCTCTCACTGTTTAGGCCGGGATGGGTTTGTCCCTGCTATCTGGCACAGCAAAGCTGTGGAATTTAAATAAATAAATTATTTTATTTGAAAATATGCAAAATATTTTAAATATTTACATATTTTGAATATTTTAAATTAAAAGCTGAAGCCAGGTTTTGGGGGCCACTGCTGAAGTAGCCTCCACAATCACTTGCCAGTTGAGGCAGCTCCTGCTCTCAGCACCCACTACATAGGGACCTGGAGTCCATTTACAGAGATGCTTTATGTTTCTGTTTGCGAGAATTCCCATCCTGTTTTCTAAATAACACTCTACCTGGTCCTGTCCCTGTGCTTTAACAAAACCACCTTTTTTGGCCCCGCTAAATTATGTATATATTTTATCTCATGTTTCTCTAGATTTGATGTTGCAGTAAAGAGTGCAGGCTCATCTCTCTGCATTTGTCACTGGATGAGGACTCCTTGGAAGCCACATTATTTTCCTGTTATAAGAAATGTCCATCATTTTAATCTTCCTTTCTGGAAAAAAAAAAAGTTAATTAAATAGACTGCATGGGCACCCATTAGCTCACTCTCTGTGTGCCCGAACAGTCGCCCTCATAGAAGATTGCTGTCGTGTGCTCATACCAACAAAAGGGTTCCTCTCTTTCAGGATGCTTTTCCTGGACTACCCCTTCTTTATTCCCACCGAGTGTGAGCATCATTACACGACATTGAAATCAAACAGCTGTGTCGGTTTTTACAAAAGGATTGCAGGAAATAACAATCTAAATGGTAGAAAATTAAACTAAATATTAAAAAAAAATCATTGCTGAAAGTACCCTATGATCCTCTAAAGAAAATGAACCCCTTTAGAAGTAGTCTACTGAAGGCACCTGGATGGCTCAGTGGGTTAAGCCTCTGACTTCGGCTCAGGTCATGTTCTCAGGGTCCTGGGATCAAGTCCCGCATCAGGCTCCCTGCCAAGCAGGGAGCCTGATTCCTCCTCTCTCTCTTTCTCTCTCTGCCTGCCTCTCTGCCTACTTGTGATCTCTGTCTGTCAAATAAATAAATAAAATCTTAAAAAAAAAAAAGAAGTAGTCTTCTGATAGGGCACAAAAAGGGTTCAAATTAGAATCAGAACATTTACTGATTCTGTGCAATAACTAGTGCTAAGCAGATACCCCGCCACTCCCCCTTCTTCAGGAAGGTGGGCCCTCCGCTGTCATCAACTTGCACACTGCACCACGTGTGAGAGACACTACTGTGGTTTTCTCCTTAAGGAGCCTGCGTTTTATCAGACTGGTTTCTCAAAAGCTAAAAGATTAGGAATGAGGAGACAATCAACACACAAGGCTACCTCATTCTAAGACTAGAACCCCAAACCCTAGAAAAAGGAACCCTCTTGCCCTACAGGAGAGACTCTCTCTCTCCCCAAGGAAGTCCAGTCCCTGCCTATACACATTCTTGTCATTAACCACTCTCACAAATCTGCATTCTTTCATGCAACCTTTTTTCCTTAACAATAGGTCAACACTTATTTTTGGTATAGATGGACAAGAAAAGGGGCTTATTTTGTTCTAAAACCCACCTGCATTTATGGCACATCAATGTCAGTGATCATTTGTGAAGTCTATAAAACATTCCTTCTGCCTTCTCTTCTTGAAATCCCCTCATTCTTGTCTTGAGAAAATAACTACCTAGATAATTTTATTTATTTCCTTAACACAGAGAGAGAAGGAGAGGGAGGGGGGGCACACAGAGGGAGAAGCAGGCTCCCTGCAGATCAAGGAGCCTGATGCAGACACCTAGAGCCCAAGGGAGAGGCTTAAGGACTGGGACTCCCAGGCATCCCTGTCCCACTCTTATACTCAGCCCAGCGGAGCGTCTTAAACATCTTTATCCCATGCCCTGAGTTAGTTGCAAAGATCCCATATTAGTCCAATGAATCCCTTCATTCTAGCGCTGCTGGCTCCCCTGACCACAGCTTCCAACCCCGCTGCTTCTCCTGTTGTCCATACTTTGCTCTTCTTTCGTTTTTCCTTATATCTCCCTACAACTGCCAACTCAATCTCTCTCCCGCTTTTTCTCTCTCCCCCTCTTTAGGTGTTGACTGTCCTCTTTTTATTTTCTCCTACTTATTTCTCATTTTACCTCTGCCATTGTCTTTTTTCCTCAGTTCATGTAAAAGGACAGGCCTGGGATGGGGGATTTATCTCAAACATTAGAAATTGTCTTTCCTAGCATGAAATCAACCACTATAGGGAATAAGGGTTAGCTGTATCCTCATGGTTTCTTTCCTGTGACTCTGTTCTCCCCCTAAAACGTGAGTTCTCCAAGAGCAGGAGCCCTTTCTTCAACTCTGCAGGTGCAGCACCAATGAGCCAAAGATGCTTGTTAAGCTCTTTGAATTAAACTGACTTTGTTATACTGAAGGTAAACTTTTGATCAAGGAAATGTAGGCATGGATGCACTGACACATATGCCAACAGAAGGGCTGTTTTTTTCCCAGCAGAAGGGCCATGAGAATCATTCGATGTAAAGTTACCTAAAAGTGTCAGGCATGTAGAATTTTTTAAATAAAAGAGTAACCTTCCAAATAGCTTGTCTTGACCTAGCCTCCTCTACTTAAAGTTTCTTTTAAACCCATCTTTAGGGGTACCTGGGTGGCTCAGTGGGTTAAAGCCTCTGCCTTTGGCTCAGGTCATGATCTCAGTGTCCTGGGATCCACCCGCATTGGGCTCTCTGCTCAGCAGGGAGCCTGCTTCCTCCTCTCTCTCTGCCTGCCTCTCTGCCTACTGTGATTTCTGTCTGTCAAATAAATAAATAAAATCTTTTAAAAAAATAATAAACCCATCTTTAGAGGCACCTGGGTAGTAGCTCAGTCGCTTAAATCTCTGCCTTCAATTCAGGTCATGATCCCAGGGCCTGACATCTAGGCCCCCGTCAGGATCGCTGCTCCCCGGGGAGTCTGCTTCTCCCTCTTTCTGCCCCTCTCCCCGCTCATGCTCTCTCTCTCCCTCTAATAATAAATAAAATCTTAAACAAACAAAAAAAAACCAAACCCAGACTTTAATCTCATCCGTCAACAAACTTCAACTTCAGCAGAAGCAGCAGCAGCAGGGGATTTTGATTGACTTTTGCGTCAACTTCATCAGCCTCATCTTCAGAAGCCTACTTGCAAAAAGTCACCACCCAGCCTAATACCCTCTCAGTGGGCGGGGCCTGGGAGCCCCGGGGAGTACAAATAGGCGGACAGGGAATCCCTGAGACATTCCGTGGGCTCAGCAGTGGCGAAGCGATGGAGCAGAGCCCCGCGATGGAGCAGAGCCTCCCGCGCTGCGTGCGGCAGGCCTGGGATTCGGCGGAGCACATGCCGGGACCCCGCACGCTGCCAGCCTTGAGCCCGGAGGACTGCGGGCCGTGGCCCCTGCCTCTCTACCCTAAGCTCGGCCAACTCTCTGGGGACGACGAGGACTTCAACCAGGAGCTGCTTTGTAAACCCTGCGGGCTGCTCAGCCCACACTGCCCGAGACACCGACCCAGAAGCAGATCACTCGGTAGCAAGGAGCGGAACCTCCAGCCCCGATCTCAAAGCCCCACGACCCGCTCGCCGGAGGAGCCTGGAGGGAGAGCCCTGCGCCGGCCGCCACCGCAGCCGTTTCCGGGGCTGCCAGAGGACTCTTCGGAGCGTCGCCTTCCTACAGTCCAGAGGAGCCGCCCTCGCCTTTCAAACGCTGCGTGGGTTAAGTCCCACCCGCTGTGGCCTGGGTCCCTGGCCATCGCTGCTGCCGCCGCCGCCCGCCGCCGCCGCCCGCCGGGAGCGCCGGGAGCCCGCGAGATTCCTCTGGGAGCATTCAGTCCGTTAGAACGGATCAGTGCGAATTTGGCCTTCATAAACGTAGGGAGATTTCCTCTTTGCTTTCATAATACAATTTCACGAAAATACTCAAATCCTTATTTCTGACTTTTGTTCCTGGTTGGCTGTTGGGGAAGGACCAGGCGCGGGAGCGGGAGAGGCCTGTGCCGGTCCCCCCGCGGGGACCCTCCGTCGCCTGGTTTGCGGTGCACGGGGCGGGTCCTGGGGTCTCCCGTGCGTACACGGATGCCCAGGCGACTGGGACGTGGCAGGCTGTCAGACTCGCTCGCTCGCTGGACTTCCAGGAGATCCAGCACGCCGGCAGCCAGCGGCCCCAAGAACTCCACCAGCTCCGTGGCCTTGGCGGTTCTGTGCTCGGATTGCGTCTCGGGGAGCCTCCGGGCATCTACGCGTTGCTTCTGCGCACGTTCCCACCTCCAGACTCACCTGCAACCTTAGGCCTCCTACAGATCGGGCATTCTCTCGCCCTCGGGAAGGTCGCAGGAAGCTTCTTCCCTTCTGCTTCGAAATTCCCAGAACCCTGGTTGCCCGCGCGCTCCTCACTGTGATCGCCCTGGGCGGCTTGGAGGAGTGCCAGGGCGGTGCGGCCAACAGACTTGGGAAAACCAGCGAATTGTCCTTTGCAGTGTGGGGCTTGTACGCCTAGATTCCGGCGAGCTTGCTTCCAGTTCCCAACTCGGTGAGTTTCCGAGACGCGTTACTTCTCCAGAGAAAGGGGAAGTTGATCAGAGTATCCACCACAGGCCCGGGGGAAAGCTCAGCGGCTTAGAACAATGTCCAGCAAGGTATAAATGATCAATACATGTTAACTGTGATTATTCTTATCCTCCTGTTGTGGTTTCTCTGGGGGAAAAAACCACGGGAATGGAGTTCACAAGTGTCTGAAAGTTTGGACTATATTCCAAGGGGACTATTTCCCATAGTCCCTTCACCTTACCTCTAGTTTTTGGCATCCCATCCAAACCCACCCCTTTCCTCCTTTTCCTGCCAGGATTCTAGGTGCCACCGATGTAGAGTGGCTAGGCCTAGGGGGTGCCTGGGTGGTTCAGTGGGTTAAGCCTCTGCCTTCAGCTCAGGTCATGATCTCAGGGTCCCGTGATGGAGCCCCGCATCTGGCTCTCTGCTCAGCAGGGAGTCTGCTTCCCCCTCTCTCTGCCGGTCTCTCTGCCTACTTGTGATCTCTGTCTGTCAAATGAATAAATAAAATCTTTTTTTAAAAAATGAGGCACATCTTTCGAAAGGTGTTTTCGTATTGGTGTACTTGATCTTAGTAAACTTAAATTGTAAATGAATGGTGAAGAAATCTTTGCTGTGAAATAAGAATATATGTATTGGTCTCTGTTCCAGGTTCCTGATACAGAGCTACTGAAATCCGTGTACTCTTCTGAGTGGTCAGGTGATAGGAATGTCTTACACAGAGCTCCTGAATCCCTTGGAACTTCCTAGGTGATAGGAGCTTCTTTTATTCTAAAAAGGCAACAATTCATGGGTTCCTGGATGGGAGTCTTGTTACCAGAAAGTTCAAGCCATGATTAGAACTTAGAGCCCCACCCCATATCCTCCAGGGAAGGGATAGACTATGGGGACTGATTTAATAATCAATCATGAATATGTGATGAAGTGTCCATGAAAATCCTTAAACCCAGGTATCAGTGAGCTTCTGGGTTGTAGAACCCAACCACAGGTCCTGAGGTTGGCAACTCAGAACAGCTCTCTGCCCCTTCTCCATATCTTGCCCTACACATCCATTGCATTTGTTTGGTCCCGAGTTGTATTCCTTAAAATAAACCAGTATTTTAATAAAATGCTTTACTGAGTTATGTGAGCTGTTCTTGTAAATTATTGAACTCAAGGTTGGATGGTGAAAACCCTAAATTATAACTGGTCACTCAGAAGTATGGAAGATCAGGACTTGAGACTGACATTTAAAGTGAGGGTAGTTTAGGGGCACCTGGGTAGCTCAGTTGGTTAAGCGCCTGCATTCGGCTCAGGTCATGATCCCAGAGTCCTGGAATCAAGCCCCATATCAGGCTTCCTGCTCGGTGGAGAGCCTGGTTTTCCCTCTCCAGCTCTCCTGTGCTTGTGTTCCCTCTCTTGCTATGTCTTTCTCATAAACAAATAAAATCTTTAAAAAAAAAAAAAGGAGGGGCAGTTTAGTGACACTGAGCCTTTAATTTGTGAGATCTGATGCCTACTGCAAGCATAGACTGTTAAAACTGAATTGAATTGTGTGACAGTGTCCTGAGAATTTGAGAATTGCTTGGTGTGGAAAACCCACACATCTGGTGTCAGAAGTGTTTTGAGTAGAATAAAACAAATAGATTTGTTTTTCTTTTATTTGTATGACTTGCTGCAATGAAAGAAGTTATTGTTTTTATTGTTCTAATGTTAGCAGGATTACCTGGGGAGGACTAATTTTCATCTTGGGAAATTTGCTTATTTACACAAAAATATAGACTCGTAGAAGACTGCATAAAACCGTATAGCTGGGCAGCTATTCAATCCTTGGCCTCATCTCTAGGAACAACAACATGGAAGTTGTGATGGGAGAAACAGATTCTCATTTGGAGCAGGTTTAGAATTCACCACCTCTTGAGATTGAACCCCAGCTGCCCTCTAGAGGACTCAATAGCAGAGCATGTGGGTCTGGGAGAGCCCCGGTGGCTCAGGGCCTTGAGCGACTGCCTTTGGCTCAGGTCCTGTTGCCAGAGTCCTGAGATCGGGCTCCTTGCTCAGCAGGGAGCCTGCTTCTCCCCCTGCTGATGCGCTCTCACCCTTTCTATCTCTCTTTGACAAGAAAATAAATAGAAATCTTAAAAGAAAGAAAAAAAGAACAAGCTGGCCTGACTTTTCCATTGGGCAAAATGCTTAGAGCCCCACAATACTTTCATGGGCCCACGAATGTTTTAATTTCTCTTATTCCTTTTTAAATTTAAAAAAGATTTTATTTATTTATTTGAGAGTGTGGAAGCACAGGAGAGAGAGAGAAGCAGGTTCCCCACTGAGCAGGGAGCCTAATGTGGGGCTCCATCCCTGGACCCTGGGATCCAGATTTGAGCCAAAGGCACACCAACTGAACTACCCAGTGGCCCGTGTTTTAATGTCTTTAAACCAGAAGAAAAAAAAAATTAAATTTTAGGTCAAAGAAAATGTATAATATTTAACATTAATATATTTTCTTAAAACCAACGCACACATACAATACATGTTTTCTGTTTTATGGGTCAGGGCGCCCACGAAGGTAAAAGTGTGCCTAGTGTTCACAAAGATCACAATACTGTCGCGGGAGGGGCGGGGACGCTGTTCCAACGACTGGGGCAGGAAACCGCTGCAACTCCTGATTGGGGGCACACTTGGGGCCGGAAGCTTCGGTATGAGTCAGCCCGGGCGCCCACAGCCAGAGGCAACTGCCCCAGCACCGGAGCCGGCGCCTGGCGGAGCGCTTCCACGCCGCGTCTGCCTAGTGCTCCCCAACATTACTTCCCCCTGAATTCTTCTATCGAGGTTTATTTAACTCTCCAGTTTTAAGTCACTTTCATTTTTTCCATGACAATGTCCCAAGGTCATCTATAAAATTCAGTGGCTAGAAGTTGCATTGGTTTTGAGGCATTATTTCGTAATGGCATTTGACTGTACACCAAAGCTTTTCTCCTACGTTCTGCAGAGGAGGTTGATTCCGAGTTGGACAGCTGAGGCGAAAGGAGGGTCCCTCCGAGCGAGGGGTGGGTGTGAGGGCAGCAGCAGCGCTGGCAGTTACCGCGGACTTGGGACCAGGGTGGGGGTGGCGCTCTCCGGATCTAGGCGACCCCAGAGCCGCCAGGTCAGCGGGGCGTGAAGGAGGGCTGCGCGCGGGTGGGGGCGCGGACCCAGTCGCGGGGCGAATGTCTGCAGCCTCCCAACCAGTGTCTAGGCTCCTGCATTCTGGGGGGGCCTCCAGTCAGGCCCGTGGTCCACGCGGACTCGGGAGGCTGACCCCGAGGAGGAACCTGTGAGCACCGGGCGGAGCGGTCACCAAGGGGCCAATTGCGGAGCAGCAGATTTGGGGGACAAGGAGAAAAGTCTGCCTTCCTTCAGGATGCGCAGCTTTCCTTCGTCGCAGTAGACAGCTCCAGAATTTCTGGGATGGGGCGGGGGCGGCATGATTCTCCTGGGAAACTTTTTTTTTTAATGTTTTTTTTTTTTTTTAAGATTTTATTTATTTGACAGACAGAGATCAAAATAGGCAGAGAGGCAGGCAGAGGGGGAGGAGGAAGCAGGCTCCCTGCTGAGCAGAGAGCCAGACGCGGGGCTGGATCTTAGGAGCCTGAGATCTTGACCTGGGCGGATGACAGAGGCCCAACCCACTGAGCCCCCCAGGCGCCCCTCCTGGGAATCTTTTTTTTTTTTTCTTTAAAGTTTTATTTATTTATTTGACAGACAGAGATCACAGGTAAGCAGAGAGGCAGGCAGAGAGAGAGGGGGAAGCAGGCTCCCTGCTGAGCAGAGAGCCCGATGCAGGGCTCGATCCCAGGACCCTGCGATCACGACCTGAGCCAAAGGCAGAGGCTTAACCCACTGAGCGACCCAGGCGCCCCTCCTGGGACTCTAGAACGTTCCACCGTATTTGGGTAACTCTTCACAGTCAGGCTCACAAAACGTCTGGTCTATTAGGGAGAAAGAGAAGGAGATGGAGAGGGAGGGAGAGAGAGGAGGAAAGGAAAGGAAAGAAAGAATGGGACGGGCTTTGGGAGGAGGGTGGTAAGAGACGAAACTGGGAGCGCTCGGAGAGCGAGGAGGCGTGGCTGGGCAGTCAGCCCCGCCCCCACCCCGGTCCGCTGTTGGGGCTGGTTTCCTGCCCACTTCAAGGAGTGTGGCGGGCTCTCTCCTGCATTCTTTCTGAGAGTCACCCCGTGTTTTTCATTGCTCCGCTCTTCTCCTTCCTTTCTCACGTTAACTTCTGCTCACCCGAACATCGCCGGCGGTGTGACACCCCTGCACCCGGTAGGGATCCTCGTAAGGAGAAGGGAAGTCGAAAAATTGCTTCCGTTTTTCATGCCATTGATTTGAGCCAAAAGCGGGAGAAAAGTCATTCAGCATCTTTTCCACAACAGTTTCTGAATGTGCCGGCGCCTGTGGGGGCGGCTTGGAGTGGGGCAGTGGGGCTAGTTAGGCCGGAATGCCCCGCACCTAAAGCCTTATAAGTTGCAGCGAAGGCTGCCCCCGTCCTCAATAATTTTCTCATCCTTCCTTCTATAGCATATTTTCCCGAGCTATGGTGATGGATCGAGTAAAATAAATAAGCATGGTTCACCTGAATGCTAATAGGAAAATAAGTCTTCTACTAATATATGTTAATACAGATGCATTAAAATTTTGTGTAAAAATGTGGATATATATTAGTATATATAAAGAAAAGATGTATTTTCAGGGCGCCTGGGTGGCTCGGTCGGTCAAACTTCTGAGTCTCGGTTTGGCTCAGGTTATGATCTCAGGGTGGAGCGATCCAGCCCCAGGTTGGATCCTGCTCAGTGCGGAGTTTCCTGGAGATTCTGCCTCCCTTCGCCCCTCCCCCTGCTGTCTCTCTCCTCTCGCTCAAATAAATAAAATCTTAAAAAAAGAAAGTATGCATTTTCAGATGAAATAGAGAAATCAAACTGTAAGGGTTGTCTTGAACATTATCTTTAAGTTTTTAAGAAATTTCTATGAAGTTTTGCACAAAATTTGCATTAATTTTAAAGCCAAAATCTCACCAGATTCCTTTTTATTATTTGATCTAGGCTTCCATTTAAAAAAAAAAGATTTTATTTATTTATTTGAGAGAGAGAGAGAGAGAGAGAGAGCAGGGGGGGGGTGAGATGAACAAACAGACTCTCCTCTGGGGCTTGTTCCCAGGACTTTGAGATCGTGACCTGAACTGGTCAGATTCTTTTTTTTTTTTTTTTTAAGATTTTATTTATTTATTTGACAGAGAGAAATCACAAGTAGATGGAGAGGCAGGCAGAGAGAGAGAGAGAGAGGGAAGCAGGCTCTCCGCTGAGCAGAGAGCCCAATTCGGGACTCGATCCCAGGACCCTGAGATCATGACCTGAGCCAAAGGCACGGGCTCAACCCACTGAGCCACCCAGGCACCCCACTGGTCAGAATCTTAATGGACTGAGCCACCCAGATGCCCCAATCTTGTAGTTTCTCACCTTATGTACATGAGGGACCCATCTGCACCCATATAAATTTTTGATTCTTGTGCTGAGCTTCTTGATATAGTACCTTTAGAATTCATTTCCATACACGTTCCAAAGGTTTCTGCCAATACAAATTATCTACCTATTGCAATTGTTTTGGTATATGAGCAATAAATCCAAATTTAGACTTTACAGTTGTCCCTTTGGGTTATTCTAGCATCTGCATCCAGTTATGGGTTTAGGATGTTTGTGGTTATAACTTGAGGGGAATGGACATTCTTCAAGCTAATTTTTACAGGTGAGATCTCAGTATCTTTAATCAAGAAAGGGCTAGCCTCCTCAAACAGAGGGGTTCTTTCTTTAAAGGAAGCTCAGAGAGTTGTAGAGATTCAAGGTTCTTGTATTTACAAAGATCCACTGGAATTAACCCATTTGAATCCATAGAGTTTTATTACTTGCTGATCAGCGCCGCCCCACTCCTTGCACATGAGAGGTGTGGTGAAGATGTGAGTTCACCTTATATTTTAATTCTGCCTCTAAAAGGATCAAAGTTGGGGTCTGACTTTTGGCTCTCACATCACTGTATTTGTAAGAAATAAGGCTTCTTTTAGGGGCATCACTGAAATTTTTGGTTCAAAAAATTTAAATCCGTGAGTCTTTCACTTTGTTTTTGTAAATCCTGCAATTCAGTGGAGGTAGCCATCACAGCCTACAGTGCCCATCAAAATGGTCAGTAGAGGGCGCCTGGGTGGCTCAGTTGGTTGGACGACTGCCTTCAGCTCAGGTCATGATCCTGGAGTCCTGGGATCCAGTCCCACATCAGGCTCCCAGCTCCATGGGAAGTCTGCTTCTCCCTCTGACCTTCTCCTTGCTCATGTTCTCTCTCACTGTCTCTCTCTCAAATAAATAAATAAAATCTTTTAAAATTAAAAAAAAAAGGTCAGTAGAGACAATTAGATATCCCGTATTTTGACTTCAATTGATTCTTCACTACAGACAATAAAATGTTATTACCTGTCAACCGTGTTTCGGTACAAATGAAGCAATCATCGTGTTCAAGTTTAGCAAATTTATCAGCACTCATCATCTAGGGCTATGCTTATATTTAGTTCTGAAAACCAATTCTAAATTCTCATTTTTATTTTTTAAAGATTTTATTTATTTATTTGACAGAGAGAGAAATATTGAGAGGGGGAACACAAGCACAGGGAGGCTGGAGAGAGAGAAGCAGGCTCCCCCATCCATCAGGGAGCCCTGTATGGGGCTCCACCCTAGGACGCTGGGATCATGACCTGAGCCAAAGGCAGACGCTTAATGGCTGAGCCACTCAGGCACCCTAAATTCTTGTGTGTGTGTGTGTGTGTGTGTGTGTTTAAAGATTTTTAAAAAGATTTTATTTATTTATTTGTCATAGAGCATAAGCAGGCAGATTGGCAGGCAGAAGCAGAGAAAGAAGCAGGCTCCCTGCTGGACAAGGAGCCTGATGCAGAACTTGATCCCAGGACCCTGGGATCATGATCTGAGCTGAAGGCAGCGGCTTCACCCAGGTGTCCCTAAATTCTTGTTTTTGAGTTGTTTTCTGAAACTGCTCCCGGTCACAGTTACTCTCCCAGTCAAGTTCGGTCAGGAAAGGAGGAAGTAGCTAATGCTGTGTGAGCCTCATTAACTGGGCTCCTCTTATACTGCCAAAGCCATAAGTGGCATGACTTCTTCCTGCCTTGGCTCCAGGCAAGGGTGCCTTCCGTTGACAAAGACTAACTGCAGCTTTGTTGGCAAGGAAAATTTGGAAATGCCGTTTTCAGATGTCTTGACCTTACTATTCAAGGGAGAAGATGGGTTAATTGTGGCTGAGTACAGAAGTACCCAAACCACACTGTATAACAAAAATCTGATGAGTCTTAAAAGATCACACTTAAGAAAATGCAATGCATTATTACTGTAGTGAATACAGGATTACAGAATTTTAAACATCTTATTAGATGTTGCTAATCTAAAGGTGCTGATGTCCTCTGAGTGATCACAATTTAAAAGTTGGGACATTGGGGCACCTGGGTTGCTCAGTCGTTAAGCGCCTGCCTTTTGCCCAGGTTCTGATCCCAGGGTCCTGGGATCAAGCCCCTCATCAGCTCCCTGCTTGATGGGGAGCCTGCTTCTCCCTCTCCCACTCCCCTTGCTTGTGTTCCCTTTCTCACTGTGTCTATTCCTGTCTAATAAGTAAATAAAATCTTAAAAAAAAATGCTGGGACATGACTATTTTCATTCCTGTCCATGAAAAATGGTACAACGTCAGTTCAAGTTTAATGTGTAAATCTGAGGATCCTTATGAGCCAGAGAATTGACCCCTCTGCTGGCATCCCCCCCCTCTCTCGACCAAGCCCACCCATCTGATTAGCTTTGAACTTAGTCCTCTGAGTGGGCTCTTGGAACCAGGAGCCTGTTTCAAGAGACATTTCAGTTAATCTTTGTTGAGATTTTTGAAAAAAATGTATTTTTCCAAAAGTGGTTATCAGAGGATAGCATAACACTTGTAATTAGAGGAAAGCTATCTGATATTCAGATATCAGGGACTCCTAACTAAAACTCTACTCTATTAACTTTTTAAAAAAACTTGACTCAGCATTCTAGTTTCTACCTCTAACCCTACATGGTTATTTTCCCGCCAACTGTTTTCCTTAGTATGATTTCTTTGCAAACATGTATGATATTAAGCTTAATCTAGGTTTCTGTACTGTATTAAGTATTTAGTATATTTAGTATTTAGTACAATACTAAGCTAAGTATTTTTCTTGTTCATATTTAGTACAATTCAGAAACCTAGGAGAAATTTTATCTTTTTATCCCTTTTCCCTCCCTTCATCCTTAACAATAATCCTAACCTCAGAGGAGTGATTACTTAGTGTCTTATTACTTGTCACCTTCCTGATACTCTCCCCTTTCCCAGGAGAAGTTCTATCTTTCTTTTCTCTTTCCTGAGCAGATGTTCCAGGTAAGTCCATCCAGAATGGTTCTCTTGGTGTTTCCTACATTTTGGGGAAAACAGAATCTTCTCACAAGTTCTCCTGGGGTTCCAGTTAACATCAGGACATTCATGGATTTGGATCACACTGTGAAATCTGAACTCTGCTTTCACAAGACCAGGCTCAGACTGTCCCCAAGTAACATTGCTTTTCTCCCACAGGGACACATGCAGTTTTCAGCCAAGAGTTTATTAGGAGTTAAAATTGGTTTCCCAGGTTGTCAAACCCTTATAGACAGCCCAACTGTCTTTGCAGAGGGTAAGAAGCCAAAGTTCATATGGACTTATATCATTCAGGCAGCCCTCAATTCAGTCCATTGGCTGTTTTTATTACTCCCCCCCAACAAGTCTCAAACCACATAGTATCAGTCCGGGGTTGGAGTGCTACTGCAGTCCAGTGACTAGGATTTTCTCTACTAGAGCTATCTATATACCAAGCATCTTTAGGAATATGGTATATGTCCATGTAATTCATCTCCCAATGGACTAGTGGAAAGAACACTCCGTTGTTTAAGTAGGCATCATAGAGGCTTGTGCTATGACAGGTGCCGGTCTTGCAAACATCCCATCCATCCACCCCTTTATAGGCAAACCAGGCCAGACATTTACCAGAAGAGCAGCCATTAAGGGTTCCACTTACTAAAGGGTCTTATTGACTCAACACTTGTTCAGTAGGAGAATATCAGATCTCTGCTCCCTGCCAGTGTTGTGACCAAAAGCCCAATGGAGTTAACTTACCATGCTGTTTCTACCATAATGGCCAATTCATCTAATCTTGTGTAACACACCTAGGGTCCAAGGATACGAGGTCAAGGACCATTCCATGACCAGAAGCCTGTGCTTGAGCAACTTATATCTTAGCTTGGTCAAAGGTAGCTTGACGTTCCTCTACCCAATGCCAATGCACTCCGTTTTTAACCAGATGGTGTAGGGAGTGCAGGCATGCTAAATGTAGTCCTAAGGGTTGGGGATTATGTGCTGGGGGCCACCCAGGAGGAAATATTTGAAAATCACAGTTTTATCTCCAGAACAGATCAAGGATGTTATACCCCAAGACTGTACTTAAGTGTGTGATTAAACAGAAAGAAAAAATTGGGAGGGTGCTACACTCAAGAAGTCTTCAGATCATGGAATGGTCATCATACTGGATTTGTCCAAGATAGTGTTAGCCTAGTGCACACATTGGGTAAGTACAGTTACTATCAGAGAAAGGGAAAACAAGGCACTGGTTGTTCTGGACATAAAAGTTGAAGTTAGTAAAAGACTTCTATGGGTAACTGATTGTATTTTGCAATGACATTAGGAAAAGAAGAGAAATTGGTCACAGGGAGGAGGAGAGGATGGATCTCCAGCATCATGAATAGATCAGAATCTTTGATGATAAATCCAACAATCTAAAAGGTTATCCTCTCTTAGCAATGGCCTGGGTGAGATGAATGAGGTGGTCTTTCCAGGCCAATGACAAAGTAAAGGAAAATAAAAGTGGGAGAAAGTATTTCATGTTTATAGTATGAAGTCTTTTTTTTTTTTAAAGATTTTATTTATTTATTTGACAGACAGAGATCACAAGTTGGCAGAGAGGCAGGCAGAGAGAGGGGGGAAGCAGGCTCTGCGCTGAGCAGAGAGCCCTATGCGGGGCTTGATTCCAGGACCCTGGGATCATGACCTGAGCTGAAGGCAGAGACTCAACCCACTGAGCCACCCAGGCGCCCTATAGTATGAAGTCTTGATCCCCTGTCTTGGGAAGAAGGTATCTCTCTTCCTTGCAATTTATTTCAGAGGTCTCCAGGGTCTACACAGGACCAGATAGCAGGTGGAGCCTTCTTCAGTTGTCAGATGTGTACCCAAGGCTCAATGCCTTCTAATATTGCAGCAGTGTCCATGGTCAGGGACACCTGGCAAAGTCCCTTCCAACAAGGCTCAAGGGCTGTTTTTGTCTAATAATATTTCCAGAGTACCCAATCACCAGCCTCCACATTGTGACCAGCAAGATCCTTTAAATTGGAATCTGGGGAGGCTTCTTTAATCTATTGTTGACGGGCTTAAGCATAAGACATTAAAGACTTACTCAGCCAGTTATATTAGCATGAAATAATAAAGGATCAGCAGAAAGCTGTATTCCAATAGACACTGGTATGTTGGTAGCTATCTAATGTGGAATATCATTGGATATCATTAGCAGTCAGCAAAATCAAAAGCATATCTCAGGTTAGGGAAGTCCAGTTGTTTTGGCAAGTTAAGAAGTTTTAAGTTTAAGGATTCCATTAGTTCTCTCAACCTTCCTGAAGACTGAGGCTGATAGGGACAATGATAATTCCAAGAAGTCGCAAGGTTTTCATTAAAGTTCATAAGATTGGCTTGGTGAAGGTGGGTTCTTCCATCACTGGAGACTAGGAAAGGTATACCAAGTGCAAAACACATTTTTTTAAAAAGATTTTATTTATTTATTCGACAGACAGAGATCACAAGTAGGCAGAGAGGCAGGCAGAGAGAGGAGGGAGCGGGCTTCCTGAGGAGCAGAGAGCCTGACCTGGGATCATGACCTGAGCTGAAAGCAGAGGCACTGAGCTACCCAGGCACCCCAAAACACATTTTTTAACAGTTTCTTTGCTACCAAGAGGACATCAGCTTTGCAGCAGGGGAAACCTTCAGCCCCTCTGGAAAACCACATACAATAAAAAGGACATATTCATAATCCATAATAAGGGGCAGCTGAATGAAGTCCAGCTGCAGGTGTTCAAAAGGTCCAGAAGGAGGTCTAGGAACGAAACCAGTTTTATAGGACTATGGATTATGTTCCAAGATTATTGCTGGTAAACTATTTTTGCAAAATTATGGAAATTTTTCCATCAATGTCTCTTCATAATTTGAGTCATCTTAAATGTCCTAGGGTGGGTGAAGAAATGCAAAAACCAAAAAATGGGGTTTGCCAGAGAGCTGGGAAGAACCAAGCAGGTGTCTTGGGTTTCCCACAGCCCTGACTGTTCATTTAATTTACAACCATTGTTCACCCATCTTAATTTCCCTGATTCAGGAGGAGAGTGTTGTCATGTTACAAAGACATCAAGATGACAAAAGCCTGGCTATGAGGGGACATTTCTTGCATAGGGAGAAGGACTTCACCCACATGTGACACAATCTAAAAATACAATATAAAGAAGGCTTAGTATTACTTATTTGACAATAGTTCTCATGAAATTTACATGTCAAATAAGCCTAATTTAACAAATACTTTACACTTATTTACAATTCAAATAAGCCTAGTTCAACAAATACTTTGAAATCTTGCATGTCAAAAAGACTTGATTTACAATTTGACTTTGGGGAGTTTTTAAATAATATTTTAGAAAAGGTTTTAAAGTGCTTGTCTAAATAGAACCACAGATTTTTTTTAAAAAGATTTTATTTATTTATTTGACAGATAGAGATCACAAGTAGGCAGAGAGAGAGAGAGAGAGAGAGAGGAGGAAGCAGGCTCCCTGCTGAGCAGAGAGCCCACTGTGGGGCTCGATCCCAGCTCATGACCTGAGCTGAAGGCACAGGCTTTAACCCACTGAGCCAACCAGGGCCCCAGGGCCACAGATTATTATGAAACTTAATACTTAAAAGATAAAAACACTTGGAAGTGTAGTTAGTCGGTGGAGGGAGGCAGTGGTGGTGCAAGAGGTCTGGTATTTGATGGTGGTATAGGCCCAGAAGCCTCTCTAATGCTCCCTCTGTCCCTCAAAGGAGTCACAGTAATATCCCTTCAAGAAGTCCCCTTGCAGACTTCCAACTTTGCCCATGTCATCTCTCAAAATGTGGCCAAGAGCTATCTTCTGAATGTACACCTGGAATGTCATTATACCTTAACTCCGTATATCTGATGGGTCCATAATCAAAGGAGCGAGACTGATACAAAGCAAAGGTCAAGCAAAGCTTTATTTCACTCCAAGCATCGAGAATCAAACCCACTGGTCCATTCACCTCTTACAGAGAGGGCGACTCCTCCCTGCCTTACAGACTAACTTTTAAAGGGCAAAGGTCATGTGGTTGAGCCTGGCCACACATGGGTGACCAATGAGATTGTAACACACAGAGAAAGCTGCATAGTCATGCTAGGTCACACACGGGTGGCCAATTGAATTGCAATTTACCCTATAGTAGATAATTGAACTAGCCCATCACCTTGGTCAGAATTGGCCCCCAAAAGGTGCCCAAAAGGCGGGGCCCAAACTCCTTGGTAGCTAGGGAGACAGTATGCCCCCTCCACTATTGGATGTCTCCACCTGGCCTGACCTGCCCTTGTGTTTGGGCTCTGTTACCTGGGACTGGTCGATCATATTTTATTAGGTTCTCAGACTTGCTTTTTATGTAAGTTCCCAGGTGGGGGGGGGTGGGGGGGGAGGAGAAGGGTCAGTTTAAGTTTTACTGCATAAACAACAAAATCACTGTTTAACTGGATGGAATCGCTCTGGCTAAATAGGCCCTTACATATCCATCCACATCCAAAAGATTAGATTGGTATATTCAAGGTTGGAGGGGGTACTGCTTGTGATTATTACACAATTTTATGGTCTCCCAAGCCTGAAGGATTAACAGTTAATTGTGTATTAGCATTTCAAAGATATTACCTTCCAAAAGATATGGAGAATTTCATCAGTTCTGTTATATTACCCATAAGGGTGAAATTCATGGAAGAAGTACACCTTTCCAGTTTCCAGCTTCTCCAGTTGAAGAGTTACTTGCTATGGAAGATGAAGGAAATTCCGACATATTGGTGGTAACCAAAAAGCTGGCCTTCCTGAGTTGAAAACTGAAAAAACTGTGAAAGAAAAAGAACTATTAAAGTTAATTGTTGTTCTGGAAAAAGAATACCACAACTTTGAGAATAAGTTGGAAGCATGGAAAGAGAACTTAACCATCAGAAAGACAGACATGACCAACTGCAAGCACAGCAGAAAGGTCTCATGGAAGAATCACAGAATTAAAAATGGAAAATGAAGAATTTAAGAAGAGATACAATGATGCTACATCCAAAGCTCTCCAGCTTGAGGAAGATACTGTGTCAGTGAACTGAAAAAAACTAAAAATTGGACAGATGTTTTAAAAAAGATTTTATTTATTTATTTGACAGAGAGATCACAAGTAGGCAGAGAGGCAGACAGAGAGAGAGGGAAGCAGGCTCCCCATGCGGGGCTCGATCCCAGGACCCTGAGATCAAGACCAGAGGCTCAACCAACTGAGCCACACAGGCACCCCATGAATTAGACAGTTTAAAGGACAACCTCAGGAAGGCACAATATGAAAGAGAAAAACTGATGCCAGTTACAGATGGAAAAGAATGAAAAGGAACTTTATAAGATACGTTTGAAGAATACCGAAATCAGAAAATACCAAGCTAGTATCAACGGTCCAGACTTTAAAGAATTTAGATGGGAACAAAGACAGCATGATTACTCAGGGGCACCTGCCTGGCTTAGTAGGGGAAGTGTTTGCCTCTTCATCTTGGGGTTGGGAGTTCAAGCCTCATGCTGAGTATAGAGATTCCCTCAATAAATAAACTTAAAAAAAAAAAAAGGCAAGCATGATTACTCATTTCAAAGAGATTGGCGGCTGTAGTTCTGTTTGGCTGAAAAGGAAATCTGCAAAGGACTTTCTTTGTTTACACTCTCAAGCAAGGAAGATACTCCCCCCCCCCTCTTTTTCTTTCTTTCTTTCTTTCGAGGAGCAAGTTCATAAGCAGAGGAACAGGTTCAGGCAAGAAGTTACCTTTCTGGCCAAAGAACTTAGTGATGCTGTAGTTGTGCAAGATAAAACAATGGCAGATCTCCACATTGCACACTTGAGAAAAAAAGCGGATGCAATGGCAGAACTTAAACTGAATGCTGTGGAGGGAAAAAGGTGGGTGGCGGGAAAGACTGGTGAACTGAGAAGAGAAGTTGATGATTTGAAACTTTGTCTTCAAATGGTAACAGATCATTACAAAGGAAAAAAAAAAAAATAAATCGAGGAATGCCAGAGGCTCCAAAATCAAGTAAATAAACCAATCAACCAAGAGCAACAGTGTCTTCACAAGGAAAACTGGGAATCAGCAAAAACGGGAATGATGCCTCCATAAAGACGGACCCAGCTCGTGCTGGCTGTACTCAAGATGAGATAGAAAGCCGCCACCTTCCGCAGCCAAGATAGATCCTGACAATGTAACAGAGGGGTATGTCTGTGAAGTGACCAAAGAAACTGCTGACAAAACAGAAAAGTATAATAGAGGTAAAGGCCTCTTGCAGGATGAGAAAACAAAATTCAATAGATGTGTGGAAGAACTGCAAACACCGAGCTGAAACGGAAGGAGCAACTGAAGACTGCTGGAAATGTAACACCAGCGCTAGCTGAAGTGGAAACTTACAAGACAAAGATACATGGTCTAACTGCACATTTGAAAAACTTCTCCGTGGAGAAGGAGCTTAGAAGGAGTCTAGCAAATCAAGCAGAAAGGAAAATGGAAGGTCAGAATTCCCAGAGTCCTCAGATCTCATAGCCCTGCTCTGAGCAAAATGGTCATGTGGCCACAGTGCCCAACACCCAGCTGGTCCTGCAGTCTGGTGATGCTCATGGGACACAGGAAACCAGAGATGGAGATGGAGCCTAGAAAATCCAAAGGCCACCTGTGAGAGTACCTTCTTGGGGACTGGAAGATCGTTTTACCTGCTGCCAGCCTGCTGGCAGCGTTAGTGGGCCTGATGGTTTAGTAGACCCTGAGGATAGTAAAGAAGTTGAGAATATGCCCACTGCTCCCCATCCTCCAAGTCAGCATTTACATGGGCACAGAACAGATGTGTGCTGTGATCCCTGCTCTGCCATTCACAAGAAGTGTCCCCTCTGTGAGTTAATATTCCTTCTCAACTATGATTTTGGCTAGTTACTATTTCTTATGAGTTAGCAATATAGTGTAGCAATTTAAAGAAATCACCTCAAATAGACCACTATGGATACCACAAAGTATTACTTCTATGCACCCTCCACCACACTTCTCTGAACAAGAGCTACTTTTGATTTTTGTGTTCCTAGGGTCAGGGTCAATCATTGGTTTATTACTAAATAGAATTGTAATCTCTGTTAATCTCATCAATTTAAAAAAAGTTTTTTGGGGGTGCCTGGGTGGCTCAGTTGGTTAAGCAACTGCCTGCTGCTCAGGTCGTGATCCTGGAGTCTTGGGATCAAGTCCCAGTCCCACATCGGGCTCACAGCTCCAGAGGGAGCCTTCTTCTCCCTCTGACCTACTCTACTCTCACGTTCTCTCTCTCTCTCTCTCAAATAAATAAATAAAATCTTAAAAAAAAGTTTGTCTGTGTTTGTATCCTTATTTAATCCCTAATTTGCAAAACTATGTGACTAAAGAAAATGGATTATTTCAATGTTACCACAGTGAAAATATATGTATGTAGAGTGTGCTATTTAGCAGAATATTTACAACTCTCTGTTGACCTTCTTGATTGAGTTTGACTAAATATTATGCAATAGAAATAGTTTATTATAAAAAGTAAAGAAACTTTATACAATCTGTTATCAAAAACATACCAAAAATCCAAGAAAACTGTCCTTTTAACAGAGAAAAAGCAGAAAGTTAAGGAATTTTAATCTTAACCATTGGACAACACATTAAAATTCCTTTTCAGTCTTTCCTTTTCTATAACCCTTCCACAACTTTCTTTTCTACATTCCAATTTTTCTTGTTTTTCTTCTTTAAACAATTAGCTTCACTTTAAGACAAAATTACTTTCTTTTCCCTTAAGAACCCCCCCCCCCATTCTTCACACTTTGTCTTATTGAAAACAACTCCTATGAAGATGCGGAATTCCCTTATTATTTCCAGTAGCTTTAATTATATCTATTATTTACAATTCTTCACACTTAGAAATCTTAATTTCTAGGGAAAACTAAGAAGTAAGTATTGTGAACTGAGGATTATACTCTCACTCTTTAAATTTGCAAATTTATAAGTACATTCCATAATTTGTTTTTTCTTATTACTTATTTGACAGAGAGCGAGAGAGATCACAAGTAGGCAGAGAGGCAGGCAGAGAGAGGGGGGGAAGCAGGCTCCCTGCTGAGCAGAGAGCCCAATATGGGGCGATCCCAAGACCCTGAGATTATGACCTGAGCCGAAGGCAGAGGCTTAACCCACTGAACCACCCAGATGCCCCCATAATTTCTTTTCTTTTTTTTTTTTTACCTTTTTCTTTTTTAAAAGAGAGGTGGGGAGAGGCAGAGGGAGAAGGAGAATCTTAAGCAAGCTCCATCCCCAGCAGAGTCCAAAGTGGGGCTCTATCTCATGACCCTGAGGTCATGACCTGAGCAGAGATCAAAAGTCAGAGGCTTAACTGACTGAGCCACAAAGGCAACTCTATTTTTGATAATTTCTAAAAGCATATGCATTTTTCAATTTTCTCACATAGGGTCAACACAGCCAGTATCGTTTAGTTTTTGTGCAATGACAGGACTAGATGATGCCTAGGAACTTGACAGATAACACTGGGGCTGTGTAAATGTGGGGTATAAATGTAATTGTGAGAGTGACAATCTGCCTGTACTGCCTCCTCAGGGAGAATAATGTCATAATGTCCCTCAGCCTAACGGGAACTCTCTTCCTTAAGGGAAATTTGTTCCAGGGAGACCCTCGTGGCTTTGCCTCTAAAAACAAAAACAAAAACAAAAACAAAATAAAGGTTTCCTTGTACGGACCGGCTTGACTGGACAACGGAAAGTGGGAGCACTAATGCCTGCATAACGTTCAGGTCGTTCGTGGGCGGCAGCAACGCCTGGTTCGGAATTCAGGGCTTTGCACCGACCACGCAATTCCTGGGTGAGGGCTGGTGGTTACTCTGCCAGCGCCAGATGATCTGGGAGAGGCGATGTTGGTTTTGGCCACACCGCAGGCATTCGCTGGGTGGGCGCTGGTGGTGCCCCAGCCGTGCCACTCCTTCCAGGGAGCCGCGGGAACCTCGGGGAGCTCCATGCGGGATCCAAGCACGTTTTCTCTGCATCACTAACGTTGGGGTGCACCCAGCCCAGCGGCGGGTTGGGGGCAGCACAGCTCCCTCCCCCCAAGCCGGACCCCACCTGTGCTGGCGCCGCTCTGTTGGGGTCCTTCTTCCTCCCAGCTCCGTTCGGTGTCCCCCCGTGCGCAATCCCATCTTCTGGCAAGCACAGCCTGCCTGGCGCTCTCCCGGTGGCGGTGGCCCTGGAGGCAGGGGGCTGGCTTCGCCCCTCTTTTCGCCCAGCCGGGGGTGGGGGGGGATTCGTTTGAGGTCCCAGTGGAACGGGGAAACAGGGCATCTGGGGACGGGGCCAGCACGTGGGCTGGCGCCGAGCCAGGCGGTCCTTGGCCGCGGCACCGCTCCTGTCCCCAGCCACCTGCTTCTTGCAACCGCTTTTCCTTTTATTTTTTTTTTCTTTAAGATTTTTATTTATTTATTTGACAGAGAGATCACAAGTAGACAGAGAGGCAGGCAAAGCGGGGCGGGAGGGGTGGGCGGAGCAGGCTCCCTGCCGAGCAGAGAGCTTGATGTGGGGCTCGATCCCAGAAACCCGGGATTATGACCTGAGCCGAAGGCAGAGGCTTTAACCCACTGAGCCACCCAGGCGTCCCTCGTCACCGCTTTCACCAGCAGCGCCCACCAGACTGTGGGATCCGGCGCCACTGACTACCCCAGAGCCAAGTTCGGGGTCGCGGGGTGCCTCTCCTCCTCTCTGTCCCTGGACGGCCAGCGCCGGCCTTTCCTCGGGTCGCGCTTCCCGGCCCTCCCCTTAGCACGGTGGCCAGTAGCTCCGAGCCGCGGGCGTGTCTGTCACCGCGCGGATCCACGCCCACGTAGGCCGCAGCGCCGCCCATTGGTCACAGCGGGACTGTTTCGCGGGACAGCACCGTTGACTTCGCCGCGCGGCTGTTTGTCCGGGCCGCCCCGCCCCGTCTGCATTTCTCTGCTCTCCCCACCCGGCCGTTTCGAAGGTGCAGTGTCCCTCCTTGCTCCAACCTTAAGGTGTCTTGGTGGTGGCGCGGCGAGAGGGTGCAGCCCGCGGCTTCCCTTCGTCCCTTCGCTGGTCGGGCCCGGCACGCTCTCCCAGCGGGGACACGAGGGCAGCCGCCTCGCTCCGCCCGGAGAACCGTTACTGACCGCGCCGCTGGGCAGTCCCAGAAGCTCAGACGTCGCGGCCATCAGCACGTCCTGCATTTTAGCGGATTTTGACTAGCGGGGCGCGGCATTTCTTGGCGGTAGCAAGTCTGGAGCGGTCGAGGCCGCGATTTCCGAGCTTGCGGAGGTTCGCGGACCGGGCTTGGGCGGATCCCGGGTTTAGCCCTGTTCAGACTTTTGTGCAAAAGGAAGCGCACGACGACTCCCGGCGAATCAGTATTTAACCGGGCCGTGGGGAGGTTTTAGTCTGACCACAACCGGGTTCCGCGATTTCTTAGGACAGTGTGAGGCGCTTTAGTCGAGCCAAAGTTTTCCGTTCAGTAAATCCGAAAAACGCACGCCTGGGATAGCTAGGTAATCCGGTGAATTCAGATCAAGACCAAATATGTCCAGATTTTCCAGGAAACTGTACCGGTTTATCAGGCCTGCCACTTCTCAAGGGTACCAAGTTGTGGTTTGGAAACAAATATGCTGGTTATCAGGTCCGATAGAAGTCGAAGTCTCTTGGTAAAACGGATTTTTTTTTTTTTTGGTCGTATTTAGTTTTGCTCTGCTTTGTTTTAGTTTTGTTTAGTTTTTAGTCTGTTTAGTTTTGCTTTGCTCTGTTTTGTTGGCAATACGAAGTCTACCTTAGCTTTTTTTTTTTTAATGGTATCAGATTTTTAAAAAGATTTATTTATTCATCTGACAGACAGAGGTCACAAGTAGGCAGAGAAACTGGCAGAGAGAGAGGAGGAAGCAGGCTTTCCGCTGAGCAGAGAGCCCGATATGGGGCTCAATTCTAGGACTCCGGGATCATGACCTGAACTGAAGGCAGAGGCTTTCACCCACTGAGCCACCCAGGCGCCCCTACCTTAGCTTTTTTTACTAAGTCCAGGAGAAGTCCACTGCAGCGGACTACAAAAATTTCTTGTTCATGGGAACTTTTTGGAAATTCAGACTTAAGTGCTTTTGACTGTCAGCCTCACAGAAGTCGGTGTATATTTTCTAAAGCCATTTCTGATTTGGAGTAAGCTCTGGGGTGTTCTGCCTGAGCTATGGTTGCGTCAATAAGACCTTAGAAGTCGATGTGTGCTAGCAAAAGCGATTTTTCAATCACACCAATGCTGGATTCACTTCTTCAATGTTGGTATAAATGGGAAAAGAATAATTTCTTCATCCTAGCAACTTCTTTAAATCTAGATCTAGCGGCATTTCTGTTTATTATGCCAACAAAGTCGATGTATATAGGCAAAAGCGATTTCTTAAATCATAGTAAGTTAGGAGTTGGAAACACAAGGTCAGCCAATCATCTGTTTATAAGAAAGTCTGTAAAATCAGTATATACTGCGGAAAACAATTTCTTCACTGTGGAAAGTTTTTGTTCTGCAAGAGACAGTTGGCTTACTTGGTCATTCCTAGTAGTACCATTGACAATAGGAAGTTCCAAACCAATCATACTTCTTATTACAGAGTCAGTAGAAGTAGAAATCAGTGTCCATTAGCTGGAAAGATTTCTTGTGCTCAGCAAGTTCAAGGCAATCCTGATTTAGCTATGTTTTTGTTTAATGACACAGTAGAAGTGGAATTCTTAACCATGGCAATGCTGTGTTCACAAGCAAAGGCAGGGACTGTTGAGTCCCTGCCCCCCCCCTCCCGGGGCTGATGAAATAGGTGTGAAAAATACCAGCTTAGTCATTTCTTAGTCCTCCTTCCTCTCGGTTTGTGTGTAAGGAACACCGGATTCTGCTGGCAGGAATACCATAACCACAGGACAGCACGGGTTAGCATGTCTGCAATTTCTTTCCTTGGGTGAGTTCTTTGGAAGTATTTGCTCCGTTAAATTTCCCTGAAGTGTATTTTCCTTTGAAATCCAAGCATGCTGATTTTCTTTGGTGTTGACAAGGGTTACCACCAACGTCTTTTGATTTCTCCATACATTCTGGCAGTTTTTTGAATGCTTATTTGTTATTTACTGGATTTCACTCTATTGTGTATTCTAGTTATTTCCTTGAGCTTTTCACCGCTCAGCTGCCTGCCAGTTTGCATTCACCTATAAGCCAGAGGCCAAAGCTCCATCTCAGCCGGGCGGGTGCTGGGTCTCTGGGCTTCTTGTAGGCTGCACCAGGGCTTCTGCCAGACTTAAGGAGCACTTGTGTCTGCTTTATGGCCTGTAGCTTCACTCTGACCAGTCTTGGTTTGGGCACCAGTCCTAGTGCCTGCTAAACAGTTTCTCCGGCTCAGGACCCCAGCGTTCTCTGTGACATCTCTTTCTCAGTCCCAGCACAGCTGCTCTTCCTGAGCTGGCCTGTCCATCGTTGAGTGACCACAGGTGAGGCCAGCGGGTTTGGAACTTCCTCTTCTTGTCTTTAATATCATATATTTTCTTTGTTTGGTTAGTTTCTGTACATTGCGCTTATTTTTCCGTTTCCTTTTGGTTTGTTTTCTTTCTGCTTTGTTTTGGTAATGGGAAGAGGACCTCCGGCTTGGGTTCTGGGTGTCCTCTACAATGGTATCCTGTTTCATTTTTGTCTACTGACTTGTTACTATGGGGTGCCATGACTTCTACCTTGCCTCCACCAACAAGCCCAGGAGAACACCAATACCCAGGCTGTGGCACTGCTGCAGGCTTTGCCAGCCTCATCTGTGCAACCTCATCTTCCCTGTCAGAGGCCTCTTCCGCGACGGAGCAGCATGTTCTTGGCCATGTGAAAGGTGCTGAGGTGCCACTGGAGCCCCAGCCTCCATCTGTGCTGTGCTCAGAAGATTCTGGGCTTCACCTGCTCCCTTTCTATTCTGTGCTGGGATAGAGTCCCAGGCCGCGGTGATGGTTTGGATTTGGGACTGCTTTCCAGTCTTGCTGGTGGCTTCAAGGGGGTCTACCGGCAAAATGAAGTCTGTCTGGAGCCCAGAGCAACTTGGAATCAAAGCCTGTTCTGCCCACTGCGAGCCTCTGGTCCAGGACACAGATGAACCCAGAGGCATTTGCAGGAGAGATGGACCCTGGAGAGGCACCCAAGCCACTCACCCACCAGCAGCTTCCCTCCACCAGGATGACCCTCCTGGCCACACACCACTGGATGGGGACACCTGACAGTGGGGCATCTTCCGGAACAGGAGCACCACGGACCTCCCCTCCCTGCCTGCGGGAGGCACATCCAGGTGTTCTCAGGCTGCCTGGAGGGGGCCCCTTACACCCCGCACAGCCTGTATTACAGCTGCTGCCCCTGCATCTTTGGGTCTAAGGAGTCCTGAGATTGGGGCAGGAGCCTTTTTCTATCTTCCCTCAGGAAGAGATTGTCATCTGTGACTCGTGAATAAAAACGGATTAAGATGTGACTTCAGAGTTCAATGTCCAGTGCTGCTTCTCGGGTGAAGTTTCTCCTTTTTCTTACTGGTTGCTGACTACACTCAGGTTTTTTATATAGTCCACATTAAGAAGTATGACTTAGGGGCGCCTGGGTGGCTCAGTGGTTTAGCCTCTGCCTTAGGTTTGGGTCATGATCCCAGGGTCCTGGGATGGAGCCCCACATCGGGCTCCCTGCTCAGCACGGAACCTGCTTCCTTCTCTGTCTGCCTGCCTCTCTGCCTAATTGTGATCTCTATTTGTCAAGTAAATAAAATCTTAAAAAAAAAAAAAGTATGACTTAGCTTTCTTCCTGTTTCTTCACTTCCAAAGTAGGTGTACACAGAAGCAAGTTGATTTCTTTCTCCTAGTCAGTCCTGGGAAATCAAGATTTAGTTTTGTTTATATTGGCCACCTCAGTGGAAGTCATTGTATACTGGTGAACACAGTATCTTCTTGCTAGCAATACTATAAAAATTACCACATGAACTTGTTTATTTTCCTTCACATTTAAGAAGTCGGTGTATGGTTGGGGAACAAAGATTTCTTTCTCCTCAAGTTCTGTGATATCACGATTTTATTTGTATTTGCCACCTCAGTGGAAGTCATTGTACACTGGTGAACAGGATATCTTTCTGCTAACTATCTCATAGAAATTACCACATGGACTTGTTTATTTTTCTTCACATTCAAGAAGTTGATGTACAGTGGGGGAAAATGATTGATTGCTTTCTCCTTACAAGTTCTGGGATATCACGATTTAACTTTGTTTATTTTTGCCACTGCAGTGTAATTCGTTGTATACTGGTGAACATGATATCTTTCTGCTAGCAATTTGCTTCACATTGAAGCAGTTGGCACACAGTGGGGGGAAACGATTTCTTTCTCACAAGTTCTGGGGTATCACAATTTAACTCTGTATTTGCCATCTCTGGAGAAGTCATTGTGTACTGGTGAACACAGTATCTTTCTGCTAGCAATGTCATAAAAATTACCAAATGGACTTGTTTACTTTTCCTCACATTTAGAAGTCAGTGTAGAGTGGGGAGAAAGCAATTTATTTCTTCTCAGAAGTTCTGGTATTGCTGGAGGGAGGGGGGTTGGGAGAAAGAGGGTGGGGTTATGGACATTGGGGAGGGTATGTGCTATGGTTAGTGCTGTGAACTGTGTAAACCTGGCGATTCACAGACCTGTACCCCTGGGGATAAAAATATATGTTTATAAAAAATTAATACCTACATACCTTTCTTTTAGCAATATCATGAAAAATACCACATGGACTTGTTTATATTTCTTAACATTCAAGAAATTGGTGTAAAGTGGGAAACAATTTTTTTTTCTCCTCACAAGTGCTGGGAGATCACGATTTAACTCTGTTTATTTTTGCCACCTCTGTGGAAGTCATTCTATACTAGTGAACACAATATTGATAGCAATATCATAAATTGATAGCAATATCATATTTTGCCCAATATTGATAGCAATATCATAAAAACTACCACATGGACATGTTTATTTTTCCTCACACTCAAGAAGTTGGTGTACAGTGGGGAAAATGATTCTGGCACATCACGATTTAATTTTGTTTATATTTGCCACCTCAGTGGAAGTTGTTGTGATGAAGTTTAGAATATAAGTAAGGGGGGGGGAAGAATATAAGTGAGTTTTAGTGGGGTGAGGTCTGGAGCTGATGACCAAAAAAGAATTCTTGAGACATCTTTGGTGCAAAATGGTGGTTTATTAAAGCACAGGGACAGGACCCGTGGGCAGAAAGAGTTGCTGCCCCAGGGTTGTGAGGAGTGGTCCATTATATACTTGCAAGCTGGGATGGATGGGGTCAGGACTAGCATAAGTAAAGAATTTTGGAAGCAGGGTTTCCAGGATCTTGAAGGGCTAGCTATTGTTGGGAAAAGGTCATTTATTACCATCTAGTAAAACCTTAGTCATGAGACCCTTCAGATATATATCGGTGGGCCATATGCTTGGGGATGATTGCCAGCATGTATCTTGGATGGTTTAGAGATAAAGGAAGTCTCCAAAGGAATTTTTTAAATGTATTTTTAAAAGATTTTATTTATTTATTTGACAGAGAGAGGTCACAAGTAGGTGGAGAGGCAGGCAGAGAGAGAGAGGGAAGCAGGCTCCCTGCTGAGCAGAGAGCCCAACATGGGACTCGATCCCAGGACCCTGAGATCATGACCTGAGCCGAAGGCAGTGGCTTAACCCACTGAGCCACCCAGGTACCCTCCAACGGAATTTTCATATGTTAAAGTAGACATATAGGATCCAGGTTGGGGGTGGGGGACGGTCAGGCTAGGATTGTCTTTTGCCCTTAGCGAAGTATTGAGGTGGAGGCAGTTGAGTCTCTAGAGGAATGTTACTCTGTTTCAAGGACTTGTCAGTGGGCTTTAGATAGTAAGGAAATTAATGACTTTTTTCTATTTTTTAAAAATTTTATTTATTTATTTGACAGATAACAAGTAGGCAGAGAGGCAGGCAGAGAGAGAGAGAGAGAGGAGGAGGAGGAGGAAGCAGGCTCCCCGCTGAGCAGAGAGCCCGATGCGGGACTCGATCCCAGGACCCTGAGCCGAAGGCAGCGGCTTAACCCACTGAGCCACCAACGCGCCCCAACTTTTTTCTATTTTAATAACTGTTTCCCACATCAGTTGTATACTGGTAAACACCATACCTTCCTACTAGCAGTATGTTTAAAAGTAGAATCTTGAGGGCCAGTGGGCAGCTCGTTCTAAGCATCGGACTCTTAGGTCTCTCTCTCTCAGTGTTGTTAGTTCAAGGCCCACACTGGGCTCATGTTGGGTGTGGTGCCTACTTAAATTAAAAAAAAAAATCAACTTTAAGTTTTTCCTTTTTCCTGACTATTTAGAAGTTAGTGTGCAGTGGAGGAAAATAGTTATTTCTCTTCACAAGTTCTGGGAGATCACAATTTAATTTTTTTGCATTTGCCATCTGAGTGGAAGTCATCGTGCACTGGTGAACATATCTTCCTGCTAGTAATATCTTAAAAAGTCCGACTTAGCTTTGTTCCTTTATCTCCATCCCTTAGAAGTCAAAATACGTGGGTAAAGTGATTTCTTTCTTCTGCCAGTTGTAGGAAATCAGGATTAAACTTTGTACTGTGTCTTCACTTCCTCTGTAGAATTCACTGTACATGGTAAAAAGGATTTCTTGGTCCTACCAATCTCTGAAAACCAGAATTGATCTTTGTTTGCTTGCTAACCCTAGGGATTCTTTGTATACTGGTGAAAACAGGATCTTCCTCCTTGCTGTATCTAAAAACACAGGACTTTGCTTGGGGTTTCTTGTCTTCCTAAAAGTTGGTTTAATTTACACTGGGTGTCACCTTGGAGAGGTGGGGATCCTGGTGACTGGAGCTGAAATGATGGGGGACTACCGACTGATGATCAGGAGACATCTTTATTTCTTACAATCACTTCTTTTATACCTTCCACACGATATGATTACAAACAGGATATAGATTTACGTGCAGGACTGCAGGGCGTGGGCTACGTGTGAGAGGTGATTCTCTAAGGCAATCAAGTGAGATAAGTGACAACGATTATCTCTTAGCTTTAACTGACAATATCTCTTAGCTTTAAATGACAAGAGCAAGTTAAGGATTCTACACACGTACAAGATCTATCTAAAGGAAGACATGAAAACACTCCTGGGATCTTCCCATGTTTATTCCAGGCGTTGGCCCAGGAAGACTCTTGCCCTCCATTTCTTGGAGTTTTCTCACAGGATTCAACTGGACCCCAGTCACATTGGCGAGGATCTGTGTTGTGTTCCAGCACTGGGGAAGCTCTTCCTCCAAGCTGTCCTTTGCATTAGGACTTGGGTTTGTTCAACTTCTGGGGAAGTCTTCAGATATACTGGGATAGTGGTTTCTTGTTTGAATGCGTATTTGTTCCATTTATGATTTCACCTCTTATTTCACTTTTTGGTGGGTGTGAGCCTTTGAATCTCAACTGTGTGGGCTCCAGACTGAGTTGACTATGGACCAGGGGTGCCCTGGGGGATCCACAGTTTCATCCTACTGGTTCTCCCTTACCCACCTGGGATTTCTGTAGCACCTTGGCCAGCAGTGTGGGGATAGCTTCCTCCTTTTGGGAGGCACTACTTTCAAATTCAGAGGTTGACAGATGCTCCCTAGGGTTGTATTCTTGGTCCTAGTGTGCCTTGAGGTTGGGTCTGGCTGATTCATAAGCACAACACCACATTCACACTGTGCAGGGACAAATAAGTCGGAGAAAGACAAATACCGTATGATCTCACAAAATTGTGGAATCTGAAACAAAACTAAACAGCTACAACTCATAGATACAACAGGCTGGTCATTGCCAGAGGCAGGGGTGGAAGGGGGGCAGAATGGGCAAAGATGGGCTCGAGGTACAAGCTTGCCGTGATAAAATAGATAAGTCATGGGATGTAATGTAGAGCATGTTGATTATAGTGGATAAAGGGTACTTTGTATCTGAAAATTACTAAGAAAGTAAATTATAAAAGTTCCTATCAGAAGAAAAAATATTGTACTATGTGTGGTAATGGTTAATGAGTAATGTGGTAATGATTAATGAGTTAATCAAAGTTAATTTCTTATTAGTTCAAAATAGGATGTTATCAGTTTCAAGTGGGTTAAGATATTTTATGTAAGAGTCATGGTAACCACAGGGGAAAAATTTATAGTTAATATACTAAAGATTATGACTATAATAATGTAATATAGTCTTTGATTCATTTTGAGTTAATTTTTGTGAGTGGTATAAGGTAAGGGTCGAATTTCATTGTGGTGATCATTTCCTAATATTTACAAGGATCAAATCACATTGTACACATGAAACTAATGTCATGTTGTTTATCAGTTTTATCTCTACTGAAACAAAAAGAGTCAAGTTGCACAGAAGAGAATCCCAATGAGACCACTGGCAGAGTTCTGAATAGAAAACTCTTCATGCCAGGAGAAAATGGGATAATATATTTAAAATATTGAAATTAAAAACTGTCAACCAAGAATTCTATACCTGTAAAAGCTGTCATTCAGAAATGAAGGTGAGATAAAGACTTTCCCAAATAAATAAAAGCTGAGGTGATCCCCTACCACTAGACCTGTTTCCCAAGAAATGGTATAGAGAGTTCTTTGAGTAGAATTAAAAGGATACTAATTAACATCGTAAAAGCATAGGCAGTAGTATAAAACTCACTGGTAATGATAATTAATAAGGGTAAATCTGTAATATGGTATTGGTGGTTCTTACATTATTACAACTGTAGTTTAGAAGTTTAAAAGCAGGAGCTTCTGGGTGGCTCAGTCAGTTGTGCATCCGCCTTTGGCTCTGGTGTGATCCCAGAATCCTGGGGTTGAGACCTCATCAGGCCTCCCGCTCAGTGGGGAGCCTGCCTCTCCCTTCCTTCTCCCCCCTACTCAGGCTCTCTCTTTCTCTCAGATAAATAAATAAAATCACTTTAAAAAAAGTTTTAAAACAAATGTATTAAACCCATGACTATAATAATCTGTTATTGGATATGCAATAGAAAATATATAAAATATAATTATCAATAACTTAAAATGTGAGGGAAAGTAAAAGTGTAAAGTTTGGGAATGCTATTAAAGTTAATTTGTTATCAGTTCAAAATAGGATGTTATCAGTTTCAAGTGGGTTAAGATATTTTATGTAAGAGTCATGGTAACCACAGGGGAAAAATTTATAGTTAATATACTAAAGATTATGACTATAATAATGTAATATAGTCTTTGATTCATTTTGAGTTAATTTTTGTGAGTGGTATAAGGTAGGGGTCGAATTTCATTGTTCTGCACATGATCATCCAGTTTTTTCCAAAACCATTTATAGAAGAGACTATCCTTTCCCAATTGGGTGCTCTTGGCTCCCTTATCTAATATTAGTTGACTGTGTATATCTGAGCTCTCTATTCTGTTCTATTGATCTATGTGTCTACATTTATACTAGCACCATGTTATTTTTATTAGCATATTAATTTTTAATTTTTTGTATCTTTTGAGTATAGTTAAAATCAGGAAGTAGGATGCCTCCTCCAGCTTTGTTCTTTCCCCTCAGAATTGCTTTGGATATTTGGGGTTCTCTGTGGTTCATATAAATTCAAGTGGAGACTAGGCTTGAAGCCCACCCCCCGCCAGCAGATAGAACCATTTCAGTCACATGAGCAAAACTCAATCTAGCCTGTTTCATGAACATAAGCAAAACTTAACTTAGGTTATTTCTTTAAATGCTTCTATCATAAATGAAATTTGTCATCTTCCCCAAATAAAATAATATAATCACTTGCACCCAATTCCCTGCCATCTGGAACTCCCCTCCCCTTTATAATAACAAATCACTGTAAAGGTTAAACAACTTTTCCATTGCACTTTATAAGCCATCCTATAATGTCATGCCTCTGAACTTCAGATTACTTACAGGTCCATCCATCATCTCCAGAGTTCTCAGGTGAATACATCAGGTAATCCATGGCTGTCTCCCCCAGTAGCTATTCTGAGGTGAGTCTGCCCATTTCTGTTAAACAGGGAACATTTTTGTGGTTAGGGTAATATGATTACAAAGTAGTTTTATTTTTCTACTGATCCATCGTTGGCAGTGAGTGGACTTCTCTGATGTTAGTGTTCTGTGAAACTTTATATGAAAGAGAACACCAATGCTTACCTGTGGGCTCCAGGCCATCTCCTGACAACACAAAGGTATAGAACTTAGCACCACCCAATTCTTTGATTTTTTAAAAAATTTATTTATTTATTTGACAGACAGAGATCACAAGTGGGGGGGGGTGTTGAGGCAGGCTCCCTGCTGAGCAGAGAGCCCAATGCGAGGCTCCATCCCAGGCCCTAGGATCATGACCTGAGCCAAAGGCAGAGGCTTTAATCCACTGAGCCACCCAGGTGCCCTGCAGTTCTTTGATTTTTGAGGCTGTTTTTCCCTTTCTCAGGTAGTATTTTCTCAGCCATATCTTTCATAAGCTAAGACTACGTGCAGATATGAGGAAGAATTCCCTTTGATCTGAAATAGCAAAACTGCTATTTCATAGTGGTCAGACTTTGGAATAAAGTAACACCTTTTCAGTCTACCTGGAACAGATGGGGTCTTTAACCCTAAGAAAAGGCTAGGGGATATCAAGTGGGGTCTTTCCGCAGGTTAAGGTCTCTCCACCACTTGCATTCTACTGGCTCTACTCAGATGTTAAGGGTCACTTTTTTTTTTTTTTTTTTTGGAAGCCTACAGTGTGGCAGCAACTTTTGTTAATGGTTATGCTCACCCCTAAACCTGCCCCTCTTTAGGGAACATTCAAAAGCCAGGGGAGGGGGCAACTGGGGGGCTTAGTGGGTTAAGTACCAAGTTCTTGGTTTGGCTCAGGTCCTGATCTCAGGGTCCTGAGATCCAGCCCCGCATTTGCTCAGTGGTCAGCAAGGAGTCAGCTTGAGATTCCTTCACTCTCTCTGCCTCTAGAGTAAAATAAAATCTTTCATATAAAAGAAAAGCCAGGGAACACACTTCTTAAAGCTTAGTCAGTCTAGGCCCTCAGGTGTTAGGGGAGCCTTGCTTTCTCCTTACACATTCCACACTTCCACCCACAGCCACAACCCTGGTACTTACAGCTAAAGCAAAAACAAACAAAACCCCCCAAACAAACACTACCCCCCCAAACACTCCTCCCCGCCTTTGATAATTCTAATTATACTGAAAAAGACAAGGAGGAGCATTTTGCAAAGAGACATGAAGGCAAACTTTTTTTTCCCGTCAGGAAACGGAGAGTTTTTATTGTAAATGATATTCATTTTAAAGAGGAAGATACAGCAGAAGCCACGAGCAGAAATGTCAAGGCTCCTAGACCGGGAAAACCGCTGGCAACGCGGCGGCGCGCCCTGGGGGCCGGGTGGGGGGAGTAAGCCCGGGTCAGCGACCGCGGACTGCGAGGGGCGCGGCCGCCGAAGGTCCTATCTGCCATGCCAGGCTCTCTCTGGGCACTGGTCTGCACTTTTTGCGACGGAGCGGACCAGGGGATGCAGCCTGGGTGAGCAGAGGTCCTGCCGCTCCAAGACCCACGAACAGCGCGATGGCTCCACTAGCGGTGCTGGGACCCAGAAAGGCCGGTTCACTCTTCCCTCCGCTCGTGAGAGTGCTCTAGTGCTCATGCCACCTCCCAGCGTGTGGCTAGCAAGAGCCACTCGGCTTGGAGGAACGACAGAGCTGCGACCAAGAAACAGCCCATCCCACGAATTAGCACCGCGGGCACCCAGAAACTTTTGGCTTGAAGGAGTAGTGGTGCCAAGAAAAGGCCGACTTGGTGCAAATGCGCTCAGTGACACAGAAACAGGGACGCCGTGCTCCTTGCAAAAGTGCTAACAAAATGCCTGCGTGGGGCAAATGCGGGGCGGCGAGCGCGCGACAACCAGCTGCCGCAGCCCAGACTGCCCGAGGACCCACCCCATCCCACGAAGGGAGCACCTACCACCCACGCGAACTGGACACCAAGTGCTCCTGGCCTGGAGCGGTGCTGCACAAGAGAAGGAAGCTCCGCTGAGCGGCCGGCGAAAGCGCTGCGGGAAACCCGAGTGGGGACAGGAAGGAACCCGCCCGACTGCAGGGGAGCGGAGGGGAGGGGAGGAGGGATGGAGGGGAGGGGAGGGGCGGGGCCCCGCCACGAAACGCCCCGCCTCCAAGCCCACCCGGTCAGCTCGAGGGGCTGGGACGGGAGAGGCCCACGCCTTCCAGAGAGGGGAACTAGGAAGAGGTGACGTAATAAAAAACAAAACAAAACAAAACACCATTTTTGTTCCATGTAAGGTTTTTAAAATTTATTTTATTTGACAGAGATCACAAGCAGGCAGAGAGAGAGGAGGAAGCAGGCTCCCTGCTGAGCAGAGAGCCCGAAGCGGGGCTCGATCCCAGGACTCTGGGATCACGACCCGAGCCGGAAGGCAGAGGCTTTAACCGACTGAGCCATCCAGGCGCCGCAACAAAACCGTTTTAAACAAGAAAGGATTTCCCCAGTGCCCCTGAGGACGTCCTCGGGGTTAGCTAACAGGAACCTAACCGAGTCCTAACGCACAGAACTGGCTCGGAGGAAAAGCTTCTCTAGCGCGCACCGACTTCCAGGAAGGCAAGAATCACAAAGCCAAGTCCTCTGTTTTCACCACCCGGAGGAGGAGGACACGTCTTCCCCAGTATGCAAGCAGGACGCTTGCTAGCCCTGAAAAGGTTTTCGGGGTTAGCAGCAATTTGAGGCCCGTCTTTCAACCGTGTGCTGGGACCAAGAAATGGTTTTCACCAGTTTATATCGACTAATAGAGAAAAGGTGAAGTTATAGGGATAGAGTTTAGTCGTGATTTCCGAGAACTTACCAGGAGAAAGGGATTTTTTGCCCCACTGTACCTCTAGATAAGTGGAGAAAAAGGAACAAAGCTAAGTCGTACTTTTTAAGTTATTGCTAGCAAAAGATACCGTGTTTACCAGTGTACAATGATGTCCATTGCTGTGGCAAATACAAAGTTAAATTGTGACTTCCCAGAACTTTCGAGGAGAAAGAAATCGTTTTCGACCACTGTACACCGACTTCTGGGACGTGAAGAGGAACGAAGTAAGACATACTTTTTAAGATATTATGAGCATCGTGTACACCAGTGTAAAATGATTTGTTGCACCGAGGCGGCAAATGTGAAAAAGGGTTAAATTCTGATTTCCCAGAACTTGGGAAGAGAGGAGAAAGAAATTGCTTTTTCCTCACTGCAAACCGAATTCCACCAAGTGATTAAACAGGAAGGAAAATAAGTCCGCCCCCCCCCCCCAGGTACTGCTAGCCATAAGGCACTGTGCTCCTTAGGTTTACAAAGACGTCCACTTAGATGGCGAGTACAAAGTTAAATTTTGATTTCCAAAACTTCTGAGGAAAAAGAAATCATTTTGCCCATTGTACACCAACTTCTATGAAGTGAAGAAAAGGAACAACTCTAAGTCACACTTTTTATGCTATTGCTAGCAGAAAGAAATGGTGTTCACCAGTATACAACAACTTCTGCGAGGTGGTAAGTACAAAGTTAAATCACAATTTACCAGAATTTTGGAAGAGGAAGAAATCGTTGCTCCTTGCTGTACAGCGACTTCTAAATGTGAGGAAAAATAAACAAGTCCATGTGGTAATTTTTATGATTTTGCTAACAAGAAGATATTGTGTTCACCTATATAATGACTGCCACTGAGGTAGCAAATACAAAGTTAAATTGTGATATCCCAGAAATTGTGAAGAGAAAGAAATAATTTTCCTTCACCGTACGGTGACTTCTTGAATGTGAAGAAAAATAAACAAGTCCATGTGGTAATTTCTATGATATTGTTAGCAGAAAGATATCCTGTTCACCAACATACACCTCCATTGAGGTGGAAAATAAACAGTTAAATCGTGATATCCCAGAACTTGTGAGGAGAAAGAAATCATTTTCCCAATGTACAATGACTTCTTGAATGTGAGAAAAAATAAACAAGTCCATGTGGTAATTTTTATTATATTGTTGGCAGAAAAATATTGTGTTCACCAGAATATATTTTACTGTGGAATATATAAGGAACCTGAGTGTAGTCAGTGACTACTGGTCACGAAGGTCAAGAACCCAAACACTTCCAATCATTTTTTCTCATACATGTTCTCACATAAACATTCTTGTTTTCCACTTCAGTATGGTATTCAATAAATTACATGAGATAGCCAACACTTTATTATAAAATAGACTTTGTGTTAGATGATTTTGCCCAACTGTAGGCTAATGGAGTGTTCTGAGCACAGGTAAGGTAGGCTAGCCTAAACTTGATGTTCGGTAGGTTAGGCGTATTAAATGCACTTTCAACTTACAGTGTTTTCAACTTATTATGGGTTTTTTGGGACATAACCCCGTCGTAGTCAAGGATGATTTGTACTAAATCATCCTTGATTTAGTAGAATGTAAAAATGTAGAACTGTCCCTGTGTGAAAGGGAGAACTGTCCCTGTGTGAAAGGAGAAACGTCCTCATAGGGTGACTGAATTCATGCCAGCACCTAGTTTCTGGATCTGGATTTCTAATATCTGAGGGGACAGAAACCTTGAAAAGCCTAAAGTGTCCTTACTACAAGCTTTTTAATTTCTCCTAGCCCAGCCATTTCCACGCAGTGTGCAGGCTGCGTGTCTGAAGGTGTAGAACTCTTTCTCCTGGATACCAGCCGGAAGGGGTAACTCTCAGATGCCACGGGCCCTGAGAGGGGCAGAGACTCAGGGCACAGCCTCACTGCACCCAAGGGCTGCCTGTATGAGCTTCACTTTCACTGGATCTTGAAGGAGGGTCTGCGTGGTTTCGGGTACAGGGCAGATCCCAAGAGAAAGCGGGAGAGGCAGATTCTGTAGCCGCCAGAATTTTCGGACCTGGGGCTGATGCCCTGCAACCCCAGGGCTGTCAACTGAGATAGCGCAAGGATTGAGATCTGTATCTTGTCCTGCCTAAACTTTACCTGCACCTTCCCCCTTGCTAATACATCCTTTAGAAATTCAAGAACACCGACGCCTGCTCTCTGCACTCAGCGGGAGGGTCACACTCCGCTTGGAGACAAACACCCCCCCACCCCGTCCCCACCAGCCAGGGGGTTCATCCCCCCCCCCCAACACTTCCGAAAGAGCATTCTAGTTCGCCTCCAGCTCTTCCTGCCCTAAGGCCACCCCTTCCCAATCTAATGCCACCCTCTGAGGGGGTAAGATCACACTGGACAATAGGAAAAGGGAGTATAATTGTTGAAAATTCAAAAAGAGAACCATGACAATTACAAGTAGATCTAAAAGTTCCTTAGTATATTATAGATTACATTAAGAGCGTAAAAGAAGGGGTTCCTTAGTATATTATAGATTACATTAAGAGCGTAAAAGAAGGGATGCTCTCTATTGCAGTCTGAGAACTTCTACTGGTGTGTCTCTTGGCTCCTTCCAGGGCATCGGCTGAAGGGGTCTTGGCGGCTGGAATTCCTTTCCTGGCCGGGTTCCACGCTGTTTTAAGCTCCGGTTTTCAGCAGCTTCCGAGGGCGGCCCGGGCTCCTCGGGGCGATCTGGCCGCGGGTCGGTGCATCTCCGCAGGCATCTCGGAGCTGGTTCAGGCCCCAGCGGGAAGCGCCGTCTGTCGCATCTGCCTCTTGTTGCGGTGACCGCAGCTCCATCGCGGTTTCAGCCTGGACACCTGCGTCTCGATGGCGTTTCTGGCCCCTCTCGCCTGGGGGACCAGCTCCGTGCTCGGGGCAAGCGTGGCGCAGCGACCCGCACCCCCAGTCGTTCTCGTCCCAGCAGAAGTGGGCGTGATGGCAGGAGCGGCGGCTCAGCGCGGGGAAGTTGTCCAGCGCCCAGGCCCAGGCCTGTTCTCGGTTCAGGCCGGGTGGCATGTGGGGCTCCGGCGGTGCCCACCAGCAAGACAGCTCGGCCGGCGCAGGCAGGGCTGGCTCCATCGCTCTGTCTCCGGGGCAGGCCGGGACGCGCGGCCAGTGCATTAGACGCAAATGATGGAGTCGGCGCGGAGCGCGCCTTTTATACTGCTCTGGGGGGTCTGGGAGGTGGGGACAGACGACCTAAGTACGTAAGGTCGAGCCGTATTTACCTTGCAAATTGCTTCAGAGCCTGATAGGATTAAGGAGAAAAGCGCATTCTGGCAGGCGCTGTTGAAATTCGGAGGGCTTTGATGACTGAATCCGGCAGAGGAAGGATTGAGGGTGGCGAGAAGGCTCGCGTTACCGACGGCTTCCGCTGAGTAAAGAAAGACTTGTTTCCGACAAGCCTAGACAAGTCACACTTTATCCAGTTCTCTTCCCTCGTATCAGAGAGACATTGTCTGGTAGAGGAGATGAGACTGTGGTGAAGTTGGATCATAACCCAAGATCACGAAACTAGTTCATTCTAGAGCGGGACTGACAACCTAGCTCTTTAAGCATGTGTCTCAGGTAAGGGAATGAGGAGGTTGGGTAGTCTCATGCCTACTTAGAATTGTAATTTTTCTATTTTTGTGTACACTAAATTACCTGAAAGGGACACTCAAAATTGCTATGATTTTCATATGCAATGGGTTGACTTATGGGTTGACTTAAAGTCACATTTTTCTTTTCTTTTCAAAAGATTATTTATTTATTTATTTGACAGACAGAGATCACAAGTAGGCAGAGAGGCAGACAGAGAGAGAGGAGGAAGCAGGCTCCCCGCTGAGCAGAGAGCCCGATGCGGGGCTGGATCCCAGGACCCTGAGATCATGACCTGAGCCAAGGCAGAGGCTTAACCCACTGAGCCACCCAGGAGCCCTTAAAGTCACATTTTTCAATAGTGTTTTTCTTTTTCTTTTCTTTTTTTTTTTTTTTTAAGATTTTATTTATTGGGACGCTTGGGTGGCTCAGTTGGTTAAGCAGCTGCCTTCGGCTCAGGTCATGATCCCAGCGTCCTGGGATCGAGGTCCACATTGGGCTCCTGGTTCCGCAGGGAGCCTGCTTCTCCCTCTGCCTCTGCCTACCACTCTGTCCTAACAAATAAATAAATAAAATCTTAAAAAAGGATTTTATTTATTTATTTGACAGAGATCACAAGTAGGCACAGAGACACTCAGGCGCCCCTTCAATGGTGTTTTTGCTGAAAGCTAACCTTCCTGAATGCACTTAGGTGCATTCTTAGCTGTTTTCCTTATTTGCTTTCCTTTTTTCCACTGCATACTAATACTATTTTACTTTAAATGTGGATTTTCCTAGCAACCAGTCTTGTAATATGTGATTTAATTGTGTGTTTTGATTTTCAATTCATGTAAAAACTCTTAGATTGTATGTTATTTGTTGCTTTGCACTCATTTGCAAATTTCTAAGATCTTCACATGGATATATTTGAGCTGTTGCATCCAAGTCTGGCATATTTGCCTCTAAGGAGTCTCTGCCCCCTCTTTACCTGTCTGCTGTCCCCAGGGACTACTTAGATGGCCATACAGTCACTGTCACCATTACGGACCTATGAGAGAATTTCTCTAGGCTATAAGCCCATGAGCAGAATTGTGTCATAGAAAATATATAAGCCTAGGCGCGCCTGGGTGGCTCAGTGGGTTAAAGCCGCTGCCTTCAGCTCAGGTCATGATCCCAGGGTCCGTCATGATTCCAGCAGGGAGCCTCCTCCCCCCTCTCTCTGCCTGCCTCCTCTGCCTACTTGTGATCTCTGTCAAATAAATAAATAAAATCTTTGGGGAAAAAAGAGAAAATATATAAGCTTAATTTTACTGAGTTCTGCCAGATTGTCCTGGAGCATGAATGCAGTATTTACCTTCCAACAGTGCATGAGGATTATTCCATGCACACAACCCTCACAAGCCCTTGGAAAGACCCAGCACTGGAACATTACCAGGGGTGGAGTTGTTCTGAAGAGATTAGCTGTGGTAGTGGCTGCCTGATTGATTGTGTTCTGATTTCTGCCAGTGTCTCTCTTGGCATATGTGCTTTTTAAAATTTTTTAAAAAGATTTTATTTGACAGACAGAGACACAGTGAGAGAGGGAACACAAGCAGGGGGAGTGGGAGAGGGAGAAACAGGCTTCCTGCCCAGGAGGGAGCCTGATGTCGGACTGGATCCCAGCACCCTGGGCTCTCCACCAGAGTCCTGAAGGCAGATGCATAACAACTGAGCCACCCAGGCACCCCAGTGCTTTTGAGAGCTGTTCTTTGATGTTCAGTCTAAAATCTGTGGTCACCTATCTGTTGAATTTGAAGTTATATTTATCTGCGCAAACCCTTTATTGCTTGAACTATTAAGTGTTTTTGTTAAAAAAAAGGAAATGATAGTGACCTCTTGCTCAGCTTAATGCTTTTTCAAATTTAATTTATTTTTAAGATTTTAAATGTCAGAATAATTTGTCAGAGAGCACAAGCAGCTGAACGTTAGGGAGAGGGAGAAGCAGTTTCCCCCCTGAGCAAGGAGCTTAATGCAGGACTCCATCCCAGGACTCTGAGATCATGACCTGGGCCAAAGGAAGATGCTTAACAGCTGAGCCACCCGGGCATCCCAACTTCATGCTTTTTTAGCTTTTTGCAGTCTCTTTTCAACAACATCGATACAATGAATCTAGATTTTCCACATAAAATAGTTATGTATTTGAAGTATTTTTTTCTCTTTTCAGGGTATTTCAAGATTTTTTTTTTTTTTTTTAGATTTTATTTTTAAGTAATTTCTACACCCAACATGGGGCTTGAGCTTACAACCACGAGATCAGGAGTCACGTGTTCTACTGGCTGAGCCAGCCAGGCATCCCTATTTCAATGTTTGCAATGGTCTAGTATTTTTAGATGAGAAAAAAGTAAATATAAAAGAAAAAACAAATTCCCTTCATTATCACACCTTGAAATTTTACATTTTCCCTTTCTTATTAGTCCTTCCATCAAGAGTTAAATAAGTTATTTAAATAAAGGCATTTGGTCCTTTCTGGATGTGTTAATTTCTTTAACACAATGAGGCAGGAGCAAGGAGGGCTGCCTCCCAGGACCACCGATGATCCTGGCGGGGAGGCTGCTGATCCAGATCATACACTTGAGGCGGACTCTGTGGCTGGAGGGTAGAGAAGGCAGAGAAAATGAAGACGTAGGAACGGTTCCTTGGCTAAACTCAGAAGAATTGTTCAAGCAGAAATCTATTCTACTCAAGCAAATTCCCAGATTCTTGCCTCATTGCAAATCCATGCCCTGACTTGCCCAGATTTTAAGGCTGACTTTGTGAGACTAAAATTGGCCCTCCTTTGCCACTGGCCATGTTGAACACTTTTTACCCCCTGCCCAGGACCAAAGGAGAGGAGACCTCTAAATGCCAACCACCAGTAGGTGCCAAGGATAGCTCTGGACCAGCTCTCTTCCCCTCTTATAGTTATGTCTACTCTTGAGAAAGAACAACAAAACATTTATGAAAGCCTATAAAAACAACATTTATTGTATTATTAGTGACTAAACAAAGAGACTTTTATAACTGAAAAGCCTCTCTAGAAGAGGATGAGCAAAATACAAGTTCCCTGGCTGACCCCTTAGTTTCCTAAGGCCATATGGTCATGGTTCTTAGTTCAGAAGTAGCATGTTTCTGGGGAGGGGGAGGACTGCATCACTCTGGAAGCCCTTGTTGCCATAGATCTCAGTCTCCAGGGGTGTGTCCAGAGTTGGATGGATCTGGCTAAGAGCCAGCCATGGCAGGTAGCTGTCCCAGTGTTCTGCAGTGCCCTGTTCTCCGGGGGCTGACCAACTCTTGGGTGATGACTCCTAGGCAGACAAGTCTAAGACTGGCTCCAAAGTGTTCTGGGCTCTAGACGAGTGTCTGTGTTGAGGGCAGGCACGGCTCAGTGGTCCACACAGACTGGAAAGCAGGTCCCAGTTGAAATACAGACTGTCCCACCAGGGCTCCCCCAGCTTCGGGTAGAAAGGGAGTGGCCATGGCCCCAAATCTTTTGAGCTCAGAGATAAAGGCATCTGGGGTTCCAGCACCACCTCCACTGAATCCCAAGCCTGCTTCACACAGTGGCAAAAGGGCTGGTCCATGATCTCTGCCTCTAGATCTGGAGAAATGGCGTGTCTGGACAGAGAGAGGAGGCAAAGAATGGAGCTTAGCGTGAGAATTTATACTGTTTGTCTCTTGTGCAGTCCCAGATCACAGTGCATTAGGTAAGGGCAGTGACACTACTTTTTGAGACAAACTACTTCAGAAGGCTGAGTTGATGTTAAGTCAAAAGGGTAATTGTATGGATCGCAATTTTATGAAGCTGAACGGGTATCAGCGACTAATTGGATTAAGGTTAAAAACAAAGACCATAAACAGGGTTACTGATTCTGAAAAACCAGATACATTGTGTCCTTTATACATGTGATGCCAGATGTTCTCATCACCTGAAATCAAAGCACAGGCCGCTCTAGAGCCGAGATGGAAACCAGGGTCTCGAGAGAGAGATTTCTGTAGAGGGACGACGGTTTGGAGAGGCGGTAATTGATGGAGAGGCGGTAATTGATGGATCCAGTAACTGATAGATTCTCCAGTCTTGGACTCTCAGCTTCCTGCTTTGGTCCTCTACTTTTGAACTCCTTAATTACAGCTAAGAGGAAAGACACAAAGGAGGTTTAATATCAGAAAGTTAGATATTTTGGGTTCCAATTCTTATTTCAATTATTACTATTAATATATGTAATTCTTACTTTAACTCTCTAAGCCAGTTTTTTTTTTAATCCATGAAGGGAAGACCAAAAAAAAAAAAAAAAAACCACTAATTTCAAAAAACAGCTGTGAGGATTTAATAAAATAATATAGGTAAGAAACAAAACAGAGGATCATGAGGAAGAGAGGAAAAGATAAAACAAGATGGAATCAGGGAAACAAACCTAAGAGACTCTTAATCACAGGAAACAAACTAAGGATTGCTGGGGGTTGGATATTAAGGAGGGCATGTGATATAATGAGCCCTGGGTATTATAGAAGACTGATGAATTACAGACCTGTACTCCTGAAGCCTATAATATATTATATGTTAATTAATTGACTTAAAATAGTTAAAGATAATATAGGTAAAGAGACAGTTCCTGATGCACAATATAATTCATAACCTTTGTAAAGTTATAATCATTATTTTTTTTAAAGAATTTATTTACTTGACAGAGTGAAAGAGGAAGAGAGCACACATGCAGGGGGAGCAGCAGAGGGAGAGGGGAAGCAGGCTCCACGTTCAGCAGGGAGCCTGATGCGGGACTCGATCCCACGACCCTGAGAACATGACCTGAGCTGAAGGCAGAGGCTCAACCCACTGGGCCATGCAGGCGCCCCTATAATCATTATTATTTGATCAATGCTATTATAGTAGAAGTCCATTGTTGTTGTTGTTTTTTTTTTTTTAGATTTATTTATTAGAGAGAGACAGCACACATGAGCAAGCACAGGGAGGGGGAGAGGGAGAGAAGTAGACTCCCATGAGTGCTGAGTTCAGGCAGGGATCCATTCCCAGGACCCTGAAATCATGACCTGGGCTGAAATCAAGTCCCTCGCTTATCGACTGAGCCACCCAGGTGCCCCCGATTCCCTATTATGGTTCTTCACCCATGAAGAACAAGTAGAAAACGTGGCTTTTCAGAAATACCGCTCATAAGTAGATTTTTACACTCTTGTATTGGATTATAGTAAAATTATAGCCAGTATACCTGTTCTCTGTTCAGCATTTTGCATGATTCAGTTTCCCTTCAGTGTCATCGACATTGCATAATCATTCAATCAACAGGCATGTATCGAGGGGCACCTGGGTGGCTCAGTGAGTTAAAGCCTCTGCCTTCGGCTCAGGTCATGATCCCAGGGTCCTGGGATCGAGCCCCACATTGGGCTCTCTGCTTGACGGGGAGCCTGCTTCCCCCGCCCCCCCTGCCTGCCTCTGCCTACTTGTGATCTCTGTCAAATAAATAAATAAAATCTTTAAAAAACAAAAACAAGCATGTATCGAGAGCCCTCCCTTTGCTAGGTATTGTGGAAGGAGATACATACTGAGACAATGAAGGCCCATTTTGGCTCTTCTGCCTGAAGCAGGTGCAGGACTTTGTGGCCCTAGAACTTCAGCCTGAAAGCAATCTGCTCACCTGGGTAACTGCTCTCTGAAAAGCATGGAGCAGGCAGGAACCCCAGCCAGCCTCCCTATGGACTGCTTGGCCCCACTGGTAAAGACACTGCCAAGGTCTGGCCACAGAGCCTGATCTCTGCCAGGTTCTTTGGGACCCAAGACCTGGTTCTGAGCCCAAGAGCCCGAGGCAGCAAAAAACCTCAAATAAACGGGATAATGCAAGCCCGTTGCACCTGCCTTTTGTCTTCCAGGTTAAGCCCTGACACGTTTTTGAAATCATTAGCATGCATTTCAAATCTAAATTTGCTTAAAATAAGACTAGTGGCTCAAGGACAGAGTATCATTAGCTAATGAAAAGAAACAAAAACACTCACAGTAAGAACTAGCAGGCAGCTACGAGGTTTTAAAGAACAAAGTTTAAGATTTTTTTAAAAATTTATTTGATAGACAGATTACAAGTAGGCAGAGAGGGGAAGGGAAAGCAGGCTCCCCGCGGAGCAGAGAGCCCAATGCCGAAGTGGGGCTCCATCCCCGGACCCCGGGATCATGACCTGAGGCAAAGGCAGAGGCTTTAACCCACTGAGCCACCTAGGCGCCCCTAAAGAACAAAGTTTAAACCTAACACAAGAATGGGGAGCACAGAGTGGATCCTAAGTGTTGCCAGCACACACACGCACATGCACGCAATGAAATGAAGTGATGGCGATGTTAATTAACTTGATTATGGTAATCATTTCGTATTGTACACAGTATACAAAATCATTATGTTGTACATCTCAAAAAACTTAAAGAAAAAAAAAGAATGGGGGCGCATAGAAAAGTTTGAACCAGAGAAGCTTCCTCCAGATGAAACAAATTTCATACTCTGTTCTCTCTCCTTCTGTTACCCAGTACTTTCCAGCAACACAATTATATCTGTTATCCCGCAATATACTCTCAGCTATATAAGAATATCAATTCTGAAACCAGGATTGCGATTACCAAAAATAAATATTTGGGGGCACCTAAAAGGCTGGTCTGTCTCACTAGAAACAAGTTACTGTTTTTTAAAGTCACTTAAAAGAGTTCCTCCTGCCATGGTTAGGACACATATTTGTTACACATTTAAGACTTTTGTTGTTCATTTTGGTTTCAATTCTTAAGCATTGTTTTATATAGGGGTGACTGGGTGACCCAGTTGGTTAAGGGTCTGCCTTCCACGCAGGTCATGATCCTGGGGTTCTGGGATCGAGCCCCACGTTGGGGTTCCTGCTCTGTGGGGACTCTGCTTCTTCCACTGCCTCCCCTGGCTTGTGCTAGCTCTCAAATAAATAAATAAAAACTCTAAAACATTATTTTATGTAATCACGAAATAATTTTTTTATATTATTAAAAATTTTCCCAAACCAAATCTATATAATCAGAGGTGTTTAGCTTTTATTCAAGCATCCTCCACTCATATATGGAGAGAGAAAGAGACAGCGATGATATTCATTTCTTGCCTTTCTTCACTTTTTCCTCACCAGCTTCTCCCTTAGCTGCAATCTTTCCCCTACCTTTCAGGATTCTGTAAGGGAGCTCTCACTACATTTTCTTGTTGGCAAAGAACATAATGTGTGAGGGAATATTGTGATTTCTCCCTCCCCACCTGTATTACTGATTTAGGATGAGAAAATTAGAGGGGTGAGGGCAGAGGGGGAAACAGGAGAAAAGGGATTCCCGTCCAAGAATGAAGGAACTTAATTTTGATTAATAATTAAAAGCATTTGGAGTCTCCTTTCCTGGTTTCCTACCATGTGATATGAAGAGATAAAGACTCTTTTGATCTCTCATTGCTTATTGTTTTGAGGTTTGTGAAAAGAGGTTTTAGGAAATAGGGAAAAATATTTAAAACCTGGCTAGACTGGAAAGTAGTGTTGATTCGTAAAGTGCATTTATAATCAATCACTCTACAGATGACGGGACCTAAAATGTCTTTACGGAGATTTAAAAATAGTTTTCACAGCCTAAAAAAAAACAAAAAACAAAAGAAAAACTCCTTATTCTCCAACATCCTTAAAGCCTTGGTGTGCATTCAGAAATTTCAGACTGTAGTCTGACAGCTGTCGCTGCACTGTTGTCCTGAAGGCAAAGGTTTCAACCAATTCTCAGGAGCCACCCTGTAAGAGCTTCGTTCCTACTTAGATTCTATCCCCCTCCCCATGCCCAACCGCCAGGTTCCCGATTCTCATACCTCCCCTGGCAAAGACCTTGCCTTATTCTTCTCTGTGCTGGCTAGTCGGTGTTGCTGTCATCGCCCACTGGAGGGTTTGAACTGTTCATGGAAAGCAGAAAAGGCTCTCTCCCCCCTTCCCTCCCAGAGGGGCCGGAGGTCAGCTAGGATTTATAGTCTAACTTGCTACTGAATGTGTGGTCAGCAGACAGCACAAGCATCACCTGGGAGCTCATAGAAATGCAATATCCCAGGCTCCGCTGCCAGACCTCCTGAACCTGAATCTCATCGGTGGCAGGTGATTTGTGTTCACATTCGACTCTGAGATCAGGTTCTGGGAGTCTGGGAACCAGCTCCTTGTAAGAGGCGCAAATGTGGTCATCAGATCCTTGGTCACAGGCTTTGGAACACAGATTGCACACCGGCTGCTCAGCCCAGAACCACTGTTCCTGGGAGAGGTCAGGCTGCTGCCAGACAGGCCCTGGGATTCAAAGCTAGATGAAGCTGGAGTCACCTCTTGGTAAATCCCTAGGAGGCAAACTCCAGGCGGCTGTGACCTGAAGAACCAGTGTCTCTCTCTCCTCAACCCCTTCCTCCCTCTAAATGTGAGGACAGTTACCTTTGTGTTATTGGGAGTTATTGTGGGTGGGATTGCTAGTCCATGGTACTTTGTACATAAATTAAAATTGCTTGATTCTTATTGGGCAGATTGAACTAGAGGTTGAATCAAGAGGCAAATGGCAAAATCTTTGTAAGTGGCTGAAAAATTTTTTTTTTTTTAGTATGAATGAATATTGAATTTTCATCAAATGATTTTTCTCTATCTGTTGAGAGGGTCCTAAGATTTTTTTCTTTTATTCTTTTAATGCATGGAGTGCATTCTTCAATCTATCCCTTGGATACACCCAATTTGGTCTCAATATATTTCTTTAAAAAAATAAAACACATATTGCTGGTTTCCATTTTCGAGAGGGAAGGGGAAGCTGAAGGGACTCTATAAAAATCTGCTCTTTGCCCCCTTCCTGCTGGTGTTCTTGCTAGGACGGGCACCCCCACTTTACACAGGCCTTATCATACAAATAGTGTATGCCCTCCTTGTAAGGAGGAGAGTTAATGATTTCTTTAGAGCTTTCCAGCACAATAGAGAGTATCCAAGGAAGGACCGGGTGAGAATGGCCGGGTGAAACCAATGTGTCCAGATTCCAGACAACCGGCGGCGGCAGACATCTAGACGCCAAGACCCCTGGCTCCGAGGAGTAAGTGACTTACGGAGGACACCTGGACCCTTGTCCTTGTTCTCACGAGTTCCTGGATGCCTAAGAGGACAGGTACACCAGTCCACAATCCTCAGTAAATACCTCAGGCCCCAAGCAAAGAGGGAGTCTCTCTCCTTTCTGAACCTCATGGACACTCCGTGTGCGCCCGAGCTCTCTCTATACCTTCGGCAAACTCTGCGCTAGCCTCCTGCTGGGTTAAGTTTGATTTCTAACCCAAGAGAACCCAAGGACGCTCTTGGTTCTCAGACCCAGTCAGCCTATATCACTAATACTGTGTTAGAATATTTGTATTACTGTTCATAACTAAGATTTGCCAGAAGTTTTCCTTTTTTTTTTTTTAACAGTATCTTTTTCAGGTTTTGTAATAAAGTTACTATGCCCTTACAAAGTGAGTTGGGAAATGTTCCCTTTCTCCACTCTCTGGAAGTCTGTGCAAGTGTAGAGTTATTTTCTTTTGAAAAGCTGGCTTCCTAGAGGGACAATGTTGAAGGCAATCAGTCCTGGTAAGCAACAAGACTAAGTTGTTCCCTAGTCCCAGATCTTGGGGTGGGTTGGGGTGGATACATTCTGAACCATGAATGTCAACATAGCTCAATCTATAATGTGAAGAGATACCAAAAACCACAGTCTTTTTTTTTTTAAATTTTATTTATTTATTTGACAGAGAGATCACAAGTAGGCAGAGCAGCAGGCAGAGAGAGAGGAGGAAGCAGGCTCCCCGCTGAGCAGAGAGCCTGATGTGGGGCTCAATCCCAGCACCTTGAGATCATGACCTGAGCCGAAGGCAGACACTTAACCCACTGAGCCACCCAGGTGCCCCTAAAAACCATAGTCTTGTAATATATTTTGTGACTTAAATAGAATCAATGCTCAGTGAATTCAAATTATTTTTTTCAGTGAACTCCAGTTTTTTTTTTTTTCTGCCAATAAGAATGAATCACAGTGTGGGTCACCTGGGTGGCTCAGTTAGTTAAACATCAGCCTTTGGCTCAGGTCGTGATGTTGGGGTCCTGGGTTTGAGCTTCATGACAGGCTCCCTGCTTAAGGGGAAGTCTGCTTCTTCCTCTGACTCTGTCCCTCCCCTCCTTGTGCTCTCTTGCTCTCTCTCTGTCAAATAAATAAATAAACTCTTAAAAATAATGAATCACAATGTTATTTTACTGATATAAAGAAACAAACTCAAATTTCTCATAAAACTTTGGAAGTATTCTATCTGGAAATTTTATGTAATTTAATATTTACTCTTTTCCTGAATAGTTTGTGTTTTTATCATAATCATAATATTAAAAAGTAATGGTTTTTAAAACCAAGCACCATAAACCTCTCCCCATCCCCTTTGCTTTATCCTGGGTGCCAAATATTTTTGTCTTCTAAGTATGCCAGGATATGAAAACATTGATCAGTGTTGTGTGAGATTATAGTACAACTTAGTTACAAACCATATTTATATTCCATATTTTCCAAAACCGCTCCTATAGTTGTGTAAGGGCCTATTTAGCCCGAGTGACGCCATGTTGGTTAAAAGCCATTTTGCTGTTTGTGCAGTAAAACTTAAACCAACCCTGCCCCCCACCCCCACCCCCACCCCAAGATTCTTACTTAGAAGCAAGTCTGGGAAGCCAGTAAAATATGGTCAGGCAGTTCCTAATAACAGAACCCAGAATTCAAGGACGAGTCAGGCCAGGTGGAGACATCCAACCAGTAAAAAGCACACATACTTTCTCCATAACCACCAAAGAATATAAACCCCGCCTTTTGGGTGCCAAACTTGAGCGCCAATTCTGACCAGAGTAATAGGTTAGGTCAAACAGCTACTATAGGGTAAATTGTAATTCAGTTGGCCACCTGTGTGTGGACTAACATGATTATGCAATATTACAATCTCATTGGCTATCTATGTGTGGCCAGGCTTTTGCTCTATAAAAACTAGTCCGTGAGGCTGGGAGGGGTCCTTCTCTTCCGAGGTGGCCCTAGCGGGTCAGTCTGATTTCTAATGCTTGGCATAGAATAAAGCTTTGCATGACTTTAACTTTCAGTCTCATTCCCCTGGCCAATCAGTCTGACTTCTAACGCCTGGCGTAAAATAAAGCTTTAAATAACTTTCACCTTGTCTCAGTCTCGTTCCTTTGATAATGGACCCTAACAGTTGTCACTTATGTGACTTAGGAAAATAAATCTTTGGTTGTTTAAAGCCTCATCCACTTCCATTATTATGAAAAAATGGAATCTCTGTAAGGATGAATGCGTGCTGACAACCCAGTAATGCTTTCTGTGGCCACTTCACCCTTACCGAGTGCAAACTATTATGTCACTTTGGACTGCAGAAGCATTTAAAAAATCCTGGTGTTCATAATTTTTTTTTAAAGATTTTATTTATTATTGGACAGAGAGAGAGATCACAAGGAGGCAGAGAGGCAGGCAGAGAGAGAGGAGGAAGCAGGCTCCCCGCTGAGCAGAGCGCCAATGCGGGGCTCCATCCCAGCACCTTGGGATCCTGACCTGAGCCGAAGGCAGAGGCTTAACCCACTGAGCCACCCAGGCGCCCCCTGCTGTTCATAATTTTAAGAGCCTTCACTGCTGGCCTGAAGTCCCAGTTAACCACTTAGCTCTCCTACCCCATTCCAAGTGTTGGAATAATCAAGACAAATTTGAAACACTTCCCCTGAACTCAGAAAAAGGAACATGTGAGTCCTAACTGGGCCACAGTTTCACCAGAACATTTCCTCCCTCTTATTCCTCTTCCTTGGTCCCATAGTTACCTTCTCTAGTACATCTTCTGCCTACCCTTTACCAGGTGACCCCTTTTGTCAATGCAGTTTCTTCTTCTTCCTCTTCTTTTTAAAATTTTTATTTATTTGAGAGAGAGTTAGGGGATGAGAAAGAGAGGGAGGATGAAAGAGAGTGCTTCAGCCAGCATAAGAGCAGGGGGAGGGGTAGAGGGAGAAGCAGACACCCACTGAGCAGGGAGCCTAGGACAGGCTCAATCTCAGGACTGGGAGATCTTTTTTTTTTTTTTTAAACATTTTATTTATTTATTTGACAGACAGAGATCACAACTAGGCAGAGAGGGAGGAGGAAGCAGGCTCCCCACTGAGCAGGGAGCCCCATGCAGGGCTTACCCCACTGAGTCACCGAGACGCCCCCTGGGACTGCGAGATCTTGACCTGAGCCAAAGGCAGATGCTTAACTGACTGAGCCGCCCAGGTGCCCCCAACTCAATTTCTTAACAATCAAAGAACAGTCAATAACATAACAAGCATTAATAGGCTGAATTTTAAAAGAAAATTCCCACCCCAGCACAGATACTATTTGCTCACAGCTAGGAGCGCAGGGATGGGGTTAGGAGGCACCCCAGGAATGGTGTCAGTCAGAGCTCTGAGCCTTACCACCACTAAGGATAAAGGTCTGGAAGTCCTCCTGTCCTGTGGGACTTCAAATGGAAGAGCCTGAATAGACAGACAGTTAACTGAGTGAATCGGGCAGAAAAAGATATTGGAGTCACAGGGGAGTGACATGATGATGTCGCTTTTGGAGGCTGGTTTCCTATTTTCCTTAAGGTCTGGAGTAACATCTTAAGAATTTAAAAAAAAAAAAAAAAAGCCTTCTTTCTGCAATAGTGCTCATCTTTCTTTTTTAAAAACTCAATTGTGAAGAGCTTTTTTTTTTTTTCTAAGATTTTATTTATTTGACAGACAGATCACAAGTAGGCAGAGAGGCAGGCAGAGAGAAAGGAGGAAGCAGGCTCCCCGCTGAGCAGAGAGCCTGATGTGGGGCTCAGAGTGGGGCTTGATCCCAGGACCCTGAAATCATGACCCCAGGACCCTGGAATCATGACCGGCACTGAAGGCAGAGCCACCCAGGTGCCCCTGCAATAATGCTCTTCTATAGAGAATTAGCCCCCCATCCTCACCTGGGAAACCCCAGCCCTCTCTGCCCCTCCCACAACCCCCCAGTGGACTTCTTCCTCCAGTCTTCAATCTGTGTCCCATGCTGGCCAGAAGCCACGTCAACCCACGAAAATGGCACTGGAGAACTCTGGTGGGCAGATAGAGAAATGGAGATGACTGTTTAGAGGGTGTTTTGGAAAATAAGCAAAGTTTGCTCTATTCTTTTGAAAGCATCTTATTCACTGCTTACCTGCATCATTTCTATAGCATGTCCAGTGAATGTTAGCACTGAAGGGATACAATTTATTTCTCTATATTCTCCACTCAGGCAAGGGATTTCTCCTTCTAAACTCATATGTCTATTATCTTCATTTGTATCTGACAACTTCTAACAAGTCAAAAGCAAATGTTCACCATCACTTGTTACACTTGTTATTTCAATCAACTGAGGGTCAGAGGTTACAAATTCAGTTCTCTGACCATGAATATTTAGTTGCTTTTATACAGACCTACTTACACATCATATATCTGGCACCGTGCTATGTAGCAGGAAACTATGGAGAACAATACAGATATGGTTCTATACTCGTCAACCACCGTCCCTTGTGATGCATCTGACTCTGGAGAGGGACCAGGAAGCTTTCTCAGTGTATTTTTTCTGGCAGCTCCATTTGTAACAGAAGATGATGTCCATAGATTCTTGGTGTATGCTATACCACCTGGTCCATCATTATTCCTGTTTTTGAGCACCAAATCAAGTCCTGCAAGGATCCTAGGCATATATGAGGAACTGGAGTAAGATTAAGTTGTTAGGGCTGTGGTTCAATAGAGATAGAACTTCCCTGTGGCAGCTTATCGTTCTCCATCAAGCAGAGTGAGCTGAGAAGCAAAAGCGAGTTGAGAGCTGGGGTCAGCACTGGTCTTCCTGGCAGGCTGGGGTTGTGGGGAGGCTCAGTTAAGCCCAGCTAAGTTGGATGGGGTGGGAGTGGGGGACGAAATAAGGAACTGGGCTTGTTTTGGTTCCCAGCCTGTCTCTCTCATCTTAGATAGCTTGAGGATAGAGAGAGAGAAGTTAATCTTGCCCGGGAGTTGGAGGGGCTTCTGGCAGAACTAGCACAGAAAGCAGTGGTAGAGAAAGGAAAAGAATGTGGGGGAGCATTTACACAGGAAGTAATGAGACTTGGGAATCATTACATTTCCCTCGAGGGGTGGTTCTCCGCCCTTGCTAGAGCTATGGTCATCTGAGGGAACTTCTGGGAACACGGATGCCTGAGCATCATGTTTACAGATTCACTGGTTGGATGGTGAGCCCTGGGTGCTGTCTTCAAAGCTCCACAGGTGATCTAACATGGAGCCAAAGTTGAGGACGAACAGCATCACCGTAACGGGGGCTAATTCAAAACACAGAGTCTCGGGGCTCCTGGGTGGCTCAGTCGGTTAGGTATCTGCCTTCAGCTCAGGTCATGATTCCAGGGTCCTGGGATTGAGCCCCGAGTCGGGCTCCCTGCTTAGTAGGGGAGTTTCCTTCCGTCTGCCCCTCCCCTTGCTCATGCTTGTGCGCTCTCTCTCCTCTCTCTCTCTCTCTGAAATAAATTTTAAAAATGCTTAAAATAAAATGCAGTCTTTAGCCCCACATCTACCGAATTATAATCTGTCTTTTAACGAAATCCTAAAGTGATCTGTATCTCCAAGTTTGATAAACACGGGGCAAAAGGAAAAAGGTCTGCAGGTAAGCGGGAACTAGCTAGAGATGGGGCTGGGCAGGCTCTCCCCTCCGGTTTGTCCTGCCTTCCCTTTTCCACGAAGGGCTGAGCCATCTAAGCTCCTTCATCATCTTTTCTCTTATTGTCCCTCTTCTGTGCTCTCTGAACCACTTGCTGTCACCTCGCTCTGTTTACAGTCATCCCTTGTGATCCCCAGGCTTCCCCCTGAGGGACTCACCGGCACTGGGGTGTGTTCTGTCCTTTGGTGTCTACACCCACCCAGGAGAGAGGGTCTCCACGGGAGTGTCATTAGGGCTACGCTGTTCTGTGTGTGGGTCTCCCAGAACTGTGCTGTCATAAATCTTTCATCCTCTCATCGCTGTGGCTGGCCTGTCGTTTGTGTGTCCCTCAGGGTCCACCATCTGCTGCCTATTACCTCAGCTTCTAGTCACGGCCATTTTGTGGGGTCTAAACTGGCTTCTCTGATTCCCTCCATTTTCTAAATTCTTGGCTTTAAGAAATGTCTTTTAGTATTTCACCTCCGTACACCATCAGAAAATGGGAGCCGTTATAGAAGATACCATGAGCATTCAGCATGATCGTTCTGGTGCTCAAGTCAACCTTATGGGGGTCCTCTTGTTTCTTGTCTGGCTCTCCAACTAGACTGAGTGCAAAGGAGGCTGGGAGCCAGGCCTCACCCACTCATTTTCTGTGTGCTCAGCATTCAGCAAAGAGCCTGGCGCAAAGTAGACTCTCAATGTCTGTTAATTGAATTAGACTGTGTTTAATGGACAGTGTTAGTTGCTTAATGGACAGAACTAGTCTATTAAACATAAACAAAGGCATGATCCATCTGTATGCTAAATGGAGGGACACTGTATTGGTTTCCACCAATATTTCTGAAAACAGAGGCTCAGGAATTGACTATAAGAGTTACAAAGAAATTTCATGGTATATTCAATTTACAGAGTCTAAATTACCCTTTTACAGCAAAAACACACTAAAACGTTTTTTTTTTTTTTAAATCTTCATTGGTGGCTGGTTTTTACCTTAAAGAACAGCAATGGAAGCAGTAGACATTGACCGAGGGTTTTCTTTGTACGAGGAACTTAGAAAGTACTCTGAGGCAGGTACTCTTACTGGCCTCACTTAGGGGAAAAACCTAAGGTTTTTGAGGCAATAATGATACAAAGTTAATAAATGTTGGGCCCCATATTTGCACCCAGAGAGTCTGAATCCTAGAGTCAATGATCTTGTGCTTTTATTGCTTACTTGCACACAAGAAATATCTGTGTGCCCTTAGATTGGGATGTTCAAAAGTAGAAAATGAAAATAGGGAGATGTAAACTTATCTTAGAGGGATCAGTGTTTTTCCTGCTACCCTCTCTCTTTCCTCTCTCTGCTGCTTCCTGACATCTTTCAGGCATAAGCCTCCTTGGAGATCTTAATTCCAATCCTGTCCCAGCACTGACTAGTACTGTAAACTGAACCTCGTCCAAAAAACCAGACAATTCTTGCTCAGAAGAGATGTCATTAGATGTAGACCCTATGAACATTCTAGAACAGATTTTCCATGATGGTTAGAAGTTATAATGACCCTGAAAGAACTTTCTTACCAGGTCTTCTATTGAAGTTTGTCTAACTCTGCTTCTGCTCCTACCCATATGACAATCAATTAAGCTTGACCTCACTCAGCATGGTCCAATGTCCCCCTCAATTCTATCAATTCTGGCATTTTGAATCAAAGTCACCAAAGATTATTGTCAGCATCCACCATGCTGCTCTTTATTGATTTCTGACACCCTCAGAGTCTGGAGCAAATTTCACCTTATCTCTTAGCTCAGACATGCTGCTTCTTTAGGCCTGGAGACTGGAGACTGATGCACACTCATGTGTTGCCTGTAGGAAACAGGCTTGGAATTCTGTACCTCAAGAGTTATTAGCCTGGTTCCAGGAACATTTTGGACTATGGTTACTGCCTTACTACCCCAAGCTGGGTGACCCCTTTCAGCACAGCCCTGAATTGCTCTTGGATTCTGTTGGACAATTTCCATGGCCTCTCATGCTGGAACAGCTCAGGCTGTGGATGTTTGTTCAAGGAAAACTGTGAGTGCTGCCCATAGTGTCCCAAGTTCTAGCCTGTAGCCTCCAGCCCACGGATCCAATGGCAGTGGGGGGAGATGTTTGACACCACAGACGATATGAGCGACTGGAGCCTTGAGAAGCTCCCAGGAGGCCAACGCCCCGGCCTGTGGGGACATGTTTGCTGTCTTCCCCCACAAGACCCTCCCCAAGGCCCCTGCTACAAGGATTGTGGCTGATGAGGTAAGTGTTACTGGCCACAGATCTCCAGTCCATGTGTCAATGGTTCATTTGGGTTGTATCAGCCCTGGTGACTGCCAGAAAAGAAAGAAGATGAGGAAGGGGGAGACTTTAAGACTTCCAGCAAGGCAATGGGACATAATTGTGCTGCCTGTGCCTTTACCAGGCACAGGCAGCACAATTGGCTTGACTCAGGACATGCAAGGAGAAGCCATGCCTTGGAGAGTTTGCTGAAGGAAGAAAGAAGTGGCTTGTTTGCCTGGCTCCCATTTTTCACTGGTCCCATTTTACCTTTAGGGGAGCTGATTCTTGCACTCTGGGTCGCTTCATCTTGGCTTCCAGGCTTTGCAGGATATTAGAGCCCATGCTTGGCGGGCCAGTGTTTCACCCAAGACACAAAGTGGCGTGGCAAGCAAGAAGGGGAAAAGTGAGCTAACTGGGGCTATCTAAAAAGCTGCATAATTTGTGCCTTAAAACTTGACCCTTTTCCCACTTAGATCCACTCATACCTTCCCAATATATGCAGCTCCCAAGCTACGATATGGGGCTTCCCTTTTCTTCCTTGGGAACAAAAATGTTTTCACTCTTTGTCTGTAAGAAGTTCAAGTCCAACCAGGTACAGATTCTTCTTCAAGGCAGGTCATCATGATATCCTGGAAGAGGAAGGCAAGAGAGAAAACCGCGTTCTCCTCTTCCTGACTGGTCTCAAGGTAGTCCAACAGCTCGTCAGTGCTGCCACTAGGTGGAGCCATTGCACCCTCTTACTTTTTTCCAGAAGGCCGACTCTACAGCAAATCCTGGTTTTGTGATGTCTTCCTGAAGTTAATGGGAGTGGATGAAACATTTTAAGCAGAAGAAGGGCATGCTCAAAATCCAATAAAGAAGTCATGGTGACATTTCTAAAGAGGTTGGACTGACGGAAGCCTATAGAAGAAATAAGGAAAATTGTTAGGGATTTATTGAAATAGTCTAGGAGATAGATTATTGCAGATTCAAATTTGGACCATAGTAGCGGAACAGAGAAGAGGCCACAGGAGTATATAGCACATAAAATAGTTAGACCTTGGTGATGAACTGATATAACTGGATATAACTGGGTTTATATCTACCATCTTAATATTTGTTTTCTATTTGGCCCATCAATTTGGTTTCATCTCTCCTTTTTTTATCTTTTGGAATATCCAAACATTTTTATCTTTCCAATGTTTTCTTCTATTGACTTATTGGCTATACATCATTTTACTGTTCTTTTAGTGGTTACATAGGGATAATAAAAATATTCAAACTAGACTTATTTAGTCTAATAGATATTAATGATTTTATGGTTTCCCCTTTTTTTTTGTTAGTGTCAGTATCTGGATCATCTGTGGGTTTAGTTCTATTATCTGTTTTTTTTTTCCCACTTAATTATGGACTTGTCTTGTTACTATCATTTCACTTTATACAGAAAGCATGAAAAAAAAAAGATAGGTGAAGCTTCCATATGATGTGATCTTCCACCAGAAAGGGCTCCCTCTGGCCTCTCTTAGGCAGATAGAATGAGGGCCTATCGGGGTCTGGGGAAGTTGAGGCTGGGTTGCAGTCTGTCTTTGTTGCCCTTTCACAGGAGAGCCATGCTATTCTCCATCAGGCCTAAAAGACTGAGGAGATCCTGCTCTGTTCTTCAGAAGTTCTCATCCCAGCTCTATAGCCTCCTGCTCTATACCACTCCTATCTGGTATCTGGAAAGAGAGAGTGGCCATGGGCTCAAGAATGGCCTTCCCTGCTTGAGGGAATGGCCTTTATTCCTGAAAGGAATGAAACACTCTGCCTTCTAGAAGCTTTCTGGATAGCTCCTCAGCCTCTCAAATAATCCCAGAACTTAGCAAATGTTGCCTAAGGAGAAAAGACTACGTATTTGAGGCACACCAAGTTTTCCATTTACCATTTTAGTCCTGCTAGTCTCCTTCAGAATTGACCTGGGCTAAGGTCAAGCCTGTTGTCTCCACTCAGGATTGACAAATCCCATATGTGTGAGTGTGTTTGGGGGTGGTAGCTGACACTATCAGCATATCTCCCAATAGTTCTCTTTTCCCTAGAATCCTAGCTCATCCGGTTTTCTTTGATTTGACAGCTCTCCAAGTCCTTTTTCCTGTGTGCCCTTTGTTACTGAGCTGTTCTGAAACTGGTCACCTGACCACTTCTTCTATTTCCTGTTATTCTCTGAAAAACATATGTGCAGGCTTGGCTTTTGGCTACCATTCAGAGACTGCTTTAAAGCACATTTCACTGGAAATCCCCAAGTGAAACTTCAGGAGAAGGACAACATTTTTGAAAAAAATCAGAGGTGGAGATCTGTTGCCTAGGAGTTCATTTCTCCCCGGGATCTATGTTCTGAGTCCCCTTGGTAATAGTCTTTCAGGAACCTGGACTGATACTTATTGAGCACATAGTAGGTACCAGGCTCAGTCCTAGATGCCAGACATGTAGAATTTAACAATTCAAAATCTCCCTGCCTACACAGAGCTTGTATTTTCTAGCAGGGGAGAAAGAACAATAAACAAATACATGTATCAGATAACGTCAGGAAAAGTAAGAAGGAATAAAGAAACGTGAATAGCACGAAGAATAAGAAGACAGAAGGACTGTGATTTAAGACAGAGGAGTTAGGAAAAGTGTCTCTGGCAATGTGGCATTTGAGCAGAGATTGGAACTATGCGGGACTATGAATCCTGTGTCTGTCTAGGGAGAAGAATATTCTAGACAAACAGGCTAACTGACATAGAGTGAACTTGGCTCACCCTAGGGAAAGCAAGCAGGTTATTTTGGCCAAACTGAAGGGAATAAGGCAAAGAGTGAAAGGAGAGAAAGCTGAAGAAATAAGCAAGAGGTAGATGTTCTCGACCTTGTGGACCTGTTAGGAGTTTGGGGTTATTCCAAGAAACCATCGAAGCAGCAGTGAGATAAGATCTAACTTATGCTTTAGGAAGAGCATTCTTTCTATCTGAAGATCTGACCACCGAGGAGTGGAAAAGGAATCAGGGAGTGTGGGTATGGAACTATCGCCATCGTGTGGGTGGGCAAGGATGGTCTCTTTGGTCTATAGATGATCTCGATGGAGTGGTGAAGTGTGGTGGGTAGGAGATAAACTCGGAGGTAGAATGAATGGAAATTTCTCATGAATTAGATGTGGGGCATGAAACCCAAGGAAAACAGGTCTCATATTTTGGTTCTGAACAACTGGGTGAATATTAGGGCCATTTATTGGAATGAGTAAGGCCAGAGGGAGGGCTGGCCAAGGTGAGAGTTCACCCGACACAGGCCGCTGGAGACATGAGGCAGGAGTTCAGGGGACAGACGGGGCGTCACGATGTGGGTTTGAGATTCTTCAGTATCTGGATGTATGGAAGGCCCTGGTTCTGAGTGAGACCATGTCACTCAGGAAGGGAAGTACATAGATAAGAAGGTTGAAGACTGAGCTTGAGATGTTGGAAGAAGAAGGGGGTATCTGGACAAGATCAAGTTCAGGGGGTGGAAGGGGTGACCACTTAAGTGACTTGGGCTGAAACCACAAGGAGAAGAACTTGGAGATGTAAGTCGAGACAACACTATTTAGAAGGTTTGGGGTAAGGGAAAGCCGAGAAAAGAAGCAGCTGTTGGAGGGGGATGAGGGACCTAAGGAGGGACCTTTTCCTGCTTGTGGTATTGCAGCGCAGTTCTGGTTTCAGAGCTCAGAGCTTGCTGAGCTCCTGGCAGGGGTGTTCAGAGGGGACTTTGCCTGAGAACTTCGCTTGGCCAGAAAGGATGGAGCCTGGTAGCTGGTGCAGCATAAACAACACTACTGGGCATATTGGGCTCTGCAGATCTCCTTTTTGTCCTGAAGTTTCATCATGAGTTTTTTAAAAAAGATTAATTGTTTAGTAATTTCAATACCCAACATGGGGCTCAAACCCACAACCCCAAGATCAAGAATCACATGCTCCACCAACTGAGCCCGCCATCACCACTTATAATGAACTTCGGATGGGGGCCCTCCAGTGACCCCACATGTGTTATCCCTCAGTTTTTGGTGAAATTGGGTTCTGAGCAGCTGATGCATGGTTTTGGGGTCTTATGGACTGTGACAGGGCAGTGGGGCTATGTGCTGGGTGAGTACAAGGACAAAGGGCACATTCACGTGTCTCTTTCTTGAGAGGATAACATGGGAGGACCTACTGGTGCTGTTCTCCCCAGCTCTTTCCCTTCTCTGCCTTGTGTTTGAAGAGGAGGTAGAAGCAGGCCCTCTAGACCCTCATCACACACGAAAAGTAAGTTAATGTGGACTGACCTCATCTGAGGTCATAGGAATCCCGTCAGAGAGTATAATTAAAGCATCCGAATGAGAGTAGGATTTCCCAGTTATCTTGTGTCATTGTGGAAATTGCATTAAACTAAAATCACGATGTGACCTTGATTGAGTGTGTTCTCTTTGGGCCTAAGTTCAGTCACCTACAAAATGACAGTCTGGGCAGGATGAGACAATAGCTAAAGTCCCATCTGCATAACAATTCCTAGTTCTACCATGTGTAAATTTTGGAGGCATAGTGTGAATAGAGCTTGAGTTCTCAGCTTGGCACAGCAGAATCATCCCGGAGCTTGAAAATTTCCTGAGGCCAGGATGCAGGCATCACAACCTCTGTTCATAAAGTACCCCCCACCCCTCCCTCCTTATCCTCCTCCTCCCCCCCCCCCCCCCCGCCGCCGCCCTCCCCCGCAGCCTGCAGGAGCTGAGGCTGAGAAGCACATCTTGGGAGCCTGGCCTCTCCCAGTGTGTTCATGAGCCAACACAGGCATCCTGGGACTGCGAATTAGACACAAGGACACACTGAATTAGAATTTACATTTTTAAAAATATTTTATTTAATTTTTTTTACAGTGTTCTAAGATTCATTGTTTATTTACATTCTAGCAAGATTCACCAGCTGGGGGGAAAGCTGTTTTAGAGTTCTGCTGACATCTACTGGAGATAGCAAATTTAGAATTCCCTAAAATGAGTTTTAAAATCTAATCGCAGTATCAGTCAGCTTTGTAAAGAACCAGCTTTGTGAACTCCGAGAACACTAAGGGAATGACTATGCGCTTCTCAAGAATAAAGAGAGAATACAAGAAACATGCCAAACGTACTCCTTTTACTAGAAAAAGAAAGAAAATTACTGGTGACAGCCCATGACTTCTATAAATGTATGTCAAGATTTAGCTTTAGGCAATGCAGATTTTCTTGTCAGTTCCCTACTGGCGGCTGGTGAAATAATTACCTCCCCTCAGTACAGTGAGGTTTTGGATACATGAAGAAAGGCTCATGTCAATACTTAGTAAAGAAAAAAAAAAAAAAGCTAGGTACATACTTGTATACAATCTGATGACAACTATACAACAAACAACAAAAAGACAAGCCCAGGGGCACCTGGCTGGCTCAGTCAGGAGAGCTTGGGCCTCCTGATCTCAGAGTTATGAGTTTGAGCCCCAGGTTGGGTGTAGGAATTACTTTATAAAAGTCTTGAAAACAAAACAAAACAAAAACAAAACGAGGGGCGCCTGGGTGGCTCAGCGGGTTAAAGCCTCTGCCTTTGGCTCAGGTCATGATCCCAGAGTCCTGGGATGGAGCCCCACATGGGGCTCTCTACTCAGCAGGGAGCCTGCTTCCTCCTCTCTCTCTGCCTGCCTCTCTGCCTGCTTGTGATCTCTGTCTGTCAAATAAATAAAACAAATAAACAAAACAACCCCCCCAAGAAACGAAGCCCAAACTAGGAGAGAAGATTGAAAAGATTTGCATCTAAAGTGGTAATTGCGATTGTCCATGAGTCATAGACATCTATTATTTCTACTATTTCTATTATTTTCAAAACATTTCTATAACAAACATATTCTTTTACAATTTAATCTATCCCTCCAGACAACCCGGAATTTGTGTGTTAGGAAACTCTCCTGTCTCTGCGAATAGGCCGCAGCACACCTACTCCCACATTTTAATCTCTGGCCACCATCCTCAGGTTTCACGGAAATCTGGTAGACGGAACATAGCCGTGCAATGTGGTGGTTCCCTGACAATGTTCACTGTGTGTGTGTGTGTGTGTGTGTGTGTGGGTGAGTGTGTATGTGAGTGTGAGTGTATGTCTAGGAGACTGTCACACCTTGCATTCTCTGCAAATCCAATTCCACTCCAATGGTTCATAGCAGCGGGTATCTTGGGATACGTGATTCTCTCTGAGGTAGGTGCGGTGCGGTAATCACCGCTACTGTGTAGAGACATAATAGTTGAGGAAATGTAATTAAAACCCAGATCCCCCAAGCTAGTCAAGGGGTTTAGGACAGCACCCCTACCTCCCATGTACACTTCGGCAGGGGATCATTTGGACCTGAAGGTGATCAAGTCCCCCGTGGGCTTCGGAGAAACTTCTCTCCTCCCTTCACTACACAGAAGAATGTAAATTGGGGGCAGGGTCTTTCCCAGAATAAGGGTTTTTAGCAGAGATAAATTTTATCCGAGTGACCCATCTGTGCGGCAGGAAGCCATCTAACTACCAAACGTCTCTTCCTACTGGCCCTGAAGTGCATTCCTGTCCTCTGAAGTCCCAGACCCTTCTCTTCAGTCCACGACATTTATATCTCATTTTCCCGACTGTCTCTGGAATTCCCATGTCTGTGTGGATTCCCTCCTACAAACGCTGTTGAATTTGATGATCCGCCTCATGTCTATTTGATTCTTAGTCCGGCTGGAAGGGCCTTCGAGGGGATAGGAACTCCGGCTCCCTGATGCTAGAAAACCTCTTCACAAAGATAAGAGTGAAAGAAAAGCAGTTTATTATAGGATAAGCATTCAACCAGAATTCAGCGAGCATCACAAGCTATCCAACGGATTGCAAAGACAGAAGGAAACCTCTCCTCTTATGCAGTCAAGCAGGTGTTAGTCTAGATAACACCTGGTACTCAAGTAAGAGTTAGCTCCGTTTGTCACACACAGACCATCCTAAATTCACCTGGTAATTAGGATAACCATTAAACCATTAAACTAAATAACCATAAAGCTCACTGGCTTTATCAAAAGGAGAAACAAACTCCTGTCTTCATGGCAGGAGTGTATAATTTAGTGCTAGGCACCCATCCAAGTTGGAGTTGGGCTCCTACTTTCCCAGAGCCTGGGGCTCAAGTTTACATTTCAAAGAGATGTCCTAAAGCAAGCTGAGGGAGCTAGGGTCCAGCCTGGGCCTGACCCAGGGACCAGGAAATCCCTGAGGAATTTGCTCCTTTTAATGTGTGGAGTTGGTGTGGCCTTGAATGTCCACTCTAGATCCAGGGGAGGCAGATTGCAAGATTTCTGTCTGTCCGTCAGAGCTGGAGCCTAGAAGGAGACACGTGCACGTTCCAAAGGGCCCTCCGGGGGAGCTGTTTGTCAGCTGAATGCCTAAGTGGATTAAAACATGCGGAGGCAGGGGGTTTTCTGTATAAGGCGGACCTTGACATGGCCTTAGGAGTTAATGGCCTTCGCAGCTGAAGAGGCCTCGCCGCGATTCAGAAACACCTACTGCTGCTGCCAATGGGAACTGAAACCATCAAGGGCCTTGGGGTTGTGGCGGAGAGGCCTGCCCCCTCCCATCATGTCTCTGAGTCCAATTCTCCGCATTTCCCATTTGAGTCACCAACAGCTGCTGATTTCTTTTCCCCTGGAGCTCCAACTGCACCCCCCTTCACTAAGGGTTCATTGATTCCATCTGTGCACGATTGCTCCCCAGATCCTTAGGTCCCTGTTGATGGAAACTCACTGGGCTCCCGCTGCGCATGCGTGCTTTGCCAAGGTGCTCTAAGCATCCTCCGAAAGTTTAGGATCCCTAGGCCATGGTGCAGTGGCTGAGCGCTGTTTCGACCTGGCAGCTGGACCTGCTCAGACATCGAGCCCTGTTCCTCTTACCAGCCTTCTATTTTGTTCCTGAATCTAAGCCGGTTTTTCATACTAGGTCAGCATCTTGCCCAACTAAGCCCCTTAATGTAATTATTTACATTTAATTACATTATTAAATGTAAATAAGACTACATTTATAATCTACCCAGTACTCTACTTGCTCTAATACCTGGGGTCCCATTTTACAATTACTCTCTTATCCTTGAAACACTCAGAGTCTGGGTTCCGTTCTTGGTGCTGAGAGTCCTGACGCGCCTCTGAGATCTCTGCAGAGGCCTCTGTCCAATTCTTTCCTCATCCCTGGGTCCTTAGGACCCAGCCAGGCATCAGGCTTGTGTCCCCAGTAAGTGTCTTGATGCTTCCTGGACATTGCACCCCTTGGATTGGATCTGGACTCCCAACCCCTAGTCACTCAGCATCGGCTTCACCCAGAATGCTGTAGCCTGTGTGGAATCCACTTCTTCTTTGTCTTTTCTATTCCATTGGTCCTTCCCTTCCCAGTGCGGACACTGACTGAGCTTGGCAGTGGAAATAGAGGTGTTGTGTTAAAAGTTAGTGGTCATAACGATGAATTCTGGAACACTGAAAAGAAATAATAAAATAAAATAAAATAAGTTAATGGTCTGTTTCAGGAAGAAATGTAACCCTGAAACCCTGGTTAAAACTTGGGTAGTATCTTCCTTTAGAATCAATATAACTAGTGTTCTAACTGACTAACAATTGTACTTTTAAGAAATGTACTCATTACCCAAATAATATCCATTCATTGTACAATTAGAAATTATGCTTAGAGGAACAGAAACATTCACTTATGACCTCAGCTGGGCTCAGTGGTTTCCAGTGTGCTTGTTCATCACCATACAGAGATATTGTTAAGAATACAGATTTCTGGTCTCTATTCCAGAACTGCTCAGTCAGTTTCCATGTGTAAGGCCTAAGAATTGATGTTTTAATTTTTTTTTAAAGATTTTTATTTATTTGAGAGAGAGAACACAAGTGGGGGAAAGGGGCAGAGGGAGAGGGAGAGGGAGAAGCAGGATCCCCATGGAGCAGGGAGCCCGACACAGGGTTCCATCCCAGATCCCTGGGATCATGAACTCAGCCAAAGGCAGATGCTTAACCGACTGAGCCACCCAGGCATCCCGACAATCTATGTTGTAAAAATTTCTGATGTAGGGACGCCTGGGTGGCTCAGTTGGTTAAGCAGCTGCCTTCGGTGCAGGTCATGGTCCCGGCGTCCTGGGATCGAGTCCCGCATCGGGCTCCTTGCTCCGCAGGGAGCCTGCTTCTCCCTCTGACTCTGCCTTCCACTCTGTCTGCCTATGCTCGCTCTCGCTCGCTCTCTCTCTGACAAATAAATAAATAAAATATTTAAAAAAAAATTTCTGATGTAGCAAATTCACTAACTTGAAACCACAAATCTAGATGGAGCCACTGTCAATGTTTGGCAGAGTCTAACATGTTACCCGTTTGCAGATAATTGTATTTGTTTATTTTTATAAAAATTTAGGATAATATGTATTACTCACGACAGAACCCCAACCCTAATTACCTTAAGCAAAAAAGAGTTTATTGACTCATAAACTGAGAAGTCCAAGGCTGGTTTTTACTTCAAGAGTATTCAAGCCATGGTGTCTGATGTCTTACCCACCTTTACCTTCATTTGGAAGTTAAAGCCCTCCTCTCCTTTAACAACTCCGGGAAGATAAGTTCCAGGAATGGTCCTCATTAGCCTGCCTTTCATGTTGTGCCAAGGAATTCGGGCACTTAGATTTGATCAGATTCACTTCTTTGACCTACATGGGTTGGAGTCAGCACCACTTAAAACAAGTGCAGTTGTTCCTCTGTGATAAGGGGAAGTTCTCTCAGCGCAAGGAGGGGAAGGACATTTGCTGATCAGACGAAAGCACAGATATCAACACACGCTGCACAGATGGCACTGCTTCCCACTATTTTCACTTAACATTGTATACTCATCACATTTCATGTCATCAAGTATTTTTTGAAAATCTATTATTTTACTGTCCCATAATGTTCTACTTTATAGGGACACAGTATTAATTATCTATTGCTGCATTACAAATTACCTCAAAATTTAGCAGCTTAAAACAAACAAAAACAAACAAACAAAATATTATCTCACAGTTTCTGAGGGTTAGCAATCTCAGAGTGTCTCAGTCAGGTAGTTCTGGCCCAGGGTCTGCCAGGAGGTTGCTTTCAAGCTGTCCTCTGGAGCTAGTCTTTGAAGGCTTGACTGGGACTAGAAGAGCCTCTAGAAGAGCCTCTTCCAAGCTCACTCACATGGCTGTTGGCTAGGGGCTTGGGATCCTCATCCAGTAGACCTCTCCACAGGGCTGATAATAACATGGCTTCCCTCAAGTGAGAGATCCATGAAAGAAGACTAGAAGTTGGTGGCATGGATGTTGGGGCGTGTAGGGGAGCGGGGAGGGGCAATGGGGAGGGAGAAAAGAAAATTGTGGGCGCCTGGGTGGCTCAGTGGGTTGGGCCTCTGCCTTTGGCTCGGATCATGATCTCAGGGTCCTGGGATCGAGTCCCGCATTGGGCTCTCTCCTCGGTGGGGAGCCTGCTTCCCCCTGACCTGTCTCTCTGTCTGCCTCTCTGCCTACTTGTGATCTCTGCCTGTCAAATAAATAAATAAAATCTTTTTTTAAAAATTGCAATTTTTAAAAATAACTTAACCTTGGACATGAAATATCACATTTGCTTTATTCTGTTGGTCACACAGACCCACCCTGGGACAATGTGGAGGAGCTACACAAAGCTGTGAGTACCAGGAGGTGAAGATCACTGAGGGCCATCTTGGAGGCTGCCAACCACAGACACCATTTCTTTGTTGTCCGATAATTACATCAGTTCCAGTTTGTCAAGAGTTACACTAATACTATAATGAGCACTTAGCATAGCAAGCATTATGTTTAAAATGGGGAGAATATTTTATTTTATTTTTTTAAAGGAATTAGAAGAAATTGTTGAGACCCCTGATGATCGACACAAACAAAATTATGTCTTGGCCAAAAGAGGAGATTCTCTATTATTCTAAAGAGAACTTGTGAATCTGTTGAGCTTACACAATGCAGATTCAGTTATATAAGTGGTTCACTCTGTGGTAAAGCTTCTGGGCTAGGGGCACCTGGGTGGCTCAGTGGGTTAAAGCCACTGCCTTTAGCTCAGGTCATGACCTCAGGGTACTTGGATCGAGCCCCACATAGGGCTCTCTGCTCAGCGGGGAGCCTGCTTCCCTTCCTCTCTCTCTGCCTGCCTCTCTGCCTACTTGTGATCTATGTCTCTCTAATAAATAAATAAAATCTTTAAAAAAAAAAAAAGAAAGCTTCTGGGCTACCATCATGATGGTGGGCTGAGAGGTCAGCCCACCTCTGATTTCAGGGGTAGCTGCGATGGGCAGGTATGACTCATTTTTGGCTCTAGCCTTGTGTCTTTCCATATTCTGCCCCAGGCTTTCTCCTATGCCCCAGAGCTTGTCTGGCTCCTGCTGAGTGTGGCTCAGAAGTGCTGAAGAGTTAAAGTCCGGGGACAATGCTTGGGGAATCTTACATAGTATCTGCTCCACCTTCTATCTTTCAGGAGAACCACTGAAGGGAAAACTCTGCCCGCTGCTCAGGAGTCCCAGAAGAACTGAGCCTCAGTGGTCAATGGCAAGGACCTCAATAACACACCGTTATGTGAACTCCCCACCTTTCTGATCTCACCACACCTGCTCGCTCCTGCTTCCTGGGATAACCTCTCCAGTAAACTCCTGCCCCAAGTGCTTCATTCCGGGCCTGCTTTCAAGGGAATATTAAATAAATTAGCATGGTTTTAGAATTACATAGCAATCATCCTGTTGAATTCAACTGTGACGTCCCAGAAAAGACCCAAGATTGTTTGCTGTCCTATGAAGTACATAGGACATGGTATATAGACCCTGTCTTACTGTGCTTTTGGGTAAAAGAAACATCATTTCCTTATTTCCTTTACTAAACACCTTACAACGGTCTACGTTAATAGCTGCTAATAGAAACCACTGCTTCCCAGATAGTTTTCTAGGCTATGTATTTCACATTATCACAACAGTGTCTCCTCCAGAAAAAAGAGAGTGGTTAAGATCCACCATCTGTAGCATCTTCTCTCCTGGGAAATCAAGGCTTCTAGCTCCTTCAGCAGGTCAAGGCCAGGAAGGAATGAGGTATTTCCATTTAAGCAGAAAGGGCTTACACTGACTACACCATCATGGGCCAAGATATGGAACAAACCAAAGCTACTATTCAGGGCAACTTCCAGCTGTGTGATGTGTCAATCCTAACGAAGTACGAAAAACAGGCTGAGGTCCTGTGAGTTGGCCATGGACCAACCCCCAGAATTTTATGCAGAATCTATTGCTGGGGACATGGCTTCAAGTTGAATCTGAATTACCCTGGGTTTATGGGAGGAATAGAAGTAAGGCATCTGCTCCATCAATGTCCTTTGTCCTCTCTGTACGAGTTCTTACAAATTACGTGTATGCCTTACTTTATGTGACAGAATTTTAAATGGAAAAGTTCTGTGCAAATCCTATCACTGTTTAATAAGATAAGTATACTTCACTCTAAATGCATCAAGTTATATATGTTAATTATGTCCAGTTTTGTGTATGAATTTTTTTGAAAATAAAAGCACCATAAGAATGGAGGAGGAAGGTGTTTTTACTCATGAAGAGATGGGATAGCTTTAGATTTAGATGTTACTCTCATTACAATTTTTAACATTCAAAAAGGGTGCTAGCCAGTCTTTGGTCTATCTTTCCAGTAAAATGTTTGTGTCAGAACTTAACTGAAAACACATTCCCGAGGGACTTGGCAGAAGTAGAGCTATAAACTTGCTGTGACTCTGTATGTATTAAAAAGTTAAGGGGCGCCTGGATGGCTCAGTGGGTTAAGACTCTGCCTTTGGCTCAGGTCATGATCTCAGGGTCCCCGGATTGAGCCCCACATCGGGCTCTTTGCTCAGTGGGGAGCCTGCTTCCCCCTCCCCCCCTCACCTGCCTCTCTGCCTACTTGTGATCTCTCTCTCTCTCAAATAAGTAAACAAAATCTTAAAAAAAAAGTTAAGATGAATGTATAAGAAAACACTAATATTTAAACACCAAATATTTTAGTCAAGTAAAAAATACTTTTATCACGTAAGGAACCTGTCTGATTTATGTTTGGATTTTTCACATATTAGATTTTCTGCTGGATCACAAATTATCTGCATTACTGAAATGAATTGACATAATTTTAGCTAAAGCAAAACAACACAAAAACAAACAAACAAACAAACAAAAAAACCCCCAAAACCCCACCAAACAAAAAACCTTGGGAGTCTAGTAAATGC